>NW_026988453.1:20000-1375000 GCF_030222135.1 Aotus nancymaae
ACGCAGAGAGAGGCGGCGAGCCGGGGGAATCCGGTACACCCCAAGGCACAACCTCTCAGATCGCTAGAGAAGGCTTTCTCACCGAGGGCGGGTCACGCTCCCCCAACCCACCGGTCGCCCCCTCACCGGGCCAGCCACGGAGGCGCTCAGGGACACCTGGGGAAGGGAGGGGGGGCCGTGGTCTACGGCAGCAGGAGAAGGAAAACCTGCGGCACCCCTTACCCCACGCGGGAGAGGCGCACCTCGCTCGACCACACCCCCTCCAATGAGCTGAGCTCCTCCTCAGGACCCACACGCAGACCCCCCGTGGCAGCAGCCGGAGGAGGGGGCCCCAGGGGCGGGAACACCACCACCACTCGGCCTCGGGCACCTGAGTGACAAACCCGGAGCGCTCCAGGAGCACCGCAAAGGCCTGAGCGGAGCCAACGCTCGCACCACCCCGGCAAGGGCAGGACGACGGGCCGGCGGGACAGCCCCCCACCGCCGCGGAGGGGGGCCGCGCCCGCAAGGCAACACCCACAGGAGGCGAGAGCGAGGGATGCCTGCCGTGTCAGAGGACCCCGCCGCCCCCGCCAGGCAGACGACAGGAGAAGCACGGCGAGGTCGGGCCGGATTCCGTACCCCTAATGCCTCCCACCACAAGCCCCACACATGCAGGGAGAGGAGAGACACGGGGCCCCCCCGCGGGTGGGGTGAGAAGAGCGGAGCCATTCACCATGAAGGTCCGTCCCTCGCCCACCGCGGAACGGTCGCAGCCCGGGAGAGCATGACGTCACCACATCGATCGGAACAAGACCCAGAGCGGAGCAACGGGACCTCACCAGCCTCACCAAACCACCGAGCCGACCACAGCCCGCGGTCGGCCAGCCCCGCTCTGAGGGAAGGGACGGCGGACAACCCCAAGGGAGCGGAGGACGCCTGACACGCACGGCACGGAGCCAACGGAGCGGGGTTGTCGCGACCGCCCCAGGTGCCCGCAGCGGGGAGCGCACGCGCAGGCGGAAGGGAGCCCCCCACCCGCATCGGCCTCTCCCCACCACACCCGGGTGGGTCAGAGGAGACCCGGGCCCACCCAGGGCGGCACCGGGGAGCCGGGACACTCAGACGGATGCGTGAGAGGCAAGGCACACGGGCCCCAGCCGGCGGCTCAAGCCAGAGCAGGGCCGGCTAGCCAGGTCACCGCCAGACCAGATAGACCCCCACGCATCCAGAGGCCCGACCTCTCCAGCGACAAGTCGCCAGAGGACAGCGTGTCAGCAACAACCCGGTGGCCCAAAATTCAAACTCAGCGTGAAAGATATACCCACCCTGGGGGGCAGGGGGTCGAGTCACCGGCCACACCACCGACTCAGAAACGCACGACACGGACATCTGTCCCCAAAAAGGCCACCATCGCAGCCACACACGGAGCACCCAGGGCCGTCTCGTCGACCCCCAAGACCAGGGACGCCCTCCGGGCCACCGGTGCCACGCAGGGGCCGACCCGTGCCTCCAGAGCGAGACCCATTCGGCCGTCCCCTCACACGCGAGGGACACACGAGGGACCGAAGGCGCTCTCAGGGACCACTCTCCGACTACGAACGCGGACTTGGAAGAAAAGTATCACAGCAGAGGGACCGCAGCCGGGTACGGCACCCCGGGAGGACGGCGCAGGACGGCCACCGACTCCCCACGAGAACTTGGAAAAGAGATTCGGCGGGTGCCTCAGGCGGCCAGGGCCCGCACAGGCCCGCGACAGGGCCGGGGAGGGGCGTCCCCGGCCACCCGCGCCATGCCCGGAGGGTCCCCGCGGGTCGCGGGTCGGGCCTCGGGAGCTACGGCGTGCTGGTCGACCAGCCCCGGCAGCCCGCACACCTCGCTCGGGCCTGGAAACTCGGCGACAGCCTGCCCCTCTATAGCCCTGCACGCCCGTGCTCTGACTCACAAGTGACTCGCCAGAGCTCTGGCGCCACAGGGACAGCCCCGCTGACAGCCGCAGGCTTTCCGGAGCTCTGCCTAGCTCACAGCAGGGACGCTCCCCTCGCTCAGCAGCTGCCACCGGAGCTCTGGAAGCCAGGAGAACCATATAAAAGCGGCCACCAGATGGAGCCCGAAAACCGGCGACATGTCACCATCCCAAACCTGTCACCGAGACACATCCGGATGGCAGGGCGGCCGGCGGACCGCAAAACCGAAACCGTGAGTCGAGAAAGTCTTCCCGAGGCCGAAAACACAGCCCCTCCACCCCAACCCCACAGAAACGCTCCTCCAAACGTGTATCTGCGTAGACCGAGACAGAGTCAAAAGACAAGCCCATGACGTGTGGGTGTTTGGAGATGCATCTCGGAGGGAGAAAGAACACACAGGACTCGGGCGCGAGTCGTTCAGGTGACAGAGAGACGCCGAATGAGGACACGTTCACAATCCACACGGGGTGGGGGATGGGAGGGAGGGAGGGAGGGAGGGAGGGGATAGAAAAAAGAGAGATGGAGGAAGGAGGGAGGGAAGAAAGCAAGCAGGGAGCGGGGAGGAAGGAGATGGAGAAAACAGACAGAATTTAAAAAATCTGGAGAAGGTATATGATGAAAGGTGGAAAATGAAGAAAGATGAAAAAGAGAAAGAATGAGGAAAGAGATGACGGAAAGAAGGGCGAAAGAGAGGAAAAAAGAAAGTATAAAAGACAAAGAAAGAAAGAAAGAATAAAGGAAAGGAACAGATAAAAGGACAGAAGGGAGGGAGGAAGGAGGGAAAGAAAAAGAAAGAAAGAAAGAAAGAAAGAAAGAAAGAAAGAAAGAAAGAAAAAGAAAGAAAGAAAGAAGAGGCTAATGCCTTTTTCAGCGTTCGCCCACCTGCATCAAGGTGAAAATTAAAAAAGAAGAAGAAGGGGAAGAAGAAGGAGGAGGAGGAGGAGGAGGAGGAGGAGGAGGAGGAGGAGGAGGAAAGAAAGAAAGGAAGGAAGGAAGAAAAAGACAGAAAATGGAGAAAATAAAATTCGGTACTAAACACTATCTGGCCTGGCGACACAGCAAGGCTCCGTCTAGAAAGAAAGACAGAGAGACAGAGAGACAGAGAGAAAGAAACAGCGAGAGAGAGAGAGAGAGAGAGAGAGAGAGAGAGAGAGAGAGAGAAAGAGAGACAAAGAAACGCAGAGGCCGGGCACGGTGGCTCATGCCTGTAATCCCAGCACTTTGGGAGGCCGAGGCGGGTGGATCACAAGGTCAGGAGTTCGAGACCAGCCTGGCCAAAATGTTGAAACCCCGTCTCTGCTAAAAAAACAAACATTAGCTGGGCGCGGTGGCACGCGCCTGTAATCCCAGCTACAAAAAAAAAAAAAAGGAAACACAGGAACAACGAAAGAAACACAGAACTGGGTGACAGAGTGAGACTCTGTCTCGAAAGAAAGAAAGAAAGAAAAAGAAAGAAAGAAAGAAAGAAAGAAAGAAAGAAAGAAAGAAAGAAAGAAAGAAAGACAGACAGACAGACAGACAGACAGACAGACAGACAGGAACAACGAAAGAAAGAAAGACAGGAACAACGAAAGAAACACAGAAACAACAAAAGAAACACAGAACTAGGCCGGGCGCGGTGGCTCACGCCTGTAATCCCAGCACTTTGGGAGGCCGAGGCGGGTGGATCACGAGGTCAAGAGATCGAGACCATCCTGGTCAACATGGTGAAACCCCGTCTACACTAAAAATACAAAAAATTAGCTGGGCATGGTGGCGCTTGCCTGTAATGCCAGCTACTCAGGAGGCTGAGGCAGGAGAATCGCCTGAACCCGGGAGGCGGAGGTTGCAGCGAGCCGAGATCGCGCCATTGCACTCCAGCCTGGGTGACAGAGTGAGACTCTGTCTCAAAAAAAAAAAAGGAGAAAAAAAAAAAAAAAAAAGGAAACACAGGAACAACGAAAGAAACACAGAACTGGGTGACAGAGTGAGACTCTGTCTCGAAAGAAAGAAGAAGAAAGAAAGAAAGAAAGAAAGAAACAAACAAACAAACAAACAAACAAACACAGGAACAGCGAAAGAAACACAGAACCGAGTGACAGAGTGAGACTGTCTCGCAAAAAGAAAATAAAGGAAAGCAAACACAGAAACAACGAAAGAAACACAGAAAGAACGAAAGAACCAGAACTGGGTGAGAGAGTGGCACTCTGTCTCAAAAAAAAAAAAAGGGAAACACAGAAACAACGAAAGAAACACAGGAACAACGAAAGAAACACAGAAACCACGAAAGAAACACAGGAACAATGAAAGAAACACAGAAACCACGAAAGAAACACAGAACTGGGTGACAGAGTGAGACTCTGTCGCAAAAAAAGACAAAATACAAGGAAACACAGAAACCACGAAAGAAACAAAGAAAGAAAGAAAGAGCTGGAAAAGGAAATTAGGAAGACAGAAACAAAAGGAGAAAGGATAGAAAGATCTTTTCTTGTTTTTTTTTTTTTTTTGTTTTTTTTGAGACGGAGTCTCGCTCTTGTTACCCAGGCTGGAGTGCAATGGCGCGATCTCGGCTCACCGCAACCTCCGCCTCCTGGGTTCAGGCAATTCTCCTGCCTCAGCCTCCTGAGTAGCTGGGATTACAGGCACGCGCCACCGTGCCCAGCTAATTTTTTTGTATTAGTAGAGACGGGGTTTCACCATGTTGACCAGGATGGTCTCGATCTCTCGACCTCGTGATCCACCCGCCTCGGCCTCCCAAAGTGCTGGGATTACAGGCTTGAGCCACCGCGCCCGGCCTATTTTCTTGTTTTTTAATCCTCTAAAAGCATAGTAAGGCCCAGGTAGGGGCTACGACACACCTTCCACCTTACTAATATGTTGGCCAGGAAAATAAAAATTTACACTTAACGTAACCGTTAAAAGTGACTATGAGCCGGACGCGGAGGCTCAAGCCTGTCATCCCAGCACTCTGGGGGGCTGAGGCGGGTGGACCACCTGAGGTCAGGCGTTCAAGACCAGGCTGGCCAACATGGTGAAACCCCGTCTCTACTAAAAACACAAAAAAACTTCTTTAATTTTAACGTATAAAGAAAAGGAAAAAGTTCTCCAGGCGTGGTGGCGCATGCCTGTAACCCCAGCCACTCAGAAGGCTGAGGCAGGAGAATTGCTTGAATCCGGGAGGCAGACGTTGCAGTGAGCAGAGATCACACCGCTGCATTCTAGCCTGGGCGACAGAGCGAGACTCTATCTTAAAAATGAAAAAAAAAAAATGACTATGAGGGCCCAGGCCAGGGTGGTTGAATTTACCTAAGGAGTGGGGGTGGGGGTGGAGTGGAGAGGATATGCCTGACTGGAACGAGAGAAACCGAGGGGAGCAAGCAGAAGGGGACAGAAAGAGGAAGGGGAAGGGACGGAGGCACAGTGGGTTATTCTAGAATGTTTTCAAGCCTGGGGTGGGGGTGGGCACGGAGGGCAACTCAGGAAACAAGCCGACTCCAGCAATGACACCTAATTCATTATTGCTGGCATCGCTGCCTTGAAAGGGGGGCACCGCATGTTTCTTCCTCCACACCCATTCGATGACTTCTGGGAAATGCCATTTACTTGCACGCTCTTGACATCTACCTGCTTTCACTACAACTGAGGAGAATCAGGAAAGTCCCCACTAACGGCAAGGCCTAAAGTGGAGCTGTCATCCATAAAACCCAGGCAGCAGAGTCCATATGGGTTAAAAAGACACGAAGAGGCCGGGCGCGGTGGCTCAAGCCTGTAATCCCAGCACTTTGGGAGGCCGAGGCGGGTGGATCACGAGGTCGAGAGATCGAGACCATCCTGGTCAACATGGTGAAACCCCGTCTCTACTAATACAAAAAATTAGCTGGGCACGGTGGCGCGTGACTGTAATCCCAGCTACTCAGGAGGCTGAGGCAGGAGAATTGCCTGAACCCAGGAGGCGGAGGTTGCGGTGAGCCGAGACAGCGCCATTGCGCTCCAGCCTGGGTATCAAGAGCGAAACTCCGTCTCAAAAAAAAAAAAAAAAAAAAAAAAGACACGAAGAGAGAAAGGGAAACAACGGATCAAAGAGAAGAACAATCGGGCCCAGCCAGGGTCTCCAGGGGTCTTCTGGGCAACGAGGGAGTGAGGGGGACGGACGGACGGACGGACGGACGGACGGACCAAGGTGGGGGCGGGGCGGGGGCGGGTGAGCTCGGGGCGTGGGCGGGGCGGCGGGTAGCGGAGAGAAGCCACAATCGCTCCTGACTGCGGGCGGGCGGCCAGAGCGTCCCGTATGCCGCCTAGACCTTCAAGAACCGTGACCGCTAGGTGACGCCCGAAGACAACATATGCAAGTGTCAGCCCGGCACCCTCCCAGGCATTATCCCCACAACTAACCGAGCGGAGCCCCTGCGGGGGAAGGAAGCACCATGACTCGGCAATACACACAGAAACACACGCACCTACGTACGCACGCACGCACGCACGCACACGCGCGCCGTATTCCACAGTATAGAAGGGTTTATACCGTGATCACGAGAGGGCCCGCACTATTTTCTTTTCTAGTGACAAAAGAAAAAGCAGGCCGGGGCCTAGCGGCCCACGCCCGTCACCCCTGCACTCTAGTAGGCAGAGGCAGAGGCAGAGGCAGATGCGGGCGGGTCGCCTGAGGTCAGGAGTTCCAAACCAGCCCGGTCCACGCGACGAAACCACCATCTCTAGGCCCTCGAAAGGCTGAGGCAGGAGAATCGCTGGAACTCGGGAGGTGGAGGTCGCACTGAGCCGAGATCTCACCACTGCACTTCAGCCTGGGCGACAGAGCAAGACTCCGGGGGCGGGGAAGGAAAAAAAAAAAGGAAAAAAAAAATCGCTTCCCTCTTGAGGTGAATACGCACTGTTACACGTACACAGAGAGCTCGGAAGGTATACAGGCCCTGACATCCTCTGTAACTTTGAGTCGGTCTGGCGATATTTTCCAGGCCTTCCGTTTCCCCGTCAGCAGTCACAGAAATAAAAACTCCCTCCTTTCCCAATTCGTCTTCATGTCGTCATCAGGCCACAAGAATAAGCGAACACATTTTACACGACAAGGAGGAAAAACACAACAAAGCGAAAGTCTCAGAGGTCTGTGGTACAGATTGAAGAGACTCTTTCAGAATCCACAGAAAGACACACACACGGAGAGATGGAAAGAAACAAATAAAGAAAAGAGAAAGAGAGTAAGGAAGATAAGGAACAGGCCGGGCGCGGTGGCTCACGCCTGTCATCCCAGCACTTTGGGAGGCCGAGGTGGGTGGATCACCTGAGCTCAGGAGTTCAAGACCAGCCTGGCCATCATGGTGAAACCCCATCTTTATAAAAAAATAAATAAATAAAAAATAAAAAAATAAAAAGGAAGATAAAGAACAAGAAATATAAAGAAAGAGAGGGCCGGGCGCGGTGGCTCACGCCCATAATCCCAGCACTTTGGTTTGGGAGGCCGAGGCGGGTGGATCACGAGGTCAAGAGATCGAGACCATCCTCGTCAACATGACGAAACCCCGTCTCGACTAAAAAATACAAAAATTACCTGGGCATGGTGGCGCAGCCTGTAGTCCCAGCTACTCGGGAGGCTGAGGCAGGAGAATTGCTTGAACCCAGGAGGCGGGGGCCGTGGTGAGCCGAGATCGCGCCATTGCACTCCAGCCTGGGTAACGAGAGCGAAACTCCGTCTCGAAGGAAAAAAAAAGAAAAAAGAAAAAAGAAAGAAAGAAAGAGACAGAGATGTAAAGGGAAGAAAGATGAAAAAGAAAATAGAAAGAGAAATAGCAGAAAGAAAAAGATAATGAGAAATCAGAGAAAGTAGGGAGGAAGAAAGAGAAAAAAGAAAAAGAATGAGAGAGAGAGGAGAGAGGGAGGGAGGGAGAGAGACAGAGAGAGAGCGGTGGGGGGGGGAGAGCGAGAGCGAGAGCGAGAGCGAGAGAGAGAGCGAGAGCGAGAGAGAGAGCGAGAGCGAGAGCGAGAGCGAGAGAGAGAGCGAGAGAGAGAGAGAGAGAGAGAGAGAGAGAGAGAGAGAGAGAGAGGAGGAATGAAAGAAATAAAGAAGAGGACAGCGCACCATGGCTCACGCCTGTAACCCCAACACTTTGGGAGACTTACTTAGGTGGAAGAATCGCTCGAGCCCAGGAGTTTGAGACCAGCCCTGGCAACACAGCGAGTCCCCGTTTGTACTAAAAAATAAAAGCACTTAAAAAGTTAGCCGGGCATCGTGATGGCAGGCGCCTGTAGTTCTAGCTTTTTTGGAGCCCGAGGTGGGAGGATTGCTCGAGGTAGGGAAGCGGAGGCTGCCATGGGCCTTGGACAGACAAATGCACTGCAGCCTGTCGCCCGGGCCGGTCTCGAACTCCTCAGCTCTAGCGAAGTACCCGCCTCACCTCCGAACTTGCACCCACCATATTCATCGGTCCCGGAGGTGTCCGTGACAGATTTTAGTAGGGGAGCATTCGTTCCTAAAGACCAGAGCAGATAAACAGGACCAGCCGTTTGGGACATACACCATTCTGAATCGCAGTGGAGGCTTTGTGGATTTCACAGCAAGACGCTGCTGCTATCTGCAGGGAGGACACCCCTACTTCTGCAACCACGGGCCATGCAGTTTGGAAAGTCAGAGAATGGGGATGGGGACCTCCTAAGGCCCAGCAGTCACCAATGGGCTCTGAGAAGAGAGACAGGCTTCATGCTCTGGGACTCCTCGGTAGGTGGGCTTAAGCATGTTTAAAGAGATGTCTCCAGGGGCAGAAGGAGGAAAGAAGGAAGTTAGAGCAACACAACTAACTTACACTGAACATGCCACATCTGTAGATTCCTTGCACACCTGCGGAAAGATCCTTTTGTGGAGTGCTGACTTTCAATAGATCACAGCAAGGGAGCTGTTCTGTTCCATAGAAAACCCTGACTCCAGACCAGGCATGGTCACTTAGTCCTGTAATCCCAGAACTTTGGGAGGCTGAGGCGGGTGGATCACCAGTGGTCAGAAGAGCCAGACAGCCTGGCCAACATGGGGAAACTAAAATTACAAAAACCAGCCAGGTGTGGTGATGAACACCTGTAATCTAAGCTACTCAGTGAGCTGTGGCAGGAGAATCACTTGAACCCGGGAGGCAGAGAAAACAGTGCACCAAGATGGCCCCACTGGACTCCAGCCTGGGTGACAAACCAAGACTCCGTCTCAAAAACAAAAAACAAAAAACAAAACAAAACCAAAATTAACCAGGCATGGTAGTGTATGCTTGTAATCCCATCTACTCAGGAGGCTGAGGCAGGAGAATTGCTTGAACCCGGGAAGCGGTTGTTGCAGTAAGCTGGTATCATGCCACTGCACTCCAGTCTGGGTGAGAGTGAGACCTTATCTCCAAGAAATAAAACAAAAACAAAAACAAAACCCTGACCCCAGAAGCAGGGCATCTAGGAATAGTTTAACATCTGGTTTCCCACAAACTCGTGATGTGATGGGCCAGGGGATGACAGTCTTTCTGGGCACACCTCGTTTCCCAAGAGGAGGGGGTCTCCAAAATGGATCCCGGTCCCAGCGATACCCGTGGTGGACAGGCCCGCTGGCGGGAATGAAGGAGACTCACTATCTGAGGCTAACCGAGGCTCTGCAGCTTCCCTATCATTCCACCTGGGCGGGATTCTGACTTAGATCCCTCATAATAATCTCACAGATGGTAGCTTCACCCATTGGCTCCTCAGCCAAGCACATGCACCAAAAGTCTGAACCTGCGGTTTCTAGTGTACTGAGTAGCATTTCCATGGTAGCAACATAGGCAAGAACACATGAGGCACACATACAGTAAAACTAACCTGTCTCCCACATGTTCCAACATTCGCACTGCTCTGGGGTGAATCCATTCCAGTTTGCCTTGTCCTTCACAAAGAAAAGAGAATTCACCGAGTGCGGTTGCTCAAGCCTGTAATCCCGGCCTGGCAAACATGGCGAAACCCGACTTTACTAAAAATACAAAAATTAGCCGGGCGCGGTGGTGGGCGCCTGTAATCCCAGCTACTCAGGAGGCTGAGGCAGGAGAATGTCTGGAACCCAGGAAGTGGAGGTTGCAGTGAACCGAGGTCGCGCCATTGCACTCGAGAAAGAAAGAAAAGAGAATTCTCTGTAGGGCTGCCATCTTTTGCAGCATTAGAAATGTGATTGCTGGCAAGGGTTGAGGGGAGGGTTCTGGGATCAAAAGGGGGAGGAGCAAAGGCTGGAGGCAACGTAGCTCACTCTGGAATGTTTCCAAGCTGGGTGGGGATGACTCAGGGAAAAAGCTGACTCTGGAAATGACAAATAATTCAGCATTATGACTTCTTTAAAACGTGAGAGGCTCATTGTTTTTTCCCAACATGCATTCATTTATTTCTAGGAACTGCCATTTAGTTTCATATGGTTTACACATACCCGGCTTCGCTGCATCTGTAGAGATTTAGGATAGTTCTTGTTAGTGATAAGTCTTAGGGTGGAGCTACAATGCATGGTGAACCTTGAAAACTTTAGAAAGGTCTCAGTTAATTAGAAAGTTTATTTTGCCAAGGTAGGAGAATCGCTTGAACTCAGGAAGGGGATGTTATAGTGAGCCCAGATGGCTCCATTGAACTCCAATCTTTTGCAACAAAAGCAAAACCTAGTCTCGAAAATAATAAATAAAAAAGGAAGAAAAAAAGAAATAATAAAAGAACAATCAGACCCAGTCAGCGTGTAGGTTTTCTAGGCAACAAGGCATTGTGGGAAGGGAGGGAAGGAGTGCCTCTGAGGTCATGGTGGGTGGGGTTCCAGAGAAACCACAGTTTTACCTGGTTGTTCTCAGGCAGCCAGAAGTTTTGCCTGGAAGTTTAACACCTATGTTTTCAATAAAAGTGAACGCTAGGTGACGCCAGATGACAAGCGAACGACATATCAGCCAGGAAAGAGTGGGATCCCTGGTTTAGGGGTGGGCGACCAAGGGGAAGGATATGGAGGCATGTGTGGTTGCCAGTCTTCTGATTTCTGTTGGATTACATTTCTGGCCAAGGGCACCCTCCCAGACAGTCCCTGCAGCTCTTCAACCAATGCCCGTGGGGAAAAGAATACCGTTTCTCAGAAAGCACTCAGACACGCACTTACGCTCACGTGAGCACACCATATGTATACAACTTTATATCATGACAGTGAGCTTTCTTTTGCCAAATGTCTTCGTGATGGATTTAACTAGACAGTACTGCTAAAAATATCAAATTATAAGAATGTGGACAGTGGCTCATGCCTGTAATTCTAGCACTTCTACAGACCAAGGTAGAAGAATGGCTAGAGGCCAGGAATTTGAGACTAACCTGGGCAACACAACGAGAGAGATTAGCACTACTTTAAGAAATTGCCAAGCATTGTGGAACGTGCCTATATTCTCAGCAAAGCAGGAAGCTGAGGCAGGAGGAGTGCTTAAGCCCAAAAATTCACCGTTGCAGTGAGTGAGCCGTGCACAGGCGGCCAGAGCTTTTACTGCTCTGTGCTTCCTAAATATTCTTTTCTTTATTTATTTTTTATTCTTTATTTTTTTGCGACAGAGGCTTTATTGCCCAGACTAGAGAGAAAGGGCACCATCTTGGCTCACTGCAACCTCTGCCTCCCGTGTTCAAACAATTCTCCTGCCTCAGCGTCCTGAGTAGCTGGGATTACAGACATCCGCCACCACACCTGCCTAATTTTTGTTTTAGTAGATACGGGTTTTCATCATATTGGCCAGGCTGGTCACAAACGCTCCTTAAATTTTCAATATGGGGCGCCGCTAGGGGACGCCCGACGACAACCAAAAAAAGTGTCATCCTGGAATAAGTGGGATCCCTGATGGAGGGGTAAGCAAAGAAGTGGAGGAGATGGAGGCACACTGGGTAGAGCGTTTTCTCGTGATTCCCCTTGCACAATGTTTCTGGATGAAGGACATCGTCCCAGACGGTTCCCAAAACAATTTAACCAGAGAGCCTGGGAATAACAGCCTCACTCTCTGCCCATCAGATCATCCAGGACTTCCATTTATCCAGAGAGAAGAGTGCTCTATTGGTGTGTCGCACAGGTTCGGATAGAGGCAGGAGCTACCTCAGATAGAAGGCCAGTCTTCAGAGTTTCACAGTGGACCATAGCTTCAATCTCTCACCAACTCAGAGTAGCAATATATGTCACCATAGAACGAAGTGAATAAAATATGTGCTCTGAACAAAGCATTTCACAGATAAGACGGTGTGCACACTCACTGTTGTCCATGGGCCAGTTGTTTCTTCCACAGTGCTTATTACATAATCGTGTTTCACAATGTTCAACCTCTTGTGAATCAGTTAGGAATCTTGTCCCATGAATCCTGGGATTTCAATATTCGACATCACCAGAAGAATATGAATGCTGTCCCAGCCTGGTAGCAATAAAGTACTACTTCTCAGAAAACACAACTATGCACAAACGCAAGCATATATGAGCATATGTGCATGCATTATATGTGTACAATTTTACACTGTGATCATAAGCTTTTGTTCCCTAGATAACTTTGTGATAGCTTTCACTAGATAGTATTGTTTAAAATATCAAATTATAGGCTCCGAGTGTGGTGGTTTATGCCTTTAGTGCCAGCACTTTGCTGGCCAAGCTGGGAAAATTGCTTGAGGCAGGTACAGTGAAACCAGCCTGGAAAACAGCCAAATCCCATCTCTACTAAAAATAACACAAAATTAGCCGGGCATTTTGTTGTGCACATGTCGTCTCAGCTACTTAAGAGGCTGAGGCCATGACTGCTTAAGACCAGGAATTTGAGATCCTGTAATCCACACTCCTGCAACACGTCTGTGGCTCATCAATTGGCTAGATGGTCAGCGACATGTAGAAAACATGATTACAAAATTCATGAAAAAAATGGAAAGAATTTGGTGGATAAACATCTCTCACTGGGTAAATTACATAAAGATATGTATGTTCCCTGTGAATGCCCACCAAGGGGTGACTGCATCAGAGCAGGATGTTAACAATAACGGGGACAGAATGACTTGTTCTGTGGGTATCTGTCATTCTTATTTTCCTGCCACCCCTGTCATCACCGCATGGACTTACGAACAAAGTGAACGTTGTAGCAGAAATAGAAGCAACGCACAGGCTAAGCAACATGAACTTTGAATCCCAAATGCCAGTCTGGATACAGCCAATTCTGAGTGTTCAATCTGACAGCACCACAGATCAACATTGAGTTTTTCATACGATATCATTTCTACGATGATTCTCCAGGTGCCTGGCAGTATGTTTATTACACTGAATAATTTATATAATGTAAGGTGAAACAGTTTGTACTCAATGAAGTAAGCTCTGACCATGGATACAAATTTACTTCCCTTGAATGAAATTCTTCTGCCGAAACTGCCATCCACGGACTCACAGAATCCTTTATCAACCCAAATGGTATTCCACGCTGCATTGCTCAGACCAAAAAATCCACTTCACAGCCAAAGTGTAGCAATATGTTCATGTTTATGGAATCCAGTGGACTTACCATGCTTTCCATTATCAAATCAAATCATATCAAATCAAGTCTATATTTTTAGATTCATGAATGGTGAAGACAAATAATGAAAGAACTCTGAGTTCCTGAATGACTACATGGAGAGGAGGGGTCTTTTCAGCTTGGTCACCCAACAGCTCTGTTGTGTGTGATAAAATATGATGTTAATCTACTGCAAATTAGGGAGGTGGTATCTGACACTTCAGCATAAGCTAAAACATGCACTTAAATACCTAGTTACTGAATTAATTTAAAACGTATTCTTATTACTATAAAAATGACATTTAAGATGACAAATGTTAAGTTGGTCTTGCAATTTTTGCCCTTCCATTTTTACCATACTATGTTATATTAGAGAAATTGAATCACACAAAATAATTTTGTTATGGATTTAATAAACAGATAAAATCAAACATTTAAATAATCAAATAAAATGGATTTTCTTTATTTGAGAATGTGTTTTCCAGAGCAAACTTAGATAGGACATTTTAACTTCATGGATTTATAGTCTACAAAAATATAACTAATTCAAGTTAATCACTCTAATTTTTAATTAAATTGAATTATTTTTACCAGGATCACTATATTTAAATAAAAATTACCTGATTTTTTATAACATGATTTACAGATTCTGTTTCTACAAATTGTGTATAGGGACCATTATTTCTACAAAGTCCACTTTCCTGTGTCTTCCACTCTCATCCCATTTGAATAAAAATGTCCTTTTTTGGACACACTTACAATGGTCAGGCAGATACAACTACATAGTGGTTCACATGAGTTTTTTCGGAGAACTTAAAACTGTTTTTATACTCAAACATTTTGTTGGGCAACTATCAAATAAAAAAATTCTGACATTTGTTAAAAATTGGGAAGAAAGACTTCAATACAATTGCAGTAGATGTTATGGCCATTGTAACAGGGTTCAGAAATTGATCATGACTCTGAACACAGACAAGTCAGGATTTGTAGTCAATAAGCAGAATAAATCAGTGGATAAAAAATTACTGAAAAACATTAGCTAAAATGCCAAAGGAAGAGGAATTTTTTTTTTTTTTTTTTTTTTTCTTTTTCAGAGTCCTGCTCTGTTGCCCAAAACGGGAGTGCAGTGGCATGATCTTGGCTCACTGCAACCTCTGCCTCCTGGGTTCAAGCAATTCTCCTGTCCTCAAGCTATTCTTGTGCCTCAGCCTCCCGAGTAGTTGGAATTACACACATGTGCCACCAAGTCCAGCTAATTTTTGTATTTTTAATGGAGATATGGTTTCACTATGTTGGACAGGCTGGTCTTGAACTCCTGACACCCAGTAATTCACCGGCCTCAGCCTCCCAAAGTACTGGTATTAGAGGCATGAGACACTAAGCCTAGCCCTTCCTTAGTGATTCAAAGTACCAAAGTGGTCCACCAGTCAAAGTGGGGACTAACAGTAATTGGTGATAGCTAGAGTTTTAACCTCTGACTCATCTTGCATTTGCAGTGTGCCTTATGTGTCCATGTGTATGACCCTGTGGTTGCATCCCCTGTTCCTGAAAATGTAATTGAAATTTGACATGTCCAGCTCTCGGCAGAATCCCCACATTGGCTTCCAAGTCCCACACACTTATAGATGAAGAGAAAGTGGAAAGAATAAGTTCAGGAAAATTCAGTCATTGCCAAAATGTCAACAGTTTACAAATAGTACATTCTATAGAATTGTCTAAGTCAATTGTGCTTTAAAATATGGAATTTAGAAATTACTTCATAAAACTAGAGCCAGTTAAATACTTAGACTTTATCATTTCTGTGCCATGAAGTATCTGCTAGCATTTGATCATTACATTGTCGATGACAACTTCAATGTGATCTCTGCTATTCACCCCCTGAAGATAACTAACTTCTCTAATTTTTGTTCTTCCTTCTCTTTGTTAGACATTCTGTATTTTAAATAAGTCTATTAGCTTGTCGCCTTCAGAAATAGGCTCACTTATTAAACTTTGACCATTGACTTTCTAGATCCATATACATTACTATCAATGAGACCGTGAGCCAAATTAATTGTGTCCTTTCACTCAAAGAAAAGAATAAGTAGGTAATATACATAATTGCTTACTATCACTCTCAGCAGTTTTTTAAATGACCACATAACCATTTTGCTTTGAAGAATAAGAATGTTTCTTAGTTTCACTATATGAGAGGTACTTAACAGCTTTTCAATAGAATGTACATGCAACCGGTTTAAAAATTTGGCACATTGGAAACCATGTAGAACCAAACTCCTGGGGGAAAATGTGCTGCTTTGAAATACTGTGGTAATATTCCTTAAAAACATTTCATCTTTGACCCTCAGGAAGATACAAGTAAATTGAGAAAGAGATTTATTTTTTTCAATTTAAAGCCATATATTATGTAAAAAACAGAATTTCAAAAACATAAAAGATTATGAGAAATAGGATATCCTATGCAGCATTCTCTTTAAGGGAAGCCTGTATATAAGAAGATAGTTACATTAATAATTTCTTTTTTCATTTTTTTTTGAAAGAAAGAAAGAAAAAGAATAAAGAAGAGGAGGAAAAAGGAAGAGAAAGAGAAAGAGAATGGGAGTATTGCTTTCTTGCCCAGGCTAGAATGCAGTTTAGTAATGGGTATTGAAAACCTCTTTTATACCAATAATTATACTTGATGTAAACAGGAAGGAATAAGGGAAGAAAATAACAAACGAGCAGCCAACCAATATTTCATTTAAACCTATGAAATGCTATGCGATTACCGAGGAGTGATTTACTTCCAATTATGTAGTCACTTACGGAATAGGTAATAGGTGTGAGGTGGTAATGTATGTTTTATGTATTTGAAGTGGAGAGTTCTATAAATGTTTATTAAGTTTATTTGTTTTGGGTCTGAGTTCAAGTCCTGGATGTCCTTGTTAATTTTCTGTCTTGTTGATCTATAAAATCGTTAGCTCTTCTTGTTACATTGATCCTTTTGCCATTATGTAATGTCCTTCTTTGCCTCTTTTGATCTTTGTTGCTTTAAAGTCTACTTTATCAGAGGCGAGAATTGCATCTCCTGCTTTTTATTTATTTGTTTATTTTTACTCTCTGATTGGTTGATAAATCTTCCTCCTTCTCTTTGTTTTGAGTCTTTGTGTATCGTTGCATGTGAGATGGGTCTGGATGCAGCATACCAATGGGTTTTGGCTTTTTATCCAATTAGAATATATATAACTCTAATACTGGCATTTGATGCTAGCTGGCTGTTTTGCCCATTAGTTAGTGTAAATTTTTCGTTGTGTTAATGTTCTTTTCTTTTTGAAATATTTTTGGAAAGGCTGATATTGGTTATTCCTTTATATGTATAGTGCTTCTTTCAGAAGCTCTTGTAAAGCAGGCCTGGTGGTGGTGAAGTCTCTAAGTACTTGTTTGTTCGCAAAGGATTTAATTTTTCCTTCGATTATAAAGCTTAGTTTAGCTGGATAGGAAATTCTGGGTTGAAAGTTCTTTTCTTTAAGGATGTTAAATATTGGTCCCCACTCTTTTCTGGCTTGTAGGGTTTCTGCTGAGAGATCTGCTGTAAGTCTGATAGGTTTCCCTTTATGGGTAACCTGACCTTTCTCTCTGGCTGCCCTTAGTATTTTCTCCTTCATTTCAACCCTAATAAATCTGGCAATTATGTGCCTTGGGGTTGGTCTTCTTGAAGAATATCTTTGTGGTGTTCTCTGTATTACCTGGAGTTGAATATTACCCTGCCTTGCTAGGTTGGGAAAGTTTTCCTGAATGATATCCTGAAGAGTATTTTCCAACTTGGATTCATTCCCTTCATCACATTCAGGTACACCTATCAAACGTAAATTAGGTCTTTTCACATAGTCCCATATTTCCTGGAGACTTTGCTCATTCCTTTTTATCCTTTTTTCTCCAATCTTGTCTTCTCATTTCATTTCACTAAGCTGGTCCTTGACATCTGATAGCCTTTCTTCTGCTTGATCAATTCAACTGTTTAAACTTGTGCATGCTTCGCGAAGTTCTCGTGTTGTGTTTTTCAGCTCCATCAATTCACTTATATGCCTCTCTAAATTGTCCATTCTCGTTAACATTTTGTCAAACCTTTTTTCAAGGTTCTTAGTTTCTTTGCATCGGGTTAGAACAAGTTCTTTTAATTCACAGAAGTTTCTTATCACCCACGTTTTGAAACCTGCTTCTGTTATTGGAACACACTCGTAATCTATTAAGCCTTGTTCCGTTACTGATGAGGAATTGTGATCCCCTGTAGAAGGAGAGGCATTCTGATTTTGAGTATTCTCTGCCTTTTTACGCTGATTTCTTCCCTTCATTATATATTTATCCATCTGTTGTCTTTGTAATTACTGACTTTCTAACTAGGTCTCTGAGCAGACGTCCAACTTGTTGATTCCCAACGCCGAAATCTGAGCAGTCCACTGCGCCGGCCAAAATAGCGGTGTTAAGATTGATGGTGCTTTTCTGCCTGGGAATCTCTGGACTCTGCACCAAAAACTGGCACACTAAGGCGCCAGCAAAACCACCGCGCCGGCCACAAGAGTCGCCCTGGCGACACGTGTGGCTCCTCTGCTGGGAATCTCCTGGTCCGTGAGCAACTAATATTTGAAAGTGTGGCGTCCTCTCGTTCTCTGTGCTTTCACTGGGAGCTAGGAGCCCGAGCTGCTAGTGATCAGCCATCTTGGATCTCTCTGGAAGAGGAATTTTTTCTAACAGAATTCTGACTACAGGCTGACTAAGGACTTAAATATCAAGGAAGGGGAATCTGGATTTGAGTGGATGCAAAGGATATGTGGATTTTTGCCAAGTCTTAACAGGATTTCTGAAAATGAGCTTCTTAAACTACAAGCAGGGTAATAAGTCATGGTTGGCATAGTCAAAGAAGGGGATCAATTAAGCTTGACTAACCTTTGGTCATAAGGGAAGTTTTTATCAGAACCAAGACATTTCTCATCTGATCTGAAAAGAAATAAACACCAAAAGAAGTTTTGTTTGGAAAACAAGTTTCCATTTTGTCTGAGAAGAGCTCCACCTTCTCCTGTTTATCTTTGAATTTAGCATAGAAAAAGAGCGCTGGTCATTGCCACAATTTTTATTTTTCTTTCATTCTTAAAAACAGAGATTCACTTTTATGCAAATAGCAACTTACCAAACACAAGGTTATAGCTCCTGACCGCCATTGAAGCTAACAATGACTAGAGGACAATCAAGACAATTGGGCATAATCAGAGGTATCGATGGGACTTTGGGGAGACTCCTCAGATGGAGCTGACACAGCTGTGTGAGCCACTTTGTCCTTGCATTTTTTCCTGCTTCTTGCTCTTTGAAATGTACATAGTTTTTGGTGCAGGCTGGTGCTCCTACAGCCATCTAGGGCCAGACACAGCCTACAGGATAAAAACCATGTACCAAAACGTTGTAGCAGATAAGGGTGCCAAGAGGGCTGACTAGAAGTAGGTACGGTGTGTGGCTTTCATGGAAAGAAACAAAGGGGGAAGGTAAATACAGCACCTTCAACTGAAACACCCAGGTATTTGCATTGGGACTAATGAAGAATGGAGAAAAGCAAGGCATGGCAACCACTCACCCAGGAGTAACACAGACCCAAGGGAACCTACACTGTCCAGGGAAGTGGTGAGTAAATGTGTGACCCTGGGAAGCCACACTTCTCCTATGGATCTCTGCAACCTCAGTTTAGGAGATTTTCTTTTCTTTTTTTTTTAAGATGGGGTTTCATCATGTTGGCCACACTGGTCTTGAACTCCTGACCTCAGGTGATCCACCCACTGCAGTCTCCCAAAGTGCTAGGATTACAGGCATGAGCCACCGCATCCGGCCAAGGAGATTTTCTTATGAACCCATTCCACCAGGGCCTTTGGTCTGACACAACAGCTACATAGTCTTGGCAGAACAACTGCTGAGACGCAAACAGAATCTCAGGAACTTTGCATACTTTGGTTCTGGGATCTCTGGCAAAGATGACTGTGACTCAGACAAGGTGGGAGGTTGGACCTCTGTAAACACCCCTAAAGATGAAGCTTAATCCATGGGCCTGAGCAGCATCAGTCTGTGGGCCCCACTTCCATGATGCCTCACATAATAAGACTCATTGGCTTGGAATTTCAGCAAGCTCCCAGCAACAGTGTTGCACCTACTTGGGATGGAACAGAGTTCTTGGAGGCAGGGGCAGGCTGCCATATTTGCTATTTGAATGACTCAGCCATTCCAGCCTGGACTTAGGAGACTCCAAATAAAACTGACGGCAGATGGAAGGAAGCCCTCAGCACAGCACAGTGGCTCTACCATAATGTAATCAGACTGCTTCTTTAAGTGGGACACTGATATGTTCCTCATCTCTGGGTGGGACAGATGTTGTCTGGCCATCAGAGGTTTAAAAAATTCTGAGAATTTCTAGAGAAAGGAGTGGGCTACTATCTTTGCTGTTTCAGCAACTTAGCTATTTGAGCCTTCTGGCTTTGGAGAGCCCAACCTGATGAGGGGTAGAAATGTACCAGCACAGCATGGCTGATTTATGAAAGTGAAGCTAGACGGCTTCTTTAAGTGGGTCTCCAATCCTGTTCCTCTTGGCTGGGTGAGACCTACCAACCAGGGTCTCCAGGCACCTCCTACAGGTGTGATTAAGCCAGCAACAGGTCTGCACCTCCTCTGGGATGGAGCTCCCAAAGTGGTGGGCTCCTATATTTTCTTGTTTTACAGCCTTCACTGGTGGTACTTCCAGTTACTGGGAAATGTGAGATGACTAGAGACTGGAGTAGAAGCCCTACAAACTGCAACAGCCCTACACAAAATAGCCAAACTGTTAAAAGGAAAAC
Organism: Aotus nancymaae; assembly: GCF_030222135.1. NCBI lineage: Eukaryota > Metazoa > Chordata > Mammalia > Primates > Aotidae > Aotus > Aotus nancymaae. The sequence goes on from NW_026988453.1 coordinate 40,290, forward strand.
AAATGAATAAACAAAAAGCAACTCAAAGGGCAGTAACCTCAAAGATTAAAGGTAGATAAGCACACAAATGTGAGAAATAATTAGCTCAAGAATACTAAAAACGCTAAAATCAGAGTGCCCTCTTCCCCAAAATGACCACATTTCCAGCAAGGTTTCAGAATAAGGCTGAAATTGAGATGGCCGAAATAACAGAAGTAGACTCCAGTATGTGGATAAAAATGAACTCCACTGAGCTAAAGGAACATGTTCTAACTCGATGCAAGAAAGTTAAAGATTACAATATAAGATTTCAGGAGCTGACAAACAAATTAGCCAGAATAGAGAAGAACTTAACCGACCTGATAGCACTGAAAAACACAACACAATAATTTCATAATGCAATCACAAGTATTAATAGCAAAATAGACCAAGCAGAAGAAAGACTCTCAGAGCTTGAAGACTTTGTTTCTGAAATAAGACAGGTAGACAACAATAGAAAAAAAAAAATAAAAGAAATAAACAAAACCTCTGAGAAATATGGTATTATGCAAAGAGACCAAATCTATAACTGATCAGTATACATGAAAGAGTTGGGGAGAGGCTGGGCATGGTGGCTCATGCCTGTAATCCCAGTGCTTTGGGAGGCTGAGATGGGTGGATCACCTGAGGTAGGGAGTTTGAGACCAGCTGGATCAACATGGAGGAAACCCTGTCTCTATTAAAAATACAAAATTAGCTGGGCATGGTGATGCGTGCCTGTCATCCCAGCTACTCAAGAGGCTGAGGCAGGAGAATTGCTTGAACCTGAGAGGCAGAAGTTGCAGTGAGATGAGATCATGCCATTGCACTGCAGCCTGAGCAATGAGAGCAAAATTCCATCTAGAAAAAAAAAAAAGAAAAAAAAGAAAGAGCTGGGGAGAACAAAACCAATTTGGACAATATATTTCATTATGTCATCCATGAGAACTTTTCTAACCTTGCTATACAGGCCAACATTAACATCCAGAAAATGCAGAGAACACTAGTAAGATCTTCCATGAAAAGATCATACCAAAGACATATAATCATCAGATTCTCCAAAGTTGAAGTGAAAAAAAAAAAAAGGTAACCTGGGAAAAAAGGTATCCAGGGAGAAAGGCCAGGTAACCTACAAAAGGAAACCAACTGGACTAATGGCAGATGTCTCAGTGAAAACTCTGCAAACCAAAAGAGATTGGGGGCCAATATATAGCATTCTTAAAGAAAAGAAATTTTAGCTCAGAATTTTATACATTGCCAAATTAGTCATAAGCTAGGAAGAAATAACATCTCTTTTAGACAAGCAAATTCTGAGGTAATTTATTACCATCAGACATGCTTTACATGAGCTCCTAAAAGAAGCACTAATTTGGAAAGGAAAAATTATTACCAGCCACTACAAAACACACTGAAGTACAGAGACTATTGACACTATCAATTAGCAATATAAACAAGTCTGCAAAATAACCAACTAGCATCAAGATAACAAAATCAAATATACATATAACAATAATAACCTTAAATGTAAGTGGGCTAAATGCCCCAATTAAAACACACAGAGTGGCAAGTGGATAAAGAACCAAGAACAATTGGTATGCTGTCTTCAAGACACCCATCTCGCATGCAGTGACACATATAGGCTCAAAATAGATGGATGGAGAAAACTTTACCTAGCAAATGGAAAACAGAAAAAGCAAGGGTTGCAATCTTAGTTTCCAACAAAATAGACTTTAAATCAACACAGGAAAGAACAAAACAAACAAACAAAAAAGACAAAGAGAGTCATTACATAATGGCAGAGGATTCAGTTCAACAAGAACTAACTATTGTAACTATATGTGCACCCAACATAAGAGTACCCAGGTTCATGTAACAAGTTTCTAGAGATCTTTAAAGGAGTTAGACCCTCCTACACAATAATAGTGGCAGATTTTAACACCCCACTGACAATATTAGACAGATTATTGACACAGAAAATTAGCAAAGATATTCAGGATCTGAACCCATCTCTGGATCAAATGGATGTGATGAATATTTACAGAACTCTCCACCCCAAAACAGCAGAACGTATATTCTTCTCATCACCACATGGCACAATTTCTGAAATCTGTCACATAGTCTGAAGTGAAACACTCCTCGGCAAATGCAAAAGAACTAAAATCATAATTAACAGTGTCTCAGACCACAGCACAATCAAATTAGAACTGAAGATAAATAAATTTACTGAAAACCATAAAATTAAGTGGAAATTGAATAACCTGCTCCTGAACGGTTATAATGGGTTAATAATGAAATTAATGCAAGTATTAAGAAATTCTGTGAAACCAATGAAAGCAAATATAAAACATATCAGAATCTGTAGGACACAGCTAAAGCAGTGTTAAGAGAAAAAAATATAGCACTTAATGCCCACATTAAAAAACTAGAAAGTCAAGTTAGCTACTTAACATCACAACTGAAATAACTACAGAAATAAGAGCAACGAAATTCTACAGCTAGTAGAAGACAAGAAGTAACCAAAATAGGAGATGAACTGAAGGAGATAGAGACATAACAAATAATTCAAAACATCAACAAATTCAGAAACTGTTTTTTTTAGAATAATTGTATAGAAAGACAACCAGAGAGACTAATAAGGAAGAAAAGGTAAAAAATTTAAATAAACACAATCAGAAATAGTAAGGGTGACCACTGAATTCACAGAAATAAAAATAACCATCAGAAAAAATTATAAACAACTCTATGCCCATAAGCTAAAAAGTCTAGTAGAAATGGATAAATTTCTGGATACATACACCCTCCAAGACTAAACCATGAATAAATTGAATCCCTGAAAACACAAATAACAGGCTCTGAAATTGAGGCAATAACAAATATCCCGCCAACCACAGAAAGCCCAGAACCAAGGATTAACAGCTGAATCCTACCAGATTTACAAAGAATAACTGGTACAATTCCTACTAAAACTCTTTCAAAAAATTAAAACAGAGGGTCTTCTCCTCAGTGCTTTTCATAAGACGACATCATCCTGGTACCAAAACCCTGCAGAGACACAAGAGAAAAAAGAAAACTTCAGGCCAATATTCTTTTTTTTTTTTTTTTTTGAGACGGAGTTTCGCTCTTGTTACCCAGGCTGGAGTGCAATGGCGTGATCTCGGCTTACTGCAACCTCTGCCTCCTGGGTTCAGGCAATTCTCCTGCCTCAGCCTCCTGAGTAGCTGGGATTACAGGCACACGTCACCATGTCCAGCTAATTTTTTGTATTTTTAGTAGAGACGGGGTTTCACCATGTTGACCAGGATGGTCTTGATCTCTTGACCTTGTGATCCACCCACCTCGGCCTCCCAAAGTGCTGGGATTACAGGCGTGAGCCACCGCGCCTGGCCAGGCCAATATTTTTGATGAACATGGATACAAATATTTTTAACGAAATAGTGGCAAACCTAATCCAGCAACACATCAAAATGATTATCCACTACAATCAAGTAGGCTTCATCCATGGGATACAAGGTTAATTTAACATACACAAATCAATATGTGATTCATCACATAAACAGAGCTAAAGACAAAAACTACATGATTTGTCTGAATAGGTGCAGAAAAAGCTTTCAATATAATTCAACATCCATTCCTGTTAAAAACTCTCAATAAACTAGGTATTGAAAAAGTACCTCAAAATAAGAAGAACCATGTATGACAAAACCACAGACAACATCATGCTGAAAAGGAAAAGTTGAAAGGATCTTCCTTTACAACCATCACAAGACAAAGATGCCCTCTCTCACCGCTCCTATTTAAGCCATTGGAAGTACTGGCCAGAGCAATCAGGTAAGAGAAAGAAATAAAAGGGATTCAAATCAGAAGAGAGGAAGTTCAACTACACCTGATAGCAGATGATAAAATTTTATATCGTGAAAACCCATATCGGCTCAGCCCCAAAGATTCCTAAGCTGATAAACATCTTTGTCAAAGTCTCAAGATACAAAATTAATGTGGAAAAATCACTACCCCTAACATTTTTATACACCAAAAACAGTCAAGCGAAGAGCAAAATCATGAATGAACTCTCATTCACGATTGCCACAAAAAGAATAAAATACCAAGGAATGTATCTAACAAGGGAAGTGAAAGATCTCCACAAGCAGAACTATAAACCACTACCCAAGGAAATCAGAGATGACATAAGCAAATGGAAAAACATTTCATGCTTATGGATAGGAAGAACTACTATTTTTTAAAAAAAGCCACACTCCGCAAAGAAATTCATAGAGTTAATACTACTCCCATTAAACTGCCACTGAAATTTTTCACAAAACTAGATAACTCTATTTTAAAATGTTTATCAAACCAAAAAAGTCTTGAACAGTTAAGACAACACAAGCAAAAACAACAAAGCTGGAGGCATCACCCTACCCAATTTCAAACTGTTCTACAGGGCTACCGTAACCAAAAAAGCATGGTACTGGTACAAGGACAGACACATAGACCAATGACATGGAATAGAGAACCCAGAAATAAGACTGCACACCTACAAATATCTGATCTTTGACAAACCCGACAAAAACAAGCAATGGAAAAAGGACTCCCTGGTCAATAAATGGTGCTGGTATAACTACTAGCCACATGCAGAAAATTGAAACTGAATACCTTCCTCCATCATCCTCAGCCAACTAACACAGGAACAGAAAACTAAACACTGAACATTCTCACTCATAAGTGGGAGTTGAACAATAAGAACACATGGACACTGGGAGGGAAAAAACACACACCATGGCTTTTTGAGGAGTGAGGGGCAAGGGGAGAAGTGCATTACGATAAATAGCTAATGTTTACAGCCTTAAAGACTGGATGTTGTGTTGATAGGTACAGCAAATCACAATGGCACACATATGCCTATGTAAAAAACATACATATTCTGCACTTGATTTTCAGAACGTAAAGGAAAATTTTTTAAAAAAGAAAGAAAGCGAACTTTTTTCTTACATTATATACAAAAATTAGCTCATGATGGTTTAAATGTAAAACCCAAAACCATAAAAACTTTGGAAAACAACCTAGACAATACCATTCAGGACATAGGCATGGGCAAATATTTATGATGAGGATGTCAAAAGCAATTCGAACAAAGAAAACATTGACAAATGAGATCTAATTAAACTAAAGAGCTTCTGCACAGCAAAGGAAACTATCAACAGAGTAAGCAGACAATGTACAGAATGAGATAAAAGGTTTGCCAACTGCATCTGATAAATATCTAATTTCTGGCATCTATGTGGAAAATAAATTCACAAAAAAACACAATCTCATTAAAAATTGGGCAAAGGACATGAAGAAACACTTCTCAAAGAAAGCATACATGCAATCAACAAGCATATGAAATATAAATTGTTGAAGATGACCAAATAGGAACAGCTCTGGATTGCAGCTTCCAGTGAAAATGCAGAGGGTGAGTGGCCACCGCATTTCCAAATGAATTTTTATCACCCACAGACCATAAGATTCCCCGGCAGAAAAGCACTATGAGTCTCCAGCATGGCTATTTCAATCGGCACTGCAGGTCTTCACACAAAAACTCACACAAATCCGGGTGCCATTTCAACTGGGGACTGGAATGCCTGGGAGACAGAGTTGCCCATTCAAATGAAAAAAATGGGACTGAAACAGGGAGCCAGATGATCAGGCTTGGCCAGTCCCACCCCCACAAAGACCAGCAATCTGAAATGCTCTGGATTCAGAGTTTCACAGCAAGCACAGCTGAACCCAGGACAGTCCAGCTCTGTGGTGGAAGGGTGTCTGCCATTACTGAGGCAGTGTACCACTACTGAGGTAGTCCACCATTAAAGAGAGAGTCCACCATTACAGAGGCAGACTGCCATTACCAAAGCAGTTTTAACTATACCCCATAAACAAAACTGCAAGGAAGTTCACACAGCAAATGGGCAGAGCCCACAGCAGCCCAGTAATGCCTCTGCTGGCAGACTGTGACTAGGCTACCTCCTCATGGGGCAGGGCATCCCTGAAAAAAGGCAGCAACATGACAGAAAGTTATAAATAAAGCCCTACCTTTATTTGTCATCAGATACACCAGGGTTGAAATGAAGGAGAAAATGCTAAGGACAGCCAGAGAGAAAGGTCAGGTTACCCAAAAAGAGAAGCCCATCAGACTCACAGCAGATCTCTGAGCAGAAACCCTACAAGCCAGAAGAGAATGGGGACCAATATTCAAAATCCTTAAAGAAAAGAACTTTCGCAAGATGACTGACTAGACACAACTCTAGTGCACAACACCCAGCAAGAGAGATGCAGAAATCCAGAGATCTCCTAGCTCCAAACACGGTACCAGGTGCATTTGAACGGGTCTGGTCCAATGGTGAGCAAAGCCCACTCAGGGCAGACTGAGGCGGGGAGGGGTGCTGCTTCACCCAGTAAGTGCATCTGACTGGCAAGTCACAGGCTCCACCTCTAGCGCTCTGGTCCAGATACAGTGCTTCCCCCAAAGCAACAGCAATACACAGAACAGGGGGTGTTTGCCAGTCAAGCACCGGGAATTACAAGCATGGAGTTGAATAAGAGCCTGCAGACTGAGCTATCGCCCCCTCCCCTTGCCTGGAGAAAGAGGGAGCTGTAAGCAGGAGCAGCTGAGTGGGCCCCTACCCCATGACTGGAATGAAACGAAGTTGAAAGGGGGAAATGGCCAGGTGTGGCTGGGCGGGTCCCTACCCTCCCCCACAAACCCAGAGGACTGAAGTTCTGACTCTAGTGGGTTGCACAGCGAGTGCCACAGTCTGAGATGAACCCTGAATGATCCAGCCCAGTGAAGGAAGGACACAACCCACGACTAGAGGGGTGGGACTGGGCTACACGTTTTAACAAAAAACACAGGAAGCCTACTTAGCAACAGGACTGCATTCTTGACAACCCAGCCAGGCCTACAGGACAGCAGAAGAGGTGGGCATAATCTCCCAGTATAAACAAAAAAGACACAGGAAGCTTCCCTAGTAAACTGAAGGACTCCCTAGAAACCCAGCAGCATCCCCACAGGCAGACAAGCAACCTCATCAAGCAGCTCTCTGACACCACAGCCAGGTAAATCCACAAAGATGGGAAAAAACCAGCACAAAAAAGATGAAACCATCAAAGACCGGAACACCTCTTCTCCTTCAAGGGATCACAACTTCTCAACAACACAGGATCACAACTTGACTGAGGACTGCAAGGAAATGACAGAAACAGGCTTCAGAAGGTGGATAATAACAAACTTTTCTGAGCTAAAGGAACACGTTCTAACTCAATGCAAAGAAACCAAAACCTAGAAAAAAGTTTAGACGAAATGCTAACTAGAATAACCACCTGAGAGAATAACATAAACGACTTCATGGAGTTGAAAAACACAGCATGAGAACTGAGTGAAGCAAACACAAGTGTTAATAACCAAATCGATCAAGCAGAAGAAAGGATATCAGAGATTGAAGATCAACTCAATGAAATAAAAAGAGAAGACAAGACAAGAGAAAAAAGAGTGATAAGAAATGAACAAAGCCTCCAAGAAATAAGCGATTATGTGAAAAGACCTAATCTACGCTTGATCAGTGTACCTGAATATGATGGGGAGAATGAATCCAATCTGGAAAATACACTCCAAGATATTATCCAGGAGAACTTCCCAAGGCTAGCAAGGCAGTCCAAATTTCAAATTCAAAAAATACAGAAAACTCCACAAGATATTCCTCAAGAAGAGCAAACCCAAGGCACATAATTGTCAGATTCACCAGGGTTGAAATGAAGGAAAAAATGCTAAGGCAGCCAAAGAGAAATGTCAGGTCATTCACAGAGGGAAGCCAATCAGACTCACAGCAGATCTCCTGGCAGAAACCCTAAAAGCCAGAAGAGAGTGGGGGCCAATATTCAACATCCTTAAAGAAAAGAACTTTCAACCTAGAATCTCATATCCAGCCACACTAAGCTTCATAAGTGTAGGAGAAATAAAATCTTTTACAGACAAGCAATTACTGAGAGATTTCGTCACCACAGACCTGCCCTACAAAAGCTCCTGAAAGAAACACTAAGCATGGAAAGCAACAAGTACCAGTCACTGCAAAAGTAAACCAGTGGGCAAAGACCAAAAATGCAATGAAGAAAATGAATCAACTAATGTAAAAGAAAACCAGCCAGTAACAAAATGGCAGGATCAAATTCACACATAACAATATTAACATTGAATGTAAATGGCCTAAATGCCCCAATCAAAAGACACAGACTGGCAAACTGGATAAAAAGTCAGAACTCATCAGTGTGCTGTATTCAAGAAACCCATCTCACATACAAAGACACACATAGACTCAAAATAAAGGGATAGATTTACTAAGCCAATGGAGAACAAAAAAAAAGCAGGGGTTGCAATCCTAGTCTCTGATAAAATGGACTTCAAATCAACAAAGATCAAAAGACACAAAGAAGGACATTACATAATGGTAAAAGGATCAATTCAACAGGAAGAGCTAACTATTCTAAATATATATACCCCCAACACAGGAGCACCCAGATACAGAAAGCAAGTTGTTAATAACTTAAAACGAGATTTAGACTCCCACACAATAATAGTGGGAGACTTTGATACTTCATTGTCAATATTAGACAGATCGATGAGACAGAAAATTAACAAGGATATCCAGGACTTGAATGCAGAGCTGGACCAAGAGGACCTAATAGACTTATACAGAACTCTCCACCCCAAATCCATGGAATATACATTTTTCTCAGCATCACATTGCACTTACTCTAAAATTGACCACATCGTTGGAAGCGAATCACTCCTCAGCAAATATAAAAGAACAGAAATCATAACAGTCTATAGACCACAGCTCAATCAGACTAAAACTCAGGATCAAACCCACACAACCACTTGGAAACTGAACAACTTGCTTCTGGGTGTCAACTGGAAAAACAATGAAATGAAGGCAGAAATAAAGATGTTCTTTGAAACCAACCAGAATGAAGACACAACTTACCAGAATCTCTGGGACACCTTTAAAGCAACATCAAGAGGGAAATTTATGGCAGTAAATGCCCACCAAAGAAGACAGTAAAGATCTAAAATCAATACCCTATCATCAAAATTGAAAGAACTGGAGGAGCAAGATAAAAAAAAACTCGAAAGCTAACATGAGACAAGAAATAACTAAGATCAGAGCAGAACTCAAGGAGATAGAGACAGAAAAAAACCCTTGAAAAAATCAATGAATCTAGGAGATGGTTTTTTGAAAAGATCAACGAAATAGACCACTAGCCAGATTAATAAAAAAGAAAAGAGAGAAGAATCAAATAGATTCAATAAAAAACGATGAAGGGGATATCACCACTGATCTCACAGAAATACAAACCACCATCAGAGATTACTACAAACAGCTCTACTCACACAAATCAGTAAACCAGGAAGAAATGGATAAATTCCTAGACACTGGTATTCTACCAAGGCTAAACCAGGAGGAAGTTGAAACCCTGAATCGACCAATAACAAGGGCTGAAGTAGAGGCAGCAATCAATAGCCTACCAACCAAAAAAAGTCCAGGTCCATCCAGACAGGTTCACAGCCAAATTCTACCAGACGTACAAAGAGGAGTTTGTTCCATTCCTTCTGAAACTGTATCAAACAATACAAAAGGAGGGAATCCTCCTTAACTCATTTTATGAGACTAACATCATCCTGATACCAAAACCAGGCAGAGACTCAACTAAAAAAGAAAACTTCAGGCCAATGTCCATGATGAACATCGATGCAAAAATCTTCAATAAAGTACTGGCAAACAGATTGCAACAGCACATCAAGAAGCTTATCCATCATGATCAAGTAGGCTTCATCCTGGGCATGCGAGGCTGGTTCAACATATGCAAATCCATAAATGTAATCCATCACATAAATGGAACCAAAGACAAAAACCACATGATTATTGCAGTAGATGCAGAGAAGGCCTTTGACAAACTTCAATAGCCCTTCATGCTAAAAACTCTCAATAAACTAGGTATTGATGGAACGTATCATAAAATGATAAAAGCTATACATGACAAACCTACAGCCAATATCATACTGAACGGGCAAAAGCTGGAATAATTCCCTTTGAAATCAGGCACTAGACAAGGATGCCCTCTCTCACCACGCCTATTCAACATAGCATTGGAAGTTCTAGGAGAGCAATCAGGCAAGAAAAATAAATAAAGCGTATTCAATTAGGAAAGGAGGAAGTCAAACTGTCTCTATTTCACATGACATGATTGTATATCTAGAAGACCCCATCATCTCAGCCCAAAATCTCAAACTGATGCTGCAACTTCAGTAAAGTCTCAGGATACAAAATCAATGTGCAAAAGTCACAAGCATTCCTATATACCAATAACAGACAAACAGAGAGCCAAATCAAGAGCGAACTCCAATTCACAATTGCTACAAAGAGAATAAAATACGTAGGAATACAATTAACAAAGGATGTAAAGGACCTCTTCAAGGAGAACTACAAACTACTGCTTAATGAAATAAGAGAGGACACAAACACATAGAGAAACATTCCATGCTCATGGTTAGGAAGAATCAATATCATGAAAATGGCCATACTGCCCAAAGTAATCCATAGATTCAATGCTATCCCCATCAAGCTACAAATGACCTTCTTCAGAGAACTGGGAAAAACCACTTTAAACTTCATATGGAATCACAAAAGACCCTGCATGGCCAAGATAATCTTAAGCAAAAAGAACAAAGCTGGAGGCATCACACTGCTGGACTCAAATTATGCTACAAGGCTACAGTAATCAAAACAGCATGGTACTGGTACCAAAACAGAGACATAGACCAATGGAACAGAGCAGAGACCCCAGAAGAAACACCACACATCTACAAGCATCTGATCTTTGAAAACCTGGCAAAAACAAGAAATGGGGAAAGGACTCCATGTTTAATAAATGGTGTTGGGAAAACTGGCTAGCAATGTGTAGAAAGCAGAAACTGTACCCATACCTGTCACCTTACAGTAAAATTAACTCCAGATGGATCAAAGATTTAAAAATAAAACCTAACACCATAAAAACACTTGAAGAAAACGTAGGCAAAACCATCCAGGACATAGGCATAGGCAAGGACTTCATGAATAAAACACCAAAAGCAATGACAATAAAAGCCAGGTTAGACAAATAGATTCTAATTAAGCTCCAGAGCTTCTGTACAGCAAAAGAAAGCATTAGAGTGAATTGGCAACCAACAGAATGGGAAAAAATTTTGCAATCTACCATCCGACAAAGGGCTAATATCTCGAATCTACAAAGAAATAAAACAGATATACAAGAGAAAAACAAGCAACCTCATTCAAAAGTGGGTGAAGGATATGAATAGGCACTTTACAAAAGAAGACATATATGAGGCCAAAAAACATATGAAAAAATGCTCATCATCACTAGTCATTAGAGAAATGCAAATCAAAACCACACTGAAATATCATCTGATGCCAGTTATAATGTCAATCATTAAGAAATCGAGACAGATGCTGAAGAGGATGTAGAGAAGTAGAAACACTCTTACACAGTTGGTGGGTGTGTAAATTAGTTCAACCATTGTGGAAGACAGTGTGGCAATTTCTCAAGGATCCAGAAATAGAAATTCCATTTGACTCAGCAATCCCACTACTGGGTATATAACCAAAGAACTATAAATCGTTCTACTATAAAGACACATGCACATGTATGTTCCTTGCAGCCCTGTGTACAATAGCAAAGACCTGGAACCAACCCAAATGCCCATGAATGATAGACTGGACAAATAAAATGTGGTACATATACACCATGGAATACTACACAGCCATAAAAAATGATGAGTTTATGTCCTTTGTAGGGACTTGGATGAATCTGGAAGCCATCATTCTCAGAAAACTGACAAAAAACCAGAAAGCCAAACACTGTATGTTCTCACTTATAGGTGGGTGTTGAACAAGGAGAACACATGGACTCAGGGAGAGGAGCATCACACATAGGGGACTGTTGGCTGGGGACTAGGGGAGAGACAGTGGAGGGTGGGGAGGGAGGGAAGGGTGGGGAGGGATAACATGAGGAGAAATACCAGATATAGTATGCAACTAAAGTAAAATAAATAAATTTAAAAAAAGAGAAAAGAACATTCAACCTAGCATTTCATATCCACACAAACTAAGTTTCATAAGTGAAGGAGAAATAAAGTCCTTCACAAACAAGCAATTACTCAGAGATTTCATCACCACAAGGCCTGCTTTGCAAGAGCTCCTGAAGGAAGCACTAAACAAGGAAAGGAACAACCAGTACCAGCCACTCCAAAAACATACCATTGCATTGATGCAATGAAGAAACGGCATCAACTAAAGGGCAAAACAACCAGCTAGCATCAAAATGGCAGGATCAAATTCACACATAACAATATTAACCCTAAATGTAAATAGGCTAAATGACTCAATCAAAAGACACAGACTGGCAAATTGGATAAAAAGTCAAAACCTGTCATTGGACTGTATCGAGGAAACCCATCTCACAGGCAAGAATACACATAGGCTCAAAATAAAGGGATGGTGGAAGATTTACCAAGCAAGTGGAGATAAAAAAAAACAGGAAGAGTTGCAATTCTAGTCTCTGATAAAATAGACTTTAAACCAACAAAGATCAAAACAGACAAAGAAGGACATTGCATAATGGTAAAAGAATCAATGCATCAAAAAGAGCTAATAATCCTAAATATATAAGCACCCAATACAGAAGCACTCAGATACATAAAGCAAGTTAACAACTTACAAAAGACTTAGAATCCCACACAATAATAGTGGGACATGTTAGCACTCCACTGTCAATATTAGATCAATGAGACAGAAAATTAACAAGGATATCCAGGACTTGAACTCAGACCTGGACCAAGCAAACCTGATAGACATTTACAGAACTCTCCACCCCAAATCCACAGAATATACATTCTTCTCAGCACCATACCACACCTACTCTAAAATTGACCACACAATTGGAAGTAAATCACTCCTCAGCAAATGCAAAATAATGGAAATCATAACAAACAGTCTCTCAGACCCCAGTGCAATCAAGCTAGAATTCAGAATTCAGAAACTAACTCAGAACTGCAAAACTTCATGGAAACTGAACAACTGGCTCTTGAATGTTGACTCCATAAATAATGAAATGAAGGCAGAAATAAAGATGTTCTTTGAAACCAACAAGAACGAAGACATGGCATACCAGAATCTCTGGGACACATTTAAAGCAATGTCTAGAGGAAGATATATAGCAATAAATGCCCACATGAGAAGTGGGGAAAGATCAAATATCAACACACTATTGTCAAAGTTGAAAGAGCTAGAGGAGCAAGATGAAAAAAACTCAAAACCTTGCAAAAGACAAGAAATAACTAAGATCAGAGCAGAACTGAAGGAGATACAGACACAAAAAACATTTGAAAAAATCAATAAATCCAGGAGGTGGTGTTTTGAAAAGATCAACAAAATAGACCACTAGCTAGATTAATAAAAAAGAAAAGAGAATAATCAAATAGATGCAATAAAAAACGATAAAGGGGATATCGCCACAGATTCCACAAAACACAAATGATCATCAAAGATTACTACAAGCAACTCTATGCACATAAACCAGTAAATCTGGAAGAAATGAATAAATTCCTGGGCACTTGCATCTTCCCAAGTCTAAACCAGGAAGAATTCGAAACCCTGATTAGACCAATAACAAGGGCTGAAGTTGAGGCAGCAATTAATAGCCTACCAACCAAAAAATGCCCAGGTCCAGATTGGTTCACAGCCGAATTCTACCAGACATACAATTGGAGCTGGTACCACTCCTTCTGAAACTATTCCAAACAATCCAAAAGAGGGAATCCTTCCCAGATCTTTTTATGAGATCAACACCATCCTGATACCAAAACCTGGCAGACACTCAGCAAGAAAAGAAAACTATAGCCCAATACCCATGATGAACATAGATGCAAAAATCTTCAATAAAATACTGGCAAACTGATTGCAACAGCACATCAAAAAGCTTATCCACCATGATCAAGTAGGCTTCATTCCAGGGATGCAAGGCTAGTTCAACATGCTCAAGTCTATAAACATTATTCACTACATAAACAGATGACAAAAACTACATGATTATTTCAATAGATGCAGAGAAGCCCTTCAACAAAATTCAACACCGCTTTATGCTAAAAACTCTTAATAAAGTGAGTATTGATGGAACTTATCTCAAAACAATAAAACCTATTTATGACAAACACACAGCCAATATCTTTCTGAATGGGCAAAAACTGGAAGCATTCTGTTTGAAATCTGGTATTAGACAAGGATGCCCTTTCTCATCACTCCTATTCAATATGGTATTGGAAGTTCTAGCCAGAGCAATCAGGCAAGAAAAAGAAAGGGTATTCAATTAGGAAAGGAGGAAGTCAAATTGTCTCTATTTGCAGACGACATGATTGTATATTTACAAGACCCCATCATCTCAGTCCAAAATCTCCTGAAACTGACAGGCAAATTCAGCAAAGTCTCAGGATACAAAATCAATGTGCAGAAATCACAAACATTCCTATACACCAATAACAGATGTAAAGAGAGCCAAATCAAGAATGAACTGACATTCACAATTGCTACAAAGAGAATAAAATACCTAGGAAGACAACTAACAAAGGATGTAAAGGACCTCTTCAAGGAAAACTACAAACCACTGCTCAATGAAATAAGACAGGACACAAACAGATGGAGAAAAATTTTATGCTCATGGTTAGGAAGAATCAATATCATGAAAATGGCCATACTGCCCAAAGTAATTTATAGATTCAATGCTATCCCCATCAAACTACCAATGACCTTCTTCACAGAACTGGAAAAAAATCACCTTAAACTTCATATGGAACCAAAAGAGAACCTGCATAGCCAAGTCAATTCTAAGCAGAAAGAACAAAGCTGGAGGAATCACGCTACCTGACTTCAAACTGTACTACAAGTCTACAGTAATCAAAACAGCATGGTACTGGTACCAAAACAGAGATATGGATCAATGGAACTGAATAGAGGCCTTGGAGGTAATGTCACACATCTACAACCATATGATCTTTGACAAACCTCACAAAAACAAGCAATGGGGAAAGGATTCCCTGTTTAATAAATGGTGTTGGGAAAACTGGCTAGCCATGTGCAGAAAGCAGAAACTGGACCCCTTTCTGACACCTTACACTAAAATTAACTCCAGATGGATTAAAGATTTAAACATAAGACCAAACACCATAAAAACCCTAGAAGAAAATCTAGGCAAAACCATTCAGGACATAGGCATACGCCAGCACTTCATGACTAAAACACCAAAAGCATTGGCAATAAAACCCAAAATAGACAAATGGGACCTAATTAAACTCCAGGGTTTATGCACAGCAAAAGAAACAGTCATTAGAGTGAATTGGCAACCAACAGAATGGGAAAAATTTTTTGCAATCTACCCATCTGACAAAGGGCTAATATCCAGAATCTACAAAGAACTAAAACAGATTTACAAGAAAAAAAAAACAAGCCCATTCAAAAGTGGGCAAAGGATATGAACAGACACTTTACAAAAGAAGACATATATGAGGCCAACAAACATGAAAAAATGCTCATCATCACCGGTCATTAGAGAAATGCAAATCAAAACTGCATTGAGATACCATCTCACGCCAGTTAGTATGGCGATCATTAAAAAATCTGGAGACAACAGATGCTGGAGAGGATGTGGAGAAATAGGACCATTTTACACCGTTGGTGGGAGTGTAAATTAGTTCAACCATTGTGGAAGACAGTGTGATGATTTCTCAAGGACCCAGAAATAAAATTCCATTTGACCCAGCAATCCCATTACTGGGTATATAGCCAAAGGATTATAAATCGTTCTATTATAAGGACACATGCACACGAATGTTCATTGCAGCACTGCTTACAAAAGCAAAGACCTGGAACCAACCCAAATGCCCATTGATGATAAACTGGACAGGGAAAATGTAGCACGTGTACACCATGCAATACTATGCAGCCTTAGAAACGATGAGTTCATGTGCTTTGTAGGGACATGGATGAATCTGGAAACCATCATTCTCAGCAAAATGACAGAAGAAGAGAAAATAAAACACTGCATTTTCTCACTCATAGGCTGGTGTTGAAAAATGAGAACACATGGGCACAGGGAGGGTAGCATCACACACTGAGGTCTGTTTGGGGGAACTAGGGGAGAGACAGCAGGTGGGGTGGATTTGGGGAGGGATAACATGAAGAGAAATGCCAGATATAGATGATGGGGAGGAAGGCAGCAAACCACACTGCCATGTATGTACCTATGTAACAATCTAGTATGTTCTTCACATGTACCCCAAAGCCTAAAATGCAAAAAAAAAAAAGCATATGAAAGATAATTAGACATCACTGATCATTAGAGAAATGTAAATCCAAACCACAATGAGATATACCACTTTATACCAATCAAAATGGTTATTAAAAAGTCAAAAAATTACAGATACTGAAAAATTGTGGAGGAAAAGGAATGTTTTTACCCTGTTGGTAGAGTTCAATCATTGTGGAAGTCAGTGTGGTGATTCCTCAAAGACCTAAAAAGAAGAATACCATTTCACCCATCAATCTTATTACTGAGTATATACTCAAAATAAATATAAGCCATTCTATGATAAACACATATTTATTCACAAGTTTATTGCAGCCCTATTCACAATAGCAAAGACATCACGTCAACCTACATGTTCATCAATAATAGACTGGATGAAGAAAATGTAGTACATATTTACACCATGGAGTACTATGCAGCCACAGAAAATAATAAGATCATGTCTTTTGTAGTGACATGGATGGAACTGGAGGCCATTATTTTTAGAAAGTTAACACAGGAACAGAAAACTGAATACCTTATGTTCTTACTTATAAGTGGGAGCTAGATTATGAGAATACACAGACACATGGAAGGGAACAACACAAACTGGGGTCTATAAGGAGGTGGAGAGTGGGAGGAGGGAGAGAAGCAGAAAAAATAACTAATGAAGAGTAGGCTTAATACCTGGGTGATAAAAACAATCTGTACAACCAACGTTCATGACACATGTTTACATATGTAACAAACCTGCACATCCTGCACATGTACACCTGAACTTAAAAGTTAAAAAAAGAAGAGAATTTTAGCAAAAAGACACCTTATTTTTGCCTGCCTTGGTGCACAGTTCAGAGTCAGACTGCTCAGCTCTGACATTCTTATTTATGAGAAAGAAAGCATTTTCTCCATTGTCTGCACTTCTATTATGTAGGGTTTTCTTCTACGTGTAGGCAAATGTAATTCTAATTAAAGTGCTAGCTTTGCCATGGAATCCCTGTGTAATCTTGGATAAGACATGTCTCTTTACTAAGACATTTTATATCTGCATAGTGGTGGAGGCAGCAGTGAGAAAGACTTAATTCTGAAGTTCTAGTGATTTACATGGCCCACATCCATAGTCCCTTGTTTAGTTAATAACATCTCAAATTCTCCTTGTGGGACTACTCCACCACAAAGGTCCTATCAGTCCATGTGTTGAGTGAGAATGTCACACTTTCCAGATGCAGAGGACAGGGGACATATTGGTATGCTCCATGGGAAACTGTTGGGGGATGGAAGTGGGGCTCACACGCACGCATTGTCAGTGGGCCTTGAAAGATCCTGTGTACGTGACATTTCTAGAACAGAACATTTGTCTGGCCAGTGCTAAACACATCTATTTCTGCCCAAGTGAGGAAGATCTGAGCACACCCTGATCAGAGCCCTGCTACACCCAACCTAGTTGGTAGGGAGCTTGGACCGTGTACATGCTGAGCTATGGCTTAAGTACTTTAACATCTAATATCTCACTGGATAGCTGGAAAACTGAAGTCTGAAGAGAAGCAGAGACTGGCCCAGAGAACATAAAGTGAGCAGCGTCGAAAGGATGAAAGAGCATTCTGACCTCCTAGTCCATGGCTCAACCCTCTCATGGGGTTTGCTTTGGGAATGAGTCCCTGAGATCCTGGGGATTTTAGCCAATTTTCTCATCATATGAAGCAAACTTATGCCTGTACCATTAGACATGCACAAGTTTGTGCGTGCACATGCACACACAGACTTCTCAGGTTAAAGTTCATAAGAGGAGTTAACATTGATGGAGTGACAAGAATAAAAAAGATAAAGGATGGGAGCAGCTTTGCCATGGGTTAGGGGCACCCCATCTCCTGGTAACATGCTCAGGACACATAAAATAGGGAGGGGAAAAGATAACAGGCTGATGGATTGGAAGCCTCAAAGCTCCCATGAATCTGCCTGGGCTCTAGCCAGCCCCAGGAAAGCCCTCAGAGGACAAAACTTTGTTTTCTGGATTCACTGCTTTGCATAATTAAAATTAGGAAAATCTTTCTATGTGGGGATCCCCCACCAGCGTAGAGGCCCCTCCGTGTCTCCGCCATGACAGGGTTTGAGCCCAGACACGTCTCTCTCCACTGGGTGCAGTTGAGTGAGGTGGCTACAGGAAGATGTGGGAAATGTTAAGCTTGCAGAGAGTTACTCTCAGTTCACTGACTGAAGTAATGCCAGATTATTGTGTTTCTCCTGAAGTCAATGTTCTGGGCTAGTTCTATGACTCTATTTACCCATAGTCACAGAAGCATTGAGATCATTCACTGAATCACTACAAAATTGTTCCCCTCCTGATTTATTGCTTGCCCACCTGTCTTAACGTTATTTTCTGTAACAATGGATAAAAGGATAAGAATCTTTTGTGACCTTTAGGTAAACTTGTATGTTGTCCCCTTCCTTGGTTATTTTGTACTTTCTTTGGTTACTTTGTAACTTTCTGTTCTTTCCCCCTGATAATGATTCTGTAAGAAGACTGACGTCAGTCACTGTATGTAAAATCATATATAAGAACATGTGCACAAAGAATAAATCGCTGATCTGAGCATATCTCTTATCAGACCTCCAGACCCATTTCTCTATCTCTCTTCTCTTCCGCGCACTCTCTCTTCCAGGTATTAGGACCCTCTTGCTGGTCAAGAGATCCTTGGCAGAAGTGCCGATCTCACGGCCAACAACATCTGGCGCCCAACGCCGTGGGGCCTGGACACGAGAGACTACAGTGACGCTCAATTCAATTAACAGTGAAGGGCCGGCAGTTCAGTAAGTGAGTTTTTGGTTACTTTTAATCTTGTAAATATAAGCTGTTGATTTTATTATCAATCTGGAGTAAAACTATGGGAAACATTGAGTCTAAGGAACATAATATGTTTATTCAGTTGTTGCATTCTATGATTAAGTCTCATGGTCATAATGTTAAGCAGAAAACTGTAGAGGAATTTGTGCACATTGTTCGTGAAATTTGCCCTTGGGCTCCTGAAGGTGGTTTTCTTGACGAATCTGCTTGGCTTGCTATAGGTGAAAAGATTGATCAATTTTGTGCCCACAATGAGTCTTTGCCTCAGTCAGCTGTTTTACTTTCTGTTTGGCCAAAATTGCGTGATTGTGTTTGTCCTTGCAAACCTCCTGCTGCTACTGCTCCTTTGTATACTTCCATGCCTGATGTTTCTACATCTTTTTCTGTTCCCCCTCCACCTGAGCCTCACACTCTCCCCGATCCTGATATCCCGCCGCTTCCTGATGTTGAAACCCTTTCGGAAGTTTTAATTGACACCACACAACAGCAGACACTGCCTCTATGCTTGTTAAGCAGTTGGCTTTTGAAAATACAAATGCCACCTGTCAGGCTGCTATTAGACCTTGGCGCCACAAGGTGGATCTCCAAGGTTACATTCACCTGTGTGCTAATATTGGACCCGCTTACCAACAGGGTCTGGCCATGGCTGCAGCTCAGGCCGGTATGACTGTTGCTGCTTTTCTTAAACAAAAAACTAATCAGGCCAAACCTAATCTGAAGTGTTTCCGCTGTGGTGGTCTTGGACATTTTGCTAAGTCCTGTAAAGCACCTGTCCAGCCCTCTCCGCCGCTTTTGTCATTGCCGGCTCCTCCAACGCCTGCAAAGCCATCTCCCCGGCAACCAGGGGAATGCCCACGTTGCCACCGTGGTAATCATTGGGCTAATGAGTGTCACTCTAAACGTGATGCTCAGGGTAACCCACTGCAACCACATTCGGGAAACTCCCAGAGGGGGCTGCCCCGGCCCCCTCAACAACTCGGGCAATCCCACATTCCCCAAAATCCATTTCTCAGCTCTTCCGAGCAACCCCAAACAGTGCCGGACTTGACCTCTGTCCCTCCGCCACTCAAATATTAACTCCTGATATGGGACCACAGGCCATCCCCACTGGTGTTTTTGGCCCTTTACCTCCTAATCATGTTGGTCTTGTCTTAGGATGCAGCAGTTGCTCCTTAAAAGGTCTTCAAGTTCTCCCTGGTGTTATTGATTCTGACTATACAGGTGAAATCAAAGTCATGATTTGGTCTCCCACAGGTGTTTATACACTTGCCTCTGATCAACCCTTTGCTCAGTTGTTGCTCATACCTGTTAATTTGCAAATTGGCTCGCCGCTTGTAAATGACTCCAGAGGAGATCGTGGTTTTGGATCTTCCTCTTATGCTTATTGGATACAATCAATTTCTGCCACTAGGCCTGAATTGTGTCTTACAATTAATGGAAAATCTTTCAAAGGTCTTTTGGATACTGGAGCTGATGTCTCTGTTATCTCTTCTAAGTTCTGGCCTTCTTCTTGGCCAGCCACCCCTACCATGACAGCCCTACAAGGTATAGGAATGAGTAATCATCCCTTGCAATCTGCTGATCTGCTTTCCTGGACAGATCATGAGGGCCATTCTGGCTCCTTTCGCCCGTACATTGTCACTGGCATTCCTCTTAACCTCTGGGGCCGTGATGTCCTGGAGGCTATGGGGACTCATTTGGTTACTGGTGGTAAAGCTTTAAATATGATGTTACAGCAAGGTTATCAGCCTTCTAAAGGACTAGGAAAATATTTGCAAGGAATGCCTGAGCCGCTTTCCTTGTCACAAAAAACCGATCGTTCTGGACTAGGTTATTTTTCCAAGGGACCACTGTAATTCCCGATGCTCATGCTGATGCCATCACATGGAAATCTGATGTCCCAGTGTGGGTAGAACAGTGGCCCCTGTCCTCTGAAAAGATTTCTGCAGCCCGTGAGTTGGTTCGGGAACAACTTGCTGCCGGACACATTCGTCCTACTAACAGTCCTTGGAACTCTCCTGTTTTTGTCCTAAAGAAAAAATCTGGTAAATGGCGTTTATTACAAGACCTTAGAAAAGTTAATGAAACTATGGAAATTATGGGACCTTTACAACCTGGTTTGCCTTCTCCTGTTGTTGTTCCGCAACACTGGCATTTGATAGTCATTGATTTAAAGGACTGCTTTTTTACTATTCCATTGTCACCTGCTGATTGCAAACGCTTTGCTTTTAGTATTCCATCAACTAATTTTGAACGCCCTTATGATCGATATGAGTGGGTCGTTCTTCCACAAGGCATGGCAAACAGTCCTACATTATGCCAGTCTTATGTTGCTAAAGCTATTTTTCCTGTTCGCCAGGATTTCCCTGACGTGCTCCTTTTACATTACATGGATGATTTATTATTGGCAGCTCCCACAGAGATTCTGTTGTCTAAAGCATTTTTCTCCTTACAGCAATGCCTTGACAAAGCTCATCTTGTCATTGCCCCTGATAAAATTCAGACTGTTACTCCCTACCATTATCTTGGCCGCTTAATTGAACACAACCATGTGTCTTTTAAAACTCCCATTTTGTCCACGGCTAATCTTAAAACCTTGAATGATTTCCAAAAATTTTTGGGTGATATCAATTGGATTCGTCCTAGTTTAAAATTAACTACTGGTCAGTTGAAGCCTTTATTTGATATCCTGAAAGGCTCTTCTAATCCAACCTCTCCCAGGTCTTTGTCTCCTGAAGCCTCAGAAGCTTTACAGTTGGTTCATCACGCTCTATCACAACAAAAGCTGTCTAGAATTAAAAATGATGCTGCATGGTCTTATTGTGTGCTACGCACTGCCTATACTCCTACTGGTGTTTTCTGGCAACAAGGAGTTTTGGAATGGATGCATCTTCCTGCCACCCGATCTAAAGTTATTTCCCCTTATTATGATCTTGTGGCTATTTTAATCACCAAAGGCAGACAGCGTGCTCTTACTCTGTTTGAATTTGAACCACCTACCATTATTGTTCCCTATTCCGCTGCACAGCAGCAGTGGCTTTGGCAATTTTGTGACTCTTGGCAATTAGCATTTGCAGGTTATCCTGGTCAGATCTCCTGTCATTATCCAGCTGACAAGATTTTACATTTTTATTCACAATGCTCTCTCATTTTCCCTCAAAATTGTGTGAAAACTCCTCTGCCTTCTGCAGCATTGGCTTTCACCGATGGCTCATCTACAGGTCTCGCTGCTGGCACCATTAACCAACAGCCTTTTTCTTTTCAGACCAAAGAAACCTCTGCCCAGCGTGTGGAATTGCTTGCTGTTCAGCATGTCCTTACTAATTGTGATGTACCTTTAAATTTATATTCTGACAGTCAATATGTAGTTAATTTGGTTCAACATCTTGAAACTGCTCCCCTTTCTCTTTCAGACTCCTCTTCCATAATTCATCTTCTTCTTCCTTTACAGCAAGTTATCCGTCGCCGTCTTTCCCCATTTTTTATTGGACATATCAGAGCTCATTCTTTCCTTCCAGGACCTCTGGCTGAAGGAAACGCCTTTGCTGACCAACTCACTCAACAAGTTTTTCCTGTTTTAACATCGGTTCAGCAAGCACAGGCCTCTCATGCACTTCATCATCAAAATGCTTGCAGTCTCAGGTTACAGTTTAAGATTACCAGAGAACAAGCTCGACACATAGTTAAATCTTGTGCGGCTTGTGCTCCACACTTGCCTGTTACTCATCATTTAGGAATTAACCCTCGAGGTCTCCTGCCTGCTCATATTTTTCAAATGGATGTTACTCATTTTTCTCCCTTTGGTAAATTGCAATATGTTCATGTTACCATTGACACTTATTCTCATTTTGCTGTTGCTTCTGCACATACAGGTGAAGCTGTTAGAGATGTTGTTGCTCATTGCCTACGAGTTTTTTCTATTCTAGGTGTTCCAAAAATCTTAAAGACAGATAATGGACCAGCTTATATTAGCAAAGCTTTTGCTTCCTTTTGTTCTCAATTTCAGATCTCTCACCGAATGGGCATTCCTTACAATCCTCAGGGTCAAGGAATCGTGGAACGTTTCCACTCTGTTTTAAAAACTCTTTTACAGAAATTACAACATGACCCTTCTTCTGCCCTTTTGCTTAAGTCTCCTCATAACAGATTGAACCATGCCCTGTATGTTCTCAACTTTTTAACTTTAGATGCTGAAGGCCGTTCATCAGCTGATCGCTTTTGGCATCCCCAAAACAAACCTACTCCTGAGGTTTTATGGAAAGACTCTCTCTCTAACCAATGGCATGGGCCTGATCCCGTCCTCATATGGGGACGAGGACATGTTTGTGTTTTCCCCAGGTCCGCTGAATCTCCTGTCTGGGTTCCTGAATGTCTTGTCAAGCATGTCCCCTCGCAACTCTCCACGAAGCCTCATCCCCCGCTTTCGCCGTCTTCATGTGACGACGCCTCAGAATAACTCCAGTCACCTTCGCAGACAACGCTGTAGACGTCGCCCCGACTCTCAAATGCCTCGTCGTGCAGTGTCCCTTCCCACCTGGAATCAAATACGCCGTCTCAGCGCTGAAGCCTCCCGCCTCATTCGTGAACAAGGACAGTCTCGTACTCCTTCTAATTTTTTTTTTTTGCTATGTTGGCTATTCTGTCATGTCAAACCATTACTCCAGTTCAAGCTCAGGCTCAACCGTTGCCTGATTCTCAGGTTCTTTGGGCCTATGTTCCCGATCCCCCAGTTCTTCGCCCGGTCACTTGGAATGATCCTTCTTTCTCTGTTTACCTCAAATGATACCTCTGTTTTTGGACTTCCCTCTTCTACTCATATTATTTCTCAATCTGCTCCCTACTCTTATGTAGCTCAAGCTGCCAGTCCTCCCATGTGTTTTCATGCCCCTGCTTATTCAGACACTACTTTTCCAGACCTTCCTAGATTCTCTCCCTTACCTGTTACCCCTTTCAAAACCTCTCCTTACTGCTTTCATTTGGATTTTAAACAACTTACTACCTACGAAGGTCCTTCTGATTTACTCCCTGGTGAAAACGATTTCTCTCGGAATTGGTATTTGTTTTATTATGCCATTAAGGAATCCTGGAATCTTACTTCTCCTCATTTCCCTGATAAGGATAGACCTCGTTGCTACCCTACTAATCACTCTTTTGATTCCTTTCCTCCATGGAGAACCTGTTACACAGTCCATCAAGCTGTACGGTATACCTTGTCTTCTGGTTTTACTTTATATGATTGGTCTGTTCCCTTTCCTCTTAATAACTTTGCTCCTCATTATCATGTCCCCAGTGGTTGGAGCACTCCCCTTGTCTCCACTCCCTCTGGTCGACTATTCCCTTCTCTTTGGCGACTCTTTCCTGCTTTGGTGCCTGCTTATTACAAAGTTGGCTCTCGTAGCCCTACATATGTCCCTTCATCTTCTCCTTATCACCGTCATTATGTTAAAGCTTGTGTTGCTGCTCCTTATGCTCTTCTTTATGGTTCTATCAATATTACTTTTACCTCTGGACAATACTTTATTTCTTGTTCCTCCTGTACTCTTACCAATTGTTTGGATTCCTCAGTTTTTCCTACACCCACTATTCTTGTTGTTCATCAACCGCCTTATGTTATGCTCCCTGTTAATATTTCTGGTCCCTGGTATGAAGAACGCAGTCTTCAAATCCTCCACCAGATGCGGGACCTCCTTCTTCGCCCTAAACGCTTCATTGGTTTACTTGTTACTGGTATTCTGGCTATTGTTTCTATTGTTGCCACTGCTGCCACAGCAGCTGTTGGCCTTGCTCATAGCGTTCAAACTGCTACTTATGTTAATCACCTTGCCCAAAATATCTCTGTTTCCATGGGTACTCAAATGGATATTGATAAAAAACTGGAAGTTAAACTTAATGCTTTAGAGCAAACTGTTACTTTATTGGGTGACAAAGTGTACAACATTCAATCCCGTCTACTGTTACGTTGTCATGTTGATTTTAAGTATATCTGTGTTACCAATACCCCTTACAATGATACTCAATGGCAATGGCCTTTAGTTAAGGCTCACTTACAAGGTATTTGGAGTCATAATAACTTGTCCCTTGATATTCTTAAGCTTCAACAACAAATTCATGCTATTGATTTTTCACGCCAAGTGCTTCCACGGGATGATACTGTTGCCCGTGACATTGTTAACACTTTGTTTTCCTGGACACGTGGTTTTCACCTGCCGTCCTTCTCAAGCATCATAGCTGTTGGCGGCTGTGTCCTTCTGCTTCTCATTTTTCTGCCCTTCCTGTTCCGCCTTGTGTTCTCCTCCATCCAGAAATTGCAGTTCAAACTATTTGAACTCAATTTAAAAAAAATAAAAATGGAGGAGATGTGGGGATCCCCCATCAGCGTAGAGGCCCCTCCGTGTCTCCGCCATGACGGGGTTTGAGCCCAGACACGTCTCTCTCCACTGGGTGCAGTCGAGTGAGGTGGCTACAGGAAGACGTGGGAAATGTTAAGCTTGCAGAGAGTTACTCTCAGTTCACTGACTGAAGTAATGCCAGATTATTGTGTTTCTCCTGAAGTCAATGTTCTGGGCTAGTTCTATGACTCTATTTACCCATAGTCACAGAAGCATTGAGATCATTCACTGAATCACTACAAAATTGTTCCCCTCCTGATTTATTGCTTGCCCACCTGTCTTAACGTTATTTTCTGTAACAATGGATAAAAGGATAAGAATCTTTTGTGACCTTTAGGTAAACTTGTATGTTGTCCCCTTCCTTGGTTATTTTGTACTTTCTTTGGTTACTTTGTAACTTTCTGTTCTTTCCCCCTGATAATGATTCTGTAAGAAGACTGACGTCAGTCACTGTATGTAAAATCATATATAAGAACATGTGCACAAAGAATAAATCGCTGATCTGAGCATATCTCTTATCAGACCTCCAGACCCATTTCTCTATCTCTCTTCTCTTCCGCGCACTCTCTCTTCCAGGTATTAGGACCCTCTTGCTGGTCAAGAGATCCTTGGCAGAAGTGCCGATCTCACGGCCAACAACAATGAAGGTTTTCTGTTTTGTTTTATTCTTTTTGTTTTTATTTTTTTTAACAGTGGAATGTCAGGGGATTATTCTTTGCTTTCATCTCTTGTAAAATGTTCACAAATAAAAATATCTTTTTTTAAAAGTGCCGTCCACTGCTCTTTGAAATAATGATGAATTAAAATACTGTGTCTGAAATGTACAATAAAGAACAGTCGATAATGTTGTCATTTACAAAGAGGTAGTTGGTGTTGTTGCATATCAGGGAAGAACTGGATATTTAAAATCTGACTGCAAGCCAGAGTTTGGCTGAGGTAACAGGGTGGTAGATTTGAGGCACTGCTTGCCACACATTTGGAAAATGCAGGAGAAAACTGTAAGGGTCCTTGGGTTCTTGCTGAGTTTAAAATGAAGAAACTGAGACCAGCACAAGAAGATCCAATGCGAATTTATTCAGCTCCTGGGCAAGGTTCTGCAGTCTGACAGGAGGGACCAGAGAAGTCGCATGGATTCCTCTCAGACGTGGGGTTTTATAGGGAGCAGGCAAGCTTGATATTGGCAGGTTGGCAGGGTTTGAATGCTATTGGGTAGATTTAAAAGACTGGACTGCTATTGGGTAGCTAAGACTCGAATGCTATTGGTTAGATTTACAGGACTCAACTGCTATTGGGTAGCTAAGACTAGAATGCTATTGGGTAGACTTACAAGACTTCTTTTGCATTTTGGCTGGGTTCTTTAAGGGAGGGCTAGGCTGTGTGATGGGGGTGCACGTGTCTGAGCTCCCAGAGAGGGAGGGGGTGTGTCCAAGCTCCCAGCGAGGGAGGAGTGTGTACGAGCTCCAGGCAAGGTGACCGGCCTTACAAAAACTAGTTATCCTTTGGAGTGTTACAATAACTAAAAAATAGGCAATTAGATTGAAATGACTCTAGTGTCCTGAGCTCTGCTGGAGTGACAGACAAAGGACCCCCCCCAGATCCAAAAAGCCACCCCCTCTTCTCCTGCTGTGCACCTGATTAGATAGTTCCCACTCCAGCACCCATGATTGGATATAGTTCAGTGCCCTGACCCGCCCCTCAGGCCATGAGTGACAGATGTGATTTGACACAGGGTTGAATAAAGCAAGAATTATAGGTTTTTCCTGGATTATCTTCTGGCAGGGCTTGCTCTTTGCACTGGAAACTGTCCTTGCCTGTAAAAGATTTGCATTTACATTTGCATGTAAGGTTATCTTTATTTATGAATTCTATATATGTGTTATTCATAAATGCAAGCAATATGATGACAGTTATTTTCAAATTTCATATTTTATTACTTTCTTGGCACCCTGCCTTTAGAGCAGGTAGCCTGAGATTTCAAAAGGGAGGCAGTTCTCTAAGAAATAATATGAGAGGCACATATGAATTTTAAATTTTCTAGCACCTACATTTGAATAGAGACACCAGGCATGGCGGCCTGTGCCTGTAGTTTGAGCTATTAGGGAGGCTGAGGTGAGAGGATTGCTTGAGGCCAGGAGTGTGAGACCAGCCCTGGCAACATAGTGAGACCTATCTCTACAAAAAAAAAAATGTTTTAAATTAGACAGGCCTGGCGGTGCATGCCTTCAGTCCCCATGCTACTCAGAAGGCTGAAGCTGGAGGAGCACTTGAGCATGGGAGGTCAAGGCTGCAGTGAACCATGATCACACCACTGCACTCCAGCCTGGCTGACAGAGCAAAACCCTGTCTCAGGAAACTGATCTCTGGAGAAGGCATTTTCTTTTGCTGCAGTGTAGCCAAACAGCTAAACACCACTGCATTCCAGCCTGGCTGACAGAGCAAAACCCTGCCTCAGAAAACTGATCTCTGGAGAAGGCATTTTCTTTTTCTGCAATGTAGCCAAGCAGCTAAGTATGTCTTAAAGTCATCTTTTAATTTTTAACAGGGCAAGAATGTTTTATAAAACTCCAATCTCCAGAGTTGCGATGGGGCAAATCCTGAAGTGTACATGAAAATCCCTGACAGCTAAAGCATCCCTCACCTCATCCAGTGCTTCTTACCCCTGGTGCATGAGAATCACCTGCGGGAAGGGAAACTTTCAAAATCCCTTAAGACCAAGTTGTGACAGATGAATTAGATCAAAATCCTTGGAGTTAGATCCAAAAAACAAGATGGTTTAAAGTTTTCCAGGTGATTATAATGTGCAGCCAAGCTACAAAACCACGGTTTTAACCAGCAGCTTTTGTTATAAATGACTTCTCAAATGAATGTAAAAACATTTGCTGCTGAATTGTGACCTTTCAGTCTTACCTGCATTTCCTACTGGGAAGCATCATTCTCAGGGGAGAACCTTGCTGAAAACAAAGCTGCATTCCACAAAGTTAAAACCATGCTATTTACTGTATTGAGGTAAAAATTAAAAGACCTAGCTGGCTCACCTAAAGGTTAAAACATAAATACATAACATGGAACATTAATATACACTTGATGATGTCCTGAGCAAGTATGTTCCATGTTAAAATAAAACAAAACATTACTATTATTCTACAATATTAATTTAGGATTATTATGCACATATGTACTATTTAAATTTTTATTGATGTATAAAACATATACAGAAATATATGCACAAAACATCTATGGAACACTTGATGAATTATTACAAAATAAATACACTTGTGTAACCAAGAAATGGAATTGGACTTGTTCATGCCTCTGACACTTTCTTTTCTTCTTCCCAAAGGTAACGAATATCTTAAGAGCCAAGTGTACATCAACTGGGTCTTTGTTTTTTTTGGAGATGGAGTCTTGCTCTGTTGCCCAGGCTGGAGTGAGTGCAGTAGCACGATCTCAGCTCACTGCAATTTCTGCCTTCCGGGTTCAAGAAATTCCCCTGTCTCAGCCTCCTGAGTAGCTGGGATTACAGGTGCCCACCACTACACCCTGGTTAATTTTTGTATTTTTAGTAGAGATGGGGTTTTACTATTGCCCCCACCTCAACCTTCCAAAGTGCTGGGTTTACAGGTGTGAGCCACCACACCCGGCCTGTACAAGTGTTTTATTACAGAAGGTTAAAAAATACACAAATTACAAAAAAAGTATAGCAGACCTGTCACCCAGCTTTAATAGCTACTAGTCATGTGTCATTTTTATTTCATTTATACTTCCAGCCATTCCCTCAGTTTTATAAGTTTTTAGGCTTTTTGAATAAAATGTATATTCATTGCAATGTACAATCTGAACTGTACCTTTATGACAAATGAATACACTCATATAAACTTTTCCCCTTTTAGGAATAAAATTACAACACTTAGCAATCATTAATGTGCATATAAGTTACCTCAAAGTATTATTTAAAATCTAGATTTGTATTTAATAGGTCTGAGTTTTGACTAAGAATTCATATTTCTAATGAAGTACAAATCCATAGGGCACATGGCAACTGCAATGTCTATTTATCTACAGTAAATACAATTTGATGAAAAAATTAAAGGCAATTGATCTAAGGCAAAAAAAAAAATCAAAGCATTGGTGCTATTTGCTATTTGTAGGAGCATTTGGTTAATAATAACAAACTAAACAATTTTATTATTTTAATAACCAAAATGGGTAAAATTTCTACTATTTTTTTCATAGAAATGCTCTTTGCCGGAAAAAAATTGCATATAATAAGAGCAAAAATGGCAAACATTTGCAAGTAAATTTCTTATGAAATTAAGGAGCAGATATTTTTTCAAGCCCATGGGGTTCAGATAGTTACACAAAACTCAATCATTTACATAGAAAGTGCAAATAATTTTCATAGCTTCCTATTAAAATTATATTTTAATGTCTTTACAAATTATAACTGTTTTTAAATAAAGTTCACTATAATTTTGTATATGACATATGATAAGTTCCCCTTAAAGTCACCTTAAATTTACTTAATTGTATTAGGCAGTGTCTGTCTACAATCCAGTATTATTTGGGGATCCTCCCTCCATTTGCACAGGCATCATAGCTGGGGAAACAGGGATTCACAGGACACAGACTGTTACCTGCACATTTTTCCTCCTCAGATATCAGTTCATCTGTCAACCAACTCATGTGAGAGTTGAGGCCATGTGTTCCCTATTACTCCTGGGCACTCTCCTCAGAGGAAGAAAAGGTCAGGAAGTCCTGTTAGGGGATGCCTGCTAACAGGCTAAGCTCCCTAAGCTGTGAGAGCTCTAATAATCAGTGTAGACTTTTCAGGAGACAGAAATGAGGCAGGCATTCTGAACCTAAAACTTCATCACATTTTGTTTCATCTCAAGACAGTTTTGACAGGTTATTTTGGAACATGTCTGGAAGGTGAACTCTGAAGAAGAGTGTGTACTTTGATATGACTCAGATGAGGTCTTTTGTGGGGATCAGGAATTCAATGCCCAGTATCTGAGCTGGTGTCTTTGAGGTCAGTAGTTTGCCTCTTTGTATCAAGTCCATTGTTACCAGGGAGTAGGCTGGAGATTCTAAATGGCTTCCAGAACTCCTCTCTGATTCTCTTTGGGAGATGGGGTCTGAAAAAGACAAAGTCAGTATTTTTGGGAAATTCTAGAAAGTCTGGTCGGAAACCTGGGAAGACCCCTTGCCTAATGCCTAAATGCTCAATTTTCAGCTCTAGCCATATAGATGCTTGGTAGGCATAGGGCTGGGTTTGCATTTATATCAGCACAATGTATGTCAGAGTTGAAGAATAGCCAGGACAAAGTGTCTTGGTCACAGGCCGGGGAACATCTTAAAAGCAAACTTCTAGCCTGCTGACTTTCATCTTGGCAATGAGTGTTGGGTCCTGGCCAAAGTGCTTGAATGCAGCATGAGTCCAATCCATAAATACACCTTCTAATGGAGAAATGTTTGTATCCTTTCAGTTTGATGCAATCAAGGTGAAATTACCGTGCTATTGGTTTGTTTGCTTTTTATTATTTAATATCAAATCTAAGACACAGTACATTAAATGTTTATTGATATATGTATTTGTTCTTCACCAGCCTCATAGTATCTGCCTAATTATAATCCTTCTTCCATTTTGTAGTTTTCAACTTATTTTATTGTAGAATATTAAATCTAATACAGACATTGTCACTTTTACATATAATTTCCTTTTATTTAAAATATTTTCTATTGGCATTTTACCTTAAATTTTGGACTATTTTATCATATAAATAGTTTCATTTCTATTTAGAAGATAAAAGTATTTGGGTTTCTTGTCTTGTAATTTTTATATTACTTAGTAATGAGATAAACATTAATGTTTTCAGGTATTTTAAATTTTAGATAATTACTCATTATGTCCATGTTAAGTTTGTTTTTACTGCAGGTGTGGGTTGGAGAGCTGTTTTCACTTCTGCTTCATCTTTACACTGATCTCCCCAGAACTCATAGCTCTTGTAGTTGGGAAATAGCAGGTTATCATTCCAATAAATGGGCAAATTCAATAATAACACACTACAAATGAGTTTGAAAGCAGGACATGTCTTCAAAGCATAAACAACATGAGCCTACATATGTACAACAATAGTAATGTATAAGTTACAGTTTGGATGGAAAAGAAAAGCACAGAAAATTTGTTAAATTAAAATGGAGATCAGGTCTCAAGAATTTCTGAGCAGACAAAATGAGTTAGGTCTCGTAAGTGATCTCAACCTTTCTTGATTTGCAAATATAAGCAAAACTTAAATTATTTCTTGTAGCTGCCTATTTAAAAAACAGAAATGAAGCTCAACCAATCATGAGTAGCCAGCAACCTTATATAAATAGGAACTGTCCAACAAGGGGAAAAAAAAACAACCAAACAAGAAACAATAAAAAAATTTTGTGCTACCACCAATCAAATGATTTCTTTGTTTCTTACTCAAATAAACACTTTACAATTTCATTGGGTCTCAAATTACTTTTTAGAATAATAAATAAACTATCTAGGAATAAATATTACAAAAATGTGTACAGAATATGAGAAAAACATAGAAAGTTTATAAAATGTATGAATGTAGACACAGGCAAATAGAAAATTTGTATCATATTCTTAGGCAGAGAAACTCAATATTAGCAACACAAATTGTCCTTAAAGTAAGTTATAAATTCAATTTTGTTTCAGTAGAGATACCATTAGATATTGGAAGTAAGCATGTTACTATTAAATATTATATAGATAAAAACACAAATAAGAATAGCCGAAAAACAGAAAACAAAAAAAGTCTCTCCAGCCCTGTGAAAAACCTTGATTGATTAAAAAAACTTGTAGGTCATTGAAACTAAAAATTCAGAAATAGATCAAAGGGCCTAAGAAAGTGTCATGGTGCATCCAGGCTGCTATAACAAAATATTTTAGACAGAGTAAAGAATTAACAACAGAAATATATTTTTCAGAGTTCTGGAGGCTGAAAGTGCAAGATCAAAGCAGCAGCAAATTTGACATTTGGTGAGAGCCCCATTCCCCATAGCCGGTACATACTTAACGCAAGGGAAGAGGGCATTCTACATTCCCTTTAACCTCCTTTGAAAGGCACTTATTCCATTTATGAAGATGAAGCACTCTTGGCTTAATCACTCCCTCAAAGGCCACATGCCTAATACTCTCCACATATGAATTTGAAAGGAAACCTAAACATTCAGGCCAGAGCAATAATTTAGTAAGCAATAGAAGCTACATGGTGAATGGCGTCATTAATACTTGAGGTGTAAAATGTGATGCTCTGATCACAAAAATGATTCATTTTTCACGGCATATAACAAAATAAAGGTCCAATGAAATTATATTTTTCATAAATATAAATATATATGGCAAAAAAGTAAGTGTTGATAAGGTTAATTCTACAGGTGGTATCAGGATTTTCTAGGTTTCTAGGAATGGGCAAGGCCCCAGACTTTTCTCCTGTGACATTTTCCTGGAAGTTACCAATGCTCTTATTCAATTTGAAAATAGATAAAAATGTTTGTTTCTATTTCAACATTTACTAAATTTAAAATAATAAAGGTCAATTTATGCATAATTCTCAAACAATTATTCATCAGTGGTGCCGTGCTGGGGAAAAGCACAGACTTTCACACCCACCCACACATTTGTGAGTTTTGGTCCAATAGATTTCTCCCTGTGTCAGAGTCGTGTATGTTACACTTGATCAGAGGCTTTCACAGGCAAGCATTGCTCTGCAGCCTTACCACAGACTTAACCCTGAAAATCTGACTCAGAAGATGATGGATAAATACCCACCCTAGTGTGCTGATCAACATAGATCCTCTCTTAATCCCTTACAAGGATCTGGACTCTGCTGAATTCATCTGCCACACACAGCTAGATTTGAAAATTTGGACAGAAGTTTTGATTCTCACTGGGACTCCTGCCCTGTCCTGCCAGCTTCTCTAGAAGTACACTTTTCTAATTGCTCCTGAGAGATTCCATCTAAGGTTATCTCTCTGGGTCAACATTACTGATCTCATGAAGTGGAATGAGAAATAGTTAAGAATCCAGCTATGCTAGGGGCTGTGTCTAGGATTCCTTACCTGACTTATGCTTCTGATTTCCCTAAATATTGACAAATACAGATTCATCTCTAGGTGGTAGAAAAACAGAAGGAGAAATCCCAGTTCATAGAGAAAGACCTAATTGTTTCCAGATTGGCTCAAACTTAGTTTGACAGGAGTTCTGTGGCAAGCTCTTAGCTGACTTTAAAATCAGTGTGACCAGTAGTAGTGTCAGGATGGCTATGAGTCCAAAAGTCCAAAGAACATCTCTAGATGGAGGCTAATCCTTTACTGAAGGCTCTAAATGTCAAAATCAAGATTTGATTGGCCTCAGGATGAATTGTTCAATGCAAATCTCCCCAAATATTTTTACTAAACCTTAATTGGAAAGTAAGACTCTAGATATTTTAACCCTCACAAAAAATCAATTTCTGATTTTTTCACCTGGGATCTATGTATGTGTGTTGGAGCATGCCTTTACCAATCAGCATGAACTTACAACTCCTCCTGTGCCTCTACATTCTACTTGTGCAGAGTTTCAAATACAGAGGTGAGAGCTTAGGGTTTCCTGGTCTTTTGCTAAGCATGACCCTGAGCATCCCCATTTCCTTCTAGATCCCCATGTCCTTCTATTATTAGGACTATTACCAGAGTCCTAATTCCCAGCAGCTTTTCCTCCTAGAGCTTTTCAGTATGATTATTTTTAGGCCCAACTGATACCTTTGTTCCTGGTGGACTGGGTAGTTCATTTCAATGTAAATGCTTTTACAAACATCTCAAGCTATTAATTTAAGTTTTCTCTGCTTCTTAAATGAAGTAATTCTGCTGTTAGCTTTCTTCAAAGCTTGAAGGTTATAAAAAAAAGAAAGACAATAAATATTTCATACAAACAGTATAAAAAGAGACTGGGGATGACTATATTAATAGCAGACAAAATACACTAAAAAGTTACAAGAGAAAATAAGACACTATATTGTCATAAAATGTTCATTTGGCAAGAAGATAGAAATATTTTAAACAATTACATACCTAATAACAAAACATTAAGATATAGAAAGGGTAAGTTGATAGAATTAAAGGGACAAATAGACAATTCTAAAATAATAGTTGAAGATGTTAATACTCCATTCAGAGTAATGAATAGAACAATGAGATAGATGATAAATTAGAGAGCCTGACTAACACAGTAAACCAAATTGATCTAACAGATATATACAAGACACTCCAACAACAAGACAGTACACACTCTTCTCAAATGCATATGTGGAATTCTCCAGGATGGGTTGTATATTAGATCTAAAATTAAATCAGTAACAGAAGAAAAGCTAGAAAATTTGCAAACTTGTATAAATTAAACAACATACTCTTAAACAACCAATATGTAAAATAAGAAATCACAAGGGAAGTAGGAAAATACTTACAGAGGAAGAAAAATGAAAACACAACATATCAAAAGTTATGGGAAACAGCAAACACAGTGCTAAGATAGAATGCAGCTAAACAACATTTAAAAAGTATGAAGATCTTAAATCAATAATAACTTTGTCACCTAGCAATTCAGAAAAATAATACCAAATTAGATGCAAAGCAAAGAGAAAAAAGTAAATAATAAAGTTTTTAGCAGAGATAAATGAAATAGAGATTATACAAACAACAGAATACCAAGAAATGAAAAGCTAGTTCTCAGTTCTTCAAAAAAAGAATGAACAATTGGCAAACCTTCAGCTATACTAAAAAAAATCAGAGTATTTACATACTAAAAACAGAAATAAAAATGAGATATTAATATTAATTCTAAAGGATTCGAATGTTTTAAAAAGTGTACTATGAAGTATGAGAGGACAATAAATTGGAAAATCAAGATTAAATGGGCAGATTTCTATGTATACAAGACTTGATTACAAATAAATACAAAATCTGAATATACCTATAACTATTAAGGAAATGGAATCAGTCATTAAAAACTTGATGAAGAAAAGCCCTTGTTTTGTTGGCTTCACTAGTGAATTATACCAAGTATTTATAGAACAAAAATTCTTTCCAAACTCTACCAAAAAACTGAAGAGAACAGCTCCAAACTTATTCCATGATGCCAGCATTACCTAATACCAAAGCCAAAGACGCTACAGAAACCCACAACGAAGATCCCTTATGAACATGTATGCAAAATTACTCAGCCAAATCCTAGCTAACCACATTCAGCAGCATACTAGCAAAACTGCACCCCATGACCAAGGAGAATTTATTATTGGAATGCAAGAAAGTTGTAGCATATGACTGGTTTCTGTGCAGTGGTATTTACAACTAATTGATTGCAACCGGTTACAGATTTCTTTATTCCTTCTTGACTGCCACTGGTTCACTTAGCTAGCCTTTCTTAACAAAAGTTTTAGCATATGAAAATTAATCAATGCATATACCACATTAACAATTTTTTTAAAAAAAATCTCAATACAGAAAAAGTATTTCACAAAATTCAAAATATTTTTATAATAAATTAGGAATTTATTGTGTTAATAAATAAAAGGAAACCATCTTTGTAAAACTCACATATAAAACAACATATTCAGAGGAAAAACAACAAACAACAGCAAACAACGTATTCCAGAGGAAAAGACCAAAAGGCTTTTCTCTAAGCTCAGAAGCAAGGCAAGATTGTCTGCTCTTGCCACTTTTATTCAACATAGTATTAGAAGTTCCAGTCAGAGAAATTAAAAAAGAGAAATAAAAAAACTGCATCAAAATATGTAGAGAAAATATATCCTTATGTGTAGAAAATTTTAAAGATTTCACACCAAAACTATTACAACTAACAAATTCGGCAGAGTAGTAGCATACAAAATCGACATAGAAAAATAAATTGTATTTTTATATAGTAATGTAAATAATCTGAGAAGAAAACTCTAAAAATAATTTAATTTACAATAGCATAAAAGTAATAAGGTATTTAGGAAATAACCAAAAAGGAAAATTCCAATGACTTAGTGTAGACATTAAAAATAAATCCATTTTTAATTTTATGTGGAATCTCAAGGGACACTAAATTGCAAAAATAATTTTGAAAAAAAATAAAGTTAGAGAAGTCACACTTACTGATTTCAGAACTTACTATAAAATTCCAAAATAGTATACTACAAATAGACTAATGGAGTAATATGGAAAGCCAGTATAAATAAATCCTCATATATATGGTCAAATGATTTTTATAGGAAAAGAACTGTCTTTACAACAATTGGTCCTGGGGAAATTGGGTACCCACATGTAAAAGAATGAAGTTGGACCCTAAGAAAAAATTAACTAAGTGGATTAGAGACCTAAACATAAGAGCTAAAACTACAAAATTCTTAGAATACAATATAAGTAAAACATGCTATAATATTGGATTCGGCAGTGATTTTTTTTAACAGGACACCCAAAACACAAGAAACAAACAAAAAATAGACAAATAGGACTTTTTATCCAGAATATACAAAGAACAATTCAGCAACAATAAAACAAACTACTTGTTTAAAATATGGGCAAAAAACTTAGACATTTCTCTAAAAATTACGTAAAGTGGCTAATAAGCACATGAAAAGATGCTCAACAAAACTAATCATTAGTGAAATGCAAATGTAATCCCAAATGACATATCGCTAATACCCATCAGCATAGCTACCACCGAAAGAAAAAACAGCTAATCAACAACAAAATCACAAGTGTTGCTGAGGATGTGGAGCAATGAGAACATTTGCACACTGTTGGTGGAAGTGTAAAATTCTGCAGCTGCTATAAAATAAACAGCAGATTCATTACTAAAAAAATTTACACATAAAATTACCATACGACCCAGCAATTTTACATCTGGCTATGTAGTAAAAGATATGAAAGCAAAGACACAAAATAATACATGTACACCTAGATTTATGGCAGCTTTACTGACATCACCCAAAAGGTGGAAGCAACCCAAGTGTTATTTGAATTATCATCAATGAATAAATAGAAAAAATGTGATTTATACATACAGTGGAATATTATTCAGTGAAGTAAAATAAGGAAATTCTGATCCATCATGCATGAACCTTAAGGAAATTGTGCAAAGTGAAACAACCAGTCATAAAAGGACAAATACTGTATAATTCCACTTATGAGGTACTTGGAGTAGTTAAATTCTAGAAACCCAGGTAGAAGAGTTGTTCCTAGGAGGTAGAGGAGGAGTAACAGGGAGCTGTTATTTAATGGGTATAGAGTTTTGGTTTTGCAAGTTGAAAGAATGTCCTTATGCATGGGAATGATAGTTGTAATACAATGTGGATGTACTTATTTTTTCTGAGCTGCACACCTAAAATAGCTTAAATGATTAATTTTATGTATATTTTACCACAATGTGAAAGATAATTTTTTTATTATACTTTAAGTTCTGGGGTACATGTGCAGAATGTGCAGGTTTGCTACATAGGTATACATGTGCCATGGTGGTTTGCTGCATCCATCAACCTGTCATCTATATTAGGTATTTTTCCTAATACTATCTCTCCCCTAGCCCCCATCCCCTCCCACAGGCCCCGGTGTGTGATGTTCCCCTCCCTGTGCCCACGTGTTCTCATTGTTCAACACCCACTTATGAGTGAGAACATGCAGTGTTGGTTTTCTGTTCTTGGGTTAGTTTGCTGAGAATGATGGTCTCCCACTTCATCATTGTCCCTGCAAAAGACATAAACTCATCCTTTTTTATAGCTGCATAGTATTCCATTGTGTCTATGTACCACATTTTCTGTATCCAGTTTATCATTGATGGGCTTTGGGTTGATTCCATGTCTTTACTATTGTGAACAGTGCCACAATAAACATATGTGTGTACGTGTCTTTATGGTAGAATAATTTAATGTTCTTTGGGTATATACCCAGTAATGGACTTGCTGGGTCAAATGGTATTTCTGGTTCTAGATCATTGAGAAATTACCACACTGTCTTCCACAATGGTTGAACTAATTTATACTCCCACCAACAGTGTACAAGCATTCCTATTTCTCTACATCCTCTCCAGGATCTGTTGTTTCCTGGCTTGTTAATAATCACCATTCTAACAGGCATGAGATGGTATCTCATTGTGGTTTTGATTTGCATTTCTCTAATGACCAGTGATTATAATCTTTTTTTTTCTATGTTTGTTGGCTGCATAGATGTCTTCTTTTGAGAATCGTCTGATCATATCCTTGGTGCACTTTTTTATGGGGTGTTTTTTTTCTTGTAAATTTAAGTTCTTTCTAGATTCTGGATATTAGCCCTTTGTCAGATGGATAGAATGTGAAATTTTTCTCCCATTCTGTAGGTTGCCTGTTCACTCTGATAAATGGTATTGCCTAGGTTTCCTTCTAGGGTTTTAATAATTTTAGATCTTACATTTAAGTCTTTAATCCATGTTGAGTTAATATTTGTATAAGGTGTAAAGAAGGAGTCCAGTTTCAGTTTTCTGCAAATGGCTAGCTAGTTTTCTGAACACCATTTATAAATAGGGAATCCTTTCCCCATTGCCTGTTTTTGTCTGGTTTGTCAAAGATTAGATATTTGTAGATGTGTGGTGTTATTTCTGAGTCCTCTGTTCTGTTCCATTGGTCTATAAACACCTCTATGCAAATAAACTAGAAAATCTAGAAGAAATGGATAAATTCCTGGGCACATACATCCTCCCAAGTCTAAACCAGGAAGAAGTCAAATCCCTGAATAGACCGATAACAAGTTCTAAAATTGAGGCAGTAATTGATAGCCTACCAACAGGAAACAGTCCAGGACCAGATGGGTTCACAGCTGAATTCTACCAGAGGTACAAAGAGGAGCTGGTACCATTCCTTCTGAAACTATTCCAAACAATAGAAAAAGAGGGACTCCTCCCTAACTCATTTTATGAGGCCAGCATCATCCTGATACCAAAACATAACAGAGACACAACAACAACAACAAAAATTTCAGGCCAATATCCCTGATAAACTTTGATGCAAAAATCCTCAATGAAATCCTGGCAAACAGAATCCAGCAGCAAATCAAAAAGCTTATCCATCACGATCAAGTCTGCTTTATCTCTGGGATACAAACCTGTTTCAACATATGCAAATCAATAAATGCAATCAATCACATAAACAGAACCAATGACAAAAACCACGATTATTTCAATAGATGCAGAAAAGGCCTTCAAAAAGATTCAACAGCCCTTCATGCTAAAAACTCTCAATAAACTAGGTATCGATGGAACTTATCTCAAAATAATAAGCTCTATTTATGACAAACCCTTGGTCAATATTGTTGTTGGCCGTGAGATCGGCACTTCTGCCAAGGATCTCTTGACCAGCAAGAGGGTCCTAATACCTGGAAGAGAGAGTGCGCAGAAGAGAAGAGAGATAGAGAAATGGGTCTGGAGGTCTGATAAGAGATATGCTCAGATCAGCGATTTATTCTTTGTGCACATGTTCTTATATATGATTTTACATACAGTGGCTGACGTCAGTTTTCTTACAGAATCATTATCAGGGGAAAAAACAGAAAGTTACAAGGTAACCAAAGGAGGTTCAAAGTAACCAAGGGAGGGGGCAACATACAAGTTTACCTAAAGGTCACAAAAGATTCTTATCCTTTTATCCATTGTTACAGAAAATAACATTAAGACAGGTGGGCAAGCAATAAATCAGGAGGGGAACAATTTTGTAGTGATTCAGTGAATGATCTCAATGTTTCTGTGGCTACGGGTAAATAGAGTCATAGAACTAGCCCAGAACATTGACTTCAGGAGAGACACAATAATCTGGCATTACTTCAGTCATGCCTTAGAAGCAGTGAACTGAGAGTAACTCTCTGCAAGCTTAACATTTCCCACGTCTTCCTGTAGCCACCTCACTCGACTGCACCCAGTGGAGAGAGACGTGTCTGGGCTCAAACCCCGTCATGGCAGAGACACGGAGGGGCCTCTACGCTGGTGGGGGATCCCCACATCTCCTCCATTTTTATTTTTTAAATTGAGTTCAAATAGTTTGAACTGCAATTTCTGGATGGAGGAGAACACAAGGCGGAACAGGAAGGGCAGAAAAATGAGAAGCAGAAGGACACAGCCGCCAACAGCTATGATGCTTGAGAAGGACGGCAGGTGAAAACCACGTGTCCAGGAAAACAAAGTGTTAACAATGTCACGGGCAACAGTATCATCCCGTGGAAGCACTTGGCGTGAAAAATCAATAGCATGAATTTGTTGTTGAAGCTTAAGAATATCAAGGGACAAGTTATTATGACTCCAAATACCTTGTAAGTGAGCCTTAACTAAAGGCCATTGCCATTGAGTATCATTGTAAGGGGTATTGGTAACACAGATATACTTAAAATCAACATGACAACGTAACAGTAGACGGGATTGAATGTTGTACACTTTGTCACCCAATAAAGTAACAGTTTGCTCTAAAGCATTAAGTTTAACTTCCAGTTTTTTATCAATATCCATTTGAGTACCCATGGAAACAGAGATATTTTGGGCAAGGTGATTAACATAAGTAGCAGTTTGAACGCTATGAGCAAGACCAGCAGCTGCTGTGGCAGCAGTGGCAACAATAGAAACAATAGCCAGAATACCAGTAACAAGTAAACCAATGAAGCGTTTAGGGCGAAGAAGGAGGTCCCGCATCTGGTGGAGGATTTGAAGACTGCGTTCTTCATACCAGGGACCAGAAATATTAACAGGGAGCATAACATAAGGCGGTTGATGAACAACAAGAATAGTGGGTGTAGGAAAAACTGAGGAATCCAAACAATTGGTAAGAGTACAGGAGGAACAAGAAATAAAGTATTGTCCAGAGGTAAAAGTAATATTGATAGAACCATAAAGAAGAGCATAAGGAGCAGCAACACAAGTTTTAACATAATGATGGTGATAAGGAGAAGATGAAGGGACATATGTAGGGCTACGAGAGCCAACTTTGTAATAAGCAGGCACCAAAGCAGGAAAGAGTCGCCAAAGAGAAGGGAATAGTCGACCAGAGGGAGTGGAGACAAGGGGAGTGCTCCAACCACTGGGGACATGATAATGAGGAGCAAAGTTATTAAGAGGAAAGGGAACAGACCAATCATATAAAGTAAAACCAGAAGACAAGGTATACCGTACAGCTTGATGGACTGTGTAACAGGTTCTCCATGGAGGAAAGGAATCAAAAGAGTGATTAGTAGGGTAGCAACGAGGTCTATCCTTATCAGGGAAATGAGGAGAAGTAAGATTCCAGGATTCCTTAATGGCATAATAAAACAAATACCAATTCCGAGAGAAATCGTTTTCACCAGGGAGTAAATCAGAAGGACCTTCGTAGGTAGTAAGTTGTTTAAAATCCAAATGAAAGCAGTAAGGAGAGGTTTTGAAAGGGGTAACAGGTAAGGGAGAGAATCTAGGAAGGTCTGGAAAAGTAGTGTCTGAATAAGCAGGGGCATGAAAACACATGGGAGGACTGGCAGCTTGAGCTACATAAGAGTAGGGAGCAGATTGAGAAATAATATGAGTAGAAGAGGGAAGTCCAAAAACAGAGGTATCATTTGAGGTAAACAGAGAAAGAAGGATCATTCCAAGTGACCGGGCGAAGAACTGGGGGATCGGGAACATAGGCCCAAAGAACCTGAGAATCAGGCAACGGTTGAGCCTGAGCTTGAACTGGAGTAATGGTTTGACATGACAGAATAGCCAACATAGCAAAAAAAAAAAATTAGAAGGAGTACGAGACTGTCCTTGTTCACGAATGAGGCGGGAGGCTTCAGCGCTGAGACGGCGTATTTGATTCCAGGTGGGAAGGGACACTGCACGACGAGGCATTTGAGAGTCGGGGCGACGTCTACAGCGTTGTCTGCGAAGGTGACTGGAGTTATTCTGAGGCGTCGTCACATGAAGACGGCGAAAGCGGGGGATGAGGCTTCGTGGAGAGTTGCGAGGGGACATGCTTGACAAGACGTTCAGGAACCCAGACAGGAGATTCAGCGGACCTGGGGAAAACACAAACATGTCCTCGTCCCCATATGAGGACGGGATCAGGCCCATGCCATTGGTTAGAGAGAGAGTCTTTCCACAAAACCTCAGGAGTAGGTTTGTTTTGGGGATGCCAAAAGCGATCAGCTGATGAACGGCCTTCAGCATCTAAAGTTAAAAAGTTGAGAACATACAGGGCATGGTTCAATCTGTTATGAGGAGACTTAAGCAAAAGGGCAGAAGAAGGGTCATGTTGTAATTTCTGTAAAAGAGTTTTTAAAACAGAGTGGAAACGTTCCACGATTCCTTGACCCTGAGGATTGTAAGGAATGCCCATTCGGTGAGAGATCTGAAATTGAGAACAAAAGGAAGCAAAAGCTTTGCTAATATAAGCTGGTCCATTATCTGTCTTTAAGATTTTTGGAACACCTAGAATAGAAAAAACTCGTAGGCAATGAGCAACAACATCTCTAACAGCTTCACCTGTATGTGCAGAAGCAACAGCAAAATGAGAATAAGTGTCAATGGTAACATGAACATATTGCAATTTACCAAAGGGAGAAAAATGAGTAACATCCATTTGAAAAATATGAGCAGGCAGGAGACCTCGAGGGTTAATTCCTAAATGATGAGTAACAGGCAAGTGTGGAGCACAAGCCGCACAAGATTTAACTATGTGTCGAGCTTGTTCTCTGGTAATCTTAAACTGTAACCTGAGACTGCGAGCATTTTGATGATGAAGTGCATGAGAGGCCTGTGCTTGCTGAACCGACGTTAAAACAGGAAAAACTTGTTGAGTGAGTTGGTCAGCAAAGGCGTTTCCTTCAGCCAGAGGTCCTGGAAGGAAAGAATGAGCTCTGATATGTCCAATAAAAAATGGGGAAAGACGGCGACGGATAACTTGCTGTAAAGGAAGAAGAAGATGAATTATGGAAGAGGAGTCTGAAAGAGAAAGGGGAGCAGTTTCAAGATGTTGAACCAAATTAACTACATATTGACTGTCAGAATATAAATTTAAAGGTACAGGGGCCTCTACGCTGGTGGGGGATCCCCACACAATATCATAATGAATAAGCAAAAGCTGAAAGCATGTCCTTTGAAAACCGGCACAAGACAAGGATGCCCTTCTCACCATTCCTATTCAACATAGTATTGGAAGTTCTGGCCAGGGCAATCAGGCAAGAGACAGAAATAAAGCATACTCAAATAGGAAGAGAGGAAGTCAAATTGTCTCTGTTTGCAGATGACATGATTTTATATTTAGAAAATCCCATCATCTCAGTCCCAAATCTCCTTGAGCTGATAAGCAACTTCAGAAGTGTCAGGATGCAAAATTGATGTGCAAAAATCACAAGCATTTCTATACAACAATAACAGACAAACAGAGAGCCAAATCATGAGTGAACTCCCATTCACAATTGCTATGAAAAGAATAAAATACCTAGGAATACAACTAACAAGGGATGTGAAGGACCTCTTTAAGGAGAACTACAAACCACTACTCAAGGAAATAAGAGAGGACACAAACAAATGTAAAAACGTTCCATGCTCATGGATAGGAAGAATCAATATCGTGAAAACGGTCATACTGCCCAAAGTAATTTATAGATTCAGTGCTATTCTCACTAAGCTACCATTTACTTTCTTCACAGAAATAGCCCGCATAAAAGAATTATTTTTTAAATGAACAAACTACAGCTATCTG
The DNA here is from genome assembly GCF_030222135.1 of Aotus nancymaae. Lineage (NCBI taxonomy): Eukaryota > Metazoa > Chordata > Mammalia > Primates > Aotidae > Aotus > Aotus nancymaae. Next base: position 84,677 of record NW_026988453.1, read on the forward strand.
CAATAGCATAAATATTATAATGTTGCACAAAAGACAGTAGATGTAAAAGTGTACATATTATATAATTTCACTTACATAAAATCCAAAAAGTGAACAAAACTGAGGTTCTGACTTCCAGTAATAATGGAGTAGTTTGTTGAATAACTATTTCACAGATAACTATAATAAAGCTTAACAAAATACTATATTTTGCGATATAGAAATGCACATCTATGTATAATATATATATAATATGCATGTTTAGAAGAACTGAATGAGGATTTCAGCTATGTCACTGTAGCAGATGTAAGAATTGAAGTTTGAATCTATTCAAATTAACTCCCTCTTAAAATAATAACAATTTCCAAAGATATACAACGGAATTCAGATTTCCTGTAGCTTCTATTACACAATTTAAAAATTCATGAGATGTGTGAAGAAGCATGAAAATGTAATCAATTCACAAGGTAAAAAGCAGACAATAGAACCTATTCTCAACATGTCCAGGATGCTGTAATCAGTATATCAACTTGAAGAAAGCTATTGTAAGTATGTTCATGGGGTAAAGAAAAACATTCTCACGACAAGCGAAGATCTGTAAAAGTACACTCCCAGTCCTTTGGTCAAAGGGTTGCAGGACTACAATCCCAGCATGAACTGGATTCAAGGACAATGTGCATCACTGGAGGAAGAGGCGAGGCTGTGTGCACCTCTCTAGGCTTGCTGGGAGATGTATTCTTATAATCACTCCCAGCCCTTTCGTCACAGGGCTACAGGACGATTCCACCATGCACCCGGTTAACAGACAGTGCACTTCACTGGAAGAAAAGAGGAGAGGTTATAAGCACCTCTTGGGCTTCCTGGGAGATGTAATCTTATATACACTCCCAGCCATTTGGTCACAGGGCTGCAGTACCACAATCCCAGCATATACTGGAATCAGGGACAGTACTCATCACTGGAGGAAGAGGTAGGGCTGTGCGTGACTTGCTGGAAAATGTAATCTCATGAACACTTCTTCAGGGACAGTGTGCCTCACTGGAGGAAAAGGTGGGGCTCTGCTTGCCTCGCTTTACTTGCTGAGAGATGCAGTCTCATAAACACTCCAAGCCCTTTGGTCACAGGGCTGCAGGACTACAATCCCACCATGCACCCGGCTCAGGAATAGTGCGTGTGACTGGAGAAAGAGGTAGGGCTGTACATGCCTCCTTCAGGTTGCTAGGAGATGTAGTTTTATAAAAACGCCTAGCCCTTTCATGACAGGGCTGCAGGGCTACGATTCCAGTATGCACCAAGATCAGGAATAGTGTGTGTCCCTGGAGAAAGAGGCGGGGCTGTGTGTGCCTTGCTGGGCTTGCTGGGATATGTATTCTCAAAAACACTCTCAGCTCTGGTCACAGGGCTGCAGAACTATAATCCCAGCATGCACCCGGCTCAAGGACAGTGCCCGTCACTGGAGGAAGAGGCAGGGCTGTGCACTCTTCGCTGTTTTTTGGGAGATGTAGTCACGGGGCTGCAGGACTATAGTCCCAGCCAACGCAGGGCTCAGGGACATTGTGCGTCAATGGAGGAAGAGGCTGGGTTGTTTGTGACTCGCTGGGCTTGCTGGGAGATGTAGTCTCAAACACGCCCAGCCCTTTTGTTAAAGGACTACAATCCCAGCGTGCACCGAGCTCAGTGACAGTGTGGGTAACTGGAGGAAAACGCAAGGCTGTGCACACCTCGCTCGGCTTTCAGGGAGATGTAGTCTCAAGAACACTCCCAGACTTTTGGTCACAGGGATGGAGGACTACAATCCCAGCATGCTACAGGAACAAAACAGTGCGTGTCACCGGAGGAAGAGGCGGGGCTGTGTACGCCTCGCTGGGCTTGCTGGGTTATGTATGCTCATAAACGCGCACAGCCCTTTGCCCACAGGACTGCAGGACTACATTTCCAGCATGCACCTGGCTCAGCAAGTGCCCCCTCACTGGAGGAAGAGGTGGGGGCTGTGCACTCTTCGCTCTGTTTTTTGGGAGATGAAGTCACAAAAACACTACCAGTCCTTTGGTCACAGAGCTTCAGGACTACAATCCCAGCCAGCACCAGGTTCAGAAACATTGCGCCTCACCGAAAGACTTAACTGGGATTGCTGGGAGATGTATTCTCATAAACACTCTCAGCCCTTTGGTCGCAGGGCTGAAGGACTACAATCCCAGCATGCGCAGGACTCAGGGACAGTGTGGGTTACTGGAGGAAGAGGCAGGGCTGTGTGCAGCTCGCTGGGCTTTCTGTGAGATGTGGTTTCATGAACACTCCCAGCCCTTTGGTCAACAGTGCTTCAGGACTACAGTCCCAGCATGCAGCGGACACAGGGACAAGGTCGTGTAACTGGAGGAAGAGGCGGGGCTGTGCATGCCTCGCTTTGCCTGCTGGGAGATGTAGTCTCACAAACACTTCCAGCCCTTTGGTCACAGGGCTGCAGCGCCACAATCCCAGCATACACCGGGCTCAGGGACAATGCACGTCAATGGAGGAAGAGGCGGGGCTGTGTACACCTCCTTGGGCTTGCTGGGAAATGTATTCTCTTAAACACTCCCAGCCCTTTTTGTCATACGACTGGAAGACTCCAACACCGGGGTCAGGGACAGTGCGTGTCACTGGAGGAAGAGAAAGGGCTGTAGGGCTGTGCACTTCTCACTATGCTTTTTGGGAGATGTAGTCTCATTAACACTCCCAGCTTTTTGGTCACAGAGTTCCAGGACTACAATCCCAGCATGCACCCTGCTCAGGGACTGCGCCAATTACTGGAGAAAGAGGCAGGGCTTTGTGCGCCTTGCTGGGCTTGCTGGGAGGTGTAGTCTCATGACCTCTCCCTTCCGCTTTAGTTACAGAGCTGCAGTACTATAAACCCAGCATGTATGGGACTCAGGGACAGTTTTCTAGTCACTTGAAAAAGGGGCGAAGCTGTGCATGCCTCACTGGTCTTGCTGGGAAATGCAGTTTCTTAAACACTCCCAGCCCTTTGGTCACAGGACTGCAGTACTACAATCCTAGTATGCACCGGACTCAGGGAAAGTACACGTCACTGGAGGAAGGGGCAGAGCTGTGCGCACCTCGCTTGGCTTGCTGGGAGATATAGTCTCATAAACACTCCCCGCCTTTTTATCACCAGGCTGCAGGAGTACAATCCCAGAATGCACCCGGCTCAGGAACAGTGCGCATTACATGAGGCAGAGGCCGGGCTGTGAGCGCCTCCTTCTGCTTGCTGGGAGATGTAGTTTTATAAAGACCACCCCCCCAACCCCCCAACCTTTTGTTAGAGGGCTGAAGGACTACAATCCCAGTATGCACCGGGGCCAGGGACAGTGCACGTCACTGGAGGAAGAGACAGGAGTGTGTGTGTGTGTGTGTGTGTGTGTGTGTGTGTGTGTGTGTGTGTGTGTCTGTGTCTCCCTAGGCTTGCTGGGAGATATATGCTCATAAACACTCCCAACACGTTGGTCACAGGGCTGCCTGACTACAATTCTAGCATGCTCCACTCTCAGGGACAAGACATACCGCTGGAGGAAGAGATGGGGCTGTGTGCGCCTCCGTAGGCTTGCTGGAAGATGTATGCTCATAAACACTCCCAGCCCTTTGGTCAAACAGCTACAGGACTACAATCCCAGCATGCAGCAGGCTCCAGGACTTTGCGCGGCCCTGGAAAGAGAGGCAGAGTGGTCCGCGTCCCACCTAGTAGTATGCTGGGAGCTCTGGTCCATTAACTGCTCTCAGTTTGTCGGTAGGCTTTAGATCTATAATCCCAGCATGTCCCGGGATCCGGAGTGCAGAGCCCTGGAGGGAGGGTCAGACCGGTGTTGACTTCTTGGTGTCCTTAGTACTGCTGGGCTCTGAATCCATGCCGACTCTTTGCCAAGGATAGTGAGTAGAGATGTGGACGTGAAGGGAAGGTCTGGGCTGTGCACTGAGGAGGGCATTACCCTACAAAGATACCTTACCTTTGCCCAAATTGGGCGGGTTGTCCTCACCCGATTGGTCCTGTCCTACTCGACTTTCTCTTTCACCTGCACCCAGGGTTCTTTCCAGAGTATTGCGTCTTCTGCAGCCCAGGGCGCTGCCCTCTTTCCTAAACTGCTGTGGAAACTGTCCTGATATCCGAGACACTGTCCATTGTGCCACAGCCCTCCTTTTTCTCTAGCCAGAGCGAGTGCTCAACTGCTTTTGAGAGAAATCTTCCACCTGGCCTGATTATGAACAGCTTCAGAGCTCTGCAGGGCAGTGACCAGGACTGTGACTTCCTGGAAATGTCACTCTCAATGGCGATTTAATCACCATTTAATGTGAAAGTCGAGGCATCAGGAAAGTTAAGTATAGGGTTGCACAGTATCTGCTAAAAGTAAAAAAGAAAACCCTATTTCCGAGGCATGAGTCTTGTGAGCCATTTTCATCAACCTGTTAAAGTGGACAAGCTCCAAAATGCAACCTGAAGTTGCTGACGATTTAGGCATTTTACAATTGAAATCATCTGTCTCGTCTCAGACACGAGCTTGACTTGCCTGTGTCTCAGAGACACAAATGGGACCTGAACCTTCAGGAACAGACAGTGTTCCAGCTTTGTGGGAGCGACTTTTAAGATGTGGAGTACTTGGTGTCATTTGAAACCTGTCTTCAGTAGGGACTTTTACTTCTAGAGAGCATGTGCATTTTGATTTTACCTGTCCTCAAGCTGACCCTTTGCTCATTTTAATAGTAATAAACACACTCTTGGGGGGAGATTTAAGATGGTAATGAGACCTGCAATGTATGAACAAATATGTACAGCTGCTGCACATATGCACCCAGAAGACCACGCAGAACATGCTTAGTGTAACACTTCCTCCCACCTTCTTATGAATAATCATATAAAATTCCCATAAAGAGGGTTTCCCCAGCAATGATTAATGCTGTGTCACCCTTGTGAGCAGTCTGCCCTGGAATTTCTTTATCAGAGTGTACCATTTATTCTGCACTTAATTTTCAAAATATTCTTTTTTTTTTTTGGCAATAAATTACTCTATGCTGTACTTCTTTTGTTGTGTGTCTTGTTTAAATTCTTTTAAACTAAGAAGCTAAGAACCAAGGCATGACATCAGCCATCAACATTTCTGGTGCCATGGCCCGGAGAGAGGGTTGTCCGCTTCATTAATTTCACTTTCCCTTTACTTGCAGTGAATACTATAGCAGTTCCAGATACCTAGTTAACTATCGCTGCGTGTTCCAGTGCTGTTTCAGTAAAGTTCTGAGGGAAACGTTTTTAAGTCACCAATATTCTTTAGAGAGAGAATATGAGTCTGATCTCTTAACCACATGGTTTGCTCTCAACATTTCATATTCGGGCTACGCTGCTGCTTAGTTGCACATCTTTCTGGCCACACTTCAGACTCAGCTTACAGTTTGCTGTCGCTTCAGCAATACTCGATCGCCACCTAGTGGCGATTGTAATTTATTTTCTGATCAGGTTTTCTGTATACTAAATTTTTGTTTTGTTTTGAGGGTCACAATACGAATACCCTGTCCCTTCAGGCTTTATGCGTTTTCCAGCTCCTTGACATTGTTCTTCAACAGGCTTTCTTTGCTGAACAAAAAACAGTCATGTAGATGCCCGGTCATGGGGATTTCATAGGTGTCAGCCAGACATCTGCCCCCCTGCCAGCAGTGGGAATCATCTCAGTAGGGCTGGAAATGTCCAGCAGTGATCAGAACTAGGACAGTGTATGGTAAATGCCCATGACCTCCTAGAGCTTTAGTTAGTGGGGTTTTGAGGAGATGCTCTGAACACCTTGGTGGTTCCGCTTGACTCATGGGCATGCCCATGGCCTCCTGGACTTCAGTACATGTTCTGTCATTGCAGGATTCTCTCAGCACCGTGGGAAGCCGCTTCCTCTACTGTCACCGAAACACCACTGGGATGTTATTGGAATGGCTTTTGGCTAGATGAACTAAAGAAAAAAAAAAGCCTTATCTTCTTTTGTAACACTATTTAGCCTGTGTACAGATTGTACACAAAAACATGACTGGAGAATAAGACTGAATTTTAACAGCATCCTACAGCTAAATCTTTTCTGTAGAAATCAGAGGAAATGGTCTGAAGTATCCTATGTGCAAGCCTTTATGGCCCAAGAACAAAACCCAACTCTATGCAGCACCTGTGGGCTAAAGCTTAGTAAGCCAGAAAGCCTCTCAGACCCATTAGAAGACCCAATCTTATTAAGGGGAAGGGACCCCAGACCCCACAGCCCAACACCAGCTCCAGATAGGGGCTCTCAGGAGCCCACACCTCCTTTAGAATCCCCAGCATCCTCCACACTATCAGATTGTTCTGTAGAATCTAATCTAGTTTCACCTCCTTTTTAAACTCATCTCTAAAGGCCTTTGCCAGGTACAACAGAGACCAGCCCAGCTGCAATTACTTACAGTGGGACTTCATACCATCCAGGGCCAGCAAAATTGCTCCTCTTACAGAAAGTCCCAAATGGAGAGAGGACCATCAGAGTGCATGTTCTATTCTCAATAAATGATCAAATCCAATGCAAGGAAAAACTCTGATGGCGTTCAGAGAACTTCGGTGCATTTACTGAAGACTTCTTTGTCCACGATTCAGCTTTATTATCCATAAATAGACCCAATGACTGCCATCAACTTAGCGGCACAAAACTTTTACTTATTGGCAAAAAATAGAAGACACTAAAACTTTCGCTGCTTTCACTACTTTAATGCAAAATACTTTTGCAGCACAAATGTCACCATAAGGTGGAGCCTTGGGAATCTAGTATAAAGTATCTCAGGAAACCACGGTGGCTTCCCAACAAGCAGCAGAGGGCCTCAGTAGACTTCAAAGTCTGTACTCCATGGCCAATGTAGTTCTACAAAACCAAAGAGCCTGGGATCTTCTCACAGCCAGGCTGTGAGGAACACGTTTATATCTAAAACAAGAATGCTGTTTTTGAGATCAATTAGTCTGGTCTATTCCAAGAAAACAGTAATAATATCATCACCCAGACAGACAAATTGAATCTCTAGGAACTTCCATTGGAACATGAAAGCAATGTCTATTACCTGCCTTGCTCTCTTTAATAGTATCAGTCATTACTATACTTTCAACTTTAACTTTTTTTTCCAACTTTGTTTAAAATGTTAACTGATTTCTTGCTGTCTTGCTTACAGCAATTCCTTTTTTGCATGATGGTTTTGCAAAGCTTTCGACCTTTGGCTGCCAACATCTTGCCCACTGGTTCCATGAATGACATGGTTTACACCCTGTTAGATCACACAGGAAAAAACTTTAGGGCCCAGGCTTGGCAGAAATAACACCCACTCAGCAGAAAACAGCTCCAGAAAAAATGACCTAGCCCCTCAACCTCTAATGTGATTTTGGTCCTAAGATTTCTTAGGGAGAAATTGAGGCAGAGAAGGTAGTCAAGAAAATAGCCACGATCTTGGGATACAGAAACTGTGGTGACTGCACAGCCAACACAATAAGCCTTAGCATTCGCATTGTAATTGGGCTTATTCAAGCAAAGCTATCGCTTCATTATGGACTTTCTGCTCTAGAGAGCATGTGCGTTTTGATTTTACCTTTCCTCAAAAGTAACTTTTGCTTATTTTAATAGCAAAAAATGCAACCCCCAGTCAGGGACGGTGGCTCAGACCTGTACTCCCAGCACTCTGGAAGGCTGAGGAGGGTGAATCACTTGAAACCAGAAGCACGAGACTAGACTGGCCAACATGATGAAACGCCATCTCAACTAAAAACACAAACACCAGCTGAGTATGGTGGTGCATGCCTGTAATCCCAGCTACTCAGGAGGCACAAGAATCGCTTGAAATCAGGAGGCAGAGGGTGGAGTGAGCAGAGATCACTTCAGCCTGGGCAGCAGAGTGAGATTCTGTCTCAAACAAACAAACAAACATACACTCCTGGGTGGAGATCTAAGATGCTAATGAGACATACAACATATGAAGACGCATGTAAAGCTACTGCACATGTGCACCCAGAAGACCACTCAGAACATGCCTAGTAGCAACTCCTCTTCCCTCCTCTTTATTAGTAATAACGTAAAACTCCCATAAGGGGGATTTCTCTAGCACCAATCCATGCTGTTTCACTCTTATGAGCAGCCCACCCTGGAATATCTCTCTCAGGGTGTACTGTCTATTCTGCCCTTAACTTTCAAAATATTTTTTTCTTTTTCAATAAATTAGGCTGTAGTTATTTTGCTGTGTGTCTCTTGCTTAAATTCTTATAAACTAAAAAGACAAGAACAGAGGTATACATCAGCTGTCAACACAGCAACAAGTCAGTCTCTTTCCTGTGAACATAGCCCATGCAGAAAAGGAGTCACGTCACCTAGGTGCTGACCCAGAGAAATGTCACAATTTATCTTATGCACAAAGTTAAGGTAATAGAAGAGAGTCATATTGCGGCCGGGCATGGTGGCTCTCACCTATAATCCCAGCACTTTGGGAGGCCGAGGAGAGTGGATCACGAGGTCAAGAGATCGAGACCATCCTGGTCAACATGGAGAAACCCTGTCTCTATGAAAAATACACAAATTAGCTAGGCATAGTGGTGCACACCTGTAGTCCCAGCTACTCGGGAGGCTGAGGTGGGAGAATTACTTGAACCCAGGAGGCAGAGGTTGTGGTGAGCCAAGATTGTGCCATTGCACTCCAGCCCGGGTAACAAGAGCGAAACTCCATCTCAAGAAAAAAAAAAAAAAAAAAGGAGAGAGTCATATTAAATAGTTTCTAGGCCCAGAGATATGTCACAATGCCTCCTGTGAGCAGAGATCGGGCAGAATAATTACATAACCAGTGTGCTGGACACAGTGGTAAGTCATTCTTTCATCTGTGGACATGACCCAGGCAAGAAAGAAGAGTCACGGCATTTAGGTGCTTGGTGCAGAGGTATGTAACAATCTCTCTTATGGGCAAAGCCCAGGTAAGAGAGAAGAGTCATCTCCCCAAGGTGATTAAGGTAGAAATATGTCACAAGAAACTTTTTAGGCACGGCCCATGTGGAATCTTCTTATCTTCTAGGTGTTAGGTCCAGGGATAGGTTAGAATGCCCAAAATACACAGGGCTTAGTCAAAGAAGGAGTCACATCGCCTTGGTGTTGGGTCTAGACATATGTCACATCTGTTTCATGGAAAAAGCTCAGATTGGCCCAGTGATATGTCCCATTGCCTCCTCCTTGAAGTGTCTAGGCCACCTTGGTGCTAGGCCCATGTTCATATGTGAATATTCAACCACAGTTGAAAAGGTGACTCATTTCTAAACCCAGCTCATAGGCAAGAGAGGACTCTCCTATACTGACCTAGTTAATTGTAGTGATGTTGATTCTCATACACGACCTTAATGCTACAGGTGCATTCATGGGTCCATACCAGCAGGAAGGTCTCAAAGTTGATTGCAACTCCCATTCATACTGTATAAGGCCGTTGGGTACTAGACAGAGTGTGCTGACAAGGCCAAGCACAACAGGTGAGATTGTGACACTCATATGCACAGCCAGCCAACAGTAAATATTGTCATCCTCTGACATAAACACACATCACTGTCGAGGTTCTGAATCTCACACCTGTCTCATACATAGATAATGAAGCTTGGTGACTCTCAGACCAAGATTCAGCACACCTGTGAGGCTGTGACTTCACTAAGGAGACACAGTCTGCAGAGAAATTGATGCTGTCATGCACAAATCCAGTCTGCTGTTGAGCTGGTTACTCGTGGGCTTAGATCCAACGTACAGGAGGTATTGAATGCCATACCTACAAATCAGACAGTTGTGGAATTGTTCATCTCATTTCTGGGCCATTCTGCAGGTTTGACTATGAAATCACCAGTGATTAGCACCTGAGTGACTTGATGCTCTTGCACGGACCTAGCCCACAGATGGGATATTAACGTATGGCAGTATCCAGCACCTTGAAGATGTAACTCTGTTCTCCTTCCTTGACACTGCCCACAGTGAGCATTTTTACATATCGCTAGACTTTGCAACCAGGTGATGTGAGTCTCCTCTTCTACCTTGGTTCTGCCCACAGAAAGCACTGTTATATATAGCTTGGCCTCACCCAGGTTATGTGACTCTCCTGCTTGTGCACTGCCCATATGGGACACTTGGGTATATTGCTGGGTCCAACACCCAGGCGATGTAACTCAACTCCCTGGGCCCTGCCTACATGGGGCATTATGACATATCTGTGCTCATCACCGGGTAATGTGATTCCCTTCTCCTGCCTAGTCCCTTTATACAGAAGGGGTTGTGACATGTTGCTGGGTTTTGCACCAAGTTGATGTGAATCTTCTGCCTGGATCAAGTTAATAGAAGGCATTGTGACATACCTCTGGGTTCATCACCTATTTGATGTGACTCTTCTCTCTTACCTGAACATTGCCCGAGAGATTGTGACGTATTTCTGGGCCTAGAACAAGGATAATGTGACTCTTCTCTCCTGAGTCATGCCCACAGAAAGAAGTGTGACTTATAGCTGGGCACAGCACACAGGTGATGTAATTCTTCTGCTTGGCCTCTACCTACAGGGGTCATTGTCAAATACCTCTGGGCCCATCACCTAGACTATGTGACTCTCTACTTCCTTCGACCTGCTCACAGTAGACTGTGACCTACTAATTTTTTGCCCAGTACCCACAGGATGTGACTTTTCTCTCATGCCTGAGCCCTGTCTTGGGGCGGAATCTGACACACAGATAGGCCTAGTCCCTAGGTTATGTAACTCCTTTTTCAGGGGCATTGAAAGAACTCCTTTGCACTTCACTTAGGTAATGTTACCCTGTTGCCCGGACTCTCCCCTCAGGGAGTATTGTGAGATATTGCTGGACCAGTACCTAGGTGATATTACTCTCCTTTTTTGCCTGGGCCCTGTATATATTGTGTGTTGTTATATATAGCTGGGTTCAATGGCTAGGTGATGCAACTCATGCATAGGCCCTGCCCACAGAGACATTATGACATTTCTTTAGTTCTGATTCTTCTCTTTTTCCTTCACCTTGACAAAAAGGGAGATAGTGAGGTATAACTGTACCTAGCAACTCATGTTTGAATTCAGCAGCTGGGAAACACTCTTGGTGTAAAATCTAAAAACAAGTATTTCCAAAGCCACTCTGGACTATCGGAAAAAAAACTGGATGACTGGCTTTAAAACCCCGAAGGAAGCTATCTGTGAAACTGCTTTGCTGTGTGTGTGTTCACCTCAGAGAGTTTAAACTACGTTTTCATTTGGCAGTTTAGAAACACACTTCTTGTAGAATCTAGAAAGAAAAATTTCAGACCGAATGGAGGCCTGTGGTGAAAAGACAAATATCGCCCAATCAAAACTAATAGGAAGATATTTGTGAAACTGCTTTGCTGTGTGTCCATTCTGGCCTTTGAGGGAACACTGAATGACTGGCGTTAAAACCTAGAAGCAAGCTATCTGTGAAACTGCTTTGCTGTGTGTGCCTTCACCTCAGAGAGTTGAAAGTATATTTTGATTCAGCAGTTTAGAAACACACTTCACGTAGAATCTAGAAAGGGACATTTCAGACTGAATGGAGGCCTATGATGAAAAGACAAATATCGCCCAATTAAAACTAATGGGAAGATATTTGTGAAACTGCTTTGCGATGTGTGCATTCATCTTCCAGAGTTTAGCTTTTGTTTGGATTCAGCAGCTGAGATATACTCTTTGTGTAGCATCTAAAATGAGGTATTTCCAAAGCCACTCTGGCCTATGGAGAAACCCTGAATGACTGGCTTTGAAACCTAGAAGGAAGCTATCTGTGAAACTGCTTTGCTGTGTGTGCATTCACCTCAGAGAGTTGAACTTATGTGTTAATTCAGCACTTTCGAAACACACGTCATGTAGAATCTAGAAACGGACATTTCAAACTGAATAAAGGCCTATGGTGAAAATGCAAATATCTCATGATCAAAACTAATAAGAATATGTTGTGAAACTGCTTTGCACTGTGTGCATTCACTTTTCAGAGTTTAACTTATGTTTGGATTAGGAAACTGAGAAACACTCTGTGTAGAATCTAAAAACAGATATTTCCAATGCCACTCTGGCCTATGGGGGAAACCAGAATGGCTGGCTTTAAAATCTAGAAGCAAAATATCTGTGAAACTGCTTTGCTGTGTGTGTGTTCACCTCAGAGAGTTGAAATTATGTTTTGATTCAGCAGTTTAGAAACACCCTTCATGTAGAATCTAGAAAGGGACATTTCAGACTGAATTCAGGCACATGGTGAAAAGACAAATATGATCAGAACCAATAGGAAGCTATTTGTGAAACTGCTTTGCGATGTGTGCATTCACATTCCAGGGTTTAATTTATGTTTGGAATCAGCAGCTGAGAAACACTCTTTGTGCAGAATCTAAAAACAGATATTTCCGACCCCACTCTGGCCTATCGGGGAAACCCAAATGACTGGCTTTGAAACCTAGAAGCAAGCTATCTGTGAAATGGCTTTGTTATGTGTACATTCACCTCACAGAGTTGAACCTATGTTTTGATTCAGTAGTTTAGAAACACACTTTGTATAGAATCTAGAAAAAGACATTTCAGACTGAATAGAAGCTTATCGTAAAAAGGCAAATATCTTTGGATGAAAACTAATGGGAAGCTGTTTATGAAACTGCTTTGCAGTGTGTGCATTCACCTTCCAGAGTTTAACTTATGCTTGGATTCGGTAGTTTAGAAACACTCTTTGTGTAGAATCTAAAAACAGACATTTCCAACTGTACTCTGGCCTGTGGGGGAAACCGAATAACTGGCTTTAAAATCTAGAAGTAGCTCCCTGTGAAACTGCTTTGCTATGTGTACGTTCAGCTCAGATAATTATTTTATTTTATTTGTTTAATATATATTGTATTGCATTTTAGGTTTTGGGGTCCATGTGAAGAACATGCAAGATTGTCGCATAGGTACACACATGGCAATGTGGTTTGCTGCCTTCCTCCCCATCACCTATATCTGGCATTTCTCCCCATGTTATCCCTCCCCAATACCCCACCCCCCACTGTCCCTCCCCTATTTCCCTCCGACAGACCCCAGTGTGTGATGCTCCCCCTCCCTGTGTCCATGTGTTCTCATTGTTCAACACCTGCCTATGAGTGAGAAGATGCGGTGTTTGATTTTCCGTTCTTGTGTCAGTTTGCTGAGAATGATGGTTCTCCGTGTCCCTACAAAGGACATGAACTCATCATTTTTGATGGCTGCATAATATTCCATGGTGTATATGTGCCACATTTTCCCTGTCCAGTCTATCATCAATGGGCATTTGGGTTGGTTCCAGGTCTTTGCTATTGTAAACTGTGCTGCAATGAACATTCGTGTGCATGTGTCTTTATATTAGAATGATTTATAATCCTTTGGATATATGCCCAGTAATGATATTGCTGGGTCAAATGGAATTTTTATTTCTAGATCCGTGATGAATCGCCACACTGTCTTCCACAATGGTTGAACTAATTTACACTCCCACTAGCAGTGTAAATGTGTTCCTGTTTCTCCACATCCTCTTCAGCATCTGTTGTCTCCAGATATTTTAATGATCGCCATTCTAACTGGCATGAGATGGTATCTCAATGTAGTTTTGATTTGCATTTCTCTAATGACCAGTGATGACGAGCATTTTTTCATATGTTTGTTGGCCGCATATATGTCTCCTTTTGTAAAGTGTCTGTTCATATCCTTCGCCGACTTTTGAATGGGCTTGTTTTTTTCTTGCAAATCTGTTTTAGTTCTTTGTAGAATCTGGATATTAGCCCTTTGTCAGATGGGTAGATTGCAAAAATTTTTTCCCATTCTGTTGTTTCTTTGGCTGTGCCTAAGCTCTGGAGTTTAATTAAATCCCATTTGTCTATTTTGGCTTTTGTTGCCAATGTTTTTGGTGTTTTAGTCATGAAGTCCTTGCCTATGCCTATGTCCTGGATGGTTTTGCCTAGGTTTTCTTCTAGGATTTTTATGGTGTTAGGTCTTATGTTTAAGTCTTCAATCCATCTGGAGTTAGTTTTAGTGTAAGGTGTCAGGAAGGGGTCCAGTTTCTGCCTTCTGCACATGGCTAGCCAGTTTTCCCAACATTATTTATTAAACAGGGACTCTTTTACCCATTGCTTGTTTTTGTGAGGGTTGTCAAAGATCAGATGATTGTAGATGTGTGGCATTGCCTCTGAGGCCTCTGTTCTGTTCCATTGGTCTATATCTCTGTTTTGGTACCAGTACCATGCTGTTTTGATTACCGTAGCCTTGTAGTAGAGTTTGAAGTCCGGTAGTGTGATGCCTCCTGCTTTGTTCTTTTTGCTTAGAATTGACTTGGCTATGCAGGCTCTCTTTTGGTTCCAAATGAAGTTTAAGGTGTTTTTTTCCAGTTCTGTGAAGAAGGTCATTGGTAGCTTTATGGGGATAGCATTGAATCTATACATTATTTTGGGCAGTATGGCCATTTTCATGACATTGATTCTTCCTAACCATGAACATGGAATGTTTCTCCATCTGTTTGTGTCCTCTCTTATTTCATTGAGCAGTGGTTTGTAGTTCTCCTTGAAGAGGTCCTTTACATTCTTTGTTAGTTGTATTTCTAGGTATTTTATTCTCTGTAGCAATTGTGAATGGCAGTTCATTCTTTATTTGGCTCTCTTTAAGTCTGTTATTAGTGTATAGGAATGCTTGTTATTTTTGCCCATTGATTTTGTATCCTGAGACTTTACTGAAGTTGCTTATCAGTTTCAGGAGCTTTTGGGCTGAGATGATGGGGTCTTCTATATATACAATCATGTCGTCTGCAAACAGACAATTTGACTTCCTCTTTTCCTAATTGAATACCCTTTATTTCTTATTTTTGCCTGAATGCTCTGGCTAGAACTTCCAATACTATGTTGAATAGGAATGGTGAGAGAGGGCACCCTTCTCTAATGCCAATTTTCAAAGGAAATGCTTCCAGTTTTTACCCAACCTGTATGATATTGGCTGTTGGTTTGTCGTAAATAGCTTTTATTATTTTGAGATACGTTCTGTCAATACCTAGTTTATTGAGAGTTTTCAGCATAAAGGGCTGTAGAATTTTGTTGAAGGCCTTCTCTGCATCTATTGAGATAATCATTCTTTTTTGTCTTTCGTTTTTTTCTGTTTATGTGATGGAATACCTTTATAGATTTGAGTATGTTGAACCAGACTTGCATCCCTGGGATGAAGCCCACTTTATCGTGATGGATAAGCTTTTTGATGTGCTGTTGCAATCAGTTTGCCAGTATTTTATTGCAGATTTTTGCATCAATGTTCATCATGAATATTGGCCTGAAATTTTCTTTTGTAGTTGTATCTCTGCCAGGTTTTGGTATCAGGATGATGTAGGTCTCATAAAATGAGTTAGGGAGGATTCCCCTTTTTTGTATTGTTTGGAATAGTTTCAGAAGGAATGGTAACACCTCCTCTTTGTACATCTGGTAGAATTCAGCTGTGAACCCATCTGGTCCTGGGCTTTTGTTGGTTGGTAGGCTATTAATCGCTTCCTCAACTTCAGATCTTGTTATCGGTCTATTCAAAGTTTCCACTCTCTGGTTTAGTCTTGAAAGTGTGTAAGTGTCCGGGAATTTATCCATTTCTTCTAGATTTACTGGTTTATGTGCAGAGAGTTATTGTAGTAATCTCTGATGGTCATTTGTATTTCTGTGGAATTGGTGGTGATATCCCCTTTATCATTGTTTTATTGCATCAATTTATCTGTTTGATCTTTTGTTGTACTTTAGGTTTTGGGGTACATGTGCAGATCATGCAGGATTGTTGCATAGGTACATTCATGGGAATGTGATTTGCTGCCTCCATCCCCCCATCATCTATATCTGGCATTTCTCCCCATGTAATTCCTCCACAACCTTCCTAACCCCACTGTCCCTTTCCTAGTCCCCCTCAACAGACCCCAGTGTGTGATTCTCCTCTCCCTGTGTCCATGTGTTCTCATTGTTCAACAACCACCTATGAGTGAGAACATGTGGTGTTTGATTTTCTGTTCTTTTGTCAGTTTGCTGAGAATGATGGTTTCCAGATTCATCTATGTCCCTACAAAGGACACGAACTCATCATTGTTTATGGCTGCATAGTATTCCATGGTGTATATGTGCCACACTTTCCTTGTGCAGTCTATCATCAATGGGCATTTGGTTGGTTCCAGGTCTTTGCCATTGTAAACAGTGCCACAGTGAACATAGATGTGCATGTGTCTTTATAATTGAATGATTTGTGATCTTTTGGATATATACCCAGTAATGGGATTGCTGGTCAAATGGAATTTCTATTTCTAGGTCCTTGAGGAATTGCCATGCTGTCTTCCACAGTAATTGAACTAATGTACACCCCCGACCAACAGTGTAAAACTGTTCCTATTTCTCCACATCCTCTCCAGCATCTGTTGTCTCCAGATTTTTTAATGATCGCCATTCTAACTGACATGAGATGGTCTCAATGTGGTTTTGATTTGCATTTCTCTAGTGACCAGGGATGATGAGCATTTTTTCATATGTTTCTTGGCCTCATATATGTCTTCTTTTGAAAAGTGTCTGTTCATGTCCTTCAACCACCTTTGAATGCATTTGTTTGTTTTTTCTTTTCTTGTAAATCTGTTTTAATTCTGCATAGATTCTGGATTTTAGCCCTTTGTCAGATGGGTAGATTCCAAAGATTTTTTCCCATTCTGCTGGTTGCCAGTTCACTCTAATGATTGTTTCTTTTGCTGCATAGAAGCTCTGGAGGCCAAGGCAGATGGATCACTTTAGGTCAGGAGTTTGAGAGCAGCCTGACCAACATGGAGAAACCCCATCTCAATAAATAAATAAACAAATAAATAATATTGCATCTATTTTATTCTTCTCTCTTTTCTTTTTTATTAGTGTGGCTAGCAGTCCATTTTATTCATCTTTTCAAAAAACCAGCTCCTGGATTTACTGATTATTTTTGAAGGGTTTTTTGTTTCTTCTGCTCTGATCTTAGTTTTTTCTTGTTTTCTGCTAGCTTTTGAATTTGTTTGATCTTGCTCCTCTAGTTTTTTTAATTGTGACAAATAGGGTGTCAGTTTTAGATCTTTCCTCGCTTCTCATGTGGGTATTCAGTGCTATAAATTTCCCTCTAGAAACTGCTTAAATGTATCCCAGAGATCTGGTACATTGTGACTTTGTTCTCATTGATTTTGAAGAACATCTTTATTTCTGCCTTCATTTTATTATTTATCCAGTAGTCATTCCAGAGCAGGTTGTTCAGTTTCCATGTTGTTGTGCACTTTTGAGTGACTGTTTTAATTCTGAGTTTTAATTTGATTGCACTGTGGTCTGAAAGACTGGCTGTTACAATTTCTGTTCTTTTGCATTTTCTGAGGAGTGATTTACTTCCAATTATGTGGTCAACTTTAGAGTAAGTGTGATGTGGTGCTTAGAAGAATGTATGTTCTGTGGATTTGGGTGGAAGGTTCTGTAGATGTCTATTAGGTCTGCTTGGTCCAGATCTGAGTTCCAGTCCTGGATATCCTTGTTAATTTTCTGTCTTGTTAATCTAACATTGATAGTGGAGTGATAGTCTCCCACTATTATTGTGTGGGAGTCTAAGTCTCTCTGTAGGTCATTAAGAACTTGCATTATGAATCTGGGTGCCCCTGTATTGGGTGCATATACATTTAGGATAGCTAGTCCTTCTTGTGGCATTGATCCTTTTACCATTATGTAATGCCCTTGTCTCTTTTGATCTTTGTTGGTTTACAGTCCTTTTAATCAGAGACTAAGATTGCAACTCCTGCTTTTGTTTTCTCTCCATTTGCTTGGTAAATCTTCATCCATTCCTTTTGTGTCTATATGTGTCTTTGCACATGAGATGGGTCTCCTGAATACAGTGCACCAACAGATCTTGACTTTTTATCCAATTTGCCAGTCTACGTCTTTTGATTGGGGCATTTAGCCCATTTACATTTAAAGTTAATATTGTTATGTGTGTTTGTTCCTGTCACTTTGATACTAGCTGGTTCTTT
This sequence comes from Aotus nancymaae, assembly GCF_030222135.1. Taxonomy (NCBI): domain Eukaryota; kingdom Metazoa; phylum Chordata; class Mammalia; order Primates; family Aotidae; genus Aotus; species Aotus nancymaae. The sequence continues at coordinate 102,693 of NW_026988453.1, forward strand.
TGCCCATTAGTTATGCAGTTTCTTCATTATGTCAATTGTCTTTACCATTCTGTACGTTTTTGCAGTGGTTGGTACTGGCCGTTCCTTTCCTTGTTTAGTGCTTCCTTCAGGAACTCTTGTAAGGCAGGCCTGGTGGTGACGAAGTCTTAGCAATTGCTTGTCTGTAAAGGATTTTATTTCTCCTTCACTTATGAAGCTTAGTTTGGCTGGATATGAAATTCTGAGTTGAATGTTCTTTTTCTTAAGGATGTTGAATATTTTCCCTTATTGTCTTCTGGCTTGCAGGGTTTCTGCTGAGAGATCCACTGTGAGTCTGATGGGCTTCCCTTTGTGGGTGACCCGACCTTTCTTTCTGGCTGCCCTTAGCATTTTCTCCTTCATTTCAACCCTGGTGAATCTGAAGATAATGTGCCTTGTGGTTGCTCTTCTTGAGGAATGTCTTTGTGGTGTTCTTTATTTCCTGAATTTGATTGTTGGCCTGCCTTGCTAGGTTGGGAAAGTTCTCCTGGATAATATCCTGAAGAGTTTTTTCTAGCACCTTGGTTTCATTCTCCCCATCACATTCAGGTACACCGATCAAACATCGATTTTGTCTTTTCACATAATCCAATATTTCTGGGAGGCTTTGTTCATTTCTTTTTACTCTTTTTACTCTAATCTTGCTGTTTCATTTATTTCATTGAGTTGATCTTCAATCTCTGATATCCTTTCTTCCACTTGATCAATTTGGCTATTGAAACTTGTGCATGCTTCATGAAGTTCTTATGCTGTGTTTTTCAGCTCCATCAAGTCATTTATGCTCTTCTCGAAGCTGCTTATTCCAGTGAGAATTTTGTCTAATCCTTTTCCAAGTTCTTGGTTTCTTTGCATTGGGTTAGAACATATTGCTTTACCTCAGAAAAGTTTGTTATTACTCACCTGAAGCCTGCTTCTGTCAATTCGTCAAACTCATTCTCCATCCAGTTTTGTTTCCTTGCTTAGGAGGAGCTGTAATTCCTTGGCGAGGAGAGGCATTCTGGTTTTTGGTAATTTTATCTTTTTGCAATGGTTTCTTCCCATCTTCATGGATTTATCTACCTTTGGTCTTTGAAGCTGGTGACTTTCGGATGGGGTCTCTGGGTGGACGTCCTTTTTGTTGATGTTGAAGCTATTTCTTTCTGTTTTTTAGTTTTCCTTCTAACAGGCTCCTTTACTGCATGACTGCTGGAGGTCCACTCCAGACCCTGCATGCCTGGGAATCACCTGCAGTGGCTCAGAACAGTAAAGATTGCTGCCTGTTCCTTCTTCTAGTAGCTTCGTCTCAAAAGGGTACCCACCAGATATCAGCCAGCACTCTCCTGTATGAGGTGACTCTTTGGGTATACGGGGTCAGTGAGCTGCTTGGGGAGGCAGTCTATCCCTTATCAGAGCTCAAGTACTGTGCTGTGAGCTTTCTTGCTCCCTTCTTAGCTGCTGGGCAGGGACGTTTAAGTCTGCTGCAGCAGAACTTACAATTTCTCATTTCCCCAGGTGCTCTGTCCCAGGAAGGTGGGGCTTTATTTAAATGTCCCTGACATGCTGCTGCCTTTTTTCAGAGATGCCCTGCCCAGCAAGGAGGGAGTCTAGTCACTGTCTGCCCGCAGAGGCCTTGTTGAGCTGCCGAGGGTTTTACCCAGCTGCTTTGTTTATCTTTGCTGCAATTTTCTTTACACAGGTAAGATTAGAATTGCCTCAGTAATGGCAGACTGCCTTGGTAATGGCAGACTGCCTGGTGTAGAGAGCCAGAGTAGCCTACCCCCTCTGGGGGGATGAGCGGCAAGGCTGCTGTGAACTTTGGGTGACTCCAAGAGAAGCGAAACCATAATAGGGGAATGTGTATGTCTCAGAGAAGAGCAGCTGGACCTGGAGATGAGATAACCAGCTTTCACTGACCTTGCTACAGGAGAGTTATTAGCTGAGGTATGTTAACTGAAGTATGAGCATTATAACCACAGGCTGTTCTGGGTAATTGCACCCTCAGTTATAACCTCAGGATATTCAGACCAACAGGATTGTATTACTGCTCTTTCTAACACACTGAGGGAAGTTCAGACTATCTCAGCATCTCTTAAAGGCCAGGAGACAAGTGAAGGTGCCGAGGGAGCTGAACCTTCTGCCCCACCTATGGACTTCCCTCCGCCACCCCAAGACTTACTTAAAACTGCCTCCTCTTTTGAGAAGGAGGGTAATGGAGACCATACAGAAAAGCCTTTGTCCCCAGAATATCAACAAAAATTAGAGGATGAAATAACTAGAGAGAAGCAGGACCATTGGCCTCAAATCTTTGCAGCTCTTAATTTTGCCAACCCAAAGCCCAGAGGGCTCATGAAAGAAAAATGCAAGAGACATAATATAACTCCTTTTAAGATCTCCCTCCTGCAGGCTGCTTTATGTGGTGTGATGGCACGAGTGGAGGATGTTGAGGGCTTTCGAGTTTGCCCCATGCTAATATGCCCAAACTCTAATAATCCAGGACAGATGCTAAGACAGTGTAATCCTTTGTCTTTTAAATTACTCAAAGACTTAAAAACAGCTTCAGCCTCTTATGGACCTACTTATTTATTTGTGATGACTCCCTTGGATGCCTTGGCCCCTTAGGATTGGCATGCCCTTACAAAAGCGTGCTTGGATCCAGGAGATTATCTAAGATGGAAATCTGATTACCATGATAGATGTAGTCAGCAGGCTGAATTGCAGTACAGCTCATGGTGTGAATATATCTATGGACATGTTAGTGGATAGTGGAAACTTTGAGCCCTTAGAGAATCAGCTTGGCTATCCTTTAGAGGCTTATCAGCAAATAAATATTTGTGCTACACAGGCTTGGGGGGCTCTTCCAGTCAAAGGTCAAAAGTCCCAGGAACTGAGTAAAATTATCCAGGGACCAGAGGAACCACATGTAGACTTTATTGCTCAACTCCTTCAGGCAGTAGGACGGTTTATAGCTGACCCAGAGGCTGGCAATGTTAGCAAAGTAAATGGCTTTTGAAAATGCCAACAAAACATGCCAAGCCATTTTGCGACCTTACAAGGCTAAGGCTACTCTAAATGACTTCATTCGCCTTTCTGCAGATGTTGGTCTGACATATGTCCAGGGACTGACTTTAGCCTCTGCTCTTCAAGGTAAACTTCCAGGACAATGTCCTGAAAAGAAACCTAAAACTTGTTTCTACTCAGACAGCAAGTATGTGGTGGGAGCCATTCAACATTTAGAAACAGCCTTTGCCTCAGAAGAGATTTTTCAAATATTTACAATTCTGCAGGGCATGCTCCACCGGCAAAAGTATCCTCTATTTATTGTACATATCAGATCACATTCAGATCTCCCAGGTCCTAGACAGAAGGCAATGCAGCTGTGGAAAATCTTGTCTCCCCCCATCTAGTGGGTTCACTTATTTCCCAGACACAGAAATCCCATACAACATTTCATCAAAACGCTAGTGCTCTGGGCAAACAGTTTTCACTTACCAGAGAGCAGGCTAGATGGATTGTTAAAACTTTCTCTGCCTGCCAAACTTTCCTCCCAGTTCAAAACTTAACTGTAAATCCCAGAGGTCTTAAGCCAAACACCTTGTGGCAAATAGATGTTACTCGTCTGCCCTCTTTTGGCCGTTTACAGTATTTACAAGTGCTGGTGGATACTTATCCTGGTTTCATTTTCACCCAACTGCTCTCAGGGGAAGCGGCCAAACATGTAATTAATTTTGGCCTTGCCGCCTTTGCTACCCTTGGTCTGCCTTGTTGTCTTAAAATAGACAATGCGGCCGGGCGCGGTGGCTCACGCCTGTAATCCCAGCACTCTGGGAGGCCGAGGCGGGTGGATCACGAGGTCAAGAGATCGAGATCATCCTGGTCAACATGGTGAAACCCCGTCTCTACTAAAAATACAAAAAATTAACTGGGCATGGTAGCGTGTGCCTGTAATCCCAGCTACTCAAGAGGCTAAGGCAGGAGAATTGCCTGAACCCAGGAGGCAGAGGTTGCGGTGAGCCGAGATCGCGCCATTGCACTCCAGCCTGGGTAACAAGAGCGAAATTCCGTCTCCAAAAAAAAAAAAAAAAAACAGACAATGGTCCTGCCTATCCTTCTGCTACTTTTGCTCAATTTTGTGCAACCGTTGCTATTGTGCATACTACAGTCCATATAATCCAACAGGTCAAGCTATTGTTGAGCGTGCTCACCGCACTCTCCAAACTCAAGTTGCAAAACAAGAGGGAGGAGATTATAGAGTAACTCCGGCTACCCGGGTTTCTCTTGAACTGTGTAGTCTTAATTTTTTAAACTGTGATGAATCTGGACATTCCCCCTTGGATAGGCACTTTGCCACCCGGGAAATACCTAAGGCATGGGTCTGATGGAAGGACCTCCAAACGGGACGTTGGGAGGGACCAGATCCTGCTGTGATGTGGGGGCAGGGTTATGTTTGTGTTTCCCCAAATGGTGCCAGTCATCCAGTGTGGGTCTCTGAACGCTGTGTTCGACACAGCCATGGACCAGCAGAAACTGGTGACACCCTTGAGGAGGCTGAAACTGAAAGGCAAAAAGGAGGGACCGAGGAGAAAAACCCACAGTTTCGGTGTTAGTAAATGACACATGGATACTTGGAGGAAGAGCTGGAGCTCTGGGGCACTCCTCCTATTACAGAAATTATAATTACACTGGATGGACCACTGAGCCTCCTTTATGTGTCTCCATGAAGGAGCAAACAGGTTATATAAAGTCTTTCCGCAGGAAGGACTGTGCTAATGTGCTCCCTGTAAAGCATAATCTTTCTGAAAACTGGACAATGTATGACTGCTCTCACAATACAGTTAATCGTGCTGGGTACCCAGAAGACATGTCATTCGGAGCATTCATCAGCAATGTTCTAACAACAAGCCATGGGACTTTACAAAAGGAACTGTGGCATCTGTTCGCTGCCATGGACTATGTCAATTTTTCCAGCATATTCACAAATGACATTTATGGACTAAAGGCTTGTGTTCCTAGCCCTTATGAGATTGAAACAGGGAAGGTCAATGTAACTCAATATGGAGGGGAATTTTATGTCTTGTATGAATTGTAATCTTACTTCCTGTGTATCTACTTATAATAAGGGACAAAGTCCACTGGTGTTAAAGCAGCCTGTGTATGTGATGATTCCTGTCAATTTAACAGAACACTGGTAAAAGGATAGGGGTTGGGCAGTGTTGCAACACATGGAAAAAATGTTGTCTCGATGTAAAAGAACACTGGGATTATTAATTTTTGATATTGTGACAGTGATAAAAATTATTGCCAGTTCTACAGTTGCTGCCATTTCACTTTCTCAAAGTATTCAGTCCATTGTGTAAATCAATTAACATCTAATGTTTCTCAGCTTATGGCCACTCAGGAGGATATTGATTGGAGGTTAGAGGCCAGACTGGCAGGTCTTGAGGCAGCCACTATGTTTATAGGAGATGAGCTGGAAGCGGTAAGATTAAGATAAAAGCTCAGATGTCACAGTAATTATATTGCTATCTGTGTGACTACTTTAATTTAGAATTATGCAAAATGGAATTGGGAAACAGTTAAAAAGCAACTTTATGGAGCTCAAGGCTGTTATAACTTAACCAATGACTTAATTAAATTACACCAGGAAATTGATGAAATGCAACATGCACACCTTGATATAGAGGACCCTACAGAAATAGCAAAAATGATATTGGGTGAATCTTTTGGAATTCTGAGGCATGCCTTTTGGCTGTTTATGATACTTGTTATCTGTATAATTATTCCATTTTTGTTATACGCAGTAGTCCATATTCGTGGAAATCTAGATAGTCAAAACTTACGAGCTAAACTGCATCATTTAAAATTACAGGCAGTAAAACAGGCATTAGAATTAGAGGTGTTTGTACAAAAAAAGAGACACACAAAGTCCTAGCAGAAGTTACAGGCTAAAGTTGAAATAAGAAATGTGGGTGTATATGTTCCTCAGTGACATGTGCTCTAATATTATTTACAAGGCAATTAGCCTTTAAAAATAATATTGACTATGATACTGGACCTGAAGGGATGGGTGGATAGTCAATGATGGGTAAGAACCTCAGAAGGGGGCGACCTAAGACAGACACAGTCGCAGTAAGGCCAGCAAACATTGGGGATGTGCCTAGCCAGCAATCCTTCCGGAGGCTTTGAGCATTACCCCACAATGCTGTAAATCTAGCATGCCTTCATTGTGAAGGTGACTCCCGCTATCGAATGCAGCTTGGACATGAAATTCCTGTGTAGTCTGTTTCAATGTACTACACCCTACATATTAATACTAACGCTTAATGTTGTGCCAATTATTGTTATGCTTATATTTACAGTTAAGGAGGAGGTGTAGAGAGCCAGAGTAGCCTACCCCTCTGGAGGGATGAGCGGCAAGGCTGCTGTGAACTTTGGGTGAACTCCAAGAGAAGCAAAACCATAAAAGGGGAATGTGTATGTCTCAGAGAAGAGCAGTCGGACCTGGAGATAAGATAACCAGCTTTCACTGACCTTGCTGCAAGATAGTTGTTAGTTGAGGTATGTTAACTGAAGTATGAGAATTATTACCACAGGCTGTTCTGGGTAACTGCACCCTCCCTCTGCCATGTGCTTTGTGAACATATAAAATAAAGTACTTCGAGGCAGGACAGGGCCAGAGAAATTGGTACTTTCACTTTCCTGGAAGGCCTGGCCCTGCTTTACTCCATGTCCATCTTTTTGTTTTTCTTCATCCCCCACCATTCCCTTAGGTCTCTGAACTCTTGTGCAGTGCAGGACGCAGCACACGTCAGACCTCGGTAATGGCAGACTGCCTTGGTAATGATGGATGCGCTTCCCTCCACCAAGCTGGACTCTCCCAGGTAGAGCTCAAACTGCTGTGCTGGCTGTGGAACTCTCAAGACAGTGGGTTTCAGTTTGCTGGTCTTTGTGGGGGTGGGACCCACTGAGCAAGATTACTTGACTTCCTGCCTTCAGCCCCCTTTTTTTCAGGGGAATGGGCAGCTCTTTCAGGCATTCTAGGCACCAGTTAAAACAGCTGCCCAGATTTGTGCTGGAAACCCGTGATGCTTATTGGCCTAGCGGTAATCTCCTGGTCTGTGGGCTGTGAAGATGGTGGGAGAGTGCAGGAGTGCCGGAGTGCCTGGAAACGTCCCTGATGGCCTTCGCTGGGTAGGAGTAGAGGGTCCTGTTTCACTTCCTGGGTGAGGCAGTGCTCCACCCTGCCTTGGTTTGCCCTCCTTGGGCTACATCCACTGTCAAACCAGTCCCATTGAGATGAACCTGGTACCTCAGTTGGAAATGCAGAGGTCACTCACCTTCTGTATCGCTCTCACTGGGAACTGCGCTCTGGAGATGTTCCTATTTGGCAGTATTGGTGGAAGTTTTCCCGTAGTAAACTTTTCAATTTGAGAAGTTCAGTTTGGTTCTTTTTAAAAATGGCTTTGTTATCTTTCAGCTCTTGGATGATTTTTTTTAATATTAGGCTTGAACTTCCTTCTGTATCTCATTGAACTTTCTTGCCATCCAGATTCTAAATTCTATGTCAGTTATTGTAGCCATTTCAGTCTGGTTAAAAACCATTGCAGGGGAGCTAGTGAAATCATTGAGGTAAGAAGACACTCTGATTTTTAGAATGGAGTTTAAAAAATTTTTTTTATTATGCTTTAAGTTCTGAGGCACATGTGCAGAACATGCAAGTTTGTTACACAGGTATACATGTGCCATGGTGGTTTTCTGCATCCATTACCCCATCATCTGCATTAGGTATTTCTCCTAATGCTATCCCTCCCCTAGCCCCTCAGCCCCTGGCAGACCCCAGTGTGTGATGTTCCCTCCCTGTGTCCATGTCTTCTCATTGTTCTGCACCCAATGATGAGTGACAACATGAGGTGCTTGGTTTTCTGCTCTTGTGTCAATTTGCTGAGAATGATGGTTTCCAGCTTTGTCATGTCTCAGCAAAAGACATAAACTCATCTTTTTTATGGCTGCATAGTATTCCATGGTGTAGGAAAAGATGGCCAGGGGAAGACCCGTGTTACTTATGGTTAAATGATTAAAGCCTTCTTTACTTTTTATACACTGAGATTTGTGCCACGGATCAAACATCAAATTAAGAAAATGCAAAAGTATGGTGCAGTAAAATAAAAGCAGAGATCAAGCATAACAGGAGGCCTAGACCTTATAGTGCCTTATCTGCTCTTTCTGCAGATGCACCTGGATAGACAATGGGTAAAAAAACTGAGAATTCTTAGGATTTCTTAGAAGAACCACATTTGCTATTCAATGCTGCAGACACATTCTCTTCCCCTGGCCACCTTTCTTCTCAACCCCTCTCCCTACAGCCTGCAAGATTAACAAGATAATGCACTTAATAAAACGTGTGGACCCAGAGCTCACGGCCAACACGGTTCACCCTTCGAAAGTGCGTTGGCCCCCTGGACCCATGCTGTTGAATTCTACTCTTGTCTCTGTCTTACTTCTTTTCTCACTCCCTCATCACCTCTTGGACTCAGGGCACCCACATACAGGGTTGGGTTGGATCCCAACACCATGGTGTATATGTGCCACATTTTCTTTATCCAGTCTATTACTGACGGGCATTTGGGTTGGTTTGAAGTCTTTGGTGTTATAAACAGTGCTGCAATAAACATACGTGTACATGTGTCTTCATAACAGACTGATTTACAATCCCTTGGGTATATACCCAGTAATGGAATTGCTGGGTCAAATGGGAGTATCCACATTTTTCTTGCTGATGACTCAAAAACATTGCAAATACCTAATGTCCAACCAGTCTTGAATTCTGATTTTCTTCCCAAATCTCTTTATTTTGGTGATCTACCCAGTTGTGCAAGCAAGATACCCCGTCTGTCTGGTCTTCTTCATCTCAGACAGAAATTTGTTCCTATCAAAATTTTTCTTTACATTGAAATTATATCTCAACTTATAAAAAGTGATACTTAATATCTGTCTAAAAATCTTCAATACTTTTACAATTCTTTTAAAAGAAAAGCAAAGGTGTTGTTTTACCTTGACCTTTAAGCCCTCTATGATATGGTTTCTACATATCTTTTTCACTCATTTCTCCCATGATATCAGGGATCTAGCCACAGGGTCCTTTCTTCTGTCAAATGATATTTCCGACGATTAGACCTCTTACTTTTTCATCTTCCTTCTGTATCTCTCTGTCTGGAGAGATACACTTAATTCCATAGCCAATTGTTTCCCATATTTGTTTCTCAGTTTTTGTCAATCTCTAAGGAAAGCCATCCCAAGAACAGTCTTTTCTTAAAAATTTGTCTTCTTAGCCTTGCAACCATTGTATCTCAGGATTCCTACATCTGGCCTCATTCTTGCCATATATCATCATTTCCTCTTCTTTTACTAGGTGGGGAAATTTTGATTGGCTCTACGTAATATCTCTCAGCTAGTACACTTCCTGCCATTTTTTTAAGAGATGAGGGAAAGTGGGGCTCACTATGTTGCCCGGGGTGACCTCAAACTCCTGGGCTCAAGGCATCCTTCTGTCTCAGTCTTCTAAGTAGTTGGGACTACAGGCATGTGTTACTTCACCTGGCATCTCAGCCATTTTTAATACAGTTGTAAGGCATGCTAAAGACCAAGATGTTGGGAATAAAATATTTGTTCTTAGAAAATAAGAGATCTTAGAGCTGCGTGATATATAATTACTATACAATAAGGCAGTATTGGAGAGATATGACATTTTCATGAATAGTTATAAATACATGAAACATGTATTTGAAAAAGACACATAAGACATGTGTGTGGTTAAGTTCTAAGGGTGACAATCTTGTTTACAGAGGGGGAGATGAACATACAGAGGAGGAGATTCTATGGAAATGATATTCCTGAATATGAGGAAGGCGGTGATGTTTAAGATACAGGTGGTAGGGTTTACCTTTTCTGTTGAAAAATGAGGAAAGAAGGACAGTGTATAGATGTGGTAGGTGATAGAATGTTCATATTTTGTTGATAGTCTCAGCACTTACGTGAATCATTAGGTATGGTCATCTTTTAAACTGGAAGGAAAGGTGGAGATAAGGAGTTTGAAGAGAATTGAGATGGCTTGGAAAAGTTTTCTGAACACAGGAGTTGAGCAAAGAAAAGAATAATTCTGCTAAGAGTGAGTTGTTCCCACTGAGATTACTATTGTGAATGTTTTAGAATCCAGTTTGTCCCATTGTGTGATCTTCTTCAGCAGCACCTAGCTGACCTGATGCTGGCTTAGAGAAAACAAATCTGGTTTCATCCAGATTGGAGATTTACCTTGATGGGTGCAACGAAAACACAGATGGGTTATAGAGTTAGGATATTTGTCCAAGTTTTTTTTTTTTTTTTTTTTTTTTAATGCTGGTTTTGTGTACTCTGTGGTGGCCAAGGAGGAAGTGTGTTCTTATTGAGCCCAAAGCAAAACAACTAAAAATTATTTTATGTCTTATAAGTGTTTATAACTGTTTCTGCTATTTATCTAAAATACAAAAATATTATTTATTATAAATCTCTTATCAATTTATGCTGTAATTTAGTTTCCCATCTGTGGAGAATTTTAGAGAGAGTTATAATTTAATTCAATAATTTTTCATCCAATTCTAGATGTGAAATGGGACCAACCTCTAAAAAGGTTCTTTATAGAAATGTCTTTTCTCACTGAGTAGCTTTTCTTGCCTTTTCCTATACTAGAAGAAAATCAGTTTAAATAGTCAAGGCCCCAGCCGCAAGCACATGGCACATTCTAAGAAAGATAATTTGAAGACAGTTTATTTGGAAATAGGTTATTCACAAAAGTTTATCCAGACATAGTAGAGCTGTAAGGCAAATTGCTAGTAACAGCAACCTTGGGAAGTTTCATGACCTTTGGTTAAGAAATATAGTCTGGCCATGCTGTCCTCAGACGTATAGAGTATAAATATTTCACTTTCCTCCTTCTGTCCATTCTCCAACTGGCTAAACTCAAATGGAAAGGAATTTTGTTGTGATACATACTAATGAGATTTTTAAGGTCTACAGCAGGGTGGTAAAAGGTGGAGTATGAATCTGGAGGCTGGATGGCCAAATGGAAGATATGAGGCACATGGAGAAAGGGAACTAACATTTTAGTTCTTTTTCTGAATGAAATTCTGTTTCAAACCTGCTCCCCTCTGCGGCCAGGAACTTTTCTGATGGGTTCTGTCTAGGCAGCCCCTGAGCACCACAGCATTCTGAGGATCAGGGGGTGGTTGAGAACTGTTGTGACAAGGGGGGGCAGGTGGGAAGAAGGCAGAAAACTCAAAGTTTCCAGGCCCTGTCTTTCCATGTGGTCCCCCATCCAAGCACTTTTGGGCTGGGGCACCCTCAGGATGCTATGGTGACTGGGGCATAAAAGAACGGACCCCCACGGGGAAATCTCAGGCCAAGGTGGGGGCACAGGTGGGCAGGAAAGGAGGAGTCACAGGATGAGAGAGTGGTTGGGAAGAGTTGCCAAAAGCAGTGGAACGTGGGAAGTGAGCAGGAGGCCAAAAGCCTCCAGCCACCGGACTCCCCAGGTGGTCTCTTATCTAAGCCCCAGCCACACTCTACTCTGCTCAGCTTCTGTGCTGGGGCGCCCTCAGGCTGCTATGCCAACTAGGATCAGCTGGGATGGATCCCCATGGGAAGATCCCAGTCCTTTTGGGGGGCACAGGTGGACAGGAAATGGTGTCCAGAGAGTCTGGGGATGGTTAAGTAGTGTTGCCACAGTCGGTGAAAAGCAGGAAAAGAGTGAGAAGCAAAGAGCCCTCAGCCCCAGTATTCCCAGGAGGTCCCTCATCCATGTGTCAGTCAAGCCCGACCCTGCTTGGCTTCTGGGCCCAGGCGCCCTCAGGCTGCTTTGGCCCACAGGCCCTGCTAGGTCAAAACTGCAAAAAGAGGTCCCAGGCTGCAGCAAGTATGCTGGCAAGTGGGGGCCCAGAGAGTAAGAAGGGTTGGATCTGGCTGGGGCTTGGATGGGGGACTGCCTGTAAATACAAGGGGCTGTATTTTGCCTTTTTGCCTTCTTCAAGCTCTCCTCGCTTGTTGCAATGTTTGCCAACCACCCCTGACACACTGTCCCCTCTTTCCTGCTTGCCTATGCCCCCACTATGGCCTGGGGCTTCTCCGAGTGTGTTTGTCTCAGTAGCCCCCAGGCGCCATAGCAGCCCTAGCACCCCGCAGCCTGGAAGCTAAGCAGGGTCTGGTCTGGCTGGTGCTTAAATGGGAGACCTCCTGGGGAGATAGGGGTTGGAGGCTTTGGCTCCCTGATTCCTTCCCTCTCTCTCCCCGACTTGTCACAAGGCTTCCTAAGCACCGCCTGACACTCTGGCTTTCTATTTCACGTTCCCGCCTGCCTGTGCCCCCGCCAAGAACAGGGACCTTTCTGTGGGTATCTGTCCCCACAGCAGCCTGCCACTATAGCACCCTTAGGGTGAGCAAGTCCAGAAGCTAAGCAGGGTCGGGCTTGACTGGGGTTTGGATGGGGAACCACCTGCAGAGACCAGGAGCTGGAGGCTTTTTGCTTCCCCTTTTCTTCAGCTTTGTTCCGCTCAACCCAACCACCCTTTGGCTCACTGGCCCCCTCTGTTCTGCCTGTCTGCACCCCCACAGCAGCCTGGGACATTCTTGTGGGTATTTGCCCGGCAGCCCTCAGTCGCCATAGCACTCTGAGGGGGCCCCAGTGTGGAAGCAAAGCATGGTTGAGCCTGGCCAGGGTTGGATGATGGCTGCCTAAAGACTGGGAGCTGTAGGCTTTTTCCTTCCATTCCCTTTTTGCGTTCCCCTGCTTGTTGTAATGCTTCCCAACCGCACGCTGACTCAGGCTCCCTCTTTTTGGTCAGCCTTCAAGTCCGTCATGGCCTGGAACCTTCTGGTAAGGGTTTGTTCCATCAGACACCAGGCGCCACAACACCCAGAGTGTGCCCTAGCTTGGGAGCTAAGCAGGGTCTTCCCTGGCCATGGTTTGGATGGGGGACCTCCTGGGGGGGACAAGGGGATGAAGACTTTTGGTTTATTGGTTTCTTTCCACATTCCCCCCATTGTTGCAACACTTCCCACCCCCTAACTTTCTGTCCAGCCCTCTTCTGCCTGCCTGTGCCCCTTCTGTGTCCAAGGACCTCCCTGAAGGGGTCTGTTTAAGAAGTCACTGAACAACATCACGGCCTGAGGGTGCCTCAGGCCAAAAGCTAAGCCAGGTTGGGCCTGGCTTGGATGCGTGACAGCCTGGGGAGATGGAGGCTGTAGGCTTTTAACTTCCGTTTCCCTTCACAATTCTCCCTGCTTGTCCTAAAATGTCCCAACCGACCCCTGACACTCTGGCTTTCACTTTTTCACTCCCATGTGCCTGCACCCCTGGCGCATCCTAGGGCATCCTTGAGGGTGTTCATCCTAGCAGCCCTTGGGTGTCATAGCAGTCTGACAGTAACCCAGCCTAGAAGCTAAGCAGGTTTGAGCCAGGTGGGGCTTGGATGGTGGATTGCTTGGGAATACTGGAGGCTAGAGGCTTTTTACTTCCCACTCCCTCCCAGATTTTTTGCTTATTGTAATGCTGTAACGCTCCACACCACCTACTAACTGACCTTCACTTTCCAGCTTGCCTGCTCCCCACTGTGGCAGGGACCTCCCTGTGGGGGTCTGTCATTGCAACTCCTGGGTGCAATAGCAGCCTGAGCTCTCCCCAGCTAAGAGCTAAGCAGGGTCAAAACTGGCTGGGGCTTGGATGGTGGAACGCCTGGGGAGATAAGGGCCTAGAAGCTTCTGACTTCCCACTCCCTTGCCACTTTCTTCTGCTTGTCACTACACTGTCTAACTGACCCCTGATGCTCTGGCCCCTTCTTTTTTTGTCCCCGTGCATCCCTGCTGTTGATCGAGAACTCCCTGTGGAATCCATTTTAGAAGGTACTGGATGCCATGGCAGCCCACAACGCTCTTCTGGGGGTCCACTCGGCAGCCCTTGGAAACCATAGCAGCATGAGGAGGCCCCAGTCTGGAAGCTAAGCAGGGTTGAGCGTGGCTGGGGCTTGTGATGAAGGCTTTTTCCTTCCTGCTCCCTTTTTGCTTTTCCCTGCTTGTTGCAATGCTTCTCAATCGCCTCTGACCCAGGACCCCTCCTTTCCCTCAGCCAGAAAGCCCATCGTGGCCTAGGACCTCCACATAAGTGTTCATCCTGGTAGACCCTGGGCCCCAGAGCATTCTGAAGGTGCCCTTGCTGGGAACCTAAGCAGGACTGGGGCTTGGTTGGGGGACAGCTTGGGGACAGGGGGCTGGAGAGTTTTGGCTTCTTGCTCCCTTCCTGATTTCCCCCAGTTGTCCCATTGCTTCCCAAGCATGCTCTCTCTGGTCAGCCCTTTTCCATCTGCCTGTGCTGCTGCCATGGCTCAGGATGTCTCTAAAGGGTTTTGTCTCTGAAGTCACCAAACATGATCACTGCCTGAGGCCGCCTCAGCCCAGAAGATAGCAGGTTCAGCCTGGTTTGGGCTTGGATGGGGGACAACCTGGGGAGATGGGTGCTGGGGGCTTTTGGCTTCTGCTTCCTTTCCCAATTTCTCCTGCTTCTCGCAAGAATTGCCAACTGCCTCCTGAAACTCTGGCTTTCCCTTCCCCATTCCCTCATGCCTGCACCCCTACCGCATCCTTGGGCATTCCCAAGGGGGTTATCCCTAGCAGTTTTTGGGTGCCATAGCAACCTGAGGGCACCCCAGGCAGGAAGCTTAGCAGCGTCAGGACTTGGTGGGGCTTGGATTTGGGGACTGCTTGGGAAAACTAGAGGGAAGAGGATTTTGGTTTCCTGCTCACTCTAAGTTTTTTTGCTTATCAAAATGCTTCCCAATCACCCACTAACTCTGGCCCCTTTTTTCCTGCCCACCTGCTCTACCCCATGGACAGGGACCTTCCCGTGAGGCTCTACCTAGGCAGCCCCTGAACACCATAGCAGTCCGAGTCAGGGGGTGGTTGCAAATCGTTGTGACAAGGCAGGAAAGTGGAAAAAGCACAGGAAGCCATGAACCTCCAGTCCGGAACTTTCCACATGGTCCCTCATCCAAGTGCCAGCCAGGCCTGACCCTGCTTAGATTCCAGGATTTGGTACCCTCAGGCTGCTATGGCAACTGGGGTTGCTAGAACAAACCCCTACAGGGAAGTTGTAGGCCTAGGAGGGAGTGGAAGCAGACAGAGAAAAAAGGTTCAGAGATTCCAAGGGTGGTTTGGAAGTGTTGCTAAATGAGGGGGAAAGCGAGAAGTGAGCCAGAGGCCAAAAGCCTCCAGCTACCAGATTGCCCAGTCTGTCCCTTATATAAGCCCTAGCCATGTCTTACCCTCTTCAGCTTCCATTCTTGGGCCCCCTCAGGCTGCTATGCCAACCAGGGTCAGCCAGGAACTACCCTGATGTGGAAGTCCCAGTCCATTTTTGGGGCATAGGTGGCAAAAAATGGTGTCCAGAGAGTCCGACAGTGGTTAAGAAGAGTTGCAACAAGCGGGGAAAAGCAGGAAAAGAGCAGGAAGCCAAAAGCCTCCAGCCCTGGTCTCCCCAGGCAGTCCCCCATCCAAGCCTTAGTCAAGCCTGATGCTGCTCAGCTTCTGGGTCAAGGTGCTCTCAGGTTGCTATGGCCCATGGGGCCTGCCAGGAGAAACTCACAAAAAGGTCCTGGGCTAAGGTGAGAATGCCAGCAGGTGGGAGCCCAGAAGCTATGCAACGTTGTGCCTGGCAGGAGATTGGATGGGGAACTACTTATAAAAACCAGGAGCTGGAGGTTTTTGCCTTTTCACCTTCTTCAAGCTTTCCCCCACTTATCCCACCATTTCTTAACTGGCCCATGACTGTCCTCTCTTTCCTGCTTGCCTTTGCCTCCACCTTGGCCTAGGGTGTCGAACCATAGAAGCTAAGCAGTGTCAGGCCTGACTCTGGCTTGCATGCCGAACTGCCTTTAAAGACCAGGAGCTGGAGTCTTTTGCTTTTTTGCCTTCTTCAAGCTTTCCTCCATCTGTCCCTATGCTTCCCAAACACTCAGTGACTCTGTTTTCCCTCTTTCCTTCTTGTTGCCTATGCACCCCCACCCCTGCGCTGTGTCCTGGGACTTCCCCATATGGGTTTGTATCAGCAGCCCCCAGGCGCCATAGCAGCCACAAGGTGCGGCAGGCTAAGCAGGGTCTGGCTTGGCTGGGGCTTGGATGGGGGACAACCTGGGGAGACGGGCTGAGGGCTTTGGCTTTGATTCCTTCCCACTGTCTCTCGACTTTAGCATTGCTTCCCAAGTGCCTCCTGACACTCTGGTTTTCAATTTCACGTTCCTGCCTTCCTGCACCCCCACCAAGGACAGGGACCTTTTGGGGGTGTCTGTCCCAGCAGTGGCCTGTCACCATAGCAGCCTGAAGGGGCCCTGGCACAGAAGCTAAGCAGATTCAGGACTTGCTAGGCTTGTATGAAGGACAGCCTGAGGAGACCGGGGTTGGAGTGTTTTGGATTCCAGCTCCCATTCCACTCTCTGTCCCCGCTTTCCTGCTTGCCTTGGGTGGGGACCATGGGGAGACCATGAACAGGAGGGTTTTGCGTTTCCCCTTTTTTTGCTTTGCCCTGCTTGTCCCAGTGCTTCCAAACTGCTCCCTGACTCACCCAAGCCCCAGTCAAACCTGACCCTGTTTAGCTTCAGGGGTGGGGCACCCACAGGCTGCTATGGTGCAACAGGGCTTCCTGGACAGACGCCCACGGAAATGTCCCCTTTCTTTGTGGGGATGCAGGCAGGCGGGAATGTGAAAAAGAAAGCCAAAGTGTCAGGAGGTGCTTGAAAAGCATTGAGACAATCTGTGGAGTGGGAAGGAATCATGAATTCAAACCTTCTAGCCCTCATCTCCCAAGGCAGTTCTGCATCCAAGAACCAACCAGCCCAGATCCTGCTTATCTTCCAGGCTGTGGCACCCTTGTGTTGCTATGGTGACTGGGGGCTGCTGAGACAAACACACACAGGGAGGTCCTGGGCCTCAGCAGGTTGAGGGACAGAGTAAGGGGGCAGCTGGGAAGCTTCGGGACAAGCGAAGGAAAGCTTGAAGAAGGTGAAAAGGCAAAAGCCACCAGCCCCAGCCCCTGGTCTTTCCAGGTGGTCTCCCATCCAAGACACTGCCAGGCCCCACCCTGCTTAGCTTCTGGGTCCTCGCCCACTGGCGTTCTTGACGCAGCCCTGGATCTCTTTGAGGGGTTTCTCCTGGCAGACCTTGTGGGCCTAGTGGTCTGAGTGTGCCTGGGCCCAGAAGCTAAGCCAGGTCAGGCTTGACTGAGGCTCGGATGGGGGACTGCCTGGGAAGACCGAGGCTGGAGGCTTTTGTCTTCCCACTCTTTTCCCACTTTCCCGTGCTTGTTGCAACACTTTTTAACCACCCTCAAACTCTCTGGACATCATTTCCTGCCCACCTTCGCCCCCAACAAAGACTGGGACCTCCTTGTGGGGGTCCATCCAGGCTGACCCTAGTTGGCACAGCACTGGGTGGTCCTGGGCCACAGCAGGGGTGCACGGGGACAAAAAAGAAGGGGCTAGAGAGTGAGGGGTCAGTTGGGAAGCATTGTGACAAGCAGAAGAAAGTGGGAAGGGAGCAGAAAGCCAAAAGCTTCCAGGCCCTTATTACCTTAAAATTTCCACCATCCAAGCCCCAGCCAGTCCAGACAGTGCTTCACTATGAGATGGGGAGACCTCAGGCAGCTACTGCACCCAGGAGCTCCCATGATGGATCCCCATGGGGAGGAACCTGGCTGTGGGTAGAAGCAGGCTGTGGGCTGGAAATTGAGGGCCAGAGAGTTAGTGGGTGGTTGAAACTCCTTGCAACAAGCAAAACCCGGGAGTGAGTGGGAAGCCAAAAGCCCCTATCCCCCAGTCTCCCCAAAAAGTCCCTCATCCAAACCCCACCGTGACCCAACCCTGCTTAGCTTCTGGGCTGGGGCGCCCTCAGGCTGCTATGGTGACCAAGGGCAGCTAGGACGATCTCCTTCGGGATGCACTAGGATGCAGCAATGGCACAGGTGTGTGGGACTGGGAACGGGAAAGCCAGAGTGTCAGAGGGTGGTTGGGAGGAGTTGGGACAAGCAAGGCAAAGTTGAAGAAATGGCGGAGGCAAAAGCCTGCAGCTCCTGGTCTCCCCAGGTGGTCCTCCATCTAAGCCCAAGCCAGGCCAGACCCTGCTTAGCTTCTGTGATGCGGCACCCTAGGGCTGCTATGGTGCCTTAGGGCTGCCGATACAAACCCACATGGGGAAGTCTTGGGACAAGGCGTGGGTGTAGGCAAGTGGGAAAAAAAAGATGCAGATTCAGGTGCAGTTGGGAAGCCTTGGGATTAGCAGGGGAAAGCCTGTTGATGGCTAAAAGAAAAAGCCTCCAGCGCCTGGCCTTTACCGGCAGCCACACATCCAAGCCCCGCCAGGCCTGACTGTGCTTAGCTTCTGGGTTGTGGCACCCTAGGGCTACTATGGCACCTAGGGGCTGCCGAGACAAACCCACATGGGGAGGTCCCAGGTCTTGGCGTGGGTGTAGGCAAGAGGAAAAGTGTTGGGACAAAAGGGGAAAGATTGACAAAGATAAAAAGGTAAAAGCCTCCAGCCACCAGTCTTTCCAGGTGGTCCCCCATCCAAATCCCTGCCAGCCCCGACCTTGTTTAGCTTCCAGGCTCCCACCTACCAGTGTTTTCACTGCAGCCTGGTACCTCTTTGCGGTGGTTTGTAGTGGTAGGCCTGTGGACCCCTGCAGCCTGAGGGTTCCTCATCCTGGAAGCTAAGCAGGGTTTGGCTTCACTGAGGCTTGGACGGGGGACCACCTGGGGAGATCAGGGCTGGAGGCTTTTTGCTTCCCACTCTTTTCCCACTTTCTTTCTCTTGTTAAAACTCTTCTTAACCGCCCCTGGACTCTCTGGACACCATATCATGCTCACCTGTGTCCCCAACATGTACTCAGACTGGCATAGCAGCCTGAGGGCATCCCAGCATGCAAGCTGAGCAGGGTAGGGCATGGCTGGGCCTTAGATAATGGACCACCTTGGGAGTCTGGTGACTGGAGGCTTCTGGCCTCCCACTAACTTCCTGCTTTCCCCTGATTTTGGCAACTATTTCCAACTGCCCTCTGACTCCCTAACATCCCATTTCCTCCTGCTGGTGCCCCCGCCTCAGACTGGAACTTCTCTGTGGGGGTTCATTCCAGCAGCCCCCCCATTGCCATAGCAGACTGAGGGCCCCTCAGCCTGGAAGCTAAGCAGGGTTGGGCCTAACTGATGCTTGGATGGGGTACCTCGTGGAATGACTGGGCTTAGAGATTTTTGGCTTACTGCTCTTTTCCAGCTTTTCCCCCTTGTAGTAATGCTTCTCAACCACACCCTGACCATCAGACTGGTATGGTTTTTGGAGGCTGCATAGATGAAGCGCCATGGTCAGGTACCTGGCCGTGGGTGGGGAGCAGGTTAGCTGAAAAAGGAGTGCCAGAGAGTTAGTGAGTCGTTGGGAAGTGTTGTGACAAACCAAAAGACCGAGAGGGAGTGAGAAGCCAAAACCTCTAGACCCCAGTCTCCTCAAGCAGTCCCCCATCAAAGCCCCACTGAGGCTCTACTCTGCTTAACTTCTAGGTTGGGGCACACTGAGGCTGCTATGAAGCCCAAGGGCTGCTAGGATGGTCCCCGTCCAGGACACCCCACAACACAGAGGGGGCGCAGGAGTGCAGAAGTCAATAAGGAAAAGCCAGAGAGTCAAGGGCTGTTGGAATGCTTTGTGACAAGCAGGGAAAAATGGGAAAAGAACTGGAAGCCAAAAGCAGCCAGCCCCCGTCTCCTTGGGCAGTCCCTAATCCTAGCCCAAGCCTGGCCTGACTCCTCTTAGCTTTGATGGAATTTGGTGTCCTCAGAGATGTCCCAGGCCACAGCAGGGGGTGCAGTCAGGCAAAAAAGGGCTAGCCAGAGAGTCGGGGGTGGATAGAAAGCATTGCAACAATTGGGGGAAAGCAGGATGGAAGCAAGAAGCCAAAAGCTTCCAGCCCCCTATACCCCAGGCGGTCCCCCATCCAAACCCTAGCCAAGCCTGACCCTGCTTAGCTCCTGTGCTGGGGTACCCTCAGGGTGCTTTGGTGCCCAGGGTCAACCGTGACAAAACCTTACAAGGAAGTCCCAGGCCACAGTGGGCTTGCAGGCTGATGAAAAAGAGAAGGCTAGAGTCAGGGGACAGTTGGGAAACATTGTGACAAGCAGGGGAAATCAAAAAGGGAGCAGGAAGGAAAAAGCCTACAGCCTCCAGTCTCCCAGATGGGCCCCCATCCAAGGCCCAGCCAGGCTCAACCCTTCTTAGCTTCCTTGCTGGGGCACTGTCAGGATGCTATGATGTCCAAGGTCTGCCAGGTGAACCCCTACAAAAATGTCCAGGGCTGCCCTGGTTGCGTTGGCAGGCAGAAAAGTGTGGGGGGGGGCAGTGAGTTAGGGGCAGTTGGAAAGCACCGGGACAAGAGGGGCAAAGCAGAAGAAATGGGGAAGACAAAAGCCTCATGCTCCTAGTCTCTCCAGGTGGTCCTCCATCCAAGCCCCAGGCCAGCCCCTAATTTGTTTCCAGGCTGCGGCACTGTAGGGCTGCTCTGTCACCTGGGATTTGCTAAGACAAACCCACACCAGGAAGACCTGGGCCTCACCGGGGGCGTAGGCAAGCAGGAAAAGGGGACAGAGTCACAGAGTGTAAGGCTGGCTGCGTCGCGGAGATTTCGGACACGCCCCCTCCCCTTGCGGGGAGTTCGGACACGCCCTCCTCCTTTGCCAGGAGCTCAGACCCGCCTCCCTCCCTTGCCGGGAGCTCAGACACGCCTCCTTCCCTTGACAGGAGCTCAGACATGCCTCCTCCCCCCCACCGGGAGCCCGGGAAAAAGCCCCATCAGGACCTACCTGATACTATTTTGTCCTATCTGGGCCCCACTCCCTTCCATCCGGGTCCCACTCCCTTCCATTTTGTCCCACTCACCTTGGGCACAGCCAATCGGACACCTCCACTCCCTATAAAACCCCGTGCCTGAGAGGAGTCCGCGCGACTTCTCCGGCCCCTCCTGTCGGGCCGCAGAACCTCGTCCGGGAGCCTGAATAAAACCCCTTGCATTGGATTATTTTCGTGCTGGCCTCAGTTTCTTCATTTCATCCTCGGCGAGAACAGACCTTACATATGGTGCATTGGCCGGGAAGGAGTTGTAAGACCCCTCCCGGGGGAAACTGACTCCTCCATGCAGAGCCGGATGGGGAAGCTGCCATTTGTTTCACCACAAGGTAAGACTTCTGTTACCCACTACTCCACCTGCTGCTTTCAGGGAGTCCCTGTCAGAAAACCGCTGTGCAGCGTCAGAGATTCCCACCGCCGTGGGGTCCGTGACCCCTGGCTTCCCTGCTGCGGGGTCCGTGACCCCCGGCTTCCTTCCCCATGGGTCCATGACCCTGGCAGGCCTCCCGCCATGAGTCCATGGCTCTGGCTTTCCTCCCTTCCTTCCCCACGGGTCCTTGACCCTAGGAGGCCTCCTACCGTGAGTCTATGACTCTGGCTTCCTTCCCCATGAGTCCGTGACTCCAGTTTAGAACCTGAGTGTAAGAGGAGACATCCCTATACTCTTGTTCTCTCCCCGTGAGGGGTATTTTTTAGGGTCAGGAATTTGAGGGAGACGTCCCCACTTTCCTGAACCCTCACCAGCAACCGAGGTGTGGGTACTCAGAAGCCCTGTTTAAGCAGCCCTGCCTCATAGCAGAGCCAAACCCCCGGCTTATATCAAATTTGTTGTTGTAAATTAGCCCATTTGGCATAAAAGGCTTCCGTTTTTAAAAAACTGTATTTTTGGCTTCTTTCTTTTTCTGTCTCTCTCTTAGCTTTCTCTCTTTCTCCCTTTCAAAATGGTGGCTGTACTACGCCCTTAAGATGGCGGCTGCTTCTCGCTCTTAGCTTTCTCTTCCACCTAAGATGGCGGCAGCTTTCTATTAACTCTTTCTCCTGCTTTCTAGTAATTCTACTTTCTCCTGCTTTCTGTTAACTCTGCTTTCTATTAACTCTACTTTCTAGTAATTATACTTTCTCCTGCTTTCTATTAATTCTTTCTATTAACTCTACTTTCTCCTGCTTTCTACTTTTAACTCTACCATCTCCCGCTTTCTACTTTAACTCTATTTTTCTCCTTTTCTTCCTAATTCCAGAGTGAGTGAGTGAGTGAATTTATGTGTAGTCCCACGGCCTAACAGCTACAGGGCTTGTGTGGGCCTCAACCTGTGGTTCCACAGGGACATGGCCAGGAAAGCATCAGACTGTTCTCCCATCTGGGGGACACCCACCCTTTGTTTGTCAGTCTTGTATGTAATACTGTCTTTATTGTAGCCATGTGACACATAGCCCTGGCCATGTCTTTTCTTGGTTTCTGCCTAATTATGATTATTATAAACGTGCAGGCTTTCTGGTATCTTCGTTCCCAACCCACCCTCTGTTCCTCTTGCACCACCACCAAGGTACTTCTAGCCAAAGAAACCTCCTCTTCACCCTTAGCTCCTTCACCCTCCTCTTCCTTTTCTGACCCCGATGCGTCTGAAGAACTCTCCTTTCCCCTGGCCCGACCCAATAATCCTCCACCTTATGATAAACCTCAACCCCCTTCAGCTCCTCCACCTCCTAATTACAACCTGGCCTCACCTGTTAGTGCTCACACCTGCTCACATGGTGCTCCCAACGACGAGGCCTCCCTCCTTTGCCCCCTCCGTGAGGTGGCCGGAGCAGAGGGCATTGTCTGAGTGCATGTTCCCTTCTCCCTCTCTGACCTATTGGCCATTGAGAAACGCCTAGGTTCTTTTTCCACCAACCCTACTACTTACACCAAGGAATTCCGTTACCTTACTCAGGCATATGATTTAACCTGGCATGACACGTTTGTCATCCTATCCTCCACCCTCACCCCAGACGAGCGTGACTGGATTTTTACAGCAGCCCGGGAACACGCTAATCAGGAACATCTTACTGATAACCAGATGCCAGTAGGTGCGGCAGCGGTCCCAGAGGCTGACCCTAATTGGGACTATCAGGACAGTCGAGATGGCCGCTGCCGCCGAAACCAGATGCTATGGTGCCTCCTGGTGGGCATGCAAAACGCAGCCCAAAAGGTAGTCAATTACGATAAGTTAAGAGAAATAACTCAGGGACCTGATGAAAACCCAGCCATCTTCCTTGACCACTTAACTAATGCTATGATCCTCCATACACGGCTGGATCCAGCCTCCTCAATAGGAGCTACGGTCCTAGCCACCCACTTTATCTCCCAGTCAGCAGCTGATATAAGGAGGAAACTTAAAAAGGCTGAGGAGGGCCCCCAGACTCCCATGTGAGACCTGGTAAACATGGCATTTAAAGTTTTTAATGGCTGAGAGGATAAGGCTGAGGCCACCCAACAGGCCTACTTAAGGCAGAAGGTTGGCCTCCAAACCCGAGCTCTTGTAGCGGCCCTGAGGCCGGCAGCCCACTGAACATCTGGTGAGGGAGGTCCATCGAAACCCTTCCGAAATGTTTTAAGGGTCCCACCTGGGTCCTGTTATAGATGTGTTCGAGACGGACATTGGGCCCGGGAGTGCCCCTGTCCTCGACCACACCCTGGACCTTGCCCAAATTGCAAACGAACTGGACACTGGAAGGCTGATTGCCCGTCCCGGACCAAAGGCCCACTCCCCATACCTCTATGTGGGGAGGAGGCCGGTTTGCAGGAGGCAGTCCCTTCACCTGAATTTCTTGGCCTTCTGGATGACTGATGCAGCCCGGACTCGAGGACCCCCATCACCCTTGCTGAACCCAGGGTAATGCTGCAGGTAGCGGGTAAGTCCATTTCCTTCTTAGTGGACAGGGGGGCTACCTACTCTGTATTACCTTCCTACTCAGGTCCTAGCATACCTTCCCAGGTCTTGGTCATGGGAGTCAATGAAAGGCTCTCCTATCCCAACCAAACCCCTCCCCTAACCTGTCTCCTCAAGGGACACCCCTTCTCTCACTCCTTTTAATCATACCCTCATGCCCAGTTCCCTTGCTAGGATGAGATATTCTCCAGACTGTAGGGGCCACCCTCCAACTCACTAATCTCACATACACAAAGTCAAACCCCTCACATACACACCTCCTACTGTCTCTTCTAACGGAGGCTACACCCTGTCCTAACCCTATGACCCAACTCCCTATCCCTCTGGATGTAGTCAATCCCTTGGTGTGGTATACTTCCAAGCCTGTAGTGGCAAGACATCACACACCAGTTAAAATACTTCTCAAAAATGCTACTAACTTTCCCTCATGTCCTCAGTTTCCTATTTCAAAGACCCACCGTCAGGGCCTGAAGCCTATCATCACTCGACTCCTAGCCCAGGGACTCCTTATTCCCACCAGTTCTCCTTGTAACACTCCTATATTGCCAGTCTAAAAGCCGTCCGGCGACTATCGCTTTGTTCAGGAACTATGCCTTATCAACGAGGCGGTAGTACCCCTGCACCCGGTAGTCCCCAACCCATATACCTTGTTATCTAACATTCCTTCCAATACCTCCCACTTCACAGTTCTGGACCTCAAGGATGCCTTCTTTACCATTCCTCTACACCCTGAATTGTACTTTCTCTTTGCTTTCACCTGTACTGATCCAGATACTAATCTGTCACAGCAGCTTACCTGGACAGTTTTGCCCCAAGGATTCAGAGACAGTTCCCATACTTTTGGGCAGGCCTTAGCAACTGATCTCAGCTCCTGCCCTCTCCAACCCAGTTTCCTCCTACAATATGTGGACTACCTTTTACTCTGTAGTCCCTCCCTCTCCCTGTCTCAACAACATACAGCCACTCTTCTTAACTTTCTGGGATCTAAAGGATACCGAGTGTCTCCATCCAAAGCACAGTTTTCAGTCACCTCAATAGTTTACTTAGGCATACGCCTCACCCCTACAACCAAGAGCCTAACGACAGACAGGAAAAAGGCACTCCTTTCACTACAGCCTCCAGAGACAGCAGACCAAATTCTCTCCTTTTTAGGGTTTGTAGGATTTTTCTGCCATTGGATACCTAATTTTGCCTCCCTGGCTAAACATCTGTATGTAGCGGTTAAAGACACACCCACAGGACCCCTCTCCCACCCTGGGGTAGTAAAACAGGCTTTTAAAACCCTACAAACTGCCTTGTCCATGCCACCTCCACTCCAATTACCCGATCTGAACTGCCCCTTCCATTTGTTCACTGATGAAAGACAGGGAATCGCGGTTGGAGTCTTAAACCAGCCCCTAGGCCCTGTATATCATCCAGTAGCCTATTTATCAAAGCAACTTGACCCCACAGTCAGGGGATGGCAGCCTTGCCTGTGGGCTTTGGGAGCAGCAACAGAACTCACTAAGGAATCCCTAAAACTTACTTTAGGCCAGCCCATCTCGGTGTTTTCTCCCCATCGGCTCACTGACCTTCTCTCCCATAAGTCTCTCGCACACCTAGGACCTTCCCGGTTACAAGAGTTTCATTTACTTTTCATTGAAAATCCTTCAGTTAGTCTTCATCCTTCTTCTCCACTCAACCCTGCTACTTTACTTCCCCTTCCATCCCACTCCCCTTCCCCAATTCATTCCTGTCCTGAACTAATAGAGGCATTTGCTAAACCACGAGAGGGTCTGTCTAGCCTTCCACTCCCGAGCCCCGACTTTACCTTGTATGTAGATGGGAGTTCAGTAATAACGGCCAAGGGATGGCGAAAAGCGGCCTATGCTGTAGTTACAGATTCAGCCACCCTCGAGGCACGCCAACTCCCTGATGGGACAACATCCCAAAAGGCAGAGCTCATCGCCTTAACCCGAGCTCTCACACTAGCAAAAGGGAAACGGGCAAATATCTATACAGACTCCAAGTATGCTTTCCTTATTACTCATTGTCACTCTGCCCTTTGGAAAGAGCGAGGATGCCTTACCATAAAGGGGACCCTCATAGTCAATGCCACCCATATCTCAAACCTCTTGCAGGCTCTGTTACTCCCCAAAGAGGTTGCTGTCATCCACTGCCGGGGGCACCGGGCCCAGCAGGATCCCGTTTCTTGGGGCAATCCAAGGGCAGCTGCAGTAGCAAAGGCTCTAACCAGTACTAGGCCAGCTCCCGCTCCGGTCCTGTTCCTTACCACAGCCACGTTGCCGGTGTACTCACCATCAGAAAGACAGGACCTTATGTTAAGGAGTGGAACCGAGTCTGACCAGGGCTGGATCTTCCTAAATAATAAGATTGCCCTTCCACGGGACCAGGCTCCTAAAATTGTTGCCGAAATCCACCAATCCTTACATATAGGGCCCAAAGTGTTACACCGCTTTGTGCAACCCCTCTTTTATTCACCAGGTTTGCAACAGACAATTGAGCAGGTACACAAAACATGCATTACTTGCTCTAAGGTCTCATCTCAGGGAAGCTTGAGGCTGCAGTTTCCCACCCACCAAATGCGTGGCAATCTGCCGGCTCAGGATTGGCAAATTGATTTCACCCATATGCCCACTCACAAAAAACTTCGCTACCTCCTAACCTTTGTAGATACCTTTTCAGGTTGGATTGAAGCCTTCCCTACCTCTCGTGAAACAGCAGACATGGTAGCCTCCATTCTTATTCAAGAGATCATCCCCTGCTTCAGCCTACCTGCCACCATCCAGTCAGACAATGGTCCAGCATTCATAGCCCAGGTAGTCCAGCTGGTCATCAAGTCTCTCAACATCTCCTGGAAACTACACATCCCCTACCACCCTCAGTCATCGGGTAAGGTTGAACGGGCCCACGGCATTCTCAAAGGCCATTTGGCCAAACTGACCATTGAGGTAAAACTTTCTTGGCCTACTCTCCTACCTCTTGCTCTAGCCCGGATCCGAGCCACCCCATGGGAACCAACGGGCCTTAGTCCCTTTGAGTTGCTGTACGGCCGACCCTTCCTGGTCTCTCATAATTTCCTGGTGCAACCACCTCCCCTAGCCACCTACCTTCCCTATCTATCTCTCCTCCACCACTTACTCAGTGAGCACGCAGATCATGCTCTCCCCATTGTTCCAGGGCCTGGAGACTCGCACCTGGCAGCACCTCTTCAGCCAGGTGACAGTGTTCTCCTCCGGGAGCTTCAGCCAGGATCTCTGTAGCCCAGATGGTCAGGACCCCACATCGTTATCGTGACCATCCCCATGGCTGCCAAGCTCCTGGGTCACACCCCATGGTATCATGTGTCCCGCCTTAAACCAGCACCGCAAAATGACCAGTGGAAATCCAAATCCCTGGGCCCCACTCACCTTCGCCTCACCTGCTGCCCCTGCCCATCAACTCCTGATCCTTCAAATTCTCCTCCTAACATTTCTTCTAATATCTCCCCTTAAAGCCAGCCCCTACTATGCCTGGCGATTCTACTTGCAGGAATCCTGGAAACAAGGCCCCACCACTAGAACCCAATACAGCGCTACAAGCTCATATGCGAGAAGTTGGACGTGTCTGACTCTTCAGTCGAGGTGCCAGCTGACTGACCTGTCCCCCTTACTTCTCCCCTATTCAGCAGGAAGTAGTCAGAAAGAGCGGCGCCCTCTGTCTATCATCAAAAGGTCGGAATGTAAGGCTGGCTGCGTCACGGAGATTTCGGACACGCCCCCTCCCCTCGTGGGGCGTTCGGACACGCCCCTCTCCCTTGCTGGGAGCTCAGACACACTTCCTTCCCTTGCCGGGAGCTTGGCCACGCCTCCTCCCCCCCACCAGGAGCCCGGGAAAAAGCCCCATCAGGACCTACCTGATACTATTTTGTCCTATCTGGGCCCCACTCCCTTCCATCCGGGTCCCACTCCCCTCCATTTTGTTTCATCCGGGTCCCACTCCCCTCCATTTTGTCCCACTCACCTTGGGCACAGCCAATCGGACACCTCCACTGCCTATAAAACCCCGTGCCAGAGAGGAGTCCGCGCGACTTCTCCGGCCCCTCCTGTCGGGCCGCAGAACCTCGTCCGGGAGCCTGAATAAAACCCCTTGCATTGGATTATTTTCGTGCTGGCCTCAGTTTCTTCGTTTCATCCTTGGCGAGAACAGACCTTACACAGAGCAGTTGGGAAATGCTGGGATAAGCAGAGAAATGCTTGAAGAAGGCAAAAAGACAAAAGCCTCCAGACACCTGTCTTCATAGCTGGTCTCCCATACAATCTGCAGCCAGGCCCAACCCTGCTTAGCTTCCAGGCCCCAGTCTGATGGCATTCCCACTGCAGCCTGGGACCTCTTTGTGGGGGCTTGTCCTGGCAGGCCCCAAGGGCCATAACAACCTGATGGTGCTTTTGCCCAGAAGCTAAGCAGAGTCAGGCTTGACTGAGACTTAGATGGAGGACCACCTGGGGAGAACAGGGCTAGAGGCTTTTGACTTCCTGCTATTTTCCTGCTTTCCCAACTTGTGGCAACGTTTCTCAGCTGCCCCAACTCTCAGACTGCTATGGTGTTTGGAGGCTGCCTAGATGAACCCCCACGTGCAGGTCCAGAACCGCTGCTGGGGTGAAGGTGGTCAGGACACGGGAAGACAGGAAGTAAGGGGGCAATTGGGAAGCATTGTGGAAAGTGGTAAATGTGGAAAGGAAAGTGGAAGCTAAAGACTGCAGCTGCCGGTCTCCCCAGGCAGTCCTTCATACAAGCCACAGCAAGGCCTCACCTTGCTTAGCTTTGGGGCTGAGGAGCCCTCAGGCTGCTATGGCACCCAGTAGCTGCTGAAATGGACCCAACAGACAGGTCCTGTTCCATAGCTGGGGTGCATGGGGACAAAGAAGGGGTCAGAGAGTCAGGGGTCAGTTGGGAAGGGTTGTGACCAGCAGAGCAACGTGAGAAGGGAGTGGGAAGTCAAAAGCTTCCAGGCCCTTATCTCCCCAGGCATTCCACCATCCAAGCCCCAGCCAGTTACAACCTGTTTAGCTCAGAGCTAGGGAGAACTCAGGCTGCAGTTGCCCCCAGGAGCTGCCATGATGGACCCTCACGGGGAGGATCCTGGCTGAAGGGATATAATTACTTATATCTTTAGATGAATGCACAGTTACAGGTAGATATGAAGCCATATTCCAAACAGCAATGAGGAGAAAATGTAAAGCTAATAGGACATAAGGAATTAGGTTTGAAGCCATTTCTCTTTAATTCAGAGAAGGCCATCCTTTCCAGGAACTTCTCTCTAAACTTTATTGACCAGAACTCTATCCTATGGCTGCTCTATGAAGAAACATCTCTTTAGGCATAGAAAGACACACGAGAATGTGATTGGGAAAGGCAGTTGTTACTTGTGCAGTTTTACAAGATCTGACAAAAAGGCCATCACTTTGTGCACTAGAACAGGATGTTAATAAAATCCTCAAGTTCAAAATACACTCTACATGTACAAGAATTTATTGCATATGTAAATGGCATGCCCATTCTTCAGAGGTGTGCTTAAAGGGCTGTTTGATTGATTGTTATTTATGATTCTATGATGGACATGATTATGATAGTATAATAGTTTAATAATGAGAAAATTATATTTGATCAACCATGAAATATAAGAGATCTTAATGTTTGGCCATATGTTTTATATCTCCTTCATTGAAAGGTTTAGAGTTTGTTTTATATTGTATTATTACGATGCTTGACATGAGTGCAAGTTTAGGTTTAGGGCTAGGCTGGAGTTAGCGCAAGTTAATTGGAAGGGTGATCACTGGAAGCACACTAGGGAAGTGAGAAAAGGAAGAGTAAGAAACCAATAGAAGCTGTTTATTCATTCGTGTTTTTTTTATTATACCTTAAGTTCTGGGATATATGTGCAGAACACGCAGGTCTATTACAGAGGTATACACATGCCATGGTCTACCTTAGGTATTTTTCCTAATTCTATGCCTCCCCTAGCCCCCCACCCCCTGACAGGCCCTGCTGTGTGATGTTTCCCTCCCTGTCCATGTGTTCTCATTGTTTGACTCCCATTATGAGTGAGAACATGCAGTGCATGGTTTCCTGTTCTTGTGTTAGATGGCTGAGAATGATGGTTTCCAGAGAAGCTATTATTTTAAGATTCATTTTCTTTATAATAATGTTTATTGAATTTTGGTCACCTTTATAACATCATCTTGTGCCAAACCTCATTAACCACAATGAAGAAGGCACCAGGTTCAAGGGGTCAAGGAAGAGATGCAGCATCAGCAAATGATCCATGGGGTTTAGTAGAGGTTTCCATGCAGGGGAGAGAGTCCAGTGGTGATCAGCTGGGCAGGAGAACTGTCATTCAGAAACAGCTCAGTGCTGGCAGGCTGGAAAAGGTATCTGCATTACATTCAGGCTAGTGCTGGTGGGCTGGACAAGGCACCCACCTTACATACAGGCTGGGGCTGTCACGCTGGGCAAGATAACTGTGCAGTCAGTGTCAGCAGGATAGACAGGAGAACTGCAACCACTTGCAAACAGCATGCAGGTTATACAGCATTTTTACTTAACACCTTACCCTTAATAAGTTCCACAAGGCAACCTTTATTTAACACAAAACTCAGGACTTCAGTCCCACAGGACAGGTCAGGGGCTCAAATATTCCTCATGGACAAGGAACGAATCTCCAGGGTGGCCGCTCCCAGATTTCCTAACTGGAAACACATATTCAGATGCATCCGCCATACAAAGTCATTCTCAGGGTATGCCTCAGTTATTGTTCTCAGGTGTGTTTACCCTACAGCCCATCCCAGAATACCAGAATGGCCCCCACATTCTGATTACACCATTTTAAAAACTTTTCCTGCAGCAGCAGGGCAAATTACAGCAACAATGAAATAATAAAATAACAACCGGAAGGCTCTTCCCAGCGCTTGGGGTTGATCTTGGCTGTGCCATAGCACGCCCATGGTGGAGGAGAGGAGCAGCTCTCCGTGAGCTCAACAGCCTATGTTGTTCTGGAGAAAGGTCACTATGTGTGTCCCAGTCAGCAAAGCAGTTTTCTGCACATCATATTTGGGTGGAAAATGAGATGTTTAGTGGATACAAGCAAGTCATGCCCCTTTAGCAAGACACAGCAAGTTGTGTTGTTCTGATGAAGCACACCCTTGGCAATGGCCCGGTGCCTGGTTTATGATACCAAATGGATTGGCCCCCTCCATGCCATGGAATGACAGAGTAAGACATGAGGCCTACCACAATGATCCACATTGAGAGGATGATTGCCCCCTGAGTAATAGAGGATCAGGACTCATTCTCCCAGAGGCATGAGGGGAAGTAGGATGCAGGACAGGTGTGAACTGTCTATCTTATTCTAGATCCTTCCCCCATAGAGTGGGAAATTCAACCATTAGGGCACTGGAAGTCCATTTCCAGGATCATCTAATAATGGAGGCAGGTCCTGTGGCAAGGACAAAGCCAGGTTACCATGAGTCTCAGGCTGAGGCAAAGGTGTGTCAGGAATTGGGTCCTGTCCATTTTGTATGAAGGAGGGAACCCATGGAGTTCAAGAGCCTCTTTCAAAGACTGCCCTTCAGCTGCCACATAGGTGACAGGGCCAAGCACCAAATAAAGCTCTCTGCTTAAGAGGCTATTGGTTAATGTGCTTCTCCATGGCAGGCAGGCATGCCATCTGGTCATGGTCTGTGTCTGGGCACTTTCAGTCCTCAATCTCCAGAAAGCAGCCTTCAGCCAACCTGCCATGGGACACTGGGTGCATGGCAGCACTGGGGCCCATTCTGCAATATCTCCCAGTGATCGCAGAGCCTGACATGCAGCACAGAATTGCTTCACAACACCATTATCTAACTTCAGTCCCCCCAACCATATTTGGGACCAGAACCCTGAAAGCACACATTTCTGATC
Organism: Aotus nancymaae; assembly: GCF_030222135.1. NCBI lineage: Eukaryota > Metazoa > Chordata > Mammalia > Primates > Aotidae > Aotus > Aotus nancymaae. Next base: position 134,507 of record NW_026988453.1, read on the forward strand.
TTGACTTTGCCACAGAGCCCACTCAGTCCCCTCAGGGTACCTGTCTAAGTCCAACTCACAAGACTGTCCCTGCACCAGCCTCTCTCCCGCAGGCTTATATTTGTTTTGTTTCTGGACCAAACTGAGGATCAGGCTGCTTACTCTCACGGCCCAATAATGAGATGCAGATGAATTGGGAAAGAAGAGAGTTTGCTCCTCAAACCAGGCACAAGCAAAAGGCCATGAAAATATGTCCAGACCAACTCAAAATTACAAAGTTTTCCAGTGCTTCTAAGTTCTGTGTCTACCTGTAACCATGCATTCATCTAAAGACATACGTAATTATTTTCTTCTAATCTATAACTAAGGTCTGAGTCTTGGGACCTTCTTCCAGAGCCTCAGAAAATGTATTGAATCTAGATAAGTTCAGGTGCCAAAGGTGATTGCCCTTATCAAAGCTGGTTACCTCACCTTGTCTCTCAGTAAGTTATGGAGGTTTGGGAGTTCTTTTTGACCCCCAATAAAACTTGTTTAATCCTGAATGGGCCTTGGTATGAAGAGTGTTAGCATTCCTTCATTATCTTCAAGGCCCATGAAGGCCTAAGTAAGACTCGGTGGGCCTTTATTACTTCTTCCAGCCTTTGTGGAAGGGCACTGGCTGTCTCAATATTTACCTAATATTTACCTCAATATTTACCTTTAATATTTACCTAACCACTTGGTCAGTGCTGAAACAGTTGTGATGGAGGCCTGCCTGATCAGCTTTTGGAGACCTGGCCTACCAGTTTCACTGTGACTACCTTGTTCAAAGGCACATCTTTCCTTGTGAACTATCCCAGTGTCCCCCTTCTTGACTAAGTGCTATAGGGGCCTAAGAAGTTCTGCCAAATGGGGAGGAAATAATACCCTAGCAGGCCTAAGAGGTTTCCAGCTGCTTTGGTGTGGCAGGACATGGGTTGGCCTACACTCTATTCATAAAGGCAGATGGAAAAACTTTCATCTTCCCTGACCAGCAAACACCAAAGTATTTGACTGACAAGCCTGATTTTGTCCATGCTGACCACCTACCCTCTGTTGGCAATTGAGGCCACAGGCTTGGAGGTGCAGCTGGTAAGCTGGAAAAAGTCTTCAAAGTTAGCCTGACATTATCAATGTAATGAAAACATGTACTCCCTCCAGAGTGGTATCCCTGGAGCAAGTTGGAAAGTGTTCATTGTTCTCAGGTGAACACAAATTGGCCCTGACTCTCTGGAGCAAAGAGTGTGCCAAATAAGGCATTGGATAAATTGATAACAAAGTAATATGTGTGCAGAACTTCTCCTGCTCATGTCAGAGGGAGACAATATTAAGAACAGCTGTAGCTCTTTTTTCCAGCTGGAACCATGGAGGGTGAAGAAGAGAAGAAGAAGAAGAAGGTCCCTGCTGTGCCGGAAACCCTTAAGAAAAAGTGAAGGAATTTCGCAGAGCTGAAGATCAAGCGCCTGAGAAAGAAGTTTGCCCAAAAGATGCTTTGAAAGGCAAGGAGGAAGCTTATCTAAGAAAAAGCTTATTATCACAAGCAGTGTAGGCAGATGTACAGAACTCAAATTCGAATGGCGAGGATGGCAAGGAAAGCTGGCAACTTCTATGTACCTGCAGAACCCAAACTGGCATTTGTCATCAGGATCAGAGGTATCGATGGTGTGAGCCCAAAGGTCCGAAAGGTGTTGAAGCTTCTTCGCCTTCATCAGATCTTCAATGGAACCTTTGTGAAGCTCAACAAGGCTTCAATTAACATGCTGAGGATTGGAGAGCCATATATTGCATGGAGGTACCCAAATCTGAAGTCAGTAAAGGAACTAATCTACAAACGTGGTTATGGCAAAATCAAAAAGAAGCGAATTGCTTTGACAGATAACGCTCTGATTGCTCAATCTCTTGGAAAATATGGCATCATCTGCATGGAGAATCTGATTCATGAGATCTATACTGTTGGAAAACGCTTCAAAGAAGCAAATAACTTCCTGTGGCCCTTTAAATTATCTTCTCCACAGGGACGAATGAAGAAAAAGACCACCCGTTTTGTAGAAGGTGGAGATGCAGGCAACAGGGAGGATCAGATCAACAGGCTTATTAGAAGAATGAACTAAGGTGTCTCCCATGATTATTTTTCTAAGCTGGTCAGTTAATAAACAGTACTTGCTCTCAATTGAAAAAAAAAAAAAAAAAAAAGAACAGCTGTATACTTGGGGGAACCATCTTATTTAATTCCCGGCAATCTACCTTCATTCTTGATGACCCAACAGGCTGTCACACAGGTCATATTGGGTTGTTGTATGGGCTGCATCCTGACCTTATAATGACTACCTGGGCTAACTCCTTAGCAGTCCCTGGATGTCCCAGTCCCCACTCCTGCAGGTGGTATTGCTTCAGTGCTACTATTTGCTGTGGGGTTGGCAACTATACCAGTGTCCATTTTGCTTTCTCCCAGTCCCATGCTTTATTTACTGTACTGACTCTCAGTTGAAATTTCCTGGAAGTTGTTTGGAAGGTCAGGCCTGATAAGATATCCATTCCCAAGATGCATTCCAGGATGGGAGCTTTGTACACCAAACAGGGTTTTGGTGGCAGTCTCTCAACTTGTAATTCTAGTTCAACCTGTTGGGCTTTCACGGCCCCTCCTCTATAGCCATGTATTGCTATTATAGGCCCTTAAAAGTGATGAAAGTTACCCCATGTCAGAGTGCATTCCACTCCAGTATCCACTAGGGCAAGCATTCTGTTTTTTCTTAGGTGACCAATATGTAGTTAGCCTCCAGTCTATGTGGCCTGCAGTTCCCAGGCACCCTGGCCACCATTGCTTTTGTTGGGTTTTCAGGGCCTTGGCATTCATCCTAGTCTATAGGGGTTGGTACCTGCCAGTCCTTTGCAGGAGAGCTCATAGGCTGAGCCTGAGACTCCTTTAGTGAAGCACTCCCCTGGCTTGATCTTCCACCCAGTCTGATTAGAACAGCACTAGGCTGCTTATCTATTTTCATGGTTGATGTCCTTGCCATGACCAGGTCATGCTACATTTGTCAGTGGGTTACCCTGATGGGCCCCATGGCTGTGTTCTTCCTTTTGGCTCCCTTGTGTTGAATTCTGGCAGTGCACACCATGTGCCAGCATGCCACACTCTTGGTTCAGTACTGACTGTAGGATAGTATCTTCTATGTAGGCAGGGAGAACTCATTGTCAGGACCATGGTAAAGCTCCTCAGAGATAGCGTGCCCTGTTCCTAGTTCCTGAAGGATGTACTGCAATTCCTCCACAGTCTGCTATCACAGAGAAGACACAGGACATCTCCCTCATTTGGCCAGGCTGCCTTGCAACCCACAACCACTCAGCTGAAAGAAATAGTCTGATTCCCAATACAGGTGCCACCAAGACACAGCCTCAGGGCCAAGTGGTTTGTGATGAATGCCATTCTATTCATTTCCAGTTTGGAGAGTCTGCTGTCCTCCACGTCCATGCACCATAGATGGAGAAGGCACCGTACAACCAACTTTCTCACCTCCCATCTGAACGTATTTCTCAGAGTCAACAATTCCACCGTGATGCAGCCTGGCATTCTGGTGCACTGTCATCTTCCAGTGAGGGCAAGTACTCTGGGTCTGCTCCTTGTGTGTGCCTAAGAGGTGCTGATCCTTCAAACAGGCTGTCCAACAAGCCAGGGCCTCCATTCTGTCTGGCTTCTCTCTCTAATGACAGTTCATCCTGCAACCACAGCCTCCCTGGTTGCTTGGGGCGCAGTTGGAAGATGCCAGCCAACCACAGCTGCTTCCACTCTAGCATCTGACCTTGCTCAGTCAGACACTTGCTCTGAAAAAACTCTTCCAGATCCTTCATCATTTTCAGGGTGTCCCTGTACTTATGCAGTGGGGCCCATCCTTCAAGGATAGCAGCTATTGAGCTCAGCAACAAAGTGGATGGACAGCTTGGGATCTCCTTCCATGGAATTCCCCTTCCCTGATCTCAGTTGTATTGTGCTTATAGGCAACTTGTGCCAAACTTCTATTAACCTGTGACTGACTGTGTCAGGCCCATGCTCCACCAGGGTACTACACTGCACATGCATGCACCAGGAAACTAGAGGAAGCTTGGAGGCCCCTTAGTCTGGTCCTGAGCCTGTTGAAACTGCAGTTATAGGCACAGATGCCTGGGGCCCCAATCCGAATCTGCCAACATTCAAGGCCACAAGATCACAAAGGTGCAGAGTCTTCTCTGTGATCAGTAGCTTAAGGATGTTAGGCCATGATTGGACTAGGATGGGAGATAAACAGAATATTCTGTAAGCTTTTGTTCCCACCCCCAAGCATTTCACTCTTTCCTCTTGCCACAGGCAGCAGAGATGTTCCCCTCCTTATGAACATCATCCCCACAGCCTACAGTTGTGTCATCCTCAGCCTCTTATACCCTCCTATGGCACAGTCAATCAGGACATCCAACCCTGCAAACTCAAGGGTCCACACATGGCAAAAATAATGGAGGGTGAGCAGAACCCCCATCTCTGATCTGCAGACAAATGTGCCCGACCTTCTGGGCCTCTACCAGCAACTGGAGGCCCTGGAAATCTCCAGACACACATCAGTGTTCTAAACTGCAAGCTGTTTCCCCATCCTATGGCAGAGTACACCTTTTCTCCACCAGACTTGGCCTGTTATCCAGTTGAATGAAATGTCTTTTTAACACAGAAATGGGGCACAGAAACTAGTGTTCCTTGACCCTGAACCCAGTTACACAGTCTGTAGGTATACACCAACCCCAAGCAAATACCACAGAATAGAGGTTTCAGGCCCTGGAGTGCGCTCATCAGTTCTGCTTTCTGAAAACATCAAGGTACTTTTGGCAAGTCTGCAGGCTTCATGCAGAAAATCAAAAAGGAAAACAAGTGATTCTCACACACACACACACGCACACCCCATAGTGACTAACATACTCTCCATCCAGGTGATTTGCAGAGAGAAGAGCAGAAAACATCCCAGGGTCCTTTCACAGCTATGTCCGTGAGCCCCTTTTCAGACAGTGCTGTCTAGACCTGTCTCAGCCCAAACACCACCACCCTGATATGGAGGAGCTGGCTTCCTTACCTGACGTTCAACATCGAGAATCGATCTCTTCTACTTAACACTGATAGAAATATCCTCCAGCAACTTCTTCATTGGCAGGGGTGGAGTGGGAGCGTTTCTTAAAACGTGACGCCTCTGCCCACCACTTAGAGAACCTGGAAATTTCCATCTATGCCACAAAGTCCAAATCACTGGCCACTGCCCCAGTGTATGGCAGATTAGACCATCTCTCCATTAGATCTGGGTTTCTATTTCATTGAATACAATGGCTTCTCTATTACAGGGACAGGATAAGGGATCAAAAGGGTCTTATGACAACTCCAGCATACAGTCCGCACAGACACTAGGCTTGTGCAAATATGACATAGTGAGGCCCTAGGACCCTTGAGCCCACTGAATGAACTGGAAACAGTGATACATTCATCAAAACACTGGGCTTCATGCAGAAAGAAATCAGTCCAAGGAAACATATATTGCACGTGCACACACACACACACACACACACACACACACACTTGCAGACACCCTAGTGGCCAGTGGCCAGTAGGTCCTCTCACCAGGAACCTGCAGACAGGAGAGCAGAAAGCCTCCCAGGGGCTCATCACTGCACTTTCTGGAGCACCTTATCAGATGACCAGCCCCAGGACAGCACTGTCTTATCCTGGTCCAGTTCAAAATTCCATCACCCTGTGATTTGGAAACTGGCCACTTCACCAGAACCTCTGTGTTGGAAAAATTTCTTTTTAAAATGATGAGGGAGGACCTTCAGACAGTGTCCTGATCAGAACACATGGAGAGGAGGGTTTCCTAGAAAGTCAGGCAGGGCAGGGCTGACACCCTCTGGGTTAGCTGTGGGCTTTTGACATGAAGGCAGGTAAAACTGGACAGGTGGGGGGATTAGTGAGGGGATGGACTGGGGTGTGGAGAACTCCAGTTGGGCTCTGCATACCAGGGAAAATGAACATAAGACATCCCATCTTCACTGCTCAGAGGAGGCTAGATGTGAGCTAGAAAGCCATATGGGGCCAGGTGATGAGTCACCAAATGGGAGAAACCTGAGAGCCACAGGCCTCTGGTTTTTGTTCAGGCAGTGGGTCAATGTGAGATGTGGCTCCTCGGCCCCTTCCAGCCACCACCTTGATTGTGCACTTCAGGGAAAGAGATTGAAGTCCAAGAATGGGGTCTTGCTCACCACAGGATGCTGGCTCAGTGTGCAGAGCTGAGCTACAGCCCAAGAGCAGAAGGTGGAGATGACCCAGGCTGGGCTGGGGGATCCAACTGAACATACACTTGCTAAGAAGCTGTGGGCTGCCGAGATGTCTTCGGATGCCAGTCTGGGTCTAGACATTCAGCAAACAGGCTAATGGTAAAAGTTCTTGGGAAGCCAACCCACTTTTGCTATCATCCACGGGCAAATCAACCAACCCCACCACCTGCATGAACCACTTCCCACTCCCTCTGAAAGCCATCTGTCCCTCTGATCGACCACACAGTGGTGTCACTCTGTAAGGCACAGGTAGACAAGACATCCAGCCACGCACACTCCAGGGCCCACACATGTCCAGAATACACTGGTTCTTATTGAGACTCCACTCTCCTCAGCCACTCCCAGCAACTGCAGGCCTGAAAACTTTCACGCATGCCGCTACGGTCTAAACCACTTGTGGTGGTTCTGATTTCCATTTTCCTGATAATCAGTGATGTTGAGCACCTTTCCACATGCCTTTTGGACAACTGGATGTCTTCTTTGGCTAAATGTCCATTCAGATCTATTGCTCATTTATAAATCTGCTTATTTGTGGGCTTCTTGATGTTTTTCTCTTTTGTTTTTATTTTCCCATTTATTTATACAAGTTCCTTAGGTATTTTGGATATTTGTTAAAAAGGTTTTCAGTTTGTTCATTGGTTTCTTTCCTGTGAAGAAGGTTTTTAATTTGACATAGTTGCATGTTTAGTTTTGCTTTTCTTGCCTCCACTTTTGTGTCATAGTAAATTATTGTCAAGACCCAGGCCTAGAAACTTCTAGAGAAAAACCTTAAATAAAAAGTTGTCTCATTCCAGGTCTTACATTGAAATCTTTTTTTTGTTTTGTTTTGTTTTTTGTTTTTTTTTTTTTTGGACAGAGTCTTTCTCTGTCACCCAGGCTGGAGTGGCACAATCATGGCTCGCTACAACTGCCACCTCCCAAGTTTAAGCAATTCGCCTGCTCAGCCTTCTGAGTAGCTGGGACTACAGGTGCGTGCCACCATGCTCTGCTAATTTTTGTATGTTTAGTAGAAATGGGGTTTCACCATGTTGGCCAGGATGGTCTCACTCTCCTGACTTTGTGATCCACCTGCCTCGGCCTCCCAAAGTGCTGAGATTACAGACATGGTCCACCGTGCTTGACCACATTTAAATGTATTACAATATATTTAGAAAACTGTGTTTTTCTAAATTAAATCTTTTTTTTTTTTTTTGAGACAGAGTTTCGCTCTTGTTACCCAGGCTGGAGTGCAATGGTACAATCTCGGCTCACCGCAACCTCCGCCTCCTGGGTTCAAGCAATTCTCCTGCCTCAGCCTCCTGAGTAGCTGGGACTACAGGCACGCGCCACCATGCTTGGCTTAACATTTGTGTTCTTTCTCAGAATTGCTTTGGCCACCTCATTTTTTTCTTTTTCCCTCTGAGTACAGTAAAATGTATTGGTACATGACAAAGTGGGGCTCCCTAGGCCCCTTCCTCTTAAGGGGGTCTGGCTTTGAAACTGTGTTGAGGAGAGTCTTAGGATGGTGGGGGATGAGTGGTCCAGGAACTTCCTAACAGCTAAGGGCCTCTCATGCTCTTTTTGGGTCTGGGGGACTGGGGGGTTCTTAATCTATGAAGGCCATGTGAACTATAGGGTACATCACCTTGTTGCTGTAGCCAAATTCTGGCAAAGTCATCAAGTTCAATGCCAGCACCAGCATCAAAGGTGAAAGATTAGGTGTCACCATTAAAGTCAAAGGAGACAAATTGGTGCTCAGCAAAGCCCAGGATATCCTTGAGGGTGACTGACAGATTGGTGGTGGGAACACAGAAGACCTTGCCAAGGAGCTTCTTACTTATCTCAGGAATGACCTTGCCTACGGCAGCCTCGGCAGTGCCAGCAGATGCAGGAATAATGTTCTGGAGATCACCGTGGCCATGGCACCACAGCTTTCTAGAGGGTCCATCTACAGTATTCTGGATGGCAGTGATGTCATCGACTGTGGACATGACTTTCTTCATGTCAAAGTTGTGATGGTTAACCTCGTCAGGGGGGCTAAGCAGTTGGTGATGCAGAAGGCACTGCTGATAACCTTGAGGCTGTTTTTATATTTCTCATGGTTCATGCCCATCACAAACATGGGGGCATCAGCAGGAGAGGCCGAGATGATAACCTTTTTGGAATCCCCCTCTAAGTAAACTCCAGATTTCTTCACGGTTGTGAAGACGGCTGTGGGTTCCATAGGCAACATTCCCTTTGATTCTGATAAGATCTCTCTTCTCGAAGATGAGGATGAGATTGCAATTGATGACAAGCTTCCTAGTCTCAGACTTGATGGTAGCATGGAACTTGTCATGGGTAGCACCATACTGGAACATGTACTCCATGTCATTGAGATCAAGGAAAGGGTCACTGATAATGACAGTACCCACCTTTCCAGAGTTAAGGAATCCCTGGTGACCAGGTACCTAATACAGTCAAATCCTTTCTGTCTGGCCTTCACTTTCTGCATAGTGTCTCCAAAATGAGGCTGATGGTGCACAAGAAGGTTTGGCTATCTGTCAAACAGGAGGGACAGAGAGCCAATATTTGTGTGTTTTTCTTGTTCCATATCAATGGTATTCTTTCTAATTTTGTGTAGAACAGTCATTGAACATTTGAAGGAGCTAGCATAACATCTGCAGGTTGTTTTGCACAGCATGAGCATTTTAACAATGTTAAATCTTCCAACCCATGAACACAGAAAGCCTTTTCATTTATTTTTGTGTTTAATTTCTTTAATCAATATTTATACTTTCTGTGTACAAGTCTTTCACTTCATTTGTTAAAGTTTGTTTTTTAGTGAGGTCATCTGGTCTCAGGCTTTGTTGCTGATTGATAAGTTTTTATTACAAATCTAATCTCTTTACACATTATTGGTCTGTTCAGATTTTGTGTATATTCACAATCCAGCCTTCTTGACTTACCCATTTCCACTAGATTACTCTCTGGTTAGTAAAAAAACCAAACACACACACACACACACACACACACACACACACACACACACACAGAAAAAAAACCACTAGTTTTTAGAAAAAAAATTGGGTTTGGGGTTATGTGTGCAGGTTTGTTATATGAGTAAACTAGTGTCACAGGGCTTTGTTGTACAGATTACTTCATCCACCAGGTACTAAGCCTAGTACCCAATAATTACTTTTCCTGATCCTCTCCCTTCTCCCACCCTCCACTCTCAAGTAGTGTCTGTTATTTCTTTCTTTGTGTTCATGAGTTCTCATCAGCTAGCTCCCACTTACTAACAAGTGAGAGCATGTGGTATTTGGCTTTCTTTTCCTATGTTAGTTTCCTAAGGATAATGGCCTTCAGCTCCATCCATGTTCCTGCAAAAGACATGAACTCTTTTTTAAGGCTGCATAGTATTCCACGGTGTACATGCACCACGTTTTATTTATCTAATCTATCATTATTGGGAATTTAGGTTAATTCCATGTTTGGCTATTGTAAACAGGGCTGCAATGGATATTCATGTGCATGTGTCTTTTTGGTAAAATAATTTATATTCTTTTGGGTATATACCCAGAAATGGGATTGCTGGGTTGAATGGAAATTCTGTTTTCAGCTCTATGAGGAATCACCATACTGCTTTCCACAATGGGTGAACTAGTTGACACTCCCACCGAGTGTGTAAGTGTTCACTTTTCTTCACAACCTTGAAAACGTGTTTTTTTTGACTTTTTAACAGCTATTCTGACTGGCGTGAGATGGTATCTCATTGTGCTTTTGATTTGAATTTCTGTGATAATAAGAGATGTTGGGATCTTTTTATATGCTTGTTGCCTGCATGTATATCTTCTTTACAAAAGTGTCTTTTCATATCCTTTGCCCACTTTCTAACGGGCTTTTTGCTTTTTCTTGTACATTTAAGTTCCTTATAGATGCTGGATGTTAGACCTTTGTCAGGTGCATAGTTCGCAAATATTTTCTCCCAATGTCTGTCTACTCTGTTGAGTTTCCTTTCCTGTGTAGAAGCTCTTTAGTTTAATTAGATAACATTTGTCAATTTTTTGCTGTTGTTGTGATTGCTGTTGGCATCTTTGTCGAAAAAGCTTTGCCCATTCCTATGTCCAGGATGGTATTGCCTAGGTTGTCTTCCAGGGTTTTCAGTTTTGGATCTTACATTTAAGTCTCTAATCCATCTTGAGTGAATTTTTGTATACAGTGTAAGGAAGGTATCCAGTTTCAATCTTCTGCATATGCCTAGCCAGTTATCCCAGCACCCAGCTATTTATTCAACACAAAATCCTTCTTTCCTCCTCATTGCTTTTTTTTTTTTTTTTTTTTTGGTCAGTTTTGTTGACAATCAGAAGGTCTTAGGTATGTGGCTTTATATCTGGGCTCTCCATTCTGATTCTGGTCCATTGGTCTACTGTTCGTTTTTGTACCAGTATCACACTGTTTTGATTACTGTAGCCCTGTAGAATAGTTTGAAATCAGGTAATGTAATGTCTCCAGCTTTGTTCTTTTTGGCCAGAATTGCCTTGGCTATTCAGGCTCTTTTTTGGCTCAATATGAATTGTAAAATAGTTTTTTTTTTTTTTTAGTTTTGTATAAAATGTCATCAGTAGATAGGTAAGAACAGCATTGAATCTACAAATTGCTTTAGATGGTATGGACATTTTAACAATATTTCTTCTTCCTATCCGTGAAATTAAGTCATCCAATCCCAAATAGCCATTAAATAGGAGGATACTCCTGTATTATGCATGGCTGCTGTTCCTGCAGAAGACCTAGGATGCAGGACTGCTGCCTGTCTGCTGTGGCGGTGGCCCTGCATAACTTGAGGATCTGTAAGTCATCAAAACCGTTAAGCTCTCACACTGTGGTTGTCACTGAAGCCATGACCACAATCCAACCCTGCTGGTGAGACCACCTGAGAATGTCATGTGAGTGTGTCACCTGCACTGCTGCTTTTCTGTCTGGGCCTCTGGTGGCTGCCTGTAACAGTTGCTAGCCAAGTGAAAAGAGAAACGCAAAATATTCCAATAATTAGCGTAGTTGGCAGGCTTTTATCCTCTGCTTGGAGTTGTCCCAATATCTGCCCAATAACTGCTTTGTGCAAATGGCCTACTGAAGTTCTGTACTGGACAGCCCACTGTGTCTGGGATGGCACCGTTTGCCAGCATTCAATCATGCTGTTTTGTGCCACTACATACTGCCATTGCATGGTGTTGTTTTTGGGATTCTCCTGAAACTGCAGTGTCTGGAGACAATGCTCAGAGCTTCTGAATGCCCCTGCAGCTTTGGAGGGCAAGTCCCAATATAGGCATGTTTTCCAGCATGGCATCAATGCCCTTGCTGGGATCAGGTCCCTGAACCCAGTACTTGAGGGTGTGTTGCCTTCAGCTAAGTACCCTGTTCCAGTGACCTGGAACCTTGGGAGTGGTCAGGCCTGTACTGGCTGTAAGTTGCAAAGTCCTGGAATTGAGCCACAGTGAACAGGTCTGGACAGTGGAGCTCCACTTTCACCTAGTCAGTGGTGGAAACGTAGACTGACAGTTCCCCAATAGGCCAGACTGGCGTTGGAAATATCTGTTTTTAGATTCCACACAAAGAGTCTTTCTAAACTGCTGAATCCAAACATAAGTTAAACTCTGGAATGTGAATGCACACATCACAAAACTGTTTCACAAATAGCTTCCCATTAGTTTTTACTGTGAGATATTTGTCTTTTCACCACAGGCCTCCATTCAGTCTGACATGTCCCTTTCTAGATTCTACATGAAGTGTGTTTCTAAACTGCTGAATCAAAACATAGGTTCAAGTCTCTGAGGTGAACACACACAAAGCAAAGCAGTTTCACAGAGAGCTCGCTTCTAGTTTGTAAAACCAGTCATTCCGGTTTCCCCCATAGGTCAGACTGGCATCAGAAATATCTGTTTTTAGATTCCACACAGTGTTTCTAAACTGCTGAATCCAAACATGAACTCTGGAAGGTGAATGCACACATTGCAAAGCAGTTTCACAAATAGCTTCCCATTAGTTTTTTACCGTGAGATATTTGTCTTTTCACCATAGGCCTCCATTCAATCTGAAATGTCACCTTCTAGATTCTAGAATGCTCTCCAAAAAGTGACCTCAGCAGGATGATTACAATAATTGAGTGAATAGAATGACCCATTCTGTGGACACTACTCAGGCTCTTCTCCCAGCCATCCCTGTCACCACCTGATGGGCTCATAAAGTGGCTGTGGTGGCAGGGATAGAGGTTACAAATGGGCTCCGCAACATACACTTCCACACACCAAGACTTCTTGAGTGGGCTATGGCCATAGCTAACTGCCACATCTGCTGGCAGCAGAGACCAACTCTGAGCCCTCAATATACCATTCCTTGGGGTGATCAGTGAGCTACTTGGTGGCATATTGACTATGTTGGACCTCTTCCATCATGGAAAGGGTAGCTGTTTGTCCTCACTGGCATAGACACTTACTCAAGATACAGACTGCCTATCCTGAACACAATGCTTCTGCCAGACTACCATCTGTGGACTCACAGAATGCCTTGTTCCTCACAGCATTGCCTCTGACAAAAGCACTCACTTTACAGCTAAAAGAGTGTGACATGGGCTCATGCTCATAGTATTTCCTCCTTATTTTGGTAAGAATATGTTTGTCCATTTATACACCTGTACTAAGAGCTTTTATTTCCTTCTTTTCCCTTTATCATGTAACTTAAGATTTATTGACTTCATATCAGCATTTGTGTTAACTTTACGTAATAGCATTTAGGCTAAGGATTAGTGTCATTCCACGTGGAACAAAGAATAGCTGTATTATGGCATAATCATGACCTTTTTATTGTCTTGATTTGGAAATTAAGTATGGTTTTAGGAGGTGTATATGGGTGCCAAGTTGACAAGGGGCGATGGTTAACATTAGGTGTCAACTTAATTGAAGGATGCCCAGATTGTTTCTGGTGTGTCTGTGATGGTGTTGCCAGGCGGGACTGACATTTGAGTCAGTGGACTTGGAGAGGAAGCACCCCCTCAATGTGGGCAGGCACCATCCAATTGGCTGCCAGCACAGCTAGAACAAAGCAGACAGAAGTGGGGGATAAGCCGGCTTGCTGAGTTTTCTGGCTTTCATCATTCTCCTATAGTGGATGCTTCCTTCTGTTTGTCCTGCCATCGGACATCAGACTCCAGGTTCTTCCACCTTTGGACTCTTGGACTTACTCCAGTGGTTTGCAGGGAGCTCTCAGGTCTTCAGCTGCAGACTGAAGGCTGCACTGGCAGTGAGATAGCTTGCTTCTCTGTCCTCACTGAAATCTCATGTCAAATTCTAATTCCCCATGTTGGGGGAGGGACTTGGTGGGAGGTGATTATATCACGGGGGCGGATTTCCTCCTTGTTCTCATGATAGTGAGTTATGAGATCTGGTGTGCAGCATGTCCCACTTGGTTCTTTCTCCTGCTCTGACATATGAAGAAGGTGCTCACTTCCTCTTCACCTTCTGTCATGATTGTAAGTTTCCTGAGGCCTCCCAGCCATGCTTTCTGTACAGCCTGTGACAGTCAATTAAACCTCCTTTCTTCATAAATTGTCCAGTCTTAAGTAGTTATTTATAGCAATGTGAGAAAAAGTGAATACAGTTGGCTTTCCTGCTTTTGAGGCTTTTGGACTCAGACTGAGTCACTATTGGCTTCTTTCTTCCCCAACTTGCAGATGCCGTATCGTGGGACTTCACCTTGTAATCTTGTGAGCCAATTCCCCCTTTATTTAATAAACTCCCTTTCACATATACATACACTCTATCAGTTCTGTCCCTCTGGAGAACCCTAATACAGATATCCTTTGGTTCTCCACATGTTACGTACAGAGTCACTAAACTCCTTGCCTCTCATGAGCGGTAATCAGGAGCATCAAATGTATTTATTTTGCATAACTCTCTAAGCAGTTCACACCAAGGATTATCAGTGTTCTCCATACTATTAGAGGTAGCATCCTTAGCATTTTTGAGTCTAATCATATTAAATAGCCAAGTCCAGAAACCGACTAAAGAAATCCTTCTTTAAAATTCTGTTCCTCTAGAACCACTCCTGGTACCAAAACATGTATTAGTTGTTGGGTAATAAAGTTGTTTCCAATATTTTATTACTGTCCACGTTTCTGCAATGTCAGTACTGCACATACTGTTTTGCACGTGTGACTATATGTGATAAATCCCCAGAAGTGAAATGTGCACTTGTAATACAAATAGTGCAATATTTTTCTAATAAAATTATGCCTATTATGCCAATAATTATTCCAACATCAGCATATGAGAAGATGTTGGACCCACAGTACCAATTTATATCAAAATTTATTGATATGCAACAAAACACTACTTAAATTATAGCACTGACTGCCTGTATTAGAAAAGAAAAAGATTTCAAATCAGTAATATCAGATTCTACTTCAAGATTTAGAAAATGAAGAGCAAATGACACACCAAGTAAGCAGAAAAAATGAATAATTTATTCTAAGTGTCATATGAAAATCCAAAAAACCTAGAATAGTCAAAGCGACTTAGAGAACAAAGTTGAATGATTTACAGTAATTGATTTTAAGCCTTAAACAAGACAGCATATTTGCATAAAAATAAAGACACCAATGGAAAAGAAGAGAGGTCAGAAATAGACAAACACATATATGGTCAGTTGTTTTTTGTCAAATGTGTAAATGCAATTCAGTGGAGAAAGGACAGACTTTTCAATATATGGTGCTGCAGCAACTGGCTATCTGTATATAAAACATTAAACTTGGTTCATACTTTATGCTATACACAAAAATCAACTTGAAATTATTAACAAACTACACAACTAAAATGATACAACTTCTAGTAGAAAAACATAGTTGAAAATCTTTATGACCTTGGGTTAAGCAAAGAGGTTTTAGATATAATACATCAAAAATATAATCAATAAAAGAAAAATATAAATTGGACTCCATCAAAATTTAAAACTTTTGCTCTTCAAAAGGCACTATTAAAAGAATGAAAAGTGACAGACTAGAACTATTTGTAAATTACACATCTAATAAAGAATTTTTATTTGGAATTTTTTTTAAACTCAAAACTTAATAGCAAAACAACTCAGTTTTTAAAATGGGCAAGACTTGAATAAACACTTCACCAAGGAGAACATATAGATAGCAAAAAAAAAAAAAAAGAATAGATGCTTAACATAATTAATATTAGGAAAATGCAAATTAAAACCACAACAAGATAACACTACTCATCTATATATAGAAGGCACAAATAAAACAGGCAAGAAGAATGTTTGAGAAGCTGGCTAACTTTATTAAATAAACAGATATGCAATTAGGCAATCCAGAGGAAGGATCTACTAAAAAAGCATCTAGGATTGGGAAGTGAAAATGAGAGTGGGGATTGATAGTTATACCACTTTTTATCTTTCACATTTTGTGACATTTCCTTTATTTTGCCTGCCCTAGGAGTAAAACTGTAGTTCAATATACTAGTGAGGCTGTTATCAATGCACAAGATATAATATGCATATCATTAAATCTAACCATGTACATTTCTAAAGGAATTTCAGAGCAGGTCATAACTTCACCCCTTATAGTCAAATTCAAGCTGTGGATGCAGTCCCATTATAAGCAGCAAGAACTGCCCTACAATTCTTTATCTGTCAAATCTAACACATTTCCCTGGGAATGGGCAAAGGGGAAGCTCTGGTAAGACTGACGTTACTGTCTGCTGTAAGAGTAGTTAGTAGTACAGCTGAGCTAAGGGAGGAAGGGTGTGAATTAAAAGCCCATTAAAAATTATTAGCCTGAGATTCAACAACAGAAAAACTGTTTTAATATCTGGAAGTTATCTTCTTGCACGTATAACTTCATCAAAATATTTCTTGTGCAACTATTAATTGGTTATATCTATCTTAGAGGAAATTGGCATCGATAACATTTTTACACTGGTTAATTATGTCCTAGCAGTATAACTTACCAAAGTGAATAGATTACTTAATAGTGCTAAAATTCTGTTAACTGAAGAAGAAAAATAAAACAATAAAAGAGTCAGAAAAATTTTTTTAGAAAATACTAAGTCCCAAAAGCTTTTCATTGGAACAAAAAGAGAGAAAAAAATTCTCCAGAGTCAATTTCCACATACTCTTTAATGCACCAATATATTTAGATCTATCCTAACCAAATTATAAGCAAGTAATTTCAGACAAATTAGGTTTAATTAAGTTGTTCTAATCAAGTTATACGTTAAGTAGTTAAATAGTCTCTCAATTGCTAGCTACCACTAATTTACTTTGAACAGTAAAACACTTTTATGGCATTTATATATGGGCAGACTTTGAGACTCTATCAGATTTCAGCCATGAGAATTAGACATCTGTGGCCCTGAAACCACAGAGACTAGTAACAGTAACTCAAAGCTGTAGAAAAAAGTTACATTTCAATACCGAATCATTTTCAGGTCTGTGGTATATAACTACACAACAAGATTCTATTATAAGCAGTAGTATGTTCCTTCCACTTCAAATCATAACCTCCATCAGTTCAACGTTAAGATTTTTTAGTAAATACTGTGGTAGGTGTATTCTTTTTGTGAGCCTAGAAGGGCTCACTTGTGTATCTGGATGCTTTAACCAGTCAAGGATATGGATAAGGATGTCATTGATATGAATTTGTGGGATTATTTTATCCTAGTCTCACTTCTTAGTGAGCAGACAGATCTTCAATTTTTAACATTTGTTTTATAAAAATTCCTCAACTTACCTATAAAAAAGGTGTAATCAGCTATTATTTCCTTTTAGAAATATGACTACATTGAAACTACTGTAATACTTTAAGATAATGGGAATAATATCATGATCATCTTATGACATATTAGTTTGTTACATGCATAAAGCTGTAAATGATAAAAGAAATAAGAATGTAATGAACAGTTTTTTTTAAAATACAAAGTCAAATGTTAAAAGCTGTACACAGAGAGCAAAAATCACTCTATATACTCATGATTAGCTTTAATGTTTCTTTACACTATACATACTGAAAATGTTTACATTTACTAATAAGGAATGCCAAGCGTATCCATCAGCATTTGAATAGCTTGCAGGGGATTTATGATTTCTTCCAGGTTATCTCTTCTCAAAACCCAATCTGGTTTAAGTCTGTTAAAACAAAACAAAACAAAACAGAAAAACCACTCTGGCGTTAATAAAGTTCTTAAGCGTTATTTACACCTTTTTTGTCTTCACTAAATTGTGGCTACTCCTGAACACATCATTTCTCTTACAAACTGCTCAAAGAGGTGAGAACTTCACATTATTGCCCATCAATAGTTCCAGACTATTTCTCTCCATCCTTTCTAAAAAATAATGCTGGCTTCTTTGAAGCTGATGCTATTTGGCTTGACCACTGCCTGTTGGTCATCGACCAAACTCTCAGCGTCTTGTTCCTTGTAAACCTGGTTCTTGGTCTCCTCTTACCTCCTGTCACAGTTCTCAGCAACAGAAACATGTATGTGGCCAAAAAGCCAACAACCAATTCCATTTTTGCCACACTTTCTTTCAATTCTACCTCAACCAATCCCTTTTCATACGATCACATACCAAACTTTGTCATCATCAGAAAGTGTGCTACCACTAAAATCTTAATTTGAGACTTCCATTCTCCATCCACCATTTCTGATTCACCCATGTCATCTGCTCTAACAGTCACTGAACCAGTTTTTCTACCAAACTGAGATCTCCAATTCACTTGGCTTCAACACATACCCGACATCCACCAGAATGCTGTTCTTACTTTCTTGTGTATCTAGCTCAGGTGCATCAATATTATCACAACCTTTGCCAATGCCATTAACTGTTGTCTTTCTCTCCTACCAAACTAGTCTGAAATATTCTACTTGGATTTCAAATTGAGTCAAAATATCTGCCTTCTCCATACCTATACAGCTGCATATTACTAAAAGAAATTACACAACCAAGCTGACTTTATTTTTTGCCAATAAATGCAAATGTAAAATGAGCATTTGAAATTGTCCAGCATGCTAGTGTAATGTTTCATTACTTACCAAGATTGCCTCCTTTAAAATTACCAAACATTTCATTTTTATTCATTTGTTGTTTCTCCATTGTCAAGCACATCTTGTTTATGGTAAGTGCTCAATAAATATTTGTTAAATGAATGAATGAACAGTGACACAAATTTATAGACTATATTTAACTGCTTACCTTGAAACTATTCTGGTCCTTACAGGTGTTTCTGGGATAAAAGGAATGCTTATAGAAGAATCCTTCTTTTGCTTGTAAAGTAATCTTTCAGTATTCACTTTATGTTTACAAGCTGTAAGTTTGTAGAGACTGTAAATACGGTCAACAACTTTGGACCTACTTCGTACATCCTACAAAATAAAATTTACAGTTACTAAAAAGTAATAAGAATTAAAATTTCATCTCTTTTAGACTAGCAAAATCAAACATAATAAATAAAAATCATGCAGTAAACTATTAGCTTTCAATAATCAAGAAGAAACTTCGCCAAGTTGGCAGGTAGATCGATTTAAATTACGAGCTAATTTGCAAGGCAATCATAAAGAAGATAAATATTCAAAAGTTGCATACTTAACTCCACACTGAATACAAGAAGGAATATAGTCAAGTCAACATATCTATCATATCCAGTTACCAAGTCTTGAAAAGTTTACCTCTGCAAAGTTTCCAAAGTCTTCTACTTATCTCTCAGTGACACAATCCTAAGACAAGCACAATCTCTTGGCTAGACCACTACATAGCCACACTTGCCGCCTTCCTTCATGGTCTCCCTATATCCACATATACGCTCCGAAATTCATTCTTCAGTCAGAAGCTAGAGTGTTGTTAAAATTTAAATTGGAAAATATAATTCCCTTGCTTAAAACCCTGCAGTGGTTCCCACTGTTATCAGGATAAAGGTCACAGTCCAATCACGGCCTATGGTTTCCCTTATGTTAACTGTGACACCTTAAAAGAATGACTCAGAGGTCTTGCTGTAGAAAAGCTTGAAATACAATTATGATTACAACAGGAGCATAAGAAGTTATACATATCTGGTTTTCTATCTTGCTAGGAAACTGTTCTCTCTAGTAAATGGGAAATGGTTACTTACATGGCTGTAATAAATTGTATTTTCAGAATTCAGTTTCTTTAACATGTCAGAAGGAAACAACGCATACATATATCCTGAACTCATTTTATCAGTGCAGAAAACAGGTCTGAACACACATAAAACCCTATTTTAGAGTGATGATTACTAAAGAA
Source organism: Aotus nancymaae (assembly GCF_030222135.1). Lineage (NCBI taxonomy): Eukaryota > Metazoa > Chordata > Mammalia > Primates > Aotidae > Aotus > Aotus nancymaae. The sequence goes on from NW_026988453.1 coordinate 154,115, forward strand.
AAACTATAAAAGTCATAGACTTAAGACTACAGAAAAATAGTCTTAAAGAAATGTAACTGATTAATACTTACAGAGGCTCTATTTGTTGTCTTCAATAAAGTAGCCAACAAACAACAAGTTTTTGTGAAAATGCTTCCACTTTTATCTGCAACTTTATTACCAGGCTTTTCTCGGTACATCTGCAAAAGCTCCAATAGTGTATCGACACAATTTTCTACATCATAAACTGCTGAGGTCGTTTTCTCATACTTGAAGAGAACAGAATGAAATTAAAAGTTGTAATAAACACATATTTAAAAGTTGCATACTTAACAAACAACCCAAACCAAAAAACCAAAAAACCAAAATCCATACTTATAGCCAAATTGTTGGACCACCTGCAGCAAGTGCAAAGGACTTTGTGAAACAGCTTTGATACTATCATTTATGGATCTATCGTAGATGTGTATTCACATTTTATTTTTAATCTTTTCCCTCTAATTCTAAAGTTTCACATGAAATAAATAAAATTTAAAACCTCTGAAAACAAACATCTTGAAGTCAATAAAAGCAAACTTTTAAACGTAAGACCATTTTAGTAAGATTCTCTCAGGAAAAAGATGACTTCTCTGTGATATCATTAATCATAGGTAAGTTAATGATAAAGGCAGGATCTAGTTAGTTATTCTATTACATGCTCCTTGAAAGGAAGAAGAGCTTGCTGAAAAATAAAACAAAATAAATTTGATACTAATAAGTCTAGGATATATTTTCCATGTCTCATTTATCTAATTGTATTATTAGATTCATAGTGAAATTTGCATGGTAACAAATAATGATACTACGATAAAAATAAAACAACATAGCTAACACTTTGTATGGCATGTTTATGTATTCATGTGTATTAACTCGGTCCTCACAATAACGTTTTGAGTACTGTTACTATACTCATTTTATAGCTGAGGAAAGTAAAGTACAGAGAAGCTAAGTAACCTATAATAAGCTGCTGAGCGGGGATTCAAACTCAAGCAGTTTGGGCTCAGATCTGTGTTCTTAACCACTACCTCTCAAAATAAATATATTGGGTAAAAGTGCTTTAAGTTGTCATTGAAAGGTTGGGTAGGAAAGAGAAATCTTTCAACCTCTGGTTGCATACAGTATAGTTTGGAATAGATATCAGTTACCAGTCCAAAGCCAAAAGACAAATTCTGATACAGATTAATAGTTACAGAATAACTAAGTTATAGCAATATTTTTCTTTCTCATGCTTGGCTACACATACTTATAATGAGGTAATACTGTCTGATATAATACAGGAGATAACAACAAACCTCTAAAGGCAGATGAAATGAATCCAAACTCTACCATTTATCACAGTCAGGTCTTAGGGGATAAACCTAACATATAATTATTATATTCCTTCTCTATAAAATGGGAATAATAATATGAACTACTTTAGAGGATTATTATGAGGATTAAACAATGCAAGAAAAATACTAACATAGGGCCAGGCATGATGGCTCACACCCGTAATCCCAGCACTTTGGGAGGCCAAGGTGGGTGGATCACAAGGTCAGGAGTTTGAGACCAGCCTGGCCAGCACAGTGAAACCCCATCTCTACTAAAAAAAAATACAAAAAATTAGCCAAGCATAGTGGCACGCGCTTGTGATACCAGCTACTTGGGAGGCTGAGGTAGGAGAATTGCTTGAACCCGGGAGGCAGAGGTTGCAGTGAGTGGAGATGGCACCACTGAACTCCAGCCTGGGAGACAGAGTCAACTCTGTCTCAAAAAAAAAAAAAAAAAACAGAAAGAAAGAAAGAAAGAAAAATACTAGCATGTAGTAAGTACTTCATAACTTTTAGCCATCATTGTTTTTAATATTATAAAGACTGATGAAATAAAATAATACAAAAATTAGTACTTAAATCTACAGTTATGTTAATAAACATTTTTTTACCCTAAGACTCTTGCACATAAATGAATTTTAGAGATCTAAGCCCTAATGATGAGTAAACATAAACTTAATTTGCAGGATCTTATTTGTTGACCAATGAATATCTCATTAGTAAAATGAAAAACTACCTTAGCTACATTAAGCAAGACTTGCACAGCGTATCTGATGACTTCCATACAAGGAACACTACGATTACAACTCCGGATCAAAACAAATATTTTAGAAATTGCTCCACTCTGGGCCATGTTCTCACAACAAAGTGGAGACAATCTAGTAACTACCTCTGAAAGAAAAAAAAAAATAAGACACAGGTAAATTCACAGCAACAAAATGAAGTTTTTGCTAACAATGTACTATTACAACATTCTTTAAACATGTTAACACAAACTAACCTAGGTGTTTTACAGCCTCAAGAATGGCAGAAAGGTGCTTATATGTCAAAAGATAGTGAAGTGCAAGTGCAGTTCTTCTGTAGAGTTTGTTTTCTTCTCGAATCTCCCTATTAACAACTTGAAGACTTAGTCGTATAGCTTTAATTTTTGTACAATCATTATTCTTCCTCCAAGAATAGCCTCTCCATAATGCCTTAAAGAGATAAAATAGAGTAATTTTAAGATTATAGCCAATGTTTTCTATTTATATCTACATCTATTTTCACAATGTAAACATTTTCAGTAAATTTGTATGACATAATCGATACATTTTAATTAAAATCTCAAGTTCAAATAAATAGCAAAATCAATTTTCCAAAAAAGAAAATTGATTTCCTATATGTGAACTGGGCAGCATTTATTGACCAAATAATGTCTGAATCTATTCAAAATATTATAATACTTTTACATTTCTTGATTATAAACCTTCTCTAGAGCATTCGAAAATAAAGATCTTAGCAATGAAATTATAGTAGCCTAGTGTTTATGAGTTATTTTACTGTCCAATCCATTAGCTTTTTAAAATGGTGACTATGTTTTTATAGTGTCAGATATCATGTAGATGAATTGCAATCTAAAGTTTTGAACTAAAACTATACAAGTTTCAGTTACCTGAAATTTAATGATTCCACTAGTAAATTTTTCCTGTTTTCTACGAAGGAGAAAATGGCGCACCGCTTTCTGTATTACTGATGCAGCCCTAGTTTGCTGGCTCAGACGTTCTTGACCTTCATGCTCAATCTTTTTGATGCTATGACATTTCTGAATAAATCTCTTTTGTTGCAATCTTGCTCGAAACCATCTCTGTTTAAAAGATAAGACTTTTGTTTTTCATTTCTACTTAAGGTATTTTTTTAAAAAATTAATACAAATACACATTTATACATAAATGGAAGAAAACAGTCTATGAAAAAATCTTTCATCTTTCCCCAGAGGCATTTCTTTCCCACTCCGCTTGGTACAAAAACCCTTCCAGTCCATGTTGGGTGGGTGTGTGTGTGTGTGTGCATGCACACGCACAGGAGTATATTTAATCCTGGACAGCATTGTCTTCGTTTTACAATTTATATAAATTCTATCAAATTGCATGAATTATTCTGTAATTTTTTTCACTAAATATTTTATATGTAAATGCATGTTAACGTATATACACAAATAGAATTCTTCTTCAAAATATATAAAGAACTCTTATAAATTATAATAAAAAAGAACATCCAACAGAAAAATGAGCAAAGTATATGAAAAAATGTTAAAAAAAAAAAAAAGCACACAGATAAGGACTTGAATAATCAACATAGAATATAATTTTAGAATTGCTAGCAATCAAGTAAATCCAAACGAAAATAAGATGCCATTCATTAGAATGGTAAAAATCAGAAAGTCGTCCGATACTTTATGTTGGAAAGCATGTAGAGAAACAGGGTACCCTCAAGACTTTGCTGGCAGGAATGTAAATGAGTATAAATTACATCAGGCAATAATTCACAACTTTATTACTGTGCCATAAAACATTAATCTATTTCTAACCTTCGAATCATCCCAACAGCTATATGGTAAAAGGCCAAATGTTGTATGACCTTAGCATAAGGCATTTGGAAACTGTTTACTACATATCAAAAATTTCTAACAGGAAAAGTTATATCCTATAGTTTTATTGCAGAGAAGAAGCAAACCTGAATACAGATGACTGAATTAATCTGCTTGTTAGCCTTCTTCAGAGTCAGGTAAAGTTTATAGGCTCTTTGAATTCTAAGAGCCTTCAGGTGGTAATATGCAGCTGCAGTGAAGTGAAGAAGCCGAATTTTGGCTCTCTGTTCTAAAATCTAAAGGCGAAAAAACAAAGCATATTCAAGTACCTGCCTCCTAAGTTAATCAATGAGTGTTTTTGTATAACCTCAACATCGAATTATATAAGCTAGCAAGAATAATTAATTTTTAATCATTACAATTACTTATATTGTAATTCAAAGTAATTACAATATTTTATTATACAGTATTTCCAATAGTATAACTCATAATTCAGCAGGTAGAAAGCAAAATTATATTTTGGGTACTTTACTAAATAACCATAGCATTTAATTTAACCAGACTGCCCTATAACACTGAGTTAAGGTTTGCAACATACTTATAATTAGAGAAGGGTATAAATATTAAACTCAAAATAAGTTACAGAATTCCAAGCAGAACTCTTGGAAATGGTGACATTAAATCAGAAAAAATTATGTGAACTACCGTCTTTAATATTAAAGAATACAGTGTAACTCCAGCATAAGACTCTGCAGAAGACGCTTTCTACAGTCACTGTTGGGCTTTAGACTTCCACTTGATGTTTAATGAACAAAATACAAAAATTTCTTCTATCTAACTTCAAATCAAATTATTTTGTCTATGCCAGTACTTCACATATTGTAAGCTTAAATGTCATGACTTCCCTAAAAAGAATTCTCTCTTGCTGAAGACGTGGAAGCTGTCACAGGAATGCTGGTTGCAACACCTCAAAAGTTGCTTGGTGGTGGCAAAAAGCTACTAGAGTAACAATTAACCTCTTTCACTTATGGAGCTTCTCTTTCATATTTTCAGTTCCTCTGTTAAGATTCATTACAAAAGAAAATTTTATTTTGTGTCTTTGGTGGTGAACATCTGTAAGAAATAGGACTAGGATCATAGAATGAAAATCTGACGGTCAGTGCTCTTGTCACATACTTTTCTAGCAGCTGAATGAATTCAAATTAATGATCATATTCGTTCTAAAATTATTCTCTAAAATCCAGAGTTTCTTAACATGATTTAACATCAAGTCCTTTCACTTTATAAGACTGAGATATGCTACCTGAAAATACTTACTCTTTTTCGTACCAGCCAACCACGCACCAGTGCTTGTAGAATAACTGTAGATTTTTTTAATTCAATGTATTTTATCCTTTCACATCTTCCAGCCTCCCTGGCTCGTATATATTTTTGTATATTCAAAGCAGCAGATTTCTGTCGAAGAAAGACCTGCCTTCCTTTATATCCTCTAAAATGTGCTTGGATCAAACAAGCAGCTCGATGTCTCTATAAAGAAAAATTTATAAGTAACATTAATAGATACAAATAAAAAGATTTCCAAACCACTAGAAGTTAATGAATTTCTCAGTGTAAGATGAGATGGCATAATTATGATTTATAGTTTAAGAATGTCTTGTTTCATAGATATGAAAAGGTGATGAAGCATTATTTCTAAACTCATATAGGTCGATAGCCAAAATGAAGGTGTAAGCCAAGGGTCAATAGATACCTGGTGCTCTTTCCCTCTCATCCTCTTCATACTTTTCATTGTGAGAGGGAAAAGAACTAACATTACAGGACAAATACACTTAATAAAAATGCTAGCTACAATACGAAGAGCACAGTGATCATAAATAGCTATGACAGAAGCTGTCTGTAGCTTGAAAAAACATAGCATACCACCAGCACACCTTAGATTCCTCAATTACGTAACATTCCGTGAGAATTAACAAAATGAGACACAGAGCCACAAAGTGAGCACATGATGTTGGAAATATGGCGCCAACAGACTTGATCAACCTCAACACAGGGTTGACACAAATCTTCAATTTATAAAAAATGCCGTATCTGTAAAGCAATAAAACAAGGTATACCTGTACAGGTATGTTTTTAAAAACTAGCAAATAGCATTTTTATGGGTGAATATAATTTTTAATTGACTGCAATAGATGTGTGTGAAATAAATGCATACTAAGATCTTAAAAACACTTTTTTCCAGTGTTTTTTTAAGATTAAAAAATACAAAACTTGCTTTTTGTTTTTTATTTCCTAAAGTAGTTATTTGCAAGTGAATTTTTAATACCTACTTGTATCATTAAGAAGTGTTCATGAGCTATTTTTGCAGATAGTATAGCTCTCCATTTTCTCTGAATGATAATTGCTGATGCTCTCAAATTCAAAAACCTAAAAAGTAGTTATTGGAAAGCAATTTCAAATTACTTTTAACTTATTCAATGAGTATTTATTGTCTTCCCCCTTTAAAATATTAGAAGAGTTAAATATAAGGAAGGCAATGACAGAATAAAAAAACAGTGGGCAAGTATAATTCATAGTCAAGTTCTCTCTCTCTCTCTCTCTCTCACACACACACACACACACACAAAGAAGTTTTACAATTGGCAATATTCCAGTTGGTAAGAAATACCAAGTTCTATAATTATAATATGGCACAGAATTTTGAACAGGATCAAAAGAAAGTATGGTCACCCAGATCTAGACAAAACCTAGACAAAGGGGAGAATGGTAGAAATAATGGTACAATATAAGATCTGAGTCTGTGTTGCAAGTGAGTCTTTGAGCAGACAGGAGGTGGTCAAGAACAGAATGTGGAGATTACAAGCAGCAGCAGGTACTTCTCTTTCATTGGAAATGAAGGATAGGTATCATCAAAATATCTACGTAGAGATATTTTGTAAACAGAATTGGAGAAAAATTTAAAAACTCTGAGTGCCACAGATTAAATTTTAGGGATCAACATAATGCTAAGAGATAAAATGTCAGAATGGACAGGTTTTTTGCTCTGTTCTTGATAATGTGGAAAAAGTATAATGATTAGCTTGTGCTGCTGCCACGTTTCTTAGAAAATAAGAATGCCATTGAGAAAAACTCAGCATCTGTTACACGAAAATTAGATACTGGTCCTTAACAGCTGATAGTAGTAACTGTATCTTTATATGTTTTTAATTTTTATTTTTACGGATACATAGTAGTTGTAAATATTTATGGGGTACATGTGATATTTTGACTAAAGCATACATATGAGTAATGATCAACTCAGAATAACTGGGAGATCAATCACCTCAAACATTTATCATTTCCTTGTATTAGGAAACTTCTAATTCTATTCCTCTAGTTATTTTGAAATATACAATAAATTATCGTTAACTATAGTTGCCCTATTGTGCTACTAAGCAGTAAATCTTATCCCATCTTATTGTATTTTTGTACCCATTAACCAGTCTGTCTTTATCCACCTCTCCCCTCTCCCTGTCCCAGCCTCTGGTAACTAAAATTCTACTTTCTGTCTTCATGAGACCAATTTTATATGTTAAGCCCTGCTTCTACTCATGGACTTGACCCAAAAATTCCTCTCATACTAGTGTGCTTTCCTAAACCATCTTGAAAACCATCATTAAGGCAATAATTCATCAATTCTGGAAGGTGAAGAAAAATTCTTATACTGTGAACTTGAAAAAAGACGATCTGGTAACAGTTCCTAAAAATTTGATTGTAAGAAATAAGCTAGGAATAGGGAAATACAATGAGCATAGATAGATTGGTAATTAGGGTCTTCATCATTAATGACAAAGAGTATGAGGAATAATATAAAATTCAAAGAAAAAAGGAATGAATAAGAAAACAAATTTTTCCAGTAGCTAAGTCACCCAACAAAATGGACCAAAGCACTACTGAGAAAAGCGAGTCTTAACTAGATGCTTTTATTCACTTCCTACCCCTCTGTCCTTACTCTAATCCTTATGAACCTGAATTAATCAAGTATAAGTAAATATTTTTAGATTATATTAGTTATAAAGGCTATGCTCTATCTCAAAAACGCAAGACAGTACAAGAGATATATTTTATGTCCTTAATAAAGAAAATACCAACAAAACCAAACATGTAAATTAAGCATAATGAATATTTAAAAGAAAAATCAATAAACGTGTTAATTTACATAAGGACTTAGCTATCACACACAAATACTCTTACACTCTCCATAGAATTATGATACATTACCGTGTTCTCTCTAGTTTGGTATAGAAGCAACCTTGAATAATTTTAACAGCTTTTAATATAGCTAGATATTCTTTGTGTGCTCTCCAACACCTATACCAGGCTTGTATCTTGCAGGCAGCTTTCACTTTACATAAAGATTTCTTAGCTCTATATCTCCTCCACATAGCCTATTAAATACATAAATATAACAAGTATGCAATGAATTGTCTTTTTCTTTGTAAATAAGATTAATCAGTATAAAGACAGTTAATATAAGGTAATGCAGACAAAAATAAATTGCATAAATATAGTCATACCATGATTCTTTTGGACTCTGACACATAGTGAATACTCTGAGAACAGTGGTTCTTACTACAGTGAACACCTATTATGTGCTTTATCATGCTACTCCATGGCTGGCTGCCAGCCCAGCCTAACAAAACCCTAACCAATATTTATAAATTGTAAGACAGACAAGTCTAAGTCTAAAAAGCCAGATTATGTGTATTGTCCTCATCACCTCAATCCATTTAGAAGAACAAAAATGAAAATGAAAAACATTGACCTACTCCAGGTTCTGAGGAGAAAAAGGAATTCTTTCCAATCCATATTCACTTTGGGTTTTATGTTCAGCCTGCAGAAGAATCCTGAGAGCTCCTGTGATAGGACTGTCAGACTTTCTGATTTTGATAACCTTCAGGCAGACTAAAAGTTTACACGACGGTGACAACTTACTGAACTAAAAGATTAGTCCTTATAATAACAGGGGTAGATAATACTATTATCTCTAATTTAGAGATGAGAAAATCAAAGCCTAGAGAAATTGAATAACTTGTTGATGTCACACAGGTTAATAAGTGGCAGAGTTGTCTTACTTAATATTTATAAATATCTGGTGAAATGGTTATCTACTTTATATAAAAAAAGGGGAAAACCCAAAATTGAGATTCAGAGGGACTTGCTAGCATATAGCTGTTAATGATAAAGTCAAGATTTGAACCCAAGTCTATTTGACTCCAACATCTCTACAACAAATACTACTGGCCCAACTTATAACAAGATTAGGTTCTAAATTCAGTTGATAATACAATAATTACACATGGCCAAAACTACTCTGAGATATCCTTAGCTCATTCAGAGTATATTGTATGTGGTTTCTATGTAAACCTGAATACATTATTTTTGTGTAGCCCTAATAACCTGCCACCCTAGTCTTAATCAGTGGCAGCAGAACATCTCAGAAGTGTTTCTTTCAACTGGTCATTTAATTGTAACAGTAAAAGACTGGTCAATGATAACAATGCATCATAACATCTTCAGGAGGAAAGGAGAATGTTTTACAGACCACTTTGGTGTTTTTGTTTCGCTTGTGGCAGTTTTAAGTTATTAGTTTTAAAAATCCATACTTTCTAATGAAAACAACTTGACCAAAAATCTGCCACAGAATTTTGAAACCCATTAAAACAAAGTTTTAATGAGAAAATTATATATATACATATAGATATTTACACACGTATATATATATATAGCCCTGAAAAACATCAAAATTTATAGACATTGACCAGAGAAGCCAACATGGTGTTAAGAGGGAAAGAAAACAGCTAAGAGATTATGGGATCAAGAAACCAAGGGTTGAGAGGAAACAATGTGTGCTCAAATTCCAAATGCTACCGAGAAGTTCACACACACACACACACACACACACACACACACACACACAAGTATTCAGTAATGTATACTACATCTCAGTGGTTCCCAAACTTCGCTGTTTATCAGTCACCTGCAGAGCTTTTAAAAAATCCCACACCTAATTGGTTGCTTCCTATACCAATTAGAATATCTAAAGGTAGGAGTATTTTTTTAAATTCCAGATGATTCCAACATGCAGTAAAGATTGAGACCACTGGCATACGCTAAAAATTACATGTGTAAAATATAATTTTATTATGTAATTATGTAAGACAAAAACAAATGTTTTTAAGATTGTTATTTTGGCTATTCAATCATTTCAGGTGAATAAAACCATAACTAATACATCCCATAAACACCTTTCAATTCTGAACTTCTCAGTAGCATTTGGAATTTGAACACACTTTCTTTCCTCTTTCAAACCTTAGTTTTTTGGTAATGTATCTCTCAGCTTTCTTCTTTCCCTCTTAACACCTTGCTGGCTTCTCTTGTCAATGTCTGTGAATTTTGAAGTTTTTCAGGGCTCAAGTCCCAGGCCCTCTTCATTCACTCATTTTATGTGTTGTTCCTTGGTGATCTCATTATTCCCACAACTTTAATTATCAGTTTATGCCAACAATGTACAAATCAAATTCTAAAATTCCCACTGCTCTCCTGAACTCCTGACTGTCTAAACACAGTCAACTGCCTTACTAGATATATTTCAAGGGGGTTATCTGCTAGGTACTTTGGACCTTATGTACTCCAAACTGAATTCATCATCAATCTCAAAACCTACCCTTCTCTCTTTATTCCCTATGTCAGGGTGTGAGAGAGTCACTCTGCAGAGTCACTTAAGCCATCAACATGGTCTGTCTCCTTGTTTATGTTCTAAATAATGTCAACTGACAATCCCATTGTCACAAACCTATGCCAAACTATAACTCTTTCTCACCTGGCTTACTGCCTATTTTTCATTTGGTCTACCTGCTTCTAGTCTCGCTCCTTTTCCAGTCTACCTTCCATGTTCCTGCAGGGGTAATTTTTTTTTTTTTTTTTTAATAAAAATGATTGTGGTATTCTCCCACTTAAAGTCCTCTAGAACTTCTCTTTGTCTAGAGCATAAAGACTAAACTTTTTTCTGTCTTAAAGGTCTATCCACAGTCTTACTCCCTCTATTGCCAACCTGGTCCCATATCACTTTTTCTTGTTTCTAGCTTTTGGATTTTTCTATGTTATCTCTTGCAATTGGAATATTCTTCTATACATTTTACTTGGCTATTTCCAATTCATGCTTCAGCATAACATTTCAATTTAAATGTTACTCATTCTCAGAAGCCTCTGACCACAGAGACTAGATTAATTTCCCAATCTGCGCTTCCTGAAACATACACTTCTCATGTTGTATTATAATTACACTTCCTTGTTCAATTCAGTTCCTTGAGGACAGCAACTAACTATATCTTACTGATTGTCTATTTATAACACCCACTACCATATTTGGCACATTTCTATCACTTAACATTTCTTGAATTAAATATTTATTTCTAAACTTAACAGCAATCCAGCAAGATATGAACATATCACATCTGGGTTAAAGCCCAGGTTTTTGCAAGTAGAACAGAAATAGCTCAAGTACTTAGATTTAGTTCCTGGATCTGCCTCTGTGCAACACTGGCCAAGTTACTTAACCTGTATCATCTCCCTCATGTTTTAAAACAGATAATACTGTACATTCCTCACACATTTGGCAAATAGATGAAACAAAATAATATAAAAGTGCTTTGGAAGCCAAAACTACTAAATACTCAGAATCAAGTATGTCTAGTAGGCTAAGGAGCAAGCAGCTCTGGTTAACAGATTAGAGGAACGAAGTTACTCTATTTTGCCTATATTATGCCAAATAATATTCATCTTAGCTTACATTTTCTACTTAAAGAAATAACTTTGCCAAATATAGAGCTCCCATCTTCTCAAAATTCTTCTAAGAGTGCTACAATTAACACATACTGAAATGCACAACACACAGGGTAGGGTGACCATGGCCAGAACAATCCCAGCTCTGTGCTGTCTTGGCTGACCTATTGGTGCCCTTTCCCACTCTCAAAAATGTTCCACTTTGGAAGATAAATGGTCACCTCAACTAAGTATTACTCTCTATGACCTGCTTAAGCTCATTTTATACATTCTAACAAATACTGGTCAAAACAAAGACTGAAAGTTTTATATTTAAATATAGAAATACCTGAATTTTTATGGTGCTATTTCTAATTTTCTGAAACTTCCGTTTCTGTATAAATCCTTTGATTCTAGCTTGAATAATGATAACACTGCTTCTGATCCGTAAGTAAACTTGTCTTTGATGTTTTGCAGACAGAAATGCTCTGTAGTGATTTTGTAAAACCACTGCTGCTTTTCTATAGAGTAAAAACTGTTTTCTGGTTTGCCACGTCCTAAAATAATGCTGTAAAGTGACAGCAGCTCTTTTCTGCTGAACAAATCTCCGATACACAGCCATCTGAAGGAAGAACTGAATCCGTAGGGCAGCACATTTCTGTGTTTCCACTTTTCTTGTGATCATTCTACGAAAAGCTTTTTGAATGGTTACTGCAGCCCTGCTTTGAGAATGATACTCTGCTTCCTGTGAACAAGCAAGGCAAGAAGCTTTATACCACTCTTGAATTATAACACCCTCACTTCGAACAGCTTCATATTGAGCTTTACTTCTGTAACAGCAGAGAGCAGACTGGTTTACAATAGCTGCCATCTTTTCCTGGGATACGTTTTTCAATTTTTGTCTAACTTTCATGCCTCTAAAAGCAGCCTGAATAGTTCGCACAGATTTCTGAACTGCTAAAAAACTTTTTCTTTCTGTTTTTACTCTAACATACAACCTATAATAATTCTGTATAAGCACAACGGCAGTTTTCTTTGTTTGATAATCAACTGTGGCCCTGTGCATTCGATAGAATGACTGAATTCGTGTGGCAGCCAGGTGCATATTTTGGATATCCCTCCGTACTTTAAAGCCTCTGTAATAAGACTGTATACAAATAACTGCTTGGGTATGCACTGCAGTTAGTTTTCTGTATCTTCTTTGAATAGAAACTACTGGTGCTCTAAGGTGGAGATAATGCTTCTTTATTTTAAAGGCTTTACAATGCTTCTGAATAATAATGGAAGTCTGGTCCTGTTCCTGAATCAGTTTTATGTTCATGTCCTGAAAACTTGCCTGAAGACAAGTCTCTGCTTTCTTAAGTTCATTGTGTTGAAGTGCTTTGTGTTTCTTTTTATTAGCTCTATATTTTTCTTGTATGATTTTTGTAGCCCACTGAAGCTTTTGGTATAAACAACACTGCCTATACATTCTGTATGTGCTTTGTATTATGATAGCAGCTTTGTGTTTTTCCCTTAAAAGTTGTCTTGCTTTCATTCCTCTGTATGCAGCCTGAATAATCACAGCAGAATGCCATTGTTTGGTATAATTTTCTCTTTGCAATTTTGAAGCTCTATATGTTCGATAATGTTGCTGAATTAGAATTGAGGCATGTTTCCAAGTCTGAAATGTAATATATGTTCTGTGCATCCTGAAAGTAGCCTGAATGAGAACTGCAGCCCTATGCATTTCTTGTAACTTCTTCTTGACCATCAGTCTTCTGTAAGATGACTGTATTGTAATGGCTGCCTTTCGTAACTGCAAGAATTGGTGCAATTTATGTTTGGCACAAATGGTGGCTCGATATTTCCTCTGAATAAAAATGGCAGCTTTTTTGAGGGAAATGAATCTTCTCCTCACCAGTAATGATCTAAACCTACTCTGAATAAGGATTGCAGAGGAATGCATACTCTTCAAATGTCTTCTAGTTTTCATGCCCCTGAATGCAGCCTGAAGGATCACAGCAGAGTGTCTTTGTCTGAGATAATGCTGCCTCTGCAGTTTTGCAGCTCTATTTGCTTGGTATTGCTGCTGGATCACAACGGAGGCCTGTTTCAAAGCCTGATATCTCATATGTACTCTGTGCATTCTGAAAGTAGCCTGGATGAAAGTAGCAGCCCTATGCATCTCTCGTATCTTTTTCCTTATCATCCATCTTCTGTATGATGACTGGATTTTAATAGCTGCATTTTGTAATCGAAGGAACTGTAAGTGATGCTTTGTACAAAGATGTGCCCGATATTTTCTCTGAACCCAAATGACAGTTTTCTTGAGAGACAGAAATCTTCTTCTCATCATTAGAGTTCTGAATCTCCTCTGAATGAGGGTTGCAGCTATATGCATCGTTTTTAAATGTCTTCTAGCTTTCATTCCCCTAAAAATAGCCTGAATGTGTATTACAGAATGCCTCAGTTTGTTATACCTTTGAAATTGTATGTTTCTTTCCTTCACTGCCCGGTATCTTTGCTGTACTGTTTTTGTTATTTTCTTTAACTTATTAAAATATGTTTGCTGTCTATATCTTCTGTAGTTTGACTGAATGAGTGTTGCTGCAATCTGCAACTTTCTTAGAGTCCGTCTCACTCTTACTCCTCTAAAATTTGCCTGAAGGACATTAACAGCTTTCAAAATTTTCAGGTAATTTTCACGCTGCATTTTACCTTGATAATATGCTCTATATCTTACTTGAATAACTATAGTTGCTTTTCTCATTGTATGGTATCTTATTCTTGACTGATGCATTTTAAACATGGCTTTAATAAAAGTGGCTGCCCGGTGCATGTGTTGAATATGTCTTCTAACTCTAATACCTCTATAAACAGCTTGGATTTTAATTGCTGTCTTCTTCAAATTAAGATACTCTTTATACTGATGGTTTGTAATTTTAATACCTCGATACCATCTCTGAATTATAATAGCTGAAGCTCTACAGGCTGCATATTTCTTTTTAGTTTTGTAAGCTCTGTATTTAGACTGTATAGTGATTGCTGCTTTGTTGTAATCCTTTATTCTTTTTCTCACTTTCATACCACGATAAGCTGACTGTAAAGTTACTACAGCTGCTTTTGTTTTCAAATATAAATGATGCTGTTCTCTTCCAATACTGTAAGCCCTATAATACTTTTGAATCAGAAGAACAGCTTTTTTCATGATTTTCCACTTCTTTTGTTGCACATGCATTCTATAGTATGACTGTATGATGACGGCACATTTATGTTGCCTTTGAAGCTGTCTTCTCAGTGTTTTTCCCTTCCACATAGATTGAAGCATCAGTACTGAATGACGGAGTTCAATATACTCCATACGTTGCTTCCTTCCTGCAGTCCATGCTCTCAAATGTTGCTGGATGACTAATGCTGCTGTTTTAAACAATCTAAACTGTTTCTGGGCCTTGGCCATTCTAAAAGCAGACTGAATCTTCATTGCAGCTTGATGTTCCCTTCTAATCTGTTTCCGAACCTTCCAGCCACGATAAGCAGACTGGAGCAAGATCACAGCTGCCTTTGTCTTTAAAAAATGTGTTCTTATATCAGAAAGAGTCTTGTATGCCCTGTACCATCTCTGAATCTTTATAATAGATTGAAGCACAGATTGATATTTTACCCTTTTACTATAGCCTCTAAAAGCAGACTGAATTTTAACAGCAGCTATAGATTGTTGTTTGATTAGCTGGCGTACTTTATAACCTCTGTAAGCTGCTTGCAAGCAAGTAGCTGCCTTTTTGACCTGCAAAAAGTTCTTCCTCTGATTAACCTGTGCTTTGTATGAGTGATAGTAATTCTGAATGATAATAACTGCTTTATACATTTTCAGGTAGTACTGCCGAGCCCTTCTCATTCTGAAATAAGACTGTAGTGAAATAACAGCTTTTCTTTGCAACCTCATCTGCTTTCGGACCAGGTATCCTCTAACAAAAGCTTGCAGTTTGATACAAGATTCCCGCATCTGCATATACTCTTCTCTCTTTTGTGCAGCCAGTTTTTTGGAACGGTAACATCGCTGGATAAACAGTACAGTTGCTCTTAAATGCAAATATTGTTTACGTGTTTGTTTCATCTTAACAATTGACTGCAATTTTACTGTAGCATTTTTTAGGCTCAAAAATTCCTTTTTAGAAACATAAGCACGATAATATGATTGAATCTTTATCACAGATGTGAGGATGTGAATATACATTTTCCTGGCTTGCATCCCTCTATATGCAGACTGTAGAACAATGACAGCAGAGCGTGTTTTCTGGTAAGATGCCAGAACTTTCCTTGCAAAAATGTAAGCTTGGAAATGAGTCTGAATTGTAACAGCTGCTTTCTTCATCTTCTTGTATTTCTGTAATTGTTGATGTTTTCTTACATGTGCCTGCAATTTGATAATAATCTTCTTAAGGTTTAAAAATCGAACTCTGTCTTGTCTCATTCTCCAATATGACTGAATAACACAAGCAGCTCTAATTTGTCTATGTAAATTATGAGCTTTCAGTCTCCTAAAAGCAGCTTGTAATTGAATGGCTGCAGCTCGTTTCTGCAAATAGTTGGTGCGCTCAATTTTTCCTTTCATATATGCTCTGTAGTACTTCTGGATAGTTAATATGGACTCTTTTCTTCTTTTATATAACTTTTGGGCTTGAAAGCACCGAAATCTTTTCTGAATGATAACAACACAAGATCTAACATAAACATATTTCTGTAATTGTTTATGCATTCTATACCATGATTGTATGACAATAGCAGATTTTTCTTCTTTAGCTCGTTTCCTTAAATGCCATTCTCTAAAAGCTCTTTGCAATGTTATTGTAGCTTTTACTTGTAATTGCATTTTGCGTCGCTTCCATCTTCTGAACATAGCCTGGATTATAAGAGATGATGATTTTAGCATTTCATATCTTTGTTGATCTTGTTTTCTTCTTAAATAAGCACGCCAATGCCTCTGAATTGTAACTGCAGCCCAAAGATATCGTTTATAACATGTAACAGCAATGATCATTCTTATCCTAGATTGCAGGATGATTGAATAATATTTCAATTTCAGAAATCTTTTTCTAGTAGAATATCTTCTCCAATATCCCTGGAAAAGGTAAGAAAGGATAACAAGTAAAATAGGCATAGCTTTCTATATTTAACAGTTTTGAAATACCAATTTTTCTAACAGTCTGCTTAAAAATAAACACATTGAATTAGAAAACTAATCATTTTTTGCAAGATATTTGTTTCTTTTGTTTTTAGTTTAGTTTTTACATTGATCAATTCAAAAATCTATCCAAATCTTCATTATATTTATATAATGCATTTGTATTCCAAAGTTATAAGAAACATAAGCAAGGTTATGTTATATTAGAAACAAAAGTCAAAATAAAACTGTAATATTCTTTGCTATCTATTGATTCTAAGTAATTTCCTATGAATTTATTTCTGGGCCTTATATGGTCCCCTTATTTTAGGTTTCTAAGCTATCTTATAATGACTAGAAACTGTTTATGTGAAGTGTCTTGCATCATCACATTACAGGCTTGATAATATAAATATAGGAATTTAGGAATAAATGAACCAGATCACTCTCAGAGTCATTATTTTCATTAAGAATAAAATTACTTCCTTTTCCCAAATTTAGGAACTATAAATACATGGCTTAAAAGCAGAATTCTAGAAAGACTTGAGAAATGACAAAACTTTTGTCTTTTGAAAAGCCATGGTTACAATGGTTAACCCAATAATAGGTTGGCTCAACAAAATGAACTACAAAATCTCAAGCTAATTCCAGTTGCTGGTATCTAAAATGGTCCCAGGCTAATAAAGCTCTAGAGGTTTTAGCAATAAGACTATTTCTTGTACAAACATTCCAAACATTGCTAAGATTGGGGGTGGCATGGAGAGGTTGTTCTCTATTACATCTTACTTTTTCTCACATAAAAGTAGAATAATATAGGGACTGGCTCCCTCACTCTCCTATAGCAGCATCGAGTTTGCTTGCAGCTATGACTGCCCTAAGCATACTACCCATGGGTGAGGAGGCTTAAGGAGAACACGCACATCCCTTTACCCGACCCTTTTCACACAAGTTTTATTGCCTTTCTCTACTAGGTGTTACCTGAGGTTTTCTTTGTACTCTTCAACCTGACAAGAACTTGATTGTATACATATTATTTCTCTTATCAAAAAGAGATGCACAAGTGATTAAAACATTTATCCAACAACAGTTAAACTTATTTGTACAAACATAGTTTAAAAATGACAAACTATATAAAGTATTAAGCTGCTTTAAAATAGGGCAAAGTAAAGCAGAAATAGTACTCGGAAATGCAGACATTATTTTTCTTTTGAGCTCCCACGCCCAACAGACATTTCTATGTAAAATCCTCAAACTATGAAATTGAAAAATCAGTGTGTACAGACTCTAAACTTCAATAATCACCTTTTCTAAATTACTATTACTACTCCATTGCTGAAATGTTAATTAATGTTGATATATAACATGGAAGATAAGTTCATCTCCCCTCCTAACAGTTTCGCTTATTACAATAGCAATTTTTTCACCATTGTCATACAGTTCTCAAAAATAAATAGCTTTTACTGAGGAGAACATTACAGGCAATTTTCTCACTTATTCTCACAAAAGTACAGTAAGTTGGCATTCTTTCTTCACTTAAAGGAACACTCATGTTATAAAACTTTTTGCAAAGTCCCACAGCAAATAAAAATAACTGATATTAGGATCCAGATTATTACACCAAAATCAAGTGTTCTCTCTACTCTACCACAGATATCTGTAGTAGGTTGATTGCACTAACAGCCCAATTCTTCATGTCTCCCTAACTATAACCTGTGACCATACTTTGTTTTTCCTCTCACAAGTTTCTCTGCTTGGCCCTGCTGTGCTGAGATATGGTCAGAGTCATGGAAAGAATGCAGTAGAGCAGTGTAACTAAATCTTCAGTTTTCTGGTCAAAGGATGAAACAAGGCATCCCTAAGAAACTAGAGGGTACTAGGGAGATTGTAAGGACTTGGGAGCTCAGGGAAACAATCTGATAATGTTGTTTATGAATTTCTAAGTTCATCACCACGCTGTGCACCGTGTGAATCTAGACCATATAGGCTATAGACTTCAAGAACTGAAAAACATACAGATCACAATCTAGATCACAGACTGGCTACTGGATGTTACATAATGAAACTGATATGATACAAATATCACTATAAGGCTTTCAAAAAGGAGATGACATTGAAGCTACACCCATGGAAGGCTGATGAGAACTTGTGGCCTGAACCCAATCAGGTAAATTAGCTGCTAAAACTAAAATGCCAACGTTCTCCAGAGGATTTAAACAAAACAGAGTCACATAACATTAAATTTCCGGAATGCAATTAAAAATATTTTGTCATACAACATAACAGAAAAATTTCAACTTGCACAGAAAATGACAATCAACAGATGCCAATGATGAGATGACAAAGACACTGGAATTGGAATTAACTGACAAAGACTTTAAAGCAGATAAAGTAAAAATGTCCCAACAAGTTGAAACTAATGGAAAGATAAAACATCTCAGTAAAGACATCAAAGATATGAGTAAGAACCAAGTGAGAATAGTAGAACTGAAAAACACACTAACCAAAATAAAAGTTCACTGGTATGACACAATAGCAGAATCGAGATGACAGCCAAGATAGCAAATATCTTAGCTTTGTGGGCCAATTCTGTCAAAGCAAGTCATTTCTGCTATTGCAGTACAAAAACAGCTCCCAAATAATACATAAACAAATAGTTGTGGCCATATTCTAAAAAACTCTATTTACAAAAACACATAGTAGGCCAAATTTGGCCTGTATATATGCCAATCCCTGACCATAACAGACCATATTCTGGGTCATAAACTGAACTTTATCAAATAGGAAATAACTGAAATCACAGTATGTGCTCTGGTCATAATGGAATTGAACAAAGTCACCAACAGAAAAATAATAGGAAAATCTCTAAACACTTAGAAAGCAAATAACATATTCTGAAACATTAAATCATAAAAAAAACTCAAGAAAAATTAAAAACTATCTCAACTAAATGAAAACAAAAACATACTATATAAAAATCTGTAGTATGTGGCTAAACCTATACTTAGAAGAAAATTTATACCACTACTGGGTTACATTAAAAGTGGAAGAACCCAAATCAGTTAGTCAAGATTATACTTAAAGAAACTATAAAAAGAAAAGCACAAGAACAGAAAACCAAACACTGCATGTTCTCACTCATAAGTCGGTGTTGAACAATGAGAACACATGGACACAGGGAGGGGAACATCACACGCTGGGGCCTGTCAGGGGGTGAGGAGCTAGGAGATGGGTAGCAGGGAGTGAGAGGCTAGGGGAGGTATAGCATTAGAAGAAATACCTAATGTAGATGACGGGGAGATGGATGCAGCAAACCACCATGACACATGTATACCTATGTAACAAACTTGCATGTTCTGCACATGTACCCCAGAACTTAAAGCATACTACTAATAAAAGCAAAATTAATCAAACAAGAAATAATAAAGACAAAGCAGAGACCCATGAAGCCAAAGGGTTGTCCACTGAAAAGATCAAGAGAACTAAAACTCTAGCAAGACTGACAAAGAAGAAAAGAGAAGATACAAATTATCAATATCAGGAAGAAAAAAGAAATATCACTACAGACTCCCCAGGCATCAAAAGGATATTAAAGACATACTTTGAATTTACACATCTAAATTCAACAACTTGGATGAAATAGACCAATTTCTTGAAAATTAGAAACTGCCAAAACTCATCAAAGATAAATAGTCCTATACAAATTTGAAAAACAGAATCTGGCCAGGTACAATAGTTCACAACTGTACTACTGGCACTTTGGGAGGCCAAGGTGAGAGGATCACTTGAGCCCACAAGTGCAAGACCAGCCTGGGCAACTTAGTGAGATCCAATCTCCACAAAAAATATAAAAATTAGTTGAGTATGGTGGTACATACCTGTAGTCTCAGCTACTTGGGAGGCTGAGGTGGGAAGATGGCTTGAGCCTAGGAGATTAAGGCTGCAGTGAGTGGTGTTTGTACCACTGCACTCCAGCATGGGTGACAAGACAAGACCCTGTATCTAAGAAAAAAAAGTCTGGAGAACAATAATTTTGAGATAATGAATATGCTAATTGTCCTAATGTAATCACTATACAGTATATCTATCAAAACATCACTATGTACTTTATGAGTATGCACAATTAAGTAAAAAAAAAAAGGAAAAAATAAAATAGAAATTTCTACCCTAATATAGTATCACTGATGAGTTCTTTAAAATAATTTTTAAAAAATTAATACCAATTATCAACAATCTCTTCCAGAAAACATAAAAGAATGCTGAAACTTCTCAACTCATTACACAGATGCAAAACTCTTCAGTAATGTACTAGTAAATGGAATTGATAAAATTTAAATATATATAAAAGTACATCACTAATATTTGAATTTTATCCTTGGAATGTAAGTTCAGCTGTAAGATTAGAAACCCAATAATTGTCAATATATCCACTGAAGCAGAAAAAGTATTTAATGAAACCCAAATCTATAATGATAAAACTCTCAGTAAGTTAAGAAACAGAGACTCCTTCAACCTGATAAAGGGCATCTACAAGAGAATTACAGCTTATATCATACTTAATGTGTTCTAAATTGAGAACAAGGCAAGGATATTGAACCTTACCACTCCTATTTAACATCATACTGCAATTCTTGGCCAATAAAATAAAGGTCGGGGGGAATTAAAAAAAATTTAGATTGGAAAGAAAGGCAGACAACATGACTATGTAGAAAATCTCAAAGAATCTAAAACAGTAACAAACATAAAAACTTAACAGAAATAAGTGAGTTTTTAAAACAAGATTAATAGTTAACCCTGCTATAAATTAAAGGATTAACACATAAAAATGAATGTCTATAAAAAAGAAACAAATAGGAACTGAAATCAAAAACCAATACTACTTACAATAGCTCCAAAATAAATAACATACAGAGGTATAAACTAACAAAAAGCTGATGATGAACAACTCAAAGATCTAAATAAATGGAGATACATATACCACCTTTGTGAACCAGAATAATCAACACAGTAAAGGTATCAGTTCATCTCAAAATATCTGTAAATGTGATGTAATTCTAATCAAAATTTGACAGTACTTTTTGAGGATATAGAAAAATTGAATGTAAAACTTAACTGGAAAGACAAAGCAACTAGAAAATCCCAACTCATTTTGAAAAAAGAACAAAATTGGAAGAATCACAATATCCATTAAGGCTTAATATAAAGCTGCAGAAATCAAGAACCTGTGGTATTGGTGAAGGTACAGACACATGTATTAATGAAACAGAATATAGTTCAGAAGATCAACATGCATGTGACCAACTGATTTATGACAAAGGCGCAAAGACATTTTAATGTGGAAACCATAGTTTTTTTCAACAAATAGTGTCAGAATAATTGGACATCTATATGCAAAAAAGTGAACATTGACCTAACCCTCAAACCTGAAATGAGAATTAACACAAAATGCATCATAGGTCAAACTTTAGAAAAAAAATTATAAAACTTTTAGAGTACTCTCTAAAAGCACAATCCATAAAAGAAGAAAAACAATAACTGGATTCCATCAAAATGAAATACTTCTGTTATACAAAAAAATCCTGTTAAGAGAATAAAAAGACAAGCTACAGACTGGAAGAAATAATGTGCAAATCACTAACAAAAAAGGAGGATTTCCCTTCTAGATATTCAGATGTCACCTAATAATACAGGGCAAGGCTCAAAGATAGACAAATGGACCAATGGAATAGAAAGAAATATTAGAAAAAGAATCACACATATAAGATACTTGATGTCTACTACTTAGACAAATGGAACAGGGTAGGAAACCATGAAATAAAGCCACACATCTAAAACCACCTAATCTTTGACAGAGTTGACAGTAACAAACAATGAGAAAAGGATATGCTATTCAATAAATGGTCAATGCAGAAGATTAAAATTGGACACTTTGCTTTCACTATATACAAAAAATTAACTCAAGATGCATTAATGACTTATATGTAAGACCTAAACCAATAAAAACCCTAGAAGAAAACCTAGGAAATACAATTCTGGATATCAGCCTTGGGAAAGAATTTACAACAAAGTCCCCAAAAGCAATTGCAACAAAAACTAGAATAACCAGCATAGAGAAGAACATAAACAACTTGATGGAGCTGAAAAATGCAGCCCGAGAACTTCATTACGCATACACAAGTTTCAATTGCTGAATCAATCAAGCAGAAAAAAGGATATCAGAGATTGAAGATCAACTCAATGAAATAAAACAAGAAGGCAAGATTAGAGAAAAAAAGAGTGAAAAGAAATGAATAAAGCCTCCAAGAAATATGGGATTGTGTGAAAAGACCTAATCTACTTTGATCGGTGTACCTGAATGTGATTGGGAGAATGAAACCAAGTTGGAAAACACTCTTCAGGATATTATCCAGGAGAACTCATGCAACCTAGCAAGGCAGGTCAACATTCAAATCCAGGAAATACAGAGAACACCACAAAGATACTCCTCGAGAAGAGCAACCCCAAGGCACATAAAAAATGCTAAGGACAGCCAGAGAGAAAGGTCGGGCTACCCACAAAGGGAAGCCCATTAGACTCACAGCAGATCTCTTGGCAGAAACCCCTACAAGCCAGAAGAGAGTGGGGGCCAATATTCAACATCCTGAAAGAAAAGAATTTTCAACCCAGAATATCACATCCAGCCAAAATAAGCTTCATAAGTGAAGGAGAAATAAAATCCTTTACAGACAACTGCTGAAAGATTTCTTCACCACCAGGCCTGCCCTACAAGAGCTCCTGAAGGAAGCACTAAACATGGAAAGGAACAACCAGTACCAGCCACAGCAAAAAACGTACCAGATTGTAAAGATCATTGACACTATGAAGAAATTACATCAACTAACAGGTAAAACAACAGCTAGCATCAAAATGACAGGATCAAATTCAAACATAGCAATTTAACCTTATATGTAAATGAGCTAAATGCCCCAATTAAAAGACACAGACTGGCAAATTGGATAAAGAGTCAAGACCTATGGGTGTGCTGTATTCAGGAGACCCATCTCATGTGTAAAGACACACATAGGCTAAAAATAAAGGGATGGAGGAAGATTTACCAAGCAAATGGAGAGTAAAGAAAAGCAGTGGTTGCAATCCTAGTCTCTGATAAAATAGACTTGAAACCAACAAAGATCAAGAGAGACAAAGGGCATTATATAATGGTAAAGGAATCAATGCAACAAGAGGAGCTAACTATCCTAAATATAAAGACATCCAATACAGGAACACCCAGATACATAAAGCAAGTTCTTAATGACCTACAAAGAGACTTAGACTCCCACGCAATAATAGTGGGAGACTTTAACACTCCACTGTCAATATTAGATCAACGAGATAGAAAGTTAACGAGGATAACCAGGACTTGAACTCAGATCTGGACCAAGAGGACCTAATAGATATCTACAGAACTCTCCACCCCAAATCTAGATTATATACATTCTTCTCAGCACCACATCACATTTACTCTAAAATTGACCACATAATTGGAAGTAACTTACTCCTCAGCAATTGCAAAAGAACCAGAATCAAACCAAACCATCTCTCAGACCACAGTGCAATCAAATTAGAACTCAGGATTAAGAACCTCACTCAAAACCACACAACTACATGAAAACTGAACAACCTGCTCCTGAATGACTACTGGACAAATAACGAAATGAAGGCAGAAATAAAGATGTTCTTTGAAACCAATGAGAACAAAGACATAACATACTAGAATCTCTGGGACACATTTAAAGCAGTGTCTAGAGGGAAATTTATAGCAATAAATGCCCACATGAGAAGCGAGGAAAGATCTAAAATCAACACCCTAACGTCACAATTAAGAGAACTAGAGGAGCAGAATCAAACAAATTCAAAAGCTAGCAGAAGACAAGAAATAATAAAGATCAGAGCAGAACTGAAGGAGCTAGAGACATTAAAAACCCTTCAAAAAAATCAATAAATCTAGGAGTTAGATTATTGAAAAAGTCTACAAAATAAATAGACTGCTAGCCAGACTAATAAAACAAAAGAGAAGAATCAAATAGATGCAAGAAAAAATGATAAAGGGGATATCACCACAGATTCCACAGAAATACAAACTATCAGAGATTACTATAAACACCTCTATACACATAAACCAGTAAATCTAGAAGAAATGGATACATTCCTGGACACTTACACCCTCCCAAGACTAAACCAGGAAGAAGTTGAATACCTGAATAGACCAATAACAAGGTCTGAAATTGAGGCAGCAATTAACAGCCTACCTACCAAAAAAAGTCCAGGACCGGATGGGTTCACAGCCGAATTCTAAGAGACATACAAAGAGGAGCTGGTCCCATTCCTTCTGAAACTATTCCACACACTACAAAAAGTGCAAATTTTCCCTAACTCATTTTATGAGACCAATATCATCGTAATGCCAAAACCTGGCAGACACAACAAAAAAAGAATATTTCAGGCCAATATTCAGGAGGAACTTTGATGTGAAAATCCTCAATAAAATACTGGCAAACTGAATCCAACAGCACATCAAAAAGCTTATCCAACACGATCAAGTAGGCTTCATCCCTGGGATGCAAGTCTGGTTCAACAAATGCAAATCTATAAACATAATCCATCACATAAACAGAACCAAAGACAAAAACCACCATTATCTCAATACATGCAGAGAAGGCCTTCGACAAAATTCAACAGCCCTTTATGCTAAAACCTCTCAATAAACAAGGTATTGAAGGAACGTATCTCAAAATAATAAGAACTATTTATGACAAACCCATAACCAATATCGTACTGAATGGGCAAAACCGGAAGCATTCCCTTTGAAAACTGGCACAAGACAAGGACGCCCTCTCTCACCAATCCTATTCAACACAGCATTGGAAGTTCTGGCCAGGGCAATCAGGCAAAAAAAATAAATAAAGGTATTCGGTTAGGAAAAGAGGAATTCAAATTGTCTGTATTTGCAGATGACATGATTGTATATTCAGAAGACCCCATTGTCTCAGCCCAAAATCTCCTTAAGCTGATAAGCAACTTCAGCAAAGTCTCAGGATACAAAATCAATGTGCAAAAATCACAAGTATTCCTACCAATAACAGACTTAAAGAGAGCCAAATCAGAACGAACTGCCATTCACAATTGCTACAAAGATAACAAAATACCTAGGAATCAACTAACAAGACATGTGAAGGACCTCTTCAAGGAGAACTACAAATCACTACTCAAGGAGATAAGAAAGGACAAAACAGATGGAAAAACATTCCATGCTCATGGTTAGGAAGAATCAATACTGTGAAAATGGTCATATTGCCCAAACTAATTTATAGATTCAATGCTATCCTTATCAAGCTACCACTGACTTTCTTCACAGAATTGGAAAAAACCACCTTAAACTTCAAATGGAACCAAAAAAGAGCCCGCATAACCAAGACAGTCCTAAGCAAAAAACAAAAACAAAAACAAAAACAAAACCCAAAAAAACAAAGCTGGAGGCATCACACTACCTGACTTCAAACTATACTACAAGGCTACAATAATCAAAACAGCACGGTACTGGTATCGAAACAGAGATATAGACCAATGGAACAGAACAGAGGCCTCAGAAGTAATGCCACACATCTACAACCATCTGATCTTTGACAAACCTGACAAAAACAAGCAATGAGGAAAGGATTCCCTGTTTAACAAATGGTGTTGGGAAAACTGGCTAGCCATATGCAGAAAGCTGAAACTGGATCACTTCCTTACCCCTTATTTAAACATTAACTCCAGATGGATTAAAGATTTAAACATAAAACCTAACACCATAAAAACCCTAGAAGAAAAACCCAGGCAAAACCATTCAGGACATAGGCATAGGCAAGGACTTCATGCCTAAAACACCATAAGCAATGGCAACAAAAACCAAAAAGAGACAAATGGGATCTAATTAAACTTAAGAGTTTCTGCACAGCAAAAGAAACACTATCATTAGAGTGAACAAGCAACCAACAGAACGGAAAAAAATTTTTGCAATCTACCCATCTGACAAAGGGCTAATATCCAGAATCTACAAAGAACTTAAACAAATTTACAAGAAAAAAACAAGTGACCCTATCAAAAAGTGGCTGAAGGATATGAACAGACACTTCTCAAAAGAAGTCATTTATGCAGCCAAAAAACATATTAAAAAAAGGTGATCATCACTGGTCATTAGAGAAATGCAAATCAAAACCACATTGAGATGCCATCTCATGCCAATTAGAATGGCAAACATCAAAAAATCAGGAGACAACAGACGCTGGAGAGGATGTGGAGAAATAGGAACACTTTTACACTGTTGGGAGTGTAAATTAGTTCAACCATTGTGGAAGACAGTGTAGCAATTCTTCAAGGATCTAGAAATAGAAATTCTATTTGAGCCAGCAATCCCATTACTGGGTATATATCCAAAGGATTACAAATCATTCTATTATAAAGACATGCACATGTATGTTTATTGCAGCACTGTTTACAATAGCAAAGACCCAGAACCCACCCAAATGCCCATCAATGACAGACTGGATTTAAGAAATGTGGTACATATACACCATGGAACACCATGCAGCCATAAAAAAGGATGAGTTCATGTCCTTTGCAGGGACATGGATGAAGCTGTAAGCCATCATTCTCAGCAAACTGACACAAGAACAGAAAACCAAACATTGCATGTTCTCACTCATAAGTTGGTGTTGAACAACGAGAACACATGGACACAGGGAAGGAAATATCACACACTGGGGCCTGTCGGGGGGTAGAGTGGCTAGGTGAGGGATAGCAGAGGGTGGGGGGATTGGGGAGGGATAATATTAGGAGAAATACCTAATGTAGATGACAGGGGGATGGATGCAGCAAACCACCATGCATGTGTATATCTATGTAACAAACCTGCACATTGTGTACATGTACCCCAAAACTTAAATATAATAAATAAATAAATAAGTGACAAATGGGACGTAATTAAACTAAAGGGCTTCTGCACAGCAAAACAAATGATCAACAGAATAAACAGACAACCTACAGAATGGGAGAAAATATTTGTAAACAATGTATCCAACCAAGGTCTAATATCCAGCATCTATTAGGAATTTAAACAATTCAAAAAAGAAAACACAGCCCCATTAAAAAATGGGCAAAGGACATGGACACCTCTCAAAAGAATAAGACACATATATGGCCAACAAATCTATGAAAAAATATTCATCATCACTAAACATCAGAAAAATGCAAATCAGATACCTTCTCACCCCAGTTAGAATGGGTATTATTAAAAAGTCAAAAAACAGATGCTGGCAAGGTTACAGAGAAAAGAGAACACTTATAAGCTGCTGGTGGAGATGTAAATTAGTTCAATCACTGTGAAAATCAATTTAGAGATTTCTCAAAGAACTTAAAACAGAACTTCCATTTGATCCAGCAATCCCACTACTGGGTATATACTCAAAGGAAAAGAAATCATTCCACCAAAAAGACACATGGATTCATATGTTCAACACAGAACTATTCGCAATACCAAAGACACGGAATTGACCAAGACATCCATCAACAGTGGACTGGATAAAGAAAATGTGGCACATACACACCATGGAGACATACATACGGCCAATAATCACATGAAAAAAGGTCAACATAATTGATCATTAGAAATGCAAATCAAAACCACAATGAGACACCATCTCACACCAGTCATAATGGCTATTACTAAAAAATCAAAAAATGAGATGCTGGTGAGGTTGTAGAGAAAAAGCAATGCTTATACACTGTTGGTGGGAGTCTAAATTAGTTCAACCATTTTGTAAGACAGTGTGGTGATTCCTCAAACACCTAAAATCAGAAATACCATTCAACCCAGCAATCCCGTTAATGAGTATTTACCCAAAGGAATATAAATTGTTCTGTCATAAAGAAGCAAGCATGATGTTCACTGCAGCAATATTCACAAAAGCAATGACATAGAATAAACCTAAATGTCCGTCAATGACAGACAAGATAAAGAAAATGTGGCGCATATATACCATGGAATACTATGAAGCCATAAAAAAAGAATGAGTTCGTGACCTTTGCAGGGACATGGATGGAGCTGGAGGCCATTATCCTTAGCAAACTAACAGAGGAACAGAAAACCAAATACTGCACATTGTTCTTACTTATAAGTGGGAGCTAAACGATGAGAACATATGGACACATAGAGGGAAACAACACACACTGGGGCCTACTGGAGGGTGGTTTTCTGTTCCTCTATTGGTTTGCTAAGGGTAATGGCCTCCAGCTCCATCCATGTGGGTGGCAGGAGGGAGAGGAACAGGAAGAATAACTAATGGATACTAGGCTTCATACTTGGCTAACAAAATAATCTGTACAACAAACCCCCATGATACAAGTCTACCTATATAACTGTGAAAGGAAAATAAACTGGTCCCCCCCAAAATCACTAAGCTAAAAGAAAAACTCAAGCTGGAAACTGCTTAGGACAAACCTGCCTCCCATTCTATTCAGTTATCCCTGTGCTCACTGAGGTAAATGCACATCTGATGCCTCCTTTGGAAAGGCTAATCAGAAATTCAAAACAATGCAACTGTTTGTCTCTCACCTATCTGTGACCTGGAAGCCACCTCCCACTTCGGGTCTTCCTGCCTTTGCTTCAAGTTGTCCTGACTTTCCAGACTGAACCCATGTACTTCTTACATATATTGACTGACGTCTCACGTCTCCCTAAAGTGTATAAAACCAAGCTGTGCCCCGACTACCTTGGGCACATGTCAGGACTTCCTGATGCAGTGTCATAAGTGCACATCCTCAACTTTGGCAAAATAAACTTTCTAAATTAATTGAGACCTGTCTCAAATTTTGGGGGTTCACATAACAAACCTGCACATGTACCCCAAACCTAAAATAAAAGTAAAGTTTTCAAAAAAAGGAAATGTAGCACATAAGCATGTATTATGTGGCCATTAAAAAAGAAATTATGTCATTTGCAGTAATGTGCATGCAGCTGGAGGCTGTTATCCTAAGTGAAATAACACAGGAACAGAAAAACAAATATCACATATTCTCACTTATGATTGGGAGCTAAACAATGAATACATATGAACACAAAGACGGGAACAACAGACACTGGGACTGCTTGATGGGGGAGAGTCAGAGGAAAGCATGGGATAGAAGACTATCAGGTACTCTGCTCACTACCTGGGTGACAGTATCATTTGCACACTAAGTAAGGCTCAGTGACATGCAGTTTACCCATGTAACACATCTGTTCACATACCCCTGGAATTTAAAAGTCGAAGGAAAAAGAGAATATATCATGTATACTGAAGGTAGCATAGCAAAAGGGCAAGGATGGTCATCTCAGTAAAACATGCCAAAACAACTGGATATCCATATACACTTTTTAAATGTACTCAAAAAACAAATCATCTAAAAAATAAATTTTAAATGAGATCAAAATGAGAAAGACAAAACATTAATGCTTGTAGAGTATAACACAGGAGTACATCTACAAGGCTTTAAGATAAAGAAACACTCCTTAAATGGTACATAAAAAAATACTAACCATAAAATAAAAACAAGAAATTTAATTAGTAAGATATAAAACAGTAAGGTATAGCCTGGGAGAAGATATAACACATATATCAAATAGAGGCCCAATAATCATAATATAAAGTTCTTTTATAAATCCACATGAAGGCAAACAAAAACAGTTTAAAAAGATGCTCAAAATAATACTTCACAAAAGATTTCCAAAATGGAAAAGTTGTTCAACATCATTAATAAAGAAAATTCAAATTAAACTACTCTAAATACTACTACACAATCACCAGAATGGCTAAAATGAAAAAGACAGTTTCCAAATGTTAAGGTAGACATGAAGTTATGTGAATGGTCATAAACAACTGGTGGGTTTTCAATCTTTACAAGTACTTTAAAAAACTCTGGGGCAGTGTATACTAAAGTTGAAATATATACAGGCATACCTCGAAGATATTGCAGGTTCAGTTCCACACCACCACAATAAAGCAAATATTATAATAAAGTGAGTCAGTCACACAAATTTTTTAGTTTCCCAATGCATACAGAAGTCATCTTTACACTATACTATAGTCTATTAAGTGTACAAAAGCATTATGTGTAAAAAACTGCAATGACATACCTAAATTTAAAACTACTAAACTGCTAAAAATGCTAAGAACCATGTGAGCCTTCAAATCGGAATCTTTTTAGTAGTAAAGGGTCTTACCTCAATGTTGATGGCTGCTAACTAACCAAAATGATGGTTATTGAAGGTAGCTTTGGCAATTTTTAAAGAATAAGACAATAAAGTTTGCTGCATTGACTGACTCCTTATTCAGAAAAGATTGCTCCACAGCATGAAATGCCACTTACTAGCATTTTACTCATAGTAGGGATTCTTTTAAAACTGGGGTCAATCCTCTCAAACTCTATTGCTGCTTTATCAACTAAATTTATATACTGTTATAAATTTTACAAAATGTATACACACACACATACACACACACACATTTATTTATTTTTAACAGTTGGGGTCTCACTGTGTCACCCAGGCTGGAGTGCAGTGGTGCAATTATGGCTCACTGCTGCCTTGAACTCCCAGGGTCCTCCCACCTCAACCTTCTGAGTAGCTGGGACTATAGGCGTGTGCCACCACACTTGGCTAATTATTTTATTTTATTTATTTTTTTATTTTTGAGATGGAGTTTTGCTCTGTCGCCCAGGCTGTAGTGCAATGATGTGATCTCAGCTCACTGCAACCTCCGCCTCCTGGATTCAAGCAATTATCCCACCTCAGCCTCCTGAGAAGCTGAAATTACAGGAATGTGCCCCCACACCTGGCTAATTCCTGTACTTTTAGTGGAGATGGGGTTTCTCCATGTTGGCCAGGCTAGTCTTGAACTCCTGACCTCACATGATCTGCCTGTCTTGGCCTCCCAAAGTGCTTGGGATTACAGGCGTGAGCCATCATGCCCAGCTTATTTTGATTTTTAAATGGAGTCTCACTTTGTTGCCCAGGCTGTTTTCAAACTCCTAGCCTCAAGTCATCCCCTCTACCTCAGCCTCCCAAGTTGATGAGATTATAGGAATGAGCTACCATACTTGGCTACCAGGAATAGATCCCATTTCAAGAAACCACTTTCTTTGCTCCTCTGTAAGAAGCAACTCCTCAGCTGTTCAAATTGCTGCAATTCAGTCACATCTTCAGGCACTACTTCTAATTCTAGTTCTCTAGCTATTTCTACTAAATCTGCAGTTACTTACTCCAGTGAAATCTTTAACCCATCAAAGTCATCCATAAAAGTTGGTTGGAATCAACTTGTTCCAAACTCCTGTTAATGCTGATATTTTGACCTCCTCCTATGAATCATTAAAGTTTTTGATGTCACCTAAAATGATGAATCCTTTCCAGAAGGTTTTCAATTTACTTTATCCAGATCCATCAAAGGAATCACCATATATTGCAGCCATAGCCTTACAAAAATGTATTTTTTAAATATATTTAGCCTAATTCTTAAGGGTCCTAGGATTTTTCAGCAGGATAAACAAACATTGGCTTCAACTTAAAGTCACGAGTTGCATTAACCCCTAACAAGAGAGTAAACCACTCCTTTGAGTCTTTGAAGCTAGAAATTCATTTTTCCTTTCTAGATGTGAAAGTCCTAGATGGCATCTTTTTAAATAGAAGTTTATTTTGTCTAGATTGAAAATCTTTAGTGTAGCCACTTTTTTTAATGATCTTAGCTAGATCTTCTGGATAACTTGCTGCAGCTTCTATATTAGCACTTGCTGCTTTACCTTGTACTGTTATGTTATGGGGACAGCTTATTTTCTTAAACCTCATGAACCATTCTCTCCTAGCTTCAAAATTTTTGCAGCTTCCTTACTTTGGTCAGCCTTTGTAGAAATGAATAGAGTTAGGGCCTTCTCTGGATTAGGCTTTGGCTTATGGGAATGTTGTGGCTGGTTTCATCTTCTATCTAGACCACTCAAACTTTCTATCAAAGATCATTAACCTCGTATTACCATAATAGATGTAGTATTAATGAAAAAGTTTGAAATATTGTGAGAATTACCAAAATACGACACAAACACAAAGTGAGCGTATCCTGTTGGAAAACGTGTTGATAGACTTGCTTAACACAGAATTGCCACAAACCTTCAATTCGTAAAACACTCAATAGCTGCAAAGCGCAATAATACAAAGAGCAATAAAACGAGGTATGCCTGTATAGAACAACTGTATTCCTAGTACAACCGAACAGATGAATACATTTCAAACCAAAAGATATGTTCATAAAGCCTTTAATCATAAGATCTCAAAACTGGAAAGCCAAATGTTCATCAGCAATAGAACAGATCAAGTATAGTGCAGAATGCTAAATAAAAAAAATTAAACTACAGCTATACTCAACAACACTGATAAATCTCAAAAATGTATGTAATGATGTCATATGAAAGAATTTATATGGTTTGAACCCATCTGTAATAATTCAAAAAGTAAGCAAAACTAAATTATAGTGTTTAAAGAAAACACAGGAAAATGGCATGATTAGCATAATGGTAAATGAGCTGGAATGGGAGAGTTAATTGAAAAATGCCTTTTGCTACACTGGCAATTTCTTGGCCTAGGTGGTTTTACATTAGTATTCATTTTGGGAAAAATCATTAGGCCCTATATTTTTATTTTGGGCAATTTTCTACGTGTAGCATTTTACATTTTTAAAAAGGTTCCAAAGGACAATTATTTAAGTCAGAGAACCTCTCATTTATCAATAATGATAGCCAGATAAAAAACTTTCAGATTTATAAAACAGATTTATAGAGTGAGGCTTCAATGGTATTTACAAATAGTAAATTTAAATAATTCACCTGTTATTAAAATATCATTTAATGTGAAAAACTAACTTACATAGATGTAAAGACAATATCTATTATCTAAAGTCGATATGACATATTTTTTCCTAAAAAAAAAATAAGTATTCTATAGACTAAGTATAAGCACTTTACATGCCAACTAAGTGGATTTCCATTACATGCCAACCAAGTGGATTAGAGAGAAAAATGAGTACAGCTGTCCATTTTCCAGGACTCATGGCAAAGATAAAAAGAGAACCTGGTTGGTTATGTGGATATACAAAGCAGAATGGTTGAGTATGCCAGCACGTTCCATAGAGTAGAAGATGCAACAAAGAAGACAGCGAGAGGTACAGAATTAGAATGTTTGCTTTTCCAGAGCAAACGCATTTCAGTTGTGTTTCAGCCTTCTGCCGAACACCATAAAGAGTTTTTCAGGTACTAAATATTCATTAAATTAAGTATTAGATAAAGATTACTAAAGTATAATCATTGAAAACTTCATCACATTTTGCCTTCTTAAAAAAATGTCATTAAAATTTTTTAAATTAAAAAATTAGTCCAGGATACTATACCTGAATAAGTGAGGCTGCTTTATTTTGAACTCTTTCCAGCTTTTCCTTTTTTAACATTAACAATTTTTTCTGTGCTAAGACTCTTCGCCAATATTTCTGAATGACAAGTGCTGCATTAAGTTTTTTTCTCAATCTTTGTTTTGTTAGGAAATTGATTACAGCTGATTGAATAATTCTTGCAGCTTTATCTCTCTCCTAAAATAAAAAAAAGTCAGCAAATGTAAATTAAACACTCAGTTAAAACCTTAAATTATTCTTTGTAAGATAATTATGTGTCAAACATCAATCAAATTCATCCTGGAAATAAAACAGTCCCACACTTATTGTGTTCATCTTTGGAATACTGATAATTCTAGACATGTCGAAAGGGCTAATAGGTTGGCTTGCAGATATATTTGCATGATGAAACAAAGATTCCTAAGAAATAGTCTAAGATAAAGATCATACAGGTTTGATCTATCACAGATTCTCAGGAATCAAAATAAAGGCCAATTGAAGTGTAATGTGGTATGTTTCTCAGATTTGGGTCCACTGAATTCCTGATTGACTTTTAGTAAAGGGCCACTGGATTCTATGGAAAAAAAAAAAAAGTTAGAGAATTCTAACAATTTGAACAAAGCAAAACACTAAAGGGAGAAACAAAATACCTACTTCTTTAGCACAGAATACATTGTGGCCTTAGGCCATAGAGGCTCAAGAGAAAGAGTATAGTTTGGATTATGAGAATTGGTATCTGAGATGCCCAACACTCATGGTCAGAGAGGAGCCAGCTCCCCAGTTACGTTAGAGGGCAATATCCCCCATGTCTCTATTTGTTACATCTGATAATAAATTGTTATAAATAATAACACATTCTATGTCCAGCACCATTCTGAACACTTCATGAATAACCCATTTAAATCTCACAACAACCAACATAAGAAACAAATGGACAAATACTACTCTTATGATCAGTAGAAAACTGAGGCAATGAGTGAATTAGCTTCTTAGTTTATTGGGAATACAGCCAGGATTTGAACCAGTAAGTTTGGCTTTAAAGTAACTTTGCTATACTGTCCAACACTAGATTTATCACTTTATTTCACTGGAATTGGAGACTAGAAATGAATTATTTCCTCTGGTGGAAAGGAACAACTTAGGGCAGGCATGTCTGGCAATTTTTTGTGTTGCTATCTGATACAGTCCACCATGCAAGGGTAGGCTCTACCCAGAGATTAGCTATAATTCCAATTATTAATTAATAACAATCAGTGGATGTTATCTGTGCATGAAAATTGTACAACACGAGAACACAATCAAACTGTTATTAATAACAGTTATGGAAATAATCAAACATTTTTACATATAAAAAAGGTGACCAATAGATTGAAATACAAATACTAGACAACAGTAAGGGCTATATACTGGATCATTCCTATAGAGAGAAAGAGTAAACAATTCTAAAATTGGGCTAGGGGAATTATGTATATAACAAGCTGATTAAGTCATCTAACACCATTGTCAATGCCCCTATGAAACCTATGGCCTTTAGGCTATAGAGGCTCCAGTTAAAAGCACACCCCTATTAGAATAAATAAATAAATAAAATTTTCAAATGTTGCAGTTCAGAAGTATATCACATTTGAGTCAAAAGCTGCAAGGGTCAGGGCATTCATGGACAAAATAGGCTCAAGTAAATTGTAACTTAACTCGGTTTTTACATCATCTCTATAGAACTAAAATACAACTTTACATGTCATTAGAGAAGTTAAAGATGAAAAACAAAGAAATTAGAAGAGGCAAATATATTACCAAATTTAGCAACTATTTGAAAATTTACATATACTGATGATAAAGGTTTCCATGCCTGTGGTCATTGAACCTTTTTAATTATACTGTTGTTGAGTCAGCTAGGTACCAGCTTATTTTTTTTATCTTGCCTCATACATATAGGGCCAAATTCTAGGACTTCTTTTGCTTTGAAGTTTATGGCTATTGGTTGACAGGAAGAACAGAGCGCGGTAATGTACCAGGGGATGCTTAAATAGTTCATCAGGTAATTTTAGCTACCTGCCAAAGTTTCTTTATCAGTTTGAGCCACTCCATTATTAACAGGTTTATGTAAAGTATAATAACATAAAAGCAAAATATAAAACCTGAAAAATAGCTATCTCAAGTTAATGTTTATATGTTTAGTAGCTTGTAATAACATAAGGAGCCTGCTGCTTAGTGTTCTAAATAGAAAATGGAAAGATATAATTGGATGTGAGGTAATTGTATAAAAGAGGGAGTATGGTCACCAAGAGAAAGGAGAGAAGTAGTGGTCTAACTGGGCCCAACAAGTTTAACCATAAGTCTAGAAATTTCTCTTAATTTAGTCCTTCAAAAAATGAAAACTTCTACTATTTGCATTAAATAAATCAAGAAAAGGAATGTCACCAGCAAAAATCTAAGAAAATTCTACAGTTAATATCTGATTAAGGCCGGGTGCAGTGGCTCATGCATATAATCACAGCATGGTGGGAGACAAAGTCAGGCAGATCACTTGAGGCCAGGAGTTCGAGACCAGCTTAAGCAATGCAGTGAAACCCTGTCTCTACAGAAAATAAATAAATAAATAAATAAATAAAGTAGCTGGGTGTGGTGGCATGCACCTATAATCCCAGTTCCTCAGGAGGCTGAGGCACAAGAATTGCTTGAACCCAGGAGGCAAAATTTCAAGTGAGCTGAGATGGTGCTATTGCACTCCTGCCTGGGTAACAGAGTGGGACCTTGTCTCCAAAAGAAAAAAAAAATCTGATTAATTGAAGGCTATCTTGAGCAGAAAATAAAAGCAGAATACATATATATCTATCTCTTGTAATTCTAAAACTCTCATTTAATGCAATATACAAAGGGTGAATCAAATAGCTTGAGGACTGGCCAGGAGAGGCACTTTCCTGAAATCTTTCCTAAAAAAATTCTGCTAGAACTGTTGGAAGCTCCTAGGGGAATTGTTTTAGGAAAGTTTTCAGGAAGTTATTCTCCAAGTGATATGTAGGTAGGGAGGCAGATTCTGAGTTGAGGGGCACTATAGGGCACAGAGCATATTGAGTAGCAGAAAAGACCATTTGTAAGTGTTAAGAGTAGGGCAAAAGCAAATTACTTCAATTACTCTTAATTCCAAGTCTGATGTGGTATGAAAAAACATATATTCTGTTTAAAAGTTGCCAAAATTTAGCTGTTTTACACAGCTACCAAGAATTGTATCACAGATGCATATTTCATACTTGAGAAGGAATATTGGGTGGAACATATTTCTGAAATATTTATGATAAATTTTATTAGGCATGGCTGCTTTTTTTTTTAAGTCTTCCAAATAAATAAATATAATGCTAATTAGTAGATGGAATAGGGAGACAAAACGATTGAAATATTTGTTCAACTTGATCAAGGAGAGCATTTCTTAGATTATTAAAAGTAACAATTTTCTCAGAACTTAAGAAAAGTTTTTTCACATTAATGAAATTTTTGTACTATTGGGGTCACAAAGGGAAACAATAAATGACAACTCTATTCTTATGCCCAGATCTTAGCATTTTGAAAAATTAATAGTAGAAACCAAAATACTACTTTTAAAACTAATAAAGGATAAACTAGAAGACAGCTTCATGGCAAACAAAATAAGCTTACTAATTAAACCACAAAATCAGACACTTGATGCCCAGGCCCAGGCAGCACTACTTGAGGTCAAGCCTCAC
This sequence comes from Aotus nancymaae, assembly GCF_030222135.1. Classification (NCBI taxonomy): domain Eukaryota; kingdom Metazoa; phylum Chordata; class Mammalia; order Primates; family Aotidae; genus Aotus; species Aotus nancymaae. The sequence goes on from NW_026988453.1 coordinate 192,151, forward strand.
AGAGCACAGAATAAAAAATTAATGGAAAGCTCCTGCTCTCTAGAGTCAGGTTAGATTCCAGTAAGAGGAAAGGAAGGGCTGAGTCAAGCATCCCTATGTATTCCTCACAAATTTAAAAAGCAGATTAAGTTATTCCTCTTCCCCTGGGATAGACTAAGTGAAGAGGTGGACAGAGACTGGAAGACATATCAAATGAAAAGAATATTAGCAATTAGGGAGAAATACTCATACTTCCCCAACCCAAAATATATATACACAATTATTAAATTTATCTTAATGATGTCATACATCAGTAAAATGTAAAATTGTGTCAAAAATCAATCAACTGATATAGTACAATTCACACTATAGTGGTTTCATATTCTAGGAGTACCTGATGGCGTTTGAGATCTGTTTTTAGTTTATATTTTCTCCATGTTGTTTGTATGAGTCGAGCAGCTCTTATTTCTTTACGAAGATCCAAAAGCCTTGCACAAAGAAATGACAAATAGGTAATAACCACCTAAAATAAAAACCACAAAAGATAAAAACAGAAGGTGAACAGAGAATACAGTACTCACTATCATCTTCTGAGGCTTTATTATTGAATTATTAATTAAGAAACTCTTCTTTTACTTACCTTTTCATCTGGAATTGTATTCGACATATCTGAATGATTAATCATAGCAGGTATTCCACCAAGGTCTCTAACTGCAGACCTAACCAAATGAAAATTTTTCTTTTCATTTTCTAGGAGCTCTTTGTATAGTTCTGAAGTGTTTTCTATTATGCAGGAGGAAAAGAGAAATTAGGTATTTGTAGCTCCAAATCAGACATGGCAAAGAATCAGAAAAGTTAATTAACAAAAAGGGACTAACCCTGATCAAATGCTTTAAGAGACATATCCAGAGAACTTTCATCAGATTCAGATGATGAATTTAATACCACTGAACCAGTTTGCGTACATTCCACAGTTTGAGTAGTACGCTGACATATAGCGTTAAATGGCACATAGCAAGGATGGTAATGGTGGATCAGGTAACATAACACACGGCCGTCTGAGAAGGACACAGTAAAATTCTCCACCTGATTGAAAATACCACAAAAAGAATTAACTGCATTTAGAAAGTAATATAGATACAATGGTTTGCAGAATACCTGTGAATGATAGAGGAAGAGACTGGAGTGACAAATCTACAAGGTAAGAAATGGCAAGTTTGACTGGTAACCTCTAACATTTAAGAGAAAGAAGTAAAACAGACTCTCCCCTAGAACCACCTTATCTGAGGGCATGGCACATCCAACACCTTGATTTCAGACTTCTAACCTCTGGAACTGTGACAGAATAAATTTCTACTTTAAGCCATGTAGTTTGTAGTAATGTGTTCTGGTGGTCTTAGGAAACTACAATTAGCAATGAGAGTGGACTCTCGTTATTTGTGAAAACTAAATTTGTGAATGCTGAACCATCGCACAGAGGGGAAATACACAGATAGTGTCCTGTGAACCTCTGGTTATAACATGTTTATCAACATGTTATTGGATTATATAATCCACACATAACCTTGTTTTATGTGTGTTTCTGATTCAGTAACATTAAACTCGTGACCAACAGCCCTATAATTCATGCCTGCATTAAAATTATTTAATGCATATATTTTCTGTATAAAGGCACATCACAGTCTTCTCCTAAGAACACAGGAGTTAATTACTACACTTAAAGGCCATTTTAAACAGGGAAATCACCAACAACAAGCACAAAAGATTCAAAAAAGCGCAATGTTAAATAGGTTCCAAAAAGGACACTTATTTACAGTGCAAGAGCTGAAACAAAAAGACAGAGCGCCACCTTGTTTGACATCAACTGGGAATGAGTACCTAGGCATTCACACATGTCAATGAATGACCATAAAAGGCTGCAACTACTATTTTTGGCATTAAAAAGAAATTTTAGCTAGTATGAAAATTCCAAATGTGGAATTAATTAATACTGATGATCAACTTTGGCTCTCCAGTATTTAGTTAAAACATAAAAGATTATCCGTATGTGTAACATCTTTTCTACTAATAACTTCTTCAAAGTATAACCATATTGCAAGGTCTACCATATTTTGCTACACATACCCTGTATCACTGTTTCTGTTTTTTATTTGTTACCAGATAGTTTATCCATGTGTTAAGGGCAAATTTTTTTCACATATTTACATTAAGAAGTACACTTCATACAGAAATACAGTATCAACCCAACAAATGATTATAGAAAGACTTAAATTTTGTTTTTCTTCCTCTATCTAGTGGTAAGTTCTTGGTTGTCCCTTTCTGCATGTAGGCTTATTTGAATTGACCTTCATAATGATACGATCCTTTTATGTCCCAGTTCTACGCAAGCATCTTCTACTAAGACTTCCATCTAGGGCATATTTTTCTTCTCTTAGTGATAAAATTATCATGTATCATACAGTTAGTGATAGATTAGATGAAATATGGTATACAACACATTTACTCATTTGAGGAAAAGTTTGCTTACACAGATGAACTAAGAAATTGAAGAAAAGACTTTATGCATTAAGTTTAACTGACTTTTACCAACATTTATTAAAATATATTGGGCTAAACAAAAACAAAGAAACGTACCTTTTTATTATAGAAGGCACAAACAGCATTTACCCAATCCATCAATAACTTTATGTTTTCGCCATATTGTTCAAAGGAACCACTATCCCTTTTGCCTTTTTTCTTATTAGTAAGAGGATCAGACTGGCATGATGATAGAGATACTGTTTTCTTTATACTCTTTGTGTGTTTTAGAAAGGCAATTTCTTCCTTTAATTGATCTAAATTAAGAGAAATATTCACCTAAAACAAACACAAAAAAAGATAAATGCCTTTATATTTTCCACATATTATTTTTGACCCACACAGAAATAAAAGTAATCATCATCTTTTTTAGAGAAAGTGTAGAAGATTTTTTAAACCAGACAGTTAAAAAAATCAAAGAAAATAAAGTGCCTGGATATTTTAGTACAAAACAGTCCTTTTTTTCCAAAGACAAATACCATCCACACTGAAGTGATAAAATGTTCACTGGTTAAGAACACAAGATTTGGGGCCACATGGGATTTATCAATGATGTAAACTGTAGTTTCAGTTTCCTCATCTGAGAGGTAGACTTAACACCTACTTTGCAGGTGTGTGGTGAAGATTAGAATTAAATATATATATGTATAAAGCATATATCACAGTTCCTGGGGCAAAATAAACATTATTAAATGATACTTATTGTTGTTATTCTTTATTAGAATAATAAAGAATAATTCAAATTGTTTTTAAATCAGTATTCAAAATTGATAAAAAGTACAAGATGTACCAAATATATAATACCTGAAAAGCAAATGCTATTTTCCAAAGCAAACCAAGAGTTTTTTCTCTGTGCCTATCCACAATATCCTTAGACAGAATTGTATTTCCTATAAAAGAAAAGGTTGTCCATTAGCATAAAATATGCACATATCAATATTCAGTGAGGAGAATAAGTTTTAGCTCGACTCAGTTTTTACCATGCTCATCACTTAATTCAATTCCTCGTGATTTAAGAACTTGAAGAACAATGTCAACATTGTGCATCTTTTGAAGACGACTTATTGCCGGAATCCTGAGTTTCTTTGAGAGATCCCAGTTCTGTGTGAGAAGTTCCATGGTTCGCCTAGCAGTAATAAAATGTTCAGATGAAATTGTTATATAAAAACATATATGGAAAAAAAACCTTCATTGAAATATAGTTATTTCCCACATAAATCCCAGCAGTTTAAGGGCTTTCTGATAAGTAAGACTTCAAAAAGTATCTCAAAACTCTGTTGCTCCATAGTTGGCAAGTAGAGTTCTTATTTTAAGTCTGGGATCGAATTGTGTGAACAGATGATAAGAAAATAAGACATACGCACAGAAATGCATACATGAACGAACAGGGCTCTACAGAGAAGAAAAAGAAGAAAGGAAAGATGTAGAGCCGAGAGGAAGCACATTTATTTATTGGGATGTACTATATTCTACATATCAAGCAAGTGGTTTATTCTCTTATTTTAGTTATCATGGTAAAGCCCACAATTAGATATTGTTAGATGAAGAAACTAAGGCCCAAAGAACGTAAATGAATTGCCGATGGTCATAGAGCTGGTAATGGCAATACTAAGATGAGAAATACAATCCAGTTTTACTAGTTTCCACAGTAATTCCTTTATTTATGTAATATATATATATATATATACTATACATAAATAATATACATACACATATACCTAATTACTATACAAATATTTGAGTATCTACCTAACAGAGACAGGTATACCACAGTTCGAATTCAAACCCCTAATATTATTTGACCAGTAGTATTTTATTCACTAGACAATAGTTAATATTTCCCCAGAAAAAAGCAAGCCCCAACTGATTTCTGTCTGTAACCAAAAGCTGGCAGAATTACTTATAGAACCACAGTTTCTAAAGGCTAGAAAGAGACTTAAGATAATTCTGGGCCAACCATCCAATCAGTTGTAGACCAACCCATCACCCATGGCATTAATAGAGTAACCATTACAAAGCATTCTCAAGTGACTTAAAGATCTATGAAATAGTCATTTTGCTCACACTTAACAAAACAGAAATTTGGTTATGCAAGATCTATCTCTTAACTACTTAGAATTCCTAAACCGACTAAATAACATCAACATCCAACATTTCTAAGTCCTCAGTAACTCCTGTAAAAGCATAAAAACAGGCTTTCTGACAGGTTCTGGTGGCTCATGCCTGTAATCCCAGCACTTTGGGAGGCCAAGGTGGGTGGATCATCTGAGATTAAGAGTTCAAGATGAGCCTGGCCAACATGGTGAAACCCCCAAATTTTTGTATTTTTCCATCTCCACTAAAAACACAAAAATCAGGCAGATGCGGTGGTAGGTGCCTATAGTCCCAGCTCCTCGTGGGGCTGAGGCAGGAGAATCGCTTGAACCCAGGAGCCAGAGGCTACAGTGAGCTAAGATCACCCCATTGCACTCCAGCCTGGGCGACAGGGCGAGACTCCGTCACAGGGGAAAAAAAAAGGGATGGGGGGCTTTCCTTGTGGAAAAATAGCACTCAGCATTAAACCAATCCTTGTTCCTCCTAGAAAGTGGAAAAAGTATAAAAACATGAATTCCTATTGGCCATAATATTGATGTGGTGACTTGAATTTATGGAATAAACAAATTAACCAACTAAAAAAATAACGTGAAATATTTTAAACAAAATGATCTTAGCTTGAATGGAACTGCTCAAGTGAGACAAAGCTGTAGTAATGTTCAAAAGACTATTAACTGATGAGAATACTCATCAGAAAGAAAAGAATGTTCATGGAAATTTAGCATAAAAGAAAGCAAAGGACATGTAAATTGTTTTCGAAAAACTGGGGATTCATAAAAATCTAGGATCTCGTCCTCATAAACATCAAAGAATTCCTCCATTCTAGCCAAGTGGTCCTCTGACCTCTGTTTGAACCTTCCAAAACTATGAACTGCTTTCTTCCTACAGACATGTCTGAATATTGGCAAGTTTTTATACCAAACCCACACTGATCTGCCTAAAACTTTCATCGTTCATGCATAGTTATTTTGCTTGGCAATAAACAAATCTAATCACTTTTGAGTATAAGACAGTTCTTCAAATATATGAAAACATTTATGTCCCAGAGTTTACTCTTCTGTTCTGTTTCTCTAAATATTCAGTTCCTTCAATGGGTTTCCATGAAACATGGATGTAAGGTTTTTAGTTTATACTCTAAAGTTATCTCTAGTAAAAACAAAGAAATTTAAAAATATATCCAAAGAACTTCTTTCCTATTATTCAGTTGAGTTTTTAAACAATTTGAATTTTAACATGAAGACTGCCTGCAATTAATTTTAGCTACAATATAAGCAATTTAAAATCTGACAAAAATGTACCAGGGTCAGGTAAAGAATCTGGTTAAGTTTTAACTGTAGCAGAGATATTTTAAAAAGACAATTAAATCTGTGCTTCCCATACATCAACATTTAACTAGCTGTTTTGAGGCATAACAACTTCCTAAACACACAGAGAAAAAACTGTCATTGCTTTAAAGAAATCTCTTGCCTTGACCCCAAAAGTGCTTCCCTGATAAGGATGTAACATATTTTGGAGAGTTCCCTAGACATAAAATGAGTATCTCCAACCCAGGTATCCTGAAGAGGCCAATCATGGCAAAATGCTAAAGTCCATTCCTTCCAAAGCAAAACTGGCTAGCCATTATACATACCAAAGCCAATTTTGAGCATTCCAGTTTGCTACTGAGGAAATACTGTGTAATCTGAAGTCAGATTTCATGAGTTTATGTCTCGATTCCACCGTGGAAAACTTTGGCAATCTATTCTACCACTTCATCTCATTTTCCTGATATGTAACAAGGTTGACACTACTAAAAATGGTCTCGAATGATATAAAACTCATGAAACCACTGTCGATAAAAAGTGTTATTTCAATGTTTGATATTTTAATTAGTTTAATGCTCTTACCAACTCCTATTCTGAGACATCAGTAATTATTATCCATGAGCCCTAGTACCATGCCATCAAGAAAAATGGTGTGGATAGGAGACAAGGTTTCTGGACAAAACACTGATGTACCATTTCCCCGAAAAAGAAACCATAATTTTTTCAATACTAAATTTATTCTACTACATGAAAGAGCAAGATTGAATAATTATTAAAAAAAGTGTTTTCCAGAAAATATTAATCTACTCCATTAAGCAAAATAATTCTATTTCTTATACTTACACAAGGCGCACGCCACACTGCAAGTCTACAGCAAGATTTGCAACAGCAAAATCAAATTCATCAAATGGTGTCTGAACATGGTTAACAGGTAATCCCAATAAGCCAAGGTGACGGGAAAGGTCACCTTCACCACTTAGGAAATCTCGTGAAAAAGCCAAAAGGATTTCTTTACTTGCCTATAAAGAAATAAGTTCCAGATATTATATTCCAATATTATAATTTTGCTTATAATAAAAACAAATCCTCCAAATCATTATGTACATATAAAAATAAAATAGTAATGTAAAAAGTTTCGTATTATACATTAATAATGTAAATTGCATACATTTCCAACTTAAGACCTTTCTAAAAGTTGCTCATAATAATACACTATAAATACTAGCATTGGCCAGGAGCAGTGCCTCATGCCCGTAATCCCAGCACTTTGGGAGGCAGAGGCGGGCGGAGCACAAGGTTAAGAGCTCGAGACCATCCCGGCCAACATGGCAAAACCCCGTCTCTACTAAAAATACAAGAATTAGTTGGGCATGGTGGCACATGCCTGTAGTCCCAGCTACTCAGGAGGCTGAGGCAGAAGAATCACTTGAACCCTGGAGGCAGAGGTTGTAGTGAGCCAAGATCACACCACTATACTTCAGCCTGGGCAACAGAGTGAGACTCCATCAAAATAAAAAAATAAAAACTAGCATTAATTTGATAATATGCTACATCAAAATTAGGAAAGAAATTTTCCCCAAAATTAAATCTTCAGAAGCATAGTTTAATCCATTTTCAAGTCAAAATTAAGAGTAACGATGATGTGCTGGTCAAAGGTAAATCAATAAAAATCAGGGATGGTTAAAATTACTGATGGAACTCACTAGACAGGCATTTCCTATATTACTCCCCTGAGTATTATTCTTTGGAAAACTAATTTTTTTTTCTAAAGAGAAAATATATCATAAAAGCAAGAAAAAGTCTTAAATGGGAAATACAAAATATAAAGCATGAAATGAAAACCATACCTTGAATTCAGCATCTTTACAAAAGAGACAAGGATCATGATCAATGAGTCTGGAAATTTTAGCATAATCAAGAAAACAGACCAACAACAATAATTTTTTCAAGGTGAATTTGGACAAAGCTTCTTCATGACCTTAAATAAAGTACAATAAAGCATAGCAAGTTAATTTATGAAAGGTAGGTTTCACCTTAAAATATGATAATGATAATAATAATAATATGTTAGTTAAAAAAAGAGGGGGTAGCTAGCAGAAATAAAACACTATGTGCCTTTTTAAGTGCTTTATGTGTATAAATCCATTTATTCCTCCCAATTGCTCTATGGGACAGGTACGTACCACTTACTATTTTCAATTCATAGATGAGGAAACAGGCACAGAGGTATCAAGAGATTTAGTTGGTCTTACTCAGCAAATATTTAATGAAGACCTACTATACGCAGCACTATCGTAGGTGCTAGAAATATAGTAGCACACTACAACAACTGTGACCCCCATAGGACTTACAACCCACTAGGAGGAAAGAATGGGTAGAGACCACAAATAGAATTATAAATAGTAATGGAGGAATTGATGGGGAATGAGGGTGGAGGAAGGGGAAGTACTAGAAACAGAGACTTATTAGATTGGTTTCTTTGAGAAAGAAAAATGTAAATAGAAACAGGAAGAATGACAAGAAGCCATTTATGTGTAGCGTGGAGAGAATGCAGGAGAGGCAGAGATACTTACCATCTCTATACAGATGAGGAACAGTGGGGTGTCTATACTCAGCTGCTATATCAGGATTCCAAAGTAAGCGATTCAGAATAAACACAGCCAATCCTGTGACATCACTGTTATCTTCCAAAGATATGAGTTCTCCATAAATTGTCTACAAAGAAATTAAAGCCAAAGTTGGAATTATGCTATCTCTAAGAAACAAAGGGATGTGACTGAGGAATGACAGACCATAACCTTGGGAACTGGCAAAGTTCTTCTTTTTAAATGACATGGTTATTTGCTAAATAACCTCTTTAAACTAAGCATATATAATTTATGTAGTTTTTAGTGTATATGGTATACTTTATAATGAAAAAAGGCAAAGCTCAGGACTAAGATAGTCTTAATTATCTGACAAGCAATATTCCCATTTTAATTTTTTCATTTAAGTTAAAGAACTATCAAATATAGGCATGTTGCTCAAATTTATTTTTAACTGTCCCATTAAGTACATCATGAAGATATGACAGAAATCTAAATATTCAAAATTTTATAATAGTTATCAAGGTAGAAAAAATCTGCAAATCATCTAAGATAATTTGGAAAGTTCAGATCTGTTTACAATCAATGACTTAAATATGAAATTAGTTTAACATTAGCTTGCTTATTATTAATAATTTTTAAAGCAATAAGAAAAAAACAAAAAAAAATCAAATTCTGTGACCCTACATTGACAAAATATAAAGATTAAACAATGGAAAAATATTAATACCTAACAAAATGGAGGTATTTATCTTTATTTACTTTTTTTTGGCCTTTGAAACTTTCTTAAAATCCTCAAAGATCATGGCCATTTATTTGCAGAATCCTAGGGTACAGTAATAAGGTACCTGTAAAAAGATAATACATCCCTACCACCTGCCATAAATTCACTATGACATGTGGGAGGTTAATACAGTCCTACCTAGTTTGTGCTTAGCCAGATAATGCACTTTGGCCAATGGAATGTGGGTGGAGATGATACAAATTACATCAAAGAGGTTTTAAAAAGCATTGCAAGGTTCCACCCAAGTTCTTGATTTTATTTCTGCCACAAAAAAGCTATGTCCCAAATATGGGGATTCTACTTCAATTGAGGTTCCAGAATTGTTTCACACATGAAGCAGAGCCAGTTGATATGTAATTTGTCAACTATTTAAAGGGGGATACTGGAATTGAAATAAGAAATCCCAGCAATGACACCATAATGCTGTGTAACCACAGTAAGCCTATTATTTATTCTCTCTGGGCCTCAATTCATTGGTATATAAAAACCAGATTATTACAAAGATCCTGTTCAGTCCCAAAGACTCTTCTATTCCAAAACTTGGAATAAATTAAAATCATAATGAGAGATCTTACATTAAGAAGGTAAGAAACTTAAAAAAAAAAAAAAGTGAAAACATACTAGTAAAATACTAAATAATAGGGATGCACAGAAGATATTTTTAATAAAAATTATCTTTAAACAGTCAATTATTAAGAGTAGGTTTCTAATTAAATTGGTTTTAACATTCTAGATATTACAGAGCCAAGTACTACATAAACAATGGAAATCCTGATGACATTTTTATGAGTACTATTCCATCAGATTGGTATAGGTTCAATTCCTGATCAATTAATTGGTATACAGCAAGTCATTTTAACATCTAAGCTTCTGTTTTGTTAGTGAAGTGGAAATAATAATACATACCTCACTGGGTTTTAAGAAATTTAAATTAGAAAATGTATTCAAAGCAGCCTTGTCTTTGCATTTGTAAATTTTCAAAAATGAGTTTACTATAGTTGTCATTATATCCAGTACCAAATTATGTTTATTTAAGAGACTGTACAGTAAAATGTAGTATAACAATATGGTATAATAATATACAATAGCATAGTCTATTTACCTAATAAGCATTTATTAATGGGTCTTACATTTTACACTAAAAGATGAATCAGGCTAACCTAATGATTTTATAACTTTTATAAGTAAAACCACATTTTAATAAAATGGGTCTATTCTACAAAAAATGTATAATAAAAACATATTGTTTTCAAAATCTGAATTGTGTGCTTACCTCTAGACCAATTCGAAGCCACAAAGGATTGTATGACAACAGCCAATTCAGGACCTTCTGACGTTCTCCTGAAATACATGTCAAAGGCAAATATGTTCAAATTGATAATCAAAATTTTATTTAAAAAAAATAAAACTTCATGGAGAGTGTATCACTGGGAAAAAAATAATTGCTTATATGAAATAATTTAAATAAAATACACTTCTAGTCTTAAATATACATGATCATATTCAAGTATGTGGGATTTTTGGCAGCAAAGCTAAAGCATTTATACTTAGCTTTGAAATACAAAATCTTTGGGGAAATAAGTATCTGAAAGAGATTCCTGCATTCTTATGTTCATGGCAGCATTATTCACAATATCCAAGATATGGAATCAATCTAAGTGTCCATTAATGCATAAGTAGATAAAGAAAATGTGGGGTGTGTGTGTGTGTGTGTGTGTGTATGCATATATATGTTAAATATGTATCTATATATAATGAAGTACTATTCAGCCTTAAAATGAAAGACATCCTATCATTTGTGATAACATGGATGAATCTGGAGGCTATTATGCAAAGTGCAATAGCCTAGGCACAGAAAAACAAATACTGTATGATCTCATTTATATGTGAAATCTAAAAAAGTTGAACTCATAAAAGCACATAGAATGGTGGTTGCCAGGGAATATGGTAGAGAAGTTGGGGAGATGGTGTCAAAGGGGTACCAAGTTTCAGTTACACAGAATGTATAAATTCTGGAGATCTAATGTATACCATGATGACTATAGTTAAAAACAAGTGAATTGTATACTTGAAATTTGCTGAGAGTACTTCTTAAATGTTCTCACCACACTCACACACAAAGGTAACTATGTGAGTAGATATATTAATTAACTTACTATAATCATTTATTAATATATACACATATCAACATCATGTTGCATACCTTAAATATATGCCATTTTTATTTGTCAATTATATGTCAATAAAGCTGGGGGGAAAAAATCACAAAATCTCTTGAATGTTTTTAAAGAATTAATGTCAAGATTTCTGCAATGTTCTTACCCACATCTTTCCATAGGTGTCTATCTTTCCGAACAATTAACCGCCTAGCTTCAATTTCAATTTCAAGCTTTTTAATAGCTTTAACCATTTTTTCAGAAGTAAACGAATGGCATGCTGCACGACGTAGTCTGTTTAACCTACACCGAGCAGTATAAGTTCTGAGAGACATTTCCTCTTTTGTAGGTGCTCTAGGAACACTTATTTTATGTTGATTCTCCAATCCCAAAAGAAGAGTAGCAGCATTTACTGGGTAAAAACAAAAGAAAGAATGTTTCTGGTTAAACAATATCTCTACATATTCTTAAATCCAGCAATAAAATGTAATTTCAGATGGTAAAAACAGAATCTATTCCGCACCCCTGCCAAGCTTACTCCTTAGGCCAGTCTGTCACTGCAACCTATGAGCTCTACCTGCAAAATGCACTCCAAGTCTAACCACTTCTCACCAATTCTGCTATCACATAAGTTCAAACATGATTATCTCTAATCCAGACTAATGAATTAATCTAACTGGTTTATCTGTTCCCATCTTTACAATTAATGAAAGTCAAGTTTCTAAGAAATATAATTTTTAAAAATCAGTTGAATTTTGCAATGTAATTTAAACTTTTATAAAACACATTTTCTTTTAAGAAGAGAACTAAAAATGGGGCTTTGCTTCCTTTTGGGAAAAAAAAAAACCAACTTTTTTTTTCTTTTTAACATGATCTCTAAGATCACTGCTTAGAGAGCATCTAATTAAAAACCCTTTTAATACAAAAATCCAGCCAGGTACAGTTGCTCACACCTGTAATCCCAGCACTTTGGGAGGCCAAGGCAGGTGAATTACTGGAGCCCAGGAGTTCAAGACCAACCCTGGTAACACAGCAAGAACTTGTCTTTTCAAGAACAAAAAATAGTAATAAAAAAAATTGCCAGGCATGGGGGCGTGCACCTGTAGTCACAACTACTTGGGAGGTTGAGGGAGCAAGATTGCTTGAGCCTGGGAGGTGGAGGCTGCAGTGAACAGTGATCACATCACTGCACTCCAGACTGCGTGAGGGAGTGAGACCTCGCCTCCAAAAACAAAAAAGAATAAATCCTATACATGCACTTCTCTGACAAAAATAAACTAGTGTCTGTCTGAATTCCAGGACAAGAGGAAAATCATCACTTTAAAAGTTAGTCTATATAATGGTTTGACAATTTTAACATTTATAAAAATTTTTCCTTATCTTGAGCTGAAATTGATCCCTATAACTTCTATGCAAGAGCTGCACAAAAGTTAAGGTTCCTTCTCTTTCACAAGAAAACACTTCAAATGTTTGAAAGGCACATCTCTACTTTGTCCCTTTCCCAAGGTTTTTCTTTTCTAGAATAAACACTGAAACGTTTAAAAAATTCCTCATATGAATTGGTGTTCAATTTCCTCATAATCCTATATCTTTCCGACATACTTCTTAAACTAAGGTATTTAACAGGGGGGAAAATATGCCCAAAGTGGGCAAGCCACACAGGACTGACTGCATTGACTGACAGGAGAGAATAGAGAACAAAAAGTGTATTTCAGTACTTTTGGTATGAAAAATCTACATATATAAATTTATATAAGTAAAAATTCTTACCTATACAAGCATTTAGGCTAATGAACAGTGAATTATGCCATTAATTATAATAACAATATAAAATTAAAAAATGATAAACCATGCTAAAAATTTTGTCTGTTAGAAATATTATTAAATTTAAACATTAATTTAATGTTTACCTTCAGAAATATTTGTTTTTACAGTGAAGTCATCAGGGGTTAATATAAAATTTAGCCACCAAGTGAAGCCCTGTTCCTGCTTTTCCTTCCAGCGTTCATCATAAAACATGTTTTTTGCAGCAAATGGCATTGGGTGTCTGGGAATACCTAAGAATACAATTAGGTTATTGCATAAGAAAATTTCTCTTATTATACAAAATATATTAAAAGCCATTTTTACTAGCAATACCACCTGTAAAACACTAAATAATATTTGCTTTTCTATTACTTGCTGGAAAGAGCTGAAAGCATTTTGATTAAGAAATGTGATCAGAGCAAAATGCGGAAAAGTAAAGCAGTATTTCCTGGTTATTTAAAAATACTAAACCACCATGAGTCAATTGCATTAAAGTCTGATAGAATATCTTTTTTATAATTGATGCATAATAGATGTACTTTTTTTTTAGGTACACGTGATCATATAATCATAGAATTGATACAAATCAGATCAATGTGCTTGGGATAGCCATCACCTTAAATAGCTGTCTTTTCTTTATGCTAGAAACATGAGTTATTCTCTTCCAGCTATTTTGAAATATACAATAGATTACTGACCCTACTGATTTATTGAACATTTGGTCTTTATTTCTTTTATCAAACAGGAAGTTGACAGAATATCTTGTCGTTTTAATACACACTTAACAATTCTTCCAGGCTTCTATTCAACAACAAAAATCAATTCATTTCCATGTGAAATGCAATTAACGCTTCATTCAATGTCATGTTTTCAGAGAGTTTAAGTATAATAAATACTTGCCTGTTTTTAGTGGTTTTATGAAGGTCAAATTAGACTGTGCCACAGCGATAATGGGTTTTGTCCTTTTACTTGTTTTAAAAATTGGAGTTTTGAATTCTAAAATAAATTAGAAAAAAAAATTAAGAGAATTGAAATATAAAATAAATTCCGTAAATAGGCCAGTGATTTGAAAGTTAGTGTGGGTTCCTCACAATCATTCATTTAGCAAATACTTAATAACCACTGTGCTCCAGGCACCAACGCTATGAATTCAGTGATCTATCAAACCAACATACAGAAGTTACAGAACATAAACCACAATTTATTTTGTGTTTATAGAGGCTAAAGTCTAGATTCAACCACAACTTATTGTGTCTGTGTATTCCAGACTTTTTGCTAGGTGCTGAGAATAGGCAGAATTGAAAAATATGCTCCCAGCCCTGAAGTGGTTTTCAGTCTGGTAAAAAAGAAGTTTATAAATGGCAGAAGAGCCTTCCCAGATGGGAGTCTACTTAACTCCTGAAATTAAAATCAGGCATGAGGAATGTGACCTGTTGCCATAACTGAAATAAGGATGAAGGAAAGAATACATGTAGGAAATGACATGCAAGAGGTTGGAAGAGGTAGGGAGGATTTCAACAATATTAAAAATAATAGTGGCAGCTAATAGTTAAATACTTTGTGCCAAGCACTATCATAATCTTTTTCTCACATAATTATGAGAACAAATTTATGAGAAGTGTAATATTATTACCACAATGTATGTAATTAGGATACTGAGGCTTTGAGCAATTAAGCCACATGGTCAAGGTCACATAAGCTAGTAAGTAGCAAAAATTTGAACAAAGGCAGTATAGTTACAGAGACTCCACTATTAATCACCTTGAAGCACATACTATGCCAACGAAGAATTTTAATCAAGGAAGTAAAAACCCTCAGTTATATTTAAGAAAACAGCATGGACAATGGAATGAGCAGGGTCAAGATTAGAAAGAGAAAATGACAAAGCAGTTATTGCAATGACCCAAAGTAGATATGGTGAGACAAATTAAAACAGAGTCAAGGGAGACAAATCAGAGGAGAGTTATTTTAATAGTGGAAGCAACAAGCCTTAATATCAACTTATGAGAAGAGTGATAGAGAGTAATAGGCTGATTCCCAAGTATGTCACCAGGATGGTTGATATAATGCCAGGTGGCTACCAAAGAAAACGCAATACAAATCACAGCAGCAAATAACCTATTGGAATAGCAGTTTACTCTTTCAAAAACAGGTTTCACAACAGCACTGCTACTAAATATAAGCAAAGATTTAATAAGAAACTACATCCCCCATACAAAATCCTCCAAACTGTTTTTGTATGTTCCAAGAGCTAAATAGAGCTTTTACATTTGTAAAGAGTTAAAAAAAATTCAAAATAAAATTTCATAAAACACAAAACTCACATGAAAATCAAATTTTGGTGTTTATAAATAAAATTTTACTGAACCACAGCCATACTCACTGATCTGCACATTGTCTATGGCCACCTTCTGCTTTCCTACAAGAGCAGTAGAGTTGAGTAATTGCAATGCAGATCTATATGGCCTGCAAAGCCTAAAATCTTTACTATCTGGACCAATAGAGGAACAGTTTGCTTACCCTTGTTTTAAAGGGATCTCAAACCTCTATCAATTGTGAAAATAAGGAATATAATTAAATTGCAACATAATATTAGATTGTAACCTTCCATGAATTTGAACATTTAAAAAGTAAATTTCTAAGGAGAAATTCTTCATTCTGAAATCTTACAGAAATTAGTCCCTCTATGTGGAACCATTTTCTTCTTTAGGAAGTCTTTCTTGGAACCATTACATTATGAAATATAAATGTATATTTCTTGCAATTTACACACAAACCCTCTGCTTCTATAATTCCCTGAGCAAAGCAAAATCACAGGACTGAATGCAACTTGAGGACAGGAATGATACCTTTCCTTCCTGTGTACACAGTGCCTAAAAATGCACCTCACATAGTAGGCACCTTATCAGCCAAATAAACATATCTAGACAAATTGCCTTTTCTGATGCCTTAGATTTCTCAGAGGTACAAAGAGTCACTTTTGGTTACTTAACTGCCTCTCACACAGGCTCATAAATCAGATACCCAATATGTAGAATTCTAATTCTAGCAAAAAGGCTCAACCAAGTGGCTGCCTCAAACAAACAGCGGGTGTGAGTGTCAACACTTCAGTGGCTTATTTGTTCATTTATTCACTTATCTATTCAGCCATCTTTTATTGTATATCTTGTAGGAAATTAAAATAAGTATGTTCCTTATAATCAAATAATTTGTTACTGATCAGAACATATCCACAGGAAACAGCAAAAGCAAAGAAAAAGAGTTAATAGGTACAAGATGTCACATAAGCTGTACTCACATTTGCTAAGGAAATGTACTAGCAAATACGTAAGTAAAAAGTTTAATACAAGCTTATCAATAGCAGATTTACTAAACCAAAAGGAAGTATGCCCTTTACAGGTATACTTCATTTTTTTTTTTTTTTTTTTTTGAGACAGAGTTTCACTCTTGTTGCCCAAGCCGGAGTCCAGTGGCAGGATCTCGGCTCACTGCAACCTCCCGCCTCCCGGGTTTAAACAATTTTCCTGTCTCAGCCTCCCAAGTAGCTGGGATTATAAGTGCGCACCACTATGCCCGGCTAATTTTTTGTAGTAGAAACGAGGTTTCACCATGTTGGCCAGGCCAGTCTTGACCTCCTGACCTCAGATGATCTACCCGCCTCAGCCTCCCAAAGTGGTGGGATTACAGGCGTGAGCCCCCGCGCCTGGCTTACTTCAGTAGATTTTATAAACAAGACTCACCAGTTTTCTTCTTCAGGCTTAATTTCTCTCTGTTGCTAATACGTTTTGAGATGGGTGTTACCACATTTTTTGTTTTCTTAACAGTTGATGTTTTACACTCAAAGGAAGAAAAATGGATTCTTTTGATTTCTCGCACTTCTGTATGTTCTGTCACCGCAACTCTCACATTTGCATCTCCCATGCTTCCATCACTCTTTCTTTTCCGAGCAACTGAAGCTGTTGTCAAAGATGGCGTTATTTCATTTTTATAACTCTTAGATTTACTTAATACTGGATCTATAATTGGAAGATAAGAATGAAAATCTTCTTTTTCCTTTTGATTATTTATTATTTTTTCATTTTCACCCACTGCACTGTTGAGACATCTTTTGGCTTTTGGTTTATTAATCTCAGTTTGGTTTTCTCTGGGACAGGTGGGCTTCCTTTTAGTAACAGTGGCGGAAAGTATTGGGCGCCTCTTAGGTTGTTTATTGTGGCTATGACTAGAAATATCCTTAACTGCAGGAAATTTAGGCTGATTTTGTTTTATAAAACTGCAGCAATTTGACTTCATTTCTACCAGTTCTTCAAAAGTAGCTTTGGGAGATTTTGAACCCTGACATTCAGGAATACATGGGAAAACTTCACTTTTTCTCCAATCTTGAAGAGACTGTGGGACTTGAGAATTTTCATTTGATAATGTTACTTTACATGTTTGCTGAGACGTACGCATACATGCCATGCTATCTTTCAAAAATTGATTTGGGGACAAAATGGAATTAATTGACTCTGATTCTAGATCCTGATTTAGACCATAATTATCTTTTATGAAAGAATCCGGACTTAAAATTTTCTGATAAATTTCATGTGCAGTTGTTGATTCCAAATGCACAGGCTTTGAATTATCTTTCATGAACATGTCTGATGAAAGACAGGTTCCTAATTCTAGTTCATTATTATCTCCATGACTGTTATTTACAAAAGAATCTGGACTTAGAAAACTTCTTTGGCTTTGTGTAATGTTCAAAGTTGAGCAGTTTGGGGTAAGAATAAGTTTATTATTCTCTCCACTTTGGTCATTAACATTTATGGAATTAAAAGAAGTTTCAGATACAACTTTCTCATTAAAATCATCTTTTGAAACACTGGCACTGTCCACATTCAATAGTTCCCTATTTTCTGATGCATGAAGAGATGAGTAGGCAGTAGATCGACGTACAGAAAGTGGCAAGCAAGTTGCACCATGGCATTCATTGAACGTAGGGCTAATAGGTGATATGAGTATTTTATTTTCTTCAAGTGTTAAATAATTGTTTTCTGTTGGGGGACCACCTTCATTCATAGCCAGATTTTCACAGGCTTGTAGTGGGCTTCTAACTCTGTCAACTTTTTGGGAAACACTAAATGTTTTATTAACATTTTGAATATTTGAAACCCTTCTCTTGTGACTTGTAGAGGCTGAAATTTTCTTCTTTTTAATGGTATCCCAAAGATTCCTCTGCAAAAATAAACAAAATATACCAATTAAGAATGTAGCTACTATTACCTTTAAATAAGCAATATTACTTCAAGCCTGTTATCAAATTAAGTTTTACATAAAACACTTTCTTAGAGTAAATCATAGAATGGTTAAAACATTACCTTTTTCTTTTTCTGCTCTTCTGCATTTCCTAATAGTATAGCTTGGTGTTTCAGAACATCATTTACAAGAAATGTCATAATCTCTCTTACTCGGCCTTCTTTGAATGGTGTCCAGTTAACAGAAATAACAATTTTCTCTTTAGGCTATAATCAAAACAATACATTATCTAACTACAGTAGTAATTATATAATAACCAAAACACATTATATGTAACTTACAGTAGGGCTTAATAATTGTTAATCAACACTCTATACACTAAACATTTAATAAATCAAATATATTTTTCCTTCTCTATCTGCTCATTTAAGAAAAAAAGCCACTAGTAATAACAAGGTTCACAAGAAAATAAAATTATTATAAAATCTTAACTGTATTAAAGCAATGGAACAGAAATCATTTTGAGTGGTTTCAAAAGATTTAATTGTATATTTCTACTTTGTAGATGTATAGAGTACTTCTATTTCAAACATAATGACCCTGTATTATGAAGACTTTATTTAAAAAGAAATATAAAGATGATCAACTAAATTCTTTCCTCCCCACAAATTCCTCTAAAGTCCACATCATCATACTGAGATTTCTTAAACAGTTACTATTGTTCCAGGCCTAAGTGCAGGTATCCTAGAAAACTCATTTAATGTTAACATCCTTAGGAAGCAGGTATTATGATTATGCACATTTTACAGATGAAGTAACTTACATCCAGAAAAGTCAGCCAAAGTCACGCAGGTACCTATCAGAATCCAGGCAGTCTAATGCCAGAGTTTGGACTTCAACAACTACACCCTACACCTGGCAGGTAGATAGAATCTGCCAAATTTAAACGCTGACATGACAAAACAAATATTGTTTTTCTGGAGAAACAGACAAGTTTTTGTTTTAAAGGAGAAATAATATAACATCATAAACAACTGATTTAAAAAATAAGAATAGTGCATTTTTACTCTATAAAATAGTTTATTCTAAAAATAACAGCAAAATTTAGTTCCACATTACAACCAAAAAGACTAAGTTAAGAGTATTAACTGGATAGGAAAGAAATCTGTCTTTCCAAAGAAAGGAAAAGCGGCCCCTTTTCTTTCTGATCATGAAACAGAGGGCCAGGACGGACAGGTTCTGAAGTGTAGATAGATGAACCATTGGTGACATACAAGTTAAGGCACCTCAGATTAGAATCTCTTTTTTCTGCCTAATGAAGTGGTTATTAGCCTACTAGTTCAGATCTCCTCAGCTAATGGTTTTCTCACTTTTGGAGGTTCTACTCAATGGAAAGGTCACATCAGTCAAAATAAAAACATAAATTCTCTGGTCTTTGGTGAAGGGGATTGGAGCATTACTCTTGCAAATGCAATGCAGTAAAAGAAAGCTACAGAAGTTCTTGAAACAACATTTATAAAATTAAATTTGATGCGCCATTAAAATTACACTGACAGCAAAGAAAAAAAGGATTAAAATACTAAACTGTGCATACATACTACACATACATACTGAAAACAACCCTAATTAGTTTTTTGTTGTGGTTTTTATTGTACGCATTTAGCCAAACAAAGCTCACTATATCACCAGAAAAAAAGTTACCTCGACTCTAAGGGTACATATAGAAACTAAAATGCACGTTAAGAGGGCTGATAGAAAGTAATCAAAAAAGCTGCTTTAGCCAAGGTACTCCTGGTCAATCTTTAAAAAAAAGTGCACTATTAATTTAGAATCTCAAGAACATTTCATAACGTCTTAAGTCTATTAAAAGTGCTTATCGATTTAACAGAAAAGTCTACATAACTTGCTTCTAAAGATGCTAAATGCGCGTGCGTTGGTCACCGACTAAGTTAGGTCTACCCTAGCCTTCATTTAGAGAGAATATATAAATAAAAACACATGTGTATGCGTCAAGGGCCCACCCACAGTTATTAAGTGAAAGGGAACTGACCCCCCATTCCCTAAGGGTCTTTTCGGATTTGTTTTCCAAGCGTCATCCCTCCTGAGGAGGGTGGCAGGAAAGATAGCGGAGAATCGAGCACCCGGCCCGGAGCACGCTCCTCCCAAGGCCTACCTGCAACACGAAACAGCGCTGCGACACGCTGAAGCCCAGGTCTGCGGCCGGGAGGTGGGAGATCTTCACTTCAGCCACCTCCTCGTTAGGGTTGTCCAGGGTCAGAGGCAGCGTCCGTGAGGCTCCCAGGCGAACGTCCCCGAAGCAAAGGAAAGGAGACCTGCAGAAGTGGCTAAGAAGCAGGACCGGAGGGGAAGCCGCCTCCTCTTCGGCCGCGGGGCCCCGCAGCCCAGCGCACGGCCTCCGCTCGGTCGGGCTCACCTCCCAGCAGCCTCGCCCCACTCGCCGGGTAGCCATGACGACTTCGAGCCCCCGCCTGGATCTCTTGCCCCGCTCCCACGAGGCTGTTCCGGAGCGGGGATCCAGGACTTACGCTGACCGCTTCCCCTCAGGGGAGGCTGTAGAGGTCGGGGGAGTGAATTCGGCCCCTTTTCTTTTCCAGTAACCTACACCCTAAAAAACAGAAAAGAAGCCCAACAAACTCGCAAGTTGAACAGAAAAGCCAAACAAGTATGGGGTTTTGACTCTGTTTAAATTTTCCGCCTCCACCAATGGGCGCCTCCGGGCACCGCCCACCTCATCACCAGGCCAATCGGTGAGCAGCATCTCGTGGCCAATGAGACGGCGGCGCTGTATTTGAATGATTGCATCCGGCCGCCAATCGCTGTCTGCGGAGGAGGTGAGAACGGTGGCGGAGTCCTGGTTCCCTTCTAAAACCAGGGGCTTAGAATTGAAATTCGCCTTTAGATTTTGGTTGTGCTGAAGGGAAGGGAGTCACAGCATTTCCACAGTACCTGTATTAATCATTGCGGTTTCCGGGAACAATCATAGATAAAACTGTTAAGCCGGCAAAAATTGGTTTACGTCACTCCTCTCATATGCATACCCCGCCCAGAATTATATTTATTAGTTATCACGGTTTCCAGGGCTGAACAGTGGAGATGTAAAGATAATTAGTTTGTGTGAACATGCTTATTTTAGTGACTGACCATAGCAGGGACTCAGTATATTTACATGATGTTAATTACTTCGGGACGCTGGGAGCGAAACCAGGTAAACAAATGAAACCTGAGATACTCAGTAATTCATAGATGATCGTTTTGACTGGCAGTGTCCTTCACAAATAACATATTAGTTTTTATTTTAATTGTAGGGATTTAATAATAATCATAGCTTACATATTACCATAGGCTAGGGATATTTTATTATTTATTTATTTATTTTGAGACAGAGTCTCGCTCTTTCTCTCAGGCTTGAGTGCAGTGGTGTGATCTCGGCCCACTGCAACCTCCGCCTCCCGGGTTCAAGCCATTTTCTCCTGCCTAAGCCTCTCAGGTGGCTGGAATTACAGGCGCGCCTCACCATGACCAGCTAATTTTTCTATTTTTGGTATAGAGGGATTTCGCCATGTTGGCCAGGCTGGTCTCAAATTCCTGGCCTCAAGTGATCCGCCTGCCTCAAGTGATCAGCCCCCAAAGTGCTGGGATTGCAGGCCTGAGGGACTACTTTTTAAAATCCTTCACATATTTATCTCAACCTTCACCTTAAACCTATGAGATATCTCTTAGGGCATAGGTACCATTATTTGTATCTTACAGATGAAGAATACCGTTCATACAGCTAAGTGGGAAGTGGCAGAGTCAACATAGGTATCCAGTGAGTTTGGCCCTTGTCTTGCTCTTACCCACTACACTATATTGCCTCTAAATGCAGTAGAAAACTTAAAAAATAAACATAATGTATGGATGTATGTATGGTTACACAACACATGTAAAAGGAGAAGTCAGTGGAAAAATCAAAATAAGGAAGCTGAGACATATAATTATATTCAATTGTACCCAATTTTACCTGAAGTTGAACCTTAACAATATTTAAACAGAATTTTTCTGCTAGGCATGGTGGCTCACGCCTCTAACCCCAGCACTTTGGAAGGCTGAGGCAGGCAGTTTCCTGAGGTCAGGAGTTTGAGACCAGCCTGGTCAACATGACAAAATGCCATCTCCACTAAAAATACAAAAATTAGCCAGGCATCATGAAATGCATGTCTATAATCCCAGCTACTCCGGAGGCTGAGGCAGGAAAATCGCTTGAACCCGGGAGGCCAAGGTTGTAGTGAGCTGAGACCATGGCACTGAACTCCGGCATGGGCAAGAAAGCAAGACTCTGTCCCCAAAAAAAAAATAAAAATAAAAAATAAAAAAAATTCTTTCATAGCGGCTTAAAATAAAATAAAAAATAAACCCTGGAGCAGAATTCCACAAGTCACTTCCAGTTCTCCTCAGCATCCACCTCCCACGACCTCTCCACTAGCTTAGGCTCCAAAAAATAAAACTTGGACAGAGGAGAGTGCAGGATATGCTGTGAGAGGAAATAGCCTGTACAGCAAAGAGTTACAAGACATTGACGGTCTAAGGTGGAATGTAATGGCGTTAGACCAAGAGGACAAATAATAAATAAAAATAAGGCCAAATTTATTGTCATGGGTGCACTTTACCCATTTAATTAATACAATGGCTAAAGTATCTGGGAATGGCTTTAATGGTTTTATAGGTCCACTAACTGAAAACTGAACTCAGTAGTGGTTTACAGTCAGTTGGGTCAAGGCCAGGCATGGTAGCTCATGCCTATAATCCTAGCACTTTGGGAGGCCAAGACAGAAGAATTGCACACACCTTTATCAGCTGGTTTGCAGCTATGAACCAAGAAAAATGCATTTTTCTTGTTTTTCCCCATTCATCCAGTATCAAAAAACTGAAGCACTTTGTACTTATGTAGTAGTACAATGCTATATAGCATTACTGTCCTGCCTCAGGGCTAGTCAGTCTCCTACCTATACTGTAATATTGTTCAGAGGGACTTGGATCTTAGCATTACGTATTTTACTGATGGCATTTGCTAATTAAACCTGGTGAGCAAGAAGTAGTTGTGAAGAATTGTGTGAGTCTGAGATTTTACCCCTCTTGCAAGCTAAAGAGTTAGCATGCCAGTTTCATAAATGCCAGCAGAAAATACGGTAGTTTGGGGTCAGAGACAAGACTTTATTATTCACAGAAAACACAGTAGCCAGAGTGTCAGCATGTTCATTCACATTGATTCCTCCTGCTTCTCAAGTCTCATGGGGCCATACAAAGGGCCCATGATGGATGCCTGCACACGCGGTGGGTTGTATTACAGGAAAGGAAGGCGACTTGACTGCTTTTATACTACTATGCCTGGGCAGGGAGATATATCATCCTTCATGATTACTCTCTACAAACACAATCCAGAGAGATGACCTATGTAAAAATTAGTAGGGGCTTTACATTCTTAGCATAGCCAGCAAGCCTATGTAGGCCTGCTCAGAGCTCATGGTAAGTTGCATCTCTCAACAGGAGCAAGAACTCTAAATGCCAATAATAAAACAAATGTAACCCAGATGGGACAAAGTTCAGGGTCCTCTCCTGTCAGTAAAGCTTTTAGGGATCCAGTGGCCTAAGACATGTCAGGCTATCTCTTCTAAAATAAGAGGCAACTTGTACTTTGCATCATTTAGAAAGCCTCTTTAGATTTTGGAGGCAATGCATGTATTATTAAGACACATCTCACCAAACCATTTATCTAGTAAATGCTAAGACTGACATTTTTGAGTGAGACCTGGAACTAGTAAGATCTCTGCAGCAGGTCTGGGTTGCAATGTGTGCTGCCCTACTACTTAGACCATATGGGCCAAAACACTCATTCCGTGACAATCCAAGATGTGGAACAGAAGCTCTGGCAACTTTCCAGAGAAGTATCACAGTACAAAATTCCAGGTTTGGAGAATAAGACTATGCCTTCCTCTACAGACAATCATCTATCATTTGAAAAGCAGATCCTAACTGTGCTATTAGGTTATGGTAGGGACTTAATGACTTATCAAAGGACTATAAGTGACTGTGTGATGCAAACTGTTTATTATCGACTATTACCTAATCCAAGGGTCAGCAAACTATGGCCTGAGGGCTGAATCTGACCCATTGGTTTCTTTTTTGTTTTTTTGTAAATAAAGTTTTATTGGAGCAAGGTCATGCCCACTTATTTACATATGTTTATGACTGCTTTCACATTGCAATGGCAGAATAGCTGTGACAGAAAACATACAGCCTGCATAGCTTAAAATATTTAGTGTCTGGCCCTTTTCAAAAAATTTGCTGACCTGGGATCTAATCTAAAGGACCATAAAATTTTATGTGAAAAGCAACATTGCACTATCAAACAAAGGCGGAATCTACAAGCCTAGGGCTAAGCAGGATCCCAATACACAAGTAAGTGATACAAACAGGTGACTCAGATTTTAGTAAGAATATTTTACTACTCTACTACTTCGCCACTTCTCTCTCTCTCTCAAACTACACAGGAAAAACTGGGTATTTCCTAATGATAATTTCGCAAGAAAAAGACCTGATTTATGGATGAAACTGTATGGTAGGTCAGATATAAACAGACTTGCACTACAGCTTCTCCTTAGGGGTGGATGGGAATACTCTCAGTGAGAATTCTGGATGGTACGCCTGGTGGTCCATTTCATAAGGAAGAGAGCATGGCCCAAGGTAAAGCTCTATGCTGATTAACGGACCATGGCTGACAGGTTGGCCAGCTGGTCAAAGCTTTGGAGAAAAAAAATGGAACATTGGTGACAACGTGGTCTGGAGAGGCAAGGCATATAAAAAGTCCACTCAAAACAGATAAAGGAAGTTAAGTTTGTGTTCCATGTAAATGCCCATCAGAGAATATCCATGGCCAAGAAGGAGCTCAAAAATCAGGTAAAAAGGAGAATCTATCCTGTGGAGGGAGGTCAGTTTCTTTCTCCAGGGATCCATTTGCTTGCTCATTGAGCCCATTTACAAAGTGGCTACAGCAGCAGTGGTGGAGGATAAGAATGGGCTCCAGGTGGTTTCCCTTGCAAAGCTGATGTGATAAGCCCCCGTGGAGTGCCTAATCTACTCAAAGAGGCTGACGCCGAACATCCGATCTAATTCCATTCTCCCATGAGACCAGCCAGCTACCTGTGGCATGTTGTTACATTAAAGCCTTTCTATTATGGAAGGAACAATATTTTGCCTCTCTGGGATAAATATATTTTTCTGAGTATAGTTTACTATACCTGCCCCCATTATCTATAGATGTATAGATAGCTTTATCTATAACCAATGAATAAGAGATGGTTTTCACATATGTCCAAAAATTTGTTGCTATCCTCTCTTCAAGAGGGGGAGTTTAATTTGTGCCCCTAACATGTGGACTAGAATTAGTTACAATAGAATATAGAAGTGGTACTATATCACTTCTGAGATTAGGTTATAAAAGACAACAACTTAAATCCTGGGTATACTCTCTTTTTTTGGATTGCTTTTGGGAAAGTGGTGGGGCTGGGGCAGTTGCCATATCACTAGGCAGCCCTGTGGAGAGGCCATGTGATGAACTGAGGCCAAGGACCCTGAGTAACCTTGGAAGTAAAGCCATCCCCAGTGAAGCCTCTAGAGATGGCAGCTCTGACTTAACAGCTTGATTTCAATCTCATGAGAGACCCCGAGCTAAAACCACCCAGCTAAACCCGTCCTATATCCCTAACCCACAGAAACTGTGATGTAATAAATGTTTGTTGTTTTAAGCCACTAAGTTCAGTATAATTTATTAGACAGCAATAGTAAACCAAGTATCACACACAACATTGCCTATAATCAGACGACTCTTTTCGGAGAAATGTGCTCATGCCCACAGCATTTACTGGTCTTCTAACACTCAGAAGCAGCTGACAAGATAGAAAAGAGAAAGCCTATTGGAGGCTCAGTTATGGTGCCAGATAGAGATAACAACTTGCAAGTTTAGGGGGGTACCGTCCTATAGCCTACAGTTTATGCCTTCAACCAACAACCGTTTCTCCCATAACCAGAATGTATGCTTCTGGGAGTGAGGGGGATTAGAGATAAGAGTGGCCCCTCTCAGTATTATACAGAATAACTCATTTTACTAATGAATTACTACACTCAGACTTCTCTCTCTAAAAAACAGCAAATATGACTACTTAAAGGATAAAATTCATCATTAATATTTGAATTTATATTACACTTAAAATTCATTAGTTTAGTGGTTTATACATTAAATGTATAAAATATTTCAAAATATACAGCTTATGAGAAAATATTTTAAAATGTGCTGCAAGTTACTTGGTTTTCAATTTGTTCATGGTCTTTGCATTCAATTTTTATGAAAGCATGCAGAGTACTGCATTCCCATCCTGTGAAAATGTGATTCAGTAAAACCTAGATATGCAGTATTAGGACCAAAGAACTTCATATTTATTTTAAATATCAAAATAACAAAGAACTAGTTCAATATACAGTACACTTCCTATTCCTCACAGAGAACTGAATTTTTCTATAAAGACATTTATACTTAGGAAACATTAGACAACCAAAGTATGTATAAAACTCACAAGATATTTTACACACAGTCACAATAATGAATTCTGATATTTTAGATTTTTCGGTTATTGCTTTTAAACAACCCTTAATTAAAAACAAAAATTATGATTTGAGACTGAAAACAAGTTCAAAAGCATTTCAACTTTAATATACCTTGTAAATCCCCGTAATCAAAACATTTACTACACAATGTGGAACAGCTAAATGCCCAGATTCGTATGATTTTTTGGCAGCCACACTCATCAATTGTAATACAATTTTATCTATAGGGATAAGAAGAGTCCAATCGTTGGAAGGAATAAAAATGTTTTAATTACATCACAGTACATTGCCAGCTTTAATGCAAGCAGGAATGCCAAGCACAAAAAGGCGCAGTAAAAATGAGATGTGTACATGCTCTTCATTCAATACATCTTTTGGAATCTCCAACAGCAATGCAAGCACTGATTACTTTTCTTTGCCTAAGAATTTGACCAGAGAAAGTTATATTTGTTGTATAACCTCTATGCTCTAAATATAATCCTTAATTTCTCCTCTGAATATAATCCTTAATTTCTCTTTATATAATTGGCTGCATAGGCTAAATTTAAATTGTTTTAGGATTTTTCTCAAGATCATAGATTTATGATCAATACACAAGTTGAAACATGAAGAGTAAACAAAACATAAGCACTCTCTCTACAAAAACCTTCCTTTTCTCATCTTCCACACATCTTAGTCCTATTATACCTATCTTATTAATGCCACTTCCAAAGAGAAAGAGCAGAAAGCATGCTAAGGTTATAGGGAAAGGGTTTCTTAAGTAAAAATAATTTTAGAAGAAATAAGGAGAGGATTCCCTCTACCCTCAAACAAACAAACAAAAAACCTCACACAGTAGACTATACCAAGAGAGAAATGTGGAAAGGGGTAGGATATAAGGAAGAACTGTCTAGTTTCTAGAAATTGTTTAGAAAATTATTCTCACACTATCCATTATTCACTCTAACAGCAAGTAACATTTACTATAACACTACTTAAAGTTTTAGAAATGCTACTTGTTCCTTATTAAAGAATACATTTTTAGGCATTTTAAATTTGGCACTGAATCTTAGAAATCTCCAAATACAACTTTCTTTAAAGTCCTAATTTTTCCTGAGTTTATGAACTCATTATATATTGGTTGGGATGTTGCTGCTCCTAATGAGAAACTCATCTCAAACCATTACCTCTTGTTCAGTTTTAGGCAAACTGAAATAAGGTCATTCAGTGCAGAGCTGTGTAGTTATGGTTACTGGTTATTTAAAAGAGAGAGATAAACAGAGACACAGATGCAGACATACTACTCATTTTACTTTACTTGTCAGATTCCTCTAAGCATCTAGAGACAGGCCCAAGAACGGCTTCACAGTAACTATAAAGGCCACAACAGAGATTTTAAAAATGATACATAAATCATAAAAACAAATATTCACACTAATACTTAGTGCCAATTTGCCTATATAAACATAAAGCAACCTAAAAAAAAAAGTTGCCCAACCAGCAGGCAACACAATCATAAGACCCATAACCAAAAAAATAAAAAAAATTAATCAGTACAGTCGAGCCAGCAGAATCAACTCTAAGCAACTACAGCACATTGAAAAGGCACAAAGCATTCAATGCAGAAAAGGCTGGGTATAAAAGGACTCTGTCAAGAGCTACTGCTCAAAATCTGACGTTTCATCAATGACATATGAGAGTGATATGGTAGGAAGAAAATTCAAGCTTATAAACATATCATTTTAATGTGTTTTTAATTTGCTTGCAATTATACTGAAAAGCAACCAATGATAACTACTTATTAGCCTTTAATTAGAAGTTTATAGTCACCCTACAAAGATGCTTTGACACTTTTTAAGGTTGATAGAAAATTATATTAGTGTACCTATTTCATGACCTGCCATCGCCTAAAAGGAAGTCACTTAATAAAGCACCAATTTAAAACCATATTTTTGCTACTCCTATTCTCCCAGCAATAAATGTTTTAATTACGTAAATGTATGCAAAGACTACCTTTACAGATGGTTAAATCCTGCTGGCATAAGGACCAACCTCTAACCTTACATGGTATTTTAGGCTGCAAAAAAAAAAAAAAAAAAAAAAAAAAGGTGGAGTTTCTTACAAAAATAACCTCAACTTGACTTAAAAAAAATTCAAAGGCAAAAATTATTTTAATAGCGTAGTGTAAAAAATAGGCTTATTTAGCATTTAGTAGTGTTCACTAAAAAACATAACATTGCATTAATTAAACTGAGGAAAACAATATTCTCACTAATAATTGATTTGTCAGTATGACTATTCCCAGAGTATTTTCTTCTGCTCCTATTTTTATATATATAAACACAAACAATACTCAATCTCAGTATTCAAACTAACGACATTTTTTTTTTAAACCCATTATTCTAGGACTTCAACTATGCTTCTTTGGACAAATAGTTATTCAAACAAGAAAGAATTTAAATTCTTTTAAACTATTTAATACCTACTAAAAATCTTTGGTGCATTTAAGTCAAAACCCATTAGATTAACACATTTCTGCATTTGATAAATTATTCAGTTTACAGATTAAGTGCTAACTGCTATCTGCTAAAAAATTAATTTAAAACAATAAATTATGCTCACAAAATAAAAAAAAAATTCTGAATGAGGCTAAACTTAGTTGCAAGAGTCAAAATTTTAAGTACAGTTACAAAATAAAAGGATTAGTTATAGAGCATTTGTCCAAAATACTCTAAATCAAATATTGCAAAAGGTCAACTGAAAAGCATAGGCCTCCTTTTATACGTTTTGTGCCAACTTTTGTCAAAAGCCTATATACATTCAGTTTGCCCAAATCCATGAGGTTTTCACAATTGTAAAATTTCTTATATTTTTGGAAATTAGAGGCAGCAGATTAGTTTCATTTTGTTTTTGTTGTTTTCGATCATTGACTGAGACTATTTATTCATAAAAATTATATTATGTATCTCTCAGACTAGGTTAAGATTAAATGACAGAATGTAGTACCTGTCACATAGTAGCATTCATTAATGCTAGCTTTCTTCTTTCCCTACTTACTGACCACGTGAGCTTAAATGAGTCCTTTTATCTTAACCTCAAATTCTTTATCTCTAAAGTGGGAATTTGGCTTGTTCTTTCTATTTCAGGGCTGGTATGAGGTTCAAATGAGATAACGTTTATAAAAGCATTTTATAAAACAATCACTACTCAAGTTTAAGTTATCTACAATAGAACTAAATACAATTATGTAATTATATTTCACTTTACACAAGAGATGTATTCCAAAAAAGTTCTATGTAAACCAATTCCTACAAATAAATCATATATTTAAAGCATTAGGACATTATTATTAAAAGAACCCTAAAGTAAATACCTTCAAAAAATCAAAGTATTCTTTTCAATGTGAAAATGCAGTATCTTCTTTTTCTGCCACCAAATGTATAATATACCATATACATACATGTATATAAATATATATATACTATCTGCCTTTTTATAAGTCTAAACTTTTCTACATTAGCTTATAGGTAAGGCAGGCTACATTTTATGTATGATTTCTTTTCATTATAGTAAGATTTTTAATTATAAGCTTGTCAGTCTTTATGACAAAAATCACAAAGATATGTATTTTTTAAAGTCAATTTGAAAGACGTTAACAGACTAACAGTACCTCATATAGTCAAGCTCAATCATGTAAGTACCCCAGATATAACATTTCCACACAAAGAAATAAGAATGTTTTAAAAGGAGAACAGAGTAAGTATGTCTACTAGTCTTAAGACAATTACAACCAAACCTTGATAAATGAGGCTAAACTCAGATTGTTTTTATTGTTTATATGAGCTACTTTGGTTAACTGCCTCAATTTTCAATAGTTCTTTTGTTTTATCTTCACTAGTAAGGCGAATGTTGCTGTAAAGTACCTTTATTTCTTAAGTGCTTCAGCAAACAGTTTCCACCATTACTAACTGGTTAAACTTTATTCATTAAAACGTCGTTATTTTATTTGTGATTTTTTTTCACAAGGGCTGGGCCAGACTTTACACAGACACAAAAAGTGCTTAAAGCAAATAGGAGTGTAAACAAAACTGAAATAGAAAACTTTTAAAACTGCTATTTTCTAGTAGTTTATGTACAAATGACATGCTAATAATAAATCAACCCTGTCTAGTCTAATCTTCAAGCAACTCTACTAGGAAACATTATCTTAGTTTTTAGTTAAAATTGACTTGAAAATATGGAAAGTGCATGTCTTTAAAGGTATTTTATAATTTTGACTTTTTCCTCAATTTTAATCACTGAGGTTTTGCTGTAACTGCTATTTCCTTTCACCAAGTCCTCAGCTTTTGTCTCATACAGAAATAAAAATTAAAAGTAATCACAGACATTATGCTTTTGTGAAGGCAAAAATTAAAGATCTGGATTGCATGTAAATCTGTACATAAGTAGTGGTTCCATTTAATTAAACAATGTTAAGTTAAATTAGGCACAAATTTCATAATCTGTTTGGCACCTTTTCTAACAATTGAAAACAAAATATCTAGGTTATGTTTCCCAGAGTTTCTATCAGCTAAGTAAGTGAAACCAAAAGTAGCATATTTAATTAAATTTCATTAATTAGTTACAACTGCTCCTTCCTTAGTGAGATGAATATAGATGCTGTTATATTGTTAACATTTCTGAAATAAATAGTAAAGTACAAAAGATGAACTTACATTGAAAAACATCTAGTTAAAACTGTCGTAGTTTTCTTGTAACACATTTTAGGCTTGTATAATTTAATACGCAAACCTATGTTTGCCTGTCTTATTCATAACAATTGAAATATAGGCAAAAACCAGTTACCTGGATTATTATTTCAATTCTACATTTAACAGCTAATTTCAATCCTACATTTAACAGCTAATCTTACATTAGTTACACTTTCAGCTCTAAGTATATCAAAAGTCCAAAGGATAATGATAACCTAAACTTATGGATGAATAGAAGGACAACACAGATATATTCAAGACATTCGTGTAAATTCAAATTCCTAATTTCAATTTTAAAAATTTGTATAAAGTAATAACGAATCTTAAATCAGGATAAGAAACAGTTGCATTATCAGTATACTCTTAATTCCTTCTTAAAGGCTACATGGTCCTCAAACTTGTTTGTAAGACGGGGAAGTAAGAAGGAGAGGAATGAGACTAAAGAAGAATAAAAATTTTCACTGATGATTAAAAAAAAATTTCCATAATATCAGCAGCTAATAATTGTGAAAAATTTAAGAAACTATTAAAAGATAGCACTAAATAATCTTTAAAAATCACAAAAATGTATACTTCCAATATTAGGCCAGAAATGTTGTCCAAATATTCATGTTCAGTAAACAGAGACACATAGTTTTCTTGATTTGAAACTATTCTGAGGACTTGAGAAACTAGAGAAAATGAGAAAATAGCAGCCCCACAAATTTAAAAGCTATCAGCTCTACCATTAGCATATAACCATCCAAAAATCTGTGGAATGTTTAGATTTACTCATGAATGATGCTCATTAGTAGAAATATTTTGAACACCAGTAGCGCTATCAAGGCCCAGTAATGTTCCAAGATAAGACTGTTCTCTAGGATCTAGCATTTGTTCAGGTCGAACTGGGTGAACTATATTTGCAGGTTGAGGAGTAAGAGTATATTTTTCCAGAAAAGCTAAATCCGCTGCTCGTGGATAATCAGTTGATTGCGGCTGTGGTGACAGAATCTCATGAGAAGATGGTGGGAGTGTGGTCGTATGACGCACCAGGTCACTCGGAGTGTCAGGCATCTGAACTGGAACCAGCGTTACTGGAACACATACTTCAGCAGACACATTCTGTAACATCGTCTTGGCTTCCGATTGATAAACTTTGGGCTGGTCCATATATTGTTTTGTTTCTGTTTGAAAGATTTTATCATCGGATGAGTACTCTACGGGCAAGGATACAAGTTTTTCCTCAGAAGTACTGAGAGAATCATCAGGAGATTTTATTTCATGAACATGGTCAATATGGTATTTCAGCTTGTCTTTCCGCTTAAATGTTGCATTACAATGCTGACAGTTGAAAGGTCGGGCATCAGAATGAATAACCAGGTGCTTTGTTAATGTTTTCTTAATTCTAAAAGACTGATTGCAAATTTGACACTTGTATGGTTTTTCACCTGTATGAACAAGAATATAATTAAATGTAAAAAGTACTCAACTTGATAAGACGATAACTTCAAGTAGCAAACTTCCAATGTAAATACTTGCAAGAACATGATAATAGCAATAATACTGTATACTATCACAAAATACAGACAGTATAGTAAACTGGTAAAAATAATAAGCTTAAACATCAAAAAGATCTGGGTTTGAATTCTGGCTATAATACTAACTAGCCAAACATTAAGCAAGCTCCCCAACTTCTATGCCTAGTTTTCTCATCTGTAATGTGGAAGAATAATGGTACCTACCTCACAGAGTTGGTAAATGGAATAAAAGAGAAAGTGGAGTAATAGGGCTTAGCACTGCACCTAGTACATAAAAGCACTTGTAAACTATTATTA
Organism: Aotus nancymaae; assembly: GCF_030222135.1. Classification (NCBI taxonomy): domain Eukaryota; kingdom Metazoa; phylum Chordata; class Mammalia; order Primates; family Aotidae; genus Aotus; species Aotus nancymaae. Next base: position 225,876 of record NW_026988453.1, read on the forward strand.
TTACTTACTTTTATTCCCATAACCCTCAAAATGTAAATGAAAACATTTGACTGCCTCCCTCACCCAAGGAGGATAAAAACTAAAACAGCAACTCTAATTAACCTGGTTCCTTGGATTAGATGAGAAGTAGTCATCTCTAGCCTGAGATCAAAATAAGAAGAGTTGTTCAGTGAAGAAGCTGGACCAGTTTTTAGTTCTCCCTGAGTCAGGTTCTCACACTGTAGTTTTGTTTTGTTTTATATAAAACATCACAAATTCCTAGGTTAGCCAGTGTGGTATGCAGAATAATGGCCTATCAAAGATGTACATACTCTAGTTCCCAGAAGCTGTAGATACGTTACCTTACATGGTAAAAGAGACTTTGCAGATTGGATTAAGAATAAGACTCTGAAATACGCAGATCAACAGGCTTACACAGGTGAGTCAAATCTAATCACAGTAGTTGTAAAAGATGGCCAATAACCGAAGAAGAAGAAGAAGGAGTCAGAGAGATGTAACATGAGAACTCAACCAGGAATTGTTAGCTTTGAAAATGGAAGGAGGGAGCTGGAACATAAGGAATATTGCGGCCACTATAAGCTGTGAAAGGCTCTCAGTTTAAAATAAGCAAAACAATGAGAATCTCAGTCCTGGTCCTACAACTCCAATAATTGAATTATGTGAATAACCTGAATAAGCAGGAAACTAATTATTCCCTATAGCCCCCAGAAAGAAATACGGAATGTCATCCATTTTCCTAGTAAATTAAAAGATAATTACATCTTCAAGTTGAATCACCAATATCAAACTATTATTTGTTAAATATTATTGTTAAATATTTTGCAGTCTTGGAACCTTCAAATCCCATTACCAGAAAAGTTAGACAGACTGGGAGGCTGAGTACCTAGTACTATTGAATTTCTACTTGTTCCTGGACTAACATTGTTACTTATGTCATTAGCACGAGGTAGTGAGACATGAAGTAATACATTACATAGATAATTAATTTTTCAGAAAAAGTTTTTTTTTTTTGAGACAGAGTCTTGCTCTGTCACCCAGGCTGGAATGCAGTGGCACAATATTGGCTCACTGCAACCTCTGCCTCCTGGGTTCAAGTGATTCTCCTGCCTCTGCCTGCTGAGTAGCTGAAATTGCAGGCATGTGCCACCACGCCCGGATAAGTTTTGTATTTTTAGTAGAATGGGTTTCGCCATGTTGGTCAGGCTGGTCTCAAACTCCTGACCTCATGATCCACTCTCCTTGGCCTCCCAAAGTGCTGAGATTACAGGCGTGAGCCACTGTGCCCGGCCCAGAAAAAGTATTTTTAACTGTGTATAGAACACAGCATCTAACATATGATTTTACAAGTGAATGCCTATAATCAGAGATAATATGAAAAAGCTCAGAGAAGAGTGCTTTGAAAACAACGAAACTTACACCTCCAAAATGCAAGAACTCTTAATTGCTTTCTATAAATCCCTGGCATCAATACTTGTCATGCAATGAGTATTCTATAATTTTTTTTTTAAATAAAAACACAACCACAGCAATACTAACACCACCAAGAAGCACAGAGTTTACTTTTAAAGACAAAAGTTTAAGTTTTGAGTGTTCTCTGACCAGCCATTATGGTCCTTGAGCATCTTCAATTAAAATGTTTTATAAATGCAATGATGTTTTTAAACTTAGAATCATAGTTCAATCAGTTCTAGTGTGTAACGAATACTTTTAGAAAACTGTAACCCAGATAGGCATAGTCCTTTGAGAAGTTTCCATTATCATTTTAAACAACTGTCATTTTCAGTAGAAAAATCAGTTTAGGTTTGTAAAAAGATGAAAGTTCATAAAGAAAATGTTAACATATTAAATGTAAAGAGCAAATCTAGAGTGCTTAAAGATACATAGTAGAAAAGGTGAAAACTATCAACTTGATGAAAAAAATACAGATTAAAGAAACATGCTTTCTACAATGAGAGTTTTATAGTAAGATTATGTATATAACAACAAAAATGCAAGTGGAATTCATCTCAAGATCATAAATCAGAGACATACGGCAACCAAGGGAAGGTCCCTTTAAGGATGTACAGAAAGGAGCATTAAAAGTAGAAGGAAATAAAACAATACTCAAAGAGATGTAAACCATTAGCTAAAATTGTAGAATCTATGAGCCTTTAGAATTTAAAAATGTCATCTATGGAATCAGCTTTCTTTAGATATAAAAAATTGGTGTGTGAAAAATGTACATTAAGAGACTTATTTCAGACTTGATAAAGTAGTTTGTATCATATCATGCCTCTTACTGATGAGGGGGGAAAGATAAAAGATTTTTTAAAAATAAAAACCCCCCAAAATTACTCTTTGCAGGCATCAAAGCACAGCTAAGTAAGCCAGAACCTAAGGGGGCAATGTCTGGTGACAAAGGAAGGTATAGAGGTTCTTTCTTTTCTTCTCAGTGCACTTTCAGATTCAGTCTATGGGGAAATAAAGGCCAAGCTGCAGTCCAGTGCTTGAGGAAATCTCATTGGAATGAGAAGATAAAAGTTGGAGTTTGAGACTACCAAAGATTTAAAGGGTCAGGAGCCTTAAAAGGAAGGAACAACAGAGAAATGAACAGAAGTATCTGTATTTGCCAACTATTAAAAGGAACATTTTCTGGGTGAGACAGCTGGAAACCAAGAGTCAGAAGGCTACAGGGCTGACCAATATTTCAGCAATCCCAAGAATACTGGGAGACAGAGATTAGAGTTCAGGACTCACCAGTGAGGAGCTCTGGTAAAAACACCATGCTTTTAGTTGAGACCCCAATACAATGATGAACTAGTAGGAGAAAGGCAGATCAGAAGTAGCAAGAAATAGAACAAAGTCATCTCATATTCTATTTGCTTGTAAGACAAAATTAAATCTACCTGGAAGGAACACATCTTGAAGAGCTTCTGTAATTTTTAACTCACAAAATCTAAAGTTCAATACAAAGTGACCAGGTATGCCAAGAAACAGGACCAAATGATCAAATGCCAAGAGAGGGGGAAAAATGCAATAGATACACCCAAAGCAAATATTATACATATAAGACTGGGACATCAAAATCGGTATGATTAATATGTACAGGAAAATATAGGAAAAGTAAATTTTGCCAGAGACTTGGCATCTATGGGGAAGAAAAGGAAACTCTAGAAAAGATAAGTGAAGATGTCGAATGTACATGTAATTGGAGTCTCAGAAAGAAGACAGAGAATAGGCAACAGCAATATTTGAAAAGAAAATGGCTAAGAATCTTCCAACAAAAGAAAGACATCAAGACACAGATTCAGTAAACATTATAAACCTTGCAAAATACAAAAAACAAAAACCACACACACAAACACACACAAAGCAAGGCACACTATAGTAAAATCGCTGAAAACCAAAAACAGAAAAATCTAAAAAAGTCACCAATTAAAAAGAGACATTTCTTTCAAATGAGCAACAATAAGACTGACAGTATATTTTCTCAATAAAAGCAAAACAAGCTCAAAAACCAAAAATAACCTATCTGAAATGCCAAATGAAAAAAGCTGCTAACATAAATTCTACAGTCAGAAAAAATATTACCTATGAGGTAAAATAGAAACACTTTCAAACAAATAATATGGTGCCAACAGATTGCATCAAAGGCAACTTTTCATGCATAAGGAAAATAACTCCAGGTGGAAGAACAGTAAACAGTAAAGAATGAATATATGGTTAAATCTAAATACTATTGATTATTTAAAATAAAAAAGTAATGTCTTTGTGTTTTAAGAGACATGAAGAATTAAAATACATACAATACATAAGGGATAAGACAGATAAGGGTGTTATAAGGTATTTGCAGTTTCTGGAAAGTGATGAATAATTTCAATTATTATATTTATCTTTTCTAGAAAGTAAGGGAGACTCTAACAATTTCAGAATGTACATTGTTATCTTCAGGGTAACCACTAAAAGATTAATGAAAGAACACGCAATTAAGAAGCTAATTGAGGGAAAAATGACAAAAACAATACTTAATGATTATAAACCAAGTGAAGACAAGAGAAAAAAGCATCAAGGAATCAATTGTGTAAACACCATGATGACATATTCAAGTCCAAATAAATGAGAAATCACATATAATATAAATGAACTAAACATACTAATATAAAAAAAAAGATAATCAAAATAGATAATTAAACAATACCAAAAGATACACATTTTAAATATAAGTCCAAGGAAGGCTTGGAAGTACAAGAAAAAATATGTCATATAAAAGTATCAAAAGAGTGCTAGTAAATCTTTATCCCATAATAAAGAGCAATATTTTATAATGATATAAAAGACTGTTCAACAGAAAGATATGACTAATAATATCTAATATATATTAGATATATTTATATATATACCTATGTCTAATAATATAACCTTAAAATACATAAAGCAAAAAATAGAAAAAAACAAAAGAAATAAACAATTTACAATCATGGTTACAGAGAGATTTTAACATAAATCTCTCAGTAACTTACATAATAAGTAGTAAAAAAATCAAGAATGTAGAATATTTGAATAGAGTATCTTCTCTGACAAGAGTAGAATTAAACTAGATATCAGTAACATAAACTTGCTTAGAAAATCCCCAAATATTTCATAATTGGGTAATACAATTTGAAGGAAACCATTAATGAGATAATAATTTAGAGTAGACATTAGAAAATATGTTTAACTGAATTATAAAGAAATATGAAATTAAAAATGAGGTATAGAATATAACTAAAGCAGTATTTACAGGATAACATGACTTTAAAATACAGACAATAACAAATACTAAAACTTAACAACTTAGGCATCCACATGAAAGAGGCAGGGAAAGGCAAATTGAAAAAAAAAAAGACGGTGGCTGGCAAGATGGCCAAATAGGACCAGCTCTGGTGTGCAGCTCCCAGCAAGATCAATGCAGAAGGTGGGTAATTTCTGCATTTCCAACTGAAGTAACTGGCTCATCTCATTGGGACTGGTTAGACAGTGGTGCAGCCCCAGAGGGTGAGCTGAAGCTGGGTAGAACATTGCCTCATCTGGGAAGTGCTAGGGGTTGGGGAACTCCCTCTTCTAGCCTAAGGAAGCCCTGAGGGACTGTGCCATGAGGAAAGCTGCATTCCAGCGCAGACACTAAGCTTTTCCTATGGTCTTTGCAACCCACAGACCAGGAGAGAATAATACAGAATAGACATTAGAAAATATTAACTGAAGTATAAAGGAAGTAAGAAAATAAAAATGAGATATGGAATGTAACTACACCACCAGGGTAGCCTACACCACCAGGGCCCTGGGTTTCAAGCACAAAACTAGGCGGCCATTTGGGCCAACACCAAGCTAGCTGAGGAGTTTTTTTACATACCCCAGTGGTTCCTGGAATGCCAGTGAGACAGAACTGTTCACTCCCTTGGAAAGGGGGCTGAAGCCAGGGAGCCAAGTGTTCTAGCTCAGTAGATCCCACCCCACGGAGCCCAGCAAGCTAAGATCCACTGGCTTGAAATTCTCACTGCCAGCACAGCAGTCTGAAGTCCATCTGGAATGCTCAAGCTTGGTGGTGGTAGTGGGAGGGGTCTACCATTACTAAAGCTTCAGTAGGCACGTTTCCCCTGACAGGTCTGGAAGTTTGGACTAGCAGAACTCAACATAGCATAGCAAAGTGGCTATGGCCAGTCTGCCCTTCTAGACTCTTCCTCTCTGGGCAAGGCATCTCTGAAAGAAAGGCAGGAGCCCCAGTCAGGGGTTTGTAGATAAAACTCCCATCTCCCTGGGACAGAGCACCTGGGGGAAGAGGCAGCTGTGGGCACAGCTTCGGCAGACTTAAACGTTCCTGCCTGCTGACTCCGAAGAGAGCAGTAGATCTCCCAGCACAGCACTCAACCTCTGCTAAGGGACGGACTATCTCCTCAAGTGGGTCCCTAATCCCTGTGCCTCCTGACTGGGAGACTCCTCCCAGCAGGGATTGACAGACACCTCATACAAGAGAGCTCTGGCTGGCACGTAGTGGGTGCCCCTCTGGGATGAAGCTTCCAGAGGAAGGAACAGGCAGCAATCTTTGCTGTTCTGAAGCCTCTGCTGGTGATACCTAGGAAAACAAGGTCTAGAGTGGACCTCCAGCAAACTCCAGCAGACCTGCAGCAGAGGGGCCTGTTACAAGGAAAACTAACAAACAGAAAAGAATAGCATCAACATCAACAAAAAGGATGTAAACATAAAAACCCCATCCAAAGGTCACCAACATCAAAGACCAAAGATAGACAAATCTAGGAAGATGAGGAAAAACCATCACAAAAAGGCAGACAATTCCAAAAACCAGAATGCTTCTTCTGCTCCAAAGAATCACAACCTCTGATCAGCAAGGGAACAAAACTTGACTGAGAATGAGTTTGACGAATTGACAGAAGGAGGATTCAGAAGGTGGGTAATAACAAACTCTTCCAAGCTAAAGGAGCTAAAGTTCTAACCCAATGCAAGAAACCTAGGAACCTTGAAAAAAATTTAGAGGAATTGCTAACTAGAGTAACTAGTTTAAAGAAGAATATAAATGATCTGATGGAGCTGAAAAACACAGTATGAGAACTTTGTGAAGCACACACAAGTATCAATAGCTGAATTGATCAAGTGGAAGAAAGGATATCAGAGATTTAAGATCAACTTAATGATATAAAACGTGAAGACAAGATTAGAGAAAAAAAGAATGAAAAGAAAAAACAAAGCCTCCAAGAAGGATGAGATTATATGAAAAGACCAAACCTACTTTTGATTGGTGTACCTGAAAGTGACGGGGAGAATGGAACCAACTTGGAAAACATGCTTCAGGATATTATCCAAGAGAACTTCCCAGCCTAGCAAGAAAGGCCAACATTCAAATTCAGGAAATACAGAGAACACCACAAAGATACTCCTCAAGAAGAGCAACCCCAAGATATGAAACTGACAGATTCACCAAAGTTGAAATGAAAGAAAAAATGTTAAGGGCAGCAAGAGAGAAAAGTCAGGTTACCCACAAAGAGAAGCCCCATCAGACTAACATCAGATCTCTCTGCAGAAACCCTACAAGCCAGAAAAGAGTGGGGGCCAATATTCAACATTCTTAGAAAAAGAAAACAATTTTCAACTCAGAATTTCATATCCAGCCAAATAAACATCATAAGCAAAGAAGAAATAAAAACCATTACAGACATGCAAATGCTGAGACATTCTGTCACCACCAGACTGGCCTTACAAGAGCGCTTGCACTAAATATGGAAAGAAAAAACTGGTACCAGCCACTGCAAAAACATACCAAATTGCAAGGACAATCAACACTATAAAGAAACCACATAAACGAATGGGCAAAATAACCAGCTAGCATCATAATGACAGGATCAAATTCACACATAGCAATATTAACTGTAAATGTAAACAGGCTAAATGCCCCAGTTAAAAGACACAGACTGGCAAATTGGATAGACAGTCAAGACCCAACAGTATGCTGTATTCAGGAGACACATCTCACATGCAAAGACACACATAGGCTCAAAATAAAGGGGTGGAAGAATACTTACCAAGCAAATGGAAAGCAGAAAAAAATGCAGGAATTTGAATTCTAATCTGTGATAAAACAGAGTTTAACAAAGATCAAAAAAGACAAAGAAGGCCATTACATAATGGTAAAGGGATCAATGCAACAAGAAGAGCTAACTATCCTAAATATATATGCACTGAATTCAGGAGCACCCAGATTCATAAAGCAAGTTCTTAGAGACCTACAAAGAGACTTAAGACTCCCACACAATAATAGTGGGAGACTTTAATACCCCATTGTCAATATTAGGCAGATAAATGAGACAGAAAATTAACAAGGATATTCAGGACTTGAACTCAGCTCTGGACCAAGTGGACCTAATAGACATTAACAGAGCTCTCCACCCCAAATCAACAGAATATACATTCTTCTCAACAGCACATCACAGTTATTCTAAAATTGACCACATAATTGGAAGTAAAACACTCCTCAGCAGATGCAAAAAAACAGAAACTGTAACAGTCTCTCAGACCACAGTGCAATCAAATTAGAACTAAAAATTAAGAAACTCACTTAAAACCACACAGCTTCATGGAAACTGAACAACCTGCTCCTGAATGACTACTGGCTAAATAACAAAATTAAGGCAGAAATAAGTAAGTTCTTTGAAACCAATGAGAACAAAGGCATAAAGTACCAGAATCTCTGGAACACAGCTAAAGCAGTGTTTAGAGGGAAATTTATAGCACTAAATGCCCACAGAAGAAAGTGGGAAAGATATAAAATCAACACCCTAACATCACAATTAAAAGGATTAGAGAAGCAAGACCAAACAAATTCAACAGCTAGAAGAAGACAAGAAATAACTAAGATCAGAGCAGAACTGAGAGATAGAGACACAAAAAACACTTCAAAAAAAAAAAATCAGTGAATCCAGGAGCTGCTTTTTTTTTTAAAGATTAACAAAATAGATAGACTGCTAGCCAGACTAATATAGAATAAAAGAGAAAAGAATCAGATAGACACAATAAAAAATGATAAAAAAAAAAGATATCACCAATGATCCCCCAGAAATACAAACTACCATCAGAGAATGCTATAAACACCTCTACACAAATAAACTAGAAAATCTAGAAGAAATGGATAAATTCCTAGATACATATACTTTCTCAAGACTAAACCAGGAAGAAGACGATTCCCTGAATAGACTAGTAACAAGTTCTGAAATTGAGCCAGTAATTAATAACCTACCAAAAAAAAGTCTGAGACCAGACAGATTCACAGCCATATTCTACCAGAGATACAAAGAGGAGCTGGTACCATTCCTTCTGAAACTATTCCAAACAATAGAAAAAGAGGAACTCCTCCCTAACTCACTTTATGAAGCCAGCATCTTCCTGATACCAAAATCTGGCGAAGACACAACAAAAAAAGAAACTGCAGGCCAATATACCTGATCAACATTGATGCAAAAATCCTCAATAAAATTGGCAAACCTAATCCAGCAGCACATTAAAAAGCTTATCCACCACGATCAAGTCGGCTTCATCCCTGGGATGCAAGGCTGGTTCATCGTACACAAATCAATAAACATAATCCATCACATAAACAAAACCAATTACAAAAACCACATGATTATCTCAATAGATGCAGAAAAGACCTTCAATAAAATTCAACATCCTTCCTGCTAAAAACTCTCAATAAACTAAGTATTGAAGGCATGTATCTCAAAATAATAACAGCTATTTATGACAAACCCACAGCCAATATCATACTGAATGGGCAAAAGCTGGAAGCATTCCCTTTGAAAACTGGCACAAGACAAGGATGCCCTCTCTCACCACTCCTATTCAACACAGTATTGGAAGTTCTGACCAGGGCAATCAGGCAAGAGAAAGAAATAAAGAGTATTCGAATAGGAAAGAGGAAGTAAAATTGTCTCTGTTTGCATATAACATGATTGTATATTTAGAAGACCCCATCATCTCAGCCCAAAATCTCCTTAAGCCGATAAGCAACTTCAGCAAAGTCTCAGAATACAAAATAATGTGCAAAAATCACAAGCATTCCTATATACCAATAACAGACAGAGAGCCAAATCATGAGTAAACTCCCATTCACAATTGCTATAAAGAGAAAAAAATACCTAGGAATGCAACTAACAAGACATGTGAAGGACCTCTTCAAGGAGAACTACAAACCACTGCTCAAGGAAATAAGAGAGGACACAAACAAATGAAAAATATTCCATGCTCATGGACAGGAAGAATCAATATTGTGGAAAAGGCCATACTGCCCGAAGTAATTTAGATTCATTGCTATCCCCATCAAGCGACCACTGACTTTCTTCACGGAATTAGAAAAAACTAGTTTAAATTTCATATGGAACTGAAAAGGAGCCCATATAGCCAAGACAATCCTAAGCAAAAAGAACAAAACTGGAAGCATCATGCTACCTGACTTCAAACTATACTACAAGGCTACAGTAACCAAAACAGTATAGTACTGGTACCAAAACAGATATAAAGACAAGTGGAACAGAACAGAGACCTCAGAAATAATGCCACACATCTACAAGCATCTGATCTTGGACAACCTGACAAATACAAGCAATGGGGAAAAGATTCTCCATTTAATAAATGGTGTTGGGAAAACTGGCTAGCCATATGCAGAAAACTGAAACTGGACTCCTTCCTTACACCTTATACAAAAGTCAACTCAAGATGGATTAAAGAGTTAAATGTAAAACCTAAAACCATAAACACGCTAGAAGAAAACCTAGACAATACCATTCAGGACATAGGCATGGGCAAGACTTCATGACTAAAACACCAAAAGCAATGGCAACAAAAGCCAAAATACGGGATCTAATTAAACTAAATGGGATCTAATTAAACTAAAGAGCTTCTGCATGAAGAAACTATCATTAGAGTGAACCGGCAACCAACAGAATGGGAAAAAATTTTGGCAATCTATCCATCTGACAAAGGGCTAATATCCAGAATCTACAAGGAACTTAAACAAATTTACAAGGAAAAAAACCAAACAACTCCATCAAAAAGTGGGTGAAGGATATGAACAGACACTTCTCAAAAGAAGATATTTATGTGGCAAACAAACACATGAAAAAAAGCTCATCATCACTGGTCATTAGAGAAAAGCAAATCAAAACCACAATGAGATACCGTCTCATGTAGTTAGAATGACAATCATTAAAAAGTCAGGAAACAACAGATCCTGGAGAGGATGTGGAGAAATAGTAACACTTTTATACTGTTGGTGGGAGTGTAAATTAGTTCAACCATTGTGGAAGACAGTGTGGTGATTCCTCAAGGATCTAGAAATAGAAATACCATTTGACCCAGCAATCCCATTACTGGGTATATACCCAAAGGATCATACATCATTCTTGTATAAAGACACATCCACATGTACGTTTATTGCAGCACTATTCATGATAGCAAAGACTTGGAACTAGCCAAAATGTCCATCAATGATAGACTGGATAAAGAAAATGTGACACATATACACCATGGAATACTATGCAGCCATAAACAAGGATAAGTTCATGTCCTTTACAGGGACATGGATGAGCTGGAAACCATCATTTTCAGCAAACTTACACAGGAACAGAAAAGTAAACACCGCATGTTCTCACTCATAAGTGGGAGTTGAACCATGAGAACACATTGACACATGGAGGAGAACAGCACACACTGGAGCCTGTCAGGGAGTGGAGGCTCTGGGGAGGGACAGCATTAGGAGAAATACTTAATGTAGGTTGATGGATTGATGAGTGCGGCAAACCACCATGGCATGTGTATACATGTATGTAACAAACCTGCATGTTCTGCACGTGTATCCCAGAAATGAAAGTATAATTTAAAAAATAGAAGAAATACAAACAAAAAAGGAGAAATACAAACAAGGAAGCAGATATGAAAAATATAACAAATCAACAGAGAAAAATCAGCAAAACCTAATGGTTCTTTCTAAAGATTAATGAAATCAATAAATCCTTAGGAAGAACAGACACATTACTTATGACAAAAATGAATAAAAGGTTGTCACTACAGACACTATCATCACTAAAAGATAAATAACAAAATACCCCAAATTCTGTCAATAGATTTCATATTTTAGATTAATAGAATTCCTTAAATGTGAATAAATAAATTGAAAATATGATCGCTCTTTAACTGTCATACTAAAATGGAAATTAAAAAAACACACTTAGAAAAATCTTTAATCAAAACCTTTCTCTAAAGAAAACAAACTCAGGAATTTATTCTGTGAATTCTTCCAAACACTAATGAGGAAATGGTGCCAATTTTACACAAACTCCTCCAGATAACTGACGAAGATAAATTATTTCCCAAATCATCTTTTGAGACCAGGATAGTTATAATAACACAGCCTGTCAGGGACACTACAAGGGAAAAGATATTGGCAATATGTCATGTGAAACAAAAAAATGTACAAAATATAAGCGAATTGAATTCAATTATAAAGGACATTATATCATGAAGAGGATATATGTATTTGTATATCTATACATTTGTTTGTGTGTTTGTTTATTTATTTTTGAGACAAGTTCTCACTCCATTGCCCAGGCTGGAGTGCAGTGGTGCAATCCAAGCTCACTGCAGTCTCTATCTCCCAGGCTCAGGTAATCCTCCCACCTCAGCCTTTCAGGTATCTCAGACTGCAGGCTGCGCCACCACATCTGGCTAATTTTTATAATTTTTGTAAGGGAAGGTATTTTGCCATGTTGCCCAGGCTGGTCTTGAACTTCTGGGGCTAAAGCAAACCATCCACCCATCCACGTCGACTTCCCAAAGTGCTTGGATTACAGGGTGAGCCATTGCACCCAGCATAAACAGGATATGTTATATCCTTAATACACCATGAACAGGATGAACAAGATAATATATCATTAGTAAGATACTATATCAAACCAGTCTAGGTTTATTCCAGAAATGAGGTTTAATATTAAAAAATCAATTATATAGTTTATCACAGTAATACAATAAAGAATATGATCACCTCAATCAATGTAGAAAAAATAAAAAATTCAACAACTATCCATGATAAAAACTCTAAATAAACCAGGAATAGATAGTAATTTCCTTATCTATCTACAACAAAACCTATAAAAATCATATTTAATTGTGAATTACTGAAAGCTTTTTCTTTGAAGATGAGAATAAGAAAATAATGTCTACTATCAATGTTTCTACTGGAGATGTGACCAGAGCTATAAGGTTGTATTTCCCAACCTAAAAGATTGATAGAGAGAGAGAGAGAGAGAGAGAGTTATAAAGATTAAAGGGTAAAATGACCTGTCATTATTTACAGATGACCTGTTTGCATGCTTTGAAAATTAAAAAAAAAGCTAGACGTGAAATGTAAAAATTAATAAGAGAATTTAGCAAGGTCATTGGATAAAAGGTCAATAAACAAACTGAACTCTATTCCTATATACCAGAAATAAATAAAAAATAAAATTTGAAAAAAGTTTAAAATTTGATACAAAAATATCAAACACCTAAGTATAAATCTAATGCAAAATGTGTAAGATAGCTACACTGAAAACCAAAAAAATCTTTGAAAAAAATCTAAACAAATTAATGGAGGTGTTCACAGACTGGATGATACAATGTTGTAAAGAAAATCAATGAAGGAAAAGTTGACCACAGGTTCAATGAAATTCCAATAATTCCCAGCAAATATTTTTGTGTGTGGAAATTAACAGACTATATTAAAATTTATATAAAAATACAAAGGGACAAAAATAATAAACATATTTGAAAATAAGAAGGTGATAAAGTACACATATATGATCACTTAATTTACAACAATATACCAATGAAATTGTAGTGAGAAAAGGATTGTCTTTCCAAAAACTAATGCAAAAGCAACTGGATAACCATATGTCAAAAAAGGAACTTTCACCTTTACCTAATAACAAACACAAAACATATTATAGAAAGTTCGTGGATCTAGATATGAAAGTTAAATCTTCTAGAAGGTAATAACAAAAAATAGTAATGACTTTTGGGTTAGGCAAAAGTTTCTTGAAGAGGACACATAAGGACTGTAAAGAAAAAAAATAATACATGACTTCTTTTAAACTCAAAACCTTTGTTCATCAAAAGACATCATTAAGAGTGAAAAGCTAAGTCACAGAGGAGAAGATATCTGTACTATATATATTCAGAGTGTAGAAAGAATACCTACAAATCCGTTAAAAAAGACACTCAAATTTTTAAAAAATAAGCAGAGAATTAATCTAGTATTCCATAAGAGTAGATACCCAAATGGCCAATAAGCATAAGAACAGGGAATCAACATTACTCATCACAGAGGTGTAAATCGAAGCCACTTTCAGATAGTGCTACACATCTATCAGATAGATTAAAAAAAAGCCAGTATCAAATGATGGTGAAATGTGGAGCAATTGACATTCTCATACACAGTTGGTGGTGGTGTAAACTGACACAATTACCTTGAAAAACTTATTTAGTAGTATCTACTAAAGTAGAACATATGCATATCCTATGAGCCAGGAATCCTAGGGCCATGAATATATCCAAGAGAAACGAATGCATATGTGTATGAAAAGACATGACAAGTATGTTCACAACAGCTTTATTCATAAGAGAGTCAAGCAAATATAAACCAAGTATCCATCAAAGTAGAATGAATAAATTGTGACAGTCATATGAAGATGAAAATGAAAAGAAAATTACTGCCTTAAGGGAATTTACACTTAATATTAAGTAAAAGAATCCAGACAAAAAAAATTACATACTACCTGATTCCATTTATATGAAGTTCAGACAGACACAACTAATTTTTGGTGCTATTAATATAAGTCAAAATAGTCATTATCTTTGCAAGGAGGTTACTGACTGGGAGGAGTCATGGAGAATCCTTGTGAAGTCTTGGTAGTATTTTATATCTTGATCTGAGTAGTGGCTACATTGATGGATTCATTCACAAAAATTAATTGAGCTGTTTGAGATTTGTGCACTTTGTGTGCTATACTTCAATTAAAAAAAATGCTTACAAAAAATTCACTTTGAATAAAAAAATCAGTCAACATTAAAATCGAGTCCTAAATTTGTGATCATCTTTATGCCAATTTAATAAATGTTTCAACAAGACAACTGTTAAAGAATAGATGTAATCACTTGTAATCACTACATTCTGAGGACTGCACAAGCAAAACTCACGATTAGAATAAGCCATTTGCAGAAGAAAATCTTATATACATTTTGCAACTAATTTATCTAACTGTGTGGTTTAAAAAAAAAATCAAAGAAATTGGGCTGGGCACGGTGGCTCATGCTTGTAATCCCAGCACTTTGGGAGGCCAAGGCAGGTGGATCATGAGGTCAGGAGTTTGAAACCAGCCTGGCCAAAACAGTGAAACCCCATCTTTATTAAAAATACAAAAATTAGCTGGGCATAGTGGCAGGTGCCTGTAATCTCAGCTACTCAGGAGGCTGAGGCAGGAGAATCACTTGAACCCAGGAGGCGGAGGTAACAGTGAGCAGAGATCATGCCACTGCACACTCCAGCCTGAGTGATAGAAGTAGACTCTGTCTCAAAAAAAAAAAAAAAATCAAAGAAATTAAAGAATAGTCATGGGAGGAACATAATACATTTATTTACTTAACAAATATTTATTGAGTGTCAAACTCATCACAAGCCCTAGGATATGCACTGATTATTCAAACTCATTTGAGGCAACTAGGTGTATTGAACTACTCAAAAACTGAAACAAACACATTTTATTGTTTCCCCAGATAAGGATCTAAAGAAATGCCATACTAACAGAAGAAAAAAGGTATAGAGGGAATCTAGTTAAGGAAATTCTAAAAAACAAAAATTTAGCAGCAAATACATAATGCACTAAGGATATCCTAAGAAAAAAAAATCTGAAGAACAAAATTTTTCTGGTCACCTCCTGTGAGGGTAAGGACAGTTCAATATTCTTTACCATTTCCTAGATAAACTATTCCATAAAATTATTTTACTCTCTATATAGAGTAACATTTGGCAATTTTCATTCTGATTAATAAATTCAGCCATTCTCCTTCCTTGATAAAGACACCCTAGCTAGTAAACATTAATATCTCATTTTCTAGAAGGTAAATTAATAACATTCTGGTTAATCTATTCCCAGTGTTTACTGTGAAGAATTACTCACAATACTTATAACTCTCAATGCACAGATAAAATTGAGTTTCTGAACCTATAAATCTCAAAAATGGACTTGGGAACATGGTTACCACTTCTTGAAAAAAAACCACTCTGTGAAGTCCTGTCTGGGTAGACTATTGGTAACTTTAGATTGGGAGGTAAATAAAGTTTTGGTAAATAAAGTTTTATTGGAACATAGCTATGCTTATCTGTTTATACATTGTCTATGGCTGCTTTCACATCACAACAGCAGAGCTGAATGACTGCGACAGAGGCTATTAGCTTGCAAAGCCTAAAACATTTACTATCTAGCCCTTTACAAGTATTTGTTGATTCTTGTCTTCTATTATTTTTCCCTTTCATTTCATAATAGTCATAGTCTTTGTCTTATTCCATAACAGAGCTCATTTCCTCAATTCTCAAAGGGCAGAGAGATTTGTCTCTAATATCAATTAAGTGTGAAATATCTGGAGATTGATGTTCCACATTGTCACTGGTCACCAACCAATCACTATAAATCAGTGTTTTTAAAAATGCGGATGCAATGTAGCCAGCACTAAATTTCTCCTCTGGAAAACTTCTTGAAGTTTTACAAGTCTTAATTCATCAATGGTTTCAAATTAACTTTCTATAAGTTCACCATCTCTTTCAAGTCATCAATTCTATTAGGTTAATTATTTACAAAAGATATGGAAGATGCCATTAAGTACTTTCCCTCATTTTATACTTTTATGTATGCACTGCCAAATTATGCCCTTTCTTTTTCATTTGGAGAGGGGTGTAACTTTGCTTTTAACAGCAGCACTGTATCAGTGGTAAATCCTTTACTGCAACTATTTGCTACTAATATTGTCCAAATTCAGTTATTTCCCATTCTAATATTCATGAAATCACTTATTTTTCTCTTCCAGAATAGCAGCTTGACCATATCTAAATTGAATATAAAACAAAGCAGCCATAAATATATAAATGGGCTTGTTTCTTAAGGAAAAAAAAAAGATTTCAAAAATATTAATTTATATGTAAAGGCAAACAAGGACTCAGACGATATGTAAGAAAGAATCTAAAGTATTCTGTATTTCAAAATGTAGTAAGATTCCCAAGGAGGAAAAAGAAAGATTTAGAAAATGACAACTTCTGGAAAGCAGCTAAGGCAAAGCATTCTACTACAACTACCTCTAAATCATGACTGGCTAGGTAAAAAGGAAACTACAGGATGGTAACTTGGTAAACAAGACAATGAGGTCATATTTGCATTACTCTTTTAAAAGAGAAGAAAATAAAAGATAACAAGGAATTTAATCTGAAGGTTTTTAGCGAAATAAGGAAGAACCATAAAACAATCAGAAAAGGGGAAATTACAGCTAAATGTTGAGTAAATATCCTATGGAAAATTTTTCCCAAGTTTTATAAAATATTTAAAAGTATTGAAGCTTACATAATAGAGAATAGAAGATGAGAATATCGATCAGTCATGGCATGAACTTCAATATAATAAGTAACAATCTTAATGGGGAAAATCAAAGAAATTTAACCAAGAACAACAAACTTTAAATGCCTACATTTTACTTCTGATTAGACAAAATATATTTATATATATAAACTACCCATTAAATTTTACCTGAATGTGTTCGAAAATGCATTTCCAGACTTGATTTGCCTTTAAAAATCTTCTTACAAACATCACATTGATGAAATGTTGCTTTATATCTAAGAAGATAAAAAGATTTGAGTTTTTCAATATAATTTCAATATAACTAACATAATGAAAATAAGTTGCAACTTCATTTACAACTGTGTATATAATTCTCACATTAACAAAGCACGGAACGCCAAAGAAACATGGAAATACTTTTAAAGTGTTGAGCTTGCCTCTGGTTCTTCCTCTTCCAGTTACATCCAACACACAAATCTATAAAAAGAGGTCCATAGATTTTTCAACTGCTTGAAGTCACTGAACTTTTATTATTACTAGCTAACCAAATATACAAAAAGAAAAATTATAAGCATAGAAACAGATCAAAAGTGGCCTAAAGGGGAAATGAAGAGTTGTCTAGAAAGAGACATGACAGAAATTTTGCGCTGATGGAATGATTCCATAGCTTAATTGTGGTGATGATTACACGACTTGCAGAACTATACACTAAAAACAATGAATATCACTTTCTATAAATTACACCTTAATTAAAAAAAAAAGATGCTCAGGCTGATTAAAAATAAACTGCAGCTATTTCAAAACCTGCATTTATCAAAAAGGTGAAAGTGCTCTCGTTGGTTCATGTCCTAACAAAAAAGCTGTAAATTTTAACTTATAAATAAAATAAATTTTATACCTAAATTTAAAATAGAAATACTAGGCTTTTATTTTTATTATAAAATAGACAGAAATAAAGCAGTAAGTTACCAAAAAGTTAACTTAGTAAGTACCACAGCATAGTGCTTAAGAAGTGTTTTTGAGTTAAACAATTCTCAACTGAAAATTTTATTGTGAGAATTGAGATATTTATAAAACAATTATCATTTAAGTGGCAGTTATTGGGAAAGCCATATCATCTCACCTTGGAAGCAGTTCATATGGAATGAATACATGGCAAAATAATTAAATCAAACCTGGGCTACTTAATGTTCTGTAAGACAGTTTGCTCTTAACATATCCATTGAGTTTTACTGGAAATGTTTAGAACATTGCTATCAATATGAGATAGAAACATACCATGCCTAGAGTTTCAAATGTCCTTCACTTTTCAATTCATCCAACCCAACATTTATAAGACAATATGCAAAGCACTGTCCTCTAGGAACTTAAGTCTACTTGATAAAACAGATAGTTGCTTGTTTTTATTTTAGTTAGAAACAGGGTCTCGTTCTGTCACTCAGACTGGAGTGCAGTGGCATCATAATAGCTCAGAGAACCCTTGAACTCCTGGGCTCAAGCAATCCTTCTGCCTCAGCCTCCTGAGTAGCTGAGACTACAGGTACACGCCATGCCACCACACCCAGTTAATTTATTTTATTTTATTGTTTTGTAGAGACAGGGTCTCACTTTGTTGCCCAGGCTGGTGGCAAACTCCTGAAACATATTTATACAGATAATTTGAATTTTGTGAATTGAGGGTGTCAGTAATAACCCTGGCAAAAGACTCCTAATCAGTATGCTTGGTTTACCTTATTCCATTCATATCCATGGTAAATATAGACAGAGCTACAAACAAGGTCACCATAGGCACATAGAGAAACAGGAAGTAGTACTCTATTGGGAGCAATTTTAACCCCCCATCACCCTCCCGCCCAATAAAACATGTGGCAATGCCTGAAGATGTTTTTGTTTTTCACAACTGGGGATAGGGGAATAAGTGCTACTGCCATCTAATGGGTAGAAGCCAGGAATATTGAGAAACATCCCACGATGCACAGGAAAAGAATTACCTGGTCCAAAATGTCAACAGTGTTTGGGCTGAGAAACCCAACACTACAAAGTAATGTTTTTAACACAAATACAAAACACTTTAATCTCCTCACAGTGGACTTATGATAAATTCTGTGGGGCCTTGCATGGCTAAGACCCTATGGAAATATACCTTGTCATTATCACATGAATGCTAAGCAGTGTAGATTTTCAAGGAGGGAGTGGATAAACAATTCCAAATGAAGCAGAGATGTCAGTAAAAAAAGAATTTAAAAATGTCTATTGGATTTGGCAATAAGCAAGTCATACTGACGACTGTTTGAGAGGAATAAGATCAGCGGTCAGATTGCAACAGTGACTAGAAAGTGAAGAAGAGGATACTGAGGTAATCACCATTTTAAAAAGTTTAGAAGGAAAGATTAGAAAAATAATTGGTGTTGGAGGGGTGTTAATCCTTAGCACTCTTTGATAATGCTCACAACCTTTAATATTTATTCATAGCCCAAACTTCATTCCTGAGATTTAGACTACTGTCTATCAAATTCTATGTTGACAGTTTATATTGAGCATCTCAAAGTCAATAAACACCAAACAATTAATCATTTCCCTCTATAAATTAACCATCTCCTCTATTCTCTTATCTCAGTGGCTGGAATCATCCACCCAGGCTTGAAAACAGAAATCATCCATGATTGCCCTTATTCCCTTATTCCCCAAAGCCAATCATGAAGTATTGCTAACAAGGGCCTAAATATTTCTCAAATAAATATCTTCACTTTTCATTACTAATGCTACTCCCAATTACTAATGCTACTCCCATTACTTCATTACTAATGCTACTCCCTCATTATCGTTTTCTCAGATTTTAACAGCTGTCTACCTAGTTTATATACTTGCCTCCAGATTTATCCATCACAAATCCAGCCTCCATACATCAGTAAAAGTGATATACCTAAAATACAAATCCAATGGTGTCACTCTTTTATTTAAAATTTTCATTGGCTTTTTATCATGTAGAGTGAAGTACAAGTTTCATAAAATGATACATAGGGCTCCATATTCTAGATTACCATTAGCCAGTCCTTGAAAAAGTAGAGTTTACAGATTCTAGTTCCTCAATGATCTAGGCCAGCAGATAGGTCCACAGGCCTGTCAAATAAAAGGTGATGGTAGGTCCCAAAACTCCTTTCACAGGGTCCACAAGATCAACATTATTTTCAAAATAATAAGACATCATCTGCCTTTTTTGTTATGTTGACATTGATACTATGATGCAAAAGGAACAGTGGGTAAACTACTGGTACACTGCTAGTATCTTATCTCTAAACAAAGCAGTAGTATTAAAATTTACTAATAATTGTATTCTTTACTACTCTATACTCAAAGAAAAAAATGTAATGAAACAGTAAGATTACTAATTTTTTTATATTTTGACCTTTCAGACCTTGATGTTTTAAATATTCATTGATAAAATGAGAAGTATACATGAAGCACTTCTACTGCATACCAAAACATGATGGTTGTCTCAAGGAAAAGCACCTCTCAAAACTTTTTTTTTTTAATTGCATTTTAGGTTTTGGGGTACATGTGAAGAACATGCAAGATTGTTGCATAGGTGCATACGTGGCAGTGTGATTTGCTGCCTTCCTCCCCTTCACCTATATCTGGCATTTCTCCCTATGCTATCTCTCCCCCCACCCCCTGCTGTCCCTCCCCTATTTCCCCCCAACAGACCCCAGTGTGTAGTGCTCCCCTCCCTGTGTCCTTGTGTTCTCATTGTTCAACACCCGCCTGTGAGTGAGAACATGCGGTGTTTGATTTTGTGTTCTTGTGTCAGTTTGCTGAGAATGATGGTTTCCAGGTTCATCCATGTCCCTACAAAGGACGTGAACTCATCGTTTTTGATGGCTGCATAATATTCCATGGTGTATATGTGCCACATTTTCCCTGTCCAGTCTATCATCGATGGGCATTTGGGTTGGTTCCAGGTCTTTGCTATTGTAAACTGTGCTGCAATGAACATTCGTGTGCATGTGTCCTTATAGTAGAATGATTTATAATCCTTTGGATATATACCCAGTAATGGGATTGCTGGGTCAAATGGAATTTTTATTTCTAGGTTCTTGAGGAATCGCCACACCATCTCACGCCAGTTAGAATGGCGATCATTAAAAAATTTGGAGACAGATGCTGGAGAGGATGTGGAGAAATAGGAACACTTTTACACTGTTGCTGGGAGTGTAAATTAGTTCAAAACTTAAATGAAGTGACTGCTCACTTCAAGAAAAGCAACCAACAATGTTTGCTATCAATGATAAAATCTCAGCTTTCAAGCTAATATAAGAACTTTGGAACACTTGTGATCTTGACAGCTTTACTCCTTTCTGTGAGACTGGAGGCAATATTAACAAATGTGATCTGCTGATACTATGCTGTGAAATATGCTAACATTTGGAAAATCTGCATAACTCAGTGAGCCCATATTTTCTCAATAACAAACACATGATCTTACAAAATTACATATGGTAAAAAAAAAAATCCATCAATGTACAAGACTGAATGTAATAGAGTGTGAAAACCTCATTAATCCGGTTTCACATTCCACCTTACAACTCCCTTTAGGAAACTACTACTTGTTAGTTTTAGCGTAGTAATAAAGAAGAATATCTAGAATTACCTGAGAAGACTATTACAATATTCCTTTATTTTCCAACTACATATTTATATAAGGCTGGATTGTCTTCATTGCTTCAACCAAAATAACATATTACAACAGATATGACAATGCTGCAGCTTTCCATTAAGACATCAGAGATTTATAAAAATGTAAAAGAATGTTGCTCTTTTAATATTTTGTTTTGTAGTTATTTCTCAAAAAATTGCTATTTATGTAGCATATGATAGGAAATAAATTAATATTTGAAAATGTTTTATTTCTAATGATTCAAATAATTCAAATAATTTATATTTTATATATAATTTATATTAAGATATATGAATACATTAAAATATATTCATATATATTATTGTATGTTTACATTTTAAAAAGCTCTTGTGCCAAATAATTTGTAAGGTTATAAAGAAAGCATGAGACAAAAAGTTACAGGACCTTTGGAGTAAGTGAGCCTGTAGTTTTAACTCTGTACATTTTGTACTGTGTACGTTTTGCTAATCATGCTCAGGACTATTAAGCTAAGTCTCTTGGCACTTTAGAACATGTCTGTTATTTATCATTTGCCCAAATGCCTAATCCAAAAACATGAATTACTTGAATATTTTACACTTAGCAACTAACCTATTAAACTTGGATATCTAAATTATATTAAAAAGTTGATGTTCAAGATAGCACAGAGCTCCTTCAAATAAAATACCATTTTAAATGCTTAGTATGATTAGAAACAAGTTTAAATTCTGACTGCAAACATTTCCTAACAATTGCTGTCTTATTAGGTATAATATATAGGCAGTATATTTAGCTCTCAAAGAGACTTAGCAACCAAATGTCAAGATTTTGCATTCATTATTGTTAACTTGCATGTCACTTCCCTAGCCTTTGAATTAACTAAAACAAGCAGGAAAAAATATGCTTTGCTCAGTTCTTTTAGGTCTACAGAGATGCTACAGAATGCAAAGAAAAAGAACTGGTTAACCTAACTTCAATTAAACAAAGTAAACAAAAAAAGTTATAACTTTCCTCAGAAACTTAACCAATGTAAATTATGAGACATTTTGCTTTTTCACTTACTTTTGCCATACTTTCTCTCCAAGGTGTACACTTTTGTAATGAACAGTGAGATGATCCCTACGACCAAAACATTTTCCACATTCTTCACACTGATGAGCTTTTTCACCTTAAAATAAAGACCCAAATATTTTGATTATAATATGCGTTTCAGGTTTTTTCCCCAGAAACAAATTACCAAACAATAAGATCATGTGATGTCAAATATAACAGGAAAGTAAAGCCACATTTTATTCTGCACTATTTGCTTTATATTCCTTACTCAAATAACTTTCTTCAAAAATTTATATTTAATTTCATGGATGTGAATCTTTTCCCCACTTAGAAAAGGAATCAATAGACTTTTGCTGTACACTTCAAATCACGCCTTTCAATGTAACAAAGCAAGATAAATGAAACTACTTAAAAAATCAGGAATTTTAAATATGTATATCTGGATATCAAACACCTCAAATGGATATACATTAAGATAAGGCTGTCTTACTGTTTATAAAAAGGACCCAAACATTTTCAGATCTTTGTACTTTACTTTTAAAAGAGTTTTCATTTGTGAGGATTTCTTATGTTTTCAATGAGCCAAAATACAAATATAATGAAAAATTCTATATAAGTCCAATTTCTCATCTCTATTCTTACATTTACTTACAAAGGCTTGGTTTTTTTTTTTTTTAAATCACTGTCTCAATACCAGTGTGAAATTAAAGCATGTGGCCTCTAGACTTGTAAATTAAGAATACTCATCCTCAAAATAAAAAAGCATAATTCAAATAAAAAATCATTGGATCTTTAGTATCTCTTAGATGTGGTGATAACAACTGCAACCTACCTCACTATGATCATTTAAGAAAATAATTACTGTCTGTTGCATACTTGATATTCACATTATGTTTATAATAATAATAATAATCACCTGTTCTACTGTGCTCATAGAGATGGCTCTTTCCCATTATTGTGCTCACAGAGTTGGCTCTTTTAGCACTTCCTGAACATCAATCTGAGAGGAAAATATGAAAGAAATCCCCAGAATATAAAAATTATACAGTATAAAGATCTGAAATTGGTCAGGATTATTAAGGTACTCTTTTCCGAAGACAGGGTTTCAAAATTCACTATAATATACACTTTTAACACACAATTTTAATCATTTCCCTTTAACATGTAAGTTTTACCAACTTCTTCTCAAATCCAATCTAAATGAAAAATATTATCATAGCTTCTCCCTTTATGAAAGTGTCAATAGCAATTATTAGACATATCCATGTAATATGCAAAATGCAAATTTTGAGAATTTATTTAAAATTAAACTTTAAACTACACTTTATAGTCACAAAGGGTGACCAAATGATTAAAAGTACAGTGAATATGTCATAAAACTTTGTTCCCTTTGGAGGCTTTTTAAAAAATGTTTTTAGAACCAGAATTACAAAGAGGTGATGTGTGTAAACCAAATTATTACACTTAGCCAACATAAACATATATTATGTTCTTTTCAGGTATTTAAAAAGGATTTTAGAAATAGCATTACAAAATATGGTATACCTGAATGTATTTTTTTGTGCTTTGTAAGGTGATCATGACGGATAAATGTTTTTCCACATTCATCACACTCATATCTTTTATCATCATGATGTACTCGTAAGTGAAGTCTATAAAGAAAAAAAATGAATACCATTAAAACTGATGACACAGAAGGAAAAAGCTCAATAATGAATAAATAATAAATAAACAATGAAAATTGGGCTATCTGCTCAACCACTCACATTATTGGCTTTATTTCTATGACTTTCAGAGTTCTTTTAGTCTTTTACCACCTGACCCCAGGGTCCCTTACTCATCTCTTTCAAGAAAGCATTTCAACATTTGTATATGCTCAAACCACTTCTCAACATTATTCCTTCCCATCATATTAGATCCCAAATCTGCTTCAATGAGTCTATCACATGTCTAAGGTTGTTATCTAGCTGACTGGCCAAGACTGAAAGATATCTAAAGTAGAAATAATCAGAATAGAATTCGAATCAGAAAAATGAAGTAAGTGTACACGTGACTGGGCATATGATGATGATAGCAAATGATACAGTAAATGATAGGGTTTGGCTCTGTGTTCCCATCCAAGTCTCATCTCTAATTGTGATCCCCGCATGTTAAGGGAGGGACCTGATGGCAGGTAACTGGATTATGGCAGCAGTTTCCCCCATGCTGTTCCTGTGAGAGTCAGTGAGTTCTCACAAGATCTGATGGTTTAAAAGTGTTTGGCAATTGCCCCCACTCTCTCTTTCTCCTGTTTCACCTTGGTAAGACATGCCTTGCTTCCCCTTCACCTTCCACCACGAGTTTGAGTTTCCTGAGGCCTCCTCAGCCACCTGTGAGTCAATTAAACCTTTTTTCTTTATAAGTTACCCAGTCTAAGGTATGTCTTTATAGCAGTGTACAAACAGAGTAATACAGCAAATAATTGAGAAGTAATCCTATTCTGGATAACTGTTATCAACCACAAACTGATATTTAAGAATTTTCTATCTTGTGGCTCATGCCTGTAATCCCAGCACTTTGGGAGCCCAAAGTGGGTGGATCACGAGGTCAGGAGATGGAGACCATCCTGGTTAACATGGTGAAACTCCATCTCTACTAAAAATACAAAAAATTAGCTGGTCATTGTGGCAGGTGCCTGTAGTCCCAGCTACTTGGGAGGCTGAGGCAGAGGAATCCCTTGAACCCGGGAGACAGAGGTTGCAGTGAGCTGAGATGATGCCATTGCACTCCAGCCTGGGTGACACAGTGAGACTCTATCGCAAAAAAAAAAAAAAAAAGTATTTTCTATCTTTTACAAGAACTAAACTTTATAAAAATTACATTTTACTGCTTTTCTTCACACCAACAGAACAAAATGGGACTCATTTTATAGTCATCCAAAGACATTACAAAAAGCTTATGTTATTAGGATTAATTTAAGTTGAATTAATTTTTATCTCCAGAGCCTCTATCCCTCTGTGTATCCTAATGAAAGGAATAGCTTTCCTTGCAAATTGCCAAAATCGGTACTGATTTGAACAAAACCAACTGACTATACTACCTCTAAAGGGGAAGCATTCAATTTAAACTTAACACAAGATAAATAATAAATGAAAGTGTACTTATTAAAGCCTTCTGATTAAAATTCTTAAGAATATTTTAATAAAAATTAAGATTGTACATACATTTCAGAAGCAGTTACATGTTATTTATTTAGAAAAAACTTTTCATAAACTGCAAATGTGGTCAACGATTCAACCATAAAAATAAATAAGTTATAATCACTATTAATGCACAGAAGACATTTGAAAATTGTGAATGGGGAGCTTTTAATTTTGCCTTATTTTTATATTAAAATATTCTTTGATAGTAAAGAGTGGAGAAGTACACTGTTTAAATGAATTTTCATTCAAAGAAAAGTAATGAAATAAATATTTAAATAATGCCTTAGTAAAGCCTTCTACAAACTTGGTATGAAAAAATATTTATAATATTTTATACCATAGAATAAAGATAACACAAAGTTTAGTTAAAAAAATCTATGCAGTAAAGTTTTTTGCATAATATTACATATATAAGGACTAAGAAATGTTTCAATTCAACAAACTTAATTAAAGTAATAAAAAAAAGAACTAAAATGGAGATATAATTCTACCTTACTTAATAAAGGGAAAAAATGGTTTTACTTACCTATACGAACTTCCATGACGAAAACTTTGCCCACAAATACTACAAAGGTGAGGCTTTTCTCCACTATGGATTCTCAAATGTTCTTTCAAAGTAGTTCTGTATTAAAATACGTATATCCAAAGATTTTAAAAATGCCAATGTATATAGTAAATAGATTTCCAGAAAACTTACTAGAAAGGTATTCAAGCTAACTGATATTATGGCAATTCTCTCCTCTTTCTCCTACAATATTTTTGTTCTTTACTGTACTAATCTCACTAGTATAGAAACATGCTTGTTATATCTCTCTCTCCTTAAAAACAAAAAAATGCTTTGGCCTTATTTGCCATTGGTTTGCTCAGAGATTTAATTATACAACCTAAGCAGACTTTCAAGAAGTATAATTTTAAAATGCTAATTATAACACTGAATTAAATTGATCTGAATTTTGATAGACAGGGTTTAATATTTAAGTAATCCAGTTTATCAGTACTGTTTCTTCCAAATATGTGCTCAATATTTGTTGAAAAAGTGTTTTAAAACAAAGAAAATGTTGTAG
This sequence comes from Aotus nancymaae, assembly GCF_030222135.1. Taxonomy (NCBI): domain Eukaryota; kingdom Metazoa; phylum Chordata; class Mammalia; order Primates; family Aotidae; genus Aotus; species Aotus nancymaae. Next base: position 252,985 of record NW_026988453.1, read on the forward strand.
GAATTTCTAACTTCCAGGTGCTGATGTGAAAAAGGAACTTATATATAGAATATAATTATTACTATTCCTAAGTCTTCCCGCCCATTGGCCCTGAATGGGCTCCTGTGAAACCATTACTCCTCAAAGTACATCACTAGCAATTCCTATAGTTCTAACCTTCAAAGCTTCCCCACATATCTAAAGTGCTGAGTAATAATGGACAAAGTTATTTTAGGGAGAACCTTTGCAGGCTTTTAGCTATCACTACTACAGTCATGTACTGCATAATGACATTTCAATCAATGACAGACCATATAAACCAATGTTGTCCCATGAGATTACAGTGGAGCTACACAATTCCTATAACCTACTGGGACAAGATGTGCAGGTGATACTGATGATCCTGACCTTGTGTAGGCCTAGGCTAATGTTTGTGTTTGTGCCTTTTGTTTTTAACAACAACAACAACAAAAAGTTTAACATGTAAAACAAACAAAAAATTTGAAAATAGAAAAAAGCTCATAGAAAATAAAATATCTTTATGCAGCTGTACAATGTGTGTTTTAAGCTGTTACTATAAAAGAGTCAGAAGGGCCGGGCGCGGTGGCTCACGCCTGTAATCCCAGCACTTTGGGAGGCCGAGGCGGGTAGATCATGAGGTCAAGAGATCGAGACCATCCTGGTCAACATGGTGAAACCCCATCTCTACTAAAGATACAAAAAATTAGCTGGGCATGGTGGCACGTGCCTGTAATCCCAGCTACTCAGGAGGCTGAGGCAGGAGAATTGCCTGAACCCAGGAGGCGGAGGTTGCGGTGAGCTGAGATCACGCCATTGCACTCCAGCCTGGGTAACAAGAGCGAAACTCCGTCTCAAAAAAAAAAAAAAAAAAGAGTCAGAAAGTTGAAAAAAATCAAAAGTTTATAAAATAAAAATGTTACAGTAACCTGCTGTTAGTGAGGAAAAATTTTTAAAATAAATTCAGTGAAACGTAAATGTACAGTGTTTATAAAGTCTACATTAGTGTACAATAATGCCCTAGGCCTTCACATTCACTCACCGATCAATCACTGACTCACCCAGAGAAACTTCTAGTCCTGCAAGCTCCACTCATGATAGGTAACCTACACAAATATATATACTCTTTTATCTTTTATACCATATTTTACTGTACTTTTTCTATGCTTAAATATGTTTAGATATAGCAATACTTACCACTGTTACAATTATCTACAGTATTCAGTACAGTAACATGTGATACGGGTTCGTAGCCTGGGAACAATAGGCTGGCTAAACCACGTAGCCTACATGTGTAGTAGGTTATGCCATCTAGGTTTGCATAAATACACTCTATATTTGCATGATGACAAAACTGCTTAACAATGTATTTCTCTGAACATAGCCCTATCATTAAGAGACACATGACTATACTGGGTTTTTACTTCAATCCCATACCTAGTAAGTTTAAAAGATGAATCTGAAATAAAAGTAGAGTTTTGCCAGTAGATGGTGCTCTTCTACAAGGCCCACCAACCTGACAGTCTGTAGCTACACTCAGCTTTGAGGAAAATATCCCTAAAAATATTTGCAGATCCCTACCTATTAAATAGTTGTAGTGAAACATGGCAAGGTTATCTTTGGGTTACTTGTTTTGCCTTGTTTGCTTTTTGTTTTTACAGAAAGATATTTAAGGGGAAAAATGAATGTATAATATATAATAAACTTTATAATTTGTCAATGTGTAAATGTTTTCATATAGTATACTTATTTTCCTATTTTACTGTAATATCTGCTATTTTAAGAAAATGGCATTTCTATTTTTTTAATTACAAAACTTTTATATACTGAAGAGTGTAAAAAATTTATAAGTACTGTTTAAAGAATGGTAAACACTTATATACAGAATAAGAACATTACTAGTACCTTAGAATGTCTCCCCCTACTCCTCCCTGATCTCATCCTCCTTACCACCCCTCCTCAGAATTATATATAATAGATTTCCAGAAAACTTACTAGAAAGGTATTCAAGCTAACTGGTATTATGGCAATTCTCTCCTTTTTCTCCTACAATATTTTTGTTCTTTACTGTACTATTCTCACTAGTATATAGATATGCTTGTTATATCTCTCTCCCCACATAGCCTACATAGCCTACATGTGTAGTGGGCTATACTATCTAGGTTTGCATAAGTATACTCCATATTTGCATGATAAGAATAAAAAACTAAACAAGATATCATATGCTTTTGAAAAACTGCATAACAAGCACGAACCTAACAATATTGCCACTATTGGATAAAGGGCCCAGAAGACAGCGTGAACAGGAACTCCAGGTCAGAGTCTAGCTCCTTTGGCATGTCAGTAATTAAAGTGATGAGAAATACTGGAAAACAAAGGGTTCACCATAGTTGGAGTATCTGGCAGAGCTAGAATAGACCAGAATAGAATACTGAAAGTCTGGCAGAAATAGAGTCAAAGTAAGTAGGCTGCTCTATATATTTTCCTTCTAAGCTTACCGTGACCTACCTCTAATTCTCATGGATAGCTCAAAAAAGGAAATTTCTGTGAAATGAGTATCCTCAGTTAAATCAAGCAAAAGGACCTAAAGATAAGAGTAGGAGGTGGGTGTGGTGGCTTACGCCTGTAATCCCAGCCCTTTGGGAGGCTGAGCTGAGTGGATCACCTGAGGTCGGGAGTTTGAGACCAGCCTGACCAACATGGAGAAACCTCACCTCTACTAAAACCACAAAATTAGCTGGACATGGCGGCACATGCCTGTAATCCCAGCTCCTCGGGAGGCTGAAGCTGGAGAATCACTTGAGCTTGGGAGGCGGAGGTTGCGGTGAGCTGAGGTCACGCCCCATTGCACTCCAGACTGGGCAACAAGAGCAAAACTCCGTCTCAAAAAAAAAAAAAAAGAGTAGGAACCTCATTAGCACACAGAGGTACTAGACAGAGGAATAGTACAGATAAAAGAAACATGCTAGCAGGGATGGTGGCAATAATCTCCACCATGCTTTGGGTCATACTACTAACAGTATGGTCTACCCATTACACATGCTACACACCAGTATGTCAATACTGGGATCTTCTTTCACCATCCTCCTGTGTTCTCTCTTTGCTTCTCTCCCATGTTACAACTATTTCCTATAGCCCTTGTCTTCCTCTTTATAAGTTTATTTCCTCATTTTGATGGAGCACACCCTTCAGTAGTTTTATGAGAAAAAATACATTAAAGGCTTATTTTTTGACACTATGAAAATATCTTTATTCTATCTTGAGATTTGATTGGTTAGTTTGACTGAGAACAGAGTTCAAGTTTGGATATTATTTTCGTTCAGAATTTTAAAGGCACTACTTTATGATCCAACTTCTACTGTTGATGTTGTTAGTAGTCCAAGTAGTGTTAATCAATGTGTGTGACTTTTCTCCCTCTCTAAAAGCATAGAAAAGTTTCCCTTTGTTCCCTATGTCTGAAATATCATAGTGATGTACCTTGGTATATATCTATTTGCATCTAAGCATATATGATGTGTCATTTAGTTCTGGAAATCACCTTGAATTATTTCAATGGTGATTTTCCCCCTCTATTTTCTCTGTTCTTTCTTTCTAAAACTCCTATTATTCAGATGCTAGACTTGCCTGGTCCTCTACTGTTCTAATCATTGGTTTATATTTCTGGTTTTTGCTCTCCTTTTTGGCCTTTAACCCTTCCATTAAGGTCTATACTTTGGCCATGATGCCTTGAATTTCCAGGAGCTCCAAATTATTCCTTGAGTATTCCTTTTATATATCATTCTATTCTCATTTAATGGATTTGATATCTTCAACTGGGGCAAAAAAGTAGTAACTGTTTACTTCTAAAATTTTCTTCTTCCTTAATAATCTGTTTCCTTAAAGTTTTTTTTTTCCGTTTATCTGTGTTCGAATCTATTTTCTATGTTAAAGGTTTTCCTCTTACGTATAGTAATCCTTGACTATCTGCTTTTGATTAAATATGACAGGCTAAAAAGTGACTGAGAAGGGCAAAGGACATGGGGGGTCTTGATGACTCAGTCTTCACTGTAGGTGATCTGGGTGTACCATTTGTTAGGGAATCTATCTGCCCTTAGGTTGCTCAGATATTCAGGCAACAGATTAGAGGTCCTAAAAATCTGAGCAACCTAAGGGCAAATATATTCCCTATCAAGTGGTACACCAAAAAGCCAAGATATTTGCAGAGAGAAGGCCTGAGGATCACTGCTTTCAGCATGCAGAATATATCCTGTCATGTAGCTACGTGGTATACTTCAGTCTAGCAACACTCTGTTGGGAGAGGGACAGGTGTCTAGTAGCAATGGCATGAGCAGATGGTGGAAGAGAATCCAGTGATATTACTCCTAAAACTTCTGAAGTTTTTAATCTAGTGCTCCTTGTCTGCCTCTCCTTCGACCCAGTTCTGAGGTACCTAATACTACCAGTATTAGGTGATTAGGTGATATATACATTCTGTGATGTAAACTACATTCTCATATTTCTCCATTTCCACTTTGGGGTTTGTCTCTCTTGGATCTGCTAAGTCAATTACCACTGATCCATCTGTTTTATAGCTCCCAAACCCGTGTCATTCTTGTTACATTTCTGTTCTCCCTATCTTTGCAGCTTACTCTTTTTAAAAAACAAACAAAAACTCTTAATCTAGTTTACTGGGGTTTCAGAAATAAATAAAATATGTACATTAAATCATCCATCTAAAACCTGCAAATCTTGACTCCATATCATCTTCCATAACATTCGTGTAATTCCTTTTTTCCTTGTATTTCAAACTAAAGCACAATTCATGCATTTTATGTCTTATGTTACCCTTACACTTATAAATCATACTCATTATTTCTACATAACAGCACTAGGATTTTTCTGGGTATGTAGATAATTCTTCACCTTTCTCGTACTGATTTTCCACAGATAAAGCAAGTCCATTTTCTCTTTCCACCATGAGTACATTCTATGTGACGTTTCAAATTTCCAGTGTCGTTAAACTGGCGACCACATATATCACATGGAAAAGGACCTAAAAAGGAAAAAATAGTGTGCATTAAAAATTTTTTTTTTTTTTTTTTTGAGACAGAGTTTCGCTCTTGTTACCCAGGCTGGAGTGCAATGGCGCGATCTCGGCTCACCGCAACCTCCGCCTCCTGGGTTCAGGCAATTCTCCTGCCTCAGCCTCCTGAGTAGCTGGGATTACAGGCACGCGCCACCGTGCCCAGCTAATTTTTTGTATTTTTAGTAGAGACGGGGTTTCACCGTGTTGACCAGGATGGTCTCAATCTCTTGACCTCGTGATCCACCCGCCTCGGCCTCCCAAAGTGCTGGGATTACAGGCTTGAGCCACCGCGCCCGGCCGCATTTAAAGTTTAAAGAGTAGATACCAAGTTAAATTTAATAGGCATGATGTAAGTTCATGCCTGTCCTGTTGGTGCATATGTCATAATACACTGCAATTTCTCCTCTAGGTTGTTTATTCTTAGAATAACATTTCCATATTCCTACAACCAAGTATAGGTTGTAGACATAGAATAAATGTTGAACAAACTAATAAGTTAATGAACTGAAATGTCCAATTCCTGGTTTGAAATCACACTGGAACAAAGTAGAAAAGGCTGCATACTAAAGTTTTGGGGAAAGTGGGTAATAAAAATCTTTGGAAGAATGAATGGAGGACTTAAGAGAGTTTATAGCTTGTAAATATTTCTGTTTGGTGGTACAAAATTAAGCCCAAACCTTTCATAGTAATATAGACATTAGCTGGATTTTGAATTTCACTTTGATTTTACCGAACAAACAACTAGAGACAAGACAGTGTTCTACTGACTGACAAAATATAAGAAAGACAAAGAATGCGTAAAAAGGAAGTATAGTAAACATAGCTCAAGGAAGCTATATAATTGCAAGAATATGTCTCAGTATATGGAAGGACAAACTGAAGAAAGAATTCTAATGAATTAATCATAATAGCACAATGGAAAGAAAACAGAATTAAGACGCTGAAATTGAGAAACATACCTATAAGCAAAATTGCTTGGTAGCCACAGTAGCTCTGGGTAAATGTCAATGTGTTTAACACATTAGAAATGAGAGATGATCTCAAAATGTACACTGTATTAAGTATCTTTAATATATTCTCATCTAAAATCTCTAATGTTTCATTTTTTTATGGGATCTAAATATTTTACTCATTTATTAACTCATTCAACAAGTATTTATTATAAAAAATCTCTCCACCTCCTCTGAACCAAAAAAAGGATCTAAGAAATTGAAAAAAGGAAAGTCAGTATTTGCATAGCTGAAAAAAAAGATGAAGTAAATACAAGTGCCAAAATAAGCTTATTATGCAAAATGTGTGCTTGTCAAAGAATGAAATATCTACTAGTACAACTTTTTTATAAAATATGACTATATGTATAGCTGGAGGTTTCAGCAGGGCAAAGGAAGAAATGAAGCATTCTCTCTAATGTTCAGTTACTTATCAGGATTCTTCAAAGAAAATAACAACTACATTTTTTTCCTATACTGGATATCCAGTTTTACATGTAGCTAAACCTATTTGAACAACCTCCTGGGCTCAAGCAATCCTTATACCTCAGCCTCCCATCTTTTATCTATTTATTTTTTTGTACAGACAGCATCTCACGAGGTCACCCAGGCTGGACTCGAACTCCTGGGCTCAAGTGGTCCTCCCACCTCTGTCTCCCAAAGTGCTGGGATTAGAGATGTGAGTCACCATGCCTGGCCAGGATCTGACTTTTAAAAGTCAAACTACAACTTTTACATGTAAATATTCACATATATTAAAAATTCTTCTCCTTTAACTGTTCAGATTGCACTACTTACATATCTTTCCCTCTGATTTAACAGAATATATAATCCTAATGTAGACAGTATGAGTGTTGCTTTGAATACTCTAAAGCAGTAGTTATCAAAGTGTCATATCTAGATCATCTGACCAGCATCACCTAGGAACTTGTACAAAATGCAAATTTTGGGGCCATACTCCAGACCTATCTCAATCAGACACCCTGGGAAGTCCATTTTAATAAGGTCTCTGGTTGCTTATGATATATACCAAATTTCATGAAGCACTTATCTGAAGTACACAGTGATTCAGGGGAATAGATGCATAGAGATGGAATGCAAAAGAAGTTCGCTCTGTCTATATATAATATTGCTTTGAGTATTTTACATATGCCTGTATACATACATATGTATACATATGAATACACACACAAATACAGAAAATACTCATATAATACTGTATTTGATTTGTTTTATTTCTTAAATAATGGCCAAAATGCAAGCTACTACGTCACAAGCCATATTTCTCAACGGTCTTAGAAAGATTGAAAATTATAATACTAGAAATGACAACATATTCAGAGAAAGAGAATGCAAACTATGCCTGGCTCTACATTTAGCACTTATACAGTACTTCATTTAATCCTCACAACAATAACTAAGAAGTAGGCATTAACCTCACTTTAACAAATGAGGAAGCTGGAAGTCTGAAAAGGTGTTCCAGATCACATAGTAAGTGGCTAAGTCAGACTCAGAAAACAAGCCTGGCTAGAAAGTCTTCTACTTCCACTTCTACATCATGCCACACGTATTAAACGTTTTCTTCAAGTAAATGTCAACCTACCCCAGTAAATGTCAACTCTTATTTAAAAATCATACAAAATACCTAATCAGTTGTAAAATATGTGTGTGTACACAGTATTAAAATGTAATGATTTATATACTGGTTAGATTACCTATTACACTGTAATTTAACTTGGCAGAAATAGTATCCCAGATCCTAATACAGAGCTGATCATATAGTTAACAGTTTTTCCATAAATATTTACTATTTTGAATGTTGAATGGTATTTTCCTTGTGTATTTTCTGCCATGAAAATCCGATGGGCTAAACCTTACTGCCTAACATTTCTGGAATAACTCTCATTACTGTTATGCTGCAGCAAGATAAATAATCTCTTAACAAGTCATAAAAATATTTTAGTTCAACCACTTCTAAAGAATTCCCTCTTCAACAACTCTAACAGCTAGTAAGGTAAATTCAGCATATGCTTGTATACTTGTATAATTTCACTGATAGGAAAGTATTATGTAAGACAAGTTACTTTAGTTTGTAAGTTCCAACACTAAAAAAATTGTGATATTTCTCAATGATTTTTCTGCAAGGTGGGACCAAAAAGATTACCTAAAATTTTCATATCAAAAAGAAAGAAGTATACCAATTCTCCAATAAAAGCTACTTTTCCTGGAACAAAACTCTAAAGAAATTTGTCCTGTGAAACGGATTCATGAACATTTCAACTACAGTTTGGTAACTATAAAAACTGTTTCTATATGATGGCTTCTTAGAAGTGCTGAAACTGAATACTATGACAGAACAACCTAGTAAAGGCAATTTGGAGAGAATAAGCTTCAGGTAAATAATCTTCCAGCATATACTGGTCTTATATACTAGACTCACAAAGATTAAGCATCCCTTGTTGCACAATAGTGCCTTGAAAGTATTTGAGGCACAGCTGCTCCATCTTCCTTTCCCAAACAAAATATTTCAAGGACTATCAGATATTTTTCATGTGATATGATTTCAAGACTCTATATCACCAAAATTACCCATCTCTAAAATATATATTTGTCATTATCCATCTTAAATGTGGTATACGGAAATGAATGCAATTTTCCAGATCAATTAAAAAATCAGACTATTATTTCCCTAATTCCGAAAAATACACTTTTATTAATATAGTTTAAAACTACACTGGTTTTTGTAAATCATATCACATTGTTGGTTCATACTGTGTCCAAAAAGCCTCTGCTTTTAAGGTCAGCTGTAAAGTGAGTAGTTTGGATGATAAACTATTTTATAGTTCTTAAAGACTTAACAACTAAAAGATCATTCCTTTAAGTTTACAGCTTTTTCTTAATTAATTTTAACTTAATTCATTTTGACCTACTGTATAGCATACAAATTTTTAAAAGATGTTTATTTTCCAGCAAATTAAATACCTTTGCCAGCTTTATGCCATCTATAAATTTTATAAGCAATGAAGTATATATTTTTATCTAAGATGTTAACCAAAGCAATGAACTGAACATGGAGAGGGCCTCTACTTGTAGTGACCAAATTCATTAATGGAATTAAGTGTCACAAATTTACTAAAGTATACTGCCATCTGGACCACAACTCTCCACCTTGGCCATAATCATTGGGAAGGTAATTCATTAAATACTATAAAGAATTCCAAATATACTAAGTTTATTCTAATCCTTGAAAAATTATTTTTTTCCAAAACAAGAATGTCTCATCCTAAGCACCCACAAACCTATCCAACATTAACTATGAATAAATGCACAGTTTATGCCCACTGGCACATTTGCCACCAAAAAAATGAACAACAACAACAAAAAACCCAACACACACACACAAAGAAACACATTTACACATCTCCAGGAACTGTGACATATACAGTACTCCTCTCAACTTATATGACTTTCTTTGCCTAAGCCAATACTCAAAGTTCACCAATAGTAGTTCAATCCCCCAAAATGAAATGTTTAGGTATAAATCTAACAACATAGGTATGAGATCTATATGAGAAAACTACAAAACCCAGTTGAAAGAAATCAAAGAACTAAATAAATGAAGAGACATCCCATGTTCATGGAAAGAAAAGACTCAACTTCACAACTTGATCTATAGACTCAATACAATCCCAATCAAAATCCCAGAAAGTCATTTTGTGGATACCAACAAAATGATTCTAAAGTTACAATGGAAAGGCAAAAAATTCAGAAGTGCCAACACAACACTGAAAGAGAAAATAAGGTTGGAGGGCTAACATCACTTGACTTTAAGACTTACTATAAAGCTACAGTAATCAAGACAGTCTAGTACTGGCAATAATAATAAAGTAGATCAATAGAACAGAATACAGAGCCCAGAAACAGACCTGCATAAATACGGTCAACTAATATTTCACAAAGAAGCAAAGGCAATACAATGTAAGAAAGATAGCCTTTTTAAGAAATGGTCCTAGAACAAATGGATATCCACAGACAAAAACAAAACAAAACAAAACAAAACAAAAATCTAGACACAGACCTTATATCCTTTTTGAACTCAAAATGGATCACAAACATAAATAAATATAAAACTATAAAACTCCTAGAAGATAACACAGGCAAAAATGTAGATGACCTTGGGTTTGGCAATGACTTTGCACAATCCATGAAAGAAATAGTAGATGAATTGGACTTGATTAAAATTAAGATTTTCCTCTGTCACAGAAACTGTCAAGATGATGAAAAGTCACAGATTGAAAAGAAATACTTTAAAATGAATATCTGATAAAGAAGTGTTATCTAAAATATACAAAGAACTCTCAAAATTCAACAATAAGTAAATAACTTGGTTAAAAAATGGGCCAAAGACCTAAGAGACACCAAAGAAGATATACCGATGGTAAATAAACATATGAAAAGATGCTCCACATTATATGCCGTCAGGAAAATGCAAATTAATACAATGAGATACCACTACAAACCTATTACAATGGCCAAAATTTGGAACACAGAAAACATCAAATGCTGGCAAGAACATGAAGTGACATACAATCTCATGGGAATGCAAAATGATAGAGCTACTTTGGAAGACAATTTGACAGTTCCTTACCAACTAATTATACTCTTACCATCTGATCCAGCCCTTGTTCTCCTAGGAATTTAACCAAAGCAATTGAAAACCTAAGTCCACATAAAAGCCTACACATAGATATTTGGAGCAATTTTATTTATAATTGCCAAAACCTCGAAGCAACCAAGATATCCTTCAGTGGGTGAATGGATAAACTGTGGTATATCCAGACAATGGAATAAAGTACTCCTTAGGTATCCATTCCAGGACCACCCAGGAAACCAAATCTATGGTTGCTCCAGTCTGTTAATATAGGGTAGTGTAGTAACTACATGCAAACTATGCACATCCTCCCATATACTTTAAACCATCTCTGGATTGCTTAATACATAATACAATAGAAATGTAATGTAAATCACTGTTATACTATATTTAAAATGTGTATTGTTTTTTATTGTTGTATTATTACATTTGGTTGAATTCGCAGACATAGAACTCATGGATATGGAGGGCCAGTTGTATCATTAAGCACTATACTAAGTGAAAAAAGCCGACCTGAAAAGGCTACACATTGCATGATTCCAATCATATAACATTCTGGAAAAAGCAAAAGTATGGAGACAATAAAAAGATCATCAAGTAGTAGATGAGGTACCTAAAACAAATGAACCAACAAAGTACAAGGATCAGTGGTTGCCAGGGGTTGGTATAGGAGACAAATGGAGAAGCACAGGGAAATTTCGAGGTAGTGAAACTATTCCGTATGATACTATAATGATACACGTCATTATAGATTTGTTAAACCACAGAATATACAATACCAAGAGTGAATCCTAGTCTAAACTAGAGTCTTCGGGCAATTATGACGTGTCAATGTAAGTTCATCAACTGTAACAAATGTACCACTCTGGTGAAGAACTGCTGATGATGGGGGAGGCTGTGCATATGTGAGGCAAAGGGTATATGGGAACTATCTATTCCTTCTTCTCAATTTTGTTGTAAACCTAAAACTGCTCTTAAGAAGTCTTTTAGGAGAAAACTTCTCCAGCATGATGTGATAATTAATAATTGTTATCGCTGCTTTAAGGAAAAGTAACTTGCTTACCCAGATGGAACTTTTCTTGGTGCTTTAACCGAGCAAATCGTGATTTAAAATGTTCTTCACAATAGGTACACTTAAAAGGTTTATCTTGAGAATGTAAAATCATATGTTCCTCCAAGTGTGGTCTTCGAGTAAAAGATTTCTTACAAATCTAAATTAAAATGTAAATAAATATTAAGAGAACCTGAATTAAAAATTGTAATACTAAGCTTATAATGAGAAGCAAAAACCATATAAATTCAATAAAGATAATTTTCTCCCAACAGAAAACATAACAAAAAGTAAAACTAAATTCTAATTGTGCAGAAAAAAAATACTCTAGAGGAATTAAGGAATGTTTTCAAATTAGAACTAAAGGTAGCTGAATTTCAACTTTTTACATTTCTAGTGGGGATATAGAATAACCATACTACCTTAATTCTAGTCAGAATTTCTAAATCTGTGAAATATATTATTTTTTAGTAATTTCTATGTCAGAATAAAAGATTTTATCAGTGTTGCCATATATTTGAATAAGAATATGAGTAAGAAGCCACAGAAAAATTATTTCAAAATGTATCTCTTGAAGTGGTCAGTCTATAAAAATTTGACATTAATCAGATTTTTTAAAAGAGGGGTAGGCTGCTGTAGTAACAGCACTAACAATAATAACACAACACATACTGTATATGCCAGGCACAATGCTAAGTAATTCATAGATTATTTTTCTTAATTCTTACAATAATCCTGTGAGATAGATGCAGTAGGCATTATTAACATTTTATAGCTAAGGATGATAAAACTTAGTGGATTACGCCTGTAATCTTAGCACTTTGGGAGGCCAAGATGGGCAGATCAGTTGAGGTCAGGAGTTCAGGATCAGCCTGGCCAACATGGTGAAACCCATCACTACTAAAAATACAAAAATTAGCTGGGTGTGGTAGTGTGCACCTGTAGTCCCAGCTACTCGGGAGGCTGAGGCATGAGAATCTCTTGAACCCAGGAGGAAGAGGTTGCAGTGTGCCAAGATCATGCTATTGCACTCCAGCCTGTGTGACAAAAATGAGACTGTCTCAAAAAAAATAAAAGATTAATCTAAATACTGAAAAAATACTCAGAGGTACTATAGAATAAAGATGTCCATAAGAAATATGCTACTCCTCCTATTAAATCTACCCAGGTTAGAGTGACTTGTTTAGCCAACAAAATGTGGTAGAAGTGATTTTCAGAGACTTCTGAGTCTATGCCATAAAATCTAATAGTTTTTATCTAGGCTTCTGGGAACAAATACTCACTCTTGGAACATAGCTGCTATGCTAGAAAGAAGCTCAAGAAGCCTCAAGAAAAGACCAAAGTAGAGAAGAACAGAGGTTCCTGGTAAACAGTCCTTGCTAAGATTCTAGCCAACAACAAACACCAAGTTACCTGTCACGTGAGTGAGCCACTTCCGTTTTTTGTTTGCTTGTTTGTGATGGAGTCTGGCTCTATTGCCCAGGCTGGAGTGCAGTGGTGTGATCTCAGCTCACTGCAACCTCTGCCTCCCGAGTTCAAACAATTCTCTTGCCTCAGCCTCCCGAGTAACTGGGATTACAGGTATGCACCACTAGGTCTAGCTAATTTTTTTTTTTTTTGGTAGAGACAGGGTTTCACCATATCGGCCAGGCTGGTCTCAAACTCCTGACCTTAGGCGATCCATCTACCTTGGCCTTCCAAAGTGCTGGAATTACAGGTATGAGCCACCACAACTGGCCTCGAGTGAGCCACTTTGGAAATGTCCCCAGACTAGACCAGACCATGCACTAGCTAAAAACAACTGAGTGAATTCAGTTGACAACAAGTGGAGCAGATGAATTAACCTATTAATCCCTGCCCCAAATTTGGATTCCTAACACACAAAAGGGTGAGACATATCAAAATAGTTGCTTAAGGCCACTAAGGTTTTAGATAGTTTATTATGTTAACAACATATACCCAGAAATGGGGGAGAAAATCTAACATTTTATACTGTGTGTAACAGTAATGTCATAGTTTATATACATAATCATAAATACATGCTGCGGTGATTACAATGAAAATTAAAACTAAGATTTCCACTTCTGAGGTCCATCATCTAAAAACTAACCCATACTAGATTTAATTTATAAAAAATATTAGAATAATTTTGTATAAAAGGAAGATTCTAAAAGTGAGATAAGCTAAGTCACATTACTTTAAAACCTAATTATTTTACTTCCCCAAAAGACATTGCATTTACTTTTAGTTTTCTAAAACAAATTAAAAACTCTTACATCACATTTCCAACTTTCACTCTTAGTCTTCTTAATGGAAATAAATTCTTGTGCATTTTCAGGATGAAATCTATCAGAGGAAAAGAAAAAGATTATTAGGAAAAGGTTGTATTAGTTAAATCAATATTCCAAATGAATATGTTAACAGTAATTACTAGGATCAAGTACTGATTCCTTTCTAAAGAGACAAGTAGGCATAGATGAGCTCTTAAAGAAGGTAAAACTATCATTTTAATAAATGTATACGTATACCTGTTTATGCAGAAATAAATAAAAATATAATCATCTTTTAAATACATTCAGGAACCTAGCTCTTTATAGATCAACTGTAAGGTAATTTGCCTGATTTTTTTTTAGTCCAGATTTCAGTAAATTTAATTTTTAGAGTTAAATATATAATATTCTACTAAATATTCTTTCTCTCACAAACTGTTACAGATTAAAGACAATGCTGAGTATAAGAAATAAATTTCTTGGCTGGGTGTGGTGACTCACATCTGTAATCCCAGCACTTTGGGAGGTCGAGGAAGGTGGATCACTTGAACCTAGGAGTTTGAGACCAGCCTGGGCAATATAGTGAAACCCAGTCTCCACAAAAAATACAAAAATTAGCTGGGCATAGTGGTGCATGCCTATAGTTCCAGCTACTTAGGAGACTGAAATGGGAGGACTGATTGAACCCAGGAGGCAGAGGTTGCAGTGAGCTGAGATTGTACCACCGCACTCCAGCCTGGGCAACAGAGTGAAACCATGCCTCAAACAAACAAAAAAAATAAAGACATTTATTAGAGTACAAAAACCACATATTTCTGAAGACATGCTTGCCAAAACCCAAGAAAGAAAACAGGATCATCAAAATGGTGTATCACAACCTTCTATATTATAGAGTATATTCTTGTTCAAACATCAAAAACATCATCTCAATAGCATGAATAAAAAATATAAACAAATATTTGCTGCTCTTTTCTTAATTAATCTGTACAAAATTAATCTCTACAAAATGCTAACCAATGAAAGAATTGGAGACAAGCACTTTATAGATGTTTTTAGCTTTCCACATATTTAAATTAAAAGGCACAATAAAGTATATTATGGAAGCAAGATAATACTTGCCTCTTAACATGCTTGGCTAAAGTCTTCTTGCTTGCATGAAGTTTATTACAATAAGGGCACTTGTGCTCCTTCTTATGAAATTCTGTTTCATTACTGTGCTTCTTTCTGTGAACGGTTAGGTTAGACTTTGTCGAATAGCGTTGGTGACAGATATCACACTCAAAGGGCTTCTCACCTGTGTGAACACGGGTGTGGCTCTCATATTTTCCTATAAAAAAGAAAAACTAAAATTAAATTTAGTACATTTGTTACACTGTGGTTGTAATAAAATCTCATGATTTAGCAAACTTAATATACACACTCAAATCCACACACAAAACTAGAAAGTGTACCTAAATTTCTACCTCTGAGTTCTCTGAGCTTACTGTTCAAAGTATACACTTTTCCTCAAAAACTTGAGTCATTAAAAAAGATTATTCATGATCACATATTTTAAAAGTTATGAGTTTGATACATTTTCTGAAAACTGTTGACAAATTCTCTGAACCTTAAATTTTGAAATGTATTTTTAAATTTAACTTTTTGCAAAAGATCAATTCATCATTTAAGATTTATTATGTTTAAATTTTATGTATATCTGCGGGTCCATACACCTGGATATGAATACTGGTTCTCTAAATAGAGGACTATGTGACCTTGGACAGGTAACCTCTATATACCTCAAATCTTTCTCATCTGAAACACTAGAGTAATAACAGAATTTACCTAATAGAACTGTTGTAATAATAAACAAATTCATACACATAATGCACTCACAACAGTGTTGGACACCTAAGTTATCGATACTGTCTATTATTATTACTGGGTAATGTGTGCACTGTGAATGTGCACCTCTAATAATTTGAATTAGAAATTTCAATGAAATATCTTTCTAAGCAAAAGGCAATAAAAATAGGGGAAAAAATTACCAACATGAAAGGTAACTCTTAATTAAAAACTCAGCTTTGCTCTTCCATGAATAATAAATGTATAAATACATTTTTCTTTAGGTGAAAATTAATGTGAAAGTATAGCATTTCAGTCATATACTTTAAAAAGGATACATTCTACATATAACATGAAAATTATGAAAAGTCCAAAATATTCCAAGGCCACTGAGGAAAAGATATAATCATAATTATGTGTCTACCCAATAAAATAAAATAAATTCACTAATTTAGTAAATATATCAATAGGCAACTGATTTTATTAAGCAAGTAATATATTATCTAAAAATTAATTTCATTGCACTTATCACAATAAAAAAACTGAGGAAGGGAAACCAAGGTATTTTCCTTAAGGTAAGGGGAAGGATGTCAATCATAAGCAAAGAAAACAGAAGTATGATGAACAATTAGGTATCTAGGTGTAGAATATAGTAATGGTCTATGCATATTTTATATGCATATAGGCAGAAAACTCAGTCAATATTTAGGCATCTCCTAAATGAGCTGTGTGATTTTAATCAAGCTAATAAATTAATCTCTCTTGAGTTACTAATACTTCATGGAGTTGTGAGAAGTAAATATATTAAAAAATACACACAACAACATTTAAAACATCCCAGCACAGCCAGGCACAGTGGCTCATGCCTGTAATCTCAGCACTTTGGGAGGCTGAGGCTGGCAGAACACTTGAGGTCATGAGTTTGAGACCAGCCTAGCCAGCATGGCAAAACCCGAACTCTACAAAAAAAAAAATCCCAGCACATAGGAAGCACTAATACATATTAACTGTCATTATTGTTATCATATGTGTTACTAGTCATAATATGGACATGTAGGTATACCTCAAATATAAATATGAATACATCTGATTTATGAATATCTGTTATAACAAATCAAACTGGGGTTTCAACTCTCTGATAACATTGGATACACTTGGCTCTTTCCCCCGCCACTGCTAAAATTGCCTAGTATCTCAGTTCCCTCTCTGCTACTGATAGAGTATACCCAACCATTTACACATGCCTATACACACCCTACCACCACCACCTCCCCTGATGTATTCCAAGAATCAGATCAAATACTGAGAAAAGACAGAAATCACCATATGGATGTTAAGGATTCCTTGATTGTGAAAGTTTTCACATTTCAGTGTTAACTTACCTTTTAAATTATATAAATAATCAGACGTATTTAAACAAATATAAACAAAAGTATACAAATCAAAAGTATACAGCCTGATTTTTTAATAACTAAACTTGTAAGTGATTTTTGGAACAGGCCCATTCTTAACTGGGGATTGACCGTGCATGTTTAGCAGATTCTCAGGATTGAGAGATAACTTATCAATCACCTAATGCTTAAATCTCCTCATTTTTATTTCTAATGAAAGTAGCAGCATAATAAAAATCTTAAAGTATGAATTCTTTTTCAACAAATCATTTACTTGCTATGAAAATGCCTTTGCTGGAAAGATGTTAAATTAACAATTAGCAGCATGTTTCCTATATTTAAAATCAAGAATTTCTTCCATGCATGCAAATAAAAATTAAGTTACTTATAGCTGAACACTTGTCATTGAAATGACAGTTAAATTAAAAGTTAAAATCACTTTCACTATTAAGCTTCCATTTCCCTACAGACCAGGAGAGAGAAAGATTTAAGCAAGAAAATGAAAAAAAGAAGAAAGTTTGGGAATTTAAACTGAACTAGCCAAAATTAGATTAATCTAATGATTTTTTAAAAAATCATTTTAAATACATTCAGCAAAGTTAAAAAGACCAGTGATGATACAGAAATTTCAATAAATTAAATAATTTTTTAGTTATTAATTCAAATTTTATGCACATAGGCTTTCAACAGCCTGTTATTTCCATGGATTTGAATTTCTGAACAAGAACAGGAGAGACAACTTTTGAGGGAATGTTGGGCCCAGAAGAGCTAGGTAGATCTCTAGAGACTAGTGGGAAAATAAATGTTACTTTTTGATTTTCATGTTTAAATCATTTGGTAGGGTTTTTTCTTTTTTCTTTTTTTTTTTTTTTTTTGGCAGGGGGAGGGCACTCTTAAGCACAAACAATGAACATTTTCAACTGTTTCTCTACTTTTATAAAGTGTGGCATTCAATAATAATGTATAAATCAAAATGTTCACTTTAAATTTATTAAAGTTTAAATTCAAAAAATAGTATTCCTTCATGAAATATTAAACTATGCCTAAGAATTCCTGATTGTCAACAGAAAAATACATAAGATTTTATAACATAAGAAATTTTATCCATAGCATTTTTCTGAACTGAATCCCAATATGAATCATGTCTCAAATCAAAAGTCATAAATTAAAGATATTTTCACATGAACAAATTTGACCTTGTACAGAATTTATTCCCATATGGGTCATACAAAATTACCAATGTTAGATTTTATATGCAGTTTTTACAAAGAGAAATATCACCAAATGAGTTCATTATATATTTGATATTGCTAAATCTTAAAATGTACCTTGAAATATTCATTCATATGGGATACTCTAAAGAATATGTAATTTAAATAGCCTTAGAGAATTGTGTCATCTTTATAATCCTTTTCTATTAAGAACCAAGTGGAATTTCTGCAGGACAGCTTAGTAACATTTTTTTTTTAAAAGGTACAAAACATGTTCTACCTCTAGAAGAGATTGAATTTAATCTAAAGAAAGATTTTAGTTGTCTGTGGAAACAATAAAAAAGATGAATTATCCAAATTTTCTCTCTCATCCCATCTGTCATCTCCCTATTTTTGCCTTTTTATCCACTAGGTTTTTGGTATAAGGGGAAAGGTCAAAGGACTCTTATTTGCATGATAATTCAATGAGAAGAGGACAGCCGGTAGCCTAAGGAAAAATATAACTGGAAGAAAGGGTAAAAGATGCAAAGTAATGGAATCAAATTAGTAGATTACATATTGTGGAACTAATGGTTCCAGCAGAAGATCTCAAAGCTTACGCATCTCTCATAAACCCACCCCAAAGAAGCCAAGTTAGAAGCTTAAAGACGCCTAATGGCTTCTTACAAGGCCAAAGTCAAGTCAGATACAACTTATCAACTTAGTTCAAATAAACAAGTGCTTACTAAAAATGTATTTGAAATGACATGAGATGTTACAAAGAACAGTAGCCAAGAGTAAGATAATCTCCAGGCTCACAATCCAAGACAGATAAATAACCAAAAATCTGGGTGGCATTTTAAAATTCTACAAAAGGAATGTGGATGATACAAGAATAATGAGAAGGCGGCCCTCGAACTGCTATGTGTGTGTGTTTTTAAAAATAAACTGTAATTCTAATAAAGATGGTAAGAAAGGACACTTAAGACACATGGATCTTCTACACATTCTTTTCTTTCTACCCATTACCAGTCTACTTAGTTGGCATTCAATATATTATAACTCTCTGCTTTACTCTCATTCCACACCCCACTCCCAATGCCACTCATCTTCCAAGTCTAAGCTACATTATCATTCTGGTTCTTTGTTATATGCTCCTTGTCTCCCTGGCTCTTTTCTCATCCCTTTTTCCAATTTCCTTCTCCACACTGATGCCACCATATCTTTCTAAAATTATTATAGGCCATGGTTTCCATTGTAAAATTCTTTTCAATAGTTCCTATCACCTACTGGATAAAATCCAGTCTAATTAAATTAGATTGTCCAAAGTATACTCCCCTGTAGAGCATACAAGCCCTTCAAAAATCTGACTACCACTTTCTTGCCCTCCTTCATCTCCTGTTATTTTCACTTTGCCTCCATGACCACCTTGAAACCACTCACATTCAAACAATTTCCAGAATACAACATGCCTTTACACATGCTGGTCCTTCTGTCTTGTAAATTGCTCCCTATTCTTTGAGTGTCAGCTCAAATACTGTATGCTCTGAGAAACTTCTGATTTCCTTAGTCTTCCGTACTTATCCTGATAAGATTATCTTAATTGTAATGTGATTGCATTTTTGCATGTATCCATTAAACTCTAAAATTCTTGATGAGAGAATATATCATTTCACATTTGTTTAATAATGTTTGGCAGCTTAGATACAAAATACCCTCCTCTTAGTAAATCAGCATCTCAATCTTGAGCAGTGTTTTCCCAAATTGTCCAGAAAACTCTAGTTTCCTAGGACGCTCAAAGAAGTACTTCCAAAGTGTCTTATGATAAAACAATTTAAGGAAATGATAGGTTAAGCAAAATCAACAGGTTTCTTTACTAGAGAATCGGGCAGCTAATACAGACTGTGAATCTTATAGTTCCCAATCTTATTTGAACACAGAACCCTTCTCTTATATAGCATGTCACAGGACTAGTGTTCAGTAGGACAGTTTGAGATATTCTTGTTGGATCTACAATACCATTTGTGAACTCACCCCTATTCATTCATCTCCAAGTCAAAGTAAGACAATAAAGGCAGAATACAGGAAGCATGCACTAAGAGTACAGTCTAACAAGTCTATTAGAAAGATGAATGTTCTCAACTACTTCCACTCAAAAAGCTGTTCTCACCTCTATACATATCTGCACAGTACTTGTTACAGCTCTACAACAGCATTTTATCCAGTCTAACTTTTAACAACTTACTTGTATACATATGCTCTTCGAATTGATTGTTACTGAAGAAGTTATTTTATTCATGTTTGCACACAGCCTCACAGTTAAAATATTAGTAATTATTAATTAGATTGTCCACAGTATTCTGATTCAGAGAGAAAATTATTCCAAAAGATATTATAAAAAGCAAAAAGTAGTTACCACTGTTATGTCAGTGTATAATACAGCATATTTTTATAGCAAATGATCACCAATTCCTTATAAAACCAATTTCCACTTATTTCAATAACATAAGTAAGTTAACTCTGTGAGACATATGGGGATATATTAAACTGTCTGGGTAATTTTACCAGGTCAAATTGCACTAATTGTGTTTTTATCATTATATGTGGTAGAATATTTCAGGATTTCATAACTTCAGTTTACCCGGAAGCTTAATTGTTGCAATTTAAAAGTTCACATTAGAACAGTTCATATAAGACACTTTCAAAAATTATCTTACCTGGCAAATATTAGACATCCTGAAATTAAGTATGTGCTGACATAAAACTTAAAGTGATAGAATACATTTCCTACAAATTCTTTTCTAGTAGAAAAAGAATGATTTATTCATTATTATAAAAACCAAAGCTTCTTGGCCTTTTGACTAAGGTCACATGTATAATATAACCAGAGTGCTAAGACACTTCCTAAAGTCTCTATCTACAGTATTAAATTACATTCCTTTCAATTTTATCATTCACTATAGTTTAATCTAAAACATCCCCTTTCTAAATAGTGCTAGATACTGGAAAAGTGACAAAATTTATAACTCACATATTACCATGCACGGGGGAAAAAGTATACAAATTATTAAATCTAATATCATCTAATTTTCTTTAATGACTTAAAAATAGTACTTATCACTGGAATTAAACTGGCATATAAATCAAAGCTCTACATAATAATTATTGATACTCTGGAGTCTTTCATATCAAATATATGATCTAATGATGTGTCACTGGGACATGAAGAAAAGTAAAGGCTAATATAAATACTTAGATTAATTACTGAATCACAACAAATTGAAAGTAACAGGATAAACACTGTTGAAAACCAAAATATTCTCCCTACTTAAGCAGTCTTTTTATAAGCAGTCTTTTTAAAAGTTACTTTCCAAGTTCAGTTTTTATTTATTTATTTAAAATATCCATGAAAGGTGATTAGAGACAGAAAACAAGTTTTCTTTTCTTACCTATTCGGTCAAATGTTTTATCACATTTAGGACACTGCAATATTTTTTTGTTGCTGTTCTGAATGACCACTGGAGTTAACCCCTCATGAATATTTCCTACAGAATCACCAGTCTCAGGCTCTTCTTCTGCATCATTATGATCTTTTTCACTTTGTTCAATGTCAGAGTATTCATCTGACATCTCCTCCTCTAGCTCATCTTCTTCAGCATTATATTCACTTCCAGGATCCTCAGAATCATTTCTATCTGACTTTTCCTTATCAAAATTTTCTTGATTCAAATTGTCTGATCCATCACCACTTTCCTGTTCATCATCACTGGTGTCATCAAACTTAACAGGGCACTTCCGATTCCTTTTTGATCTTCTTGCAGAGAAACTTCTCTCCAGCATTTTTAACCCATGTTTTTTCCCTAATAAAAGGGACCGATGGTTTTTAGCCAAATGATTCTCTAAAGACTTTTTATAACAAAAATGTCTACTACAGAATTTGCACTGATGATTATTTGATAGTCTTCCAGTTAATTCATTTAATCTTTCTTCTGGTGATGACTTTTCAGTTAGCTCTGACTGAAAAGGGGCAACATTTTCGTTATTTAACAACTTCACTGCATCTATAATGTCCAAAAATTTTGCAGCCTCTAAAACAAGAGGTATTTCATATTTGTACACAAAAAATTCTGATGTGTAAAGAAATTCAAGCAAATGCTGAAAAACTGAATGTGTTACATGATCCAGGGTGACAACATCAGTGCTTGGATTTTTGCTCAAACACGCATGAAAATAACTACTGCCAACAGCAACGACTACTTTATGTGCACTAAATTCTTTTCCTTCCACTATGATAAGTAAATCACAAAAAGATGGTTGCTTCTGCCTATCATCATTTAAATATTTTAGCAAATTCTTATTATACTGCAAAGAACTCAAAAGCTTTCTCTGATCAGGAGAGGGAGGAAGTTCCTGATAACAGTGAAGAGCTTCAGGAGTTGGTCTTTCTGCAGAATGAGTATAGGTCACTTGGTCACACTCCACTGTAACATTTCCTTCTGAAGAATCTTTATGATAGCCTAGATGGATCTTCTCAAGATTTGAAGTAACCTTTCTCCTTTTCTTCATTGCAGTACAGCAATTTCAGAACAAGAAACTTCATAAGTATCTTAAGAGATTTATAAAGGAAAACTAGATTGTCTTGGATAACAGCTTCTGAAGGGGCGTGCCCAAGGGTTTCATGGTCTGCAAAAGAGTGAGAACCACGTAAAATAACTCCATGGCAAAGCAATGCTAAATCAGCCAAGGGCAATCATCAACTAATTCTTTCTAATTATCACTAAATGATGATAAAGTCACAGCTCACACTCATTCGTGGCAAAGCTTGGGGCGGAGAACAAGTAGGGCCGCGTTTAGAAAAGACAGCCAACAAAAGAATAATTTTAAAGGAACCCAGGCACACCTTCCAGGCCTGATTCACGAACAGGGTGGAAATAACCGGACAGAAAAGGGAGAGATCTTCAAGATCGTTGACGGTGCGGGTTGAGGAGGCTGTAGTGGTTTAGGGGCGCTGGGATGGTGACAATAAGGCCGTCGCGGCCGCGTGATCCCAGTCTCTTCATTAACATGCTTTCCCCGGGCGGGCAAGCCACAGCTCTTCAGGAATAGAGAGCGTCTCTCGGCCAAAGCCACCCGGTGAGAGACGGCCCCAGTAGGGGCGCAGAATAGAAGTGGGGTCAACCAGAGGGACGACTAAAGGAAGCAGAAGAGCTTTCCCAGGCCCTGACGAGGCAGAGAATGCACTTGCAGGCGGCGATCCCGCTACCCTTCCCACCCAGTTTCCCTGGGAAAACGCCCCGCAGATCTGTTACCGGGAACCCAGGGCTCCCCCGCTGGCTCCCAGCAGCTGAGCTCCACTCTGGGCGCGCTCGCTCCAGCGCCTACCCACTTCCGGGTTCAGCCCCCCACCTCACCCCCCTCCCCTCCGCTCCTTCCCCTCCCAGAGCCCCGCCGCCTCCGCAGCCACAGAACACGTCAACCGCTCGCGCAGCCTCCAAACCCTCCTGAGAGACCAGCGCGACCCTGCACGAACTAGTGCGCATGCGCGCGCACACAGCCTTACGCATGCTCTGTAAGTTCCCCGTGCTCCCTTGGAGACGCTACCTACGCCCCGAATCCGTTTCTCCGGGTTTTCGCAGTGGCTCGGTGGCCTATTCTGATCCAAACCCGGAGGCTTTGCAAAGGGAGGGCAAGGGGAGAGGGGAGGATTGACGGAGTGTTTAGAATTAGTTTGCCGAGGTGCAATTGCTCGATGGATTTCATCCTCAATGTGATACTTAATAGTTTGTAATCAACCAAACTGCAACTGCCGGAAGCCAGTCCCGGCTAACATACTGGCATGCACTAAAGAACCGATGGATGTTGATCTCACTTCGTTATTTTTCTGATATAAACGGCTAAATGGCTAAACGCGATTACTAAGAAAAAAATTTTTATACCTATCATTGTACGCAGAAAAATGTGTGTGTGTGTGTGTGTTGATACATATGCGTAAAGCTGGTAGGACAGGAAAGGAAGCCAAACCAAAAAGTAAAGAAAAATCCACAAGGATAATTTTTGGAGCTAGTGCCTGAGATTTTGCATTTCTGAGAGTCCCAGGAGGTGCTGATATCATTGGTCTGAGGACCGTATTATGAAGAGCAAGGTCCTAGATGGTGTAATTTTACAGACTTAAAGAATATAAGATGAAGGCTGAGACAAAATAGGATGGGTAGCCTAATTTTCTTCCCCCACCCATTCGTCCCTCCCATACACATGTATAGCCTGACATCTGGAAGGACTGCATTGGATGGAAGAACTTCTGCAAAGGTGGGAAGAGTCATTCCACCTCTTCTGAACTAGCTGGGTAGTGGTGAATTCTCTCAGCATTTGTTTGTCTGAAAAAAGACTATCTTTCCTTCAGTTACGAAGCTTAGTTTTGCTGGATACAAAATTCTTGGCTCATAATTATTTTGTTTAAGGAGGGTAAAGATAGGGCCCCAATCCCTTGTAGCTTGTAGTGTTTCTGCTGAGAAATCTATCTGCTGTTATTCTGATAGATTTTCCTTCATGGGTTACCTGATGCTTTTGCCTCATGGCTCTTAAGATTTTTTCCTTCCTCTTGTCTTTAGATAACCTGATGACTATGTGCCTAGGCAATGATCTTTTTGCAATAAATTTCCCAGGTGTTCTTTGAGCTTCTTGTGTTCGCATGTCTATGTCTCTAGCAAGACTGGGGAAGTTTTTCTCGATTAGTCTTTTAAATGTGTTTTCCAAACTTTAGATTTCTCTTATTCCTCAAGAACATCAATTATTCCTAGGTTTGGTCATTTAACATAATCCCAAACTTCTTGGAGGCTATCTTCTTTTTTCAAATTATTTTTTCTTTGTCTGGTTAGATTGAGTTAATTCAAAAGCCTTGTCTTTGAGCTCTGAATTTCTTTCTTCTACTTGTCTAATTCTATTGCTGAGACTTTCCAGTGTATTTTGCATTTCTCTAAGTATGCCCTTCATTTCCAGAAGTTGTGATTGTTTTTTTATTTATGCTATCTATTTCACTGAAGATTTTTCCCTTCATATCTTGTATCTTCTTTTTTGTATTTCATTAAATTGGACTTCACTTTTCTCTGGTACTCCCTTGATTAATTAATAATCAACTTTCTGAATTCTTTTTCTAGCAATTCAGAGTTTTCTTCTTGGTTTTGGATACATTGATGGATCTTTTGGTGGTGTTAAAGAACTTGTTTTGTCATATTGCTAGAATTGTTTTTCTGGTTCCTTCTCTTTTGGGTAGACTATGTCAGAGAGAAGATCTGGGGCTCAAGGGCTGTTGTTCAAATTCCTCTATCCCATGGGAATCACCCTTAATGTGGTGCTCTCCCCCTTCCCCTAGGAATGTGGTTTCTGGAGAGCCAAACCACAGTGATTTTTATTTTTCTTCTGGATATAACTACCCAGTGAAGCTACAAGGCCTCAGGCTGGTACTGAGAAGTGTCTACACAGAGTTCTGTAATGTGAACTCTGTTCAGGTTTCTCAGCTGTGGATACCAGCACCTGTTCTGGTGTAGGTAGCAGGGGAGTGAAGTGGACTCTGTGAAGGTCCTTGGTTGTATTTTTGTTAAATGCGCTGGTTTTCAGTTGGTTGGCCTCTAGCCAGGAGGTGGTGCTTTTAATACCACATCACCTGCAGTTATATAGGAAGGATACAAGCTTGCCCTAGGCTCAAGCATTAGGCAGGGCATAGAGCTCCCAAGGAGTTACGTCGTTTCTCCTTGGCTACCAGGGCAGGTAGAAAAGACCATCAGGTGTAGGCAGAGTTAGGTGTGTCTGAGCTTGGACTCTCCTTGGACAGGGCTTGCTGTGGCTGCTGTGGGGATGGGGGTGTGCTTCTCAGGCCAATGGAGTTATGTTCTTGGGGGATTATGACTGCCTCTGCTACATGTAGGTCACCAAGAAAGTCAGGGAAAGCCAGCACTTACAGACCTCACCCAGCTGCCACGCAGCCCAAAAGGCCAGTCTCACCTCCACCATGCCCTGCCAACAGCACCAAGTTTATTTCCAGACGGCATGTGAGCAGGGCTGAGAGCTTGCCCCAGGCTACCAGCCTCCCACCTGAGAAAGCAAGCAGAGATTTCAGGTTTCATGCCTCCCCACATGCCTCAGCTTCTGTGCTGTGTCTGCACTCCTGATTTGCTCCCTCTCCCAGGTTCTGTCTAGAAACTTTGCATCTGATCAAAATTGTTCAGCTGGAAGTTTCCTTCTCCCTGTGGTTTGTTTTTGTTTTGTTTTGTTTTGATGGAGTCTTGCACTGTCACCCAGGCTGGAGTGCAGTGGTGGTGATCTTGGCTCACGGCAACCTCCACCTTCCAGGCTCAAACAGTTCTCCCACCTCAGTCTCCTGAGTAGCTGGGACTGCAGGCGAGCACCACCACACCTGGCTAATTTTTGTGTTTTTAATAGGGATGGGGTTTCACCATGTTCTCCAGGCTGGTCTTGAACCCCTTACTTCAGGTGATCTGCCCACCTCAGACTCCCAAAGTGCTGGAATTACAGGCGTGAGCACCATACCAGGCCTCTCCTTTGGTCTTTTCCCAGTTTCTCTGTCAGCCCTTTCCAAAAACTCCTGTGAGACAAAAATCAGAAATGACTTCCCTGGGGACCAAGAGTACACATAAGGCTTTTCTTGCTGATTCTTCTACTCTCGTATTTTACCCAGCTCTCCAAATTTGTCTCAGCTCCAGGTAAGTTCAAATCCTTCTTCTGTGATCTGGACCTTCAGATTCCCCAGTGAGGGTATGTGTTTGGAGGCAGATGATCCCGCTTTTATACGTTCACACTTTGGGCACTCACTGTTTTTCCAATGTCTCACAGGGCCTGCAGCAGCTATCTGCTTCCTTTAAAGGGTCTGGGGGTTTTCCTGGCTTTCCTGTTATGTTCCTATGGTAGTTCTTGGAGCAAAAGTTCACAATGTGAGTCTCCACACTGCTCTGTCCATCCAAGTGGGAGCTGCAAGTTAGTCCTGCCCCCTATTCACCATTTTCTCCCTATGGAGAAATTATTAGTTAATTAAGTTACAGGATGTAACATTGAAATACAAAATAACATAGTATTTGCCTATACCAACTGTGATGGTTCATTTTATTTGTCAACTTGGCTAGGCTGTGGTGCACAATTATTTGGTCAAACACCATGATGATGTTGCTGTGGAAGGGTGTTTTATACGTGATTAACAGGCAAATAAGTAGACTTTGAGTAAAGAAAATTACCTTCCATAATGTGGTAGAGCTCATCGAATCAGTTGAAGGTCTTAAGAGCAAAGACAGTTTCCATGAAGAAAAAGCAGTTATCTCCAGAACTTCAAGGTAGAAACCCTACCTGAGTTTTCAGCTTGCTGTCCTGCAGAACTCAGTCTCAAGACTGGAACATTAACTCTTATAGGATTTCCCATTTGTGGACCTGTCCAGTGGCTTTCAGACTGGCCAACCCCCACAATTCTGTGAGCCAATTCCTTCCAATCAATCAAACAATCAGTCAGTCTACCTATCTGTCCTATTGCTTCTGCTTCTCTGTAAAACCATGACTAATCCACCAGCAATGAAAATTTAAAAAATAACACTTGAAAACAATGTCATATAATTTCTTCATTCATGTAGCACCAACATCCATGTCTCTAAGATGCCAGAAGTTTTTGTCAAAGAAAGTGACAGGTGAGACAAAGATCCTCTTTTATGGGTCTAGTCTGGATCTAGTCTGCAGAAGGCCAAGAAAGAAAGGGGATCTATACACTCTAGAATCTCTTTTCAGTGTCTTCCTTTTGCTGATCTCTCATGGCCTTAACATCTTTTTTTTTTTTTTTTTTTTTTTGAGACAGAGTCTCACTCTGCTGCCCAGGCTAGAGTGCAGTGGTGAGATCTTGGCTCACTGCAACCACTGCCTCCCAGATTCAAGTGATTCTCCTGTCTCAGTCTCCCAAGTAGCTGGGATTACAGGTGCCCACCGCCATGCCTGGCTAATTTTTGTATTTTTAGTAGAGACGAGGTTTCACCATGTTGGTCAGGCTGATCTTGAACTCCTGACATTGTGATCCATCCGCCTCGGACTCCCAAAGTGCTGGGATTATAGGCATGAGCCACCATGCCCGGCACAACCTTAACATCTTTAACAAGCTATTTCACAAATGTATTTCTAAAGATGAAAATGCTTTTCTCCATTTATGGAATAGAATATATATTGAGCAAATACTTTGTACCAGAAATATAACATTTGAAATAAGCTTAATCATAAACAGATGTTTTTCAATAGCATCAGAAATGTAAAATACCTGTAAATGAGTCTAATGAATTATGTTCAACATTTATACACAATTCTGTATGACAGGGGCTGGAAAACTTTTTTACAAGAAGCAAATATTAAATATTTTAATGTTTATTCCACTTTCTTCTGCATCCTAACAATACTTTAAAACTGTAAAAATTATTCTTATTTCATGAACCACACAAAATAAACCATGGGTTGGGTTTGGCATCTGGACAGCCATTGTTTCCTAACCCCCACCTCTAAAACATACTTCAGAGAAATTAAAAAAGACTTAATAATTGAAGAAATGTGCTTCCTTAGTCTGTGCCACTGTAACAAAACATCACAGATTGGGTAACTTACAAACAATAGAAATTTCTTTCTCACAGTTCTGAAGTCTGGGAAGTCCAAGATCAAGGGGCCAGCATTCAGTGTCTGGTGAGGGCTTTCTTGCTGTGTCCTCGCATGGTGGAAGAGGTAAACACCATGTGCTCATGTGGCAGAAGGCAGAAGGGCACAAAAGGTTGTAAGCTAGTTACCTCTATACTTTTTATAAGGTGGAGCTC
This sequence comes from Aotus nancymaae, assembly GCF_030222135.1. Lineage (NCBI taxonomy): Eukaryota > Metazoa > Chordata > Mammalia > Primates > Aotidae > Aotus > Aotus nancymaae. Next base: position 282,251 of record NW_026988453.1, read on the forward strand.
TCATGAAAATCACTTCCCAAAAGGCCCCATCTCTTAATGCCACCACAAAGGGGATTGGTTTCAACTCATAAAATTTGTGGGTCATTTCAGAAATAGTACGCCGTATTCATAGACTGGAAAAAAAATCAATATTGTGAATATGTTAATTATTCTCAAATTAATCTACAGATTTAAAAACATCACCAAATTGAAATCATCAATATTAAAAACTTTTTCTTTTCAAAAGACATTGTTAAGAAAATAAAAAAGCAAGCCACACGTTGGTAAAAGACATTTGACAAGCATATATCTGGCAAAGAACTTATGTCTAGAATATAAAAAGAACTCTTAACTAGTCAATGAGACAAAACATATATATTTATATAAAATGAACAAAATATTAGATACTTCATGAAAGAAGATGAGCACAAGGAAAGATCATTTTTATCTTTAATTGCATTTTAAGGAAGATGCAAATTAAAACCACGATGAGATATCACTATACATTTATTAGAATAACTGATTATAAAGACAAACAACATCAAGTGTTTATGCAGACACAGATAAACTGAAAATCTCATATGCTTCTTGTGGGAATGTAAACTGGTACAAGCACTTTAGAAAGTAGTTGAGCAATTTCCAAAAACATTAAGCTTGCCCATACCATACAAACTAGCCATTCCACCGTTACCCAGGAGAAATAAAAATGTACAGTCTTATATACACAAAGGATAATGACAAATTTACTTACAATAGCCAAACACTGGAAACAACCCAAACGTCCAAAAACAGATAAATGGATAAATACATTGTATACTTGTAAAATAAAATACTACTACTCCACAAATAACAGAGCAAATTGGTGATAAAAGCAACAACATAAATGAGTCACAAAATAACTGTTTTGAGTAAAATACAAAAGGACTCTATCAGATCAAAATTCTAAAAACTGCAAGTTGTAATAACAGAAAGCCAATCAGTTTGTTGTGTGGAGACAGCTGGGGGACAAGGGTAGGGGAAGAGTGCTAAATTACAAAAGGGGACGAGAAAACTTTTGTTCATTATTTTGATTATAGTGATGGTTTCACCAGGGTGTACATGTCATAACTGATCAAATTATACACTTTAAATGTACACAGAGTACTGTATAACAAGCCTAAATAAAGTGATTAAAAAAAGAGTGTCACACAGACACACGGAGACACACAATGAAACAAAATAACAGAAAATCCAGAAATAGATCCAAATTTACAGGCAAATTTACTATATAAAAAGATAAATCTTCAAGTCTATAGCAAAAAGATAGACGATCCAGCAAATGAGAATGGATAAAGAGGTGAACATCACAAATAAAAGTTTCATATAAACTTCTCAACAGATCTAGATAAATTCCAAATGGATCAAAGGTTTCAGTGTAAATATTGAAACTATGAAGGTAGTATACCAAAGTGCAAACAAACTTATAAATAACAGTAAAATAGGAAATAGTATTTCTCATGAATCATGATTCAGAAGTAATTAAGGCAAAAAATGTTAAATCAACCACATAAACATTTTTATAATTTGCATGGAGAAGTTCCAATACAAATAATGGTGTATTAAGTGATTCAAACCAACTCTCCTGCTGAGAGTGAATACAACAAAAAAAATTTTTTTTAACAAGAACTTCTGTTCTGAATGTACAGAAGAGCTACAAAGTCAGTGTGTAAGGAATTGTGTCACTATGCTCTGCAAGATGAAAGAGTCACAAAGAGATACCCTGGCATTTAGGGGAGCTTCTCCTTAAAAATAGTTACTGATTAGAAAGCAGCTGCTGAAAGGCTGAAAAGATGAGCAAAGCAGATCCTTAGACTTGTGAGACAGAAACATAAAAATTAAAGTTATAAGGACCTCAAAAAAGGAAAGGTCATAATAAAAATCCCATGTGACTCAGAAACTCCTCGCCTTGAGTAAAAGTATACCAGAATTCAATCACCAATTACAAGATTGAAGCTCTTCTTTGAAACATTTTTTTTAGAATAGATCATACATTTGGCCACAAACAAATCTTTTAATTTGAAAAGATTGATGTCATATCAAATATTTTTTTCCAACTGAAATGGTATGAAACTAGAAATCAATAACAGGGAGAATATCAAAAAATTTACAAACATATGGAAATTAAGCAACACACTCCTGAACAACCAATGATTCAAAAAAGAAAAATCAAAAGGGAAATTTAAAAATATACTGATACAAACTAAAATGGCAACACAACACACCAAAACTTATAGAATACAGCAAAAGCAGTTCTAAAAGGGAAACTTAGAGATATAAACACCTACATTAAGAAAAAAGAAAACTCAAATAAACAACCTAAGTTCCCACCTCAAAGAAGTAGAAAAAAGAAGAACAATCTAAGCCTAAGGTTAGTTTGGGCTAGCAGAAGGAAGAATATGATAAAGATAAGAGCTAAAATAAATGAAATAAATGCTAGGAAAAAAAAAATCAATGACACTAAAAGTTGTTTTTTTTTTTTTTGGGAGGCAGAAAAAGCAAAGTTGACACAGCTGTAGCTAGACTAAGAAAACAATAGAGAAGACTCAAACCCAGAAATGAAACAGGAAACATTACCTTTGATGCCACAGAAAAACAAAAGATTGCAAGAGAATACAGTTGACCCTTAAACAACATGGCTTTGAACTGCATCAGTCCACTTACATGTGGATTTTTTTTTCAATATATACCATCTGTCCTCCATATGCATGAGTTCAGCATCTGCAACCAAACATGAATGGAAATTAAGAGTATTCATGGGATGCAAACCCTTCTTATATCAAGGACCAAATTTGAATATTCTCATGTTCCACAGGGCCTACTCTGGGACCTGAGTATGTGTGGAGTTTGGTATCCATGGGTGGTCCTGGAACCAATCCCCTGTGGATCCTGAGGGATGACTATACTATGAACAACTAACTATACACTGATAACTTGGATAACCTAGAAGAAATGGATAAACTTCTATAAGTATACAACCAACCAAAACTGAATCATGAAAAAACAGAAAGTCTGAGCAGAACTAAAACAAGCAGGGAGTTGAATTAGTAATAAAAAAAAACAAGGAAAAGCCCAGGACCAGAGCTTCACCAGTAAATTCTATCAATATTTCAAGAACAAGGAATGCAAATCCTTCTCAAATTTTCCAAAAAATTGAAGAGAAAGAAATACTTCCAAACTCTTTTCATGATCCTTGATACCAAAGCCAGACCAGGATACTACAGAAAAAAAAAAAAATTACAGGCCAATATCCCTGATGAATATAGATACGAAAGTCCTAAAAACAAACAGAAAGACTGGCAAATTGAATTCAAAAGCATATTAAAAGGATCACACGCCTTGATCAAGTGGTATTTATCCCTGGGATGCAAGAATGGCCCAACATAAAAGCGATACATTACATTAACAGAATGAAGGAAAATAAACGATCATTTAAATAGAGCCAGAAAAAGCATTTGACAAAATTCAGCATTCTTCAATGATAAAAACTCTCAACAAATTAGGTACAGAAAGAATATACATCAGCATAATAATGGCCATTGATATGGTTTGACTGTGTCCCCACCCAAATCTCATCTTGAATTGTAGTTCCCATAATCCCTAAGTGTCATGGAAGGGAACCCATGGGAGGTAATTTTTTTTTTTTGAGACAGAGTTTTGCTCTTGTTGCCCAGGCTGGAGTGCAATGGCACAATCTCTGCTCACTGCAACCTCTGCCTCTTGGGTTCAAGTGATTCACCTGCCTCAACCTCCCAAGTAGCTGGGCTTACAGGCATGTGCCACCATGCCCAGCTAATTTTGTATTTTTATTAGAGACAGGGTTTCTCCATGTTGGTCAGTCTGTTCTCAAACTCCCGACCTCAGATGATCTGCCTACCTTGGCCTCCCAAAGTGCTGGAATTACAGGCATAAACCACCACACCCAGCTGGTAATTAATCAGCAAGGCAGTTACCTCCATGCTGTTCTCCTGATAGTGAATGAGTTCTCTTGATATCTGACGATTGTATAAGTGGCTTTCCCCTCTTTAACTCGGCACCTCTTTCTCCTGCCACCATGTGAAGAAGAACGTGTTTGCTTCCCCTTCCACCAGATTGTAAGTTTCCCAAGGCCTTCCAAGCCATGCAGAACTGTGAGTCAATTAAACCTCCTTTCTTTATAAATTATCCAGTCTTAGGTATTTCTTCATAGCAGCATGAGAACAGACTAATACAGCCATATATAACAAGCCAACAATACACACAACAGTGAAAACTGAAAACTTTTTATCTAAAAGCAAAATTAAGATAAGAATGCCCACGCTCACCACTTCTATTCCACCTAGTACCAGAAATTCTAGCCAAAGCAATTAGACAAGATAAGAAAATAAAAGGGATGAAAATCAGAAGTAAAACTATCTGTGTTGTAGATGACATGAACTTATACATAGAACACCCTAAATACTCCATCAAAAAACTGTGAGGACTCAGAAAATGAATTTAGTAAAGTTTCAGGATATAAAATCAACATACAAAAAAATAGTTACAGTTCTAGACACTATTGAAAAACTATCAGCTATCTGAAAAAGAAATTAAAAATATAAACCCATTCACACTAGCATCAAAAGAAGTAAAATAAATTTAACCAAGAAGTTAAAAGATCTCTATACTGAAAACTATCAAATATTTTTTAAAGAAATTGAAGGAGACACAAATAAACACAAAGATATCTCATTTTCATGGATTAGAATTAAAACTGTTAAAGTCCCATACTACCCAAAGCAATCTACAAATTCAATTCAATTTCTAGAAAATTCCAATGACATTTTTCACAGAAATAGAAAAAATAATGATATGATTATTATGGAACTACAAAGGACTCCAAAGAGACAAAGTAATATTCAGCAAGAAGAATAAAGCTGGAGGCATCATATATCCTGATTTCAAAATATAAAGCTACATTAATTAAAACTACATGACACTGGGATAAAAATGGACATACAGACCAGTGGAACAGAATAGAGAGCCCAGGTATAAATAAGTCAACTGACCTTTGAAAAAGATGCCAAGAACACACAATGAGGAAATAATAGTTCCTTCAATAAATGGTGTCGGGAAAACTGAATGCAAAACATAAAATTTGACACTTATCTCACACCTATACAAGAAAATGAACTCGAAATGATTAAAGTTTTAATTGTAAGACCAGGAACTGTAAAGCCACTAGAAGAAAACACAGGGAAAAGGCTTTTAAAAATTTGGGTAATGACTTTTGGATATGACCCCAAAAGCACAGGCAACAAAAGCAAAAATGGACACTTGTAATTTTATCAAAATAAAAAGCACAGTAAAAGAAACAATCAACAGAGTGAAGAGACAATGGAATGGGAGAAAAATATTTGCAAACAATACATCTTAAGAAGAGGTTACTATTCAAAAATATATAAGGAACTAAAACAACTCAATAGCAAACAAACAAACAAAAACAAAAACAAAGCAAAACAAAACAAAACAAAAAACCTGATTTTGAAACGGGCAAAGGACTTGAATAGGCATATAGACATTCCTCTAAAGAAAATGTACAGATGTTCGACATGTATATTAAAAGATGCTCAACATCACTAATCATCAGGAAAGTGCAAATCAAAACCATAATGAGATGTCACCTCAGCATCAACTATCTAACATGCTCTCCTCAGAGATTTGTATCAGACTTACAGGGCTATTCCTCCAATCTCAGAAAATTAGCAGAAACTGAGAATTTTTCCCTTTCAAAGGTCTGAGTTTCAGCTCTGTTAGATTCTCTTCTCCAACCTTCTTTGTTTTAATAATTCCATACTTTAGTGTTAGGTTTGCTTTTTCATCTATTCAAAACCTAGTTATCAATTGATATTAAATAAGCAATGAGATTTCTTTCTTCTGACTGGACCAGAATTGATACAACCTAACAAGATTAATTAGGAAAAAATAACTGTTCTTGGGAATTTAAAAAGGCATTATTACAGAAACTATGAACATAAAAAATAAAGAGGACATTGTTTTTAGAAAACACCCTATGCCAATATAATTCAAAAATGTATATGAATTTGATACATTTCTAGAAAAATCAATTTACCAAACTCACCCAAGTAGAAGTAGAAAAGGTTAATGATCCTATATCTATTAAAAAAAACAAACCCACAATTAACACCTCCCTAAAAGGAAAACACCAAACCCAGATGGCTTTACATGTGAATCTTTTTAAATGCATAAGGAAAAACCATTGATAAATCTTATAAAACCTATTACAGAAAACAAAAAGTAACATTTCTCGTATCATTTTATGAGGTTATTATAACCTTGATAATGAACCTGACAAAGATATTATCAGAAATAAAATTGTGAGTTAATCTCTTTTATGTACAAAGGTGCAAATATCATCAAACCAAATAAAAGCAAACAAATTAAATAACCAAATCAGATCAAGCAGTGTAAAAAAGCATAATACATTTTAACCAAATTGAGTTAATCCAAGAATATTTAATTTGTCACTTGAAAAATCAACCAGTGTAATTAAACAATAAAATAAAAAGACTGGGGGAGCAAGATGATGAAATAGAAGGGTCCACGGATCATCCCTTCCCCAAGGGCACCAATTTAACAACTATACGCACAAAAAAGTCACCTGCGTAAGAATCAAAAATCAGGTGAACACTCACAGTACCTGGTTTTAACTTCATATTGCTAAAAGAGACACGAGGAAGGAAAAATAGTCTTCAGTCCCTGACACCATCCCTCCCTGATCCCCTGACAGTGGCCACACAACAGGGAGACAGAATATGTGTGCTCAGGAGAGGGAGAGTGCTGGAATTCTGGGACATTGCAACTCAGTGTTGTGTTGCCCTGTTAATAGCAGAAAGCAAAACCAGACTAAATTCAGCTTAGGCCCACCCACGGGAAAAGTAAACCAGCTCTAGCCAAAAGGGAATTGTCCATTCCATTGGTGGGAACTTGAATTCCTGCAAGCCTCTCCTCCTGGGACTGAAGTGCTCTGGGGCTGTAATTAAACTTGAAAGGAAGTCTAGGAAATAAAGACTGCAACTCCTAGGCAAGTTCTAGTGCTGACCTGGGCTTAGAGCCAGTGGACTGGGGTTGGGGCACATGACCTTCTGAGATATCAGCTGGGGCAGCTAAGGAAGTGCTGGCATTACCCCTTCCCTAACTCCAGGCTACACAGCTTATGGCTCCAAAAGAGACCTCTTCTTTTTGCATGAGTGGAGGGGAGGGAAGAGTGGGGAGAACTTTGTCGTGCATCTTGGATACCAGCTCAGCCACAGCAGAATAGGGCACTGGTCAGAGTCATGAGGCTCCCATTTCAGGCCCTCATGCCCAGAAGACATTTCTAGTCACAGTCCAGAAGGGAACCTAATGCCTTGAAAGGAAGGGATCAATCCTGGCAAGATTCATCACTCGCTAACTGAAGAGCTTTTGGGCCATGAATCACCAGCAGTGATACCCAGGTAGTACATTGTGGGCCTTGGGTGAGACTCTGAAACTTGCTGGATTTAGATACCAGGGGTTAGAGCACCATACAGGCTCATCGTGTTTCTGATTCCAGGCCATGGCTTTTTGAAAGCATTTCTGGACCTGCTTGGAGCCAGAGGGGAACCCACTGCCATGAGGGGTGAGTCCCAGGCCAGACGGCATTCACTTCAAGCTGACAAGGGAGCTTTTGGGTCTTAAGGGAACATTAGTAATAGCCTGACAGTATTCCCCATGAGCCTGTGGTGGCCTTTGGAAAGGGGAGGAAAGAGTGGGAAGTACTGCATCTTGTGGTTTGAGTGCCGGCTCAGCCACTGTAGAATAGAATACCAGGTGACTTCTAAAGTTTTTTACTCTAGTTGCTGGCTCCCAGATGGCACCTCTGGACCCATCTGGGGCCTCAGTGAATGCAGCAACCTGACAGGAAGGACACAGACTTGGCTAGCTTCACCACCTGCTGATTGTAGAGCCACAGGACCTTGAGTGAGCATAGGTAGTAGCCAGGGAGTGGTTACAGAAGGCTTTGGGTGAGACCTAGTGCTGTGCTGGCTTAAGGTCTAACCTAGCTCAGTCCTAGTGGTAGGAGCCACAAGGGTGCTTGTGTCACTCCAGCCTCAATTCCAGGGTACTCAGAACAGAGAGAGAGATTCCATTTGTTTGGGTGAAAGTAAGGGAAGAGAACAAGAGTCTCTGCCTGGTAATCCAGAGAATTCTTCCAGATCTTGTCCAAGACCATCAAGATGGTACCTCTTCAAGTCTACAGGAACCACAGTGTTACTGGCCTGTAAAGTGATACAGCTTAGATCACAACATCCAGGTTCCTTTGAATACCTGGAAAAACCTTCCCAAGAAGGAAGGGTATAAACAAGCCCAGACTGCAGAGAACTACAGTTAATACCTAACTCTTCAATGCCTAGATACAGACAAACATTTACAAGTATCAAGACTGTCCAATAAAACATGACCTCACCAAATGAATCAAATAATGCAACAAGGACCAATCCTGGAGAAACAGAGATACATGAGCTTTCAGACAGATAATTCAAAATAGCTGTGTTGAGGAAACTCAAAGAAATTCAGGATAACATAGAAGAATTCAGAATTCTAGAAGATAAATTTAACAAAGAGATTGAAATAATTTAAAAAGCAGTATCATGCTGTTTTGGTTACTGTAGCCTTGTAGTATAGTTTGAAGGCAGGTAGTGTGATGCCTCCAGCTTTGTTCTTTTTTCCTGATTAAAGTACTCCCTTTAGCATTATTTGTAGGACAGGTTTGGTGTCCTACAAATATTATCAGGTGTTGATAAAGTCCCTCAGCTTTTCTTTGCCTGGGGAAATATTTATTTTTCTTTCATGTTTAAAGGATATTGTCTCCAGATATTTATTCTAGGGTAAAAGTCTTTTTCCTTCAGCACTTCAAATATGTCAGGTCACTCTCTTCTGGCCTGTAAGGTTTCCACTGAAACACTTTGTCTGTGGCCAGACAAATTGAAACTTCATTGTATGTTATTTATTTCTTTCCTCTTACTGCTTTTAGGATCCTTTATCTTTGCCCTTTGGGAGTTTGATTATTAAAGGCTTTGAGGTAGTCTTGTTTCTATTAAATATGCTTGGTGTTCTATAGCCTTCTTGTACTTGGATATTCATGTCTTTCTCTAGATTGGAAATTAAATCGTATCACCAGAGAAAATCACCTTTACTAAAAGAAAAACAGGAAAGAAGGAATGAAGACAGAGAAGATCACAAAACAACCAGAAAAAAATAAAATAAAATGGCAGAAATTCTTACTTGTCATTAATAACCCTGAAGGTAGAGGGACTAAACTCTCTAATCAAAAGACAGAGTGACTGAATGGATTAAAAAAAAAAATCTGATGATCTGTTGCCTACAAGAAACATATTTCATGTTTGAAGACACACACACAGACTAAAAATAAAAGAAGGGAAAAATATATTACAAGCCAATGGAAACTAAAAAAGAGCAGGAATAACTATACTTATGTCAGACAAAATAGATTTCAAGATAAACACTATAGGAAGAGACAATAAAGTTCACTATATAGTGATAAATGGGTGAGTTGAGCTAGTGGATATAACAATTGTAAATATGCATGCAACCAACACTGGAGCACTAGATATATAAAACAAATATTATTAGAGCTAAAGAGAGAGAGCGATCCCAACACAGTAATAGCTGGAGACTTTAGCACCCCACTTTCAGCACTGGACAGATCTTCCAGACAGAAAATTGACAAAGAAATATCAGACTTTATCTGCACTATAGACCAAATGGATCTAATAGATATTTGCAAAACATTTTATCCAAGAGCTGCAGAATACACATTCTTTTCTTCAGCACATGGATCATTCTGAAGAATAGATCATATGTTAGGTCATAAAACAAGTTTTAAAACATTCAAAAAATTGAAATTGCATAAAGTATCTTCTCTGACAACAATGGACTAAAGCTAGAAATCAATAAGAAAAGGAAATTTGGAAGCTATACAAATACATGGAAATTAAGCAATACATCCCTGAATGGCCATTTGGCCCCTGGCTGAATTCTTTTCACAGTGTTACCTTACGGTATAGCTAGGAGCAAAGAGATAAATGAAAATCCAGCCACTTACTATGTTCTAAACCAAATACCTTTTCTAGGTAACTGTGGTACCATTGAAAATATGTGGCTCTACTGAAAAATAAGGATCTAGTTATGAACTTCTGAGAGGCTAAGTGATTGTCAAGAAATAAAAGCTGAAAGGACCCCCAAGTTTATTGCATCTGAGAACTTTTCCCATTAATCCAGTCATGCATCATTTATATCATTGACATATGTCAATAAAGAATGTAACTAGGTCTCAATTTAATCTACTGGAACATATATCTGCATTTTTCTTTGCAATGGGAATATTTAGTTTGATTTAAATATTCTTAAATTGCTTGTCAGTTTTGACTTAATCATATTAACCAAGAGTTGGAACATCTTTAAATTTCTTAGACTTCACAGCATACTCTTTTGCCTCCCATCTGGTTTTCTGAATGTATAGTTTCCTTTCCTTAGATTATTCTTTCTCCAGTATGTTACCATTTTACCCCTATTTTGGCATAGGCCCATCAATCTTTATAATTGTAATAGTTTCAGGTTAGACATTTTCTCCTTGAAGAAGTTTGCTGTGCACTCCAATACAAGCTAATGTTCTTCTTTTATTTGCTCTCAGAACACTATAGCTCCCATATTACATGGTTGCTTGCCTACTCAACTATGGAACTAAAATATCTATGGGGACAGAAGCCATATTAATTCTATTTACTACTGTATCCTTAATAACTAGTAAAATGTATAGCTCCTGATAATAAGTCAGTAAATAGTTTTGAATAAATAAACTAGTTGGAAGTTGTCAATTATACGTTAGTAAGAAGCCAGAAGTATACTATAATACTGTTTCTTGCTAATATTGAGCTACTCTTTTAACCTTAAGTTATGGTAGAGATACAAGTTTTTCATTGGAGGGATCCAAAATTATTACAAATCCTGGTGGGATATTTACCTTCATTAAAAATTAATTATGTTTCAAAAGGATATAGAACTAGATTATTTAAACTAGGGCAATGGAAATTTTATAAAACTAGTACTCAAATATCATAACAGTTAAAAGAATAACAGTATACTGCAATGAGGTCAAAACTGAAGAGGGCTTACAGGCTCCTTTGAAAGACCTACATGAGTGTCAGCTGCCATAGGTCAGGAATGAGGACAGTTCCTTGTGATTTGTGAGAAACATATTTACTCTATGATCTTCAGAGAAAGACCATGATTGTAAAGTGACATTCAAGCCCTTCATCTCATAAAAGTCCCATAGAGAAAGGACATTCTCAAGAAAGTGAAAAAGACAACCCACAGAATGGGAGAAAATATTTGAAAATCATAAGTCTGATGAGGATCTAGTATCTAGAATATATAAAGAACTCTTACAAACCAACAATTAAAAACAATCAAATTTTTAAAGTGTACATTGAATTGAAATAGACATTTCTCCAAAGATACATGAATGCCAATAAACACATGAAAAGATGCTCAATATCATTAGTACTTATGGATGGACATACAAACTGAAATCACAGTAAAGTACCATTTCATACCTACTGGCCATAATTTATAAAATTGGATAATAACAAGCATTGGCAAGAGTGTGGAGAAATTGGAACCCTCATATATTGTCAGTGAGAATATAAAATGGTGCACCTATTTTGGAAAACAGATTCTCAGTTCCTCAAAAGTTAAACATGTGACCCAGACATTCCACTCCTACGTATATGACTAAGAGAATTGAAAGCACATGTTCACACAAAAACTTGTACGTGAATGATAGCTGCATTATTCATAGCACCCTCAAATTGGAAACAATGCAAACGTCCATCAACTGATGAATGGATAAACAAAATTTGGTACATTCATGCAAATGAATATTACTCAGCCATAAAAAGTAATACAGTACTGATACATGCTAACCATGGATGAACCTAGAACACATGCTAAGAGAAAGAAGTAAAACATAAAAGACAACATATACTATGAATCTGTTTATACAAAACCTCCAGAATACAAATTTATAAAGTTGGAAAGTAGATTAGTAGTTGGTAGGGGATAGGGAGAGAGGGGACTGGGGAATTATTGCTATTAGGTATGAGTTTTTTTGAGGTGATGAAACTGCTCTAGAATTAGATAATGGTCATGTTTGCACAACCTCACAAACACTAAAATCCACTGAATTGCACATATTAAAATTGTGAACTTTATGATATATGAACTATATATCTCAGTAAAACAATATATTCTAAGAGACTTTAACAACATAGAAAAATATGTATTAATTTTTATGTGAAAAAATAGTCCTTGTTGCTGACAGAGCATGGTCACATTTACAGAAAGGAATGGCACTGAGTAAAGATGGGAAGACACTGCACCCAAATATTAACAGAGGGTGTCTCTGTGTAGTGGGGTGATATAAGATTTTCCTTTCTTCAATTAAAAAAAATTTAGCTCTTTTGTTATAAACATGTATTTTTATAATGAAAAATAAAAGTTGTTAAAGTATCATAAAGAGAGAGCAGACAATGTCATAGTACTTGCAGACTCTTGTAGGCTTTCGACTCAGAATCAGAGCTTGCCACATATGCCGGGCAAGGAACAAGAAAGGTGTGTCACTTTATCACGAAAACACAATGATTCTCAAAACTTGATGTTGTGTCAGGAAGTACCCTGCTACTGGCAAGAACATTTTTTTTTTCTAGGTTGGTCATACAATTGCAACCTTGAGAGCATTATTTGAGAATGAAGGGTACTGGTTGATTGCTAGAACTCATTTATATAACTTGTGAAGAAAGTGCCTTTTTAGAGATTCTCATATATGAGTATGGATTTATGGTTATTCAGTGCCAGTCATGTAAAGTATACTTTTTAAATTTCCTGGACTAAACAAAACAACATTTTTAGCTTCGATTTGGCCCATAGGCCCTACTGATGACCTCTACTCTGGTGTTTCACTTGAGTGGAATAAATGTGGAGGTCAGTGAAGTTGGATCCATAACCCTAAATGAAAGGATATTATGTGGACTATGTGAATGTAAAAGTCCCTTGGATGTGGATAATACAAGGTTTGTGGATGGCAGGGAATAGGAGAGCAGGACGTGATGTAGGCAGACACACTGGCTTTAAAGGAGCTAATTTAGTTTTACATTAATTTGAAGGAATAATGGCCTGGAAGTAATACTGGGGAACAAGGAGAGGCGGAATGTGTAGTAGGAAACACCTATTTGAGCAGCTGCAGGAAAAGCAGTATCCTCAGGGAATAACAAGTTTAAGTTAAGGCTAGAAGTTGGAAGGAGTATTTAGTGAAGAAGTTAGAGTTAGGAAAACAGACTTACAATAGCAGCAAGCCCAGTGGAAAGGCTTGATAGGGAGAGGAGCACAGGGTTATTGAAGCATAGACAGTAAGGAGACTAAAGGCCATGAACCTAATAAAATAAGATTTATCAAATTCTTACTACGTGCTAAATTCTGTGGTAGCTAGTTTAGTCTGGTAACACTTCTAATCTTCACAGAATCCTATGAAATAGAAATCCACCATTTACTATTTTGTTTCTTTCAATTAATTTTTGTGCCTTATTTTCTTCACTTGAAATATAGGGATGATAGTAATAGTATGCACATCACAGATGATTAAAAGAGACAATGCATGAGGCACTGAGAACAGTGTCTAGTGCCAGGTCCATAAAGCTTACCTATTATTATCATTACTACTTCTTATACTACTGCTAATGTAATGACTGTTAGTCTTGCCGTTTCACAGATGAGGCTAAGAGAGATTGAGAAACTTGCCCAAAGTCATGTCACATAGCTAATATGTAGAGGAGTAAGGTTTCAAATGCAAACCTCGCATATCTCCTCTTACCTCTGCTGAAGCATTTGAATGGCTTTTATCTGGTTTTAAGATACACACCAAAATTCTCAACAAAACTTGTATTATCCAAGCTGCACTTACCTCTAAGTTTCATACCATGCTTCTCTCTCTCTGTGCTCCAGCCACGATGGCCTTTTTTACTTTCTGTAAATCAGTTTGCTTGCTGTCTCCTCACAAAGGGTTTTGTACTACTATCTCCATGTCAGTGGCACTCACTCTCTTACATATTTTCATCCTTCCATGAGAATTATTCATCTTTTCTTTAGAGAAGCTTTCGTTAACTTCTCTGACTAGGATAATGACACAGTCACATGTTTTCACGAAACTGCATACCTCATCTTTGTAACACTTAACATACTGTTATACAATTCTTAGTGTGTTTTTCTGATTAGTACGTTTCCTCCAGTAGACACAAGACACCTTCTTCCTTTGTTTTCCTTTGTGGATCTGACCTACTATTTAACATAGAGGGATTGAAAGAAAAATAATTAACTAATATTGATTAAAAAAAAGAAATAAAAGGAACACAGTAAAGTATTAAATAATAAAACAAATTTGTTCTCCTTTGTGAGTCTGACCTAATATTTAACATGGAGAGATTTAAAGAAAAAGATTAACTAAAATTGATTGAAAAAGAGAAAAGGAATAAGAGGAACACAGTAAAGTATTGAATAATAAAACAAATTGGATAAAGAATTTAGGAAGTGAGGTATTTTTAAAAGTGATGAACAAAAAGTAAGAACTAAGTAAAATGAAGTAAAAAGATGTATAAACAAGTAAATGATGAACTTAGAAGCAGTAAAAATAAAATGTGGACCAGCAACATGAAAACACTGAATTAGGCATTCAAGAGAGGTGAGAACAAATTATATCTAGGCTGGCTTCAGACACGGAATTCTGAGATGAGACAAGATCCAAGAACATGGGAGCAGGGAGGGTGTCAGAATTAGAGCATGGGCTACAAAAGCTTTGGAGAACAAAGATAACGATTGTGTTTGCTTCCTGTTGAAAAGAAGATTTAGGTTGATTTGTCAATGACAAGTAATGTTTGGCAAAGTGGTAACAGGTAGAAAAATTTATTTCTTAGCTTAATTCTTGATACGGTTTGGATTTGTGTCCCTGACCAAATCTCATGTTGAATTGGATGAGGGGCCTGGTGGGAGGTGATTGGATCATGGGGGTGGATTTCGCCCTCACTATTCTGGTGATAGTGAGTGAGTCTCAGGAGATCTGATCATTTAAAAGTGTGTGGCACCTCCCTCCACCTCTCTCCTGCTCTGCCATGAAAGACGTGCTTGCCTTATCTTTGCCTACAATGTGATTATAAGTTTCCTGAGGCTTCCCAATCATGCTTCTTTTATAGCCTGTGGAATTGTGAGACAATTAAACTTCTTTTTTCATAAATTACCCCATCTCAGGTAGTCCTCTATAGCAGTGTAAGAACAGACTAATAAAATTCTCTACAGTCTCTACAAGGAAGGGATACACATGTCTTCTAACGAGCATAAAAAGGTAGTCACAGACTATAAGACTTGTGTTTTGCCTGGGGTGCCTAAGGTGTGTAAAGTAAAGGATTGAGTATAATTACTTAGGAAAATAGAAGAGATTTTTAGAGGTTATGTTGTGGTAAAGAGAAGAGAGCCAATGAGGAATAAATCCAATTTCTAGCAGAAATTGACAGTTAAGAAAGGAACCTCAGTTTTAGGTGATAACTGCCTGAGTTGATATTATGCCATTGATTCATAAGAAATGGTGGTAGATAAAACAAGGGGTGAGCAAAGATTTTGGTTGGAAAGATTTGATAACTATAGAATTAATGTAGAGTATTGTACGTTGAGTTCAGTTTTAGAGTCAAGACCCTCTGTGTTCAAAACATACCTCATCATATTCTGCTAGTATCAGCTTTTATGCTCCTCAGACCGTAGCGAAAACCAGAGAGATGTGCTCAGTTTCAGTTCTTTATGAAAAACAATAATTTTACTAGTAGTAATAAACATTTTTTACACTGACCAAAAGCACTTATATTTTGAGCTAGGATGAAACATTTGCTTGATGATTTTAAAAAATAAAGACATCTCTCACTGATTAGTAGTTGCTGTGGGATATGCCTTCATATTTCTTGCAGCCCATATTCAATTTCCTTTGTCATTAGGAGGACTTTAGTTAAAAAAAAATCGAGAGGCTGTATAAACCTGTTTTGAATCACTATAAAATTGGGGCTGGGTGGTGATGGAATGACTTTGTGTATCTAACCACCTAGCCCTGATCCTGACATAGGATCTGTGCCCAGAAGTACTATTTTCCTTGCCCTACTCCTCTCTTGCACTTACGACAAGAATAGATGATGCTTCAGTGTTTATTTAACCATTTAAAAAATTCCTCTTTCTATATTGGGCAACTACAAATCTTTCCAACCGAAATCTTTACTCACAGGAATATTTGAATATCCTCCACTTCATGTATATACATATATATATACACACACACGTAGTGGAGGATTTTTTTCAGAATACATAGTGGAGTGTATCTTTTAGAAAATATTCAATATATAAAGGTACATATATAATTTTATTTTTTACTTTTTTTTTTTAAGTACTCCTTTAGGCAATGAAGGGACAAGCACCATGAGTCAGGATGAGTCTGATTGCTGTCACCTTCTCAAGCTGTGGTGGTTGCCCACTGTGTCCCACGTGTCCCACCGGCCCACTCCTTGTTGCCTGCACTGCTGCAGCCGCAGCAGCACCGTGACTGTGTTTGTTGTGCTCCTGTCCTTGCTGGTGGTGGATGTTTGGGGGAACAAGTTTAGTATATTGAAATCACCACAGTCTGTTAGTTTTCGAAATGGAAATTGGCCTATACCACAGAGTGAATCCTGGATGTGGCTGCATTGTACATGGTCTTCTCTGTGAAGAAAAGCCCTTCTTGGCCAGGACTTGCAGGGAGTGACCTAGTTCATCGTCCTTGGGCTACCGTCATGGTGATGGTGAAGGGAGTGGACAAACTGGCTCTACCCACAGGCAGTGTCATTTCTTACCCTTTGGAGAAAGCAGCTCCTTTTAGTCTTAACACTGTTGCAAATTCCATTTGCTCCTTATTTTCTGAGGAAACTCCTGTTGTTTTGCAGTTGGCTCCCAGTGAGGAAAGAGTGTATGTGGTAGGGAAGGCAAACTCAGTGTTTGAAGACCTTTCAGTCACCTTAGAACAGCTCCATAATCGCTTCTTTCAGGAAAACTCTATTCTCAGTTCATTTCCCTTGAATTCTCTGAGTAGGAACAATGGAGTTGACCTGCTCTTTCTTTCTGAACTCCAAGTGCTATATGATATTTCAAACTTGCTGTCTTGTCATAAGCATCTAGACAAAGATCATTTTCCTGATTTATATTCATTGGAGCTGGCAGGTTTGGATGAAATTGGGACGCATTACAGGGAAGACTCTGAACAATTCAGAGATGCTTCTAAGATCTTTGTTGACACTGCAAAAGTTTGCAGATGACATGTACAGTGATTACAGTGGGAATGCAGTGGCAGAGATAGTCACTGTTAAGTCATTTGACAGCTCCCTTGTGAGGAAGACAAGGACTATCTTTGAGGCAAAACAAGTGAAGAACCCAGTAAGTCCCTATAAACTTGCATATAAGTATAATTTTGAATATTCAGTGATTTTCAACATGATACTTTGGATAACGATCACCTTGGCCTTGACTGTGACTGTCACCTCCTACAGTATTTGGAACATGGATCCTGGATATGATAGCATCATTTATAGGATTACAAAACAGAAATTTGAATACATTGAACATTCCTTGTGCCAGAATTAGAAAAGGGGTTTGGAAATTAGCTATTTTGTTAAAATATATATTACAGTGGTTTAAAGTAGTTAGTATACTTTAAATTTATTAAAAACTCATATTTTGTTCCCTATTTTGTGCATGCCTGTGATTTTTTAGAGTGAATTATAGTATTGGTGTGAATCAAATTGTGTGATATAGATTCCATAATACACTGAAATATGATATAGCCATTTAATAACATAATTTCAATCCCTTTAATGAGTTTGGAAATATGCACTGAAAGAAATTAAAACATTTAGATTTGCTTGTGTTACGTATGATGAAAAAATGCACTGAATTTAGTAGAGAAACTTATGAATGTTTAACTTCTTTACACAGCATAGGTGAAAATCATATTTGGGCTGTTGCAGGCTATGAACAATTTGTAAATATCTTCATTTCATGTAACTATCTCTGAAACAAGAGAAAGGCTTTTAACTTAAAGTAGCCCTAAAATATGGATGTGTTTATACAGTTACTCAGTTTTGGAACTCTTTCTGATTGAAAGAGGATGGCTGTTTTTTACCTTCTTCTGCAATTTTTAGTATCCATATGATTCCATATGGATACTAAAAATACTACGTTTATCTAAGAAAAAACTAGCCTTGTGGAGTATAGTTGCTTTTAATTATACAAATGAAAATCCTTGAGGGATATTTTGAGGCATGAATATAAAATATTTTTAGTTCAGTAACTTGTCCCCCTGTGTAAGTTACTATGGTTTGTGGTTCCACTTTACTCTATAGAATATGAAGTGGAAGTGAATGAGTTCTGCTTTTTATGTTGGAGTAGACTCATGTCTGTAAAGACTGACAAGTGAATAATTCCAAAATAATTTTTCTTTAAAGCTCTTTTATTTAGCTGACATTTAATGTCCTATTTACATAATAGACTGAGGACTCATAAAGTATAATGTATATCTAATAGAGTGAGATATATATTCATTCTACATATTTAGGTCATAAAACACAATTACATTTAAAAGAATTTTAGGCAAAAGCAACTTTGAATATATTAAAGTTGCGGTGCAGAAACACATTAACATTTTATGGATAAACATTTTTTCCACTGGAGGGTGCAATTTGTCAGTATATCAAAATGTTCACAGTTTCTTTAATGAGTATAATTTATAAATAATATCAGAGAATGGATTATATCCAAGACACTAACACAGAATGCTGAGCAGATTTCATGAAACTTTAAATAAATGAAATTTCACCAATAGGAATCTGGGCTTTATTCCACAACATACTTATGATTTAATGAAGATCAAGTAAGCTGAACATGATTTTATTCTTTTATTACCAGTTTTGGATATCATATATGACTTTCTCAGCTATTAATACTGCAAAAATGTATAGTAATAATTCATGCTGAAGATACAGTCCTACCTATATTATTAAATTTTAGAGATGTTTTCTTTAGCAGTCTATGTATTTATTAAAAATTATTTGTGAAATATAGATCACTTTGCCTTTATTAGACTTTATACCCAGTAATAATGGGTAGTCTAAGATTAAATGTAAATTTAATAAGCATAAAACTAACATATACATTTAACTGAAACTTTTTCATTTTATTATACACATCATATAGTATGAAGGCTATTAGACAATGTGTGCTTTAGATATAATACTCATGAAATGAATTATAAAGAAAACTAGTATTTATTAAGCACTGGCTAGGTGTTAGGCACAGTTCTGTATTCATTAACTTTCCATTTGTAATTTACTTACTCATCACAACAACCTCGACAAATAGATATCATTTTCTCCATTTCACAGATGAATCAAATGTGCCAAGTGATTTGTCCAAGTCCATACAATTAATACCAGAACTCTACCAAGATCGCCTGGCTCCAGGGCCCGGACTTAATCACTATTCAACAACTATGTTAACCTTGAGTAACAACCACTGCTACTCAAATCGTAAAATGTTGACCTTTGTTTTAGACACTTGAAGAAAGGCACTTTCCATGATGAGTTAATGTCTCAAAGGTATCCATCAAATATGTTTTTGTGTTTTCTATTTGGCCTAAATTAATAGAATTTCTTTAATTATGACTTAGATAAATAAACCTGTGGCAGAGCATCTTAATTGCCTACTCCAGCAGCTCTTTCCATCCTTCTCAGTAATAGGACACCAATATTTTGCTGGCACATTGCCACAGTGTAAGACTACATTTTCCAGCCCCCCTCTCAGATATGAATGGCCACATAACTGAGTGGGCAATAAATTTGTTAAATGTAAGTGTTGTGTGGAACTTTCAGGGAGTCTCCTCAAAAAGTAAGATCTGTGATCCTGCTGCACTTACTCCTAGTTACACTTTTCCTACCTGCAATGTGGGCATGAAGATTTAGATCTTGGGACAGGATAAGAGAATGACAGCAAGACAAGGAATAAACTGCTTTTTTTTTTTTTGAAATACCTTTTGACCCAGCAATCCCATTACTGGGTATATACCCAAAGGATTATAAATCATTCTATTATAAAGACACATCCACACGTATGTTTATTGCAGCACTGTTTACAATAGCAAGGACTTGGAACCAACCCAAATGCCCATCAATGATAGACTGGATAAAAAAAATGTGGCACATATACACCGTGGAATACTATGCAGCCCTAAAAGAGGATGAGTTCATGTCCTTTGCAGGGACATGGATGAAGCTGGAAACCATCATTCTCAGCAAACTGACACAGAACAGAAAAACAAACACCACATGTTCTCCCTCATAAATGGGTGTTGAACAATGAGACCACATGGACACAGAGTGGGGAACATCACACACCAGGGCCTGTCGGAGGGGAGTTGGGGAGGCTAGGGGAGGGTTAGCAGGGATGGAGGGACTGGAGACAGCTAATATAAGGAAAAATACCTAATGTAGATGATGGGGAGATAAGTGCAGCAAATCATTATGGCACGTGCATACCCATGTAACAAAGCTGCACGTTCTGCACATGTACCACAGAAATTAAAGTATAATAAAAAAAGAGAGAGAGAAAGAGAAAAATAAAAGGAATCAGTGATTAACAAAAAAAAAAAGGAACTGCTGTCTTCTTTAAGCCCATATTTTGAGTCTTTCTCACATACACATCTGTGTCTAATAGAACTAACGAATTTGATAGGTTTTAAGAGATCATTTTGTCTATCTTTTGAGCCTCAGTCCACCCCTGAGCATGCCTTTTGTGTGTGTGTGACAGTAGTCTCACTCTGTCACCCAGGCTGGAGTGCAGAGATGCGATCCCAGCTTACTGCAACTCCACCTCCTGGGTTCAAGGGATTCTTGTGTCTCAGCCTCCTAAGGATCCGGGACCACAGGAGTGCACCATCACGCCCAACTAATTTTTGTATCTTCTTTGGAGATGAAGTTTCGTCATGTTGCCCAGGCTGGTTTTGAACTCCTGAGCTCAAGTGATCCACCTACCTCAGCCTCCCTAAGTGCTGGGATTACATGCATGAGCCA
Source organism: Aotus nancymaae (assembly GCF_030222135.1). Classification (NCBI taxonomy): domain Eukaryota; kingdom Metazoa; phylum Chordata; class Mammalia; order Primates; family Aotidae; genus Aotus; species Aotus nancymaae. The sequence goes on from NW_026988453.1 coordinate 303,520, forward strand.
CTGCACCCAATAGATATAATTTTACCACAAGGTCATCAAATATCCTTACAGGCTATATGAACTTTGAATATGTTATTAAGCTACTAATATATTTTATGCTTATTCTTTATATTATAATTTTTTAAAGATCATTTCTACCTGAAGTTCAAAATTAATTGTTTAAATTAGTCTACAAGTAGTAGTAACTTGTGTAGTAGTGATTTGTAATCTGCTTTTAAATTGTCAATTTTTAAAATACTTTAGTTTTTGAAGATTATATGTCCCCTTTTGTGATCAGGAAGTTACTTGTTTAAACTGTGTGTTTGTGCCCCATCCCCTGAAATCCATCTGTTGAAATCCAAACCCCCAATGGGATGATATTAGGAGGAGATGGGGCCTCTGGGCCGTAATTAGGCTTATATGAAGTCATGAGGATAGAGCCCTCATGATGGGATTAGCATCCATAGAAGAAGAGAGAGATATTCTCTCTCTCCCTCTGTGTGCTTGCACCAAGGAAGGCCATCTGAGGATGCTTTCAGGAAGAGGACTGTTTTCATACTACTGATAAAGATAACCTCAAGACTGGGAAGAAAGAGAGGTTCAATTGGACTTACAGTTCCACATGACTGGGAGGCCTCAGACTCATGGCAGGACGTGAAAGGCACTTCTTGCATGGTGGCGGCAAGAGAAAATGAAGAGATGCAAAAGCAGAAACCCCTGATAAAACCATTGGATCTCATGAGACTTATTCACTCCCATGAGAATAGTATGGGGGGAAACTGCCCCCATGATTCAAATTCTCTCCCACCAGGTTCCTCCTACAACATGTGGGAATTATGGGAGTACAATTCAAGATGGGATTTGGGTGGGACACAGAGTGAAACCATGTCATTCCACCCTTGGCCCCTCCAAATCTCATGTCCTTATATTTCAAAACCAATCGTGCCTTCCAAACAGTCCCCCAAAGTCTTAACTCATTTCAGCATTAACCCTAAAGTCTACAGTCCAAAATCTCATCTGAGACAAAGCAAGTCCCTTGTGCCTATGAGCTTGTAAAATCAAAAGCAAGCTAGTTACTTCCTAGATACAATGGAGATACAGGTATTGGGTAAATACAGCCATTCCAAATGGGAGAAATTGGCCAAAACAAAGGGATTACAGGGCCCATGCAAGTCCAAAATCTAGTGAGGCAGTCAAATTCTAAATCTCCAAAATGATCTTCTTTGACTCCTTGTCTCCTGTCTCACATCCATGTCATGCTGATGCAAGAGGTAGGTTCCCATAGTCTTGAGCAGCTCTGTCCCTGTGGTTTTGCAGTGTATAGCCCTCTTCCAGGCTGCTTTCACAGGCCAGCATTGAGGCTTTTCCAGGTGCACAGTACCAGCTATCAGTGGATCTACTATTCTGGGGTCTGGAGGACAGTGGCCCTCTTCTCACAGTGGTGGTGCTCCAGTAGGGACTTTGTGTGGGGCTTCTGACTCCACATTTCCCTTCTACACTGTGTGGGGTTCTCCATGAGGGCCCCTACCAGAGGCTCTCCATGGGGGCCCTGCTCCTGCAGCAAATTTTTGCCTGGGCATCCAGGAATTTCCATATATCTTCTGAAATCTAGGTGGAGGTTCCCAAACTTCAATTCTTGACTTCTGTGCACCCACAGGCTCAACTCTGTGGAAGCCACCAAGATTTGAGGCTTATACCCTGTGAAACCATGGGCCAAACTGTACCTTGGCCCTTTTTAACAATGGCTGGGACACAAGGCACCAATTCCCTAGGTTACACATGGCATGGGAAACTGGAGCCTGGTCCACAAAACCATTCTTTCCTCCTAGGCTTCTAGGTCTGTGATGGGAGGTGCTGCCATGCCTATTTCATTCCCTGGAGACACTTTCCCCATTGTTTTGGGAATTAACATTAAGCTCCTTGTTACTTATGCAAATTTCTGCAGCCAGCTTGAATTTCTCCTCAAAAAATGGTTTTTTCTTTTCTACTGCATGCCAAATTTTCTACTACATGTGCAAATTTTCTGAACTTTTATGCTGTTTATTCCTTTTGAAATGGAATGCTTTTAACAGTACCCACGTCACCTTTTAAATGCTTTGCAGCTACAAATTTCTTCCACCAGATACCTTAAATAATCTCTCTCAAGTTCAAAATTCCACAAATCTCAAGAGCAGAGGCAAAATGCCTCTTTGCTAAAATATAACAAGAGTCACCTTTACTACAATTCCCAAGAAGTTCCTCATCTCCAGCTGAGGTGGTCTCTCCACCTCAGCCTGGATCTTATTGTCCAATATCACTATCAGCATTTTGGGCAAAGCCATTCAACAAGTCTCTAGGAAGTTGCAAACTTTTCCACATTTTCCTGTCTTCTTCTGAGCCCTCCAAACTGTTCCAACCTCAGTCTGATATGCAATTCCAAAGTTACTTCCACATTTTCAGGTATTTTTTCAGCAACACCCCACTCTACTGTTACCAATGTACTGTATTAATCCATTTTCATGCTGCTGATAAAGACATACCCAAGACTGGGGAAAAAGGAGGTTTAATTGGATTTACAGTTCCACATGACTGGAGATACCTCAGAATCATGGCAGGAGGTGAAAGGCACTTCTTACATAGTGGCAGCAAGAGAAAATGAGGAGATACAAAAGCAGAAATCCCTGATAAAACCATCAGATCTTGTGAGATCTATTTGCTACCATGAGAACAGTATGAGGGAAACTGCCATCTTGATTCAAATTACCTCCCACCAGGTTCCCCCACAATATGTGGGAATTACGGGAATACAATTCAAGATGAGATTTGCGTGGGGACGCAGAGCCAAACCATACCAAGGATCGTCTCCAAGAACCTGACGATGCTGACACCCTAATCTTGGACTTCCAGCTTCCAGACATAAATGAGAAGTAAATATGTGTTATGTGTGCCACCTAGTCTATGATATTCTGTTATAGCAGCACAAACTGACAGAGACAGGCACTATGGTGTACTCTTCTTGAGGTCAAATGACTTTAAAAGTATTTTATGAGATTAGTAACATGACGTGGTAGTAAAGAATAAGTACGATGCAGCCATTTTCTATAAAGGAACTTGCAAACTTCCTAGTTTCCTGGCATTTCCTCTTTGCTCAGACACAAGCCTAGAGTCTTTGGATTTGTCTTTTCCCTCCTCCTTAATTATTATTACTTTAATTATTATTTATTTATATGATTTCAACTTTTATTTTAGATTCAGTATACATCTGCAAATTTGTTCCATGGGCATATTGCATGACACTGAGATTTCGGGTATGAGTGATCCCCCCAAAAAACACGTGGTTTTTCAGCCCTTGCTCCCCTCCTTCTCTCCCTTCTCTAGTATTTCCCAGTGTCTATTGTTCCCATCCCATGTCTATGTGTACTCAATGTTTAGCTTTCACTTATATGTGAGAACATGTGGTATTTAGTTTTCTATTAATTCACTTAGGATAATGGTCTCCCTGTTGATTTGTCTTTAAACTTGCCATCTACCATTCATTTTTTTTAAAAAAAAGAATAATAAGATTTATTTTAAGTTATTTTTCTAGTGATTTAAGCAAGGTTTGGGGGAAAAAAAGACCTAAAGCTTCACTCTAGATTGGAAGATGGCCAAAAGTCTATGGGAGATATGAAAATCATACAGGTTTTAAGATTTTGCCATATGTAATAATAACAGTAGCAGCATAATATGGTTTTAATAATGCTATCTTCTATAGCATTTACAATGTGTTCAGCACTATACTAAGTGCATTGTATGTATTAAGTCATTTAATCCTCACAACACTCTAAAATAAGTACTAATATTTTACAATTGAGAGAACTGAGTCAAGTGATATTAACTTGTTTAAGGTCACTCAGCTGAAGTGGAAATATGAAGACTTCAAGTCATGCTTTTTGACCTTACAATATTACTATAAAGTCTTAATCGATTCAGATAATTGTTAGAATTATTGCATTGAATTAGCTCATTGAAAAATACAATTAAAGAAATATAAAAAGCTATGCTAAACATTTCTTGATCTTTACTATCAAATCCTCTTTCTTGGATCAAAGTGTAAATTTATGTAAATCACTGTTAGACTATGTATTGCATTAATAATATAAGATTTAATTTTTTTTAACCACATTAGATAAGTTCCAAAAGAATTCACAGTAGTTACTTTAGATTCTTCATGTTTTTTCTATTTTGTGGGATTTCACCATATATATAGGTCTTAAGATAGATATGACAACTCAAGGTCCACCTCAACTTTTGAGCCACTACCACACTCTTCTCAGGGCAGCCAATGGCTGAGTAAAATGGCAGTACATGGGCCTAATAATTTTCAAGGCCTAAAGTAGGATCATTCTAATGAGTTCTTCTAATAAGTTCTCTGCTTCAGATCTCCCCCACTGAGGTGGAGAGAAATTTATTGGTCCTACATCATGGTTTGCTTAATCCTTTGCCGAATGCTGTCTCATCCTTTTGTGTTTCACAGGTGTTATCTCCCCTCCTGCAATACCTTGTTTTTACTCCTAATTCCATCTCTGTGTCTGCTTCCCAAAGAACTTGAGTGACTAGCACAAGGAGGTAGGGTAGGATAGAGGCATGTGGCTGCACCTTTGGGAATGAGCATATGATGTGAAGATATTTTTATTACTTCTCGTAGTGGTTTTAAAAATCGATAATCTTCCCTGGTTCCTGGTTCCCCTCATCTTGAGTTTAGGCTGAACCCAGTGACTCAATTCTAATGAATAGAATAAAGGGAAAGTAATGATGTCTAACTCTGGAGACTAGTTTATAAAAGGCACTGTAGTTTCCTGATTCTTCTCTCTTGTATAGCTTTCTCTGGGGGAAGCAAACTGGCACATCATGAGGACACTCAGGTATCGCTGAAACGGCCCATGTGGTGAGAAACACAAGCCTTCTGAGTGAGCTTGGAGATTGATCCTTCAGTCCATGGACTGCAACCTCAGGCAACAACTTGACTACAGCCTCTTGAAAGATTGTGAACTAGACCCAGCTGTTTTTAACTGCCAAGTGTTGGAGGAATTTATTAAACAGCAATGGGTAACAAATGTAGACCCCCAGAAATTACCCACAGTTGAAGAGGCACTAAAAAACAGAGAAAATGACTTGCTCAGTTATCATCAGTCTCTGTCATCAGCCACTTCAGTGATAGTATAATGGTTCCAAACATGGAGAAGCCATGTGGGCTGTTCATGATTCCAATAACATAGGCTCCCATTCACCAGGGCTTATCTAGCTACTGCTGTTCCTATAAGTTCAATCTGGCAAAAATAGAGCACAACACTGAAACATCCTTTGAGTAAACCAGTCAATTAGGCAAGATAATTACATTAGATCCATTCTTCTATAGGAAGAAATGGCCACATGCTCTTAGAATTCAGTCATGTCAGTCATATCCTATCCCATACCACTGAGCAGTTGCTGGCCAGACATAATGAGCATTTGTTGAAAGTACAACTGAGATACCAGCTCAGAGATGATTCATTACAAGAGTGGGGATCATCTTTCAGGAGATAGTGTATATTTTAAATTTGTGAAGTATATGGCACTATGTCCTGAGTAGGCAAATATATGGCAACCAAGGGGTAAAAGCAGGAGTGGCCCTATTTGCCCTCTTGTCAGACACCCAGTTGGGGAGCTTCTGTTTTCTGTCCCTGCCATTTTGATGCATAGAGGTCATCAACTGTTGAAGACCTCCTTTCAGTGGGGGAATGCTTCCACTTGGGTCCTATTAATTAAGCTACAACTGTCACCTGGGCACTGTGGGTTGCTCATGCTAAGAGAGAGCAGTCAGGGAAAGAAGTCAACATTCTGAAAGAGGTAATTGAACCAGATCATCAAGCAAAGGTAGGACCACAGTAGCTTGAAATATATTAGTGCATTGTAGCTTGCTCATGTACTGCTTTTGGAATCCTGTGATTACCATGTGATTAAGTCTGTGCTATCCTGCTAGATGATGACAAACACATGGTCCAGTCATCCATGTGCCTCAGTAGATAGACTGCCAAATACCAGTCATACGAGTGAGACTATCTTAGATTATCCAGCCATCAGCCAAACCACCCACTGAGTGTAGCAGAGGCTTGAGCAAGCCAATAGAGATCAGCTGAAGTGGTTTAGACCACAGAATCATAAGTTAAATAAATGTGTTGTTTTAAGTTCCTAAGTTTTAGAGTGGTTTGTTACAGAGCAAGAATGAGCTGATATAAGAAACAGCTTGCAAAGAGAAAGGTTGTAGAAACCAGAATACTGTGACTATTTTTCTTAAAAGCTATATGATCTAAGGATCATTTTAAGAAAATGTGTATTCATGCTTCTGAATCAAATACTTTTATTATCTACCATGGTCCCATCCTGGTGACTTAACTGCAACCACAGATGAATCTTGGGGATCTCTTTATTTTATGTTAGGTTTAACCTGAAGTAATGTCCTAGTAGCCTACTTATGTTAACCTTTCCCCTGGTTCTACTTTGGCCTAGCTTGGAATTCCTTTTTTTTTTTTGAGATAGAGTCTTGCTCTGTCTCCAGGCTGGAGTGCAGTGACATGACCTCTGCTTACTGCAACCTCTGCCTCCCGGGTTCAAGCAATTCTCCTGCCTCACCCTCCTGAGTAGTTGGGATTACAGGCACATGCCCCCACGTATAGCTAATGTTTGTATTTTTTGTAGAGACAGTGTTTCACCATGTTGGCCAGGATGGTCTTGATCTCTTGACCTCATGGTCTGCCTGCCTCAGCCTCCCAAAGTGCTAGGATTACAGGCATGAGCTATTGCAACTGGCCCTGTTTATGGTTGTGTTCTTATGGGCTCCAGTACAAACACATTTTATACAGAAAATAGATTGTGTGATTATTAACCATATATATTATGAAGTGAACTTGAGAAGTAGCCCTCTCTGTACCCACCATGTAGTTATGATCTGTATGGTTTTTATTTCCTTTTATTGCCTTATTGCACTGGCTAAAACTTTCAGCATCATGTTGAATGAGAGAGTTGAGGAGTGCACATTCTTGATATTTCCCTAATCTTAGGATGAAAATATTCTGTCTTTCATGATTAAAAATGATGCTGGCTGTGCAGTTTTCTTGTAACGTTCTTTATCAAGTTAAAGAAGTTCTCCTCTATCCCTATTATTTTTATGGTACTTTAGGTTCTGGGGTACATGTGCAGATCATGCAGGATCGTTGCATAGGTACACACATGGCAATGTGATTTGCTGCCTCTATCCTCCCATTACCTATATCTGGCATTTCTCCTCATGTTATCCCTCCCTGACCTCCATACCCCCTGCTGTCCCTCCCTTGGCCTCCCCTAACAGACCCCAGTGTGTGATGCTCCCCTCCCTATGTCCGTGTGTTCTCATAGTTCAACACCCGCCTATGAGTGAGAACATGATGTTTGATTTTCTGTTCTTGTGTCACTTTGCTGAGAATTATGGTTTCCAGATTCACTCATATCCCTACAAAGGACACAAATTCATCATTTTTTATGGCTGCATAGTATTCCATAGTGTATATGTGCCACATTTTCCTTGTCCAGTCTATCATCAATGGGCATGTGGGTTGATTCCAAGTCTTTGCTACTGTAAACAGTGCCGCTATGAGCATATGTGTGCATGTGTCTTTGTAATAGAATGATTTATAATCCTTTGGATATATACTCAGTAATGGGATTGCTGGGTCAAATGGAATTTCTATTTCTAGGTCCTTGAGGAAGTGCCACACTGTCTTCCACAATGGTTGAACTAATTTACACTCCCACCAACAGTGTAAAAGTGTTCCTATTTCTCCACATCCTCTCCAGCATCTGTTGTCTCCAGAGTTTTTAATGATCACCATTCTGACTGGTGTGAGGTGGTATCTCAATGTGGTTTTGATTTGCATTTCTCTAATAATCAGTGATGATGAGCATTTTTTCATATGTTTGTTGGCCTCATATATGTCTTCAGTTGAAAAGTGTCTGTTCATATCCTTCATTCACTTTTGGATGCATTTGTTTTTTTCTTGTAAATCTGTTTTAGTTCTTTGTCAATTCTGGATATTAGCCCTTTGTCAGATGGGTAGCTTTCAAAATTTTTTTCCCATTCTGTTGATTGCCAGTTCACTCTAATGATAGTTTCTTTTGCTGTACAGAAGCTCTGGAGTTTGATTAGGTCTCATTTGTCTATTTTGACTTTTGTTGCCAATGCTTTTGGTGTTTTAGTCATGAAGTCCTTGCCTATGCCTATGTCCTGAATGGTTTTGCTGAGGTTTTCTTCTAGGGTTTTTATGGTGTTAGGTCTTATGTTTAAGTCTTTAATCCATCTGGAGTTAATTTTAGTGTAAGTTGTCAGGAAGGGATCCAGTTTCTGCTTTCTGAACACTGCTAGCCAGTTTTCCCAACACCATTTATTAAATTGGGAATCCTTTCTCTATTGCTTGTTTCTGTCAGGTTTGTCAAAGATCAGATGGTTGTAGATGTGTGGCATTGCCTCCCGGGCCTCTGTTCTGTTCCATTGGTCTATATCTCTGTTTTGGTACCAGTGCCATGCTGTTTTGATTACTGTAGCCTTGTAGTATACTTTGAAGTCAGGTAGTGTTATGCCTCTGGCTTTGTTCTTTTTGCTTAGAATTGACTTGGCTATACGGGCTCTCCTTTGGTTCCATATAAAGTTTAAGGTGGTTTTCTCCAGTTCTGTGAAGAAGGTCATTGGCAGCTTGATGGGGATAGCATTGAATCTATAAATTACTTTGGGCAGTATGGCCATTTTCATGATATTGATTCTTCCTAAACATGAGCATGGAATGTTTCTCCGTTTGTTTGTGTCCTCTCCTATTTCATTGAGCAGTGGTTTGTAGTTCTCCTTGAAGAGGTCCTTTACATCCTTTGTTAGTTGTATTCCTGGGTATTTTATTCTCTTTGTAGCAATTGTGAATGGCAGTTCTTGATTTGGCTCTCTGTTAGTCTGTTATTGGTGTATAGGAATGCTTGTGATTTCTGCACATTGATTTTGTATCTGAGACTTTGATGAAGTTGCTTATCAGTTTAAGGAGACTTTGGGCTGAGACGATAGAGTCTTCTAAATATACAAACATGTCGTCTACAAATAGAGTCAATTTGACTTCCTCTTTTCCTAACTGAATACACTTTTTTTTTTTTTCTTTCCTGATTGTTCTGGCTAGAACTTCCAACACTATATTGAATAGGAGTGGTGAGAGAGGGCATTGTTGTCTAGTGCCGGATTTCAATGGGAATGCTTTCAGTTTTTGTCCATTCAGTATGATATTGGCTATAGGTTTGTCGTAAATAGCTTTTATTGTTTTGAGATATGTTCCTTCAATACCTAGTCTATTGAGAGTTTTTAGGATAAAGGTCTGTTGAATTTTGTCGATGGTCTTCTCTGCATCTATTGAGATAATCATGTGGTTTTTGTCTATGGCTCATTTATGTGGTGGATTATGTTTATAGACTTGCATATGTTGAACCAGCCTTGCATCCCTGGGATGAAGCCTACTTGCTTATGATGGATAAGCTTTTTGATGTGCTGTTGCAATCTGTTTGCCAGTATGTTATTGAAGATTTTTGCATCTATATTCATCATAGTTACTGGCCTGAAGTTTTTTTTGTTGTTGAGTCTCTGCCAGATTTTGGTATCATGATGATGTTGGTCTCATGAAACGATTTGGGAAGGATTCCCTATTTTTGTATTGTTTGGAATAGTTTCAGAAAGAATGGTACCAGCTCCTCTTGGTACGTCTGGTAGAATTCAGCTGTGAACCCATCTGGACCTGGACTTTTTTTGGTTGGTAGGCTATTAATTGCTGCCTCAACTTCAGCCCTTGTTATTGATTATTCAGGGTTTCAACTTCTTCCTGGTTTAGGCTTGGGAGGGTTCAAGTGTCCAGGAATTTATCCATTTCTTCCAGTTTTACTGGTTTATGTGCATAGAGTTGTTTGTAGTAATCTCTGATTGGAGTTAGTATTTCTGTGGAATCCGTGGTGATATCCCCTTTATTGTTTTCTATTGCATCTATTTGATTCTTCTCTTTTCTTTTTTATTGACTGGCTAGCAGTCTGTCTATTTTGTTGATCTTTAAAAAAAAAAAAAATCAGCTCCTGGATTTATTGATATTTTGAGGAATTTTTGGTGTCTCTCTCTCTTTCAATTATGCTCTGATCTTAGTTATTTCTTGTCTTCTGCTATTTTGAGTTTTTTTTTTTTATCTTGCTCCTCTAGCTCTTTCAATTTTGATGATACAGTGTTGATTTTAGATCTTTCCTCACTTGTCATGGGGGCATTTATTGCTATAAATTTCCCTCTAGACACTGCTTTAAATGTGTCCCAGAGATTCTGGTATGTTGTGTCTTTGTTCTCGTTGGTTTCAAAAAACATCTTTATTCCTGCCTTCATTTCATTTTTTATTCAGTCAACATTCAGGAGCCAGTTGTTCAGTTTCTGAGAAGTTGTGCAGTTCTGAGTTAGTTTCTTAATTCTGAGTTCTAATTTGATTGTCCTGTGGTCTGAGGGAATGTTTGTTATCATTTCCATTCTTTTGCATTTGCTGAGGAGTGATTTATTTCCAATTATGTGGTCAATTTTAGAGTAGATGCCATGCAGTGCTGAAAAGAATGTATATTCTGTGGATTTGGGGTGGAGATTTCTGTAGATGTCTATTAGGTCCACTTGGTCCAGATCTGAGCTAAATTCCTGGATATCCTTGTTAATTTTCTGTCTCATTGATCTGTCTAATATTGACAGTGGAGTGTTAAAGTCTCCCACTATTATTGTGTAGGAGTCTAAGTCTCTTTGTAGGTTGTTAAGAAGTTACTTTATGTATCTGGGTGCTCCTGTATTGGGTGTGTATATATTTAGGATCATTAGCTCTTCTTGATGCATTGATCCTTTTACTATTATGTAATGCCCTTCTTTGTCTCTTTTGATCTTTGTTGGTTTGAAGTCCATTTTTTTTTTTATTGTATTTCAGGTTTTGGGGTACATGTGAAAAACATGCAAGGTTGTTGCATAGGTGCATACGTGGCAGTATGATTTGCTGCCTCCCTCCCCTTCACCTATATCTGGCATTTCTCCCCATGCTATCCCTCCCCAGCTCCCCACGCTATCCCTCCCCAGCTCCCCACACCCCCGCTGTCCCCCCCTGCCCTCCAACAGACCCCCGTGTATAGTGCTCCCCTCCCTGTGTCCATGTGTTCTCCTTGTTCAACACCCACCTATGTGTGAGAACATGTGGTGTTTGATTTTGTGTTCTTGTGTCAGTTTGCTGAGAATGATGGTTTCCAGGTTCATCCATGTCCATCCAAAGGACGTGAACTCCTCGTTTTTTATGGCTGCATAATATTCCATGGTGTATATGTGCCACATTTTTCCTGTCCAGTCTATCATCGATGGGCATTTGGGCTGGTTCCAGGTCTTTGCTATTGTAAACTGTGCTGCAATGAACATTTGTGTGCATGTGTCCTTATAGTAGAACGATTTATAATCCTTTGGATATATGCCCAGTAATGGGATTACTGGGTCAAATGGAATTTCTATTTCTAGGTCCTTGAGGAATCGCCACACTGTTTTCCACAGTGGTTGAACTAATTTACACTCCCACCAACAGTGTAAAAGTGTTCCTATTTCTCCACATCCTCTCCAGCATCTGTTGTCTCCAGATTTTTTAATGATCGCCATTCTAACTGGCGTGAGATGGTATCTCAATGTAGTTTTGATTTGCATTTCTCTAATGACCAGTGATGATGAGCATTTTTTCATATGTTTGTTGGCCTCTTGTATGTCTTCTTTTGTAAAGTATCTGTTCATATCCTTCGCCCATTTTTGAATGGGCTTGTTTGTTTTTTTCTTGTAAATCTTTTTTAGCTCGTTGTAAATTCTGGATATCAGCCCTTTGTCAGATGGGTAGGCTGCAAAAATTTTTTCCCATTCTGTTGGTTGCCGATTCACTCTATTGACTGTTTCTTTTGCCGTGCAGAAGCTGTGGAGTTTGATTAGGTCCCATTTGTCTATTTTGGCTTTTGTTGCCAATGCTTTTGGTGTTTTGGTCATAAAGTCCTTGCCTACGCCTATGTCCTGAATGGTTTTGCCTAGGTTTCCTTCTAGTGTTTTTATGGTGTTACGTCTTATGTTTAAGTCTTTAATCCATCTGGAGTCAATTTTAGTGTAAGGTGTCAGGAAGGGGTCGAGTTTCTGCTTTCTGCATATGGCTAGCCAGTTTTCCCAACACCACTTATTGAACAGGGAATCCTTTCCCCATTGCTTGTTTTTTTCAGGTTTGTCAAAGATTGGGTGGTTGTAGATATGTTGTGTCACCTCCGACCCCTCTGTTCTGTTCCATTGGTCTATATCTCTGTTTTGGTACCAGTACCATGATGTTTTGATTACGGTAGCCTTGTAGTAGAGTTTGATGTCCGATAGTGTGATGCCTCCCGCTTTGTTCTTTTTGCTTAGAATTGACTTGGCTATGCGGGCTCTCTTTCGGTTCCATATGAAGTTTAAGGTGGTTTTTTCCAGTTCTGTGAAGAAGGTCATTGGTAGCTTGATGGGGATAGCGTTGAATCTCTAAATTACTTTGGGCAGTATGGCCATTTTCACGATATTAATTCTTCCTAACCATGAACATGGAATGTTTCTCCATCTGTTTGTGTCCTCTCTTATTTCGTTGAGCAGTGATTTGTAGTTCTCCTTGAAGAGGTCCTTTATGTTCCTTGTTAGTTGTATTGCTAGGTATTTTATTCTTTTTGTAGCAATTGTGAATGGCAGTTCGTTCTTGATTTGGCTCTCTTTAAGTCTGTTATTGGTGTATAGGAATGCTTGTGATTTTTGCACATTGATTTTGTATCCTGAGACTTTGCTGAAGTTGCTTATCAGTTTCAGGAGATTTTGGGCTGAGGTGATAGGGTCTTCTAGATATACAATCATGTCGTCTGCAAATAGAGACAATTTGACTTCCTCCTTTCCTAATTGAATACGCTTTATTTCTTTTTCTTGCCTGATTGCTCTGGCTAGAACTTCCAGTACTATACTGAATAGGAGTGGTGAGAGAGGGCATCCTTGTCTAGTGCCAGATTTCAAAGGGAATGCTTCCAGTTTTTGCCCATTCAGTATGATATTGGCTGTCGGTTTGTCATAAATAGCTTTTATTATTTTGAGATACGTTCCGTCGATACCTAGTTTATTGAGAGTTTTTAGCATAAAGGGCTGTTGAATTTTGTCGAAGGCCTTCTCTGCATCAATTGAGATAATCATGTGGTTTTTGTTTTTGGTTCTGTTTATGTGGTGAATTACATTTATACACTTGCGTATATTGAACCAACCTTGCATCCCCGGGATGAATCCTACTTGATCATGGTGGATAAGCTTTTTGATGTGCTGTTGTAATCGGCTTGCCAGTATTTTATTGAAGATTTTTGCATCTATGTTCATCATGGATATTGGCCTGTAGTTTTCTTTCCTTGTTGAGTCTCTGCCGGGTTTTGGTATCAGGATGATGTTGGTCTCATAAATTGATTTGGGAAGGATTCCCTCTTTTTGGATTATTTGGAATAGTTTCAGTAGGAATGGTACCAGTTCCTCTTTATATGTCTGTTAGAATTCGGCTGTGAAACCATCTGGGCCTGGGCTTTTTTTGGGTGGTAGGCTCTTAACTGCTGCCTCAACTTCAGACCTTGTTATTGGCCTATTCAGGGTTTCGACTTCTTCCTGGTTTAGGCATGGGAGGAGGCTACTGTCCAGGAATTTATCCATTTCTTCCAGGTTTTCTAATTTATGTGCATAGAGTTGTTTGTAATAATCTCTGATGATGGTTTGAATTTCTGTGGCATCTGTGGTGATATCCCCTTTATCACTTTTTATTGCGTCTATTTGGTTATTCTCTCTTTTCTTTTTTATTAGTCTGGCTAGTGGTCTGTCTATTTTGTTGATCTTTTAAAAAAACCAGCTCCTGGATTTATTGATTTTTTTGTAGGGTTTTTCGTGTCTCTATCTCCTTCAATTCTGCTTTGATCTTAGTTATTTCTTGTCTTCTGCTAGGTTTTGAGGTTTTTTGATCTTGCTCCTCCAGCTCTTTCAATTTTGATGATAGGGTGTCAATTTTAGTTCTCTCCTTTCTTCTCATATGGGCACTTATTGCTATGTATTTTCCTCTAGAGACTGCTTTAAATGTGTCCCAGAGATTCTGGTATGTGGTGTCTTCATTCCCGTTGGTTTCAAAGAACATTTTTATTTCTGCCTTCATTTCAGTGTTTATCCAGTCATCATTCAGGAGAAAGTTGTTCAATTTCCATGAGGCTGTGCGGTTCTGGGTTGGCTTCTGAATTCTGAGTTCTAATTTGATTGCACTGTGGTCTGAGAGACCGTTTGTTATGGTTTCCGTTCTTTTGCATTTGCTGAGGAGTGATTTACTTCCAATTATGTGGTCAATTTTAGAGTAGGTGTGATGTGGTGCTGAGAAGAATGTATATTCTGTGGATTTGGGCTGGAGAGTTCTGTAAATGTCTATTAGGTTTGCTTGTTCCAGGTCTGAGTTCAAGTCCTGGATATCCTTATTAATTTTCTGTCTCGTTGATCTGTCTAATATTGACAATGGTGTGTTGAAGTCTCCCACTATTATTTTGTGGGAGTCTAAGTCTCTTTGCAAGTCTTTAAGAACTTGCCTTATGTATCTGGGTGCTCCTGTATTAGGTGCATATATATTTAGGATCGTTAGCTCTTCTTGTTGCATTGATCCTTTTACCATTATGTAATGTCCTTCTTTGTCTCTTTTGATCTTTGTTGGTTTAAAGTCTATTTTATCAGAGATGAGAATTGCAACTCCTGCTCTTTTTTGCTCTCCATTTGCTTGGTAAATCTTCCTCCATCCCTTTATTTTGAGCCTTTGTGTATCCTTGCATGTGAGGTGGGTTTCCTGGATACAGCACACTGATGGGTTTTGGCTTTTTATCCAATTTGCCAGTCTGTGTCTTTTGATTGGGGCATTTAGTCCATTTACATTTAGGGTTAATATTGTTATGTGTGAATTTGATCCTGTCATATTGATGCTAGCTGGCTGTTTTGCCCATTGGTTGATGCAGATTCTTCATTGTGTTGCTGCTCTTTACAATTTCGTGCATTTTTGGAGTGGCTGGTGCTGGTTGTTTTTTTCTATGTGTAGTGTCTCCTTCAGGAGTTCTTGTAAAGCTGGTCTGGTGGTGATGAAATCTGTGAGTACTTGCTTGTTCACAAAGGATTTTATTTTTCCTTCACTTATGAAGCTTAGTTTGGCTGGATATGAATTTCTGGGTTGAAAGTTCTTTTCTTTAAGGATGTTGAATATCGGCCCCCACTCTCTTCTGGCCTGTAGGGTTTCTGCTGAGAGATCTGCTGTGAATCTGATGGGTTTCCCTTTGTGGGTAACCCGACCTTTCTCTCTGGCTGCCCTTAGTATTTTCTCCTTCATTTCAACCCTGGTGAATCTGATGATTATGTGCCTTGGGGTTGCTCTTCTAGAGGAATATCTTTGTGCTGTTCTCTGTATTTCCTGGACTTGAATATTGGCCTGCCTTGCTAGGTTGGGGAAGTTTTCCTGGATAATATCCTGAAGAGTATTTTCCAGCTTGGATGCATTCTCTTCGTCACATTCAGGTACACCTATCAAACGTAGATTAGGTCTTTTCACGTAGTCCCATATTTCTTGTTGACTCTGTTCATTCCTTTTTACCTTGTTTTCTCTAATCTTCCCTTCTCGTTTTATTTCATTGAGTTGATCTTCGACTTCTGATATCCTTTCTTCTGCTTGGTCAATTCGGCTGTTGAAACTTGTGCATGCTTCGTGAAGTTCTCGTGTTGTGTTTTTCAGCTCCATCAATTCACTCATATTCCTCTCTAAGTTGTCCATTCTCGTTAGCATTTCATCAAGTCTTTTTTCAAGCTTCTTAGTTTCTTTGCATTGGGTTAGAACATGTTCTTTTAGCTCACGGAAGTTTCTTATTATCCATTTTCTGAAAGGTGATTCTGTCATTTCATAACACTCATTCTCCATCCAGTCTTGTTCCCATGCTGGTGAGGAGTTATGCTCACTTGTAGGAGGAGAGGTGTTCTGGTTTTGGGTGTTTTCATCCTTTTTGGGCTGGTTTCTTCCCATCTCTGTGGATTTATCTGCCTATTGACTTTGTAGTTGCTGTCTTTCTGATTTTGGTAATTTTAAGTCTGCAGCAGCTGAACTCATAAACCCCCTTTTCTTCCCCCCAGGTGTTCTGGCCCAGGGAGTTAGGGCTTTATGCTTTTCAGCTGTGTTGCTACCGTTTTCCCTGCCCACAAGGTGGCAGTCTAGTCAAACTCAGCGGACAGAGGCTTCGCTGAGCTGCTATGGGCTCCGCCCAGCTTCCATGCGAGCTTCCCTGCAGTCCTGTTTATATGGGTGTAGTTAGAACTGCTTCCGCTATGCTGTCCCCCCCCCCCCGTAGTGATGGAGTCTCTGTAGTGGCGGGTTGTCTTGGTTATGGCAAATTGCCCCGGGAACTGCAGGGTGTTTCCCAATGTAGGACGCCCCTTCCCCACAGTGCTGGACCTTCCCGAGTTCAGCCGTGTTTCTAGTGGCGCCCTCTTTGCCCGGGAATCTCTTGGCTTGCCTCCTTGCCTCAGCTCCCCTTGCTGGCCCAGAGGGGACACAGTCTCGTTCACTTTGCTCAAGGAGCCGCTGTTCCCTGCCCCCGGTGCAGGCCAAGTGGCTGCTCCGGTCCAACCAGCAGCGCTGGGAACCCGTGGAGCTTCTCCGCCTGTGAATCTCCTGGCCTGTGGGCAGTTAAAATCCACTGCCCTGTGTGCCGCTGCATCAGCTGAAGCAGCAGCTCTGAGATTCGTGGTGTGCCCTTGCCCGGGGGTCTCCTGGCTTGACTCCCTGCTTCAGCTTCCCTTGCTGGCTCAGAGGGAACTCTGTCTCTCTCGCTCTGCATAAGAAGCCACTGCCCCCTGCCCCAGGGTGTAGGCTGAGCGGCCACGCCGCTCAAACCAGCGGCGCTGGTGACCCATGGGGCTTCTCCTCCTGTGAATCTCCTGGTCTGTGGGCAGTAAAAATCCGTCTGGAAATGCGGCGTCCACTCACCCTCTATGCCTTCTCTTGGAGCTGCAATCCCAACTTCCTCCTAAGCAGCCATCTTGAATCGTCTCTGGTTTAAAGTCCATTTTATCAGAGACTAAGATTGCAACTCCTCCTTTTTTTTTTTTGCTCTCCGTTTGCTTGATAAATCTTCCTCCATCCCTTTATTTTGAGGCTATGTTTGTCCTTGCAAGTGAGATGGGTTTCCTGAATACAACACACTGATGGGTCTTGACATTTTATCCAATTTGCAGTCTGTGTCTTTTGATTGGAGCATTTAGCCCATTTATATTTAAGATTAATATTGTTATATGTGAATTCGATCCTGCCATTTTGATGCTAGCTGGATATTTTGCCCATTAGTTGATGCATTTTCTTCATTATGTTGATGGTCTTTACCATTTGGTACAATTTTGGAGTGGCTGGTACTGGTTGTTCCTTTCCTTGTTTAGTGCTTCTTTCAGGAGCTCTTGTAAGGCAGGCCTGGTGGTGACAAAATCTCTCAGCAATTGCTTGTTCATAAAGGATTTTCTTTCCCCTTCACTTATGAAGCTTAGTTTGGCTGGATATGAAATTCTAGGTTGAAAGTTCTTTAAGGATGTTGAATATTGGTCCCCACTCTCTTCTGGCTTGTAGGGTTTCTGCGGAGAGATCTTCTGTGAGTCTGATGGGCTTCCCTTTGTGGGTAACCTGACCTTTCTCTCTTGCTGCTCTTAGTATTTTTTCCTTCATTTCAATCCTGGTGAATCTGATGATTATGTGCCTTGGGTTGTTCTTCTTGAGGAATATCTTTGTTGTGTTCTCTGTATTTCCTGGACTTGAATGGTGGCCTGGCTTGCTAAGTTGGGGAAGTTCTCCTGGATAATATCCTGAAGATTTCTTTCCAGCTTGGATCCATTCTGTTCGTCACATTCAGGTACACCTATCAAACATAGATTAGGTCTTTTCACATAAGCCTATATTTCTTGGAGGCTTTGTTCATTTCTTTTCACTCTTTTTTCTCTATTCTTGCCTTCTTGTTTTATTTCATTGAGTTGATCTTCAGTCTCTGATATCCTTTCTTCTGCTTGGTTGATTCAGCTATTAAAACTTGTGTATGCTTTGCAACATTCTTGTGCTGTGTTTTTCAGCTTCATCATGTCATTTATATTCCTCTCTAAGCTATTTATTCTAGTTAGCATCTCATCTAACCTTTTTTCTAGGTTCTTAGTTTCTTTGCATTGGATTAGCACATGTTCTTTTAGCTCTGAGAAGTTTGTTATTACCCACCTTCTGAAGCCTGTTTCTGTCAATTCATCAGATTCATTCTCCATCCATCATTGATCCCTAGCTGGTGAAGAGTTGTGATCTTTTGGAGGAGGAGAGGGGTTCTGGTTTTCGGTGTTTTCATCCTTTTTGCACTGGTTTCTTCCCATTTTAGTGGCTTTATCTACCTGTGGTCTTTGTAGTTGGTGACTTTCGGATGGGGTCTCTGACTGGACATCCTTTTTGTTGATGATGAAGTTATTTCTTTCTGTTTCTTAGTTTTCTTTCTAACAGTCAGGCCCCTCTGTTGCAGAACTTCTGGAGGTCCACTCCAGACCCTGCTTGCCTGGGGGTTACCTGCAGGGGCTGCAGAACAGTAAAGCTTGCTGCCAGTTTCTTCTATTATCTTCATCCCAGAAAGGTACCTGCCAGATGTAGGCCTGAACTCTTTTTTATGAGGTGTCTCTTTGGGTATATGGGTGTCAGGGAGCTGCTTGTGGAGACAGTCTGTCCCTTATAAGAGCTCAAGTGCTGTTCTGGGAGCTCCATTTTTCCTTGCAGAGATAATGGGCAGGTACTTTTAAGTCTGCTGCAGTGGAACTCATAACCACCTCTTTTCCCAGGTGCTCTGTCCTAGGAAGAT
Organism: Aotus nancymaae; assembly: GCF_030222135.1. Taxonomy (NCBI): domain Eukaryota; kingdom Metazoa; phylum Chordata; class Mammalia; order Primates; family Aotidae; genus Aotus; species Aotus nancymaae. The sequence goes on from NW_026988453.1 coordinate 322,483, forward strand.
CAACTTTATTTTTAAGTTGCTGTCATGCTGCTGCCTTTTTTCATAGATGCCCACACAGAGTAGTCTAGTCACAGTGTGCCAGCAGAGGCATTGCTGAGCTGCCGCAGGCTCTGCCCAGCTGCTGTGTGAACTGTTTCAATAATGGCAGACTGCCTCAGTAGTGGTGATCACCCTTCCCCACAGTGAGCTGGTCCCGTGGTCCAGCTGTGCTTGCTGTGAAACTCTCAACCCAGAGCCAGAGCATTTCAGATTGCTTGTTTTGTGAGGGCAGTACCCGCCAAGCCAGATTGCCTGGCTCCCTGTCTCCACCCCGTCCCTTTCAGTTGAATGGGTGGCTCTGTCTCCCAGGCATTCCAGGTGCCAGTTGAAACAGCCACCTAGATTTGTGTGTTTCTGTGCGCCAAACCTGCACTGGCTGAAACCACTGTGCTGAAAATTTGTGGTGCTTTTTGGCCCAAAAAATCTCCTGGCCTGTGGGCAGTGAAAATTTGTTTGGAAATGTGGTGGGCACTCACCCTCTTTATTGTTCTTGCTGGGAACTCCACTCCGGAGCTGTTCCTGTTTGGCCGTCTTGGACCCTCTCGATTCCCATTTTTCTAAGAATTTCTATCGTACATAGAAGTTAACTTTTTCAAAGGGTTTTTCTGCATCTGACAATACAATTTTTCTTCTGTGAGCCTCTTGATATGGTGGATTATATTGATTTTCTAATGTTGAACCAGCCTTGCATACCTGAAATAAATCCCTTTTTGTTGCATTTTGTTGTGGTATATAATTCTCTTTAAACTTTTTTTTTTTTTTGGAATTCAACTTGCTAGTATTTTATTGAGTTTTTGTTGTTGTTGTTGTTTGTTTCGTTGGTTGGTTGATTGCATTTGAGGAATAATATTGGCCAGTAGTTTTTCTTTTTTATAATTTCTTTACCTGTTTTAGGCATTGGGGTAATGCTGACCTCAGAGAATGAGTCAGCAAGCATTCTCTTTGCTTCTATTTTCTGGCAGAGATTGTAGAGAGTTTGAATCATTTCTTCCTCAAACGTTTGGTAGAAATTACCAGAAAAAAAAAAAAAAACACTAGAACATGGTGCCTTTATTTCAGAAGATTGTTAATTATTTATATTGATTACTAATTATTGATTCAGTTTCCTTATTACATATTGACCTTTCATAGACCATTCTGTCTGTCATAGAAAAAAATACTTTAACCTGGGTAATTTATAAACAATAGAAATTTATTTCTTACAATCTGGAGGCTGAGAAGTCCCAGATCAAGGCACCAGCAAATTTGATATTTGGTGAGAGCCTCTTTCTCAAAGATGGCATCTTTTTGCAGCATCCTCACATAGTGAAAGGGGCAAAGCAGCCTCCCTCCAACCCCTTTTGATAAGATCGCTAATCCCATTCACAAGGGCAAAGACTAAAACGCTCCACCTCTTAATATTATTACCATAAGTATTAGGTTTTAACATATGAATTTTGGGGGGACACAAACATTCAGACAATAGACTTATTCCAGTTATTCATTATTTCTTATCTAAGTTTTGTAGTTTGTGTCTCTAAAGGAATTGGTCCATTTCATTTAAGTTATCAAATTTGTAGACACAGTCTACAAGTAGTATTCCTTTTTATTGTATGTGGGATCAGTAGTGATGACTTGTCTTTCATTTCTGATATTGGTAATTAGCCTTTTCCCTCTTTTAAATACAGGTCATTTTGGCAGATGTTCATCAATTTTATTGATTATTTGAAAGGATCAGCTCTTCTTTTACTGATTTTCTCTGTATTATATTTTATTGATTTCTGCTCTTTATTATTTTCTTTTTTCTGATTGTGTTGTATTTTTCTTTTTGGTCTTCTTTTTCTAAATCCTTTAGACAGTAGCTTCAATTATTGATTTGAGATGTATCTTTTCTAATGAATGCATTTAGTGCTATAAATTTCTCTCTCAGCACTACTTTCACTGTATCCCACAAATGTTGATATGTTGTTATTTTAACTTGTCACCAAGTTTAATGTACTTTTTAAAAATTTTGAGGCTTCCTTTTTGGTCCATGGATTATTTAGAAGCATAGTTTTTAGAGTCCAAGTGTTTGAACATTTTCCTGTTATCTTTCTGTTATTGATTTATAGTTTGATTTTATTGTTGCCAGAGAACAAACTCTGTATACTTTTTAAAATTAAGTTTACTTTTAAATTCCGTAAAAATGTGGAAAAATAGAAAGAGATAAAGACAAATAAAATGATCCTCAATTTCCCAACAGATACCAACTAATATTAATGTTAATCTATTTATATTTCTATAATATACTTATGTAATATTTTTATACATATCTCAATATTGTAGATGATATTACTTTGATCCTATATTCTGCTTTTTTCCCTTTACATTTTCTTGCCTTAAATATTTTTGAAAGTGCGATCTTTTTTTCTTAAATGTGAAATCTCTTTGCAACTAAGTGTACTATTGTATGTTTATCCTACATGTCAGTAAAGAAAACCCACCAACTATTATAAAAACAGGACAAATTATATCACAAAAGAACAAAAAAATAGAAAGAAATCATAAGAAATATACCTGTGAAAATATGATTCTTTTGGTGTCTTCACATCCTAGTCTTTTGTGTGCGCTTATGTACAGAACAGTACTGCCTTGGATAGATGCATCCCTTACTTACTCTTCGGTTGTTCATTTACATATTCTGTCAGCTCCAGGGATATCAAGCTCTATGTAATTTTAATTGTTTTAAATTTATTGAGATTTTTTTAAGACTCAGGTTATTGTCTATCCAGGTATATATTCCATGCAAGCTTGAGAATAATGCATATTCTGCTGTTAGGTGGAGTGTTCTATGAAAGTCCATTAGGTTATATTGCTTTATCATGTTGTTGAGTTTCTTCTATATCCTTTCTGAATATTTTGTCTAATATTTGTATCAACTTTTGATGTTAAAATATCAAAAATTAAAATTCCCAACTATAATTACACACTTGTATATTCATCTTTTAAGTTTTATCAATTTTTCTGTCACATATTTTGCAGTTCTGATATTGGGGGTCATAACCATTTAGGAATGCAATATATTCTTGCTTTGTATAATGTTTCTGTCTGGTAATTTTCTTTACTGTAAAGATGACTATACCTACTATTAATATTAATTAGTGTTGAAATGATATATCTCAGTATCATTTTACTTTCAATCTGTCTATATTGTCATAATTTGCCCGAGTTTCTTATAGACAGCATATAGTTAGACCATGTTTTAACATCTACTTTGTAAATCTGTCTTTTAGTTGCTATATTTTACCCATTTACAAATAAAATACTTATTCATACATTAGGAATAATGTCTGCAGTTTTATTTTTTGTTTTCTGTTTGTTTTCTCTATATATTTCTCTATTTTCTTTTTTCTGAATTCCAGTTTTGTTATATCCACTTTAATGGATATATCCATTTTAATCTCTAGTGTTTTTGAGTGTATCCCTTTGTATAGCTTTTCGATGGTTGCTCTAGATAACCTGTCATATATACATAACTATCATAGTCTATTTGTCATAATTTTACCAATTAGAATGAAGTGTATAAACCTTACCTTTCTTTATATCCCTTTGTTCTCCCCAATTTATGATATAATTATCTAAAATATCTCCTCTATATTCACATAGAATGACACTAGCATTATAATTTTTGCTTCAATCATTAAACACAATTTAGAAAACTCAAGAGAAGAAAAAAAATGATTGTCTTCACTTGTATTTTTGCTTACCATGTCTGTCTGTATTTGATGTTTCAAAGGTCCTTTGTAGTTTCTTTTATGTGTAGAGAACTTTTTCCTTGTTATTATACTTTAAGTTCTGGGATACATGTGCAGAACATGCAGGTTTGTTACATAAGTATACACGTGCCATGGTTGTTTGCTGCACCCATCAACTCATCATCTACATTAGGTATTCCTCCTAATGCTATCCCTCCCCAGACTCACCACCCCCCAACAGGCCCCAGTGTGTGATATTCCTCTCCCTGTGTCCATGTGTTCTCATTGTTCAATTCTCACTTGTGAGTGAGAATATGTGGTTTTCTGTTTCTGTGTTAGTTTGCTGAGGATGATGTTTCCAGCTTCATACATGACCTTGCAAAGGACAAGAACTTATCCCTTTTTATGGCTGCATAGTATTTTATGATGATGTGCCACATTTTCATTATCCAGTCTATCAACGATGGGCTTTTGGGTTGGTTTCACGTCTTTGCTATTGGGAACAGTGCCACAGTAAACATATGTGTGCATGTGTCTTTATAGTAGAATGATTTATGCTCTTTTGAGTATATACCCAGTAATGAGGTTGCTGGGTCAAATAGTATTTCTGGTTCTGAATCCTTGAGGAATCACCACACTGTCTTTCACAATGATTGAACTAATTTACACTCCCATCAACAGTGTAAATCATTCCTATTTATACATATCCAGCATCTGTTGTTTCCTGACTTTTTAATGATTGCCATTCTAATGAACATGAGATGTTATCTCATTGTGGTTTTGATTTGCATTTCTCTAAAGACCAATGATGAGTTTTTTTTGTATGTTTGTTGGCTGCATAAATGTCTTCTTTTGAGAAGTGTCTGTTTATATACTTTATCCAATTTTTGATGGGGTTGTTTATTTTTTTCTTATAAATATTTTTAAGTTCTTTATGGATTCTGGTTATTAGCCCTTTGTCAGATGGACAGATTGCAAAAATTTTCTCTCATTCTGTAGATTGCCTGTTCACTCTGATGATAATTTCTTTTGCCATGCAGAAACTCTTTAGTTTAATTAGATCACATTTGTCAATTTTGGCTTTTGTTGCCATGGCTTTTGGTGTTTTAGTCATGAAATCTTTGCCCATGCCTATGTCCTGAATGGTATCGCCTAGGTTTTCTTCTAGGGCTTTTACTGTTTTACATTTACGTCTTTAATCTATCTTGAGTTAATTTTTGTATAAGGTATAAGGAAGGGGTCCAGTTTCAGTTTTCTGCACACTGCTAGCCAGTTTTCCCAACACCATTTATTAAAAGGGAATCCTTTCCCCATTGCTTGTTTTTGTCAGGTTGTCAAAGATCAGATGGTTGTAGATGTGTGATGTTATTTCTGAGGCCTCTGTTCTGTTCCATTGGTCTATATATCTGTTTTGGTACTAATAACACACTGTTTTGGTTACTGTAGTCTTGTAGTATAGTTTGAAGTCAGGTAGAGTGATGCCTCCAGGTTTGCTCTTTTTACTTATGATTGTCTTGGCTATGTGGACTCTTTTTTGGTTCCATATGAAATTTAAAGTAGTTTTTTCCTAATTCTGTGAAGAAAGTCAATGGTAGCTTGAATAGGATAGCAATGAATCTATAAATTAATCTGGGCAGTATGGCCATTTTTATGATATTGATTCTTCTTGTCCATGAGCATGAAGTGTTTTTCCATTGCTTAGTGTCATGTCCTCGCTTATTTCCTAGAGCAGTGGTTTGTAATTCTACTTGAAGCTTCATATCCCTTGTAAGTTATAATTCCTAGGTATTTTATTCTCTTTGTAGCCATTGTGAATGGGAGTTCACTCATGATTTCACTGTCTGTCTGTTATTAGTGTATTGGGAATGTTTGTGATTTTTGCACATTGATTTTGTATCCTGAGACTTTGCTGAAACTGCTTATGAGCTTAGGAAGATTTTGGGCTGAGATGACAGGGTTTTCTTAATATACAATCATGTTATCTGCAAACAGAGACTATCTGACTTCCTCCATTCCTATTTGAATACCCTTATTTCTTTCTCTTGCCTTATTGCCTTGGCCAAAACTTCCAATACTATGTTGAATAAGAGTGGTGAAAGAGGGCATTCTTGTCTTGTGCCAGTTTTCAAAGGGAATGCTTTCAGCTTTTGCCCATTTAGAATGATATTGGTTTTGGGTTTGTTGTAAATAACTCTTATTATTTTGAGATACATTCCATGAATACCTAGTTTATTGAGACTTTTTAGCATGAAGGGTTACATTTTATCAAAGGCCTTTTCTGCATCTATTGAGATAATCATGTGTTTTTTTGTCATCTGTTTATGTGATAGATTACATTTATTGATTTGCATATGTTGAACCCAGAAATTTGCATATGCATCCCAGAAATGAAGCCAACTTGATCATGGTGGATAAGCTTTTTGATGTGCTGTTGGATTTGGCTTTTCCAGTATTTTATTGAGGATTTTTGCATTGATGTTCATCAGGGATAGTGGCCTGAAATTTTTTGTTGTTGTTGAGTCTCGCCAGGTTTTGGTATCAAGATGATGCTGGCCTCATAAAATGAGTTAGGGAGAAGGTCCTCTTATTCTATTGTTTGGAATAGTTTCAGAAGGAATAGTACAAGCTCCTCTTTGTACCTCTGGTAGAATTCAGCTGTGAATCCTTCTGGTCCTGGGTTATGTTTTGGTTGGTAGGTTATTAACTACTGCCTCAATTTCACAGCTTGTTATTTGTCTATTCAGGGATATGATTTCTTCCTGGTTTAGTCTTGGAAGGGTGTTTTTGTCCTGGAATTTATCCATTTCTTCTAGATTTTCTGGTTTATTTGTGTACAGGTGTTTATAATATTCTCTGACGGTAGTTCGTATTTCTGTGGGATCAGAGGTGATATCCCCTTTATCATTTTTTATTGTGTTTATTTGATTCTTTTTTTCTTCTTTATTAGTCTGGCTACAGTATAGCTGCTTTGTTAATCATTTCAAAAAACCAACTCCTGGATTTATTGATTTTTTGAAGGAGTTTTCATGTCTTTATCTCCTTCAGTTCTGCTCTAATCTGGGTTATTTCTTGCTAGCTTTTGAATTGGTTTGGTCTTGCTTCTCTAGTTCTTTTAATTGTGATATTAGGGTGTCGATTTTAGATCTTTCCCACTTTCTGTTATGAGCATTTAGTTCTGTAAATTTCCCTCTAAACACTGCTTTAGCTGTATGCCAGAGATTCTGGTACGTTGTGTCTTGGTTCTCATTGGTTTCAAATATCTTATTTATTTTTGCCTTAATTTCGTTATTTATCCAGCAGCCAATCAGGAGCAGTTGTTCAGTTTCTATGTAGTTGTGTGGTTTTGAGTGAGTTTCTTAATCCTGAACTCTAATTTGATTGCACTGTGGTCTGAGAGGCTGTTGGTTATGATTTCTGTTCTTTTGCACTTACTGAGGTGTGTTTTACTTCCAATTATGTGGTCAATTTTAGAATAAGTGTGATGTGGTGTAACAATGTATATTCTGTTGATTTGGGGTGGAGAGTTATGTAGATATCTATTAGGTCCACTTGGTCCAGAGCTGAGTTCAATTCCTGAATATCTTTGTTAATTTTCTGTCTTGTTGATCTGTGTAATATTGACAGTGAGGTGTTAAAGTCTCTCATTATTATTGTGTGGAAGTCTAAGTCTCTTTGTAGGTCTCTGCGAACTTGCTTTATGAATCTGGGTGCTCCTGTATTGGGTGCATATATATTTAGGATAGTTAGCTCTTCTTGTTACATTGAACCCTTTACCATTATGTAATGGCCTTCTTTGTCTTTTTTGATCTTTGTTGGTTTAAAGTCTGTTTTATCAGAGACTAGGATTGAAACCCTTGCATTTTTTTTTTTTTTTGCTTTCTATTTTCTTGGTAAACATTCTTCCATCTTTTAATTTTGATTCTATGTGTGTCTTTGCATGTGAGATGGGTCTCCTGAATACAACATACCAATGGGTTTTGACTCTTTATTCAATTTGCCAGTCTGTGTCTTTTAATTGGGGGATTTAGCTCATTTACATTTAAGATTAATATTGTTACATGTAAATTTTATCTTGTCATTATGATGCTAGTTGTTTATTTTCCAGTTGATGCAGTTTCTTCATAGTGTTGATGGTCATTACAATTTGTATGCTTTTGCAGTGGCTCATATGGCTTTTTCCTTTCCATAAGCAATTTTCATTTCACATAGATCTGCTAGCAGCAAATTACCTTAAATTTTCTTTACCTGAGAATATCTTGATATCTGTTTCATCCTTAAAATAAATATTTTTTCTGAATATAAGATTTGGTGTTGACAATTTTCTTTCTGAACTTGAAAAGTTTTTTTTTTATTTGCTTTTCATCTCCACAATTTCTGATGAGAAATTCTGTCATGAAAATAGATATTTACTTACAGATAGGGTGTAATTTGTCTTTCATTGATTTAAAGATTTTTTCTTTGCCTTTAATTTTCATAACTTTGATGATAATTGTCTTGTTGTATTCATTTGGTATATTCTATTTGAAATTTGTTTAGCTTCTTGAATCTGTAGTTTTATGTTATTTTCCAAATTGTGATGCTTCCAACCATTATTTCTTTAAATAGTTTTTTTGCTCTAATTTATTTTCTTTCTCTTTCAAAAACTTCAATCACACGAATGGTAGATTTTTTGTAATAGTCCCATAGGTTCCTTAAGCACAGTGTATTTCTTTTTTCATTCTATTTTTTTACATTGTTCAGATTTGGGCAATTTCTATTGTTCTATCTCTTATATCACTGACTGTTTCTTCTGTTCCCTTCATTCTGCTGTCAAGCTTATCTGTTGAGTCTTGTTTGTCTGTTTAGGTTATCATATTCTTGTTCTATATTTTTATTTTGGTTCTTTTGTATACTTCTTTATTGAGACTTTCTATTCCTTTAAGAGTCTTAAATTATTTTTCACTTCAAGAATGTAATTGCTCATGGAAGCATTTTTATTATGACTGCTTTAAAATCTTTGTTAGGTGTGTGCAATGGTGTACATCTGTAGTCCTGGATACTCAAGAGGCTGAGGCCAGAGGATCACTTGAACACAGGAGTTTGAGGCAACAGTATACTGTGCTTGCACCTGACTAATCACTGCATTCCAGCCTGAGAGGCAAAGGTAGACCCCATCTCTTAAAATAAAAAAGGCAAACATTAAAAACATCATTGCCAGATAATTCATTCTAACATCTTTTTCACCTTGGTGTTGATATCTACTGATTTTCTTTTTTTTCATTCAGCTTGAGATATTTCTGCTTTTTGCTATAATTAGTAATTTTTTATTGAAACATGAAAATTTGCATTTTATGTTAAGGGTCTCTGGGTATATTTAAGCCTTCAATGCTGACTGGTTTCCTCTGGCACCACTCCGGCATGGGAAAGGGATGAATGTTCCTTGCTATTGGCAGGTTAGGGAGAAGAGTGGCACGTTTCTCACATGATCTCTGTTGATACCTAAGAATGGGTATCCTCAGTGGCCTCCACTGATATATCTTTCTTGATGAGAGAAAAAGCAATGCCTTATTATTGCTCCCATGTGGCCTCCACTGACACCACAGTTGGGGGATGTGGCCTCACTGACATTGGTTAGGGGCAAAAGTTCTAAATTTCCAGCAGGGCTCCTATGTTACCACCATATTGTGGAGGAACACTTCATAACTGTTGGGTGTGCCAGGAAATTCAGGCTCCCCAGGTAGTCTACATTGGAAATATGGGAGGAGCCTTGTTACCACCTGGTAGGGATGGAAGTCCCAGGTACCTATTCAGTCTCTCTAACACCACAGCAGTAGAGTTAGGGTAACTTGTTAGAGCCTAGTAAGGGTGGCACCCCACTCAGCCTATGCTGGCATAGGCAGAGGTGGGGTCACAGCTCTTTCTGTGGTGTTTAGCTGGAGTAGAGAAGTTATAGTATACAAGTTTTCTGTCTTATTAGCTTTAGAGCAGGCTAGCTTTATTTATTTATTTTTAAAATTTTTTGTCTGTACTCATTTCCGGGTTGCTGGCTTCTTTAGTTCCAAGTCTGAGATATATGAGCCCAAAGGAAAACCCAAGGAGCTTACCACCATCTCAATTCTTGTGCCCTAGTCCCCTAGATTGTCTGTTTTTTTCTCACTACCTTTTAGAGTCTCCTTATATTTATTTTATATATAATGTCCAAAGTTTCTAATTATCATTAGCAGAAAGAATGAGAAAAGTATGTCTACTACAGTTTCCTGGAAGAAGTCCCAAGAATTATTTTAGATATGTAAGTGATTTAAAAAAGATCACAGGAAGAATACAATTTCATGACATATGAGAATGATATAAAATTCAAAGTCTCTAAGTAAAGTTTTAATGCAATATAGTCACACTCATATACATAAAGTCTACAGCTGCTTTTGTGCTACAATAGAGGAGGTTGAGTAACTGTATCAGAGAATCCACGGTTTTCACAAAGCCTAAAATATTTACTGTCTGAGCCTTTAAAGAAAGTTGCTGATCCCTGACTTACATCATGGAATTATGTACATTTTATTAACAGTGAGTAGAGTACATCCTCGATCAAAACTAAGAGAAAGATGAATGTATAAATTCAGATAGGCTGTACTCAGTTTTAGGGAAATATAATTATCTATAGCAATCATAAGTAAATCTTCATACTGTTAAAAATGTATATATACACTTTTTAGTTTACACCAAAAGCTACTCAGTTTATGTCGAGTAAATTTTCCTTAAACATTGATGTCAAAATCATTCTTTGACCATTCTTGGTTAGTGCAAAATTTTTTAGTTATAATTTTTTTCTAGCAAAGTCTGCTACAAATACTGTTATATATTTTTTCTACTGTCAAAATGTTCCCCAAGAAACCTGAATGTTTCCACAAATATTTCTTATTATAGACGTTTTTGTATGTTTGTGACTTCTTTTGCATGTTGAAATTCTATAACCAAGGTTGCAATGTTGTCATTGTTATAATGTTGACCATAAGAATCATAAACAGCAAGTCGAACACTAAATTTGAAAGACATTATGCAAGAAAAGGACACCAAACCAATAGTATTATTTCCCATTTATCTAAACTTTCAAGGGCACTTAGCAGTTAGAAGAAGATTATAAATACAGACAGATTTCATGATTAGAAGGTTCATTAGTACGAAGGTACAGAATACTAATCACAAGACCTTCATTTGCACTGACAAGGTCTGACCTCGCTAGCATTTGTCAGTGACAGTGGAATTGCTCCCTGGTGGTATCAACCACAGTAAAGACAGAGAAAACATGTTTTTCGGGGAGGAATTCATCAAAAGTAAGCAGAACTGTATCACACACCATTGCTTCCAGGAGTTCCCCCAGAGAATAGCTAGCATCTTTTCTGAATCAGTTTGTTTGGTCTGTAAAACATAAAATGTTCAGAGAAACTTGCATGTTAAAGAAAGTTTAAGCTTTGAAATCTTGGAACAACAACTATCATATTGCATGACTCTTCACCTTAAATCATCTAATTGACCATGAATAGGTGCTTTGGTCAATATTAAATCTATAAACATAGGCGTATACTCTGATATTAACTATTTAGGAATTATAAATCTTATAAACTCTTGTAAATATTTCCATTTAAAAATATTGTGACACTAAAATGATTACTACATTAATATAAATCAAAATTGCATATTTCAAGTCTAGAAGCACATTTTCATAATTCAAATATAAGTGTGTATTAAGTGAATATTTTCCTAAATGTCATAATTTTCAATGAAAAATGACTTCATTGTGTGAAAGCATTTTATTAAGTTCCCAGGTTTGTGATAGTACAAAACTGACCACAATTTTCTCATCTGCAAAGAGTTTACTGGTGATTTGCTATAAAGTTAGCAAATTAAATAATTAGAAATTGTATAAAACAAAATATAACTTAATGAAAGCACTAAGACTCTGAAGTTAAACAGATTTGATGTTGAATCCTCTTAATTGCTTAACCAGTTACTGGACCTCAGTTTTCTTATCTGTAAAATTGGAAAATATTACCCAACATCATACAGGGTTGAAATAAGTGTTAGGCAAATGGTGACTATTATAACCAAACTCCAAACTGTAATAAATACTTCAAATAAATTTACAGAAAAACAACTAAAGAAGATCAATAAGATAAGTGAAAATCTAATGGAGTTGAGAATTGACTGGGCCTTAAAGATCCTCTGTTTATTGTAACAAAATTTTTATTTTACGTTTTAATATTTCCAAAATTGATGTTAAAATAAATGGACAATGAATCAAGTCATGATTAAATTGTGTACAGTTAGCATGGTCTACATACCAGCCAGCTTATGATAAGGTGAATTTTTCATAGCCATCTTTTATTGAACAACAGAAGCAGACAGCATAATACTTTCCATACTTTATCTTATTTGGAGAAAGAATGAAACACGATGGTTAAAAGCATGAACTCTGAATACAGAGTATCTGATTTCCAATCACAGGTCTTCCCTCACCAGCTGTGAAAATTGTTCAATTTGCTTAAGTTCTCTGTACTTTGGTTTCCTTATCTGTAAAATGGTGTTCTAATTCAAATAAATTAACATATAAAATACTTAAAGCAATGCTGAGCACATAACAAGCACAATAGAAGTGTTTTGGTGGTGGTTGTCTTTCTTTTAATGGTGGTAGTGGTAGTAGTTGTTATTTGATGTTCACAGTAGACCTGTAAGGTACTATTTAAGAAATGGGCTTAAGAAACAGGTTCAGGGCCGGGCGCGGTGGCTCACGCCTGTAATCCCAACACTTTGGGAGGCCGAGGAGGGTGGATCACGAGGTCAAGAGATCGAGACCATCCTGGTCAACATGGTGAAACCCCGACTCTACTAAAAATACAAAAAAATTAGCTGGGCATGGTGGCGCGTGCCTGTAATGCCAGCTACTCAGGAGGCTGAGGCAGGAGAATTGCCTGAACCCAGGAGGTGGAGGTTGCGGTGAGCCGAGATCGCGTCATTGCACTCCAGCCTGGGTAACAAGAGCAAAACTCTATCTCAAAAAAAAAAAAAAAAGAAACAGGTTCACAGAGATTTTAAGCTTCTATAATATGACATAATTGCCTGGTATACAGTCGGTATTTACTAAATTTTTTTTAATGAATGAAGTTACAGTGATAGCATTAAAGCTCAGGACTGGCTGACATCGAAGCTTAAGTTTTTAATCCCTATTCCTCAAAATGTCTCTCCTACTTTTGTCATGGCAAATGAAACCACTTTCACCAGAAAGGGAGTTACATATTGATCCTCCCTGGCTTCCTTTAATCTTTTATTTATGACACTATAACTGTCAGAATTTTTTTTAAAATTTTTTTCTATAGAGCTTGTTTCCTCCTCAAGTTCTCAGTGCAATACGGACTTTCCCAATATTTTTATGTGTTTGTACACACACGCATGTGTGTGGATGTGTGTTTTAAATAATCTCACTTGGTTACATGGTGTTAAGTAGAAGAAGGAGAAATCGATTATCTGCTTATTGCCAGTCTGTCCAATATTGTCTTGTAGTTACACTTTTTCCTATTTAGGATCTTTGTTAGTTATCAGAACTTGAACTAGGTTAATATCTGCAGCTATTAATATTTTTGGGTTATGCTTTTTACTTATGATAGTAGGATCTTTCTGAATATAACTCATATTGGACCTAGCCATCCACAGTTTGTTCATGTCCTAAATCAGAGGTCAGTATGATCTTTTAGTAAAGTTTTAGGTAGTAAATATTTTAAGCTTTGTGGGCCATGTGGTCTCTACTCAATTGTAGTACGAATGCAGTTATAGATAGTATGTGTACCAATGAACAAGGCTGTGCTCCAATAAAACTTTATGGACACAGAAACTTGAATTTTATATAATTTTTGCATGTCAGAATATTATTTGATTTTTTTCAACCATTTAAAAATATAAAAAACCTATTCCATTATTAGCTTTCAGGTTTCAAAATAGGTGGCTATTTAGAGTTGGTCTGCAAACCACAGTGTATTCTCTACTCTGTCTTCATGCCCTAGAGACTATAATCCCTGTTATTCTAGGGATTCCACTTTATCCCTCATTCTACAACTAGAATTATCATTCTTAAACTTAAACCACTAATCGGATTATATCACTCCTCTATATCAGTCAGGTTTCTACAAAAAAAAACACCAATAGGTGATTATATACATATATATAATAAAAGTTATTATAGGAAATAGCTCATGTGATTATGAAGGATGAGAAGTCCTATTATCTGCATACTGTAAGCTGGAGAAACAGGAAAGCCAGTGCAGTAATTCATTTTGAGTCCAAAGGTCGGAGAACTAGGAGCTCTGATGTCTGAGGGCAAGAGAAGATGGATGTCCCAGCCCAAACAGAATAAATTTGCCCTTCATCTCTCTTCTTGTTCTGCTTGGGTTCTCAATGGATTGGATGATGCTCATTCACATTGTTGAAGGCAAATTCTTTACTCAGACTATCAATTCAAATGCTAATCGCTTCTGGAAACTCCTTCACAGACACATCCAGAAAGTATGTTGTACCAGCTATCTGGAGTAAAATCGACACATGAAATTAACCATTACAGCTCCCCTCTTTACAATCGCTTGTTGACTCTCAAAACTTCTTGGTATGACATTTCAGTTCACAAAATCTGCCTATAGTCTACTCTTTCAGACAAACCTTTCATTAGTTCTCTGTCATCATTCCTTAGTCAAAGAAATCTCAATTATTTGCTGATTCTACAAATACATGCATTCTGCTTTCTCCTGGGACCTGAATTTCTTTATCACACTTAGCTACTTGGTGTATTTATTCTTACTTATTCTTTAAAAGTCTGTTTAAAATGGCTTTTATTTTATGAAGTTGTGTCTGAATTTTTAGGAAGAATTAATCACTTTCTCATTCATGCTTTCATAGCACTTTGAACATTTTTGAAACATATCATTTGTGTTGTAATCCATTGTGTTCATGGTTGTTTATACCAATTTTAATACAAACACTTGACATAGAGATTGAATTAATTCACATTTGTTTTCCCCAAACCTGGCATGCATTTTGAACTTCACAAATGATTTTGACTGCTACAACAAATAAATTACACATGACTGTTCACATCGGCCATGCTTTATCAAAAATCCGCTTTTTAGGGAAGATTAAAAAAGATATATAGATGATTTTTGGAAAGTACATAATATAATATATAGGTTTACCCTTTTGCAAAGCAAAGGATCGTTTGGTAGAGAAAAATTTCTCTAAAATTTCTTTGTTTTGAATTTTTTTTTAATGGGTTTGAATTTTTAAGGTTATAGTTTCATTTGCCAAAAACTATCAAGGTTTTAAGGAAATAACAGCTTTTTGTGCTGATAGCTTCAATTACCACCTATAAGTAAGCCCAATGATATAAAAAAAAATCTACATGTGATATTTTGAGAGTTTTTTTTTTTTTTTGTAATAAACACATGGGCAAAGAAATATTCCCAGAGCACCAAATGTCCTAGGAATGCTAATGGTAAAAGTGGTTCAGGCAGCTATTGATCCAAATTTTGGGCTTCCATTCTCTACCTCTTCAGCCTCCTAATTCACACATTTCTTCTTCTTCTTTGCAGAGAGACTAGATAGATTTATTTATAGATATAAGTGTAGTTCATGGAAAGAAAGCCACTACACAAGTATTTGATAAAAAGCTTCCTGGAGATTCTTCAGGCTCATATGCCTTGTGATTATTCACTTGAGATGGAAACCCAAGTTCTCCAAAGTAAAGGGTCAGCACATGAATCCCTTTGTACTGTTTGCCATCCCTTGTCATGAGTGATACTCACACGGAATCTATGCAATCATTATTTATAGCAAGATATAAGAAAAAATACTGTAGAGAGCTAAAGGTTTCAGTCTGCAAAGTGTTTTTGAAATTAATATTGATGTCATTGATGACAACTACTCAGAATTGTTCATATTCTTTTCTTAGTAGTGTCATCATGATTTATGACATGAACAGAATATGTTTTTTTCATATTGTCTCTCTTACTTGACTGTCAGGCTCTGTTGCTGTTTCTACTTCTCTGTAGTGATAATTGAATGAGGAGAAGCAAAAAAGTGTCAGCTGTCTTAATTTCTGAGCAGGGACATAAATTAAATACAACCAGGGCTGCTTCCAGAACTCCAAAGTACCTCTTTAACTATCTTTAAATGAAATATAGTACTTTCTAAAGGCAATTATAGAATTTGCGTAAGTTTATATATGCCAATAAACTAATCAAATAGTTGCTTCATCTTATGTGACTTCTAGAATTTACAATATGTGTTTCTTCCATAATTCTAGAAGTATACCTCAATTCAATGTTTGCAAAACTCAGTAACACATATATGCACATTTTTAATATAGTCAGTGATTTTGTAATGGATCTTATCTTCAACAGGGACTAATTTCTTCATGTGCCACCATGTAGAGTGACTTTACTTACTGGATTTTTTTGTTGTTGTTTTTAAATTTAAAAACATGATACAGACTCTCAAGCCTGTCATGGATTCTTATCCAAACTTTTTGGCTGAGGTCTGTCATGGTCATTTGCTCCTTTCGGTTGCCTGCAGCCATTGTTCTTTCATTTGATAGCAGTGTCCTAACTTCCTTTCGGGGAGTTATACTTTCCTACTGGGTATAGTGTTAAAACATTGTACTGCAAACCAAGGTGCACTGCCCTACCCTAGGTAGGTTACTCTGACTCTCTCTTCCTGGACTTTGATGGAAAAATAAGAAAAAATATTAAAATTCACCCATTTGAATGGTATTTTCTTTATGAAATTATGTATGATGGTTATTGTCTTGACTCCACACCACCATAGTTCCATTCCATTCAAACCTACTCTCTTGAGTTCTCATCTATTCTATGATGCACAGAGTATCCTGCCAATAAATTCTTTATTTTCTTTAGGTAATTTGTTACTTGCAATCCAAGAACTCTAAATTCTTTGAGGTGGATCTAGCCATGGAAAGTATTTATCAAGCCAGTACCTTTCAACTGTTCACATTCTGGTTGGAAATGAGCATTAGTAATTATAAGAAGGAGCTCACAGTTGAATGCATCTTGATTACTGCCACATAATGCCTGTCTTGGAGAAACAAGGACACTTCTGCCTGTCAATCAATTGCTCAAGTGTGCAAAGAAAAGTGGCAAACCTATACTTAACACATACTCTATTTTCAAAACTAAACCACTACCAGCATCTGAAGTGTTGGAGCTAGGGGTAATAAAGGAAACTTAATGAGTGATTCAGTCTAATACTTCATGAGTATCTAACACTGATTTGGATTAAGTTCTAAAAATATAGATCGTGAAATAAACTCATTTTCTTAACTTTCTATAAGATAGTAGGAGAGTAGAAAGGTGTCTCAACTTTTCCTATCTACTGGGTCATTTCCAACAGCATTCAAATGTTCTATAATAATATAGAACATTTTGTGTGTATATATATATATAAATATAATACGTATTATGTATGTATGTATGTATGTATACACACATATCTTTTGCATTTTCTATCTGCATTTATTTCTTCTTGCATTTCCTCTGGAACACATTGAAATCTCTCTTGTCAAGGTCATCAATGACCTCCATGTCACCAAACTAACAACCAGCTCTCACTCATCACCTTCTTTGACTTAGTAGTAAATGACTCAGTTAATCACTCTGTTCTGAGAGAAATACTTCTGTGGCCTTCTAGGAAACTATCTTTTCTGGATTCTCCTTCTACTCACTGGCTGCTTTTTCTTGGTCTTGTTCTTTTAGATTTACTGAGCTAGGTGAGCCACAGGGATTAGTCCTTGTTGCTTCCTTTACCATTATTATTTTATAAATAATCTACTCTTACCCACTGAGTGTTGCCATGTCTCCAAATAGCTTAATGCGCCTCGTTAAGTCGATTTATATATCTAAGTCAAGAGTTCTCTCATGAGTTCCAGATTCAAATGTATGACTCTTTATTTGATATATCTACTTACATGCTTAAGACATTTCTCAAAATTTAATATGTATAAATCTGTAGCCTTGCTTTTTTCAAAATGCCCAGTGAGCAGAAGGGCTCCAAGTAGAGTAAAGCTACATGGAATGAAATTCTAAATATTTTGAGGAAATGTTTTACATAATTTTTTACTTTCTCTGAACAGCAGAAAATTTATTTTTCTCCTTTCTTCTACTTCCCTCTAGCTCACAGAATATAGTATAAAATACTTGGAAAGTGTCTTAGAAGTCTTTGGGGGAAAAGATATATTTAGTCTTATATTAGTCAGAATTCTACAAAGAAACAGAACCTATAGGATTTGTGTGTGTGTGTATGTATATGTAATTTGTTAGAGAAATTGGCTAACAGTCACTCCCATGATATGCCATTTGTAAGCTGGAAGACCGAAAAACCAGAGTGGTGTAATTCAGTCTGAGTCCAAAGGCCTGAGAACCAGGGGAGCCAATGATGTAATTCCCAGTCCAAGTCCAAAGGCCTGAAAACTGAGGGGTGCCACTGGAGTAAGTCCCAGAGTCCAAAGGCCTAAGAACTAATGTCTGAGGGAAGGAGAAGAGAAATGTTCCAGCTCAAGAAGAGAGAGCAAAATCATCCTTCTTCTACCTCATTGTTCCATTTGAGTTCTCAAAGGATTGGATGATATCCATCGCTTTGGAGAGGGCAGATCTTCTTTAATCAGTCCACTGACTCAAATGCTGATCTCTTTTGGAAACACCGTCACTACACACCCAGAAATAATGTTTTATGAGCTATCTGGGCATCTCTTAGCCAGGTCAATTTGACATGTAAATGTAACCATCACAAGTCACTTACTCAATTGATCTTTATCTCTTTGAATACCAACTTAGGGGATGAACTTTATTAAATAACTATTTGTAATATAGTTTTCTTAGGCTACACCAAAGTCTATTTTCTCACAATCTCCACAATGGTTCCATATTTATAGACTTCAATATCCCACTCTCTGATTTCAACCCCCGTCTCATTTCATCTGTTTCTCTGCCACGTAAATACTGCCAATCCAATGAAACCTCGTTTTCTCCTTGACCGGTCATAACTTTCCTCATTAGTTGGCTCAGCTTCCATTGTCTCTAAGCGTTGCTTGTAAATCCCCCACCTACTACTTATCCTTCCACTCTGAAAGCTCTCATTCCTGAAGTAATCCCATAGTCTGTCAGCTCTGCTTCTATGCTAGCACTCTTCTTGCAGCTGGGAAGATCATGCCACTGTGCTTTTTAGCAGCATTACAAATGAATTTAGCAGGATTTCAACTCAGCTGGACTCTTTGCTCTGTTATCAGACCTGGTAGGTGACTCTTGCTGCCTTTCCATTTCTCTGCTTTTGCAATTTCTTCTCTCTATTTAAGTTTTCTTCTAAATAGTTAGAAGGAATAAATAAGAACCAATATTTGATAACACAATAGGGTGACTGTTGTTGCTAACAATGTAATTATATGTTTAAAAATAACTAAAAGAGTATAATTGGACTGTTTGTAACACAAATGGATCCCATTTTTCTTACCTCCTCAGGAAGCTTACTCCATCAAATATCTTTATCTTTTTCATACCTCCTGTTTTTATGGTTCCTTCCCCTTTTTTGCATATGTTTTATGTTAAAAAAAATACTTGGCCATAAATCTCTTTTAAACTTTGCCTTTGCAGCCCATGTTTTCTGCAGAACCCATCTGTTGAAAAGGGTAATTTGCACACTGTCTCTACATGCTAATGTTCAATTCACTCATAAGAATAACTGACATTTGGATTTTGTCCCAGTGCTCCATTGATATTCCTGTCACCAAGGTCACTAAAAGTCTCCTTCCTGACAAATCAAATTGGTCCTTATCAGACTTCACTTTTCCACAGCATTACCACTCTTCATCACTCTCTTTCCTGACCCTCTCTTCTCTTTTCCATGATACCACAATGTCGTGGTTATTTCTCTTAAATCTCTGGCTTCTTATCCTCCAATTATTAAGTGTTAGTGTAGCTAGTGGCCTTCTCCTTTTCTTACTCTACATTCTCATCTCTTCTAGAATGACTTATTGGCTGTGACACCTGAGATAAATCACTGGATCTTTGCATTTTTATCATCCATAAAATGGAAAAAAAATAGAACCTGCTTCATAGCGTTATGGTAGATATTAAATAAAGAATGCATAAAAAGGTTTTACAAAGTGTCTGGCTTATAAGAATGACTCAATATGTTTTAAATATTGTAGGGTTATTCAGATACTGAAAAATGCAATCTTGAAAAGATATCAATTATTCTCTCATTAACTTTGACAATAAATGCAATCCCCATTTTACTTCGAATATTAGTTGTTCAAGAAACAACAGATGCAGGTGAGGTTGGGGAGAAATAGGAATGCTTTTACACTATTGGTGGGAATGCAAGTTAGATCAACCATTGTGGAAGTCAGTTGGTGATTCCTCAAGGATCTAGAACCAGAAATACCATTTTACCCAGCAAACTCGTTACTAGGTATATATCCAAAGGAATATAAATCATTCTGTTATACAGATACATGCATACATATGTTTACTGCAGTGCTATTCACAATAGCAAAGACATAGAACCAACCTAAATACCCATGAGTGATAAACTGGATAAAGAAAATGTAGCACGTATGCATCATGGAATACTATACAGTCATAAAAAGGAATGAGATCATGTCCTTTGCAGAGACATGGGTGAGGATGGAAGCCATCATCCTCAGCAAACTAACACAGGAACAGAAAACCAAACACTGCATGTTCTCTCACTCATAAGCGGGAGTTGAACAATGAGAACACATGGACACAGGGGAGGGAAACAATACACACCAGGACCTGTCAGTAGGGGTTGGGGGGAAAGGGGAGAGAGGCCATCAGGACAAATAGCTAATGGATGTGGGGCTTAAAACCTAGGTGATGGGTTGATTGATGCAGCAAACCACCATTTCTTATTTATATCTATGTAACAAACTTTCATGTTCTGCAAATGTATCCTGGAAGTTAAAGTAAAAAAAGAAGAAAGAAAGAAAGAGAGAAAGAGAAAAAAGATAAGGAAAATGTAATATTGAAAAGGTATCAATTATCTCCTAATTAACTTATACAATAAATGCAATCTTCATTATACTTGGAATAGTTGTTGTTGAAAAGAAATAGACCAACTGCTTAGAAAACTAAACCGGGAGACTTGCAAAGATGGCTGAATAGGAATAGCACTGGAGTGTAGTTCCCAGCAAGAACAAAACAGAGGTTGAGTGATCACCACATTTCCAAACAAGTTTTTACTGCCCACAGCCCAGGAAACTCCCTGAGCTGAAAAGCTGTTTCAGCCGGCACCGCGAGTTTCTGCACGAAAACTCATGCAGATCTGGATGGCCATTTCAACTGGTACCTGGAATGCCTGGGTGACAGAGCTACCCATTCAACTGTAAAAGAGGGGGCTGAAACAGGGAGCCAGGTTATCTGGCTCAGCGGGTCCCACCTCCAAAAGACCATCAATCTGAAATGCTCTGGATTGAGAGTTTCGCAGCAAGCGCAGCTGGACCTGGGGCAGTCCAACTTGGTGAGGGGAAGGGCATCCGCCATTACCGAGGCAGTCCACCACTACTGAGGCAGTCTGCCATCACCGAGGCAGTCTGCCATCACCGAGGCAGTCTGCCATCACCAAGGCAGTCCACCATTACCAAGGAAGTCCACCATTACCAAGGAAGTCCGCCATTACTCAGGCAGACAGCCATTACCGAGGCAGTTCTAACTGTACCTCTGTAAACAAAACCATAAGGAAGTTTACACAGCAGCTGGGAAGAGCCCATGGCAGCTCAGCAATGCTGCTGCTGGCAGACTGTGACTAGACTTCCTTCTTGCTGGGCAGGGCATCTCTGAAAAAAGGCAGCAGCACGTCAGGAATTTATAAATAAATCCCCACCTTCCCAAGGCAAAGCTCCTGGGAAAAGAGGCAGTTATGAGTTCCACTGCAGCAAACTTAAATGTACCTGTCCAGCCACTCTGAACAGAAAAACAGAGCTCCCAGCATAGCACTTGAACTCCTATAAGGGACAGACTGTCTCCTCAAACAGCTCCCCAATCCCTGTATATCCAAAGAGACACCTCATAACAGAGAGCTCAGGCTGACATTAGGCGGGTACCCTTCTGGGATGGAGATAACAGAAGAAGAAACCAGCAGCAACCCTTACTGTTCTGCAGCACCCACAGGTGATCCCCAGGCAAGCAGGGTCTGGAGTTGACCTCCAGCAGTCCTTTCAGCAGAGGGACCAGACTGTTAGAAGGAAAACTAACAGTTTCCTTCTAACAGAAAGGAAATAGTTTCAACATCAAGAGAAAAGACCTCCACTCAGAGAACCCATCTGAAAGTCACCAACTACAAAGACCACAGGTAGATAAATCCATGAAGAAGGAAAAAAAGCAGCACAAAAAGGATGAAAACACCAAAAACCAGAACACTTTTCCTCCTCCAAGGGATCACAACTCCTCACCAGCAAGGGAAAAAATTGGATGGAGAATGAGTCTGATGAATTGACAGAAACAGGCTTGAGAAGGTGGGTAATAACAAACTTCTCTCAACTAAAAGAACATGTTCTAACCCAATGCAAAGAAACTAAGAACATTGAGAAAAGTGTTAGATGAAATGCTAATGAGAATAAACAGCTTAGAGAAGAATATAAACAATTTGATGGACCTGAAAAACACAACATGAGAACTTTGTGAAGCATACACAAGTTTCATAGCTGAATAGACCAAGCAGAAGAAAGGATATCAAGAGATTGAAGATCAACTCAATGAAATAAAATGAGAAGGCAAGATTAGAGAAAAAAGAGTGAAAAGAAATGAACAAAGCCTCCAAGAAATGTGGAACTATGTGAAAAGACCTAATCACGTTTGATAGGTGTACCTGAATGTGACAGAGAGAATGAATCCAAGCTGGAAAACACTCTTCAGGATATTAGTCAGGAGAACTTCTCCAACCTAACAAGCCAGGCCACTCTTCAAGTCCAGAAAATACAGAGAACACCACAAATATATTCCTCAAGAAGAGCAACCCCAAGTCACATAATCGTCAGATTCACCAGGATTGAAATGAAGGAGAAAATGCTAAGGGCAGCCAGAGAGAAAGGTTGGGTTACCCACAAAGGGAAGCCCACCAGACTCACAGTGGATCTCTTGGCAGAAACCCTGCAAGCCAGAAGAGAGTGGGGATCAATATTCAACATCCTTAAAGAAAAAAACTTTCAATCTAGAATTTCATATCCAGCCAAACTAACCTTCATAAGCAAAGGAGAAATAAATCCTTTATGAACCAGCAATTGCTGAGGAATTTTGTCACCATAAGGGCTGCCTTACAAGAGTTCCTGAAAGAAGCACTAAACATGGAAAGGAACAACCAGTACTAGCCACTCCAAATATGTACCAAATGGTAAAGACCATCAACAAAATGAAGAAACTGTGTTAACGAATGGGCAAAACATCCAGCTAGCATCAAAATGGCAGGATCAAATTCACATATAACAATATTAACCTTAAATATAAATGGACTAAATGTCCCAATTAAAAGACACAGACTGGCAAATTGGATAAAGAGTCAATCAAACCCATCGGTGTGCTGTATTCAGGAGACCCATCTCAAGTGTAAAGACACACATAGGCTCAAAATAAAGGGATGGAGGAAGATTTACCAAGCAAATGGAGAGAAAAAAAAAAAAAAAAAAAAAAGCAGGGGTTGCAATCCTAGTCTCTGTTAAAATGGACTTTAAACCAAAAAAGATGAAAAGAGACAAAGAGCATTACATAATGGTAAAAGATTCAATGCAACAAGAAGAGCTAATGATCCTAAATATATACACACCCAATAAAGGAGCACCTAGATACATAAAGCAAGTTCTTAATGACCTACAAAGACTCAGACTCCCACACAATTACAGTGGAGACTTTAACATTCCACTGTCAATATTAGACAGATCAACGAGACAGAAAATTAACAAGGATATTCAGCACTTGAACTCAGATCTGGACCAAGCGGACCTAATAGACATCTACAGAACTCTCCACCCCAAAACCACAGAATATAGATTCTTCTCAGCACCATGTCACACCTACTCTAAAATTGACCACATAATTGGAAGTAAATCACTCCTCGGCAAATGCAAAAGAATGGAAATCATAACAGTTTCTCAGACTACAGGGCAATCAAATTAGAACTCAGGATTAAGAAACTAACTCAGAAAAACAGAACTTCGAAGATGGCTGATCACTAGCAGCTCGGGCTCGTAGCTCCCAGTGAAAGCGCAGAGAACGAGAGGATGCCACACTTTCAGACGAATTTTTGTTGCTCACGGACTAAGAGATTCCCAGTGGAGGAGCCCCATGGGTCACCAGGGCGATTCTTGTGGCCGGCGTGGTGGTTTTGCTGGTGCCTCAGTGTGGCAGTTCTTGGTGCAGAGTCCAGAGATTCCCGGGCAGAAAAGCACCATCAATCTTAACACCGCTGTTTTGGCCGGCGCAGTGGATTGCTCAATTTCGGCACTGGGAATCAACAAGTTGGACGTCTGCTCAGAGACCTACTTAGAAAGTCGGTAATTATAGAGATGACAGAGGGATAAGTATATAATGAAGGGAAGAAACCAACCTAAAAAGGCAGAGAATACTCAAAATCAGAATGCCTCTCCCTCTACAGGGGATCGCAGTTCCTCATCAGCAACGGAACAAGGCTTAATGGAGAACGAGTGTGTTCCATTAACAGAAGCAGGTTTCAAAAGGTGGGTGATAAGAAACTTCTGTGAATTAAAAGAACTTATTCTAACCCAATGCAAAGAAACTAAGAACCTTGAAAAAAGGTTTGACGAAATGCTAACTATAATGGACAATTTAGAGAGGAATATAAGTGAATTGATGGAGCTGAAAAACACAACACGAGAACTTCGCGAAGCATGCACAAGTTTAAACAGTCGAATTGATCAAGCAGAAGAAAGGATATCAGATGTAGAGGAACAGCTTAGTGAAATGAAAGGAGAAGACAAGATTGGAGAAAAAAGGATAAAAAGGAATGAGCGAAGTCTCCAGGAAATATGGGACTATGTGAAAAGACCTAATTTACGTTTGATAGGTGTACCTGAATGTGACAAAGAGAATGAATCCAAGTTGGAAAATACTCTTCAGGATATCATTCAGGAAAACTTTCCCAACCTAGCAAGGCAGGGTAATATTCAACTCCAGGTAATACAGAGAACACCACAAAGATATTCTTTCAGAAGACCAACCCCAAGGCACATAATCGCCAGATTTATTAGGGTTGGAATGAAGGAGAAAATACTAAGGGCAGCCAGAGAGAAAGGTCAGGTTACCCATAAAGGGAAACCTATCAGACTTACAGCAGATCTCTCAGCAGAAACCCTACAAGCTAGAAGAGAGTGGGGACCAATATTTAACATCCTCAAAGAAAAGAACTTTCAACCCAGAATTTCATATCCAGCCAAACTAAGCTTTATAAGTGAAGGAAAAATTAAATCTTTTGCAAACAAACAAGTACTTAGAGACTTTACCACCACCAGGCCTGCTTTACAAGAGCTTCTGAAAGAAGCACTATACATATAAAGGAACAACCAGTATCAGCTTTTCCAAAAATATATCAAAAAGCAAAGAGCATTAACACAATGAAAAATTTATACCAACTAATGGGCAAAACAGCCAGCTAGCATCAAATGACCGTATTAAACTCATATATATTCAAATTGGATAAAATCCCAAAACCCATCGGTATGCTGCATCCAGACCCATCTCACATGCAATGATACACAAAGACTCAAAACAAAGAGAAGGAGGAAGATTTACCAACCAAACAGAGAGTAAAAATAAACAAATAAATAAAAAGCAGGAGATGCAATTCTTGCCTCTGATAAAATAGACTTTAAAGCAACAAAGATCAAAAGAGGCAAAGAAGGACATTACATAATGGCAAAAGGATCAATGTAACAAGAAGAGCTAATGATTCTACAGATCGATGAAACAGAAAATTAACAAGGACATCCAGGACTTGAACTCAGACCTGGAACAAGTAAACTTAATAAACATTTATAGAACTCTCCACTTCAAATACACAAAACATACATTACCACCTCACACCTATTCCAAAGGTGACTATATAATTGGAAGTAAATCACTCCTCAGTAATCGCATAGCATTTCATAGGTTTAAATGAAATATTGGTTGGCTGCTTGTTTGTTATTTTCTTCCCTTATTCCTTCTTGTCTACATCATTAAGTATAATTATTGGTATAAAAGAGGTTTTCAATACCCATTACTAAACTGCATTCTAGCCTGGGCAAGAAAGCAATACTCCCATTCTCTCTCTCTTTTTCTCTTCCTTTCTCTTCCTCTTCTTTATTCTTTTTCTTTCTTTCTTTCTTCCTTTTTTTTTCTTTCTTTCTTTCTTCCTTTAAAAAAAAAAAAGAAAAAGAAAAACGGAACTTCATGGAAACTGAGCAACTGTCTCCTGAATGTCAACTGGATAAATTATGAAATTAAGGCAGAAATAAAGATGTTCTTTGAAACCAACGAGAACAAAGACACAACATACCAGAATCTCTGGGACACATTTAAAGCAGTGTCTAAAGGGAAATTTATAGCAATAAATGCCCACATGACAAGTGAGGAAAGATCTAAAATCAACACCCTATCAGCAAAATTGAAAGAGCTAGAAGAGCAAGATCAAAAAAACTCAAAAGATAGCAGAAGACAAGAAATAACTAACATCAGAGTAGAATTGAAGGAGACAGAGACACAAAAACCCTTCAAAAAATCAATAAATCCAGGAGTTGGTTTTTTGAAAAGATCAACAAAATGGACAGACCACTAGCCAGATTAATAAAAAAGAAAAGAGTGAAGAATCAAATAGATGGAATAAAAAATGATAAAAGGTATATCACCACCCATTCCACAGAAATACAAACTACCACCAGAGATTACTACAAACAACTCTATGCACGGAAACCAGTAAACCTGGAAGAAATGGATAAATTCCTAGACACTTGCACCCTCCCAAGCCTAAACCAGGAAGAAGTTGAAACCCTGAAAAGATCAATAACAAGGGCTGAAGTTGAGGCAGGAATTAATAGCCTACCAACCAAAAAAAAGTCCAGGTCCAGACGGATTCACAGCTGAATTCTGCCAGATGTACCAAGAGGAGCTGGTACCATTCTTTCTGAAACTATTCCAAACAATATAAAAAGAGGGAATCCTTTCCAAATAATTTTATGAGACCAACATCATCATGATACCAAAACCTGGCAGAGACTCAACAAAAAAAGAAAACTTCAGGCCAATATTCATGATGAACATAGATGCAAAAATCTTCAATAACAAAATGGCAAACCGATTGCAACAGCACATCAAAAAGCTTATCCATCATGATCAAGTAGGCTTCATCCTGGGGATGCAAGGCTGGTTCAACATACACAAGTTTATAAATGTAATCCACCACATAAACAGAGCCAAAGAAAAAAGTCACATGAATTTCTCACTAGATGCAGAGAAGGCCTTCCACAAAATTCAACAGCTCTTTATGCAAAAAACTCACAATAAACTAGATATTGATGGAACGTATCTCAAAATAATAAAAACTATTTACGACAAACCTGCAGCCAACATCATACTGAATGGGCAAAAACTGGAAGCATTCCCTTTGAAATCTGGCATTAGACAAGTATGCCCTCTCTCACCACTCCAATTCAATATAGTATTGGAAGTTCTAGCCAGAGCAATTGGGCAAGAAAAAGAAATAAAGCGTATTCAAATAGGAAAGGAGGAAGTCAAATTGTCTCTATCTGCAGATGACATGATTATATATTTAGAAGGCCCCATCATCTTAGCCCAAAATCTCCTTAAACTGATAAACAACTTCAGCAAAGTCTCAGGATATAAAATCAATGTGCAGAAATCACAAGCATTTCTATACACCAATAACAGACTAACAGAGAGCCAAATCAAGAGTGAACTCCCATTCACAGTTGCTACAATGAGAATAAAATATCTAGGAATGCAACTAATAAAGGATGTAAAGGACCTCTTCAAGGAGAACTACAAACCACTGCTCAAAGAAATAAGAGAGGACACAAACAGATGGAGAAACATTCCATGCTCATGGTTAGGAAGAATCAACATTGTGAAAATGGCCATACTGCACAAAGTAATTTATAGATTCAATGCTATCCCCATCAAGCTACCAATGACCCTCTTCACAGAACTGGAAAAAACCACCGTAAACTTCATATAGAACCAAAAGAGAGCCTGCATAGCCAAGACAATCCTAAGCAAAAAGAACAAAGCTGGAGGCATCACACTACCTGACTTCGAACTATACTACAAGGCTACAGTAATCAAACAGCATGGTACTGGTATCAAAACAGAGATATAGACCAATGGAACAGAACAGAGGCCTTGGAGGCAACACCACATATCTACAACCATCTGGTCTTTGACAAACCTGACAAAAACAAGCAATGGAGAAAGGATTCCCTGTTTAATAAATGCTGTTGGGAAAACTGGCTAGCCATGTGCAGAAAACAGAAACTGGACCCTTTCCTGACACCTTACACTAAAATTACCTCCAGATGGACTAAAGACTTAAACATAACACCTAACACCATAAAAACCCAGAAGAAAACCTAGGCAAAACCATTCAGGACATAGGCATAGGCAAGGACTTCATGACTAAAACATCAAAAGCATTGGCAACAAAAGCCAAAATAGACAATGAGAAGACATGGACACAGGAGGGGAGCATCACACACTGGGGTCTGTTTGTGGGGCTGGGGGAGGGACAGTGGGAGTTGAGGAGTTTGGGGAGGGATAACATGGGGAGAAATGCCAGATACAGGTGATAGGGGGATGGAGGCAGCAAGCCATCTTGCCATGTATGTATCTATGCAGCAATCCTTCATGATCTGCACATGTGCCCCAGAACCTAATGTACAATTAAAAAAAAAAAAAACTAAACTAGAAGATAAACTGTACAAGAGAAGGCAAAAATTTAAAAAGAAAGATTCATGCCAGGTGCAGTGGTTCATGCCTGTAATCCCAGTAATTTGGGATGCCAAGGTGGGCAGATTGCCTGAGCCCAGGAGTTAGAGACCAGCCTGAGGAACATAGGGAGACCCCCCCATCTCAAAAAAAAAAAATTAACCAGGTGTGATGGAGCCTGGCTGTAATTCCAGCCACTTGGGAACCTGAGGTTGGGAGGATTGCTTGAACCCAGACTGAGATCACGCTACTGTCTGCACTCCAGGCTGGTTGACAGAGTGAGACCCTAAAAAAGGAGAGAGAAAGAGAAAGAGAGAGAGAGAGGGAGAAGAAGAAAGAACAAGAAGAAGAAGAAGAAGAAGGAGAAGGAGAAGCAGTAGTAGCAACAGCAGCAGCAACTAAGTTTACTGGCAAAGTAATCATGAAAGATTATTTATATAAAAAGGTTCTTATATATATATGTATTTTTTTAAAAACCCACAAATTTATTATCTTATAATTTTAGATATATATGCATTTTATACATGATTTTGTAGTTTGGACATTGGCTACCCATCTGGAAATAAAGTTAAATCTATATGTTAGGAATAAAATTAAATCTATAAGTTAGAGCATTCATATAAAACGTATTCCATGGCCGGGCGCGGTGGCTCAAGCCTGTAATCCCAGCACTTTGGGAGGCTGAGGCAGGTGGATCACGAGGTCAAGAGATTCAGACCATCCTGGTCAACATGGTGAAACCCCGTCTCTACTGAAAATACAAAAAATTAGCTGGGCATGGTGGCGCGTGCCTGTAATCCCAGCTACTCAGGAGGCTGAGGCAGGAGAATTGCCTGAACCCAGGAGGTGGAGGTTGCGGTGAGCCAAGATCGCGCCATTGCACTCCAGCCTGGGTAACAAGAGCGAAATTCCGTCTCAAAAAGAAAAAAAAAAAAAAGTATTCCATGTGGGTTAAAGTCCAAAATTGTAAGAAATTTTAATACGGGTGTTTTAAATTTTTTAAATAAATTTTGGAATAAAGAAAAACTATAAACTTCAAGAGAAAATGAACCTATTGAGAAGGAACATTTTCAACATTTATAGCAGACTATGAATTAAGATCAAACTTTTATAAGGAAACGCTACAACTAACTAAATAAATTTTTTTAAAGAGCCAATAGAAAAGTGAATATGATATGAGTTGGCAAATCATTGAGGAGTAAATACAAATGCTAAAAGATAACCAATTAAGTAACTCGTCATCATCCATCCCTCCTCCAATCCCCTCACCTTTCCAAGTCTCCATCATCTATCATTTCACACTCTACATCTATGTATACACATTATTTAGCTCCCATTTATAAGTGAGAACATGTGTTATTCATTTTTCTGTTTCTGAGTTGTTTCCCTTCAGATAATGGCCTCCAGTTCCCTCCATGTTGCTGTAAAAGACATGATTTCATTTTTTATTGCTGAATTGTATTCCATTGTGTTATATATACCCCATATTTTCTTTATCCAATCATACGCTGATGGACATTTAGGTTAATTCTATATCTATGCTATTGTGAAAAGTACTGCATTAAACATATAAGTACAGGTATCTTTTTTGTATAATGATTTCTTTTCTTTTCTTTTGGGTAGCTACACAGTAATGGGATTACTGGATCAGATGGTAGTTTTAAGTTTTCTGAGTAATTTCCATATTGTTTTCCTTAAAGGTTGTACTAATTTACCCACCAACAGTGCATAAGTGTTCCCTTTTTTCTGTATTTTGACAAAGTGTTATTTAATAATCTCTTAAGTTAGCTCCATCATCATGAATCTTTTGAGTGTGAATGTTCACATTCATTGTGTCCGGTATCTCTCATGGCAGTGGGTTTCTAGTTTGATCTACAGCTTTAAGCTGAGAGCTCATCTTTGGTAGAAGTTGGCTTCTATGGGAATCATTTGTGAACTGTGAGTTGTAGCATTTCCACATGAGAGTTTAGTTTCACCTCAGTTCTTATTGACTTCCCTATTTCTGAACTACTCTTTCCTTTTATTTCCTTCTTTCTTCCCTTCCTTCCTCTCTCCTACTTCTTTCTTCCATCTTTTTGTCCTTCCTCCCTTGTTCCTTCCTTCTTTTCTTTCTTTTCCTCCATTTCTTCCCTTCCACCCTCCTCCTCTCTCTCTCTTTCTTTCCATTCCAAAAGCCAAGAATTGTCTCAATTGGGTATTTTACTTTTTGGCTGTTGAACTCACTCACATATTTCTATAAAAGTTACACTTTGCTCAAATATATATATATTTAAATGTGTTTGAGTTGGGAAGGATGGTTCTTGCTGTTTCTTGTCTGGGTGTCCTTGTCTATATTCTTCATTTTTATGAATGACATTAATAATAACACAAAGGCCAAAGCTCAAAACCTGATAGAACTTAGTTTTCATGTTTCCTTATTCTCTATATGTCTTTAGATGTATCCAGTTGATTGTTGTTTTGTTCTGTTTTATCATCCCCACTGTCACTGCTTTAATTCAGTCCCTTATTATCTCTCTTGTGGACAAGAGCAATATCCTTCTCACTGGTTCTGTGTGTCCATCTGCCCATGGCTACATTGCTGCTAGAGTTACCTTTCTAAACACAAATCTGAGCATGCGAATTCACTACTTAAAACCTATTAATGATGTCCTTTCCTCGTACTGAAAATTAAACTTTCTTGATTTTGTGGATTTGCTGAGTCTTATTTCCTGATATCTCTACACACCCATGTTTCTGCAATATCAGAATATTTCTAGTTTCTTGATTTGCCCAGCTGCCTTAGACCTCTATGCCTATACACATATCCTTTTTTCTACAATACTCTTAAGCTTCACTCTTGCCCTATTTATTCATTGTACTCTTCGTTTGTTCACATTGCTATAACAGATTTTAGACTGGGCAATTTATAACAACAGAAATTTACTTCTTATAATTTTGGAGACTAGGAAGAGCAAGATCAAGGCGTCAGCAAATTTCGTAGCTGGTAAGGACTTGCTCCTCAGGCCTCTTTTACAAGGGCACTAATCTCATTCATGAGGGTTAGGCCTAATCACCTTTCAAAATGCCCCACCTCTTAACACTATCACATTGGGGATTAGGTTTCAACATGTGAATTTGGGAAGCAGGGAAAAACATTCAGACCACAGCATACCCATACTTATGCTTGAAAATTCAATGTAAACGTTATATCTTTTTCTAAAGGAATTCCTGACTAGCCCAAATCTGACACATAGTAGCCATGAACTCATTCATGTAATGGCCATATAAACTTAATTTTTTATATTCAAGTTCCATGTATGTAATTCCTATAATCATTCTTTGTATAACATGTTTTCTCAACTACTTATTTTCTTCGACACTTTTGTCTTTTAAAAAACTAAGTTTCTTTGTTTCTTTGATTGTGACACTCATAATTAAACACACCCTAACAGAAGCCTTTCTAATGTCAGATTCTTCACCTGAGTCTATTCATTTCCTTTCCAGTCTATCAATTGGCCTTCCATGTTGTAAATTCCTTAGCCTTGGGGTTCATGGTGGAGGCCTTTTTAGGATGGATGGAGATCAAATTGGCTCAGTACGTAGATGTCCCAGAATGGTATTGTTGCAAAAGGCATGAAGGGACACATAAGAATAGAGATGAAAAGAGATATAAGAATAAACATGAAAAGAGACTTCACAAGATTTATTGAAGAACTAATGTTCTAGAAATCATGGGAAGACTCTGGTCCTAATGTTGACACTGACCCACCAGATGACTCTGGGAACCCAGACTAATTACCCTGCTTCTCAATTCTCCAATTGACAAAACACGGGGATTAAAATAGGGAGTTAGTAATGCCTCTGTAATGTGAAATTCTTTTACTCTAATTGTTAAATTGCCCAAGTTAAATTATTTGCATGAGAAGAGGAAAAATTTTTTTAAATAATAATTGTCATGAATTCTATAAAAATTAAATAATTTTAAATGGATAAATTCTACTTCAGCAAGTAAATCTGGGAGTATGTGAGAGAATAATATATTAATAAAAGACACTAAGCTGATTATCAAAGTATTAGATACATGG
Organism: Aotus nancymaae; assembly: GCF_030222135.1. NCBI lineage: Eukaryota > Metazoa > Chordata > Mammalia > Primates > Aotidae > Aotus > Aotus nancymaae. The sequence continues at coordinate 355,330 of NW_026988453.1, forward strand.
GAAGAAAATATAAAGACTTCAAAATAAATGTTATATAGTTTAAAAAGCTGGCAGATTTATAAAGCTTTGTAACAATCAGCCATAGAAATTGCATTTTAAAGTGTGACGAGTGAGCAGTTTTAACAATGGAAAAAGGCTCTGTACTATCACTAACACCAATTACAGAAGAAAGCTTTTGGATATTAATGAATGGATGTTTTCATGAAGCATCTAATAAAAATACAATTTTAAGGACTAACAATTTAATCTGTGAAAAATATTGTTGTATTTAAAGCAAATATATTTTCTAAATAAGCAAACATGTTTGCATTCATCAATTATGGTAAAACAAAAGCTCAAGAAATCCCAAAGCATGTAATTTCATGAACCGAGAATAAAATGAGCTCTGGGTTTGTGGACAAAATCTGCCCCTAAATGATCTCCAGAATTCTGTTCATTTTATGCAGTAAAGTTTTATTCTATCTTGGCACAACTTACAAACAACAGAAATCTGAGTTGTGGGAATATAATTTATAAACAGAAAAAAATGTCTGTGAATTGTGTTCTGAAGATGAAAGTAAATACATAGGAACATATGGTATTCCTTTAAAAGTTGCCAGATCATAATTGTGTGGTAAGACAGTTATCAGAAATTAATCCCTCTGTTGAGGGCAATTGAAGACACTATCCTAATGTAGGACCTTTGGAGGAGCCAGCATTAACAGAAGAAAACTCGTAGCAAAGGCTTGAGGTGGGGATGAATCCAATCCAGCCTGAAAAAAATCTGCACCAGGTTTGAAAAATCACCCCATCCTCCAGTGTAAGTGATGCTAAGAAGCACAAACTGCTTTTTGAATCTAAGTCCCTGTGTTTTCTCTGAAGGAGCCGTAAGTGGGGTGGGACAGAGATGGCACCTGGGAGCTCTGAGGCACCTGCTTCTCTCTGAGACAGACAGGCATCAGGAGCCAGACTGGGACCAGACCACCAGCAACAACACATCAGAGGATGTTCTCTAAGGAAGACCATGGCACTTAAGAACATTAAGTACCTTCTTATCTTCTACCTCAGTTTCTCACTGCTCATCTACATAAAAAGTAAGCCTTTCCCATGTCTTGAACTTTGGGCATTTTTTCCTGGTTTATTTCTGGCTTATTATATTTCTTACAAATAATGGATAATGTTGCATGTTCTATAAAATACAATGCTAAAAAGGGAAGTTTTTATTTGTTTTTTTAAGTGTTCCGTGTTAAAAAATATCGTGATACCAGTCGATGTGAACAGTCAATTTTAAGATCCTGTGATTTCCAATAGGCATTCATGTGCAGAAATTTTGTTTTTAGCTTTTGTGGTAGTGAGCTGGAGAATGAAATGGTCACATAGAAAAGAAGATATTTTGTCGTGTTTACACTTTTACAAAATAGATTTGGCACTTACTAATTGATACCCTTTAAAAGAAAGTTATTCCTGAGCTATATTTCATTTTATCCCACATGCTATATATTTATCTTCACTTTAAAATAACTCTGTATTGCAACATTTGCTCTCATAATCCAGGGGATAGTCTCAATGTTTCCCAAAAAGTAATGGTTCAAAGTGTTTCTTTCACCAGAGAAATGGGCTTTTACTGTTATGTGTTTCTGTTTTATAAATGAAGATATTATTTCCCATGAACTTCCCCAAATAGAAACAAGAGCAATGTTTCTGGGATAATCTTGTCAGTTCTATGGCAGGATGGAAAATCAAAGGAGACCAAACGGTCCCAGTTGTGTGTTTATGAAGGACAGTAGCTATTGAACACGTTTAAAACGAAGACAGGGAGAGTATGTGCTTGTTAAAGGAGCCATGTGATTTGTGTCTGTTGAATCTGAATATCAATAAGGCAAAGCACAGAGCAGCTGTCGTTGAACAAGACAACTTGGTGTTAGCACACAGTGTTGTGTAATCTGGGTCACCTTCTGTGGCTGCACCAGTGAGATTGTTACTTGTACGGTTTATAGCTGAACATATATCAGAGTTTGGGTGAAGAAATAAGTAAATGCTATGAGTAGGTAGCTGAAGGCAAGTAGGGAGATGCCAAGTCAAACTTTGACAAATGATCAGTAAAATACTTGACTGCAACACACATGCAAAGGATTTTTTTCCAGAGATATCCTTGTTAAAGAGTTGTTATCTAAGTATTTATTTACCCTCCTTGAAACTTAAAGTGGGCCCCAGATAATGTGAAATGAGGAAGAGAAGTGCTGCATTTAGTTGTGCAGGTAGGAGGAGAAATAAAAAATAAGAAAAAAGAAATAAGATATAAAATGAATGTGAAGTGAATTTATGATGTAGTTTATGGTGAAGAGCTTTGTCATTCAATGCAATATATATGAAAATTCCTAGAGTTTGCTGCAGTTTGTTTTAAAGGAAATGAATATGTAATATCTTTAATTAAGAGTATAATAGTTATAAATTGATAATTACATATACATCATTTGTTTTTGCTCTCTTTGAGTAGGCGATTTTATTGATAGATTCTAAGTATTTTGTAATTATTTGATTTATTCTTCAGCACAGTATTTTTAAAAAGTAAATTTGAAGTCTCATTTTCTTCTATTTTTAAGCAGGTGGACTTTTGTCTGTGTTAATATATTTGTTGGCAAGATATAATGATATTGCCTTCCCAATCAAAACACTTAGTTTAGACCTTTTAGCTGAGTTTTTTTCTACTTAACTTCGAAACATTCTGCAATCTAGAATCAGCTTTCCTTTCTACCTTTATCACCTAGTACTCTTGACATAAATTCTGTGTTCCAACCAAGTGAATAAAATAATATCTAGTAGTAAAAATTGCTAACATTGTGTTAAACATTTTATATATGCTATATTTCATTTACTTCTTACAGCAACCATATAAAACAGATACTACTATAGTAATTCACATTTTATAGAAGACGAAGGAAAGACTCAAATCGCTATATCAGTCTGTATCAAACTTTGATGCACGTCAGAGTTGGAACGCTTGGTTAAAATGTGCAGCCTGTCAAGTCTAACACCAGTTACTTAGTGTCTTTATAGTAGATCCTAGGAACCTATAATTTAACAAGCTCTTCATTTCAAACACAGGTGACCAGAAGCTCTGAGTAACACAATAAATCTTTGTTAAGAACCTACTACGTAATGATGCTAGGAATCATCAGAATAGTTAAATATAAACATATCCCTCTCTTCAAAGAGATTATTTAGGAGAAAAGATAAACAACACGAGCTTTATAAATGTTGTTCACTCTTATATACATAATCACTCTGTCAAGTAGAATTTATCATTAATTCCATTTTGCAGCTGAAGAAACTGAGGCACAAAGAGGTTTATTAATTTGCCCAAGGACATACTGCTAGTGAATGGTGGATCTGGAACGTGAACCTGGAGATCTGGCTCTGGAGTGTGGGCTCTTAACTTACATGTAATTACTTCCATGAAGTGATAATGCATAAGGGCTTTAACACTCTGCTCAGAACATAATAGCAAACAAAGAAATACCAGTTATCCAGGCACAGTGGCTCTGGCCTGTCATCCCCGCATTTGGGGAGGCTGAAATAAGATCACTTGAGCTTAGTTCAATATCAGCCTGGGCAACATAACAAGACCTCATTTCTACAAAAAAATGTAAAAAATTAATGGGGCATTGTGGTATGTGTCTGTAGTCTCTGCTACTAGGGAGGCTGAGGCGGGAGGATTTGCTTGAGCCAGGGAGGTTGAGGCTGCAGTAAGCCGTGATCCTGCCACTGTACTCCAGCCTGGGCAACAGAGCTACACTCTGTCTCCAAACATAAAAAGAAAGGGAGAAATAAATTTCAGTTGTTAATATCATATTAACTGAGGGAATTAATGATTCTTCCTTCTGAACTTTGAAACATGTTCCCTTAAATTTAAGATATAATAATCACCCCCAGCTCCATACTGTATTTTTGATTTAGAGTTCTGCCTTGCTCAGCTACCAGGGGAATGCTGTTTGTGTGTTGTCTAATACTCTTTATGTGTTCCAGTCGAGGATACGTGACATGAAGAATATTAGAGCAGAGTTCAGGAAGTGACATTCATTTTCTGTTCCTCAGCAGGTAGACATTCTCCTAACTTGAAGTTGCAATGAATTTGTCCTGATGGTTTTCATACCTGTTCCGTCATTTTGCAAAACTTGTTCCAATGTGTGAGACCAGTTAATTTTTTTTTTAAGACGGACTTTTGCTCTTGTTACCCAGGCTGGAGTGCAATGGCGCGATCTCGGCTCACCTCAACCTCCGCCTCCTGGGTTCAGGCAATTCTCCTGCCTCAGCCTCCTGAGTAGCTGGGATTACAGGCACGTGCCACCATGCCCAGCTAATTTTTGTATTTTTAGTAGAGACGGGGTTTCACCATGTTGACCAGGATGGTCTCGATCTCTCGACCTCGTGATCCACCCGCCTCGGCCTCCCAAAGTGCTGGGATTACAGGCGTGAGCCACCGTGCCAGGCCCCAACTAACTTTTAATAATTCAAAGAGCCATTATTTTCTGCTTCTGATGTACTAAAAGAGAAACTTATTAGAAACAGACTCCCCTGTGATCCATTATTCAGAGATTGTTTTAAATAATAAAAGTACTCTGTGATGAACATTTTGGGACCTCGATGTATGAATCTGCTGTGAAGAGTTTTACAGAAACTATCATACCGTGAATTAGGAAAACAATGTTTCTTTCTCTAGTCCTTTATAAATTTGGGAGTTAACTAAATATTTACAATCTAAATGCCACATCTAGATTAATTTACAAGTAACCGTTTTAATCTATATTTAAAGTTTGGTCACAGCATGTAAATAAAATGTGGTTTGATAAAATTACTATTAGAGTTAATAGAACAAATGTCAAAGAGTTTGGGGTAGCATTCAATCTTCTAAAAACCCTTGGCAATTACTAAGTAACTGATTTGAATGGAGTAATTTTAAAAAGTACTTTCTTTCTAATATACCCAAAAGAATGAAGAACAAATAGAACCTATAAAGATTAAATATGGTCTGGCTTATTCAATCTTAATTCCAGTATTAATAAATAATTGAATTTGCTTAATAGGTCAGAGAAGGTTGATGTTATTCATTAGGGAGTAATCACATATTCTTAAAATTCTGCATGTGTAGAAACATTGAAAACTTTGATAGTCACTATGCAAGTTAATACCTTGCAGTGACATTTTGTAAAGCACCTACCTAATTATTAATATGAGAAAAAAGTATCTTTTTGCTTCTTCATAAATAAAATAATCTCATCAGTTTACAGTAAAATCGTCACTACTCCATGAAGGTTACCCGGTGTTTGCTACATCACATAATAGAATTAACTGTGGCTTCTTTTGTTAGATACTTCTCTTAGGCAAATGAGATTTTCTGGAGAATTGCATGCTTTTTTTCATCTTTGGTGATTTTCAAAAATTATCATTCATGGTCTCGCAATATCAAATACTGAAATGTGAGTGAACAAGAAAAGTCACAGTTTTCCATTCTATTTTCAATCGTATTGCTGATTTGTCAGGAAGTCTCTGAGGAGTTCCATTTTCTCCTTTAAAACTATGAAAATGGGAGGATTACTCTTCCCCATCACATCATCCTCTATTCATACCAGCATTCCTATCTGCACTTACATTGTATTTTGCATTTTTCTTCTATGGTATGCATCACGATTTGAAAATATTATTTTCATATTGATTTATTTATGTTTTACCTGTGGGATTATAGGACATGGTTGTAGGAACTATGAGTGTTTGGCTAAGAGATGTATCCCAAGTCAATGGGTTGCTACTGCCTAACTCAGGGTAGTCACTTATGGAATAGTTATGAAATGAGTAAATTAGTAATTGAATGTTCACAGCACTTGTTATAATAATCTTCATTTCTAATGACATTTTTGAATTTTTAAGTTTTACATTATTTAACTTTTTATAACATATATGCTTTATTATTTTAGAAAAGTTTTAGATTTACAGAAAAATTGAGAGGATAGTACAGAGGATCATATAAGCCCGATTTCCCCCATTATTGACATCTTACATTATTATGGTAGATTTGTTACAATTAATTAACCAATATTGACACATTATTATTAACTAAAGCACGTAGTTGATTCAGATTTTACCTGACATCCTTTTCCTGTTCTACTATCCCATCCACAACATCACATACATTTTGCTGTCTTGTATCCTGAGGTTCCTCTTAGCTGTGACAGTTCCTCAGGCCTTCCTTGTTTTTGATGACCTTGAAGGTTTTGAGGAGTTCTGACCAGGTATTTTATAGATTCTCCCAATATTAGAGTTAGTTTTATGTTTTTCTCATGGTAAAACTGGAGTTATGGGCTACTGGGATGAAGACCACAAAGGCAAAGGGTTATCCTCATTATATCGTATCAGTGATATTATCCATGATTTATACAGTCAACATAATATGTGACTGCTGATGTTAACCTTAATTGCCTGGAAGGTGGTGTTATTGGGTTTCTCTGATAGCTGTAAAGATATTTCTTTTATTCTTCTCTATACTTCACTCTTAAGAAGGAAAATCACTATGTGCAGCCTACACTTAAGAAGTTTGGAGTCATGCTCTCCCTCCTGGAGGGAAAAATTTACATAAATTATTTGAAATTCCTCTGCATAGGAGATCTGGCTCTTCTCTTTCATTTATTAATTTATTCAATTGTTTATTTATATATCAGTATGAATTTATTGACATTTATTTTACACTCTGGGTTATAATTTGATACTCCTTCATTTTGTTACTCAAATTGTTCCAGCTTTGGCCTTTGGGAGTTCTTTTCAGTTGGCTCCTATTTTATTTTGACATACTCCCCATCAATGTGGGGTGCTTTTTTAAAAAGCATTTTCTTCCTTTCTGGCTCTACAATCTATTTCAGACTCATCTTGTGTATTCCCTGACCCAATCCTATCATAAACCACCATTTCTCCAAGGAGCCCTGGTTCCTTTTATCAGAGAATGGTAACAGAAACCAACATCTGGATGTGAGGTGTGCTTGTTGCTGCTGGGGTGTCATGTCTTTTAGGCAATCTCAGACAAAAGAGCACAGATATGTGTCTATGTACCAGCCTATGTATATGCATGTTTCTATAAATACCTTTGAATGTAAATCTGTGCCTGTCTGTATTAAGCTAAACATGAGTTCATATTGATGCCTTTAACTCCATTTTCACATGGATCATTTTGGCTGTCTCCCCTTGCTTATCTGTAAACTCCAATTCCAACAGCTAGAAACCTGATTTCCACTATCTGTCATTTATTCACTTGTTTAAATTCAGTGTACATACATAGCAGTATTAGACGTTAACCCATACACCTGTAGGAAACAACTTTATCCATTTAAATACAGTATACCTATTTCCTTTTGTCTTTAGTTTTTCAGACTCCACTTGTTTCCAAAACTACTTAGGTGAACAGTTTTTCCCCCAACCCCTTCTGTGAGATCATCTCATACACTTGTATTGCAGTTAGATTGTTGTGTCGCAGTCTGAATTACTTCCTGGGATTTCCTTGACTTCCTAAATGATTTTCTAAATTTGCATGCAATTGGATTGACTCTTTGTACTGTAAACTTCTGTATATTTTGACAAATGAGCCATTAAAGTACTATGCAGAATAATTACTATTCTAAAAATCTGCTGTGCTTCTTCCCTGCACCCTCGATTCTCTGGCAGGCAGCCACTGATCTCTATAGTTTTGCCTTTTATAGGATGTCATAAAATTGGAACCATACAATGTGTAGCCTCTTTGAGCCAGTTTCTTTCCCATAGCAATATTTATTTAAGGTTCCTCCATGTGCTTTTGTGACTTGATAGTTCATTTCTTTTTGTTATTGAATAATCTTCCATTATATAGATGCACCACAGTTTGCTTAAACATTCACCTACTAAAGGACATCTCTGTTCCCTTCAGTTTGGGGCTATTAAATTCATTTCCTAGGGTTACAGTAACAAGGTACTACAAACTGAGTGGCTTAAAGCAACATAAATTTATTCTGTCATAGCTCTGGATGCTATTAGTCTGAAATCAAAAGTTAGAAGTATCTTGCTGTCTCTGAGACTCTACTTGGAATCCTTACCTGCCTTTTCCTAGCTTCGAGTGGTGTCATTCAGTCCTGGGTATTTCTTAGCTTGCAGCTGCATCACTCCAGTCTCTGCCTCTATCATTACACGATGCTTTCACTTTGTCTATCTACCTCTCGTCTATTCTTCCTATAAGGACATCAGTCATATTGGAGTAGATGTACCCTAATGACCCCATATTAACTTGATTACATCTGCAAAAACCCTATTTACAAATAAGGGCACATTCACAGTTACTGAGGGTTAGGACTCTGACATACCTTGGGGACACAATTCTCCCTATAACATTTACTGTGAATAAAACTCTGATATATGATTATAAAAACTACTTGATTAATAACACTTTTATTGAGCAAAATTAACCTCATGTGCAAATTGGTTTACAATGGATATTTTAAACATAGTAAGTGCTCAATAAATATTTATGGAATAAATAGTTGTTATGTTTCAAGAGACACGATATGAATATCCTTATGTTAGCATGTGGTAGAAGAAAGATTATGCTAAACAATGTGCCCATATTTTTCTCTTATTTTTTCCCTTCTTTATACTGTCTCTACGTTTTACATATTCCGCCTTTCACTTTGAATTAAGGGTTCAGAAATTTCCTCCTATGTAAATTTGCCCTATGAAATTAACTTAGAGTCTGATCAATATGTAAAATAGCACTAGAATTGGGTGGAAACATGTTTTCATATTTCCTTGGAACAAATAGTTTGGCCATCTTCCATATTTGAATGTTCATTTCTTTAACCTACTTTTTTTTTTTTTTTTAACAAACTGCATTCATTACTTGGGGCACCAAAAGATTACTGTCTTTTATTACTGATTCAAAACAGTGATTACAAGTTATTTTACTGTGCAGTAAAAATTATAGACAGAAACACAATCATAATAATGCATCACCTGTGTGAAAAAGTTATTGCTGCAAACCCGCAACTGATTATTCCAATGGTGATGCTCAATTTGTTGAGGTAATTTCATTTTCTCTTCTTGTATTCAAAAGCACAAATTTGAGATCATCTGACTAGACACAATTAGTTGTTGTAGAGAGCTGGTCTCTGTGCAAAGAAAACTGAATTGTGTGGAGATTAAACCATAAACTCAGCCTCATTAGCACTCTGCTCTCACTAATTTGCCTAAAGTAAAATAAGTATTTAAAGGTTCCAAGAATTCTGATGTAGAGAAAAGAGTCATCCATCTGGGAATTATCAGGACAATTATGTGGAAAACCAAAAAGACTGCACAATGAGGTTCATCTAGGTTACATATCCGCCATTCCCGCCTTGGTAGATGTTAGTCACAAGAGTGGGAGAGTAGTTAAAATTATAAACATCTTTACTCTGAACAGATTTTAAAGGTGAAATGAAAACTTTTATTATTTAGGACTAACTTTTTTTTCTGGGGAAAAAAAAAAAAAAAAAAGTCCTCCCAAACCCTGATTTGTAAACAGCAGATACAGTTTGTAGACTAGGAATTCTCACTTCTCCCCAACCCCGTTTCACATGTCTTTAGCACCTACACCAGAGGTGGGTAAGGAAAGAGAAGAAAAATGAAATGTAAAGCTTTATGTTTTATATATAAATGCCTGAAAATTACATCAAACTCAATATTGCAAGAAGCTACTTAATACTTTCATGGACTAAGAGTCTTAAAAGAAGCCTTAACAGCTACTCATTATAGTATTAACTATATTTCTACGATTTCTCCTAAAGCAATTATAAAATAATTAAAGCATTACTTTCTGTAATTATAAACTCAAATAATTATAGATGTAAATACAAATTGCTTTCTCTTTACTAATCTCATTATATCAAATTTCTTTTATTTTCTGGCTTTCTTTTTACGACCCCTCTATGGAGCAACTGAAATCAGGAAATGTGGGTGCTGTTTAATTCTTTCTGCTCAGCTGCTTCAGCTAGCAGGCTAGCTATATGAACTGCTTGAAGTTCAGAATAGCCCTAGAATTAAGGCAAAGTTTGCATAAATTTAGTTTTTCTGTAGGCTTGGAAAGATGCAATTGTGTCCATATAGAGGGACTCAATGTCAATAGTGGAAGCAGCCCACTACCCGCTACTCTTTTATTCCCATATTCCTTGTTTTTGAGGATAATAAATCTCTAAAACCTTTTTTTTTTTAAATTAGAGGACTCTATGATTCATGCTTTCTTTGCCTACCAGACACAATTAACTTCTGTTACCCAATTTATCTATGCCAAACATGAGGCTGAATGTTTTTACAAAGTTTTATCTCATTTAATTCAAAGCTTGTGATGAAGATTTTATTATTTCCATTTTGCAGAGATATCTAAGGCTTGGGGTGCACAGGTGAAGCCACTAAATTGTTGATTTAGATACTTAAATTATTTTTTAATGTGAATAGTTTTCACACAAGCGTATCACACAGTCAGAATTTGAAAATACCAATGTCACTATTCCTAAGACCATGGACAAAGACTTTGGTCCTTCTGAATTAAATAGCCTTCTATAGATGCATCATGGAAACTCTGCATCCAGACTTTTGGCTCTATAAAGGGAAGCATTCATGTAAATATAATTGTCAATCATAAATCAGAAAAACAAGGGAGAGAGATGCAGTGAAAAGATCGTCAATCAAGCTTGTAAGTAGGTTCCACCTGTGAATAATAATCTATTGCTAAAAACCATAAGAAATACAGGTATTAAAGGTAATTTATCATGTGTTCATCACCAGCTACATGTGCTGCAAGTATAACTTCAAATGTCAACATGCTGTATACCGTCAAAGGGAATTTGTTGTGTGACTGATGATAGAATTTCAGAAACTCATCAGCTCTGGGAATAAACTGGCTTTTAAAAATCCAGATATCATACCAAACATGTATTCCATCATGTACATTTCTTTAAGGTGTTCTTTTTAACTCTAATAGGCAGTAATGCATACTGGAATTGCTCAGATTACACATTGTCACCAAGATATATTTCATTAATTCTTAGGGTCAGTTGTAGTCCTTGCCATTAATATAATTATTTTTTTAAAGAAGGATGGTTTTTATTATGTCCTTCTTCTAGTAGATATTTTACTGTTTATCGTTCATGGCTGGTAAACTTGTATTTATGAACTCTCAGACATTTAACTCAACATGCTTTTGTTTCATGACATACATGTAACCATATTTTATAAAGTACATTGGTCAGTGAGGTTGTGTGTATGACATTGGATTAAAAAAATTAATGTGTAAAATAAATACATGGGGGGGGGGCAGTCATTTAAGTGATGAGTTTCTGAGCTCCAACTCCAGATGCTATGATTTTATTGTTCCTGTGTAGGACCAAAAAATCAATTTAAAAAATAAGTTTTATGTAATTCTGATTCATGTCATTTACACACTAGGTTTTAAGAGACGCTAATCCATAGGTAAACCTGGAAGTTGGTAGATTATTGATTCTTAAAGTGTGGCAAAGACTGGTGTGAGGGAAAAAGTGGAAAGAGTGGAAGTGGGAAAAGGGCACAGCTGGGACTTAATGGAAAAATGAAACAGTGGGAAGTGATGTGAGATGAGGGTGTGTGGGCCGTGTCCACATAATTAAAGGCTTTAAATGCTATAATGAATTATCTTATACTAGAATTTTCTTGTAGTCAGAGGTTCCCAAATGTTTTCATATTGCGGCCTGTAGAGAGAGGATAATATCTGTGCACCATACTTGCTCATGTAGTCAAGACTGTTGACAACCAGAGTTGATCACTTGGTGGCTTTTGCAGCTCTGTCACCCTTTAGCCTACTCTTCCCGTGTTGGAAAGTGCCACGAAAGGGGGTTGAAGGCCACTGAAGGACTTTAAATAGGAACCCTGGCATGCTCAGACTTGACCAAAATGAGGAGGGACTAAGAAAGGGCAAGCGAGGCTGTGGTTAGAGAAACCTAGTGTGAAATGACGGAGACCTCAAACGGTGTGGTCCTGGGAAGGATGAAGCAGAGTGGGCTTCGATACTCCAGGGGAACATTAACTTATTCTTTGATGAGAAATGGGTGAGAGCAAAAGGGAGGATAGTGAATAATGATTTCCAGGCCCCCAGTTTATGTATCTTAAATAATGGTATGACATATCTAAAATAGTAACACACGGAAAACGTAGGATGAATTGTTACAATTTAAGTGTTTTTATTTTGGAATATCACAGTGACATGTTGGTGAAGCTATCCAGCAGGCAGTTGGAGATATCCCTCCAAAGTTCAAAGGAGAGACCCAGTTAGAAGATAAAGAGTTGAGTCCTTACTTACAAATTCAGTAACTATCACGATGCCCATCCTATGGAGTACTTATTAGAATAAGAAGAGAGAATACAAAAAACTGGAGAAAAGTTCTCTAAAATAATTTACACTATGGATTCAAGGCTTAAATATTAGTGCTCTAACTCATTGGTTCAGTAACTCTTCTAGGAGAAATAGTAGAAAATGAGAGCAAAAAATAGCATGTGAAGGAAACCATACGTTATGTATAGTAGTGAAAAGTTAGAAATAAGCTTAACATTAATCAAATTTGCACGTTTATACTAATAAAATGCTTGAAACGTAAATTGTGATGGATGCTTTGGGATCAAAGAAATAAATGCAATCCAGTAATCAAAAGTAAATTGAAGCAATTTAAATATTTCCTGCAGTCTCTTAAGGTACACACACATATACACACATGTACAATCGTAACACAACGCACAGAGAAATATTCTTTCTCCATTTTATGTTCTCAATACCCTGTAAAAATATTATTTCTCCATTGTTATAGCTTCAGTGTCTCTCACTACTTCCTAAGGTCTGACCCGTGAAAAATGTTAGAACTTTCTCTTAAAATCCTCCTCATGGGTTCTTTTTTTCTTTCAGAAATAATTTTCTGCTCTTTCTTGTGTAAGTCCCCTCTCCTAGGTTCCCAAATTTTTAAAATTTATTTTTGGTTATCTTGATTCTGTATCACAAAAGCTCAGGAATAAAACTAGTGAAGATAAAACTTTTAATATAGGTTAGGAAAGGCGTATGGAAGATGAGCAGAGCCAAATGTACTACAGTGGGCGAGGGAGCAGGGAAGAATGTCAGCACCTGGTCAAAAGGTCATTTTTTGTTTTCCAAAAGGTTAAAAAAAAACCACACACAGATATCAAATTTTATATAATCTATGATATGAAATTTGTGGTGTAAAAAACATGCTTGGAACACCAAGGAACAATTCTGGAGGGAAACATTTTAGAATTTTTTTTTTTACTACGTGTTTTTGGGAGAACAGGTGGTATTTAGTTACATGAGTGAGTTCTTTAGTGTGATTTGTGAGATTTTGGTGCACCCGTCACCTGAGCAGTATACACTGAACCCCATTTGGAGTCTTTTGTCCCTCGCCCCTTTCCCACCCTTTTCCCCTGAGTCTCCAAAGTCCATTGTGACATTCTTATGCCTTTGCATCCTCATAGTTTAGCTCCCACTTTGAGTGAGAACATATGATATTTGGTTTTCCATTCCTGAGTTACTTCACTTAGAATAATAGTCTCCATTTTAATTCAGGTTGCTTCAAATGGCTTTAATTCATTGCTTTTTATGGCTGAGTACTATTTCATCATCTATCTACACACACACACACACACGTGCACGTGCACACACACACACACACACACACACATATATATATATATATATACACACACCAAAGCTTCTTTATATCACAGTTTCTAGAAATTTAACAACAACTATCATGGGATATTGAGATTACAAGGGATTGCAACATTTTTCTTTAATCTTGTTATAGGTTCTATACTTTCTATAAGTAGTCAAAAAAATCTTCAATAAACATAAAACAGAATATTTATATTAAAAAGAATTTTATTTAAAAAAAATTTAGATATGCAAACAATACATTGTAAGTCACAGAGCTACTGACAGAAGTAGTTATATCTAGACAAAAATATTAAGTAAATATTTGCTGTTTTTAAATACTAAAAAGTTATATTAGAAAAATGTCAGTTTCAAAAATATGCAAGAAAGGAGAGATCATTTATTTCAATTGTAAGCTATGTGTGTTTGAATCATTTTATTTAAATTCTATGTTTTCTCATCTCAAATTGGGAATAATTATTTTAAACTGCATAGGAGTGTTATGAGGATTAAATAAAAAATGAATGTGTGACATTCACCGGGTCTTAGCTTCAGATTGACAGTCAAACTTGAGATTCACGGTAGACTTCATCAAGCACCAGTTCTGCTTGTCTTGAGGAAAACACACAGGACCAGTGTCATAGCATGCACAACAACGACACAGCAGAGGTCTCGTGATTCCCAGACACAGCTTTGGATGTCCCAGTCATTCTGCACTGTGGGTGTGGTGGCCACAGGAATAAAGTTGATTGAATACAACTTCAGCTGGGGAAAACCATCAGCTCTGAGATCCTCCCTTCCGTTTTTATATCAAGCTATGTGTATGTGACAGAGCAGTCACATCTAATCAGGTTTATGTGATTAGCCCCATTTCAGGGCAGCTCCATTTCATTAGTTCCCAATTACTTGTTAAGCAACCTTGACAATGAGTTACACAGGATTAGTCTCTTCCATGGGACTCTCATTTATCTTGCATCAATATAGGTAAATATCTAACTATTCCTCAGTTGCTGCTGCAAATCAAAGGTCTAGTCTTCAGGCATTTCCAGAGTGAAGGCCAAAGAAACAGCTGTTAGTCCTGTTTCAGTATGTAAAATGCTCAGGATAGTGCCTGACACATACATAGTAAGCAAATAAAAATCTTAACAGAACGATTGTATTTGTTTTTTCAAAATTGACAAATAACGTGTTTATTCTTATATTGTAATTGAAAAAAATAGAACAAAGGAATCCACTGCTTGGTTGGAATATCTTTTCTTCGTTGGTAGTTTTCAAAATGGTTGTTGCTAAAATCAGAGGTTCTCCCTATGTGTCTGTCAAATTCCTTTCACATCAAATAAAATTAAATCACATGATGTCCTTGAATCATGTTGTGTTACAGGTCAGTGGTTATCACAGAAGACTTTAAATATTCATTACAGGAATATTGAGGGATGATGGCAAGTTGTGATCTTGAGAGTTGCTGCTGAAATAGGCTATTGGAGTGTGAGTTGGTCATTAAACTGTGAAGGATCATTCATATCAACACGAAAGTCACCTTGATTAGGAAGTTACTAGTTGGTAACTGGGAATATTGGTTGAAAAAACTGGAAGAGTGGTGAAAAGAGAAGTTGGTGCAAGAGCACGGCTTGTAAGAGGATTGTGCAAGAAGATGGTAAACTACTTTTTATAATAAATAACCATGAATTTTGGGGTAAGAGTGAAAATAAAGAGATGATGGGGACAGAATAATGGATAGAAGAATAGATGAGGCAACTTGGTAGAAGGCCTCACCCTTTAGAGGAAAATAGCCAGTAAAAAATTTCTCTCAGGGCCGGGCGCAGTGGCTCACGCCTGTAATCCCAGCACTTTGGGAGGCGGAGGCGGGTGGATCACGAGATCAAGAGATCGAGACCATCCTGGCCATGGTGAAACCCCGTCTCTACTAAAAATGCAAAAATTAGCCGGGCGTGGTGGCACATGCCTGTGGTCCCAGCTACTCGGGAGGCTGAGGCAGAAGAATCGCTTGAACCCAAGAGGTGGAGGTTGCAGTGAGCCGAGACTGCGCCACTGCACTCCAGCCTGGCAACAGAGCAAGACTCTGTCTCAAAAAAAAAAAAAAAAAAAAAAAAAAAAAAAAAATTCCTCTCAGTAGGATGTACAACAGACTAGTTGTGAACACGTCAAATTCTCATTTGTAACACATCGGTGTTACTATAAAGCCTCTCTCTCTTGCCAGATCTTCAATTTGATTTTATTACTTTTATAGCTTTGGGAGTGGAATGGTAGCAAATATTACAACTGGGCTATGAACTGATATAACATGACTCACATTGGCCTCTCTGTTGAAGCCAATGTGATAGAAACAACTGCTCTTGAGATATCACAGTCCACACCTTTGATGTGGTGACTGACAGCAAAGTGAGGTGTAACCCATGGTGTGGTGGATACTTCTGTGCAGCAGTGGAGTACAGGTGGATGACTCAGGAGACTAAGCTCCTTCTCCCGTATTTACCAAGGACGGCTGTGTCAGGGGAAACACATATGCTGATTAAATACTGAAAGAGAATCATCTGGGTAGAGTTAAACATTCTCAATAAATATTCATCTTTAACAATTACTAATTAATTTATTTTACTTATTCTTTGAATTTGAGCAGAATCTCTCTCTCTCTCTCTCTCTCTCTCTCACACACACACACACACACACACACACACACACACACTCTCTCTCTCTCTCTCTCTCTCAATTCCTTGGGCTTGTGTGTGCTCTCAAGGCTAAGACTGTAAGGTCACAATGTTTCCTGTGATCCAGACTTGAAAGACTGGAAGACTTTCTCCATACTCCTTGTAGCTTGGTATTATTCCTAACTTCTCAGCCCCTTCATGGTTTTTTACAGGAAGGAAAAGCTAATTATTGGTGCTCCAGGACTTGGCAAAGCCAAGGAAAAAAGAGATTTTTCTTTTCCTTCATGTGGTATCAGTTTGATTGCTTGTTTTCTAGATAATAGGAGAAGGTTTCCTCTCAAAGGGCCCAGTCTTTTCCCAATAGCAATAGTAACAACCTCATTTATTGAGAACTGGATACTTAGAATTGTATATAAACTCTGAATCTTATAAAACTCCTGAAAGCTACCTGTTATCTATACTTTAAAATAGTACAATTATTCTCATAGAAGTTCAGTGATTTGACACATTGACAAAGTAAGTGACAGAGCTGGGACAGGACTAAAACCTCTTGTTATTCTCACCATTCCCGTCTTGATAACCATAGACCTTAGTTAATTAAACATTAACTAACGATTGTTTGTAATTTGTCTTCCTAATAATAATGTAACAGGTTTCAAATTATCCTAATTACTAAAAGGCCTATACACCTGTAGCGAAACATGAATTTTGAAATATATTTGCACTATTCATAGGTCACAGGAGAGGTAAAATGAATTTCTGGAATATGGCCTGAATAAATAAGAGCTAATTAGAAAATGCAGTAATATGTTATATTTTAGAAATCAGAAAGGCAGAACTTGGTAATAAAGGGCTAGGTTGATAAACAGTAAGTTGAGAACCGTAAGTGGTTCTGGCCCTTGGAACTGCAAAATAGTTTCACCTGATGTAACCAGGCTAATATATTGCTCCTGGCAGCCTGCTCCCACATCCAAAATTTTCTCCTCAGAGTTTGTCATTTTTGTGAATCAGGCCTTCCAGAAAGTTCCAATTTCCAAAAGACGTTTTTAAATGAACGCATCAATTCGTAGATTTACTTTCAGTTTCCTAACTTAAAGTAGGGACTTGAAGCAAGAAAATCTAAAATAGATCAATGGTAGGGAGTTTGGGGGAGATTTTAAGCATATGAAATTGATGGTGGTCGTCTCTGTAACAGGGTCCCTGATTGACCCCAGAGCAGCATGGAGGCACTGACTTCTTGCAGGGGAGAGAGGCACTAGGGAAAGAAGATGTTAGAAACAATAACAAAGCAAAATTTCCTTATGTACAGTTTATCCAAGGGTGACTCACAGATAGAATTATTATACTCAGGAAGGAAAAAGAAATACAGCTAACCAAATGATCCACCTGGAATTACTTCTTTCTTAGCTACACAAACAGGTAAAAGCAAATACATGCATTACATTTTACAATTATATTCTGAAGAGGTGTCCACTTTTGAGCAAGGTGGAGTAAGAGGGACTGGATTCACCCTCCAACCTGAAGCAATAATGAAAAAAAAAAAAACCTGGCAACATATATGAAACAGTGATTTTCAAGACATCAGCTATTGGATAATGAAGAGTAGTTATCTCTAAGAAACAGGAAACAAACAAGGTGAGCCCTATTGCTTGAACTTACTACCTTGAGACATTTTCCAGGAAACAGCACAGAGAGAGGGATTCATGGAGAGCCGAGTGTTTGAGGAGACCCAGACAGATAAAATTCACGGGACAGAGTACCTGAGAGGAGAGCAGCACAGAGACAGACCAGAGAGCTGCAGAAGCTTCCTTTTAGTATTCAGCTGAGTTTATATCAGCACATGCAGGTGAGGAGAGTACCCAAGGCCTGGGAAAGAAGAAAGCTGAAATGATTAGAGATAATAACACCTGGCACTCATTGAGGGATAAGAATTGTATCTGCTCCTAGTAGCCAGATTGAATAACTTCAAGGTTTATGAAACATTTGGTAGGATATTACCTCAGTAGTTATAAATAATTTTTCTCCAGGTTCAGTATGCTCTTGTGCTGCTTAACAAATCTTAAAAGCAAGACCTAAAGAATCAAACTGTTTCTAAACAACTGCATTCCAGAATAAAGCTCAAGAAGCCATGCATAGAAACAGGAAAATAAGACCCAAATGAAGAGAAAAATCAATCAATCAAAACAGATCATAAATTGATCCAGATGTTAGAGTTACCCAATAAGGACACTGAAAGTTATTACAACTTTATTCCAGATGTTCAAAAAGTTAAGTAGACATGCCGAAATCTGAGAAACATTCAAATAAACTAATAGAGACAGAAACTACAAGGTATAAGATGAAAAGTACATTGGAAAGGCTTAATGGCAAATTAGATGTTTTAGAAAAGGTTAGTGAATTGAAGACATAGCAAGGGAAATGATCCAAAATTAAACACAAAGAGAAAAAAAATCAGAAAACAAAGCAAAGCAAAGCAAACAAAACACCCACAAAACTGCGACAACTATATAAAGTTTAATATATGCAAAATTGGAACCCCTAACAAAGGGAATGAGAAGAAGAAACGATGGTCAAACAATGGCCAAACAATGGCCCCCCCAAAAATCCCAAGTACAAGAAACACACACACACAAAACCATACCAATTTTCTTTCTTAATTATTTCTCTTTTCTGTTGTTCTGTTAACGAGCAGGAAATGTCTTCCTGAAATATAACTGTCTTCTCTAATTCTTGAATGCTATTTTGCTTTTGAAAATATTTTGTCTGTTTTTAATTTCTTCTATGGAAAATTGTGCTCTCACTTCACTCTAATTTTGGTTCCTCTGTAGGTGCTCCCTATTTTCTTTCTGGTTTCTTAATGCATTTTGTTTATCTTCAGTGTATCGTGATGTGCCTTGGTTGGGGATTTATGTTTACTGTATCTTTATTTTTTTTTAATGTTATTTATGATTCTTAAGACTTTTTCAGCTTCTTGAATGTGAAGTTTCACAAACCTCATGGGTTTGGGGAAAATCTGAGTCATTTATCACTTTGACTATGGTCTCTTCTCCATTCTCTCTGTTCTCTCTCTGGGTATTCCTTTTAGATGAATATCAGATCCTTCTATCACTGTTGTCTGTTAATCTTGCTAACATATTTTCCTTTCATCTATTTCTTTTCAGCTATGTCTAATATGCTCGAATTTATTGATTTAGTTGTAAATGCCAGTGCCTACATTTTCCTTTTCGACAGATCTATTTGCCTTCAAAATGGATCTATTTTTTTTATATAATGTGCTTTATTTTTTCATATTACAATTAAACATTTTATAAAGATATAGTTCTTACATGGTTATATATCTTCTATATAGATAGTTATATATCTTACCCTAGATAATTATGTATCTGTAGCTTTTCAAGTATGTAGTTGTTATATATATAGTTATTTTTATCTAGTTGTATAGAAGTTATATTTGTCAGTCTATTATATCAAGGGTTGGGATTTGCTCTCTTACCTGTTGTTTCTGCTAACTTGTTGTTTGTTTGATTTTCTTATTACTTGAAATTTTTTTTTTGTGAGTCTTTCTACAAGATGTTTTTAAAAACATTTATTTTATTTATCCTATGGGTACATTTTGGAACTGCGCCCTGGTCATATCCCTATAGAACATCTTTTCCTGTGCTTTTGCAAAGTGGCCAAAATCAGTTTTTTATGTTCCCTTTCGTGCGTGTGTATTTGAAGGGAAGAGGATCTCAGATCATACGGGTACCGTAAACGGGATAGATGCAGAGCCTCAGGGTTTTGATTTTCTGGAGGTAAGATGTGAAAGGACAGGAAGTCATTAGCTTCATTGTTGCTCTACCACATCCCTGACAGTGGGAAGATTATTTTTTAGGTCTTCTTTTTCCCTGAACAGCTCAGGGAGTGGACATGTGTCTTTTATCCCATTCTATTAAATTGATTTTTACTTTCTTCAACAATATGGGATAATAAACATATGGCACTTTGCAAATAGTTTATTTTAGGTTTTAATTACATTGAGGAATTTAATACTTCAGTATTTCCTTAATTTTCTAACATTGGTTGGTTACATGTTTTATAAAATTAATGTTTGTTATTACTGTAAAAATGTTATACTCAAAATAGCTTTAAATTAGTGTACATGATAAAATTTCATTTGATTGACTTATTTTAATTCAATCATCAAAAATTCATGACACTGTTGGATATTAGTTTGTGTTGTTACCTTTCTATGGTAAAAGCAGAATTTATGAGAGATTTTATATTTATTTCGAGATGCCATATATATTTGTCTTTTCAGTTTCCAGAGTCCTTAGCATGCATAGTGCTTAACAGAGCACATTCCTGGACAGCCGGTTAGTATTCATTGAAATTTTGGATTCTATATATACTTATAGTGCATTATATATACATACATATGTACATACCACATTGCAAGTTTCATTCCATACTGCTCTTTACTTTCCTATCTATATTCTTCTGGAAGGCTTGCATTTAAGTTAAGACCTTAAGCTTGTTTTTCTTGAGTCTTTTGCGGGCGGAGTATTTTTTTTTATAAATGATACGTAAGAACTTTAAGTTCTCATAAAATTATAAATATTTTTCAGTCTCTTGGCAGGCTATAGAATTGTTAATCCTTTTTCAATGGTCTTTAGATGCTGTCCTGTTGCCTTCTAGCTTGCAGCTGGCCCAAGGCCTAAGTGAGGGTGGTACTGGATTGTGTCACTAGCATACTAAACATCTGAGTCCTAAAAGTCAAAGCTGAAAACCAAAGTAATGTGTCAAATCCAAAGAGGCAGGCAAGACCCAGGGTCAGAAGCAAGATACTGACAACTGAGACAGTGTGAGATATCCAGCAGTTAGAGCAGGTGAACTCGGAGAAGTAATTTGGGGCTTTTTCTTGTAAGATAAAAATTCTGTCAGTAAAAGAATTTTGAGCCAAAGAAAGAGTGGAACCAGACACTTAAGAAACCAGACACTTTCACAGTGTCACTGAGTTGCGTGTCTCATGATGGTATATTTTGTAGTTTGTATTTCACTGATAATGGAATGGCTCAGTCCAAGCCTTTGTGTCTGTAGCACTGCAACATTTAATAGCTAAAATATATTTGAGCAGCTTTATTTTGGTCACCCTCCTTTCTTCCACCCACATGATTAAGATTTGTTAATGGAGATATTTGTCAGACTGTACAAGATTGTCAATTAGATTTTCTTTTAAGTGCAACATATGGCTGAGGATCTAATCTTATTTCTGCCTGAGACCTGGTGTACCTAGGATGATCCTAATAAAGTATTATGTCTTCATAAAGACAAAAACCAGGCTTACTGTGAAACACAGTATCACAGAGCTGGAAGAGAGCTACTTTGGTCTCTACTATTAGGTCTAAGAAAGACAGCATCTTAACTCTTCTAAGGTTTTTTTTTTTTTACTTTCTCTTAAGACAAAGTAAGGCATAATCCCTCATTAATGTATTTTATAGATAGAAGAAGGTTGTAAAAGTATGAGCACTAGACTGGAGAATCTGTGTTCTAGAACTCTCTAAACTACAAAATACAGATTGCTTACATCTGTCTTGGACTGTTTTTCTATCTGCAAACTGGAGGCATAAAAAAGGTTCATAGCTATGTGAACAAGAAACACGTTTTCATCACAGGTAAAATCAGGGGCTCTAGAGCCAGACTGCAGGGCTTGAATTCAACCTCCACTACTTAGCAGATGTTTGGTCTTAGAAAATTACCTTTGCAAGCCTCACTCTCTTCATTGATAAAATGGAAATAATAATGGTACTTACAATTTGGGGGATATTAATCTATACATAGTAAGTAAAGATCTGATGATTGAGGATCACCCAGGGGAGAGTCCAGAGGGAAAAGGGAAGAGGGCTCCTAAGGAGCAGTCATTTTAAATGACAACTGAGAAAACAAAATTCACAAAGGAGTCTGCAGAACTTAGAGGGGAAAAGAAAAAAGTTAGAAAAGTATGAAGTTATGAAAAAGAATAACTTTTAAAACACAGAGACACAAGATAATTCAAATACCAAGACTTCAAGTAAGAAAATGACTCCAAGTGTATTATTACTGGGACCCTGGCCAGTAGGTTCATGGGGTGATGAGGACAGTAGCCAGATGGCAGCTGGCTGCACACTGAGTGGGAGCGGACTGAGAATAGATGATGAACATAGACAACTGTTCTGACAGGTCTGGCTGTAAAGAGAGGAAGACAGATACTACAGGAGCTATAGGGAAATGAAGGAGAGATAAAGACGGTTATGTTATATACATTGCTTCTTTTCTTTTGTTCTATTTTTAGCAAAAATGTGAACATGCTTACATACTTACAGAGAAAAGAGAAATTGCAGATGGAGAATAAAGAGAGGCGAGACCTTATAGGGAAATAGAAGCATCTTATTCTGAGCACGCTGAAGTTGTATCCTTGTACAAAGAGAGGAAACCTGGTAACTTGGTTAATAGGAGGCAAGCAGGAATAGATGTATATGGATGTAGATAAGTTTATATCATTGGTGCTGAAGAATTAAAGAAGGTATCTCTAACAGGTTCTATTTACTTTGCAAAGTAAATTGCAGAGGATGAAAAAGTGAGGTAAGAGGATTAAATGATTCTGGAGAGAGGAAACTAAGTGATAGTTTTCTCCACAAATTCTGGATGTATAATTTTCAGAGTTTTGGACAAAATGAACAAGTTGATTCTAAAATTGAATAGAATAGCGAAGACATGAAACTGGCTAACGCACTCCTGAGGAAGAATAATGACTTGGAGGGAATATTTCCTACCAGATAATACAGCAAGAATTATTATAATGCTATAATAATTTAAAAATATGACATTGACTCAAGGGGTAAATATATAAACAAAGACACAGAAAGGCTCATATATAAATCGAAAATTATACATAACAGAAGTGGTATTGCCATCATCATCATTGGGAACAGAATAAATGGTATTAAATTTTTTGGCCCAATTATTTATTTATATGGAAAACATAGAATTGATCTTCTCATTTATGCCAAAAAACTAATTCTAAATAAATTAATTACATGAGAAGAGCAAAAATTTTACACTTTAAAAAAGCAAAATAATTTTTTTTTACCTCAATGTAGGAATATGTTTATTTAAGACAAAAGTGGTGATTATAAAAAATTTAAGGAGAAATTTAATTACAGTAAATTAACTATAATAGTCAAAAATAAGTAACATAGAAAAAATAATCAACAAACTGGAAGAAGGAATTTGCATGGCATACAGTCAACAAGATAATGATGATCTCAGTACAGAAAGCACTCCTTTAAATCAATGAGAAAATGACAATGGACCAAATAACGAAATGAAAATGAGACATGAAGAGCTATTTCAGAGAAGAGGAAACATGAATGGTCAAAAACATAAGAAAATGCAGTCCATCTCACTAGTTATCAGGGAAATGCAAGTTCAGATCACAGATAAATGCCATTTTGCATCCAGATTGGTAAAAATGATTACATCTTACAAAGCCAATCTGATAGATATGTGGAACAACAAACAAGAGTGACTCTTGCCACCGGGCGTGGTGGCTCACGCCTGTAATCCCAGCACTTTGGGAGGCTGAGGCGGGTGGATCACGAGGTCAAGAGATCGAGACCATCCTGGTCAACATGGTGAAACTCCGTCTGTACCAAAAATACAAAAAATTAGCTGGGCATGGTGGCGCCTTCCTGTAATCCCAGCTACTCAGGAGGCTGAGGCAGGAGAATTGCCTGAACCCAGGAGGCGGAGGTTGCGGTGAGCCGAGATCGCGCCATTGCACTCCAGCCTGGGTAACAAGAGCGAAACTCCGTCTCAAAAAAAAAAAAAAAAAAAAGAGTGACTCTTACATAGTATTAATGCAAGTATACATTGGCATAAACTCTGGAAAGCAATTTGAGGTTATTTTATAAATTTGACCATAAATTTACTCTAAATTGACCTAGTAATTCCACTTCTACACACACACTAAAGGAAAAATCTTCATTGTGTATGTACAGCAGAAAATGTGTATAAAAATGTTCATACAGCAAAAAATCTTGAAAAATAAAAATATTTTTGCCTTGACAAGAAAAGGAATAAACAAACTGGTATATTTACACAATAGATTGTTACAGAATTTTAAAAATGAATGAACTACTGTTATGTGGAATCGCATGCATAAATTGTTAAAACCTAATGTTGAACCAAAAAGGCAGGACTCCATAGACCATGAGGTGCTATACAGGCATGCCTCATTTTATTGTACTTCACAATAATGTGCTTCACAGATACTGCATTTGCCTGTTCTCAGGCCTCTGTGTTCCCTGAGACTAAACAATATTGAAATCAGACCAATTAATAACTGTATAAGGGCCTTTCAATGTTCAAATGAAAAGGTCACCCATCTATCACTTTAAATCAAAATCTAGAACCTATTTGCTTAGGGAGGAAGACATATTGACTAAGATAGGCTGAAACTAATCCTGTTGTGCCAGACAGTTAGCCAAGATGTGAATGCAAAGGAAAAGTTCTTGAAGAAGGTTAAAACTGCTACTCCAGTGCACATACAAATTGTAAGAAGGTGAAATAGCCTTATTGCTGAGATGAAGAAAGTTTGAGTGGTCTGGACAGAAGGTCAAACAGCCACAGCATTTCCTTAAGCCAAAGCCTCACCCAGATTAAAGCCTCTACCCTCTTCAATTCTATGAAGGTTGAGAGAAATGAGGAAGCTGCAGAAGAAAAGTTGGAGGCTAGCAGAGGTTGGTTCATGAGGTTTAAAGGAAGAAGCCATCTCCATAACGTAAAAGTGCAAGGTGAGGTAGCGGGTGCTAATGTAGAAGGTGCAGCAAGTTATTCATAAGATCTAACTAAGATAATTTTTATTCTTATTTTTATTTTTTATTTATTTATTTTTTTTGAGATGGAGTTTCACTCTTGTTACCCAGGCTGGAGTGCAATGGTGCGATCTCAGCTCACCGCAACCTCCGCCTCCTGGGTTCAAGCAATTCTCCTGCCTCAGCCTCCTGAGTAGATGGGATTACAGGCATGTACCACCATGCCCAGCTAATTTTTGTATTTTTTAGTAGAGACGGGGTTTCACCTTGTTGACCAGGATGGTCTCGATCTCTTTACCTCTTGATCCACCCGCCTCGGCCTCCCAAAGTGCTGGGATTATAGGTGTGAGCCACCACCCCCAACCCCTAAGATAATTGATTAAAGTGGCTACACTGAATAACACATTTTCAGTGCAGGCAAAACAACCTTCTATTGGAAGAAAATGCCATCTAGGACTTTCATAGCTAGAAAGGAGAAGTCAATGCTTGGCTTCAAAGTTTAGAAGGACAGCCTGACTCTCTTGTTAGGGGCGAATGCACCTGATGACTTTAATGGAAACCAGTGTTCATTTATCATTCCCCTTACAAATTATGCTAAATCTACTCCACCTGTGCTCCATAAATGAAACGACAAAGCCTGGATGAAGCACATCGGTTTACAGCATGGTTTACTGAATATTATAAGCCCACTGTTGATAGCTAATGCTAAGGAAAAAAAAAAATTTTTCAAAATATTACTGCTCGTTGACAATGCACCTAGTCACCCAAGAGCGCTGATGGAGATGGGCAAGGAAACACATGTTTTTATCCAGCCTATCTATGAATGAAGGAGTAATTTCAACTTTCAAGTCTTTTTTTTTTTTTTTTGAGACTGAGTCTCACTCTGTTACCCACGCTGAAGTGCAGTGGCATGATCTCAGCTCACTGCAACCTCCACCTCCCAGGTTCAAGCAATTCTCCTGCTTCAGCCTCCAGAGTAGCTGGGTTTATAGGTGCCCACCACCACTTCCAGCTAATTTTTGTATTTTCAGTAGAGAAGGGGTTTCACCATGTTGGCCAGGCTGGTCTTGAACTCCTTACATCAGGTGATCCACCCACCTCAGCCTCCCAAAGTGTTAGGATTACAGACGTGAGCCACCGTGCTTGGTCTCAAGTCTTATTATGTAAGAAATACATTTTTTTAGAAAATGTTAATTATATTTGAAGTTCTGGGATACATGTGCAGAATGTGCTGGTTTGTTACATAGGTATACACGTGCTGTGGTGGTTTGCTGCAGCTATCAACCCATCATCTACGTTAAGTATTTTTCTAATGCCATCCCTGCCCTATCCCCCCGACAGGCTCCATATGTGATGTTCCCCTCCCTGTGTCCATGTGTTCTCATTGTTCAACTCCCACTTACAAGTGAGAACATGCAGTGTTTGGTTTTCTGTTCTTGTGATACTTTACTAAGAATGATGGTTTCCAGCTTCATCCATGTCCCTGCAAAGGACATGAACTCATCCTTTTTTATGGCTGCATAGTATTCCATGGTCTATATGCGCCACATTTTCTTTATCCAGTATATCATTGATGGGCATTTTGGTTGGTTCCAAGTCTTTGCTATTGTGAACAGTGCCACAATAAATATACATGTTCATGTGTCTTTATAGGAGAATGATTTATAATCCTTTGGGTATATACCCAGTAATAGGATTGCTGGGTCAAATGGTATTTCTATTTCTAGATCCTTGAGGAATCTCCACACTGTCTTGCACAATGGTTGCACTAATTTACACTCCCACCAAGTGTAAAAACTTTCCTATTTCTCTGCATCCTCTCCAACATCTGTTGTTCCCTGATTTTTATTGATCACCATTCTAACCAAAATGAGATACCATCAATGAGTGAGATGGTATCTCATTGGGGTTTTGATTTGCATTTCTCTAATTACCAGTGATAATGAGCTTTTTTATGTTTGTTGTCTGCATAAATGTCTTCTTTTAAGAAGTGTCTGTTCATATCCTTCACCCACTTTTTGATTTTTTTTTTTTCTTGTAATTCTGTTTTAGTTTTTTGTAGATTCTGGGTATTAGTCCTTTGTCAGATGGATATATTGCAAAAATTTTCTCCCATTCTGGAGGTTGCCTGTTCACTCTGATAGTTTCTTTTGCTGTTCAGAAGCTCTTTAGTTTAATTAGATCCCATTTGCCAATTTTGGTTTTTGTTGCCATTGCTTTTGGTGCTTTAGTCATGAAGTCTTTGCCCATGCCTATGTCCTGAATGATATTGCCTAGATTTGCTTCTAGGGTTTGTATGGTTTTAGGTCTTACATTTAAGTCTTTAATCCATCTTGAGTTAATTGTTGCATAAGATGTAAGGATTGTCTTATTTTAAGAAATTTTCACAGCCATCTCAGCCTTCAGCAACCACACTCTGATCAGTCAGCAGCTGTCAACATGGAGGCAAACCCTTCACCAGCAAAAAGATTATGACTTGCTAAAGGCTGAGGTGACAGCTGGCATTTTTTAGCAATAGTTTTTTTTTTTTACTTAAGGTATGTTTATTGTTTTTTCAGGCACAATGCAATGGTACACTTAATAGATAACAGTATAGTATAAGCATAACTTTTATATGCATTAGGAAGCCAAAAATATTGTGTGCCTCCCTTTATTTTGACATTTCCTTTATTACAGTGGTCTGGAACTGAACCTATGATATCTTTGAGATATGTCTATATTTGTAAATCTTAAGGATAAATAAAAAATAAGCAATATAAAGGCTTAAAAAGGGCTAAAATACCCAAGATGGGAATAAAAAGTGCAAGGCAAAGCCTACAATGGTGAGCTAAATGTTAGGAGTGAAGTCTGAGGCTACTCAACTGCCTCAGAGTAATCAACAAAATAAAGAATAGAAAATTCAGAATAAAATTGGCCAAAGAATGATATTGATGTCATAAAGTCGATAAAAGAATGTAAGATAAGATCTCATGGGGGAGCTCTTATCTCCCCTGCAAAATGTGGGGGAATATTAACTTGGGACACAAGAGCCCATTTAGGTCAGCTTGGGCTAAAATCTGCTACTGTGAGAAACCACACAAATTAAAATCAGAAAAACCAAACACATTTGTGAAATTAAATACCCCTTTATGCAACTGAAGGGAAGTAAGAAGGTATGTCAAGTTCTCCTTAATAGTTCAAGATACTTTCCCAAGCCACCCGCAATTCACACACATTTCCTAAATGTCTCATCTTTAACGAAGCTGCACTAAGTGCAAACATTCAACTTGGTTTCCAGCCATTCTACTTTTCCATGATCAGCTATTCGCTAAAATAAGACCCCAGACTTGGGCCGGGCGCGGTGGCTCACGCCTGTAATCCCAGCACTTTGGGAGGCTGAGGCGGGTGGATCACGAGATCAAGAGATCGAGACCATCCTGGTCAACATGGTGAAACCCCGTCTCTACTAAAAATACAAAAAATTAGCTGGGCACGGTGGCGCTTGCCTGTAATCCTAGCTACTCGGGAGGCTGAGGCAGGAGAATTGCTTGAACCCAGGAGGCGGAGGTTGCAGTGAGCCAAGATCGCGCCATTGCACTCCAGCCTGGGTAACAAGAGCGAAACTCCGTCTCAAAAAAAAAAATAAATAAAAAATTAGACCCAGACTCAAATGAAGAGGCCAATTATTCTCAATGAAAAAAAGACCTTGTTCATTTTTTCTGTTTATTTTTACTCTGAAGTAAATGACTTATTACTAGTAGCTGTAGAACGTAAAAATAACAAATAATTGTGCCATCTGATGACTGTATCTAGCTTTTGACAGTGTTTAAAATTACCTATCATCTAGTTTTCCTCTCCCCAATGAGCCAATTGTCAAGTCACCTCAAAGTATCACGATATTCAGACCCTGAAAAAACAAGTGACTTTTCCTAGCTAGATTGATGATAAAAATCAAAACTAAAATTCAGATCTTTTGACTCATGCTATGCTTGAATCAAATCTAAATAAGCCACTTTAGATTTCACATGTCTAGTTTGCTTTTGTCTAATAGCTAAACTTATTTTTATTCTAACATTCAAAGAGGATATTATGTATTTGGAAAAATGCTGTTGAAAACATAACATTTAACCTGAGAGTGGCGGTGTGTGCCTGTATTTTCAGCTATTCGGGAGGCTGAGGCTGCAGTCTAGCTTAAGCTCCAAGTTTGAGGTTGCAATGAGTTATGATCATGCCTTTGCGTGCCACCCTAGGTGACAGAGAGAGATGCCATCTCTTAATACTCTAAAGATCTTTTAACAAATCTTCAGTATGCCTTTACGAAATGGAGAAACTATGTATTGGTATGTGATAATACTATTATTTGGATCAGAAAGTATTAGGTAATTCTAGGTCATTATGAATACTGACTGAATTCTTCCCTAAAATCCTCATAACACAACTCTCAGAAATGGAATATAATATTCCTTTTAATAAGATTATTATCTAGTTTTTTTTTAACACAATTCAAATGCAATTAGATATTTGCCTTTTGAATGGTTACATTTTAAAGTATATTGATTTTGATTTCGAATAGCATTAAATGTTTTACCACATCTGGAAAGGACACATCTATGAGGGGCAGTGGCATGTGTTCAGTAAAGGTAAATGTACGCCCTGGTTCTGGTGTATTCTCACTTAACCTCTATGATTTTCATATTCTTCATCTAAAGTTAGAGGAGTTTATCTGGATGCCTCTGTGATGGACACTGTGGGTTGACTTGCTCAGCCTTCATCCCACCCTCCACCTATGTGATTTTCTATACTGTAGATTCTGGAAGGCTAAAATGTACATTTCTCACTTTCCTTGCAGTCGGGTTCTACATATAAATTAGGTTTCACCAATTAAAAATACTTGGAAGGCAGAAGTGAAGTGGAAACCATTTTTCTCTTTTTGGCTGCATCTACAGGCTTGCACAGTTATGATGAAATGAGGATCCTGGTAACAGCATTCTCTCTAGCTACCTAAGTGTCAAGAGGCAGTTTTGGCAAAGGCGATGCCAACCCTCTCCATTCACCAGTGTTTATCCACCTGCTTTGTGAATGTCCAGGGACCATGGCAATGGTGGCAGTGACACAGAGGCAGTCCTAATGCTTGAATCATAGCCACGACCTTGCGTTTTGTACTCGACAATTCCAGCTTCAGCCAGAGAGTCAGTTCTGTTGTGTTCTGGCAGTCATTCCTGGAAGCCGCTGTAGAGCCCATTCTTTCAGCCATTCCAGTGATGCCGTTTGCATCTTATTCTCAATACTAAATTTATTTCTACTTAAAATATTTAGAGTTGGTTTTTATGTCCTGATCTGAACCCTGATATCTAAGTTTGCTGTATGCTCTAATGTTCCTTAGGTCACTCGGGCACTTTATGTGGTTTCTAAAACATAGTCTCAAATATTTATGGTAATTTCAAAAATAATTTAAGTTTCTTTCTATGTGGAGTCTATTTGTAATGTAATTTTAATGCTATCCTATAATTATCCTTGTTGGTGTTGAGTACATGGGAGCCAAGTGTATAAATATATTTTTTAATGAATCGACAGCCTCTAATTTCAGGAATTAGGATAGCTATTAGGTGCTATTAAAATAGAGTATACATATATGTTCCACAAAATTTATGTAATGATACAATGAATTAGAATGCCTGAAGTAGATATAAGAATGTGCAATTAATTGTATTTTCTAAAAGGATTTTTTTGGATGTATATGACAAAATATTATTTTTATATATACATAAATATATAGACAGAAGAGAAATAATTATGTGGATGACTGCTAATAACCTATAAATTTTAATGAGCATCCTTTTAAAACATTTATCTTGGATTAACTATTACAGCACCTGAATAACTATTTGATATTTGCAGTCACCTCCTTAATGTCTTGATAATCAATATTAACTGCACATGAACACTTTACATTCTTCTTGAGCTTAAAACTATTCGAATGCCTTTAATCCTTGTGAATATTTTCCCAAATTGCCAGGAGTTCTTGCAATTCTTCTATTCTTTCTATTTTAAAGAATATAATACAGAAAGATCTCCATATTCTACATAATGCAGGTGATAAATTGCTCACTTTGGAAACTGATATTTGTGATCTAATGGATGATAGGTGATGAAAAGGAAGTATAGTGTTCAGTCCTAATATTGGTAAAGAGTGCCTGAAAATGAACAGCACCAAGGAATTCAAGCAGAGGAATAAGTCAGATCCGGGAAAGCAAACAGGGTAAGGCACGTACAAGGACATGTTTCAGAGGAAGCAGCTGCCCAGCAGCTGCTGGACACTCCAAAAACCGAGAGATTCAAATTGCTGTGTAGCAAGCTGTGAAGTCCAAAACGTAGGAGAATGGCTGGGTCCCAGGTGGTCTGAGGGAAATTGGATGGTCAAAGAAGAAAAGTCGTGAAAACATTCCAGCCAATAATGGAAGACATTTGAAGTATCAGGAATGAGAGTCATTTTAATAATGAAGGCAGATTTCCTGTCCTAAATTTTGGGTTTTCTATTGTACTTTGGAAGGAAGAACTTATTCCACAGTAAACAGTCCAGGCTAAGCAGAAAGCTGAAGGTCCTGCACAGAGTCGGAATATATACTCAGAGGCAAAAAGTCTGTCATATCCATTGGTTGGCAAGCTTAGGATTTTAGTGGAGTGTTATGTGGAGCAGTCAGGCTCTGGAAAGATAATTTTGTGCTGAGAGCAAGATTTAGGCACAGAAACCTCAGGGGGCAAGGATGGAAGATAAGAGAAAAATCGGTCCTTTGCTGAAAATTCACTTGCACCAAAAGAAAAATCACACAGAAAGGCATGATGTAAACATCCTAAGTCAAGTCGAGAGGGGTCTCTGTCTGTGCTTTCTTGCTATCTACAGTCATTTTCACAGCAGACAAAAGCCCACAGGTGCTCATTTCTAAAGCAGGGCAAATGCAATTAGCTATTACAACTCAATGGAATGATCGGTATTCTAGTCACGTCATGTTGTTAGGTGTGTTTCTCAGCAGCACACTGAAAAAAGGAGTTGATTTGTGTGGCCTGACCATTTTTCCCTCTTACAGTAAAAACAAATGTTATGTCTGAAAATTTGGATTTTTGAACGTCTATTTGTTCTATTCAAATTTATTTTAATACAAGTGGTACCTGTAGGCAAAAATCAACTAACATTTATTAAGCACTTTTTTGCTTTGCATTTTACACGTAATAGTTTATGCAGAACTATATAGTTTTCACATAACTTAGTAAGTGCTCATAGAACTGATAGTGAAATTTTAGACTCAGAATGAGCATTGCAGGGTTCAAGCTTCAGACTTGTTTTCAAGCAGCTAAAACCTTGAGCAAATTACTTCCCTAGTCGGTGGTTTTTACAACTGTGAATGAGGATGATAAAAGCTGTTTTACAGCTTGTTTGGACAGGATTAAAGGGGTTTACTATGAAATTCAGTTAAGTTTAATGAATATTTATTAACAAAATAATGTTTGCGAAACAGCAGGCAAAGTCTTTGGGGGTGATACAAAGGAAATAAGCTATGGTTTTGGCCATTGAGGTCTTGAGTCTAAAGGGCGAGGCTGAAATATATACTTTAAAACTAGAGAAAATGCGGGAACTGTGAGAGCAGCAAGAAGTGCAGCATGAAAGTGACTAAAATAATATCCACATTCAATCACTCTTGATGTTCAATAAATGACTTTCTCTTTTTGTTTAAATTATTTTAAAATAAAAAAGAACAAGGAACAAAAATGTACATTATCACTGATGGATAGAGGATTTATATTAGTAGATGATGAGTTATTCATTAATTTATTAGCACTGGAGGTATTACCATGCAGTAGGTCAGAGTCCCAAGGCTCAAAGAAGGCTCTGGTCCATTTTAACATAACTATATAACTTGGGAACATTCTGGATCCTCTCTTTACCTGACCCTTCCACTTACCAACTATGTGACCTTGAACAAGTTACTTCAATCTCTGTTCAAACTACCATTTGGGTAGTTTGAACTCATTACTGGGTATATACCTCATTCCTGGGTATATACCCCAAAGAAAATAAATTAGTCTACCAAAGAGACACATGCACTTGTATGTTCACTGCTACACTAGCCACATTAGCAAATACATGGAATCAACCCAAGTGTCCATTGATGGTAGATAGGATAAATAAAATGGTTACATATATACTGTGGAATACAACACAGCCATAAGAAATGAAATCACATCCTTTGCACCGACATGGATAGAACTGGATGCCATAATCCTAAGTAAAATGCTGCATTTTCTCACATAATTAGGAGCTAGACACTGGGCATAACATGGGAATAATAGACACTGTGACTACTCAGGGCAGGGGTATCATGGGCTAAAAGCTACCTGTTGGGTACAGTGCTCACTACCTAGGTGATGGGATCCTTAGTCCAATCCTCAGCATCACAGAATATTCCCATGTAACACACTTGCAAATGTACTCCCTGTATCTAAAATAAAAGTTAAAAAACAAAACCTCTCTGTTCTACTACTTCTCATCTACAAAATGGGAATAAGTGTAGATTGTACGTTTTAAGATTATTAGGAGGATTAAATGAGCTAATCTATATAAAGTTATTTTAAAAGTGCTGGTAAGCAGTTTGGACTTAATAAATGTTACCTGTATTTGTGAATGTCATTTTTACTATAATAATGGTGGTAATTCTTTGGCATATCTTTTGGTAAAATAGAGAGAATAATAAAATTTATCTCTTAGTCGTGTCATGAGGATTAAAATTTTAAATGTCTGGTTTAATAGATCTTTGATAAATATGAACTATTATGATAATAGTGATTATTACTAAAAATAATTCCTTATATATGTTTAACATTTCACAATGTAACAAATGCTTTTATGTAAACAAACCTAAAAATATATAAATTTATAAACATATAAAAATATG
Source organism: Aotus nancymaae (assembly GCF_030222135.1). NCBI lineage: Eukaryota > Metazoa > Chordata > Mammalia > Primates > Aotidae > Aotus > Aotus nancymaae. Next base: position 389,462 of record NW_026988453.1, read on the forward strand.
TGTGTGTTTGTGTGTCTATATAGGATTTACATTATATACATATATATATAAATGGGGGTATATATACCCATATATATATACACACACACACACACAAACTTGTATATATATTTATGTTATATGTATATACCGTAAATCATACATATACACACACAAAGACACACATATTTATATGTTTATACTCACATATATTAAGTGTGATTAGATATAGATAAATAAAATTCACAATTGCACAAGAGATGAACAGGCCAGATTGTTCTATGCCTACGTATTAGTCACATTTCATAATTTGTTCATTAGACCACTGTGGTCTTCTACAGAAGATCTTTGAATTTGAATGTTTTACTATGTCTTTGCTGACACACACACAGTTTCTGGTTGGTATATGGACTAACATAACATCTTCTGTTTAATGGATTCTACATTCTTCTCTCTTTCTGTTGCTTTTCTACTACCATAAGTATAACACTGGAATTCACATATTTAGAGAAATTTACTTATTGACTGTAGTCGTTCAAGATGAAGGTTACATATAGAGCACAGGGTATGTTATTTATGAGCATATTTGCATTAATATGGTATCTTAAATGTAGTTGGCAATCCTCTTCTAACAATGGACACCTGCTGGACTAACAATATGTTTATGCAAGAAAAGTGAAAAATATCTACATTTGCACACTGGCAGATAAAATGAAAATAGTTTAAACTAGTGATTTGGGGGTATAGCTTTCTTTAACTTTTTCATTTGGGCCAAGAACCATGTGTGCAATGCTATGATGTTTACAAACATTTGAATGATACAGTTTCCTATGCACAGAGTTACTCAACAGTAGAAGGTTACAAGAAGACACCACGTTATTGAAAACAATTAAATTTTCTAGGTCAAAGTTGAAGGAGGATCCTGCCCTTGAGACTCTCTTTCCCTCCTCAAGGAGAATGAGAAGCCTCACTGGGTTGGCAATTTTCAGAACAGAAACTATAAAAAGAAAACGGAGATCTTTGAGGCCTAGGAATGCATCGTCTTTTGTCTTCGCTCTCACCAAACCTATGCAGAATCTTGTGGTATCTAAATTGTTCCCTTTCCTGGGCTGGAGACTGAGAATTATCTCCTGTCAGGAAGTTGTCAGATTCCTGGATCTTCAGATCACAGATAATAGGGAAAAGGAATCCCCAAGATAATGGTGAAAGGATGTCCCAAGGTAAGAGCTATGTAATTAGCTTGTTGAACAAACAGTTGAACGGGAAATGAATTTATTAATTTTAGATTTTTTTTTTTACCAGATTAAGAGAAGCTTTAGAGTTCTATCAGAAAACTTCCAGATCAATCAACAAGTGATATATATATACAGAGAGTGAGAAAATTCAGTGAATGAAAAATAACTTACATACTAACAAATATATAATTAGCATATTCTATGTGGTTCAGCTGACAACCATATTTGCACAGTCATATTAATTCAATATTGACTTTTGTCTTTAAAAATATTAAAATTACATAGGGAAATACGGGGGAGTAGGAAATATCATGTGCCTCTGTTTGCATAATGTTTGTTAATAGCCCATTGGCCAAAGCAGACATGCAGCCAAACCTGACATCCACAGGGCAGGGAAATATATTCTCTCATGGAGGTGAGGACACTAACGAATATTTCGATGAACAATAATCTCACCTATAACACCTGCCATTCATCTGATATAGAAAAGAAATTTCAGATGAATGAAAAATCTAAACTTGAAAGGCTAAGCTAATTTGTAAATGTTAATGATTTTATATTGACATAATTTCAGACTTCTAAAGTTGCTTGCAGCATTAGTCACAATAGCCAAGGTATGGAAATAACTTAAATGTTCCTTGCTGGATGGATACAGAAAATATGATATACAAGTGCAATGGGCTATTACTCAGCCATCATAAAGAATAAAATTCTGCCATCTGTGACAAGATGGATGAAACTTGAGGGCATTATGTAGGTGAAATAAGTCAGAAAGAGAAATACAAATACTATATGATCTCATTTCTCTGTGGAATTTTAAAAGTCAAACCCATAGAAACAGATAATACAATAGTGATTACCAGAGGCTGCTGCATGAGGAAAATTGAGAGATGTTGATCAAGGAAACAAATGTTCAGTTATAAGATGAATAATCCCTGGAATCTAACATGCAACAATATTTTTGTTTTCCAAAATCATATAACATATTTCTTGTATTTCATTAAAAATTCATAGTTTTTAACGTTCTTGCAACTACTTTTATATTTTTTTCCAGCTTTGTTGATATACAATGGACAAATAAAATTGTACAAATTTAAGATGAACTCTATGATGTTTAGACATATGTGTGTTTTATGAAATGATTACCACGATCAAGTTAGTTAACACATGCATCACCTCACATAGTTACCGTGTGTGTGTGTGTGGTGAGACGATTTAAGGTCTACTCTCTTGGGAAATTTCAAGTATATAATACAGTATTATTATTATTTGTTTCTTTTAATGGGAAATTCCCCAATTGCCAGTGCTTATCTGTTTCTTATAGATTTGCAGGAGCACTTTATCTGTTAAATATACTGAGCTCTTTTGCTCATCTTTTAAATTTTGAGTGCTATATCTTTCTTTGAACAAAAACTTAAATTTTATATAGCCAAGTGAAAGAAAAACCTAAGGCTTTTCTCATATTTTCTGCTATTCTTTTCTGTAAGTGGTGATTAAATTATCACACCATAGATTTTCCCATAAACAATATAACTTAGGTATGTTACTCCAGATTTGATGAAATGAAAAAATTTTTAATGTCCCTGAAAAAAACATGTATATATAATTAATATACAAAGAAACCTTAGCATGGAAGGATAACGACATAGTAACTGTTTATTAGTTGCTATTCATTGAAACAAAAGAAATCATAGAAACTGAATGAATATGCAACCTCTGTCAGTCATAAAACACTGTTAACAGGCCAGACACGGTGGCTCATGCCTGGAATCCCAGCACTTTGAGAAGCCGTGGTGAGTGGATCACTTGAGGTCAGGAATTTGAGATCAGCTTGGCCAACATGGCAAAACCCAGTCCCTACTAAAAATACAAAATAAAATTAGCCAGGCATTGAGTAATTCCAGCTACTCAGGAGGCGAGGCAGGAGAATGGCCTGAACCCACGAGGCAGAGGTTGGAGTGAGCCAAGATCGCACCACTGCACTCCAGCCTGGGCAACAAGAGTGAAACTCTGTCTCACAACAAACAAATAAATAAAAACACACTGTTAAGATAGAAAAAATATAATATGGCTACAAAATAGGGATGATTATCTATTCAAATAAAATAAAAGATAGCACTTTTATATTGTGTTGTTTTTACACATAGCAACATTTGATATTATTCTTGTAATGTTCATTCTGTTTAATACATCAACTGCATTAATCCCTTTCCACAGTGTTTTGCCCAGTTAAGTTTTGTTTTATTTTCTAAATTGACACATCATGGTTTGTGTTGATCCATTCTCACACTGCTATAAAGAACTACTTGAGACTGGGAAACTTATGAAGGAAAGAGGTTTGACTGACTCACAGTTCTGCAGGCTTAATAGGAAGCATGACTGGGAGGCCTCAGGAAACTTACAATCATGGCAAAAGATGAAGGGGAAGCAAGCCCTTTCTTCACATGGAGGCAGGAGAGCGTGTGTGATGGGGAATTGCCAGACACTTTTAAACCATGGGATTTTGTGAGAACTCGGTCACCAACACAAGAACATCATAGGGGAAATCTGCTCTCATGAGCCAATCACCTCCCACCAGGTCCTTCCCCCAATACTGGGAATTACAATTGAACATGAGATTTGGGTGGGAAGACAGATCCAAACTCCACTGTCATTGTAGACATTTTTGGGGTGAAAGTGGTATTTTGATACAGGTCCACAATCTGTAATGATTGCATTAGGCTAATTGGGATGTCCATCACCTCAAACTCTGTCTCTTCTTTGTGTTGGGAACATTGCAATTGTTCTCTTCTAGCTATTTAAAAATACGCAGTAAATTATGGTTAATTATAAATATCCCTAATTTACTATCAAATACTAGAATGTATTCCTTCTATCAAACGGCATTTTTGTACCCACTGACCAACTCCTCTTTATACCTCTGCCTCCTTTTCCTTTCCAGCCTCTGGTGACCATACGTCTACCTCCATGAGATCCACTTCCTTCACTCCCAAATGAGTGAGAACACGTGATATTTGTCTTTCTGTGCCTGGCTTGTTTCACTTAACACAATGACCTCCAGTTCCATTCGTGTTGCTGCAAATGATAGGATTTCATTATTTTTATGGTATATATACTGCACTTAAAAATTCATTCATCTGTTGGTGTACACAGGTTGATTCCACATCTTGCCTATTGTGAACAGTACTTCAGTAAACATGGGACTGCAAATATCTCTTAAGTCTTTAATCTTAATTTTGAGTTAATATTGTAGGTCTTGTTAAATTTTAAAAGGGTAACAGATTCGTTAATTAGCACAGTTAAAACTAGTAAAAAAAAATGTAACTACAAGAAAAATAATGTATGTGTGTAAGCCAATGTAAAATCAAGACCCCATACATTTATGAATTCAGATCAAATTTTGGAATCAATAATTTTCTCAGAAAAGAGGCTGTGTGTAAAGCAGATGAATTATATCTACAAAAACAATTATTTTTGGTGCTCTTATTTTGTAGTATGACACAGAACAAATTCTTTATTGACAAAATATTAATGTACATCCATGCAAATTCTTCCAAGACTTCTCCTTAAGGAACTATATGTGCTATCAATATGTTAGTCCTCTGAATAGTCTCAATTTCAGAACATTCTAATAATTAATGTCAACATTACAAGGCTAGAGTAGAATCATAAGAGTTGGTATTACGTTATTTAACTCCAATCAGTATAAACTTGTCTTCCTTTATCAAATATATTTAAGCATCTTTATATGCCAGGCTCTGTGATGGGCACAGGAACTACAAGAAAGAATAAGGCACTTTCTCTACCCTATAGGGCACATATTCCAGTAGGAAAATTGGAGGTGAGAGGGAATAGAAGCAAATATATGATTAATTGAACTTCCCGGAAGTGTCATGGTCTATGCTAAGAGCATTTTACTAACTTTTTCTTTAGTTCAGAGATGAACTTAGAAAAGTGTTTGCTATCCTTATGCAATATTTGGGGAAACTAAGGTTAGAGTAAATAAAGCAACTTGTCTATAGTTATGTGACTAGTGATAGAAAGAGAGCCTGATATTGAGGAAAGAGTATGAACTTTGAAGTCAGATAATCCAGGATAATAATTATGTTTCTGCTTCTTTTTTTTACATTTAATTAATTATTTTATTTATTGCATTTTCGGTTTTGGAGTACATGTGAAGAACATGCAAGATTGTTGCATAGGTACACACATGGCAGTGTGATTTGCTGCCTTCCTCCCCATCACCTATATCTGGCATTTCTCCCCATGCTGTCCCTCCCCTATTTCCCCCCAACAGACCCCAGTGTATAGTGCTCACCTCCCTGTGTCCATGTGTTCTCATTGTTCAACACCCGCCTATGAGTGAGAACATGCGGTGTTTGATTTTGTGTTCTTGTGTCAGTTTGCTGAAAATGATGGTTTCCAGGTTCATCCATGTCCCTACAAAGGACGCAAACTCATCATTTTTGATGGCTGCATAATATTCCATGGTGTATATGTGCCACATTTTCCCTGTCCAGTCAATCATCGATGGGCATTTGGGTTGGTTCCAGGTCTTTGCTATTGTAAACTGTGCTGCAATGAACATTCGTGTGCATGTGTCCTTATATTAGAATAATTTATAATCCTTTGGCTATATACCCAGTAATGGGATTGCTGGGTCAAATGAAATTTCTATTTCTAGGTCCTTGAGTTCAACCATTGTGGAAGACAGTGTGGCGATTCCTCAAGGACCTAGAAATAGAAATTCTGCTTCTTAATAAAAGGTGTGCTACACTCAGTGATATGGTTTGGCTGTGTCTCCACCCAAAACTCATCTTGAATTGTAGTTCTCATAATCCACTTGTGTCATGGGAGGGAGTCACTGGGAGGTAATTTAATCATGGGGTGGTTACCTCCATGCCACTGTTCTCACGATAGTGAATGAGTTCTCAGGAGATCCAATGGTTTTTATAAGCAGCTTTCCCCGCTTTTGTTTGGTACTTCTTACTCCTGCCATGTGAAGAAGGACATGTTTGCTTTCCCTTCTGTCACGATTGTAAGTTTCCCAAGGCCTCCCCAGGCATGTGGAACTGTGAGACAGTCAAACGTCTCTCCTTTATAAATTACCCAGTCTCGGGGATGTCTTTATTAGCAGTGTGAGAACAGACTAATATACTCAGTAACTTTTTTCCCCTCTTTAAGAGGTTAATATTGATGTTACTTTAGAGCTTTGCATGCCAATTACTTAAGAAAATTTACATACACCACCTGACACCTCAATAGATGGCAGTTGGAGAAAGTACAACAATTACACGTTATTACACATATGTAAATATGTATACATATATTTATACACATGCATATATTGAAACTAGTATGTTAATAGGTATACATTTATATAAGAATTCAGAAACAAAAATTAAATCTACTTCCATGACTTTCTGCTATAATCCTATAAAAGAGATAACTTCAGGTTTTATAACTTAAAAATTTTTTTTTTCTTCATGAAATGGCCTATTTCTTCCTCTCAATCAGATCTTCAAAAACAATTTAAATAACCCCCCTTGGTTGCCCCATGACTGTTTCTTTTGCCCTTGGGTTCCTTAGAACTATGTAAACATCTCTAGGACTTCTTACTTTATCTTATTTATTTGTATTCCCCTCTCTCCCAAAAGAGGATAAGCTTTCAAAGCACAGTGGCCATGTCTTACCATAAGTGCTTAGGCATAATTTTCCTTGTATTAACCCTGACTAAGATTTGCTAAGGTTCTTGGATCTGTAAGTCAACATTTTCCACCAAATTTGGGAAATATTTGGCTATTATTAAGTCAAAATATTTTTCCTTCCTGTTCTTTTTCTCCTTTCCCTCTGGTATTGCAATTGTATGGGAGCCTACTTGGAATTATACTTGGATCACTGCAACTCTCTGCATTTTTTTTTCAAATGTATCTCCTATCCATTCTCAGATTATATAATTCCTGTTAATCATTTTCAAATATGTGAATCCTTCTTTCTATGGTTCTAATGTACTGTTCAGCCTATCAGAAATATTCTTCATTTCAGATATATTACTTTTCACTTCTGAAATTTCCATTGGGTCTTTCTTATAGTTTTCATTTATCTGCAAAGATTTCTCATTGTTCACTCATATTCATTCTTTTATTTAAGTCCTTGAAAAATATTAAGTTCTTGCCTGCTAATTTCAACAGTTAGGTCATTTCAATACTTCTTTCTATTGACTACTTTTTTCTTGACTATAGGTTACACTTTTCTGCTTCTCAGATCTAATAATTTTTATTTCATGTTGGACATTCAGATGATAATTAAAGGGGTTCCTGATTATGTTAACTTCCTTTAAAAGATTTAGAATTTTGTTCTGGCAGGCAACTAAAATATGTTTTTTTCCCTGTAAATCTTGGTTTTATTTTTTTAATGCTTTTATTTTGTTTTTGAATGTATGGCCTGTTTCTTCCTGTATAGTGTGGTCTTTACTCCTAAAGAGAGGCCTTCCTGGTTTCTCAATGGTTGAGATATTCAGTGTGATGTCTTTCCATACTGGCTGAGCTGGAACTCCAACTCTCTAATTTTTGACATTTTTATCTCTCAGTTTCTCAGCAGAGGATATCTGCTAGGCCCCTCAAAGACCCATGATAATTAATAAGTCTTTTGAGCCCATCCTCTGACTGGCTCTTTCTTCTCTGCTGCTCTGGCCTATAAACTCTAATTGCTTCTGCTGCCTATGACTCTGACCTCAGCCTCTTCAACCCAGAAACATTGCTGCTCCTCTCATTGTACTCCTTGTCTCTGCCCACAGCACAAAAGCCCTTCCAAACATCAATCCCAGGAGGTTGCTGGTGTACTTATGTGTGTTTCACATCTAACAAAAATCATAGTTCTGCACTAACAGTGCTCAATTCTTGAAAATAGATACCTCATATATTTCCTACCTTTTTTTATTTGTTTACATCAGGAGGGTGAATCTTGTATTGTCTACCTTGTCTTTGCCAGAAGTGAATATTGGTGAAGGGCAGCTGTCTCTCAAAAGTGCTAGACACTTAAGAGATTAATAAACAGAAAAAACAAATTGGTTAAATTATGTGTTTACTGTAAGAAAAATGTGATTTGAGACTATATAGAAAGATCTGTGCACTATTTATGATCATAATAAGTATCAGCATTTAAGTTGGTTTGAGTAATCACAGAAAAGGATTTGGTACTTAGTTGATTCCATCACGATGGCCAAACTAGTTTGGATTCACAAAAAGGCATTAAATATTTCCTGTGTGTCTTTGCGTTCAGCACTATTTTACACATATGAACTATTTATTATCTCATCATAACAAATTTTGGAAAAGCTTGGGGTTGACTGTAAATGCTATGTCAACACAGTTCAGCCAAAGATACAGTTTCAGACAATCTCTTTCTCTCAGCTCCAAAGCTGTGCCTGCATAAAACTAAAATAAACAGATGGAAAGCAAAACGTGCTGAGGGGTACAAAAATCCACATGTGTGGAGAAAAGTATCAGAAACTACATCTAATTTTTCCATTCATATAGACTCTCTAAGAGTGAAATTATACTTCATGAATATAAATATCCAAACAAAGACAACCAGCTGAAGCAAAGAAGTATTTGCATCAACTTCCACATATTTGTTTAGAGTTTCCTAAAGAATGTGCTTAATTAAAAATAACCTTCAGGTGCAAATGAGTTGAGTTGGTCAGTTTATTCAATGTAACTTCTTATTTGAGTGATTAGAGATTTTTGTTTTGGGTGAATTCAGTATCCTGAAAATGGCCAACACTTATTTGAATAATTTAAATTACTAATTTTCAAATAAAATGTTTAAACTATAACAATTGCTTCTTACACTAGCATTCTAAAACAATAATCTTAGAGGTGAACTAAGGTCAATAGCCATGTATAAAGCTTATCCTGACTTCATATTTTTGAAGATTAGCCTTTTATTCACAACTTTTTCTACTCAGTGCATCATTGTTACAGGTTTTGGTTTAAGAAGTAACCCTAGATATATCTAAGATCTTCACTGGCATACAGGGGCTTTAAGCATCATTGCCATTATCATTCTTGCATCATCTTCTCATCACATGAGCTTTGGTTCAAAACTCTGATTTTAAACTATTTCAAAGTCAGATTTTTATGTGTTTCTATTGGAATATAAGAAACAAACTACCATAAAATCTAACTATCAAATTTGTTTGTTGTTAATACAGAAAGAAAGTGAATATTAAGAGATGAAGTCTGAGACAAGAAGTAAAAAAAGTAATTGGTTTAATTTACACATGCCATTTTTGCACAAAATAGTGCCAAAATTTAATGTCACATTAAAATTTTAAAATTAATTGAAGCACATTGTCTCTGTTTACAGATGACATGATATTTTATGGAGAAAACCCCAATGACTTCACCAAAAAAACCATTACAGATAATAAACAAGGTCAGTAAATTTCAAGATACAAAATCAACATACAAAAATCAGTGACATTTCTATACACCAATGGTGAATTGTCTGAAAAAGAAAGCAGGAAAGCAATTTCATTTACCATAGCTACAAAAAAAAACCCCAGAATGCCTAGTAACAAATTTAACAAAGGAGGTGAAAGATCTCAGCAATGAAAACCATAAAACATTGAAGAGAGAAACTAAAGAAGACACAAATATCTTATGTTCATGGATCAAAGAATAATATTGTTAAAATGGCCATACAACCCAAAGTACACCTCTGCATCTACTGATTGAGTGCAATCTCCATCAAAATACCAGTGACAGGCCGAGTATGGTGACTCACACCTTTAATCCCAGCACTTTGGGAGGCCTAGGTAGGTGAATCACCTGAAGTCAGGAGTTTGAGACCAGTCTGACCAACATGGTACAACCCCATTTCTACTGAAAATACAAAAATCAGCTGGGTGTGGTTGCAGGCCCCTGTAGTGCCAGATACTGGGGAGGCTGAGGCAGGACAATCGCTTGAACCTGGGAAGCAGAGGTTGCGGTGAGCCAAGATAGCACCTTTGCCCTCCAGCCTGGGTGAAAGTGTGAGACTCCACCTCAAAAAAAAAAAAAAAAATTACCAATGATATTCATCCCAAATGGAGAGAAAATAATCCTAAAATTTTTATGGAACCGCAAATGACCCCAAATAGCCAAAGCAATCTTGAGCAAAAATTACCAAGTTGGAAATGTCACATGACTTGACTTCAAAATATACAAAGCTAGAATAACCAAAACAGCATGATAAATGACATAAAAATTAACATATAGACCAATGAACCAAATAGGAAACCCAGAAATAAATCCCTGCATCTACAACCCGCTGATTTTTGACAACAGTGCCAAGTATAGACAATGGGGAAAAGACAACCTTTTCAATAAATGATACTGGGTAAACTGGATATCCACATGCAGAAGAATGAAACTAGACCCCTATCTCTCACCATATACAAAAATCAACTCAAAATTGATTAAAGAATTAAACATAAGATCTGAAATGAAACCACTGAAAGAAAACATAGGGGAAAAGCTCTATGACATTGGTTTAGGTAAGGATGTTTTTAAAAATAAAACCTCAAAAGTTTTCTTCTAGGGTTTTTATGGTGCTAGGTCTTTTGTTTAAATCTTTAATCCATCTGGAGTTAATTTTTGCATAAGGTGTAAGGAATGGGTCAAGTTTCAGCTTTCTGCACATGGTTAGTTAGTTTTCCCAACACCATTCATTAAACAGGGAATCCTTTCCCCATTGCTTGTTTTTGTCAGGTTTGTCGAAGATCAGATGGTTATAGGTGTGTGGTGTTACTTCCAAGGTCTCTGTTCTGTTCCATTAGTCTCTATCTCCTAGGCAATACCATTCAGGACATAGGCATAGGCAAGGACTTCATGACTAAAACACCAAAAGCATTGGCAACAAAAGCCAAAATAGACAAATGGGAGCTAATTAAAATTGAGAGCTTCTGCACAGCAAAAGAAACAATCATTAGAGTGAACTGGCAACCAACAGAATGGGAAAAAATTTTTGCAAGCTACCCATCTGACAAAGGGCTAATATCCAGAATCTACAAAGAACTAAAACAGATTTACAAGAAAAATCAAACAACCCCATCAAAAAAGTGGACAAAGAATATAAACAGGCATTTTTCAAAAGAAGACATTTATGCGGCCAACAAACATATGAAAAAATGCTCATCATCACTGCCATTAGAGAGATGCAAATTAAAACCACATTGAGATACCATTTCACACCAGTTAGAATGGAGATCATTAAAAAATCTGGAGACAACAGATGTTGGAGAGGATGTGGAGAAATAGGAATGCTTTTTCACTGTTGGTGGAAGTGTAAATTAGTGCAACCATTGTGGAAGGCAGTGTGGCAATTCCTCAGGGATCTAGAAATAGAAATACCATTTGATCCAACAATCCCATTACTGGGTATATACCCAAAGGATTATAAATCATTACATCCAAAGGAAATGAAATCAGTATTTTCAAGAGATATCTGCACGCCTATGTTTATTGTAGTATCATTCACAATAACCAAAATATAAAATCAACCTAAATGCTCATCAATGGATAAATGAATTTAAAAGGTGCTATCACAAGGGAATATTATTCAGTCGTAAAACGATAAAATTTGGTCATTTCCAGCAACATGGATGAACCTGAATGACATTATATTAAGTAAAATAAGTCAGGCATGGAAAGACAGATAGTGCAATATCTCACTTATATGTGAAATCTAAAAAGTTTTTCTTGTGGAAGTAGAGAGTAGAATAGCAGTTGCCAGAGGATGGGGGTGGGGATTAGCTGAACAAGGTGGGATATGACAGATTAGTCAATGGATGCAAAGTTACAGTTAAAAAGGAGGATAAGTTCTGGTATTCTATTGAATAGCAGGATGACTAGAGTTAACAACAATGTATTATTTGTTCCAAAGAGAGGTTTCTGAATGTCCTTATTACAAGCAAATGATAAATGTTACCAGAAGTTGACTTTTTAAATATGAGACTATATTTGGACCTGATAATATCTTCTAATAAATGATTATAGGAAAATCACCTTGATTTATGATTTATACTAAAAGAGACAATATTAAACAAAGGTATATTATTGGGAAATTCTCTAAAATGCTCAATGATGGCTTTAAAAATAAGAGAATATTGGGAGGCTGAGGTGGGTGGATCACGAGGTCAGGAGTTCGAGACCAGCCTGGCCAACATAGTGAAATTCCGTCTCTACTAAAAAAAAAAAATAATAAAAAATTAGCCAGGCTTGCTGGCATGCACCTGTACTCCCAGCTACTTGGGAGTCTGAGTCAGGACAATTGCTTGAACCCAGGATGCGGAGGTTGCTGTGAGCCGAGATCACACCACTGCACTCCAACTTGGGTGGCAGAGAAAGACTCCATCTCGAAAAAAATAAAGGAGAATATTTTAAAAATATTCTCCTATTTAAAAAATAATTTCTTAACAGATGGAAATAAAGAGATTTGGTCACCAATTTAAAAGCTAGTTTGTCTATGTATTACAATTTCTTTACTCTCTGAGTATAAACAAAATATCTTGGATCCGTTTATTGCTTGTAATGTGTTGTCGTTTCTCCCTTTCTTTTTTTCTTACCCATTTAATTTGTTTACCCTTTCTTCCCCTGTGTTTCCAGCAACATAGGAGGATTTAGAAACAAAACTATCTTGAGCAGCGGGGACGATGGCAAATGGATGAAAAACTAGCTTCCTGTCTTTTGGTGGTTACTATAGCAATAATCATGATGGGAGATTTTTAGTCGAAAGTGGTTTCTATAACAACATGAGAGGGTGCTTTAGAAATAGACCTGAGGTAAACAGATTCTATAAGGGTCTCAACCCCTTTTATCCCACAGGATTAGCATCCTCTTGGAGGATGAATATTAGTTGGCTTATTTGATGAAAGACTTAAAATCTTGCTTTTATTTTGTAAAGATTAAATGGTTAATTATTCTACAAAGACCTGGCTTTATTCTATCAGCTCTTAGGCTCCTTTACTTTAGGAAATAATTGATAGCATCCTTACTTTATTTCTGAACAGGAAATTGAAACAGTCTTAAGGATATGTATTTTATAGTATTCACCAAAAATGTGGAAAACCATAAATAGACCTCATGAGAAAGTGTGTTCATTCTGACTTAGATCACTCAAGGGCCCTTGCTTTACCAATACTTCATATACACTATGACTGCACCTGCTGGGCTCCCTGACAGGTGGAGCTTTTTCTGCCCTAACTAATGGAGTCTGAATACTCTTCCTTTTTTAGGATATTCAGTGTGCTCCAGGGCAGACATGGTCCCTATTTGACTTGAAATTCACTAGGTATTACCTAGGGAAGTTTAGTAATTTTTTTGAATGTATTAAGTTTCAACATTGTAAAAAGTGACATAGAAAAAAGCAAAGGTCTCCATTTCATACATAAGCATCCTTCAAGAGCCCTTATAAGTGAACGATCAAGGGGAATTTATGACAGCAATGTGGTACAGGAATAGATGGTGGTAGGCAGGATATAATTTTTCAAGAGAAAGAAAGATGGAAGGCATAATTGAGTCAAGTAGTTAAGCACAGGAAGATGGGGATCGAGCTTGCTTGGTTCAGTTCAATAATGAGTTGTTGATTATCTACTCTAGGCTGTACACTATAGGTATATACAATGTTGAATAGTATACAGGATTGATTTTAAAAACTAAATTATATCAAGTAAAACACTCTCATGAAACTATTAAATTAATTGATTTGAAATTAATGGATTATTTGCTTGACCTTGTTCTTCCCTCCCCACTAACCCCCAAAATATTTTAAGTGCAAAGCCATAGCCATGCTCTTCTACATGACCAGATTATGAGCAAGAATGATTCTATCTAAATTATGATTATCTCGTGCACTTTCTACAATAGAGCTATCCTTATCTATTTTTCTTTTTTATTCAGTTAAGCTGCCAATTCAAAATATCAGATATTCTCTTTCAACTCTCAGAAAGATGTCAGCAACCATGCATCTCTTTCCCTCTGATTTCAAAAGTACAAGCTATTCACATTTGCCTGGTGTTTTGTGCTCAGCAATGAAGCCTCAGAATTCATTACATAATCACTTGCCATAGCCTTCTGGAGTACAGTTTGCCAAATGGATCCCTAGGAGATCAAGACGCATTCTCCATGTGTGCCATGGGCTGTGCACATGAGCTGAGGCATGTCTGTATTCACCAAGGTCCTGCTCAGAACAGCATGTGGCGGAGCACACTGGGCAGGGAGCCATTCATAAACTCTCGAAAAATCTTATCCAGACCAAAGGCACAACAGCATTGTAGTTGTTATGCTCATTGCCATGGGGCGTTTAGCTAAATAAAAAGAAAACAAATATATTCATGATGACTTCCAAGTTATCCAGTAACCACAGTAACCTGGGTTTTCCCCAAATTTGGTCCACAACTTTGAGTCACCTAACAGAAACGAATTGTTTTCTCTCTGTTCAAACACAGTGAGCCATAGAGTGAGTGAAAAAAAATTTCCCTGGAATAAAACCAATTAATCAGCAAAGCAAACAATCATCACATATTTATTTTACTATTAGGAGATGGTATTTAAAATGTTATCACAACCAAATACATACCTCATATATACTGGCATAATGAAAAGCATCTATTATAGTTCCCGAACTTAAAGAATTTTTTTGCTAATTGTGAGGACAAGTCTTCATATATGACATGAAGAACACTTTAGGATGCATACAGATAAGTGTTAAATTGTATCTTAACAATAACAAATGCTGTGGCCGCTCAGGCCAGAAGATCAAGGAGTATGTTAAAATATAAGGATTGATGGGAAAGGCACGCCTTGCTTTGGGCTTCTAACAGTTTGAATATACATCACAGTTAAACACTCAAAATATTTTGAGAAATTTTTATTCATGGCTACTATGAGAAGAATGTCATAAAGAAAAGATAATTTAAATTCTGGAGGAATGATGTCTTACTCATAACCACACATTTTTTTTCTGGACTTTAGTTCTCTGTACAAAAATGTGAGAACACTGTTGAGAGCTGCACTGTCCAGTACAGTAGCCACTAATCACCTGTGGCTTTTGAGTCCTTGAAATGTGACTAGAATTAAGTGTGCTATAAGTGTAAAATACACAAAGAATTTCGAAGGCATAATGTTAAAAAGGGTAAATATTTCATTAATAACTTTTACACTGGCCAGGCATGGTGGCTCACGCCTTTAATCCCAGCACATTGGGAAACCGAGGCGGGTGGATCACTTGAAGCCAGGAGCTCAAGACCAGCCTGGCCAACATGGTCAAACTTCATCTCTACTAAAAATAGAAAAAATTAGCTGGGCGTGGTGGCACATTCCTGTAATCCCAGCTACTCAGGAGGATGAGGCATGAGAATCCTTTGAACTCAGGAGGCAGAGGTTGCAGTGAGCCGAAATCACACGATTGCACTCCAGCCTGGTTGACAGAGTGAGACTCTGTCTCTAATAATAATAATAATTTTTACACTAATTATATATTGAAATATAATGCTTTATATATATTTAGTTAAAAATAAAATATTTAAAATTAATTTGCCTGTTTGTTTTTCCTTTTTAACATGGTTACGGAAGACTTGACATTCCATACGTAGCTCACATTATACTTCCAATAGACAGCGCTGGCAGAGATGCTGGCTATTTAAATGTAGTATGTGGACTAGCAGCTTCAGTATTACGTAGGAGCTTATCGGAAATGTCAAGTCTGAGGCCCCACTCCTCCTGAATCTGCAAGGTTAACAAGATCCTTAGCAGTTCATATGAACATCAATGTTTAGAAAATGCTGATCTAGATAATGTTTTAGATGTTTCTTTTTATAACTCCATCTTGCTTTACATTTGGATTTTTTTTCAAACAAATGTTTTAAAATCTTTGGAGCATCCTGATCTAGCACATATTAGATGCAAAACCTTGGGGAAGTTATTTACGTTCCTGAAACTCAATTCCATATTTATAAAATGGATGTAATACCTCTCCAATCCCATAATTTGTTTATAGGGATTAAGTGAAATACAAGAGTTATGCAAGGAACCAATAAATTGGAGACACTTTTTTTAGTAACAAAAATAACATTGAAAAACTAGACTATTCCAATTATTTTCATTCTTATATTGATTGCCAATACTATTTTGATATGCGGTGGAATGAACTAGAGTTTGAAGGGCTGTTTTTATTTATTTTACCAGTATCACTTATTTTTTTCTTTAACAGTAATTGTGTATACTATGCTTACTTAGCACACTACGTCTCTAGTGAAGATATTAAAACTTTTGGATCTGTTTTTAGAACAAAAGCGTTGTGTAGCTAAATTTTCCTGCACCATCATTTTATAATCGATGTTGAAATTATGTGTGTTGATCATTGGTCAGTTCTTCAAAACATGGCTTTATGGAGCAGGAAAAAACTCTTTTTTGTTCAGAACATTTTTAACTTTACTGTGAGAATTTCAATTTGCTAGAGCCAAAGAAACTAATAAAATATAAGTCTGTTTCATAGTAAAAGAGGACATTCAAAAGTCTGTCATTATTAAAATACACATAGAGTATAATAAGGTCAGTGATTTCAGGCCTGATTAGCTTTAAGTAAATGTAATGTCAAAGGAATCTAATTAGACCCTCATTAAAATTTTTCATGATTGACAGTTAGTAAAAATGACCTTCACAACTTACATCATTTAGTCATGTTCTAAGGATGACAAAAGGCAGGTCATCTTCTGTGAGGCAAATGTGTATGATTGAAGCCTGAAGCACATGCATTTGGTCCCTTACCCTACCAGTCCTAACACCCAAGACCTGATCCAAGCCAGATCCTGTGCTTAGGAGTGTAGGCTATGTAAAGAAGGACCCAAGGACCCAGAGGCTTTCATTCTCATGGGGATGCTTTGAGAGAAAAAGATACCTTTGAACCAGCAGGACCTGATTTCATCTGTAATGACGCTGAAGATCAGACATTATATATAAAAGCATATAGCAATGTGCCTATCAGATACAGGGGATTTAAAAATATATTCATAGAAAAGTTTCTCAGTAAGGCCACTGACCTTCCAAAGAGGAGATAATAGTAGAACAGGGATATTGAGATACAGGTGATGCCAACGAATTTTGGGCAAAACCAATCTTCTCACCTGGAGTAAGAAAGTCATGTTTCAAGGCGTTTGCACGAATATTAATTGTGGTTGATGATGATGGGCACTTGCCCAGATTATTAGGTATGATTGTTAGAGAATGTTGCTGGTGATAAACTTGCATTTCTTAGAAGCCCAGAACTCTCTTTGCAATATCATATCGTTTCATTTTCTTGAATTTATTCATTCGTTAAATATGTGTTTACCAAGCACCAACTATGTACATGGTACTCTGCTAGTCAACAGACGAGTAACAAGATATATGTACTTTGGACCCTGCATTGAAAGAAAAGGCAAATAATATATTTTTAAAACTACTTTATGCCTGATTCTTACAAGGAACTTTATGTATGTTATCTCTTTTATTCCTTTTTTTGTTTTTTCTTTTTTTTGTTTTTCTTTTATTCCTAATAATAAGGACAATGATGATTGATAATGCTGACTCTGTGCCAAGCCCTATTAACATAAAATTAGGCATTTTATGTTAATTAACTCTTTATAACAACTCTATGGCATAGGTGCCATTTTTATAAAAATGTAAACTGAGGCACGGAGATGTTATCTTGATAAAACTCATAGACTTAGTAAGCGGCAGAGCCAGGATTTAAACCCAAGCACCAAACTTCATGGTCTTATCCACCATACATACGGCTCCACATTCTTTTCTTTAGTAATCAGACCACTGAGGCTCAGTGAAATGATTTTTCTTAAAGTCACAGAGATGGTAAATACTAGAACCAAAACTTAAATCTCTGTCTACAATAAAAATGTCCTCTTCCATTATATTAAATTGGCCTCAGTTTAGTATTTAAGACCACATATACTGAAAAAGTTACATGTAAGACAGCGAATGCCTAGTGTTTTAGACACCATAGGAATACAAAGGAAAAATGGTCTTAAAGGAGCCCATCTACTTCTTATTTTAACTGCTCCATGTGGATTCTATCACACTGTACATCAAAGTAAGTGATTTAACCGATGATTTGTTCTGCTTGATTTTATCAAAAGAGGTCATAGTAAGAATTTCACGGCAAGGCTTAAATGAGAATTCAGGTTTCCTTGCTCACTCATTCATTATTCAACAAATTTCTATTGACTGCCTACCACGTGCAAGCCATTTTGGCTATGTCCTGATTAAAGATTTGCCCCTCCCACACCGCCTCCCTTCCCACCCCGATCCTGGAACTAAATATCATTCTTTGCAGAAAGCCAGGCTAAAGAGAATTCAGCAAATCACTTTATTCTCATAAATTGGCATTCTTAGACCTAGAAATTTTGGCAGTTATATCTACAGTAGCATTGTTTATACCTTCTATTTCATTCTAACTATATTTCATTAGCAAAATATAGCAAATATTTATTACATCATCACTCTTTTATATGAAACAATATAAGACACCATTCATTAGATATTGTTGGAAATATCAAATTTTTTGTTCACAATTCCTCTATTCTGCTCTTATTATTTAAGTAAAATTAGGTTAAATATAGATAACTATAGAATTAAAACTTTTAAAAAACTGTGCCTTTGCATGTTTAAAAAATTACTCCGTTTCTCAAATAAAGCCAACCATGTATATTGAAAAACAATATTACTCCATACCACAGCTGACATATTATCTCCCCATCCCTAGCAGCGACTTTCCCGTTTCTGCCTGTCTCAAGAGTTTGAGGAAAAATATACACATTCCAAAACAATGAATAAAGTCCTGAATAACTTTATCCATTAGCGAAAATACATTGAGGAGTGTTTAGCTAAAGATGAGGCATATTAAAATTTGCTGTTTTAACTCAAATACGAGCAATAATAGGAGTTCTATTCCCGTCTCCTTCATTTCCTTCTGCTGACAAAGGATACATTTGATTCTTGAGGTTAATATGAGACCTAGAGACAGCTATAATTAGAGAGCTAGGCTGAGAATTAAGGTAATAAATCCTAAGAAAAGACCGAGCATACTGATGGTAAGAGGATCGTTGAATAAAATGTTGAAAATGATCAAGGATCAATAATGATACATTTAAATATACATACATGTATGGACATACATATTCATGGTTTTACATAAAGAAACTATTAAGGTAAGAACAATGGCTTTGACAATTAATACTCAAGAAATGTTTACTGAGCATGTTATAAATAAATAGATACGGAGCGCAATATAAAGATACAGTAGATCCTCTGAACAATTAAGTCCTTATTACAACTTTAATTACATAAGCTAGCATTTCTCTGAGCCAAGCATTTAAATAGTACTCAAATTTATAAAGTCTGGTCACTGTGGCTCACATCTGTAATCCTAGCACTTTGGGAGGCCTGGGAGGCTGAGGCGGGTAGATTGCCTGAGCTCAGGAGGTCGAGACTATCCTAGGGGCAACATAGTGAAATCTGTCTCTATTAAAATACAAAAAATTAACTGGGCATGCTGGCGGGCTCCTGTAATCCCAGCTACTCAGGAGGCTGAGGCAGGAGAACCACTTGAGCCTGGAAGATGAAGGTTGCAGTGAGCTGAAATCATGCCACTGCACTCCAGCCTGGGCAACAGAGTGAGACTCCGTTTCAATAATAATAACAACAAATAATTTAAAAATTTATAGTCAGATTTTAAGATTTTCTTGCAAAAAACAACACTGGGGAACAGAACCTTTCTAACTCAATTTCATGATTATCTTTGTCTGATCCTGACCATTCCCAGGTAATTTACAGGAAGGGCATAGTTGACACTTTGAATTAGTCCATTGTTAGGCTCTCCATGTAAGGGTACTCATGTTTTTCTGTTGTTGTTGTTGTTGTTTTGTTTTCTTTCTTAAAATAGAATTCCTTCAGTGAAAATTATTAGTGAATTGTATCTTTTAAATTATTTTTATTGCTGTGTTTTGCACTTGTTCAGTGAATTTTCTATTAAGAACTCAAAACCATTTATAAACATCTTATAAAAGGTAAGAGCTAGCATTTATCGAACACTTACGATGTATCTGCAAAGCATTTAAATTTAGTGACTTAATTCTCACAAAAAAATGGAAACTGAGGCTGGGAGAGGCAGAGCAGGCCTGGTACCCATCTGCTGCCCCTCCCCACTGCCCTATCCTGCTCTTGCTGGCAAATCTCCTATGATTGCTAAATAGAAAAGCCAATGAAAAGATTGATCATAAAAACCACTGAATACAACGTTCAGATTCTTGATTGGTGATTTTAAATTAGAGAATTACCCATTTCATAGAAAAGTGCTTTAGAACTATCAAGGACAAAGGAATAAATACTACTTACAATAGAGAAGTTAACATGCTCCTCCCAGAAAGTCTTGCACCTTGCACTGTTTCATTGCTCTAAATAAACATACTCAGCCTCGTAATTAAACTAAATTACCAATATAGCTGTTTTCCGTGTAAATTTGATTACTAGAAAACACATACACACAGATGTACACACACACTCAAACGAAATATATTTACTGTTATTTGGGTCATGTTCTTTAAAACTGGTCAAATTTGTTTTTACTTCTCAGTAAGCAAAAAATACTTTACTTTAGCACTAGAAATACTTAATGCAAATATAGATATAATTGTGTATAGTGATTATATAAAATATTTTCTTTTCTCCTGTGCAGAGGTTTTCAAATTGCTGGTTTCAAACCCCAGTTCCTTGGAGGTGTCTCTAGGGGAGGCAGGAGCCTGGGCTGACTGGGTTGCAAGGGACCTTCCCCAGCTTCGACCTGAGCAGATCTGCTTTCCAATTTTGTACATTGAGATTACTCATGACGTTTTCTTTGAAGGACTTCTGCTGCTCTTAAAAAGAATGAAAAGGAAAACAAAAAGTCTGAAACTCACGATGGTAGAATTTCTTATAATAGCCAGTAGATGGCAAACTTTACTGCAAGGAAACAATTTTGCAGCCTATATAATTTGATCTGAAAATAGCAATTAAATTCTACATCCAGGAAAATTTACTATTCTGTATTTAAGTCTTCTGTGAAAGCAGCAAACAAAATTTGCTATGGTAATTTCTCTGGGAACTAAATTTCAATTATAATTTAAAATAATCCTACAACTTTTTTTCTGTGTCCATTTAAGTCTTGCTCCGAAGGTATTATCACTATGAAAATTACTGTGTTGTTCATTGAAAGTACATACATATGCTGGGTATAATAATATACAATAATATATATGACATATCTTTTTCAAGAATGGATGCAAAAACTGGGATAATCATAATCCTTCCTTCATGACATTTTTGTCATTGGTCTTTGCACAGTCTGCTTTTATTTCTTTACGTGGTTATGTAATTAGTTTTTTTTTTGTTTTTTTTTTTTTTTGAGATGGAGTTTCACTCTTGTTACCCAGGCTGGAATGCAATGGCGCGATCTTGGCTCACCGCAACCTCCGCCTCCTGGGTTCAGGCAATTCTCCTGCCTCAGCCTCCTGAGTAGCCAGGATTACAGGCACGTGCCACCATGCCCAGCTAATTTTTTGTACTTTTAGTAGAGACGGGTTTTCACCATGTTGACCAGGATGGTCTCGATCTCTTGACCTCGTGATCCACCCGCCTCGACCTCCCAAAGTGTAATTAGTTTTAATACTGCAGTAAATTACAATTCCTTTATACGTTTGAAAAATAGAATTTTCATTTCGATACATGCCTGGTTCCTTAGTGCAGTCAGCTCTACTGTACCATCAGTTAATAATGCTCACATGATGGGCTGCATTTCCAAGAGTGCCCTGTGCATACACCCATAAACCTTTGCAACGAATGGTGCTAGTGACACCAGTCACAAGAGGAGACCCAGTAAGAGGATGTGGTTAACAGACGATCTTGTCCAGGAGCAGTACTAAAAGCAATTGAAAGTGTACCTGGAAACAACGTGATGAGAGATAGGGCATGTGACCAGATTATAAATCTACCTACTCTGCTTTAAAAACATTTTAATCAAATCTATTCAATAATATTTTTAAAGTACCTAAGGATTATAAGGGTAACAGCAATACCCCTACCACCCCATTCCTGCTTTTCACTCCCAATGTAAATGCCCCATATTTAAAACTCTTCCAGCTACTTCTTCTGATTTTTCTTTATATTCCAAATAATAGGTGGATTTTTTTTTCAGTTTTTGATACGGATATAATCTATTGGAATCCTACTATGGTAAAAATAGATTCAACTCTCCGGCAGTTCTCAACAACACACATACCAACACACACACACACACACGCGCACACTCACATGCTTCTGCTGCTCTCAATAGTAGTTTAGCATTGTATTATTACTAATATTGTTATAATAAAGTAATATTCTTTTGAATTTTCCCTTGATTTTATTATTTCTTTCAATTTAAGTATTGACTTCAGCTACATATAGGATTTCGTTTCCTTCCTTGTATGACTTTTAGTTTTCCCTAGAATTAATACCAGTAAACGTTCTTTTGATTTTTTTTAAGTTGCTCTGTTTCATTTTCCATTACCTCTCTACATCACTCTGTTCATTTTTCTTCTTTGAGAAATCTTTCCTCAAGCTCCACTTTCTCTTGCTTCTTTCAAAACTGGTTAATCTCTAAACCAGGAGCGTATCTGGGATCCTGGGACCTCTTTTCGACATCTTCTGCTTCTTTGCTGTTAGATTCCTTGCCTCCAAAAGTCTATGTCTTCCTCTTTCTTGGATTGCACCCTCATATTCATGGAGCATATTGCCAGGAATCTTTCTGAAAACAGAGCATGAGAGCTAACATTTTGAATCTTAATGCTTGAAAATATTATTTTCTGCAAATTTGACTAGTAGTTTAGGTGGGCATTGAATTCTAATTTAGAAATTATTTCCTGTCAAGATTTTCAAGGCTTTATTTTATATCTTCTAGCTTCTAGTGCTTCTGTTGATAAATTTATAATTTCCTGCTTTATAAATGTACTGTTTCCTGTTCCAACTAATGAAAGGTTTGAGGATTTTTTTTTTGTTAAAAAAATTTCACAATGACGTGCTTTTGTGTGAGTTTACTCTTTTATCAGTTTTCTTTGGCACTTGGTGAAAACTTTAAATCCATAAGCTTATTCCCTTTTCATCCTCAGAATTTAAAAATCTTTGTTATAATTTTTATTTATTTCTCTCTCCTCTTACTGCCTCCTTCAACACCCTACCTCTGTTTTCTTTGTTCTCTCATTTTTAATCCTCCCTGATTGATCTGATTTTTTTCTCTCCTGTTTTTCACCTCTTAGTATTTTTTTTCTAGTGTCTGGGAGATTTTTCCCAACATTATCTTCCAATCACTCAATTGGAATTTTTGTTTCTGCTACTATATATATATATTTTTTCTTTTCTTTTTTTTTTTTTGAGGCGGAGTTTTGCTCTTGTTACCCAGGCTGGAGTGCAATGGCACGATCTCGGCTCACCGCAACCTCCGCCTCCTGGGTTAAGGCAATTCTCCTGCCTCAGCCTCCTGAGTAGCCGGGATTACAGTCACGTGCCACCATGCCCAGCTAATTTTTGTATTTTTGGTAGAGACGGGGTTTCACCCTGTTGACCAGGATGGTCTCGATCTCTTGACCTCGTGATCCACCCGCCTCGGCCTCCCAAAGTGCTGGGATTATAGGCGTGAGCCACCGCGCCCGGCCCTCTGCTACTACATTTTTAATTTCAAAAATCTTTTTTTTCTCAGGAGGCTGAGGCAGGAGAATTGCCTGAACCCAGGAGGCGGAGGTTGCGGTGAGCCGAGATCGCGCCATTGCACTCCAGCCTGGGTAACAAGAGCGAGACTCCGTCTCAAAAAAAAAAAAAAAAAATCTTTTTTTTCTTCTAGACATTTATGTGAATAGCCTCCTATACTTGTTTCATCACTGAAGTATCCTTTTTTAACTCTTTAAACATATCAACTATAGAATTAAAAAATAATAATAAGTTTTGACTACTCCTTGAATAGTCTTTGTTACTTCCAAACTACTTTTCTTTTTATTTTGATGTTTTGGTCTCTGTGTTTATCTTAGATAATTTCCTCAAATTTCTGACAATTTCATACAGTCTGTATGTATGAAGGTGATACTGTCCCTTCTTAACGCTGACTTATGGCTACAGGGATGTTCCCTGATTATTATCATGTTCGTTTGTCATTATTCTTTAGAATATAATGAAAGTATAATTTAAAGAGTATTTAAAGAGCAATTTTCCCCATATGTGCACATATATGACTCATATATACTCTTATCTATGTAGACCTTTGTTAAAAGCTACTTGAAAACTCATATATTCTCGGGCCTTCCAGCTTTTATGAGAGTGACTTGCCATTCTACAGCTCTAGAGTGATCTAGAAGAGCCATTTCACTGTGGAATATACCATATCCGTATCTGTATTTTCTCTCAGGCTGGTCAAGAAAAATAATTCCATTTCCTGCTTAGGGTGTAAATCTGGCTTCTGGGACATTCAGGGTTAAATTGGGAAGGAGGTTAGGGAGTATCTCAAAGTTTTGTAAATAGATATATTAAGTCCTTTGTTATCACATCTGTTCCCTCAACACCAGCACTCTCCCAATCACTGCCTATCACCAACATCACCAACAGTAATGTCCCTGTCTCTAAATCTGCCTTTGTGGGGGAAGAGTAATTTTTCAGTTTTTTTAGAAAAAATGTTGGAATACGAAGGTCTAACAGCTTCTGATAAGATTTTTAAACAAGCTTCTTGTTTACAAAACTACTTGAATTATTTCAGAAGTACCTGGAACCCCTGATTCCTGAACCCTTCTGGAGGTCTATGGCATAAACTGGCTTGGTTCAGGGATTCTGCCATTGCCGGCTTGAGTTTTTGCCTGCTCTGACATGCTAAGCCTATTACTGCTTGCCCACCCTCACTACAGCTTCCATTTATGTTGATGTGTGTGTGTGTGTGTGTGTGTGTGTGTGTGTGTGTGTGTGTGTTTGTTTATTGCTGTCCATAGCTTTAATCTTTCTCCTTCTAGAATATGGGGGGTGTAAGGTTTGTTCTTGGGTTCTTGCCGCATTTAAAATGAAGAAACTGAGGCCAGCACGAAAATAATCCAATGCGAAGGAATTTATTTAGGCTCCCGGGTGAGGTTCTGCGGTCCAGACAGGAGGGGCCAGAGAAGTCGCACGGACTCCTCTCAGGCACGGGGTTTTATAGGGAGTGGAGGCGTTTGATTGGCTGTGCCCAAGGTGAGTGGGACAAAATGGAGGGGAATGGGACCCGGATGGAACAAAATGGAGGGGAGTGGGGCCCAGATAGGACAAAATAGTAGGCAGGAAGACAAAATGGCAGGCACGGGGTGGGGCCTGCAGAAGACAAAATAGTATCAGGTAGGTCCTGATGGGGCTTTTTTCCCAGGCTCCCGGGTGGGGGAGGTGTGTCAGAGCTCCCGGAGAGGGAAGGGGGTGTGTCCACGCTCCCGGAGAGGGAAGGGGGTGTGTCCAAGCTCCCGGAGAGGGAAGGGGTTGTGTCCGAGCCCCCCGCAAGGGAACCGGCCTTACAGGGGGATCATATTTACTGAAGTATAATTTGTATACAATAAAATTCACAAAATTTGAATATTGATAAAAAATACTTAACAAAATACTAGCAAGTAGAATTCAACAAATATAGAAAATATAATACATTATGGTCAAGTGGGTTTTACTTCTAGAATCGAGATGCTTTAACATATAAAAATAAATCAGTGTAACACATCACATTAATAGAATGAAGGGCAAAAACTGCATGATCACCTCACTTGACACAGAAACAGCACTTGACCAAGTTTAACTCCTTTCTGTGATTTTTAAAAAGACTTCAACAAACTAGGAATAGAAGGAAATTACTTCAGTACAGTACCTATATTAAAAGGCTGCATTTAAATCATACTCAATGGTGAAAAACTGAAAGCTTTCTCTCTAAGGTCAAGAACAGGCAAAGATGGCCACTCTTGCCACTTCTATTCAACATAGTACTGTAAGTCCTAGCTTAGAGCAATCAATCAGGTGAGGAAAAAGACATAAAAGACATCCCAATAGAAAAAGAAGAAGTTAAATTATATTTGTTTGCAGATGATGTCTTATATATAGAAAATCCTAAAGTTTCCATAAATATACACGAAAAATAAAAATGTTAGAACTAATAAAAAAATTCAGCAAAGTTGGAGGATACAAGCTCAACACAAAATCAGTTGCATTTTTGTACACTAACAATGAACAATCTGAAAGTAAATTAAGAAAACAATCTTATTTACAATAATATCAGAAAGAATAAAGTTTTTAAGAATAAGCTTAACCAAGAAAGTGAAAGACTTGCAGATTAAAAATTGTAAAATATTGTTGAAATAAATTAAAGAAGACAGAAATAAATGAAAGACATCCATGTTCACAGGTGGGAAGACTTAATATTATTAAAATGCTTATGCTAAATGAAGAGATCTACAGATTTAATGTGATCCCTATTAAAATCCAAATAGCGTGCTTTTGCAGAAATAGGAAAACTATCCTAAAATTTTCATGGAATACCCAAGATCCCTAAACAGTCAAAACAACCTTGAGAAATCAAAACAAAACTGGAGGCCTTATGCTTCTGGTTTTAAAACATATTACAAAGCTACAGTAATCAAAGCAATGTGGTACTATTATAAGGATAGACATATGGAACAAAAGAACAGAATAGAGAATCCAGAAATAAGCCAGATATATGGTCAAATTATCTTTAATCAAGATGATAATCCTACACAATGGGGCAAGAATAATATCTTCAACAAACGGTGCTGGAAAAATGATTTCCCCATACAAAAGAATAAAGCTGGACCCCAACCAACTTCTCTATATACAAAAATTACCCAAATTTTGCCTTCTCTAGAGTGTCACATAAATGAAATCATATAGCATGTGGTCTTTGTGTCTGGTTTCTGTCACTTAGCATGATACTTTAGAGATTCTGTTGTATTTTTCTATGCAACAGTAATTTGCTCCTTTTTATTACTGAGTAGTATTTCAGTGTGTGATTACATTAAAATTTATTAGCCAGTTGTTGAAAATTATGAATAAAGCTGTTATAAATATTTAAATGCAAGTTTTTGTGTGGACATTATGTCTTTATCTTTCTTCAGTAAATACCTAGGAGTGGAATTGCTGAGTCGTGTAATAAGTGTATGTTTAAATTTATAAGATACTTTGAAACTCTTTTTCAAATTAGCTATACAATTTTGCATTACTACCAGCAATACATGACACATATACAAGTGATAACACAATACTAATAACAGTAAAATTAGTCTTTTAAGCCATGATGCATTATTAAAGATAAAATAAATATTTTGTAAGCATATGAGGGTCATACCACCATGATGGTGCAACCATTCTAAATTTTTATGATCATGCTAAGATAGCTTCTGAATATAAAAGTGAAAATTGTCAGAATTAAAAGGAAAAATAAAAAGCTCATAATCACGATAGTACATCAGTCTCAATAACTGAGAGAAAAACATATACAATATTATAGGTCTGAATAGCACAATTAACAAACTTGGCCTAATTGATTTTTATAGATTTTCTATGAGTCAAAGAAAAAAATCACAATGACAACCAGAAAACATTTTATCTGAGTGATAATGAAAGTAAATACAGAAAACAAGAAAGCTGTGCTTATAGGTAAATCTTTAGTCATAAATTGAAAAATGAGAGAAAGAACTGAAAAGTAAAGTTTTGAAAAAAGTAAAGTTAAAAAAGGAAGCAAATTAAATGCAAAGAAAGTAAAATTAAGGAAATAAAAAATTAAAAGCAAAAACCCCTAAGACAGAAAATCAAATATAGACAGACTCTAATAAATTAAAGTCCATTACTTAAAAAGACTTAAACAATTAACAACACACAGGCAAAAATGATCAGTTAGTGAAAATCAACATATAGTATTTCAATTTTGGTCATTTTAGCTATTCTAGTGGGTGTGTAGTGATATTGTTTTTACTTTCTGTGTCCCTAATGGCAGATAATGTTGAGCATTTTTCAGTGGCTCAATTTCTATCCCTTTATGTCTTTGATGGGGTTTTGAAAAGTAGCAGAAGTAAACACATGTGTGAAAAGTAAAAAGTTTAAGTACAAAGTCTGCTTTAAAAAAGCCTACCCTCTAAAATGATTTAGTGAAAAGAAATGGGCTTTGGAATCTAACAGACCAGAGGTTCAAAAGCCACTTTTGCATGACGATGCAAAAATTACTTAGCCTTTTTAAACCTTAGGTTTTTCATAAGTAAAGTGCTTCAAATAAATGTTATTAGAATTCTATTTTTTAAAATTTTACTGAAAGAGGCTTGAATATAAATGCTCATTTCCTCTGCTGTCTTTCCACACTAATAAATCAACTTGTGGCTTAAATAATCATTATTACTGTCATCATCACCATCACTGCTAACAAAACAAAACAAAGGCCAAAGTATAAATTCATAACATGTCCTTGGGGGTGGAAGTCATTTGTAATACTTAATTGTATTTGCTCAGTTTGGACACAAAAATTGGAAATACTGCCCAATGTTTGTACTATTAAATATATCTTCATTTTTTCTCCCCATCACATTTTTCTTCCCTTTTACAGAGAATGCCAATATCTCTATTCTTTTTTTCTTTCTTCTGCAAATAATACTCTTCTTTTACTTCCTTTCCTTTAAAAGCACATTTCAAATATATTTTCTTCAATGAGTCTTACTCTGGCACACTTTTCCCATTCTCTATGCACTCTTGCATATTTCTGTTATATTTCCCCCTTCTTCCCATAGGTATGCATTGAGCACCTGCTATGTGACAGGTGAGATTATAGGCCCAGTAGATACAGAGAAACAAGCTATATTAGTCCAGGTACTCCAGAGAGACAGAGCTAATGCTCTGTGTGTGTGTGTGTGTGTGTGTGTGTGTGTGTGTGTAGCTCCAGCATGAGTCTGAGTCTGAAGGCCAGAGAAGACTGATGTCAAAGTTTGAAGAACATCAGGCAGAAAAAAACAATTATTCTGTACTTAACCTTTTGTTCTATCCAGGCCTTCAGTGTACCAGATGAGGCTCACTCACACTGCAGAGGGCAAGCGCTTTACTCAATCTACGGATTCGAATGTGAATTTCATCCAGAAATACCCTCACAGTCAAACCCCAAAATAATGATGTTTAACCAGTTATCTGGGTACCCATGATCCAATCATGTTACACATACAGTTAGCCACCGCAAGTACACCCCTTGTCAACTTGGCATCCATATGCATCTTTTTAAACCATACTTAATCTCCAAATAAAAATATAGGATGATCACAACTCTGTCTAATATGATACAACTACCCTGTGTACAACCAGAAATGCACAACTCCTTCTCCAGAAGAGGAGGTAAAGTCCTTGAGTGATGTTTACTCTTCTCCTTAATATCTCATAACTTAATAGTATGAGATAAAAATAACATTACTCAAGTACTACAATATAAAATCTCTACATCTAATCTTATATGATAAAGGAATAAGGCAGGAAAGAAAACAAAGACAGACAGATGATAGATAGATGATAGATAGATAGATATAGATGGATGTATATAAAATATATGCATACAGTGAATCATACAAACATATTTATAAGAAAACAAGAATTACAGTCCTTATTTCTGTAGTTTGTCATGTGGTCGTAGCTGGTATTTGTAACTATCTTTTTTTGCTACCCATTCTGTATTCCCTTTGCTTTCAGCAAGCACCAGAGTTGGTCATGATTCTTACCTGGTGGAGTTGCCTAAACCTTCATCCTTGAAGGCCTTTGGGCATTAGTAGTCCTCCCTTGTATTGGGTTGCTGCTATTTTTTATTGTTTTAATCACAGAGCATACTAATACTAAGAGACACCCTAATAGAGCTCCTGTGTTCTACAAATACTCATCCGTACCTCCATTGTGGAGTGATACCCCAGTGTTCCCGTGGTAGTCAAGATCAATCACTCCAGTAATACAATAACTCCCTCCTTTGTTTGTCTATTCAGAGACATGAGATGTCCGAAGTAATCAGGTAGTAGTCTTAAGTTTTAGTTCAATGAAATCATTGCTGTGTTTCCTGGTAGAGGCATTTCTTTCTTTAGAACTAAGACCTCTAGTGCAGCAGAGCATAAGGTCATGGGAGCAGGAAGCAAAAATTTTGCAGCGGGGTACTAGGGGCAACAGTGAATGGTGTCACTTGCCTTTCCACACCTTGATTCCCGGGCCCTTGAATCTTAACTCTGGTAGAAACAGCATGATATATTGGATGCAGATTCAGAGTATATTCAGCCTTCTGGAGAGCCATGTCAATCTCTGCAAAGACTGCCACCTAGCTGGCACTACAACTGAGTCTTTAAAAGTCCATTTCACATTTCTATCCAACCAGTTGCTTCAGGATGATGAGGAACATGGTAAGACCCAGGAATTCTATGAACATGGACCCATTGCCCCACTTCTTTTGTTGTGAAGTGAGTTCCTTGATTAGAAGCAATGCTGTGTAGAATACCATGACAGTACAGAAGACACTTTATTAGTCCACAGGTGGTAGTTTTGGTAAAAGCTTTGCATGTAGGGAAGCCAAATTCATATATAGAGTGTCTACTCTATTACAGTAAGAGCGAAGCTTTTGCCATTTTCCATTTATAAAAATAATGGAATCAGTCCAATGTAATCGATTGTCATCAGGTAGCTGGCTGATTAGCCCAAGGAAGGGTGGCCATACTGGGGACTCAGTGTTGGTCTCTGCAGCTGGCAGATTAGGAACTCAATGGTAGCTATAGCCAGGTCAGCCTTGGTGAGTGGAAGTTCATGTTGCTGAGCCCATACATAACCTCCATCCTTGCCACCACGACCACCTTGCCTTTGGTGGTTTATTGCCAACACTTAGCCCTTGCCACTCCAGGGTCCAATGACTCCAATTGCATTTAGGCTTCCCAGTTCAGTGACTGGAGTCTCCCCTGTAAGATCTGGCCTACAAACCACAGAGTTCTTCTATTTTATTTTAAATAAATTCACATTTATTTCTCTCAGTAGTGGTGAAAGATATGTCTTTTGTACTCTTCCAGTGTGGGTGAGTAGGTCATAGATGACAAATCTAATCTTCCGGTCTTCCTCAGCCTTTAAGACCCTTATTCTACATCAAATTAAGTCAAGTCCAGCATTTCTAGTTCACTAACTGGTCATTTTTTTGATTCATGTTTTAGCAAACCAACCAATTAGAGCCCTTCCAAAATTCCTGAACTTGCAACATTAAATGAAGAATCTCTGATTAGGGATCCAATATCAATAAATTTAGCCTGATCCAACTTTATGTTCCTTCCACCATTATCCCACACTGTCAATATCCATTCCCAGATTTATGTCTGTATAAATTAGAAAACTTAAGTCGTTTTTTGGAGTGTAGTGTACCTTCTCATGGATCTCACTTTGCACCTCATCTTTAGGGCCCTGCTGGAACTTGAATCTAGTTATAGGTCTAGAAGAAATGAGGAGTGACGTGGGTGGGTCCTGAAGGGAATCAACACTGTAGTACATGACAACTTCTTGGGGGAAGCCACTAATTTCCCTTAGGTAATAAAGAGTTAATTCTTCCAAATGGAAGTGGAGGGGCCACTAGCAGTTGTGAAAGAAGACTCATCAGTTAGGCCTCAATATCCCCAGCTTAATCAGGCTCTTCTCATACATCCCCACTTAAACTTACAGATTTCAAAAGGAGAAAGAAAACAAAATAAACACATAGAATTCCAGTTGTCCCAATCAGTACCCTTTTGAACAGTAAACTCCCTGTGAGAACGTGAGTTCAGTTCATTGTAATCCAACCAACTGCAGGATGAGATCCTGCATTTGATTTTCAACAACTTCAGCTGCTATAAGAGACAAGGGTGTCACTCAGAGCATGCATTGAAGATGTTAGGTCATGGATTTGGTGCTTAAAATGGGCATTTAAATTTCTGAGCTCATCCTTTTCTTTCAACACATTGTCCAGTGACAGTAGGGGCAACCAGCCAACTTCATTATATTTAATTTTCCAAAAATGTTCTGAAGGGTCATATACACAGTCTTACAGCTTCTTGTTTCATACAAGTGGTTGATCAGAAGTATCCAATGTAGTTATTTTGTGTATCTTTATTGCCAGATCACACCATAGACTATTAGTACTCTTTTTACTACTGGCAATAGAGTCATCAGCATCTTTAAATCTACTCCAATTAGGAGGTCAAATCCAGAAACACAGTACAAATTCAGAAAAGTTATTCATAAAATTCTACTTCTCTACAACCACTCTCAGAGTCAAAATCTGAGGCAGTCTAGGTTCTTCAAAGAAAAAGAACCAATAGGATATATATGCAGATGCTCCTCTACTTACTGTGGGGTTACATCCTGAAAAATCCATTGTAAATTGAAATCATCACAAGTCAAAAATTTATTCAATACACATAACATACCAAACATTATAGCTTAGCCTAGCCTACCTGGAAAGTACTCAGAACACTTACATTAGCCTATAATTAGGCAAAGTCATCTAAAACAAAACCTATTTTGAACGGTCTTATGCAATTTATTGAAAACTATACAGAGAGTGAAAAACAGAATGTATGAAATAACTGTAAGTCAAAAAATGTAAGTTGAGGCCAGGCACAGAGGCTCATGCCTGTAGTCCCAGCACTTTGGGAGGCCAAGGCAGGCGGATCACAAGGTCAGGAGATCAAGACCACCCTGGCTGACACAGTGAAACCCCATTTCTACTAAAAATACAAAAAATTAGCCCGGCATGGTGGTGGGCACCTGTAGTCCCAGCTAGTCGGGAGGCTAAGGCAGGAGAATTGCTTGAACCCGGGAGGTGGAGGTTGCAGTGAGTAGAGATAGCACCACTATACTCCAGAGTGAGATTTCATCTCAAAAAAAAAAAAAAAAACAATGTAAATTGAACCATCATAAGTTGAAATCCATATATAGTATATATATTCATATATACTATATTACTCCATATATATGAGACATATATATACTCCATATATAGTATATATCTTAGATATATATATGTGTGTATATATAAATATGTATATATATATATGAAAGAAAGAGAGAGGGGAAGGAAAAGAGAAAGGAGTGTTTTAGTATAAGAAATTAGCCCAGGCTGTTATAAAGAACTGATCTGTGTCTCATAATTTAAGAGCAAGCGCCCCATTTTGTAACTTTTTAAATTACAAGCCTGTACTGTTATTCACTATTATATTTGTGAACAATATTGTGAGCAAGTAAATAAAAATAAGAGAATAATGTGTTAGATGAGTCGACATGAAAAGGCATGTTTTGTGGGTTGATGCATTTTAGTTGTCAAATCATAAAGCTTCTCAACATAAAATGTTAAGAAAATAAAAATGTTATAATCATAATATATACATATACACAGTGAAAAATTATATGCATACAAGTATCCAATGAATTTGGAGAGAAAAATATAGAATTATTGCTTTCCTGAAGCTTAATATTCCAATTAGAATTTTAAAAATGTGTTCTGGGACAGAAGTCTTACAGGAAAATGAAAGTTTTCAAACTTTACAACATTAATTTCCTTGCTGTGGGACTTAATATGTCATCTGTAAAATGTAAATAATTATATTGCTGTGAGGATAAGAAATAATATATGTGAAATACTTGGCATTTCTCTTATTGCAAAGAGTAGATCATCAGTGGTCAGAATGTTATTTTTTAAATTTTTTAAAATTTTTCTATGCTTTTCATTTTGGAGCATAAAATGGTGGTTGTGGTGGTAAAGCAGGCAAAACCAACTTACTGCATTCATTTAAATACTAGTTTCAGTTAGGCACCTTTTTCAGAGACAATGTTGTAAGTCAGATACAGTATTCTCCAAAATATTTTATGAAATAATGTGAATTTCAAAATTCTGTGTATATAGAAAATATTAACAGCTACTTCAATTCATCCCGTTACTCAACTGTACTTAAACCTGAGAAAGGGAATATGGAGAAGGAGAAAGAATCTCAAGCCAGCCATTTTTTTTCTTATTAGAAACTATATGAGAAGTTTAGATAAATGAGGAATTAGAACTCACGATTAGAACGCAGCCAACTATATTTTATTAATGAGTTTGGTTAAGGAAGCACAAGAGTCACAAAGAAAGATTTTTAACTTTGTCCTGAACCATTTATAAATTTAATCTTGATTTTTTTTATTTCCTTGTAGATTCCTTTTGCAATAAAAACAACACCAGTTGCCTCTCAAATTCTTGCCAAAACAATTCTACATGCAAGGGTTTTTCAAAAGACGATGGTTGCTCTTGTTCAGAAACAGCCAATAATTTGGACAAAGACTGTGACAACATGAAAGACCCTTGCTTCTCCAATCCCTGTCGAGGAAGTGCCACTTGTGTGACCATCCCAGGAGAAAGGAGCTTTCTGTGCAAATGTCCTCCTGGGTACAGTGGAACAAGCTGTGAAACTACCATTGGTTCCTGTGGCATGAACTCCTGCCAACATGGAGGTATTTGCCATCAGGACCCTATTTATCCTGTCTGCATCTGCCCTGCTGGATATGCTGGAAGATTCTGTGAGATAGATCATGATGAGTGTGCTTCCAGCCCTTGCCAAAATGGGGCTGTGTGCCAGGATGGAATTAATGGCTACTCCTGCTTCTGTGTCCCAGGATATCAAGGCAGGCACTGCAACTTG
This sequence comes from Aotus nancymaae, assembly GCF_030222135.1. Taxonomy (NCBI): domain Eukaryota; kingdom Metazoa; phylum Chordata; class Mammalia; order Primates; family Aotidae; genus Aotus; species Aotus nancymaae. Next base: position 424,466 of record NW_026988453.1, read on the forward strand.
GAAGTGGATGAATGTGCTTCTGATCCTTGCAAGAACGAGGCTACATGCCTCAATGAAATAGGAAGATATACTTGTATCTGTCCCCACGATTATTCTGGTAAGTGTGATCATAACTGAATCCTAGATGGTGTAATTAGCTCTCTCTAAGTGGCAGAAGCAGAGGTTTATGAAAATGGCCAAGTTCTTGACAGGAATTAATCACTAGATAGAAACTTCCTAAACTATTGAAAATCCACTGAACACACTGAATTCTAAGTGGTTGCCTGCCGTCACTGTTGTTGTTTTAAATGGGCTCTACATGATTTAAAACTGGGATTTGGTCTAGAATAAGTGGGCTCCAAGAGAACCTCGAGGACAGTTCAGGTTTCCTCATCAGTGCATGTTCCTTTCATTCCAGTTCAAGCCTGCCTTCTAATCCCCAAAGCCAGGCATTGCAACCTTCTGAGAAGGCAGGTTGGAAGTTGATGGGTTTCTAGTTCTGATTTGAGTATGATCAGTAGATCACTGATAGCAAAGGTGATGGAGCATGGTATATCAGATAAATCATGATTTTTATTAAGAAAACAGCCCGTTCTTATTTTATGTCTTAGAGCAAACAATTGTACCTCATATTTATTTATTCTTTACAGTGTTTTTGTTGATAGAATTTTATTTTAATGTAGAGTAACAAGGTGACAACTCGTTATTACCAGGTTATGTGCTATTCAGCCTCCTCACACTCAGTATTTATCCTCCCTAGCCTTTTGAATCACTGTTACTGTTTTAGGTCAGTTCTTCATGCTGGCCACATTTCTTGCTATGGTTTACTCTTGAGCTTTTCCATTTACTTGTAAGGGGGTAACGTACCTAGTCTATGCTTTCTCACATGCATTCATTCTAACTTCTGCTCACCACTCTTACAGTTCCTGACTCAGATCTCCAAGACACCACTCACATTTTAATATCGTTTTCCCTTAGCTCATGCCACTTTTGTACCTCCCTGAAAGCTTTCCTGAGGCTTTCAGCTTTTAAATTGCCTTCTTCTCCCAACGCTTTCACACTTAGCTCTTTATTTTGTCAGTTTTATTATTTTCCAAGTATTTTATTATTTTGTCATTTTGTTATTTCCCAAGTGTTATGCAATATAACTATTTGGAAAATATTTCTCTTCAAAATTTGCACCAGAACCCTCCAGCATCTTTTCGCTTTTAAACATTCTAAAACTATATATTTTATAAAATAGACATATCCCTGGTTGCTCTAAAATGAATTTCTTTCCTTCTCCCTCCTCCCTTACATACAACCAATCTTCAGAATCTGCCGTTTTGGCATGTAAGACATGTTCCAAATTGAGCTCATCCATTTTTTTCTTGGTTTGGGTTTATTTCAACTCTCATGCATGCTGCTACACAGCCTCCCAAACTTTCTCCCTATAGCTTCTACTTTCTCGAAGTTGTTCTGAACACTGCCTTTGAAATAACTTTTATTTCCCAGTTATTATAAAACAGACCTATACCACAGTTGTGGAGAGCCTTGAGAGCATCCCACTACACAGAAAACAATTTTAGCCTCTCCCTGAAAGCCCTTCACAATGTGGGCCCATGACAGAGGTCAGGTCCTCACACATCATTCCACCAAAGCCTTCCATTTAGTCTAATAAATCTCCTTCATTTCTTATTCAAGTGATTTCCTTCCCCCTGGAATGTCCTTCCCCACTTCACAATGTCTACTCTGAAGTTCTCCTGTACTTTTTAACACCTAGTTCAAATATCACGTAACTCAAGAAGCATTTCCAGGTTCCTTTTCAGCTGGAAGAATGGTTTCACACTCCTGCAGTAATTATATTCATTATGTCCATACTAGTTGACACCTGTATTAAAGAATTCCCCATAATTGTTTCCCATATTACAGATATCTATGTTTTTGCCCCCCGCAAAATGTTAGTTCGTAAAGGGCAGAAGTATTGTTTTATATTTATTCTTTAATTCATCAATACTTTCTGAGTTTTTATTAGATGTCAGTTAGTGGATTAAGAAGAGGAGGCCCTCTTCCTCTAAAAGCCTGGCTCAGTGTTTGTGAGTAATGGCTGCTTAATCAACTGTTACTAAATTGTTCTAAGTTTTAAAATTCTTCCGTCTATTTCTGGATACCCTTCCCCATCATGAAACTCAGGTAAATTAATATTAAATAAGAATTCACTTTCTGTATTACTTTATGTATACTCTGTGATGGTAGAATGCTTGTGTCAAATGGAAAATCATTTTATCATCAAGTGACTTTTAATTATCAATCCTATGCTAAAAGTTATAGGAAATATTAAAAGAGCTTATAAAACAATAGTTATATGAAAAACTTGTTTGTATGCCATACTGGGGTGTCTCATTTCTTTGGTGAGAGATATGGCAAGTGAATTTCAATTTTTTTTTATTTTTGAGTAAAAATAAGAAATTTTTTCTGGGGCTGGCTTGGAATTGTTTTGTTTACAATGGTCACATTAAAAAATCAATATAATTCATTAAGATAATGTCTTCCATTTTCTGCTTCCATTTCAATATTGTGAATGGTGATTAAAAGGCATTGATGTGAAATCAAGTTAATGTTTCATTCATTTCAACTATAGTATTCTGTAATAGTCTTATATTTGTAAAAAACACAACTTGAAAAACTATATTTTACAATGTATGTTTTTAAAATATCTTAATTTAATTGCCTTTTAACGAATCCTTTCAGTGGTCTAAATTTAGGCATAAAAGATAGAAAGGGTATATTCTAAATGTAAAATGTAGTCAAATTCCATCATAAGGCACTTCACCCTACAATGAATTCATTTATACTGTGGGTTGTATCACATCCCTGCAGGGTCCAACGGGAACGGGTCCCCTTTTCTCACTATAACACTTAGGTCCACAATGAGGATGCTTTCCTTGTCAATCCCTGATATAATAGTGTTGTTCCCTATTTGACTATATTCTTCCCTTGTTTTCTATGAAATCAGCTAAATTTTATTGTTTCAGCTTTTCAAGTGAGATATATAAAACTTTCTTGCAAACAGAATTTAAACGAGAGACTCATAAGGCAGATAAAAATCAGGTTTATTATTAGCTGCTTAGGCTTGTTCAGGTTAAAAAGAAATGCAGTCATAGGCTTGCTCACCAATCTCCTACACAAATAGAATGGCCTGTGTTCTGGGAGCCCATTGGTGTTTCTCAGCCTTGAGTACTCATTAGCAATTTCGCAGGGAGATCTAAAACAGAGGTGTTCAGACTCTACTTTGAGAGGGTCAAATTTAATTGATGAGCCTAATGTATAGCTAGGGCTGGTGGCCAAATACTAAGTCCATGTGAACTTTATTTGGAAACTTTTCTTGCACTATACCATCATTTAGACACACAGAAAGTTTTGTTTATTTCATTGCTATCCCATGACCACCTGTGTTTGTGGCAGCTCAGGCCAATTAATGAGAACCCCAAAGAAGGTCTATAGAACCAAGGGAAAAGCCGAAGTTGGGAAGGAAAGAAAAAAGACCATCAGCTATCAGCATGGATGCGCTGGAGTGCTCTGCCTCAACTCAGACCTCCTGATGAATCCTGGAAACTGTATTACAATGACCTCGCTGCTGTGCACTACATCCAAATTTAGAGTGATCATAAAGAACTCCTCTTACAGAAAAAACCTGTGTTCCTCTGAGCAGCAAAGTAAGAAAAGGTAATAAATTTTAAAAGGCAGAGAGGTAGAAGGGGAAAAAGAGCTGCAGCACATGGAGAGGGTTCACACTGCATGAATTCTCCTCTGTGCATTCCATTATGCTTCATGAGCAGTGATTCATGAACTATAGAAATGGGCTCAGAGAGAGCCACTGAAGAAGCTGGTGAGAATCTGCTGTGCATAAGCAAAAACTCCAACTGAAGCTGAAAGTAAGTGGATGCAAACTTTTTTAATGAACAGAATATTAGCTCTAAGCATGTGACTGCTTTTAGTTCAAGTTTATGCAATGAATCATTTCATAATTGAGGTCTTCTTTAACATTAGCCAGATTGATTAATGTACATTTTTCACGTTCAGATGCCTGCAATATGAGAAAAATAGAGCTGTAAGAGGGCAGAGAAAGGCCAGTTTGATCTATGTGGAAGCAAATCAGTGTAGGAAAATATCTTACTTCCTCTATTATAAAATAGATCTTTGGTATAAAAATAATCTTTTGAGATATAAAAAAATGCACTATATTCAATGTATTTTTCATTTGTATGATGAATTTTATTGCAGAAATAAAAATATATAAAAATTCATTATATAGTCAAGGAAATGTATTAGTACTTACAGAGTAGTTAGAAGACTAGTTCGTTCATGGAGACTAGTTAGGAGGCCGTTGTGATAACCCAGGTGTAAGATTTTAGGACCCGACCTGGGAGAGTGACCACGGGGATGAAAGGAAAGGGAATGTATAATGTCACTAGAAACAAGACTCACTTAACATTTATCCAGGTCAGAATATTTTCAAACTTATTTTACCCAAGGAAAGCTTGAAATCTCTAATATGAAAAAATGCATTAAAAGTTTAACCGCCATTTTCAACTTAATAAACTTATAATGTAAATCAATGGGTCTCAAGTGTTGACATGCATCAGACTCACCTATACGGCTTTTCATTAAAATACAGTTTTTAATTCAACAGATCTAAGGTGGGGTCCAAGAATATGCATTTAAAACAAATTCCCATGTGATGCTGATGCTGTTAGTTTGCACACTACACTTTGAGATCGGCTCACCAATGCAGTAGTATTAGGAGGTGGGGACTAAGAGGAAGTATTTAGGTCATGAGGATGGAACCTTCAGGAATAGATTAATGCCATAATAAAAAGGGCTTCTGGGAGTGGGTTTACCCCTTTCACTCTTCTGCCATGTGAGGAACAATGTTCCTATCCTCTAGGGGATGCAGCCTTCAAGGCACCATCTTGGATGTGGGGCTTAACTAGACACCAAACATAGTAGCACCTTGATCTTGGACTTTTAAGCATGCAGAGCTGTGAGAAATAAATTTCTGTTCTTTATAAATTACCCAATCTCATGTATTCTGTTATAGCAACACAAGATGGACTATAAGACACATGATAGTGATTTTTAAAATATTTGTTGAATTTATTAGTCATTAATTTATTCAACACATATAGTTTGAGTACCTCAATGACTTGGGCATTGTTCCATGTTCTGTAAATGCAAGAGTAAAGAAAAGGGTGGCAAAGTCTCTTACATTCCGGAAGGAAGAGATAGATGTCTATAAAACAAGTAATAGATATACTATACTATGCAATTATTACCCTCTAACCTACTATATATAGTATATCAATATAGTATATCTATATATATAGTAGATTAGAAGGTATTAATTGCATGAAGAAAAGTAAAACAAAAAAATGGTGTTAGGGATTAACTTTTGATAGAATGATCAAGAATGTCTTCAATAAGAAGGTGACATGTGAATAAAGTTCAAAAGAGGTGAGGATGGGAACCAAGGAAATGTCTTGTGGAATAGCATTGCAGGCAGAGGAACAGCAGATGCAAAGGCCCTGAGGTAAAGAGTCCTTGGAATGTTTGAGGAGCAGCAATGAAGTTAGTGTGACTGGAATGAAGGAGGAAGGAGGAGATAGAGAGAGAATGTTTTGGACCTTGTAGGCCACTGTAAGGACTTTGGCTTTTACTTTAAGTGAGATGGGAAGTTTTTGGAGAGTTCTGAGCAGAGAACTGGAATGATTTGACTTATATTTTCACAAGGTCACTCTGCTTATTATGTTGAAGATACACTGAAGGGGGTGATAACCGTGGAATTCAAGTGTCTATGGGAGGTTAATACAATTGTCCAAGAAAATACACTCCTTGGTGGAGGGAAGCATGAAAGAGATCTATCAAGTTTTAACAGTAACTTTCCCTCCTCCCTGTTCCACCCTTAAAATTTAAGGTGGAAATTAACAAAGAATGATCATGGATCATGCAACCAAAATGAAAACATGCCTTTCTCTCTCTGCCCTCTATTGCCCTCTGATGGCAATGTCTAGATTATTCTGAACAAATCTGTCCTTTTGAATATTCTAGCAAGAATGCAGTCTTTCTTAGTAGCTTCTATCAACCATATTGCCATGCAGTGTCTTTCACATGCACAACTGAAACATATTTTACTTCCCTGGGTTACATGATCATTACTCATTTAAATTGTCCTATCAGGACTTCTTTTACTTTTAATAATATTTCATGTTCCTCTTGGGCCTTCTTCAATCGGGTCCTCATCTCTGCTGATGCATAAGTCTAAGAGGTATGATGTAGCTTACAGACACTGCCATTACAATGGCACCTATCAAAGGCATCATTTAAATTTCAGTCATTGTGGACATTTGAATCCAGGATTGGTGTTCTATCTTTTCTAAATATATTTTGATCAACTAAATCACTTTGAGGGTATCTATGGCAAATAAGATAGATAATGTAATGGTCATGGGAAAGAATTTGAGGAAAATAAAATATTACATGCTATTAAATATAAGCTTATTTCATGAGAAATAATATTTTATCAAAAATCATTGTTTTTTATATGCTCTTAATTATGAAATTGATAATGTTTTGTGGTGTCATGTAAAGAAAAACACTTTTTCAGGCTTTTACTCAGACTAGAGTCATTCGAAATAGTTTTTATGAAGAAATGATGTTTCCAGGTTTTGACAAATGTTTGTTGACTGAGTGCAGAAAATAACAAATATTCGCTCAGCAAATATTTAGATTTGCAATGCACTGGGCATTGTGCTGGACCTTGGAGACATAAAAGTGACTAAGATAAAATTTATCCCTGACAAAATGCTCACAGATTATTATTGGATCAGGAAGGTAAACAACAATTACAATCTGTCTATAAACATCATGCTGAGGAAGCACAAAGAAAGAAGCTGCTAATGTTGGTTGTGTAAGGTTCGTTAGGTTCTCGCCAAGTTTAAAATGAAGAAACTGAGGCCAGCACAAGAGGATCCCATGCGAAGGGTTTATTCAGGCTCCCAGGTGAGGTTCTGTGGTCCGACAGGAGGGGACAGAGAAGTCGCACGGACTCCTCTCAGACGTGGGGTTTTATAGGGAGTGGAGGCGTTCGATTGGTTGTGGGAGAGAAGGGTGTGGGCAAGACAGGACTGTTATTGGGTAGGCTTACAAGACTTCGTTTGTATACAAGACTTGACTGCTATTGGCTAGAGTTACAAGACTTCGTTTGCATACAAGACTTGACTGCTATTGGCTAGAGTTACAAGACTTCGTTCGCATACAAGACTCAGCTGCTATTGGCTAGGATTACAAGACTTTGTTTGCATACAGGACTCGGCTGCTATTGGCTAGGGTTACAAGACTTCGTTTGCATTTTTGTGGGGTTTTTTAAGGGAGAGCTAGACTGTGTGAGGGGGGCGGATGTGTCCAAGCTCCCGGAGAAGGCAGGGGGAGTCCGAGCTCCCGGCAAAGTGACAGGACTTACAGGTTGTAGTCAGGAAATGTTTCCAGAAAAATAAAATGACATATGAGTAGAGCAAAAATGCATCCCTTTCAGAATGTAAAACTGAAACTTTTATCCTCTGCCTACATTTATTATTATTATTTGAATAATAATATGTTGAATATCAAGGGAGAAGGACCTCAGAGATGTTTTGGAAAGTGGCTGCTATGATCTGGAAGTTTGGTCCTCCCAAAATTTATATGTTGAAATGCTGTCCAAGGTGATAGTATGAAAAGGTGAGGCTTTTGGGAGGTAATTAGTTCATAGTGGGGAAGCTTTCATGAATAGGCTATGTGCTCTTATAAAAGAGGCCCAAGAGATACCCCTCACCCCTTCTACCATGTAGAAGGACATAGAAAGAAGTTATCATCTATGAGTCAGAAAGACGGCTTTCTCTCTGACACGTGACTCCTATTTCTCCTAGTACCTACCTCGTTATCAGCAGGGTGTGTGTGCAGGTCCGAACGCAAAGGGGATCAGCTGAAAAATATATAGTGATATAAAGAACAGATGTGGTGGAAAAACGAATTTGGAAGCAGAAGACAGGGATTCCAGGCTCAGCTTAGACGTTCTGTAGTGCTTTGGTATCGATAAATAACAATTATTCTGAGCTTCCGTTTCCTCATTCAAGCATTGGCATGGTAATACAACCTAACTCTTAGGGTCATGGTGAGAATGAAATGGATTTAGCAAAAGTTTTTCCATAAACTATTAAGGCTATTAAAGAGTTAATTGTCAATATTTTTGTCTCTGAAAACATTGTAACTAATTAATACCAACGATGTCTTAACAATATTTGCCTTTTTTTTTTACAGGTATCATTTTCTTATACTTGAATTGCTTTCAAGTAATCTTATACTTGATTACTTCAAAGCATTCTTTCTTGAATACTGTTAGAATCCAACTCAGGAATAGATTAACTTCAGGTCAAAATCTCTCTACACCACTTATATATTTAAAGTGTAATATTTTAATATGCCTAGGTGAGAATTCAACTTCTAAAATGGCCATATCATAAAATAAAGAACTTAAGAAGTTATTACTATTTTAACAATTTTACATATTTAGAAATAATAATTATCCTAATGAGAAACATAAGAAAGTAATTTGCTATGATTAAAACATAATTATGGAACTATGAAAATGTATAATATTTAATATTAATGAATTTAACATAAATTGAAAATATTGTAATTTTTCTATAATCTTTCAAAAAATATAAAATTAAGACAGAAACCATTAATAAAAGCAGTGCATTTTTCAGACATAGCATCTTGAAGACTCTGAAATGGGTTACTCCAACTTCTTAAACTTGATATATATTTGATATATACTTTGCTATTTTCATCATTTTTTAAAAATGTGTATATAAATGTATAAAATATAGAAAGTATATGGGGAACGTTGTACCTATTAACTTGGGAAAACAATATTGTACTCTCTTATGGTACATTTTATGACATATATGATGCAGGTAAAGTGGGGGAAATGGCATACAGATGGATTTAGAGAAAAATGGCTGGAGAGGAGGAATGAGGAATGAGCTCACAGAGTGAGAGGAAACTGTCCTCCAAACAGACAACCGTAATGGTTAGATACAAGGAAATTCTCTCCCAGTGCTCCACTTTTAGGGCTGACAAAGAGAAGACCTTCTTTCTCTTCCTAGAGCTAGTTTCAGCCTCCATGATATTCTGGGAAGATGGGTTTGAAACAGTGTCAAGAACATTCTTAAACTTTCACTGATGGTAAAAAGGTACCAAAAGACACAGTATGACAAGGATTAAGAAAACCTGAAAAAAAAAGCTTAATATGAAAACCACAGGTTATTACAGTTTTGTCTAGCAGTAAAGCAAAACTTGTAGAAACAAAAAGAGTATAATAGTTGTAATAACAAAACAATAAAGTATAACAAACTAGTTAAATCAAATAATAATATAATAGAGTGTTAATAACCTTTATTAGGACAAATTTTCTATTGATTTAATACATTATCAGTCTTACATACATTTCAGATATCATTAAGAAAGAAAAAATTATTCGGTTAAGTTGTAACATGAGACTAAGACATTGCTGATTGTAAATTGAATCTCGGTTCTAAAGAAGTTGAAAATGTGAGAGAGAAAAAAAGGAATCTTAAATTGACAAAATTCGACAGTCCTTCAGAGATAGAATTCTGCTTTAAGTGACTGATTCCAAAAGAGCATTTTGTTATTTTCAGCATCCTTAGGAAAGGTGTGTCTAAATTCACAAACCAGAAATCTTATTGGCTGAAACTCCAAAGATGTTCTCACTGAAAATAATAATTATCCACCCTCAATCTCTTATAACATCTTGCTAAACATTGTTATGCTTATTTGATGTTATTAATCAGAGCAGGACATCATCCAGCCTCTCCTTATTGCTTTGGGATGTTGAACAGATTATGACTATAATATCTAGGAGGAGAACCTACTATAAATCTATCACTATAATGAAACTGAATGCTACAGTTCCTCATTGCTCTGACACTTGTGTCACCAACTTGCACTGATAACTGTTGTGCATGATATACGTAAAGAGCCCCAAAATAGCATACATAATTCTTATTTGAAAGAATAATATTATGCATAGAGGCCTGTTAAGCATCAAATACATTGAATGTAATCTGAAATTTAAGACGATGGTCTGAAGCCAGACTACAATTGTTTCCAAAGAGTGGGCTCTGCAGATAATGAGAAAGGCATTCAGAATGGTTTATCAACGCTTTGCTGCTGCATGGTGTGCTCCCTGCCCGCTGTAAAGAATGATGAGGACAGCGTCAGAGTCAAGATCTGTTCCATTCTGATAGCATATAATGTGCATTATCTTGTGGCATAGAATGTTAACATGAATCTCTGAATGCCGAAAGATGCCAGCTGGAGTGCAAAGTCTCTAAATACTGATCAGAAGTTTGGGGAACAATCATTCTGAAACCATTTGCCAAAGCCACACATTTGAATTTTGGGCCTTCGATTTATGGCGCAGCCTTGTATAAACACTGAGAAACTCTGTTGTGGTGTACAATTTGCCTTCCTGGAGAGATTATTCCATAGCTGTGACTTGATTATTCATGCATTCAACATTTATTGAGCATTTTCTATATTGAATAATATGTGTTAAGTGCCACAGATATTGGTGTTAAAGGACAAAGACTTTGACCTCAAGGAGCTCACAATTTTGTAGATAAAATAGAAAAATAAGCAATTGAGGACAATATATATAGACATTTATATTAAGGGGAATTTTGAGAGCACAGTGGTGCACCATTAGAGGCAAATGTAAGTGAATAAGTGTAGTTTCCAGAATCATGTGATGTACAAACTGGATATTTGGGAACTAATTGGAGCTGGCCTGTGGGAGTAGGGAGTGAGGATTGGGGCATTACAAGTAAGGGGAACTCCTGTGTGCAGACTAGAGTCACGAGAGACAGTGGAGCTTTGAGGACACCGCTGTGGGTGGCACCAGTAGAATCCGCATCGTTTAGAAGCTTCCACTGCATTACAAGGCAATTGTGCTTTATTTCAGAAACAAGCAGATAGAGAGGGGAATGCTGTCAAAAATTTAAGCAGACAATGGTATAATCATATTTGTACCTTATAGTGATCACATTTCTATAGAAATGTAGAGAGTGATTGTGAAAAGAGAAGTCAGTAGAAGTGAGAGCAGATGAGAGATGATGTGGGTTGAATTAAGGTCACAGCAATAAAGGTGGCACCTTAGATCCATATCTAAGAGGGAAATGATGAGATTTGATGACTAACTAGGATACGGGGAATAGTAGCAAATAAGATGATAACTCCTAGAACTATGGCTTGGATGACCTGGATGATAATACCATTCACTGAGAGGAGAGTTTTGGCAGGCATGAGGGTGGAGCAGATCAGCACAGGTGGGGAGAGGAAGGTTATCGCGTATTTGGAATTGTGGAGTGATGCCTGTATTCATCCATTTTCATTCTGCTAATAAAGACATACCCAAGACTGAGTGATTTATACAGGAAAAAGGTTTAATTAATTCACAATTCCACATGGTTGGGGAGGTCTCACAATCATGGCAGAAGGTAAGGAGGAGCAAGTCCCGTCTTACATGGATGGCAGCAAGCGAAGAGTGAGCTTGTGTAAGAAACCTCTCTTTTACAAAACCATCAGGTCTTGTGAGACTTATTCACTATTACAAGAACACCACAGGAAAGACTTGCCCACATGATTCAATTACCTCCCACTGGGTTCCTCCCACAACACATGGAAATCCAAGATGAGATTTGTGTGGAACACAGCCAAACGCTATCAACACCTGTGAGAATACTGAAGAAGATATTCTACAGATAGTATCAGAAGGATGATCTGGGCCAGATGCAGTGGCTCACACCTATAATTCCAGCACTTTGGGAGGCCGGAGCAGGCAAATCACTTGAGGTCAGGAGTTCAAGACCAGCCTGACCAACATGGCGAAACCCTGTCTCTACTAAAAACACAAAAATTAGCCAGGCATGGTGGCATGTGCCTGTAGTCCCAGCTACTCAGGAGGCTGAGGCATGAGAATCACTTGAACCTGGGAGGTGGAGGTTGCAGTGAGCCAAGATAGCCCCACTGGTGACAGAGTGAGATGAGTGAGATTCCATCTCAAAAAGCAATAACTATAATAATAAGTGTGATCTGGTCTGAAGATACAGATTGCTAATGTACTACATTGGCTTATGTGAAAATGTCACAGGGAAAAATCTTCTTTCTGACTTCTGTTAGAATGATCACCTGCTTCTCTACCTGTAGTCTCTTTGCAACTACAAATAGATAAACCAAACATTTTCATTTTTCCCAATGCACCTTTAATCCCATGGCTTTTGCTGAAACTTGGCATTTATTCAATGAGATTACTTTCCACACAAGCTTTTTAAAGAGTTCTTATCTCCATGATGCTCAAGGCCAAGTGGGAAGGTTGGGTTTCTTGCTGAAACCACTGTTCCTATGAGACCACTGGTGGAATGTTTAACATAAGCTTTAAAAGGATGACTTCACTGGGTGACAAGCGGGAAAAAGCATTCCGGACAGAGATCAATGTGTACGACAATTTGGAGTGGTCGAGGTATATGGTAGGTTTGAAGACAAGCAAACAGTCTGGTATGACATACAACTAGCATATAGAGTGATGACAAGATTTTAGTGGGAAATAAAACAAAATATTAAAAAGGTTAAAATAAATTTTCACTTTACTCAAATGCAGTTAGAAGCCATTATGGAACCGTATGGGCCATGCTTTGGGAATTTTGTGAGCTTCTTATTCTCAATCACCTTCTTCTCTATTCCACTACAGCCCTGCAAGGATCCATTTTCAAGTTAGACCCTAGTGTCATTCAAACCTGCTTTACAGCCAAGATTATCACCGCATCCTGAGGCTCCTCATTTCCTTGCTTCCACTGAACTTTTAGCAGGACCTCAGTTGCCTGGCCTCTCCATGTCCACACTCTGTCTCGCTCCTTCTCTATCTTGATGTATCCCCAACAATCACGGACTTCATGGGAAGCATCTGGGATGTGTCTGTCATTGCTCTCTAAACCTTCTAGTTTTTGACCTTCAACTTTCCAGTACTGGAAATCTCCATTTTCTACCTTCTTGTCCTCTAGCTGTAAGGCTATTAATCCACTTCAATATTTATTACCTAATTTTAGCTATATATTTACTATTGCTCTGCTGCTTTTTCTACATTAATTGTTGATTGTTTAAAAATCATATTTAACATACTGGCTGCTCCAAAATTTTTCCCGTCTTTAGATTTTATACGCCCAGTAATGTCATTTGTATTTATTGATAAGTGAATTTTTTTTTTTTTTTTTTTTTTTTTTTTTGAGACAGAGTTTCACTCTTGTTACCCAGGCTGGAGTACAATGGCGCGATCTCGGCTCACCACAACCTCCGCCTCCTGGGTTCAGGCAATTCTCCTGCCTCAGCCTCCTGAGTAGCTGGGATTACAGGCACGTGCCACCATGCCCAGCTAATTTTTTGTATTTTTAGTAGAGACAGGGTTTCGCCATGTTGACCAGGATGGTCTCGATCTCTTGACCTCGTGATCCACCAGCCTCGGCCTCCCAAAGTGCTGGGATTACAGGCGTGAGCCACCGCGCCCGGCCCAATAAGTGAATTTAAGGCTATTCTAAATTCTCTTTTAGAGTTGTCTTTGCTTCCAATCACTTTTCAAACATTTTTTATTCTACTATGCTAAAGAATTAAGGAAAGAATGCAGGAAATAACAACACACTGTAGGTAATGCCTACCATTGATGTAGCATTTACTGTATCCAACCTCAGTGTTATTAGTGACAGAGAAGAGCTCAGTCCTGGATGGTCTATCTAAAAAATTTATGTTATTTCCACTTTTCCTCGAAACAGGGCTATTGCAAATGTAATTACTTAAGAGAAAGTCATACTGGAGTAGGTCGGGCCCCTAATCCAATATAACTAATGTCCTTATGGAAAAGGGGAAATTTGAACACAGACACATATACTAGGGGAATGACATATGAAGATGAAGGCAGACATCAGGGGAGATGCTTCCACAAGGCAAGGAATACCAAAGTTTGCTAGAAAACCACCAGAAAACTAGGGTAGATACATGGAACAGATTCTTCCTCACCACCCTCAGAAGGAACCAATCCTAATGACATCTTGATGTTGTCTTGTTGCCTCCAGAACTGAGAGGAAGATCAGGCAAATGAGTGCAAGCTCCTTCTAAGCTCAGGGCACTGAATGACTGCAAAGGTAGCATGCTCATAAAACCCATGAAGCTAGCTCTGCTTGGACATGTTTGGAATAGATGAGGAAGGGAAAATCAAAGAAGCTGCCAGCAAAGGTCTTAGCTCAAAACACCAAAGTAGGAGTTTTTAAAAGGCTCCTATAAAGGTGCTGTAATTCTGAAGAATCTCTAAGAATGTTCAACTATCCCATCTTACAGCAGTAAAATCAGTGGTTCTCTAAATACCTTAGGAAGCCGCCATGAATCACATCTGCCTGTGTGTGAGACTGGTCAGAACAATTTCTACAGAATCATAGCTTCTCTCCTGCCTTCCAAACGTGGAATCCCTCTCTTTGGCAACTCAAATCATGAGCCATCTAGAGAAGGAGATTTGAGAAAATATACTACCTGGCATCTCCTCCTTCAAAGGATGTCTTCTTAGGAAGGAATGATAACCACGCTGAGTTGATAATAAGATAATCCAGGATACTTGAACTGATGCTTCTTGCACTTAAAGGTCATACTCTAGTGTCACTTTTCTTGAGTTCAAACTGACAGTTTCTCCCCATGGTATCTTTTGAACAGATGCCTAGGTTACAATGGGGAATAGGAAATAAGGCAAGAATGGCCCCGGTCCTTCTCATACCTAAGGGATGTAAGGTGAAGATTTTCACCAAGCGGGGCTCTCCTCATATCAGTTAATACAACCTTGCTGTAAATAAAAGGAGGAAAAGGAGAATGATTTTATAAGGAAGAAAGGAAAAGAAAAGAGTAAAGGAGAAAGGAGGAAGTGGAAAGGGAAGAAAGAAGTGAGCTAAGAAGCCTTTTCCTGGAATCCAGAAAGCGCATTGTCAAGAAAACGAATATGAAATGGGATAGCTTTTTACCTTAAATTGATTATCTGTTCTATAAAAAGAAAATGAGCACTCTTAGATTATTCGTCACAGATATTCTTTCTCTATCAAAACCAGTGAATTTGGAAACCTCTTCTAATTTCACTTTTTACTTAGTACTTTAGAGAAAGGCATGTAATTTCAATCCTTCTTTGAAATTATAATTCTAGAAATATTTGGTTGCCAGAAAATTTCTAAACTTTTCAGTTAGTGAAAATTGGGTAGTTCAAAGTGGAACTATCCCTGACTGTCAGGAATTAGCAATCTGATATCTTAGGTAACTGTGATGGTTAATATCAAGTGTCAACTTGATCAGATTGAAAGATGCAAAATATTGTTTCTGGGCATATCTGTGTGTTTCTGGATGCTGCCAGAGAGATTAACATTGGAGTCAGTGGACTAGGAGAGTAAGACCCACCCTCAGGAAGACCCACCTACAGTGTGGGTGGGCACCATCCAGTCAGCTGCCAGCCCAACTATAAAAAGCAGGCAGAGGAAGGTAGAGGAAACTGACTTGCTGAGTCTTCAGGTCTTCATCTTTCTCCCATGCTGGATGGTTCCTTCCCTCAAACATCAGACTCCAAGTTCTTCAGGTTTTGGACTCTTGGACTTACACCAGTGGTTCCTGGGGGCTCTCGAGCCTTCACCCATGGACTGTTGGCTTTCCCATTTTTGAGGCTTTTGGACTCAGACTGAACCACTACTGACTTCTTTGTTCCTCAACTTGCAGATAGCCTATTGCGGGACTTCACTTTGTGATCATGTGTATCAATTCTCCTTAATAAACTTCCTTTCATGTATACCATATATCCTATTAGTTCTCTCCGTCTAGAGGACCCTAATACAGTCACCTATATTTATGTATAGATGTCACTGCAGATATTACTGCAGTCTTAGTAATAATGAGTCACCAAAGTTCCTGAGGTCAGACGAATATCTTTAATACTGTCCTATACATTTTTTTGGGGGGGATGAAAGTTCTCCTCATCCTGTAAGTTTTTGCCACTACCCTTTCTATTTTCTTTTTTTCCATACTTAACTATTAACCAATTCCAACAGAATGTTGATGTATGGATGAATTTTTGTGATAGAATCTCACAGTAAAATGTTTCCATTTCTTAGAGAATCAGCCACAGAAGTGATACCCACTGTAACTACATCCAATTTCTATTGCTATATAGGGTTATAATGACATAGTGTCATGCTTAATTACACCAGTCATACAATGAATGCTTCTAAATTTAAGGGACCACACAGTTCAGGGACTTTTTGGAAAGTTGATTAATTGTGTATACTTAATGGCTGTAAGCACTTGGCAGCAAACATCCAAATAAAAATGAAAAACTGTATTCAGTTATCCAGATGTCTTATTTGTGAGGCCAAGTATCTGTAAATGCAAAAATATCTGAATGACAGTCTGGACTTTTATCACTTGTTATCTGGCTATTTTGGCATAATGCAGACATAGACCAAATCACTTTTGTCTATTTCTGTAACAGTGATAAACTACAATAAGAATCATGTTGGTGAGCAATGGAAAGAATAACCAAATAAGTTACTCCAAAAGTAAATAGTTGTTTGAATTGCAATTGCAGTTAAACTATTGATTCACATTCTTATATATGCATTAGGACCACATTAAAGTCAAGGTATTTGAGCTATAACATATAAATGGAGCTGCAATATTTAAAATGTATTTCTTATGCATTAGGAAGTAATATATAAAATGCATATACATAATGCATATATATAATATATAAAATACATATATAAAATGAATTTATGGATTTATAAATTAATTTATGGATTAAAATGAATTTATGGATTTTATTTTAATTATGAAAGATAAAATTTAGAAAGGCAAAAACAAGTTTTAAACCACCAGTTTAGCTTTATATGTTAATACTTCACAGAAAATACAGATAGGTAAAATATCAAAGGACATAATCCAATGTGATATAGGGAAGGGCACCACAAAAAAGTGAATTGACAAGAACTGGACTAGAAGGAGACAGAATTGCTGAAACACTGACATTTGCTAGCTGTGTGACACAAGCAAGTCAGTGAAGCTCTTTGAATCTCTCTTTTACTATACGTATAAATATAAGAAACTAAGTAGAGGAATGCAAGTGCAATTACCTTGTCATGCCCATCTGTGTGATAGGTATTCAAAAAGTGCCAGTTTCCTCCAAACGAAGAGCTGTATGAAAATCCACATTGACCAAACATTCCTGAATGAGCATACTTCACTCTACATAAAGTCATGATAAAACAGTGTCATTTTAGGGGTAGTAATTTTGCATCTCATAATTACTGAGTACTAACACATTATAGTTTTAGTAGCTATATCTGTTGAAGATAGTTATATGAAAAAAAGTTTTAAGAGTTTATTTTTGTCTTTCATACACTCTTGAAAAATAGAAAGATATATATATATATATATAATTGTTTCATTTTATATAGGAGAGATTAAAACATTAAACATTGCTGAAAAGAATGTTACAAAAGAAAAACTAGAATGAGAACCCAGGTCTTCCACTGGCCAATTCCATGATCTTTTATTTGACCTTGGTTATGCCAAATAAAACAACTATGGAAAATCTCATTCACAGACTGGGTAAGAAATAGCCACGCCAGAGAAAAAGTCATTTATCTAGAAACAAGTACTATTGCAAAACTTTCCATTTTTACAGACATAAGTTTAATGTTTAATTTGTTCAAAAAACAACCAAATTTAATATGCTGGCTTCTCTTTTATGTTGGGTATTTGTAGAATCTAGTAGCAGTTGTAAATAATCGATGGTGTTAGACTATCCTCCTGCATTTTCTGTCAAGGAAAATCGGCACAAATCAATCAAACTACTGACTTCTGAGTTATTTGAAAATCTTTCAATATCATTTTAATATATAATTTATTATTTGGGGTTAGAAACACAGAAATAAAGATGGGTAAGTATAAATATTCCTCCTTTTGTGTCTTTTAAAACATATGCAAATGTGATTATTGTATATAAAATACTATTTTGACATTCAATAAAATAGTTTATTATTTCAATATTACTGCAACTTGTATAAATCATAAACTTCTTTTGCTTAGCACATAATACTTAACCTACTAATTTTGGGGGGAGAAATAAGTTTTTTTCATGTAACATTACCTTAAAATGAACTGTTAATAGCTTCTAATGATGCCATTAATTATATTGTCACAAGTTTTTGTATTTAAAAGTAGTATTTTACAAAAAGAAAAATTAAGATAAAAATATTCATATAAAATAAGCCCTTAGATCAATAACTGCACATCATACATGTACAATAAATTTTTTGTTGGAAAAAAAGTGTTTCTTCTCTAGCAAATATTTAGTATGTATCAGGTACTGTTATAAGTACTTTTGAACACATTTAATTATAATAAGGGTCCCCTGAGGTAATTGCAACTATTGTCATTTTTCATGTGAGGAAGCTGAAACATGGAAAGGTTGAGAAGCTTGCCCAAGGTCATAGAGCGAGTAAGTGGCTGTGCCAAGATCCCGACCCAGCTGTCTGGCTTTGAAGTCTGAGCTCTCACTCACTATTCTCTCTGCTACTTTACTCAATTAAGTGTTAAAAATAATGGAAAAACACCAAACAGCCACTTTTAGGCTTCCAACAAAAGTGCAGTTAACAATAAACTTTGTTCTAAAAATGTCTTATTTGTTTTCACGGACGAAACACCACAAGCTGTCGCATGCAATAATTCTTTGTAACAGCTGCTCTGCCTTGTGCAACTTCCCACACACACACCAAAAGTTAGTATCAATTACAATTCAGGGGGAAAATTATTTTGGGTAACAGAACATTTGACAAGTACTCTAGTAAACAAAGCATTGTCAAATTGCTAAAATATGAACACTTTACTAAAACTTTTTCTGTTTTTTCTGTGCTGATTTTTTTAAAAGGTGTAAACTGTGAATTGGAAATTGACGAATGTTGGTCCCAGCCTTGTTTAAATGGTGCAAGTTGTCGGGATGCTCTGGGGGCTTATTTCTGCGACTGTGCCCCTGGATTCCTAGGGGATCACTGTGAACTCAACATTGATGAGTGTGCCAGTCAGCCGTGTCTCCATGGAGGGCTGTGTGTGGACGGGGAAAACAGGTACGTTTTCTCTGGCCTTGGGTGATTGGCTTAGAACTCCCTGACCAAGAACTATTTTACCACTCTGGTGAATTTGGAGCTCTCACATTCTCGGCTTAAAATCTGGGGGTAACTTTATACATCCACAGATGAAAACATTCAGATTTCACTAAAAAAGATATCCTTTGGAGACCATCTGTCTCAAGAGGGAAGATTTTACAAGTCATTCTTGTAATAGTTTAGAACTGCTTATCCTATGGAAAATAGCCAGTTTTTCAATTCCATGAAATAAACCTGCTGTAGATAGAAAAGGTGCAAAAACAAAGCTGGAGATTATTCTATATGTGTATATAAGTTTGTATCTATATGTCAAGGATATAAATCAGGTGACTACAATAAATCCTTTAAAAATGTTATATAGGGCCGGGCGCAGTGGCTCACGCCTGTAATCCCAGCACTTTGGGAGGCCGAGGCGGGTGGATCACGAGGTCAAGAGATCGAGACCATCCTGGTCAATATGGTGAAACCCCGTCTCCATTAAAAATACAAAAAATTAGCTGGGCATGGTGGTGCGCGCCTGTAATCCCAGCTACTCAGGAGGCTGAGGCAGCAGAATTGCCTGAACCCAGGAGGCGGAGGTTGTGGTGAGCCGAGATTGCGCCATTGCACTCCAGTCTGGGTAACAAGAGCGAAACTCCGTCTCAAAAAAATATATATATATATATTATATATATAATATATATATAATATATATATAATATATATATTATATATATAATATATATATAATATATATATTATATATATATATATTATATAATATATATATTATATATATATTATATATATAATATATATATTATATATATATAATATATATATTATATATATATATTATATATATAATATATATATTATATATATATATATTATATAAACCATATTGGAAAGGGCAGTGATACTTAATTACTTATATCTTGAATTATTTCCATGTGTTTGGGGAATTGGTTGAATACTTTTGAGAAGGCATAATGGTGAGAAATAGCTATGTGATTCTGCATCAAACTGAAGTCTGTCGTTGGCTTTCAGGCAAAAAACAGGAATAAATTACATCTCAATATGATGAATATAATAAACGGTGTAACAGTAATTAAGCTCATATAAAACATTTTAAAAAGAACTTTCTAGTACTTATTTAAGCCACGACATACTGAAGAACTTTCTAGTACTTATTTAAGCCACAATACTGAGTTATAAAATGCTTAACAATTTTTAACAAGATTAGCACTTAAAATTATCTTGTTTGATCCTTCAACAGCTCGGTGGAAGGCAAGATGCCTATTAATGTTTCCATATGACAATAAGGAGTCTAAAGATTAGGGAAGTGAGAAGACACCCACAAGTTCACACAATTCTCTTCAAAAGAGGACCAGAATCCAGGTTTCCTTTATTTAGTAAATAAGACATAATTTATCCCAAATCTAATTTCAAAGTGAACAGAGTCAAACAGAGAGCAATAAAAGGCACACATGCTTCAAATATTTGCAACAAAATAATAGATTTTTTTTTTTTTTTTTTTGAGATGGAGTCTTGCTCTGTCACCCAGGCTGGAGTGCAGAACCAGATCTTGGTTCACTGCAACCTCCACCTCCAAATTCAAGCAATTCTCCTGCCTCAGCCTCCTGAGTAGCTGAGATTACAGGTGACTGCCACTATGTCCAGCTAATTTTTGCGTTTTTAATAGAGATGGTGTTTCACCATGTTGGCCAGGCAGGTCTCAAACTCCTGACCGTAGGAGATTCACCTGCCTTGGCCTCCCAAAGTGTTGGGATTACAGGCGTGAGCCACTACACCCGGCCCTCAAATTTTAAATAGAACAATGTGTTTCACATTCTTTTGTAAAATATAAAATATAACTTTTAATTACCTTCCTTGTCTTGTTTTTGACTTTTAGTTGTACCCCAATAATGCTCTAGGGGAGTAAATCTACATTCCTGGAGACAGGTAACCGGCCAACACAAAGACAGACAGACCATAATGGAAGTTTCCACACAATACCTCCAGAGGAAAAGGAGGCTCACCCTCTATACTTCACTGTTTCCAAAAAGCATCAGGACCGAAATGACACACGTTTTGATTCCGATGGAAATGTAAACCAAAACAAGGCTGAAACTTTGCTATCTTTTATTCTCCTCACATGAATATGCCGTGAATAATTTCTTCATCGTACCATTATTTCTTATTGCCTGAATGTTGAAATTATAGTCATAAGATCAACTCAAAACAACCTAACTTTATTTTCCCACCAAAATTTAAAATGTTTGCTATGAGATATATGGGAAAATCAGAACTGAAAAAAAAAAGAGACCAGAGGAATTATGCAAATGGAGCTTCTAATTCCATGAACTGAGGTCCGCTAGCCAGCCAGCCAAGCCCTTTGAGTACAGCGTTCTTGTCGCTAATGTTTTACCAATACTCGATTTTTAGTAGGTTTTTTGAAAAGGAGTCTCACTCTGTCACCAGGCTGGAGTGCAGCGGTGTAAGGTCTCAGCTCACTGCAACCTCTGCCTCCTGGGTTCAAGCTCTTCTCCTGCCTCAAGCTTCCCAAGAAGCTGGGACTGCAGGTGCATGCCACCATGCCTAGCTAATTTTTGTATTTTTAGTAGAGACGGGGTTTTACCATGTTGGCCAGGATAGTCTCAATCTCTTAACCTAGTGATCTGCCCACTTAAGCCTCCTAAAGTGCTGGGATTATAGGCATAAGCCACCACACCCGGCCTTTTAGTAGGTATTTTTTAATTGAACAAATGGATTCGTGAATAGATTTCTAACAACACATATGAAGATTATAGTCACTTATAATATTTGCTTTGGTGATAAAAACACAAAGCCATAGCGAAGAGGACTCTACCTGCTTTATAAATTCATAGGTATTCTTTTCCCAAGACCTTCATTTTGCCTAAGCTGAGTGTACAGGTCTATTTTTTACAATACTAAATCCTTGAGGAGACCCACACCTAAATGAAAAGTCCCCTTTTAATAAAATTAACAACTTTCTTCATTAGATTTGTATTTTGGGACTATTTGATAATTCCACTCAATCCCTGAATAATTAGAAATAGCAAGGCTTAAATATTCTTGCAATCTAAAAATAAGAGAACATCATAAGTCACAATTCACTTAATGAAGGCTTTTCCTGAGTTTTTCATAATTTATCGTCTCCTTTCTCATCTGGGACCTTATTAATGGGCTCTCTGTATAACAGAGTGTCGTGATGGTATAAATCATTCTCTACCACCTTAAAAAAATTAACAGTTTTATTAAGTGCTATTTAGTAGCAACATATTTAGTACATTTGGATACATGGGATGCTGTGTTTATTCTTTATATGCATACTTAATTGTCACAATAACTTTGTAACATAGGTACTATATTCAATTTATGAATAAAGAAACTTAAGTGAATAGTCATGGTTTGCATAAAGCTGTGCTTTAAAATTTTTAAAAGATAATAAGACATTAATATGAAAATACATCATGCATTCAGTCCTGTATAGATAATTCCCCAAAGTTTTTGGGACAGGAAGACTATGCCATGGGTCTTGGGTTGATGGACAGATGAAGAAACAGTATAAAGATATCTGATTTCAACATGACCAAGAGTTGACATGAAAATTTCATTTACTCCCCAGATATAGCTGTAACTGCACGGGTAGTGGATTCACAGGGAAACACTGTGAGACCCTGATGCCTCCTTGTTGGTCAAAACCTTGTCACAATAATGCTACATGTGAGGACAGTGTTGACAATTACACTTGTCACTGCTGGCCTGGTAAGTGACAAAATATCTTCCACCAATTTTTTTTATTTTGCTTAGAATAGAAACATATCACTTATAGCAAATGAAACTAAAAATTATTGTTAAATGTTCTAAATCTATATTTATTCTAGCTATTATTGTTTAATTTTATTCTTTAGTGCTCACACAAATTTACTGCTATACTAAATATTGTCTAAAGTAGGTTACCAAGCTGCCCAATGATCATAACCCTCTAGAGGAACAGAGGAGAAAAAAATAAATGGAAAGATGAAATTCAGCATGATCTTCACGGAGAAAAATTCACTGGAAGATGCTTTCTTTTCTTGCAAGATGCTCTCTGATATGGCAGGAACATATAGAAACCCGTGAAATGATGTTAAATTATCAGGAACTGGCATTCTCTTAGGCATTTGTAATGTAACAAGTTATATTTGTTAATATAATAAAAAGTTAATTATATATAAACCATAACTAAAGTTTACATATAGAGGATAATTAGACTTGAGTGTAAAGGTGATACAAGAATCCATAGAAAACAGTATGTGACCTTTGTGTTATGTTACAGGCCATAGGTAAATATTGACGCTAATTTTGGTTAACAGACTGCCTGACATACAGCTTTACACTGCATAACAACATGTTGGTCAATGACAGACCACATATACGACTGTGGTCCTGTAAGACTATAACGGAAGTGAACAATTCCTGTTACCTAGTGATGTCATAACTGGCGTAACATTGTAGCATTGCTCACTACTCACGGGATAGTGGTGGTCCCTCGGGAAGTATTCCAAAAGAAGGCACTGTTATCTTAGGAGATGACAGCTCCATGCATGTTATTGCTGCTGAAGACATTTCAGCAGGACAAGATGTGAAGGTAGAAGACGGTGATATTGATGGTCCTGACTCCATGTCAGCCTACACTATGGTGTGTGTTTGGATCTTGATGTTTAATAAAAAGCTTAAAAGGTAAAAAAAATTGAAAATAGACTAAAACATATAGAATTAGATGTAAAGAAATTACTTTCTACAGCTGTATAATGTGTTTGTGATTTAAGCTAAGCATTAAAGATTCAAAAGGTTAAAACATTTGAAACATTTATAAAGTAAAAAAGTTCTAGTACACTACGGTTAGTTTATTATTGAAGACAGAAAGTTTTCTAATAAACCTAGAGTAGCCTCAGTATACAGTATTATAAAATCTACAGTAGTATCAAATAATATTCTAGGCTTTTATAGTCACTCATTACTCACTGACACTCAGAGCAACTTCCAGACCTGCAAGCTTCATTCATGTTAGTACCCTACACAGGTGTACCACTTAAAAAAATCTTTCATACTGTATTTTTATTGGACATTTTGTATATTTAAGTATGTTTAGATACACAAATGCCATTGCATTTCAATTGCCTATAGTATTCAGTACAGTAAAATGCTGTACAGGTTTGTAGCCTAGCAGCCATAGACTATACCCCAAGCCTAGGTCTGCAGTAAGCTATAACATCTAGGTTTGTGTAAGCACACTTTATAACGTTTACACCATGATGAAATTGTGTAATGACTTATTTCTCAGAACAGATGTTCGTCTTTAAGTGATGCATGACTATTTTTTAAATCTAATTCTTGTTAGGATTTTATTGATAAAAATAAAAGATACAGTATCTCCTCTCTCTTCTTGCTTTATTCACTGGGAAAATGACAAACATAATTACTCAAGGCCTAGTTTTATAAGCTTACTGATCATCTGTCTCTCTCTCCCCACTAATTTTATTGTCTAAGGAAATGATAATTCTGTGGTTGGAAAGGAAACATGGAGACTAGAGTCAATCTAATCAGCAGTAGCTTCTGCTTGAAGGATGTCCTACTGCCTAAGACATGTTTGATATCTTTGGTTAAATATATTTATAGGAAAAATAAATGAAAATATAAAAGGAAGTTTGGGATGCTATGGCTTGGAAATTTATATACAGTATGTCTTCCCACCTGCAAGTAATGAATGAGGAATATTGGCTATCCTTTGGTCATCAACTTGACTTAAACACTGAAAATTTTCCAAACTATGTGGTTTCATGTTCTTGTCACCAACCAACACTCATGAAAGGCCTCTGTCCAGAAGCAGAGGGTGGAGTGGATGGTTTAGGAGTAGGATATATTCCCTGTTTATTAACTGAAGGAACTCGGGTGAGTTTCCTCTTAATCTTTTTCCCCATTGGGAAAATAGGGATAAAAATACTTCACTTGTAGTATTATTATGAAAAGTAAAATTATAAAAATAAAGCCTGGCACATATTAAGCACTCAAAAAAGGGCAACTGTGTAGCAAGTTCTACACCAAGAGGTGGAAATTATGTATGAGGGTGGGACTTTGTAATGGAGTCAGGCAGTTAAGAACATCTACCTCAAGAAACCCAATGAGTGTATGTTCCATTCATTCATTCATGGGTTCCGTCATTTAAGTCACATGGATTTCAGTGGCTATTACAATAGAGATCTGGGAATCAAAAAGGTATGGTTCCTTCCTCCAAGGAGGCTAAATTCCAGTAGAGAGACATAGGTCAACATCCATAGTACAATTTTTGGTACAGTAAGAGGCTATAATAAATTCTGTAAAAATGAATAGAGAAGAAGTACGGGGATAGCTTGACCAAAGGCACCGTTTTAGATAAGCTAAAGATGACTGAGCAGGTTCCATAAATGTACTCACTAGCTGTGTGACTTTGGACAAATTACTGCTCTGATCCTCAGTTTCCTCATTTATAATATCCACAAGATAGAGTTGTTTCAGAGATAAATCCAGTAACATATATAAAACTCCTGGCTTATCCTGGACCACAGTAAGCACTAAATAAAAGTTAAATGAGTATAAAAATTAGGAAGTCGCGTAGTCCGTTACTTAAGAAATGAAGAGAGGAAGGCGAAGAAGAAAGAAAGGAACAAGAAAGACAGCAGGCACACGTAGAAAAAAGCACGTCCTGTGGGGAGCAGTGGGTCGCACATGTAATGCCAGCGCTTTGTGAGGGCAAAGCAGGCAGGTCAGCTGAGGTCAGGAGTTCGAGACCAGCCTGGCCAACATGATGAAACCCCATCTCTACTAAAAATACAAAAAAAAAAAAAAAAAAAAATTAGCCAGGTGTGGGAGTGCACACCTCTAGTCCCAGCTACTCAGGAGACTAGAGGCAAGACAATCGCTTGAACCCGGGAGGCCGAGGCTGCAATGAGCCGAGATCACGCCACTGCACTCCAGCCTGGGCGACAGAGCAAAACTCCATCTCAAAAAAAAAAAAAAAAAACGAAGAAAAGAAAGAGCATGTCTAATTGTGGAACTGTGAGTGATTGTAAAAATGCTGGACTGTTTAGGGCTGGAGGTAGAGAGATGGCACTGGGGAGCAGAACTGAACATATCACACAGCCCTGCCAACTATGGGGCAGAGAAGTAACAAAATCTGCTTTGTTAATTTCAGAAGAGCTCCCTGGCTTTGTGGCAGATGAGCGAAGAAAATAAAACTAAAGGCAGGGAAATCTAGTGAGAAGGTTCTTCTGTAGTTTGAGGAGATGAGCCTGTTTGCTAGAACTAAGACAACAGTGGTCGAAGTAGGGTGTGGGGTGGGTAGCCCTGAGAGTCACATAGGAGGTGGAACTCATGTGGGCAGTGAGAAAAGGGCACAGGCTTAGGACAGTTCTGCCTCTGGGTTTCTGCCCTGGGTTACGCATGGATGGTAATTTTGCCTAGATCGAACATCCCGAATACCTTTGTAATTTATCTTGCTGTTGTATACAAAGATAAAAGTTAACACTACAAACTAGTCTGTATCTAAGGAAAGGAGACCATTTCTTCAGATCATGACTCCACTACCACGGAACACAATGGCAAGAATGTACTCCTATAATTGACTGGGGTCCTCATTTCAGAAGTAATTAATAATTATAAGAAGTGTCAGTCACCTTAAATGCTTACCTTAAAAGATTTCCTGATACCCAGATGTGATTGGAATTGTTAACAAACAGACATAATATAAGAAAGAACCCCGGGGATGTGACTCAGTATCATATTGTTTCTTTGTACAGAGTTTTATAGAAAAACTTGTTAAAACTATTGAATATAGCCTTGACTGAAGGAGTCTATTTATATACATGGTTAAAGAGAGCAGCAAATAAAATCCCCACAGGGCCTCAGTGGTGGGGACAGGACTGGCAAGACTATAAATCAGAACCTTCTGAATGTTCACGATTGGAATGAGATAATACATGAGCCGGAAAAGCAAAAAGGGATTTATGACGGTTCTAAATTCCTCCCTAACCTGGCTTATGTGTGTCTCGACTCTGGGAATGAGAAGAAAATTGAAAATAGTTCAGCCTTTCTTTAGTAAGGCCACTGTAGCATAACAAATATCAGTTAATAAAATCTTATTGTAAAAACTATTATTTAATGTATTTAAAGAAACTTAAGCATGTAATAATAGTATTCAAAAAGTAGACATCCAAGTTTAAGAGACTCTGAGTGATCTTTGGGTGGGAGGGTCACTTTAAAGAATTGTTGGGGCCGTGCACGGTGGCTCACGCCTGTAATCCCAGCACTTTCGGAGGCCGAGGTGGGTGGATCACAAGGTCAAGAGATCGAGACCATCCTGGTCAACATGGTGAAACCCCGTCTCTACTAAAAATACAAAAATTAGCTGGGCATGGTGGTGCGCGCCTGTAATCCCAGCTACTCGGGAGGCTGAGGCAGGAGAATTGCTTGAACTCAGGAGGCGGAGGTTGAGGCGAGCCGAGATCGCACCATTGCACTCCAGCCTGGGTAATAAGAGCGAAATTCCGTCTCAAAAAAAAAAAGAACTGTTGGGTCTTGATCTGACATGTTCTTCAGTTCTTTTAGTTCTTTTTTTTTTTTTTTTTCTTTAACTCTTTCACTCTAAGTTTCTTCCTCAGACGGTTGAGAAAGGGCCCAAGGGTCATATGTAACAAATATATTACACTGTTGAGTTGCAGAATTTATGTTGTGGTTATGATGCCAGCCTCCTTTTAGGCAGATGCTTTACAACTCAACACCTTCGACTTAGCAGGTTCTCTGGATTTTTATCCTGCAGGATACACAGGTGTCCAGTGTGAGATCGACATCAACGAATGCAGTAGTAACCCCTGCCAGTCCGATGGGGAATGTGTGGAGCTGTCCTCAGAGAGAAAATATGGACACATCGTTGGACTCTCTTCTTCTTTCAGCTCTCATGAAGCCTCAGGTTATGTTTGTATCTGTCAGCCTGGATTCACAGGTGAGGCCAAGGAGACGGGATATGACTTGACTTTCTGGCATTTCATGGCAGACCATGGATTTAACCAAGTGGTGTATTAGCAGGAAGACCTGTGCTATGCAAACTCTGTTGCTACGGTGCAAAGGGTCCCCCTTGTGGGCATGAAATGTGTCTTGTTTCACAGATCAGAATTCCTCAAATCATGAGAGAAATGTTAAAAACAGGGATAAAAGAGATATGAAAGGGGCGACATTTTTATATGTTATTCTGGGAGTTGAAGTGCATCTCAAGTTCTTTACGTTATACACAGAAAATGTTGAATTTTTTATGCTATCAAATTTGATAATGATGTCAAATTTTATGTTATTCAAATTTGCCAAAAATAGTTATTGTACTAATATTTACACTGGGAAAAATGAACTAGTTTCAAGTAATCTTCCTCAATGATTTTATAGCTAAAGTCATTCCATATATCAAATTTAAATTACTCTTTTTTTTTCAACAACTTTCTTACCTAAAACTCAGAGGAAATTTGCATGTATGTCTTCCAGTGAATAGTTTTTTATGTGTCTGCTTCCTGTTCTGAAAATTTTCAGAATTTTTGAGACAGTCCTCAATTCATTAATGGCTAACAATTTACCCACACTTTCATTGCTATCACTGAGAAAACCAATTACAATCTAGATTTCTATTATATTTCTTTCTCAATAGATTAAGTGATGCCTCTGGAAAATATTTCAGTTATTGTTGGGGATTTCTGAGAAAAGTAAATGAGACATAAGAGAAGAAGGGGTGTCTATTTACACTTAGTATTCTCTTTCAATGTTTCAGTTTTGAAGTTTAATGATCTTTGATTTGTGGCAGAGTTTGCTGCAAGGTCGATACAGAAAATGTTTATTTCCTTATTCACTGACCTTTCAAGGAGAACGTATAGGAAAAAATTCCCTCAGGTATCAATATCAAGAGAGTGACGCTTTCCCTGAACAACTTCTATCATGCATGCTTCCTACCCTAGCTTAAAAAAATGCATGCAAATAAATCTTGATATGATTAAACTGAGTAAATGCATGAAATAAATCTTGTAATATATCATATTTCCCAATTATGTAAGCTGCTAGAAATAAATATGAGGTCTGCAAACATATAGATCTTTCTGGAATATATTTATGTATTTACCTCACCTCTGGGGATATTTAAATTTCCTGTTTCTGTTTCTTACAATTGCCTCTTTTCAAAAATTTGTTTCTAAACTTTTGGTCTAGTGTATGCATTTTTGTCAGCTCCTTTATATTTTTCTGGGAATAAGGTGAAGGCATTATAAATTGTTTTTTAAATATTGGTTTTAGGGTCATAAAGGGGTGATTCTGTCAAAGTCAGAGGACATTGCTAATATTGCCTCATCAAATAAAAGGAAATGGGTGACCCCTTGAATCTGCAGATCTAAATAGGCGAGGCAGTAGAATGTTCCAGAAAAAAAATGTTGGCTTGATTTCTGAAGAGCTGCCAGGAATGACTATATGAGTTAAGATATCCTGGCTGCCCCAAATCTCTGTGGCTTAATGAAATGGTTTATTTTTCACTCATGTGAATTTCAAAACCGGATTCCCATAATCAATTGTCCTACAAATGGTGACTCAGGGTCACAGGCTCCTCTATGTTTTTCCTGTGCTTCAAAATGTTACTTCCAAAGTTGCTGGGAGCTTCTGCAGCAAGCCATTGAAGAAGAAAAGAAAATGGAGCAGGACACCTGCAGGTTTTATGGGCCAACCACTACAAGTAATGAATATCTCTTTTACCTACATTTCATTGGTCAAATTTAATCCTACAACTACATTTAACTGCAGAAAAGACTGGAACATATAGTCTTTCTGTGTACCTAAAATAAAGAGAATATAAATTTTGAAAACAAGTAACCAATTTGACATAAGAGCTAGAACTGGTACCCTGGGGTTATGAACCTAGATCTTCAGATTCTAAGTTTAGCCTCCAGCCACATTTTTTTATGTCTGCATGTGTTTTTCTATATTTCATTTTAAATAACTTTTTAAATGATAATAGTATACTCATGTGCATTTTTAAGGCATGCAGGGAGGCCCATGTATACTCTACCTAATTTCCCCGATAGTACCATGTTGCAAAACTACAGTTCAGTATCAGACTTGGATATTGACGTTGACAGAGTCCATATACAGAACAATTGTCATCACAGGGATTTCACCTCTCTCCTTCCCTGCCTCCTCATCCCTTTTCTCTGGCAAATACTCATCTATTCTGCACTTGTAGAATTTTGTCATTCCAAGAGTGTTAATATAAATAGAATCACGTAGTGTGTAAACTTTTAGAATAGGGTGTTTTTTCTTCCCACTCAGCATCATTCTTTGGAGATTTATTGAGGTTGTGTGTATCAATAGTTTGTTCCTTTTCATTGCTAAGTAAAATTCCATGGTATGTGTATATCAAAGGTTTTTCAATCATTCAGCCACTGAAGGCATCTAGATGGTTTCAGTTTTCCATTATGATGAATAAAGCTGCTAGAAAGATTGTTGTACAGGCTTTTGTGTGACTATGAGTATTCACTTCTCTGAGATAAATTCCCAAGAGTAAAATTGCTGGTTCCTACGATAGTTTCATGTTTAGTTTTCTAAGAAACTGTCAAACTGTTTTCCAGAATGTCTATACCATTTTGCATTCCCACCAGCGATGTGTGAGTGATCCAGTTACTTTGCAGTCTCACAGGTATTTAATGTAATCATGGTTTTCTTTAAAAAAAAATCGGTCATTTTGATAGATATACAATTATATCATTGTGGTTTTAATTTGCATCTCTCTAATGGCTAGTGATGTTGAACATATTATTATACATGCTTGTTTGACATCTGTTAGTCTTTTTCAGGAAAATGTCTCCCCGTGTTTTTTTCCTATTTCCTAGTTGCTTTTGTTTTTTAACTGTTGAGTAACTTTGCACATACAGACCCTGGGCATTTTTTTTGTGATGTTATACCTGAGTATTTCGTTTTCTTTTGTAGGATAGTAAATAGTATTCTGCTTTTAATTCAGTTTCTACATATTCCTTGTTAGTGTTGGGAAAGGCAGTCTCGTGCATGTGGCCTTTCAAACCCCTACTCATCCACATAAGAATGGGCCTTGGGCCTAGAACATTTCCTTCCCAAGAGATAAAGAGTCCTTGCAGCCCATGCTGGACTTATCACCTTGTGTGGGAATATCTTTCCCTGTTTCGGACTCAGTGTGTCCACCCTTGTTCTGCTTAAACATATGTATTATATGGCATCTAGCCAGCCCCACTGCTATATCTTTCTTCTGCGGGGAGGGCAAAAGGTTCTTCTGCTGCAGCATGAAAGGGTTGCAGGCTGCCAACTGCCCCACATCTGCTGCTAAGAAGGCCTTGCTGTTTATGAGGACTGACGCCCACCGTAGAGCTGACCCTGCTCTGTCTCTTCTCTACGTGAGTAAAGTGTTATCCCACCTAGTACTTGATTGTATGTGTTTTCCTTGGTGACTCCAGTACCAAAATGCAGTGGCCAAATGTGTCCATACTTTTACTTCTGGTAATAAGCAACAGATGACACTTGCTAGAGAGCTAGGAATATCATTGCTTCTTGTGTGTTAATTGTAATAGTGAGACTTCGTTTAATTCACCTATGAGATCTAGGAATTTTCTTTTTGTAGATTCCAGGGCATAGACGATTACGGCATCTGCAAACAGGAATGGTGTTATTTCTTCCTTTACAATACACGTGCTATTTATTTTACTATGTTGAAGAAGAGTTGTGAGAGCAGACATTTTGCTTCATTCGCAGTTTTAGAGGGAAAGTAGTCTTTTACCATGAACTATGATCTCCATAGAATTTTTAAAGTAGTTCCTCTCTACTCCTAACTTGCTAAGAGTTTTTATCATAAATGGGTATTGGATTTTGTCAGATGCTTTTTCTGCAATTGATTTATCATGTAAGTTTCTTATTTAGCTTGTTGATGTGGTAGATTGCACAGGTTCATTTTCAAATATTGAACCAGCCTTGCATATCTGAAATAAATCCCACTTGGTGTATTTTTTTCAGTTTGCTAATGTTTTGTAAGACTTTTTGCTTCTAAATTCATGAAAAGTATTGGTCTATAGTTTTCTTTCTCTCTCTCTTTTTTTTTTGTACTGTCTTTGTCTGATTTTATCATCAAGGAAATATTGACCTCATAAAATAAGTTGGGAAATGTTTCTTCATTTTCTATTTTTTGGAAGAGAGTATGCAAAATTGATGTTAATAATTCTTTAAATATGTAGTAGACATCTTCAGTGAAATCAACTGAGCCTAGAGATTTCATTTTCTGGATCTTTTGAATTGCAAATTTAATTTCAGTATTGTTATAAAACTATCAAGATTACCTATTTTTGGTAATTTGTGGGTTTCAAGGGATTGGTCCATTTGTTTTCCAAAAATTGTGTATTTTGCTGTTGTTGGGTGAAATAAAAAATTCTGTATGTGTCAATTAGATCATGTTAAGTGATTGTATTGATCAGATCTACATTGCTGATTTTTCTGTTCAATTTCTGAGCATAATGTTGTGCATAGTAGTGTCTTGTTACCCTTTTAATGACTGCAGAATCTGTAATGATTTCTCTATTTCATTCCTGATTTTGACTATTTATATCTTCTCTCTTTTTTTGTCCATCTTTTTACAGGTTTGTCAATTTATTGATTTTTTTTAAAACTAGGTTTGCGTTTCATTACTTTTTCTCTGTTTTCCTGTTTTCAAATTTTATTGATTTCTGTTCTTTTTTATATCCTTATTTCTGCTTGCTTTGGATTTATTTTCTGTTTTTTTTAAATTTATTTCTATTTTTCTAGCTTCTTGAGACAGGAACTTTTATTATTGATATAAGACCTTTTCTCTTTTCTATTATATAAACATTATAAATTTAACTCCCAATACTGCTTTAGTGGCTGCATCCACATATTTTTATATGCCATACTTCCATCTTAATACTATTCTGTGTATTTTTAAATTTCCTTTTTGACCTCCTTTTTGACACATGGATTACTTAGAAATAAGAATTGTATTGTTTAATTTCTGTTTAGACATTTTTCTCTTATCTTTCTGTTACTGGTTTTCAGTTTGATGCCATTATGATTAGAGAACACACTCTGTATAACTTCAAATAATTCAAATTATTTCAAATTTGTTGGGGTTTGTTTTTTGATCTTGGTAAATGTTGCATGGTTGTCTGAATAAAAGTTAAAAACCAACATATGTTCTGCTGTTGTTTAGAGGTAATTTCTATATTGTCAATTAGATCCCATTGACTGATCATATTGTTCACATTTGCTATATCCTTACTGATATAGAATAAGACTGTCTAGCAGTCCTGTTACTTGTTTAGAAGAGAGGTGTTAAAGTCCCCACTTATAATTACAGATTTGTCTAATTTCTTCTTTCAGTTCTGTCAATTTTTCTTCACGTATTTTGAGGCTTTATTGTTCAGTGTCTACACAGTTAGGGTCATTATGTCTTCCTGGTATGTTGATCTTTTTATCACTATGCAATGATACTCTTTTTTTCATATTCTTTTTTTGCTTTGAAATCTACTTCATTTGGTATTGCTATAGCCATTCCTGCCTCTTAAAAATTATATTTACATGGTATATATTTTTCCACCCTTTTATTTTCAACCCACTTATGTCATTAAATTTGAAATGAGTTTCTTGTAAACAGCATATCAAATATCAAACAGCAAATTGTTGGGTCATGCTTTTTAAATTTACTTTGCCAATTAATTTGCCTTTTAATTGTGTATTTAGGCCATTTATGTCTAAGTAATTATTATTATAGGGCTTAGCGCTATTATTTTATTATTTGTTTTCTGTTTGATTCATCTCTTTCTCTTTACTTCCGGTGAGTTAGCTAACTATTTTTAGGATTGCATCTTGATTTCTGTATAGTGTTTTTAAATATATTGCTGTGAAATTTTCATAGTAATTTCTCTTGGTATGACTGATCACAGCCTATCAGTTGCAGTATTTTACCACTTCAAGTGAAGTATAGGAATTTTACTTCTATTTAGGTTTTCTTTTTGCCTACTCCACTTTAAAATATTGTTTTGAGGGTTAGACGGTGTTATAATTTTTATTTTAATCATTACATATAATTTAGAAAACTCATGAAATGGAGGATACGCCACTGTGTTTACTAATATTTCTATTCTCCATTGTTTTCTTCTCTCCACATTAAGCCTCAAGATTCTTTATTTAAAAAAATTATTTCTTTAGGTTTAAAGAACTTTCTTTAGCCATTCTGTGTGGACAGGTATGCTAGTGACAATTTCTTTTGGTTTTCCTTTGAGAATGTATTTATTGCAATTCATTCCTCATAGGTAGTTTTATTAAATGTGGCATTCATGGCTGACAGCTCTTTTCTTATGGAATTTGAAAAATTCTCCACAACTTTCTTCTGCACTCCACGGTTTCAAATGAGAAATCTGCGATCATTGAAAAGTGGTGTTGGGTGCAGGGTTTGGGGAAAGGAAGGTGGGCTTGGCAGGAGGGCAGGTTTGCGGGATCTTGCTCCCTTTGCCAAAGACCAACAAAGATTTCTTTCCCAACTCCCGACAGGCCCCTTAGGAACTGTGTGCGGTTGTTGGCACCCTCTGGCGCCTCCTTTCCACTCCTGTCCTTTCCACGCCTGGCGATGGGTCTTTGTGGCTCTGCAGAAGGGAGACTTAAATCCAAGGTCATGGCAAAACATCTGAAGTTCATGGCCAGGATTGTGATGGTACAGGAAGGGAATGTGGAAGGTGCAGACAGGACCCTAAACAGAATCCTCACTAAGGATGAGCTCACTTAGGGCATTAAGCTTTGGCGGTATTATGAGAAATCACGTGGCCGGCAACAGAGGGAAAGCTATGAAAGCTGCCAGTGGATCTCCAACATGGAAATGGCTCGCAAGATCAACTTCTTGACGCGAAACAATTGGGCAGATCCATGGGAGGGGTGCTGAGGCCTGTGGATGGGACGCCCAGTATGAAACCCTCATCTCGTTTTGTCTCCACCTCTTTTCTTTGTACAGTCCCATTTCCTATTACTGTTATACAATAAACTCAATCACATGTTTACAAAAAAGGCAAAAGAAAAGTGGTGTTGCCCTATAGGTAATACATTACTTCTATCTAGCTGCTTGTAGTACTTTTTTCTTTGTCTTTAGCTTTCGGCAGTTTATTTGTAATATGACTTGGTGTCAACTTATTTGGGTTTATCCTATTTGAGATATTCTCACCTTTTAAAATCAGTAGATTTATGTCTTTTGGCAAATTTGGGGAATCGTCAGCCAATTTTTCTTTGCATACTCTTTCAGATCCTTTTTTATACATATATATATGTTTAAAAACAGTAAAGCTTTGCTTAATTCTCTTTGCCCATTCTTCCAGGCTCATCATGTACTCTAGGTGGGACTTTCATTCAATCTGTGAAAACAATGAGCCAACCTGGGCTGCCTTCTGTTGCTTCTGTTGCTGACTGGGGGTCAGCAAACACCAGGACTGAGGCACCTCCTTGTGTTATGCTGGAGGTTATAAAAGGCCCTGCTGCTTTGCTGTTAGTCCTGAGGTCTCTAACCAGTTCACCTTCCTCTTCTACCTTTCAGAGTTCTATATGGCTGTCATATTTAGTGGAGAGAAACAGGGAGAGACAAGTCTATGCTCTCTTGTCCAGTCTGGAAGTCCCTATGTAACATTTGTTAAAAACCCTTGTGTTGTAGTAGTAGAAAGAAAATTATATTCTTTAATGGCCTCAGGCAGAAAAGGAAGTGTTAATTTTCTCTTTATTTTCCTGATAGTATCAAGAAGTTCAAAATATCATTTATTTTTATCAATGAGATGACTATAATTAATCATTAATAAATAAATTAATATTTCCCTTGCCTTTCTTCCACTCTGAATAGTTGGACATTCAACTTTATTTTTATTTGTTATACATCCATTTTATATTTTTCAGACAGGAAAGACACAGTTTGCTTTTCTACATGCTATGTGTATTCACAGTTCTATTGCTTGTTAGATTAAAATAAAATTTCCATTATGATGAAAAATGTATTTGTGCATAATACATTTGCTGACAGCTCCATTCAAAAGAACCATTGCAATTGTTAAATACAGGTAAAAACTCATCTCTTTTGTATTATAATTAAGAATGTACTTATTACTCTTTATACGTAGTAGAAGTAATAAGTGGAGTAATAAATGCATTCTTTTTTATATCAATATATATTTGCATAATACATTACCTTTTATATTAATATAAATTTGCATTTATATACACAAGTACAATATATATTTGCATAAGTACATTATCTTTTATATCAATATATATTTGCATATGTAATGTAATTTTTCTAACTTTTTATAAGGTAAAAATGATATATACCAGAGTAGAAAATTAACTAAGAGTCTCAGAATTATACTCAGGGAGATAGAAATGAGAGAGTTTGAGACCATGGAAGATGAGAAATGCAAACAGGAACTCAAGGAGGCAGACGATCCCAGTGAGAGGAATCAAGCCGTCCTGAAGGAGGATTAGCTTTTATTGAAGGTTTGTTCTAGAATTTCCAGCAGGTTAAGCAAGTTACCATGGCCTGAGGAAATCAAGAGTCTCACTCGATGAGATAGTTAAGAAAAATCTAAAGCTCCATTTAAATATTTTAATGACTAGAATTGAACCATGCCTTTCTAGGCAATGGGGTTACCATTCTCCAATTCTCCAAGATCATTTCAAAAATATTTTGGCAAAATATGCTCATATCTTGTCGTAACTATTTGTGACCATAGTTGCAACTCTCAAGTTAAAATGAGAAACAAGCATCACCATTTATTTTATTTAAATGTCTGTGCATTTACTTAAATCTGCACATCCACATAATTTTAAGGGTAAGCAAAATAAATTTATAATTGGAGACAGCCTGTGGTTGAATAACACTTTTCAGTCCATTCCAACATCAGTAAATTATCTTTATTTTGTATGACCACCCTTGACCACTGCTAGAAGGAATGTTGGCTGCTGCTTTCTGTTATGTTTGAGCTTTCCAGTCCGGGGCACTGGGTTCAGTTCTGGGGATAAAATGATGGGAATACATGGTCTCTTCCCAAGGGAAACGGAAGGAGCAGGAGGAAAATGATGCAAAAAGTATAAGACAATATGATAACTGGCACAGTGGAGCCATAAAAACACACCATCAGGCAAATCAATAAAAGGGAACTTTTATGCTCTTTGTGCCAGATAGAAGTTAGTGGAAATGACAAGAACTCAAACAGCTTGATAAATTCACGTTTTAAAACACAAATCAACGTTACTACTGAAACTTTTAAAAGGATCTCATGACCTGAGTGCTTACCCTTGAACCATCTTGTTCTAACCAGCCAAGTGAAATTGGAAACAATTGATGTCTTTCATGTGAACATTTCATTTCTGTTTATCAAAGTATACTCATGATAATACCTTTAACAAGTTTCCAAACCTTCTCAGAAGCCAAGTTCAATTTTCATTTCTAACTTTCCCTCACCAACTCCAATTAGCATGTACTCCAACTCAGAGGAACACCCTCCCTGGTCTCTGGAACACTACATTGTTGCCTCTGAGGCTGGGATTTTATTCTGCTTCACCCATCTGCTCTCTGTACGGAAAGAACTGAGTGCAGCAGGGGATCTTGTGAAGTCCTGGCTTCAAACCTCAGGCAGAAATAGCTAGTTTTTAACAATAAACACCCCGATGAGAGCCACCTGGCAAAGTGACTGCACACGGGGCTTTCGTTCTCAAGTTCGTCCGCTTCGAGCACAATGTTGCTAAAAATGAAGCATTCACTTTTCCTTAAAAATCAAATCCTGTCACTTTACCTAAATCCAACTAAAATAGCCATAGAGGGCCAAACATTTATCATTCAAAGCTTCATGAAGTCATGAAGGAATGAGGCATATGGGACAGTCAATATCTCCTGCTGAAAAAGAGATTTTCAGTAGAATTTTTTTGTTTGCTGACTTCACATTTCAGGATCATTGTTCCTAGAGATGCACTTTTTTTTCTTACTTACAGTTTCAAGTTTGAGAATATAAATCCTAGGACTCTCAAACAGATATTTAATATGCATATAAAACTGTAACTCTAAAAGATCAAACTTCCCTTCTATCCTCGTTTACTTCATAGACATCTTTTCAACAGATTCATCTGATTCATTTAGCTTTGCCTTTACCATGCGTGTTAATTTCTAGAAACCAAACTATTCATAGTGTGTATAACTATTTCTGCTTGTACTCCTTTGGATTTTACTATGCTAGCTGCAATAATTAGGACAGGTATACCATGTCATACATAGATTAATTTTCAAAATCATTTTTATTGATTGCCTACTATCTACAAAGATATTATAGCTAGGAGGAAAATTTAAAGGCTGATCTTTGGGAGAGCACATACAGACCAAAACAGAGACAGATATGTTTGTGAGACCTTTATAACAGAGATAGATAATCATGGCATCAAGGGTCTTGGCCGCTTTCTCAAGTTGGCATTCCTCTGCTGACTTGTAATCACACAAGTAAGGGAAAAGCTCTCAAAGGAATAATCAGCAGACAGGTGCCAACTCTTCAATGTAAGTTCACTGGCCAACATGTATTAGAAAAAAAATCCTGAAACTAAAGAACAAAACCAGGAAATTTCTCATTAAAGTCTTAAGGTGCTGTCCTGGCAACTTAGAAGACCTGAATGGTAGATTTTCATACCAGGGTTCTATTTTGATGAGTGAAATGTGGACCACACCCATTTAAAAGAGCTTTCAGGAGCATAGTGTTTCCTGAGAATAGCCAAGTGTTCGTTAGTGAAAGAAGCTGAAGAAAATGTTCCAGGGGAGATTGAGGATATTGAGAGTTGTCCTCACAGCAGACCATCCTGCTAGCTGTCATATGACACAGTCAAGTGTATGTTCGCTACTCATGGGGATGCCCATCGCGACATCCCATGCTTTTTTCTAGCTGCCCAAGATCCCGAAATGATTTTTAAGCATGTTAATCATTAGGAAGAACAATATTATTGACCTGCACCTGACCTAATCGATGATTAATTATAGCTCCTTTCCCAATTTCTACTGCTGTAGTTGTTTGTTGGGAGAGTCTGACTTCTGACGTTAACACAGAAGACCCTCAGAAACACCTCTCTCCTCCTGCATCCCCTCCTCAACCACCATGACATGCACATTCACCTGGAACTTCACTTCAGCCCAAGCAACCCAGCCCGAGTTCCCAGGGCAAGAAAAAATATCCAAAATC
Source organism: Aotus nancymaae (assembly GCF_030222135.1). Classification (NCBI taxonomy): domain Eukaryota; kingdom Metazoa; phylum Chordata; class Mammalia; order Primates; family Aotidae; genus Aotus; species Aotus nancymaae. The sequence continues at coordinate 464,085 of NW_026988453.1, forward strand.
TCTCCTCTTCTCCAGACCAACCAATCCTCTTCCTTAAGAATTATATGTTCCTTCCTCAAAAAAGTTTTTATTATATTTGCCCTTGGCAAAAAACTATCCCCTTAGTCATTACTTAAGCAGCATTTAATTTCCAAAGAAGATACAATCAGAATTGATTGTACTTTCTCTCAAGTACCTCAGGAACAATACCACATGACTTATAAGTCTGCTTACCTCAGTCACCCACAGAAGTCCCAGCATGCCAGGTCAGCATCCCTGATCTCTATCCCAGAATGTTCTGTATATACCATAATTTCATGCAATTTTCCACCCCATTCTGTACTTCCCACTATAGGCTGAAGATTTAATAAGTCCAATTACCAATATCCTCAACTTTTTGTCTAAATGTTTCTTACACCTACTTGCTTAAGCTCAAACCATGCTATATTCTCAGGGTACCATTTCTTCTGCAATCTTCTTGAATGGTGGTTGTCTTTTATTCTTCTTCCAAATCTCATGTTTGACTGGTCCCAAAGGTAAGCTAAATGTCCTCACTTCATTGCTTCATCTAGGAAATTAGTCTTTCTTCTTCATTAAGAATTTTGTATCCAGCAAAACTAAGCCTCATAAATGATACAGTTCTTTTTCAGACAAACAAATGCTGAGAGACTTCACCACTACCAAGCCAGCAATTCAAGAACTGCTAAAAGACAGCTCTAAATCTTGAAACAGAACTTCAAAATACACCAAAATAGAGCATTCTTAGAAAAAGTCTCACAGGACCCATAAAACAACAACACAACGAAAAAAAACACAAGGTATTTATATTTTTGTTGACAGAAAAATCAACAAAGAAAGAATGGACTCAAAGTATATGCTAAAACAAATGGACTTAACAGATGTTTACAGAACATTCTACCCAACAACTGCAGAGTATACATTCTATTCATCAGCCGTGGAACATTCTCCAAGATAGACCATATGATAGGCCACAAAACAAGTCTCAATAAATTTTAAAAAGTAGAAATTACATCAAGTACACTCTCAGACCACAGTGGAATAAAACAAAATCAACTCCAAAATGAACCCTCAAAACCATGGAAATTAAATAACCCGTTCCTGATGATCACTGGGTCAACAATGAAATAAAGAAGGAAATTAAAAAGTTTCTTGAACTGAACGATAAGAGTGACATAACCTATCAAAACCTCTAGGATACAGCAAAAGCAGTGCTCAGAGGAAAGTTCATAGCATTAAATGCCTACGTCAAAAACCCAAGTCATGTTAAGTACATGTCTGTGAACTGCACTAGTCACTACCTCTTCTGGTCGCGACATTCTTCCTACCTCATGGTATCTTCTCCTCAGTCACTAATTACATTAATCAATTATGTTAATGTCTTACTCCTGTCACCATTTTGAGAATTTCAGCATCCATGTGGACAACCGATACAAACCATTGTCTCTCTGTTATTTGAAGTCCTTATTTCCAGTGACTGTGACTGCCACACCACACACTCTTCCACCCACTTCTTTGGTCATAACTTAGACTTTGTTATTACCGATAACCTTCCTGAAAATCTCACTTTAAATCACTCTATTTTGTGACAAGAACCTCCATTTATTCCAGTTCATATATTTTAGGGCCTTTTCCATTGAGCCTAGTCTACTGTCTTAACCACCTTTTTTCCAGTCATTGCCCCACTTGTCTCTGTCTCAGCTAAGGTTCCCAGGTCCAGCACTATAATTATTCCCTTGCGTACACCCTCAGCTCTCCTGATTCTTTCTCTCTTCATTGTACTTGCCTGACAAAAGTACAATTATGGTTAAATCGACCCTCCACCTTCCCCACACCTACAACCAATTTGAATGTGGTTGGAGAAAAACTCACAAGCCACATGCTAAACTGATGAGTGTCACTTTAAATTTATGGGGCCAAATCTCATGGGGCCTTTAGCACTAGGCAACAATCCTTCTAGAGCTCTACTTCCCAAGATAACCCTTTTTATATCTTCTCTTTCTTCAAACTTCCATCACCTCCTCCCTCATTGTTATGTTACCCCAAGTTGATCATCAAGTCTAATTTCATCAGGGAAAGAATATCTTCCGTCCACCAAAAGTATTGTCAATTCTGAGGTTTGATTTTTATCCTTTTTACAAGCTCATGTTATCCTGTTACTGTTTTGTGAATGTTGGCAAAACACATAAAACTTTTGTGCTAGAAAAAAGTGTACAGCCAGCAGCATGAGCCTCAGCTTTACATCAATTACTCTCACACCCAACTCCCATAGGGTTGGGACTACATGGGCCCAGATGAGTTCTGCACTGGCAGATTTTTGTCACAACTGATGAACATTGAGTTGGGGAATTCATCGTTTTTACAACAAACAGTAAGAAGCCTGCTCCTTGTCCCAGAGGGAGACATTGCTTCATTCCTCAGAGATGCTTGCTGCAAAACCAACCCCAAGAAATGGGCAGGTAAAGATCAGTTATGGCCTTGCGTTCCTAGCATTCCTAGTAAGAAACTGCCGGGACACACATGAGTTGCCTCCCCCAGCAGTCCATCCCACGACCCACATTCTCTTGGCTGAACTCAAATTTTTATATGAATATGCCACTCCATTAGCTACCCTGCTTAATCTGACTGACAGAGACTGGGATTAAATCTGTTCAATTTGCCTCATACAGCATTTAATTAAGGAAATTAACAAGAGGACTCTAAGCAATAAGATGAAATCAACCTGTAGTATACATTTCAACTCTACCCCCGAGGGCCCTGGACTCAACCAATTGTACATAAGTCCCAGGGGCACCAGCACATCTTACTTTAGATAGCCAGAAAGTAGTCTAAGTCAAATATTCATTGTGACCCAGGCAAGGGAGTTTAGATTGGCCTACTGATCTTTGATGTCATTACCAATAATGAAATGGGCAATAAATGAGCAACCCTAACCCCCAAAGGAGAGACATTCCCCACATACAAATATATAACATAAAGGGACACAATCTAGTTTAGAATTTCTTGTTAAAATTGATTCATGCCGTTGTTACATTGGTTTGGTTAACTCAGTACATTAGAAGCAGTAATTGCAGCTCCCATGCCATTTGTGGCAACATCCAAGCTGCCTGAGTATCAGGAAAAGCATATGAAGATATATTATTTAGATTGAGGCTGGACACAGTGGTTCACACCTGCAATCCTAGTGCTTTGGGAGGCCAAGGCAGGAGGTTCGAGACCAGGCTGGGCAACATAGTGACAAACCCATCTCTTAAAAAAAAATTAATGAAGTTGTGAGGCCTATCTGTTTGTACACATACAAGGTTGAGGAGGAGGCAGTCAGGCGCTTCCATTCATGGTGTCAGGTATGGCAAAGTAGTTGAGGACCAGCCAGGTTTGCAAGAACTTTGGTGTTTTTATAACACCTGGACAAGGATGACACATCCTGCAGTGAGTTTAAATTGTCAGCTGCAGCCGCTCCTAGTTTCAGCTAGACCATACAATTGCTTTGCCGGATTGCAGTGCTCAATATAAGGAATAAGAAGCCTAAATGTCCTTCTCCCCTGAACTTTCTGGGGTTTAAAGTGATCTGTGCTCAGGTGCTGGAGTTGTTCTTCTCTGTCCACAGCCATGAAACTAGGGTGTCCCAAGGCTGGGCGTGGTGGCTCGCGCCTATAATCCCAGCACTTGGGAGGCCGAGGTGGGTGGATCACAAGGTCAAGAGATCGAGACCGTCCTGGTCAACAAGGTGAACCCCCTTCTGTACTAAAAATACAAAAATTAGCTGGGCATGGTGGCGCACACCTGTAATCCCAGCTACTCAGGAGGCTGAGGCAGGAGAATTGCTTGAACCCAGGAGGCGAAGGTTGCGGTGAGCCGAGATCGCGCCATTGCACTCCAGCCTGGGTAACAAGAGCGAAACTCCGTCTCAAAAAAAAAAAAAAAAAACAGAAACTAGGGTGTCCCAACCCAGTAACTATAACTTTACCACTTCTCCAATCATCTGCTTATGCCAACACCTTTGGTCCAGAGAGGTCAGACATGAATAGGAATAGGTTACCTTAAAAAATATTTACTGAGATTCATTATATTTTCCACTTAGTCCAGTTAGGTCACTACAAGTAAATATACTACTTGGTGAATAGTATATTCACCAAGTAGTCATTGTCTTTATGATCTAGGACATGTTAATTCAATAAAAGAATCCAGTTGGCTGCATCAGAGTTAAGTTTCAATTTCTTAGTCTCCCCCTTAGATGTGGCTGCCCCTCAAAGTGTATACAAATCGAGCTAGCATGCGGTTGTCACTAGGGGAAGGAAAGACACTTCAGGTTCATAAATGGTCAAGACAGAATCATGAATTTTCAAAATAACTTTATATAATGTTTCCACCCTTCCATCTTGATCATTACCCGGGAGTTGGCCAATAGGACACAAATGTCTCCTGTCCGTGGACATATTTAATGCTCAAACTACCTTAATAAACTGTTTTAAGAAAATATGTTGGCCAGAAAGAGTCAAAGAAGGTAGATATAGAATGGAGAGAGAGTCAGCAAGGCACCAATGGTAGTCCCAAGAGAGGGTCAGGGATCTGACAGACAATTTTCTAGAAGAGAGCAGGGAAAATGCTCCTTGTAATGTGGCCTCCTTTCCTGCAAAACAATCAGGCCAATTTTGGCAGGAGTTTCATCTGGTATGCAGTTTCCAGATTAGAAACACAGTCTTTTGCTTTAGACCATGGTAGTGGGTATGTTTTCTGGTAAGAGGATGGAACCAAGTATTGATGGAAACCATCTGGATAGATGCTGGATAATCCATTTGATTCTAGTTGTTCTCATTAGGGGTTATAGCAACAGACACCAGAAAACCATACTATCCCCCAGTTGGGAGTGCAAGGAGTGCAGGATGATGGGGAGATTACCCTACAGGAGTGGAAGTGGGAAAAGGCTCGGTCCTCACTCTGGGGCTGGTGTCCAAGTGCCAGAGCTGCTTCCTACTCATGTATCTCCTGATATCTAATGAGCATCAGGGCCCAGAGGACCCCTCTTTTCTGTCCTCATGCATGTCATTGTGCTCTGCTCTGTCAAAAGGTAGTCACTAGGCAAGAGCAGTGCCATATCTGAGTAAGCTAGTAACTTGAGGTCTCATATCAACGAGGTTATTTCTCCTTTAAGAAGCTGATGTTGTAGAGTAGGGAGAGGGAGAAATCAGGGGTCATAGAGGGAGACAGCAGCTCTACACCAGTAGAGTTTTACAGTCAATTTCAATTCCAGTTCAATTTCTCTTGCTAGTGGCTCAAACAAACTCATGTTTTTCTTTAACTAGAGTTCTATAGTGAATAGAAATGAGGTCATTGTTGACTCCATTTATTTCACCTTTCAATACTCCTTGACTCGGCAGTCACAGACATGTTGTCTTCTGGCTGGAGTCACAGGGCTTGCTGCCTACTGTCATAATAATGTTTCTTCCTCCTTCCACCTAGAGGAAAGCTAGAGACAACCAAGGCATCATATAAGGCTGCTGGTTTTAATTCCAAGCTGATCGACAGGCAGGACCTTGGTGGTCCCTTGCTTCCCTCTTTCACCTACCACTTCAGTGGGAGTCCAGGGAACCCATATCGTACATCTGAACCCATCCCAAAAGGCTCTTAACATTTTTCTTCCAGAAAGGCATTTCTCTTTCAGGATCTCATCTTTGTTGCCATAACTGTTGGGTCTGAGATTTAATTTTACCCTATTTATAAATGAATGAATTAGCCTGTTACTGTCTCATGGATGCTAGCAGAAGACACAAAACCATTGGATCAGAGACAAAGGACTTTACTACTCACAGCAGCGCAGGCTGCATGAGCGTCATGTTTGTGTAGGTTTCTCTTGCATGCAAGTCGTACGAGGGTGATTTGATAGGGCTCAGATGGATGGGGTACATGCAGTGGATTTGCGTCACAGCTGAGGAACAATAGCATGATAAATTATCTGTTTTCATAGCAGGCAATAAGCCAATCTGCTTTTTATCCCAACTTTGAATCTCATGTTTCAAAGTTGCTTGCCAAAAATCAAACCTGAGAGATGGCCTGGGTGGAGTGGTAAGGATCTTGGATTCTTGGTACACCCAACAAGAATTGCAGTGATGCCCAGTGCTCATGGTAGATTGACACACCCAATGCCCACCTATTTATATGTCACTCACTTACTTTCTGCCTCCCAACTCCTGCCTATGTTTGTACTACTTTTCCATGACAATATTCCCACCCAAAGTTTACATACGTGTGGCACCCTGTTCATTCTCAATGATTCAGGAACTTTTCTTTGGCAATTATTCTTTATAGATCTTGCATCATCGATTTTCCATTCTATTCTAAATCATTTTAATTAGCTTCCCTATACCATCTAAAAAAATCTCCTTAGAATGCATAAACTTCATCAGATATCCACTTCTCTATTCCAAACTCCTCCAAAGAGATGTCTATACTTACTCTCTACTTTTTCACTTCCCAGTAACCTCTCCAATAAGGCAGTTTTGCTACAGTGAATACCTTCCCTGTCAACAATTTCCATTTGCTAATCTAAAGCTTAATTTTCAGTCCTCATCTTAACTGATCTCATTTTTACAGTTGTTCTCCCTGATATAATTTTTTAATTTAACATTTGCCTACTTTTCTTCTCGTTCACTATCATTTTATTGCTAGCATATCCTCTATTTTCTAGACTCCAAATGCTGGAGTCCCCTAGGATTCAGTCCTTACGCATATTTTTTCACCCCTTGGGAAATCTCATGTAATCTCTTGACTTTAAACTTTAGATAGATGTTTACAACATCTAAATTTTTGTCCCTAGCCCTAGACTGTCTCCTGAACTTCCCTTAAGTTTCATATTTAGATAATTAAAATGATTTTCAAACATAACATATCCCAGGCAAAACTTTTTATTTTTTATCTGCATGAAATCCAAAACAAAAAATTAAGCTAAAGCAGACAAAATAATCACAAAACAAAACAAAAATTCACAAAACAACAGTAATAACAAAAACACTTCTTCTCCATCTCAGTAAGTGGTAACAATATATTCACCCAGTTGATCAGGCCATAAATTCAAAGCCGTATTTGACTTCTCTCTTTCTTTAATGTCCCACATCTGATTCATCCACACATTTTGTTGGCTTCTCCTTTAAGCTGTGTTTCAAGCATGACCATACTTCCCACATCTACCATGTCTACTCTAGACCAAGTCAGTGTCATGTCTCACCACATCTACTGCAATAGCCTAACGTTTTAGTGTGCTTCCATCCTTGACTTCCTAAATCAGTTCTCCACACAGCTTTGGTGGTAACTTAATAAGCTTCAGATCATGTGAGTCATCCATTCAAACAGTCCAGTGGCTCACATCATGTTCTCAATAAAATTCGTACTCCTTAACATACTCTTACAAGCCCTTGTATGATGTCTCCTTGGTTATTGTCTCCAAAATCACCTCCTGAGTCCTCACTCTCTTCACTTTAGCCAGGTTAGGGTCTAAAAGTCACTTGGTTAGGCCAAACTCATTTCTGCCTTGGGGGTTTCATATTTATTTTTCCCTTTACCCGGAAGACTACAGATTTTTGTGTGGTGATTCCCTCTTTTAAATCTTTATTCGAAGGCCACTTTTCCAGAGAGGTCTTTCTAAACCTCCCACAAAAATGCCATCTCTCTCTGCACCCAACATGTACAAACACATGCTCTATTTCCTTACCCTTATTAATTTCTTCATATTACTTATCATGCTGTGATCTTATACTCACACACACACACACACACACACACAACTTCTGTTAATTTTAAAGCTTCCTTCTCTCAGTCCTAACTAGAATTATCCACCATGAAAGAGACTTTGAGCATCTTGACCTAGCACAGCGCCTAGCCCATAACAGGAGTCCTAACCAATATTTCTTAAATATAAAAATGCTGAAATCACTCAACTGAAGCTTGAGTGCAATCTCAGCACTCTCAGTGGCAAGTACTGATCATCAACCCACATGTCAAGTGAAGTTTTGCTTTTAGCAGCTAAAAACTTTAATAACCCTTATCAAGATTCTTTCATTCTCCTAATCCTTATGTAATTAGATGAGCCTCAGAATTCTTGCTCTAATTATAGTGTATGCCACATTTTGATAAATTAAGTTTTCCATGCCACTTGACATATCATAATTTGAAAAATGTGTTCTCCTTACTTCAGATTGATCTTCCATTTTCAAAAGTATCTAACACCTTATCTTTAAGTTTCTTAGTTCCATTTTCTTCCTATCAAGAATCTAAAGATCTATTTTTTCAAAAATTCAAAAAATTACACAAGCTTACATTTTTATGAGAAAGGCTTTTGTTGAAAATGAAATGCTTTAAAATTTGGTTGAACCCTTTTTGTGATCTTTTTTTAACAGATCATGACAGATCTCTAGGTACTATTACTGGAAATGTGATTAGAATCATTTCTTCAATAAAGCACTTTGTAGATTAAGGCAAAGTAGGTCTAGCTCTGTATTCTTCTGTACACTGTGCTGTAAGTAGAAGGTGATAGTGTTGTACCCATCTGGCACTATCTTTGAGTCAAGTGTATTCTTAGTTAATTGACTTATGACAAAAGTAATTTTGTCAGTTAGATGTTTCTGTAGAGCTGCCCTTGGTGAGTTGGTGTCTTAAGAGGGAGCCACAAGGTTTTGTTGACATACAAGTTTTCCGGTTGTTTTTTCCATTTTTGCTTCCTGACATCTCCCATAGTGTTTTTAAAAAGAGAAGTGGTAGATAGAATGAGGCTATGTATGGGCAAGCCCTCTTTGGCACATGTGAAACCATCAATACTTCAAGTATCAAACAATTATATAGATGCCAGCCAACTGTGTAAGATTTTTCTAATTCAATCAAACAAAATGTCCTGTTCTCCACAAACAATCTAATTTTTCTTCAGATTAAATTCACAGTTTAGATCAAGATGGGTTTACTCTTAACATTTTTCCAGGTGGCTATATTGATATGTTATGATACCTTACGATGATCTGATTTACGCCTATCTTTCTCCATGTTTCCTCTCTTTTATCTTTCTTGTTTGCTCTTACCTGCTCTTTCTCTCAATTATAATGGTTCTTAATGAATTCGTTATATGAAGGATTCTCAGATCCAAAACTCTACCAACCCTTTCCAACGAAAGGGAACTCGACCTACTTTTGATGCCTCTAAGATGCAGCGATATAAATTTCAGACTTGTTTTTCTCTCCTTTCCTGGCAGTCTGACCCCAATAAGGAAGAGAGTCTGAATGAAACATTTCATAAATGTCACAGATAATCTACTTCTGAAGCTGTATATGTTTATTGCTTTTTTCAAATAGGTTTCTTCAAAATTACTCCTTTCAAAATAACATTCTACTATCTACTAATAAAACTGTAATGAAGATATGGTTGTTATTTTTTGTGAACATTTTATTGAAGTATCACACACAAAGTGTACACATAATATATTTATAGCTCAATATATGTGTTATAAAGAGAAGATGCTCATGTATCTAGTACCCAGAGCAAGATCATGGTTAAATGCATGCTACTTTCTTTTGAAGAAGATAAGATAACTAATCCAAGTGTAAGTAGTGACAAAGGCAAAATTCAGTTCAGTCATCAAAACATTTCCAAATAATTAAAACTGTCTACAAATGAGACAAGCGTCCTTGCAAAGAAGAAAGTTTCTGTATGATTGGAATTGTTTGAGGATAGGAAAGATGGAATTCTTGAGTGATTGATTGGACTGGATGAATTCCTTGAGTCTTTCAACCAAGAATGTATGTAAAATCAAACTCTGAAGATCAGTGTTCTAACGGTAGCATCAAGACAATTATAAATGTGCATCATAAAATAATATTTTCTAAAGATCAGCAAAGGTGAAACTTAGGAGATCTTTAAAAACCATTTTTCAAGCTAATTCGGTAAGTAAATTAAAAGAATGATGGAATGGGCTTTTTGCTTTCCATAAGGATACTATCAGTGAAGTCTGGATGAAAGATTATAAGTTTCATAAGATGTAAGATTTATATTTAAGCATGTTCCTTGCACTGGGTAAACTTTGGCAAACAGTGACATTATTATGTCTCTTCCTGCTGATGCTAACATAATTTTATTTTAGCACAAAGGTGTTACCTAGATAATTACTATAACAAAATTTTTATAACTGCTGCACCCAAATTCAACAACAGAATTAAGATTTCATCTTTGTGCACTTTTTCATGAGAAAGTTTGTTTCTTTCGTATTCTTCAATATGTGACCGTCTCATTTGTGATTTAAATGTTTTAATTGCTTCCGTGATTTAATATGTAGAAAAAAGAGGTGGATAAAGATAAAAATGGTCTCAATCTCCTACTTAACACCTCAGTTCTGTAGAGCCCAAGGTGATTAAATTAAAGACAGCATTCCTTTAGAGTCACCTATGAGACAATATTCTGGAATATCATCAAAAGTTTTGGCAAAGAGAATCATTTTGGGGGTAGGAGGTTAAACAGATGCTGGGGCTTCAAAATTTATCTATTTATTTGAATGAGTTTTAGCACTATTGACCTGGCCAAACTCCAACACAATTCATTATATTTTGGCTGTCTCAACCGCCCTTGAAATTCTAATAAGGCCCTATATTTCTTGTCTTAACCTACTTTCATAACATTGCCTGAAGCAGCCATGCAGCTGTGGTCATTCACTTAAGAAGAATCTAGATTTGTCTTGCAGCTAAGGGTATCCCGTATCTCTGGTTTCCCCACAGAAGCAGGAAGGTCAGTGACTTTGTTTCAGTGAAAAGATTTAAACAGCTTACACAAATAGGTAAGAACATCCAAATAAGATAATCCCATTTCTCAAGCATTTCTCACAGTGCTCTTACTAGGAAAAATGAGAGACACAAGCACCCAGCTGGGCACTTAACTTCAATCATAGTTAAATTTTGTAAAGCCCCCAAAAGGTAAAATGCTACAAGGAATTAAAACACCAGGAAGCTCTATACCAAGATGCTTTCCCGATCATCTGAAGCCTTTTTTGCCTTTGAATTCTCCTAGTTGGCTCTTGTGTGCTTTGATCCATCCTGTCTGAGCGCATCCCCATGCCAAATTACACAAAGCAGCCCAGCAGGACTGACAGGCCCAGGAGCCAGGGCAAGTGTGTCTGGCCCATCTCTCGTTGCTGAACTGTCCTTGTTGGTGAGGATTTTTTTACCACGCAAAGCATGTCCTTAAAAGCAGTGGGAAAAGGGAAGAGATTCCCCAGCTCTTCATATGTTTTCTTTCATGACCCCAATAGCTTAAATGACAACCATTCCCATTTGAGTTATTACTCTTAGATCCTGAAAAATCATTAAGTAATACCATCTTGGTGAGCGTTCATTTAAGCAATACCACTCTAGGGCCTTCAGCCAGCTTCTATTAAATTGGTCCCTCATTCTGGTTTACTCTCATTCTCCTCCTTTTAATATTTTATCCTGTTCAGGCATTATGCATTGGGAGAATAAGATAATTTTTCAGTGATTTAAAGGAGTATATGTAATAGAAAAATAAGAGGAGACTAGGTTTTTACTATACTTGAGTCACTCATATTGTCTGCATAATCCTCACTGACTTCGTATCTCCTGGGTAAATTCAAATTATAATAAACATGCTGACATAATCATCAAACATAGAATTCTCCTTTCAGTGGCACAGAAATAGTGATTATTTTCTTTAAGTCCTTACAGTGATATCTTACAAAGCTTTCCCCCATGAAGAATTCAGGCATCAATTTAATCTGCATATGTGTAACTAAATGTGTTTCCTCAATAAACACAGCTACTTTTGTTCTTTGTAGTAACATCTCTCACTATAATATACACAGTTTGGTCAAACCAAGAACCTATATAAAATGATTAAAGACACAAGAGGTTATACATATGGCCTTCAATTTGACAGATGACAGCATAACTCATTGCAATAGTAATAATGAATACTGTTCCTATCTTAAATTAATATGAAAACTCTCCACATCCACTTAACTAACATGAAAAATTTTAGAAATTTACATGCTGATTGGTGAAGTCAGCTACATACCAAACATTAAGATAGTTGACCTCCTTAAAAATGTTCTGCACTGTTTATTGTAAGGGAGCCAAATAATTTATGGGCTTTAAGGAGTAAACTCTTTCCTTGCATATGTGTTTGATGCTTTCCAAATGGTCTCTCCTCCTTTAGGCTGGAAGAGGTTTTGCTCAGGATGTAATTTTCAAACACATGAGGTGAGGAAGCAAAGAGCAATTGTGATGGTGATGGGGAGTATGGACTGTGGATTCAGAATTCTTGGTGCAAAGGGAAATTATTAATATCATCTGTGTCCCTATATTTCATCTACAAAATATAGACGATAACAGTAACATAACTTACAGGGTGGTTGTTAATGGAGTAAATGGGTTAATATATTCAAAATGCCTAGAACAGCACCTGGTGCAAAGAAAGCCCAGTGTAAGTATTAGCCATCATTATATAACCCCCTAGATGGGAGGCACTTTGGGCTCATGATTGTATTTCCAATACCTTACACTGCTCCTGGAATAGACTTGATAAACAATGAAATGTGATAGATTAGTGAATGAATGGATAAATGAATTCAGTGAAAAAAACTTCTTTTTAATAATATACAGACATTTTAATTTGCTAATTCATCCAGTAATTTATTTATTTATTGGAATAAGAAAGGAAATCTCAGAAAAAGTAGTATAATAATTATTCAAAGATAGTAAAACATTTTCCAAAGAAATATCTGGTTTTAAATTAGTCTAAGTATCACATGAATGTGTTTATTCATTATATCCAGCAGAAGCTGCAAAATAGAAAAAAATATGCCCAAACTAAAATTGTCGTTGAAAAAACAATCAGACACAATATATGTACCTAGATGTCCAATAACAAAAAATTCTGGTAATATATTCAGCAAAGATTAATTGAGAATAGACTCTGCATCAGTCACTGTTGCATGCCCTGAAAATAAAGAGACAATAATACCTGCCTTTGTATAATTTACAGTCTAGGGAAGGAGAGAGACAAGAAAGGTACATACATAAAAACTCACTTTCAGGGCACATTTTGCAGCTCTCCTAACTTCACTGGCCTCTCAGGATACAGACCTGCTCCAAATCAACCATTCTATAGGAATTAGCTTAAGGTTCTTCCATAGCAGAAGTAAGGAATTGGTAACTACCCTCAAAAATCATAGGTTACAATTATTTGGTCTCTATTTTTGGTGCAGAATTCTGAGCCTCTGTTCCAGAGGGCTTGAATGGGCCCAAAGTTACATTCTGAGAAATCTTGGCTATTTTCTCTTACCAGCTTACTCTTCATCCTACACACATCCCTGGCTTGTGGGATCTTTTAGTCAAAACACAAGATGCCTATAATAGAGTTTCCATAGGAACTCAAACTAAAGTTGTTGATATTGGGGAAAGCTAAAATAGGGATCATACTAACAACTCTTTCCTCAAGATTTTCTAAGCTTCATCTCTGAATATTCATCTTTGATCAATATTTTCTTGATCAAAATAATCTGAGGTTATTGTCAGATAACCTCAAGCAGGATGCATCTGGACCCGCTATCCTCTCCATTCTCTGCCCCTTGCAAATGCCTTTACATGACTTTGAATAAATGTGCCTGGAGTTGGTCCTGAAGCATGAATTAAGGAGCTGCTACATATAGAATTTCTCTACTTTTTCAATAGAACTACCACTTAAGATACGCTTTGTTGAATTCTCAAATGTCCCTTATATAAAGATCCTTTTGAGAAATTTCAGCATTAAAAGTTTAAAGAAGTGTCTTTTGACAACCTGATATGCGGCTTCCTTCTGTTGAACAATGTGACTTAAACAGACTCATGACAGTTCTCTTTTTGTCGTGGCTACCATGAAGCTCAGAGATTAGTTTTTCCTCCTCCATGCCAGCGTTTCCTGAGCTTTGGTTTACTGGGATATTTTTTCTCCTCTTTATCCATCTTCGACTCTATTAAATTGCTCTGGTTTTTTATTGTGTTTTACTGACTACCAGTTTAATTGAAACTATGCCTTTGAGTGTAAGCTGCCACAAGTCCTTTGGGCAAATAAAGAGACTATATAAGCAAATAAATAATTATGAACAATGGCTACTGAGCCTTAAAACCAGTAGAAGGTTATAAGAGCTTTTTAATAGACTCAAATGAGTTTAATGCAGAAGTTACAATCTGAGAGCCTTGGGCCAGATTTTGCCCTTGGATATGGTTCATTCGGCAGATGTAATAATTTTAAAAGAAAAAATAGTTACCAACATTCTTAAGTTAGAAAATTCCCAACGAAAACCTGAATTGTTCGCTTCTCTACTCTCTGTGCCAGACCTTGTTTTAATATTTAATCTTCCCAAAAAACATCTAAAGTATCACCATTCTCATCATCCAAATCTCACAAACGAGGAAACAAAGGCGTAGAGAAGTTCAATAACTTACTTTACAGGCTCACACAGCTAGCAAACGGTAAAGCTGGAATCTAAACTTGGACCAACAGGCTCCAAACACTCCCGGGGGTCATGCTGTTACCTGGAAAGAATGATCCAAAGGCCTGGACCCACATTTCCCCCTGACAACAGTGGACCTACTTTCCAACCTGGCATCAGTAGCTGGAACTCAAAAGAGTGCGTCTTTTTCGACAGTCACCTGGTGTTTGCAAGCGTTTCCGTTTATGACCCTTACCTTCATTCTAAGTTGAGAGCATATTATCCTGAGATGGGAGCTGCATTTAAATGTATTTTCAACATCCTGTAGGTTTAGTCTTTACTTGAAGTTAATTAACATTGATGAGTCCCACAGGTCTTTATAGCTTCCTGTGAAGTCCTCAACATTGACAATAAAATGGCCAGATGAGAAACGAAATACATTTCACTGTAGCATCCCGTAAAAGCAGTTTTACCTAAATTATTCCCTAAAGCGTTTCCCACTTAATTGTTTAGCATTTACGGATAATAAGGACATGAATGACCACATTTGCATATTTATATTGCTCATTTGCCCTGTGTGCCATAGTCAGGGTTTAGAAAGATTTGTGTGCCACCTGTTCTTTGTCAGTTATCTTTTCTCTCCATTAAAGATTCTTGGATAGAAAAAAAGTAAAAATACAGCTAATCTCCTTTATTAAATGTGGACAGACTTTTAATAAAATGAGACTTGCTCTGCACTTCAGAGGATAAGCAGAAACCTTTGAAGGATTTTCTATCTGAGGAGTTTCCAGGGAGGAAAGGATATGATTTAGTCAGCTAGTCAGCTAAGCTCATTAATTCAGGTAAGTTGTTTCTAAAAAAGGGAATTTTCCTCTGAAATGCTGCTATTGCAAACCGGCCTCCCCCAGCTCATATCACAACTTGTAACCCGTGAGACGAACCTGCTATTGTTAATTAGTCGAACTAGTTGTAGGATGGTACATTATCATTTGTTAAAGTTGTCTTACTGATTCTCAAATTGTACTTTCTTAAAAAGTAGTTGAGAACTGCTTTTCCAAAACAATGTATCTTTTACAGAAAAATGTAAATAGACAAATGAGGCATTTCTTGAAGCTGTTCTTTGGTATTCCCTTTGATATTCTAAGAGGAAACTGTATGTCTAATATGTAGGACATTAAATTGTGGAGTGGGAAGTAGGTTTTCAGCTTTTTCTCCTCCTTCCCCTAGTCTTTCTCTTCATATCACCCTGACTCTTCAGGGTGCCAAGTTCAACAGTACAAGTAATATATACATGTACAATATACAAGTAATAATAACATGCTAGAATATATATTATTGTTATACTATTATATCCTTGTTATTAGTATTATTGTGATTACTATTACAGTCTTCTGGTAACCTTCCGTTCTGGATTGCAGGGGGCAATAGACAGATAATAGCGAGAGTTGAAGGAGACTGCTTAGAGGCAGTGGCAGTTTCACCGAATGCCTCAAGAGCTCCTATGAGCTGAGATTCATAGTAATCACTTTAGGTATGAAAAGAAATAGTTAACATTTAAGATTCTCTTTTTAATGACCCAAAGAAAATAGAGAACAGTTTAGAGCTTTTTTTAAATAAAAAAGTTACTAAAATCAGAAATGGTTAAAAAGCAGTCTAAGGGCTTGAAATTCTAATTGAGTTAGATTCAATTGCCTTGAAAATGCTCAAAAAGGAACTATCCATTTCCCAGCGAAGTTGATGCTCTTTATGCTTCTAAAGCAATTTATACAGGAATAAATTCTAACATTCACATGTCTGGGGGGTAAAACCAATATGTGAATGCTAGAATTTATTCCTGTACAAATTCCCCCACTAGTGAGGGGTAAAACATTACCCCTGGAATGTGTTCACCAAGTTTCAAATACCAGCTGTTGCCAGCTTCTTGCCTTGTAACCAAGAGCAGGTTACATAATTGCTCTGGGCTAATAATGGATCTATTAACAAAGGATGAAATGATATAGTAAATGCATAGCTCCTGGAACACCCTGACACACAGTAAGAACTTTGCAAATATCTGCTGTTATTATTCAACATCTTTGTATCTCTTCTCATACTCTTTAAGATTTAGAAACTGTTGAGATTTTTCAAACTTGTGAGGACCCAATTACCAATCTCTCAGTCAATTTAGATTGCAGACCAAAGGCAGAGTCTCCCTTAGCAGAGCTGAAAGTCCCTGCTCTCTGCATGCAAAGTGGCTAGCACTTATCTGAATTCATATCTGTCGCAGAACTTTTATTTTAAAAACAACATGATCTGGAAGTTTCATTAATTCATTTTCCACGTTTTATTTCTCAGAATTGAATCACATGGTGAAAACTGGCAGGAAAGAATAGCCTATATCATCTTGATATGGCCATCACATGCTCCTCTTTAACTCTGGAGGTTCTTTGCACAATGAAAAAAGGGGAGAATAAATATGGGGAAAATAAGCCGTCTCTATTATGTTGAGTGTTACTGAATTCTCTCTTTGAAATAATTTTCAAGGATATAATATTAAAACTCTCTTAAGAAAATCAGAGAAAATATTTTTCCTGCTTTATTATTCTAGTAACTGTCATTTGTCAATAATTTCATAATTGTTATAAAAGGCAATTCCATAGTTATATCTGTAAGTGATTTTCTAAAGCCACTTCATTGGTTTACTTCCTCCAAGTTAACGATCTTCCCGGATAGAAACATTTAGATCACAAGTAGCTGGCTTTCTCTCACTCAGCAGTTGACATCACTCCATTGGTCCTTGGCAGTAGAACCATAGTGTTCACGTTCTTGTTCCCATGTAATCTTTTTTCTTTTTTTGAGACAGTCTCACTCTGTTGTCCAGGCTGGAGTGCAGTGGTGCGGTCTGGGCTCATTGTAACCTCAGTCTCCCTGGTTCAAGCTAATTTTCCTGCCTCAGCCTCCTGAAATAGCATCTTTAAAGCACAAGGTCTCCATCATTTCAGCAAATGTAGCTCAATGTAGCTAATGTAGTTACATTATGTTAATAAAGATAATGTAGCTAACGTAGCTACATTCAGCAAATGTAGCTAATCAAGAACTTAATTTTTTTGGGCATTGCTTTTAGAGAGGCATGTTTTCCTCTGCCATTTGTCTTTGGTAATCTTCCCCTTCTTCTAGATTTTTGTGTATCTTTTTATGTGTGAATTTATCCAAAAGTTCCCTGTGCAAGCTCCATGGAATTCTCTAAATCTCACTATATCCTTTTCGGAGCTATATTTGATTTTGGCATCTGGCATAGTAAAAATGAGTTGATCTTGGATGTATTATAAATAACTTAATAATGTTTCCAGAAACCTTCAGTTAAAGGAAACAAATGATTATTTTATTTATTTTTATTCATTTATTCTACAGTTTTTTTATTGGGTGAAACAAAGTTTTTCTAAAAAGTTTGTTTACATGAATACAAGAGCCTTCTAGTTATTTTTAAAACTGTTTTTACTACACAAAGAATATAATTTCATTAAAGGAACATTTGAAAAATGCAGAAAGCAAAAAACTACAAAAGTGTGGGTGGACTATTTCTGTTGCCACCAAATAAAAACATATAAGCAGATTCTCTTCTGAACTTCTATCTTCTTTCTTTTTTTTCTCAACCTCCCCTCACCAAACTGAGTATTAGTACGTATTTATATAATTGAGATTGTTGTGTAAACTCAACCCTCTCTCTCTCAATTTATATATATATATATTCATAATTAGTATTTAAGACATGACCAAATTACATAAACATCATTTCAATGTCTCCATAGTATTCCTCCTTATGGGTTTGCTTTATTATCCCCTATTCTTGGACATTTAGGTAAAACCCACTGTTCAATATTATGAATAACACTGCAATAAACATCTGAATTGAAAATTATTTTTTGATTGATTTCTGAAAGACAAATTACTAAGGTACAAGATATGAGCTAATTTAAGTTTCTTAGGATAAAATAAATGGCAAACGCACATTTTAGGGGAGGTAATAGTATGACAAGTGAATTTTCTCAAAATAACCCACTTGGCCAGGTGAGGAGGCTCACGCTTATAATCCCAGCACTTTGGGAGGGTGAGGTGGGCAGATCACAAGGTCAGGAGATCTAAAGCATCCTGGCCAACATGGTGAAACCTCATCTCTACTAAAATACAAAAAAATTAGCCTAGTGTGGTGGTGTGTGCCTGTAATCCCAGCTACTCAGGAGGCTGAGGAAGGAGAATCGCTTGAACCCAGGAGGCGAAGATTGCAGTGAGTCGAGATTGGACCACTGCACTCCAGCCTGGGGACAGAGCAAGACTCCGTCTCAAAAAAATAAATTCTGTTTTTTAAAGCCACTTAACCTAAACAATATCATCATTATATCTTAAACATATTTGGGAGATTAAGAGAAAAAATTCAATTTCACAGCATTACAGTATAGCCTGAATTCTTAAGAATGTCAAAAATGTTATGTTTTTCTCTCTTCCCTGTCCATCAAGTTTCCTCTTCACTGGTTCAATGAGAAAGAGCCACAGGACTTCCATTTGAATCTCTTTTCTCCTCTTTCCCCATTAGTGAGGAAACCAATCAACAGTTAAGAAATCAATCAATCAATCAGATGAATAAATAGCCATTCTTAAAAAGATAGCAGTAGAAGATAAGATGGCTATGGAAGAGTTTATAATCCAATCATATAGAAATCAAATGCACATTAACAAACAAACAAACATAACCATGAAATTCACCCCTGAAATGCTTCATGAGAGAATTGCTATATTTCTCTATTTTTAAAAATAAAATTAAATATTACTTCTGCCTTAATTCTCTTTATTTGTCCCAGGGAGGGCAACTGCCTTAAAATTTAGGGAGAACAACAACAAAAACCTGATTTTAAAATAGGCAAAGGACTTGAATTAGACATTTCTCCAAAGAAAACATTCAAATGATCAACACATGAAAAGATGCTCAGCATGACTGGCTCTTAGAGAAATGCAAATCAAAACCACAATGAGATACCACTTCATTCCCATTAAGATAGCTATTATCAAACAGAAAAGTGAAAAATGTCAACTGTTGGTGAGGATGTGGAGAAACTGGAACTCTCGTGCATTGATGTTGGCCATGTATCATGGCGTAAATGCTATGGAAAACAGCATTTGATTCCCCAGAAGGTTAAACATAGTTATTACCACGTGATTCCACAATTCTCCTGGATGTATACCCTAAAGAAGGGGAGCATTATTCACAATAGCCAAAGACAGAAACAACTTATGTCCATCAATAGACGACTAGCTAAACAAAATATGATATATGTGGTAAGAATATTACATAGACACCTCCCCAGAGGCAAGTAGAGGACAAGGTCAGGGAGGCATGCACCCAGATCGCGCTTGGAGTCGACGAGGGGGCTCACGCCGGCCTGCTCTCTCTCTGCGGGTCTTGGAGATAGCATCCCGCGTGGTGCAGAGGCAACTTGGCTGTGCCCCAGACCCAGCTAGAGAAACAGGGTCTCCTGGAGAGAGATCCAAGACGGCTGATCACTAGCAGTTCGGGCTCGTAGTTCCCACTGAAAGCGCAGAGGACGAGAGGACACTACACTTTCAGATGAATATTTGTTGCTCATGGACCAAGAGATTCCCAGCGGAGGAGCCCCACGGGTCGCCAGGGCGACTCTTGGGGCCGGCGCGGCGGTTTTGCTGGCACCTTAGCGTGGCAGTTCTTGGTGCAGAGTCCGGAGATTCCCTGGCAGAAAAGCACCATCAATCTTAACACCGCTGTTTTGGCCGGCGCAGTGGATTGCTCAGATTTTGGTGCTGGGAATCAATAAGTTGGACATCTGCTCAGAGACCTAGTTAGAAAGTCGGTAATTACAAAGACGACAGAGGGATAAATATATAATGAAGGGAAGAAATCAGCCTAAAAAGGCAGAGAATACTCAAAATCAGAATGCCTCTCCCTCTACAGGGGATGGCAATTCCTCATCAGTAACGGAACAAGGCTTAATGGAGAATGAGTGTGTTCCAATAACAGAAGCAGGTTTCAAAAGGTGGGTGATAAGAAACTTTTGTGAATTAAAAGAACTTGTTCTAACCCAATGCAAAGAAACTAAGAACCTTGAAAAAAGGTTTGACGAAATGTTAACGAGAATAGACAATTTAGAGAGGAATATAAGTGAATTGATGGAGCTGAAAAACACAACACGAGGACTTCGCGAAGTGTGCACAAGTTTAAACAGTCGAATTGATCAAGCAGAAGAAAGGATATCAGAAGTCAAGGACCAGCTCAGTGAAATGAAACGAGAAGACAAGAATGCAGAAAAAAGGATGAAAAGGAATGAGCAAAGTCTCCAGGAAATATGGGATTATGTGAAAAGACCTAATTTATATTTGATAGGTGTACCTGAATGTGACGAAGAGAATGAATCCAAGTTGGAAAATACTCTTCAGGATATCATTCAAGAAAACTTTCCCAACCTGGCAAGGCAGGGTAATATTCAACTCCAGGTAATACAGAGAACACCACAAAGATATTCTTCAAGAAGACCAACCCCAAGGCACATAATTGCCAGATTTATTAGGGTTGAAATGAAGGAGAAAATACTAAGGGCAGCCAGAAAGAAAGATCAGGTTACCCATAAAGGGAAACCTATCAGACTTACAGCAGATCTCTCAGCAGAAACCCTACAAGCCAGAAAAGAGTGGGGACCAATATTTAACATCCTTAAAGAAAAGAACTTTCAACCCAGAATTTCATATCCAGCCAAACTAAGCTTTATAATCGAAGGAAAAATTAAATCTTTTGCGAACAAACAAGTACGTAGAGACTTCACCACCACCAGGCCTGCTTTACAAGAACTTCTGAAAGAAGCACTATACATATAAAGGAACAACCAATATCAGCCTTTCCAAAAATATATCAAAAAGCAAAGAGCATTAACACAATGAAAATTTTACACTAACTAATGGGCAAAACAGCCAGCTAGTATCAAATGCCAGTATTACACTTATATATATTCTAATTGGATAAAAAGGCAAAACCCATCGGTATGCTGCATCCAGACCCATCTCACCTGCAATGATACACAAAAACTCAAAACAAAGAGAAGGAGGAAGATTTATCAACCAAACAGAGAGTAAAAATAAACAAATAAACAAAAAGCAGAAGATGCAATTCTCGCCTCTGATAAAGTAGACTTTAAAGCAACAAAGATCAAAAGAGGCAAAGAAGGACATTACATAATGGCAAAAGGATCAATGTAACAAGAAGAGCTAACGATTTTATAGATCAACGAGACAGAAAATTAACAAGGACTTCCAGGACTTGAACTCAGACCCAGAACAAATAAACTTAATAAACATTTATAGAATTCTCCACTTCAAATACACAAAACATACATTACCACCTCATACCTATTCCAAAAGCGACTACATAATTGGAAGTAAATCACTCCTCAGTAATCGCATAGCATTTCATAGGTTTAAATGAAATATTGGTTAGCTGCTTGTTATTTTCTTCCCTTATTCCTTCCTGTCTACATCAAGTATAATTATTGGTATAAAAGAAGTTTTCAATACCCATTATTAAACTGCATTCTAGCCTGGGCAAGAAAGCAATACTCTCATTCTCTCTCTCTCTCTTTCTCTTCCTTTTTCTTCTTCTTCATTCTTTTTTTTTCTTTCTTTCTAAATAAAAAAAATAAAAAATAAAGAAATATAAAAATGGAAAAAAAAGAATATTACATAAATATACCATGAATATAATTCAGGCTTAAAAAGCAAGGAAATTTTGACATATGCTGCAACGTAGATGAACCTTGAAGAAGTATGTTAAGTGAAATAATCCAGTAACAAAAGACACAGATTTTATGATTCCATTTACAGAGTTCCTCGAGTAGTTCATTTCATAGAGTCAAAAATTAGAATGGTGATTGCCAGGGGCTGAGAGGAAGGGAAGTGGGAATTTTAGTGCTTAATGAGTATAGCTTTTCATTTGGGAAGATGGCAAAGTTCTGGAGGTGGATGGTGGTGATGGTTACACTGCAATGTGAATGTAGCTAATGCCACAGAACTGTATGCTTAAAACGATTAAATGTCAATTTTATGTTATGTATATTTTACCAAAATAAAAAAATGGAGGCTATTGGTTTCAGTTCATCATAGTTGCTCAGTGGTCCATCAGAGGTCTAGGTGATATGTCTTCAGTCTTTTTATGTTAGACATAGGAGCTGAGGCATTTTGTTGCAGTTTCCAAAGTCTTGAAAGCTTAGTTTGCAGTATCCTGGCATCCAGGAGCCACTCCATCAGACTCCCTGCCACCCTGCTGTGTACTGAATGAAAATGATGTGAGATCTGCTACCTCCTTGCCTCTGGCACATCAAATATCACGCAACTCAAAACAGCAACAACAATAAGAATAACTGTGAACTTCCTTTAATAATGATATTATTAAATACCAGTAGTGGCAGGTGAGACTGAGAAAGGGAAGAGGAGACATTGTAGCAAGGAAATCAAATACTTAAAAGCGATAATGTTAGCTGCTGCTTCCTGAAAGAAGTATAGTAAGAAAAGCCCAGAGAAGGATTGGGGGATGGGGGAATATACCAGATATAATTGTGTTCTTTTATTAAGTCGCTACATTATAAACATATTTATTAAATTGTGTTTTACATAGCAAGGAAGAAGTTCAAGTGTAGCTATAACAATTAAATATTCTGTGCTCAGAGGAGGTAAATGGATGAATAGACAGCAGACATTTCTCCCATATGCCCTCACTTAGTGCCAGCAGTGGGAACCGGCTTATATTTGAATTCGAGACGCTGAGCAAGTTAGAAAGCTGAACAATAGCTCTCAACGTTCTCCTGGGCAGTAGAAAGAAGACAAGGTCAGAAGGCACATTTGAGTGTTTTTCATATCATGAGTATGTTCAACTTTTCCAGGGCTCCAAGATTTGACCCAGCATACAGAATAGGAGTGAGGCAGAAGTTACTTGGTTCCTTTCATTGTGTTTAATATGATACTCTGTTTTGTTTACCAATAAAGGTCCATCGTTGACATTTTAAACCAGAGTAAATATAAAACAAAAATTTTAAAGACATGAATTTTTTTGGTTGTAGCTAAAATAGCAAGTCAAAATATTTTAAATTTTCCTTCTTCCTCCCATGAAAAAGATAACTCTAGGAGCTTCTATTTGATTATTGGTGATTGATTTCTTTTTAGGCAGCGACATTTCCTGTTAAAACTTCCATTTTCTAGCCCGAGGACTTCAAGAATATGCTATAATAGGCCTTAATAAGATTATACAAATATGCTCACTTATGCATTGCAGATTCATATATTTTGCGACTTCTTTTAAAAAAAGATTCTAAGGATTGTTAAAATACTTTCTCAAGAAACTATTTCTCCAGGCAAAAGTTGGAGGCAGAAAGTTTCACAGTAGACAGTACAAAGGAGTACGTGCCAATTGTAATCAGAACAAGCAGGAAAATTCACTCGGAGACCAGAAACACAGTTCCTTTTATGGCACATTAGAAGCTTCCCAATCTTCCTCAATAGTGGTGTGCATCAAACAGACAACATTCTGAAATTCCCGTAAGAGGTTGCTGGAGTGAAAATAAATTTGTTTTTAGTGTGGTATCCTCAGGACAGAAGCCTTATAAAATCATTTGCCTGTTGGCCTGTCCACCTCCTATAATAACTATTGATCCCACAGGCTAATTTCAGCCAACTTTGATAGAGGGGCAAAGGGTCTACAGCTAGACAGAGGCTCATAAATTTCTTGTGGTTTCTCGTGATTCTTTCAGAAGAGTTGTTTAATGGTATCATTTTGAAGAGTACAAAAAAGCAAACCAAGTTTCTGCTGTGAAGTTGTCACTGTAATGGAAGATGATTACATCAGAAGAAGTTCAAATGGAAAAAAAATGTTTGTAGTTGCCTTGTAGTTTCCTGATAACAAGCAAAGTGAACACCATATATAACACCACATAGTGGCGGACGTCTTTACTTCTGATAGTTGCATCCTGAAACTTTATAATAAATTCGACTCTTGGGTTTTGCACATCCAAGTGGCTGACTTTTTCTTGTTTATTGGAGTTGAACTTAACCAGTTCTCAGAAGTGTACTGACATAATTGAAAGGCTTTCAAACAGCTGATGGTGAGTTAGACTGTGTGGGAATAAATAAGAATTCAGAAAAAAATATTAAGAAGGAAGCAGTAGACCTTCCCAAAGTAATATAGAGCAGGGTGACAACTCAAGTTCAAGTCTAGGATAGAGTCAGTTTCTGAATGCGGTCAGAGATCTGCTTATAGAGTTTGTAGCTGAAACTTGGGGGCTCCAGTGCAAAAGCAGACTTTATCCTGAGGAATGTATTCAAGAAATTATGAGAAATTAGGACTGAGGTCAGCAGAGGGCTTACAAGGCTGATACAGGATACAGCATCGCGTGGTGTCTAAATCCCAGAGAAAAGGGGAACTCGAAAAGCTGGATAGCTTCTCATTACACACAATTAGAGGTACCAGGGTGGTGCTGCTCGTACCTGAAAGCCTTTGGGTCCTTATTCTACTGTTCCTCTACACCTGACGTCCTGATTTTTCACTCTGGTGACAAGGCAAAAAACGAAGATACACACACACACACACACACACACACACACACACACAAACTTTCCTACTTTAAAGTGAGGAAAAGTGCTCGAAATACATGGGTCTAGCTAAGACCTCAAAATAGTACAGCTGAATGAGAAAACCTGCAGATTAACAAGATCATAACTATAGACAGCTGGAGTAAGTCTGGTGCTGAACAGGAACTGATTCTATAAAGATAACTCAGATAATTAGTTTCTATAATTTTCATCTTTCAATTCTTTTTACTTGCACATGCTTTGAGCAGTAAAGAAATAGTTTCCACAGTACTGGGTATTCATTTTCCAAACTCTGCTAGCAATATTGTTCAATCTCAAGAAAAGACCCAAGGAACTAAAAGGAGAAAGGGAAACAGGATAAATATTTCTTGACAAACTACTATTTTATAAGATGCAAAATGTAAAACTATGGGGCTCTAAAGTCTCAGCTAAGTGAATCAATGTAACTACAGGGCTTGTAATAAAATACAACACTAAAAATACTGTGAATCAAACATAACATGTGCGAAGTTCACCAGATCTTCAGTGGACTAGGGAAGCTATCCTTGCAAAGGAATTAGGTCCTCTTTGAAATGAGAAAGTGTAACTGAAGAGTTGGGAATTTCATTTTCTGGAGCTGCTACAGCACTGCCCAAATAGCAGGTCAGCTTGTAAGTGCAGATAGCTTGTAAATTCAGCACTTGATGAAGTAATATCCAGGGAAAAGGTACTTAATGTTCTGAGGGGAATATATGTTGTATAAATGCATATACTGTGTAATAGTAATGAAATATATACTACATAATTAGATTGAATATATTTTTTACAACATAAATATAGTTACAGCTGTTAAATTAAACAGGACATTTTAAAATACAGTTTAAAATGCAGAGAAGAAAAAATGGTTTAACATTTAAAAGCACACACAAAAGAGGCACAATGTGTTCTCATCCTTTCTAGAAGTAGTCATGGAAACTAACATAAACAATGGTTTCTGAAAGCTAGGTTTGCTGCTGCTACCTTAATGGCTTCAGAATTTCAGCTCCTACTACACGCTAGATGGAAAATCCTCAGGTGGAACCTAGCAACAGCGTGGCACGAGAAGGGCTGGCTACAGTTGCTCAGTAGCTAATATTTCCAGGGAAATCGCTAGGCTGTTCTCAGTCTTCCTTTGCAAATCTAGATGAATGTGCAGGCACTCTCATTAATTTCTTGAAAAATAGTCGTTTTTTTTCCAAAAGGTAAAATATTCATTAAGAGGTGAAATTGGCCGGGCGCGGTGGCTCAAGCCCGTAATCCCAGCACTTTGGGAGGCCAAGGCGGGTGGATCACGAGGTCAAGAGATCGAGACCATCCTGGTCAACATGGTGAAACCCCGTCTCTACTAAAAATACAAAAAATTAGCTGGGCATGGTGGCGCTTGCCTGTAATGCCAGCTACTCAGGAGGCTGAGGCAGGAGAATCGCCTGAACCCAGGAGGTGGAGGTTGCGGTGAGCCAAGATTGCGCCATTGCACTCCAGCCTGGATAACAAGAGCGAAACTCCGTCTTAAAAAAAAAAAAAAAAGAAAAGAAAAGAGGTGAAATCAATTGGGAAATATTCTCACTATTATTTACTAGAAAAAGTATAAGGATTTAAATGATTGGAATGATCAAACTCTTCGCCAAAAAAAGTATCACCTCAACAGTTCGAACTAATACTACAGATCATGCTTCACCCAGTGTAATTTACATATTATTCCAATCATAGCCCATTATAAACTCTGCTTTCATCAGCAGGAATAGAGTTTTTATAAAGATTAAGGCACATTCATCTGTTCTTTTGTTTAATTTTTTAAAAATTGCTCGACTCTATAAATGCATTTCTATTATGTATCAAGAAAACAAGAAAGTTAAGTGAATGTACAGGAATACGAGGTGCTTCTGTTAAATTTTTTTCAAAAACTACAATAATGATCTTAACACTAATTTTAAAATCTATTTATAAATAGTGCTTAGTCATCATTTCTTAAAATTTCCACAAAATTTAAGACATTCGGGATGGCACTACATATAGTCGATTCTAGAACAACACAGGTTTGAACTTCATGGGTCCAACTATATGCAGATTTTCTTCTGCCTGTATCACGCTTGAGACAAGATGAGCCCTTCCACTTCCACTTCCCCTCTAGCCTACTCAATGTAAAGATGCTGAGAAGGAAGACCTCTATCATGATCCACTTCCACATGAATAATCAATATCTTTTCTCTTTTTTATGATTTTCTTAATAACATGCTTTCCTCTGGATTATTTTATTTTAACTATATAGTGTATAATGTATATAATGTATAAAATATGTGTTAATCAATTGTTTGTGTTATCAATAAGGCTTCCAGTCAACTGTAGGCTATTAATTGTTATGTTTTAGGGGAGTCAAAAGTTACATGTGGATTTTCTACCCTTTGGGGTCAACATTTCAACCCCCATGATTTTCAAGGGTCAACTGTATATCTTTTATATCTCTATACTATAGATAATGTAAAAGTATGTATATTCACACCATCACACCAATGATTAAAATAAATTATATACTTAATGTTATAATTAATGCAATTATAATACAAATTTAAATTATATGATATTAATTTAACTGTTTTTAATTTAATTTTTTTTACCATTCCTTTGCAAGGAATCTTTTTTGATTTCAGTTTTATCGAAGTCACTTTCAACACAGGGACAGTATTTCTGTTTAATGACAGGATTAGCTGTCAGTCCCTATTTCTCCAGATGTGGAGATAACATTTTTATTCAGCAGGGAGTCTAAACCATTCACAGAAATCCCATTTTATACCATAAGATCAAACACATTAGACTGCACTCAAGTGAGATGGGGTATCTCCAAGTTACTTCTCTGTTTTATGCCTTGGTTGGCTCCTGAGGCAATTAGAGAAATAAATAACTGACTTAGTAGGCAAACAAGGAGCACTGTTTGTACCATACGGTTGGCATATCAACCCTGGGGTATAGTTATTGCTACCTGCCCTCTTGAGAGGAGGAAGGCAGGGCCCCAGAGGTTAAGTAACTGGCTTGAGGTTACAGTTTCCACATTAAGCTGGAATCTAAATACAGCTGCTAATGGATGTCTCCAGAGCACATGCAGCAGAAAAATAAATTACTGTTCTATGTACATCAGTGAAAATTGTCTAGTAAATTTTATGTAACCCAATGTTATTGAAAGTGATAGTTGAATGAAATAACTTTCTACAAGTTTCTTCTGACCTCCAAGTAATATACATAATATCTGAAACTATTTGAAACACCAATGTTTATCATACAAGGAAGCAAAGAAACAAATTATTCATAAGCCAGAATTGTTCCCACGTTAGTTGCATGTTTTTGGCGGCTTGCTTAGAAGATCGCATGATATGCACTAAAGAAATGTAAAAACTTAACAGAGCAGAGTACCTGAAAATAAGCCCCAAGTTGGAACATGGAATACTGTATAAAAATAGGTTGTGATTCAACATACCCATCTCCCATAATTTTAATCTTTAAGGAACCCCAGGTCTTCTCTGTGCTCCAGCCCCCGCTCCTTACGGCCATGACTCCATACCCACTGTGTGTCAGCACAGATTTCCCAGCTTCTACGCACATTCACACACTCACAGCTTGTGTGAACTTTCTATGCTTTAAGTGATGCCAAACAGCTACCCTGTGCAAAGCAGGATCCTGCTGCCTGATTCCTCTTAGCTGGGATATGGAAAGCTGAGCTAAGAGAGGAGAGGCATGGGTGTTGGTTGCTTTGGGGTTACGGTGTAGCCTGAGGAAGATACTAAATTTTTGAAATGTAGTCAACAACCCAAAGGAAGCTAGGCAAAAATAGGGTAAGTCCAGAAAGAAAACCAAATCGGACCCAAATTGAAAGACAGCAAAGAAACCATTTCAAACAGGGGAAGAGTAGCCAGGTCTGAAGGTCAGAACCATAGCATATGAAATGATGTGCAGGTAGATGTCCAGTGGACAGCACTGGACCAGAGGCTTGAGTTGTGAACAGTTACCTCCTGCACTCTCTTTGCCTGTAACTACCTCCAGAATGTCTTACCAGAAGGAGCACTTCTGTCTACGGCCGTAACACCTTAAATGCGCCTGATCTCATCAGAGGCGGCTCTTCTCAAAGTTCTATCAGTTTGACATCATCCACCTGTTGCAGATATGTTGACACATCTAAATGGACCTATATTTTTCAGGCATGAAATTGTTGTAGAACAGAACTGGGGTCCTTTCACCCAGCACAGTAAAACCAGATATGCACAAGTGAGATTGCAGCAGTAGAAAGGAAGGCATTTGTTTGTAGGGTATGAAGCAAGTAGGAGGCAGCTAATATTCAAATTCTCATCTCCCCGATGGCTGACAAATAAAGGTTTTAAAGGTAAATTTCAGGAGAGCAGACTTTGCAAGCAACATTGTAAATCAATGTGTGGAGGTTCACATCGCTTGTAGCTTAGAAGGGTGAGATATCTTGAAATGGGAGGTTGAGCAGGGCTTATACATAACAGGTAGATTCAAAGATGTCTGATTTGCAGTTGATTAAGGAAGAGAATGTTTGTTTAAAAATTGGGGGTCAGCAGAAGAGAATGTTAACTGGCTCATGGCTGTGACTCCCTTCAGGCCCCTCAAGAAGAAATTCAGGGCCGGGCGCAGTGGCTCACGCCTGTAATCCTGGCACTTTGGGAGGCCGAGGCAGGTGAATCACCTGAGGTCAGGAGTTCGAAACCTCATCTCTACTAAAAATACAAAAATTAGCTGGGTGTGGTGGCAGGCATCTATAATCCCAGCTACTAGGGAGGCTGAGGCAGGAGAATAGCTTGAACCTAGGATGCAGAGGTTGCAGTGAGCACTGCAGCCTGGGTGACAGAGGGTGACTTCGTCTCAGGAGAAGAAGTTCAGAACAATGCAGTGAGCAGAGTTCAGTCTTCAGTTCATCCTTACCTGAGGTCTATGTACCAGTGGATCTGTTTGATGGAGGTCCTCTATGAGGGGATCTACATTTCTAAAGGAGAACTAAGAGACATATCAGATGTTACTTTCAATTTTTAAAAAGAAACTAAACATCTCTGGGCTCTAACTTCCTTGGCTATTGTTTTAGGTTATTATTACCCTCTTGCTTAAGCAAGTTACTTACTTACTTCACAGGGCCTAGAAGTACCTAGTACTTCTAGGTACCTAGAATTTCCCTTGAAGGAACTCAAGATTTTTCCTTTATTTCTATGGTTGAGGGATCACAAACCCCTAAGACGGAGTCATTACTCCACCTCAAAGTTTAGAAATTCGCCACATCTTAAAGGTTCTGTGGCCTTTAAGTTCTAAGAGCCAACTGGGTCTCAAGAAAAAAAGTGACAGAGGCTGGGCGCAGTGGCTCACGCCTGTAATCCCAGCACTTTGAGAGGCCGAGGCGGGTGGATCACTTGACATCAGGAGTTCGAGACTGGCCTGGCCAACATGGGTGAAATCCCATCTCTACTGGAAAAAAAACAAAAATTAACCAGGCGTGGTGGCGCATGCCTGTAGTCCCAACTACTCAGCAGGCTAAGTCAGGAGAATTGCTTGAAACCAAGAGGAAGAGGTTACAGTGAGCCAAGATGGTGCCAGTGGACTCCAGCCTAGGTGACAGAGTGAGGCTCTGTCTCAAAATAGAAAGGACAATTGTGTATCTAGGCCCACCCATTTCTATAAGAACTCAATGGAAAAATTAACCAGGAAAAAAAATGTCATGTTCACTGATTAAAATACTCAATGTTGCTAAAATGTTAATTTTTCCAAATTTAATCTATGTAATCCAAATGAAAATATCAATAGGATTTTCTTTTTGTAGAAACTGATAAGCTGATTCTAAAATTTATATGGAAAACCAATGGAAATAAAACAATAAAAACCAATTTGGAAAAGATGAACAAAGTTGAAGGGCTCACACTATCTGACTTCAAGATCATGTAGAATTGACAAACAATAGAAATAGGTAAACACAATAAAGAATGCAGAAATAGGCTCACACATATATGATTATTTCATTTTAAACAAAGGTGTAAAGCAAATCACTGGAGAAAAGGAAGTCCTCTCAACAAACAAAGCTGGCACATTGCATGCAGCCATATGCAAGGAAATGAACTTCAACACCAATTTTATACAACCATATGCAAAAACTAACTCTCTTAACACAAATTTAATATAAAACTTCAAAGAGAAAACAGAAAATCTCTGAGATCTTGGGCTCAGCAAAGAGTTTTTAAATTTACCAAAAAAAAGCACAAATGATATAAGGGAATCTGATAAATTGCACTTTACCAAAATTTAAAGTTTCAGCTCTTTGAAAGACACAAAAATAAGAAGAGAAACCATAGAATGTGAAAATACTGCAAAACACGTTTTTTCTTACATATTGATATTCAGCATATTTAAAGAGCTCTCAAAACTCAATAATGTAAACAAACAAACCAGTTTAAAAGTATACAAAAGATTTAAATAAATACTTTATCACATAAGATGGCAAATAAGCTCATGAAAAGATACTCAATGTCAAGAACATATACATTGGAACCACATGAGTTACCACTACATAACTATTAACTATTTTATGTACTGGTATTTGTGTATGTGCTGAGAGAGATAGGGAAGGAGAGAGAGTCAGTTATATATAATAATTGATTATACCAAATGCTGGAAAAAAACAAAAATTAGCCAGACATGGTGGCACGTGCCTGTAGTCCCAGCTACTCAGGAGGCTGAGTCAGGAGAATCACTGTAACCCAAGGGGCAGAGGTTACCGTGAGCCAAGACGGTGCCAGTGGACTCCAGCTCTCCAAATGCTGGCAAGAAAGTGGAATAACTCTCATGCTTTGGTGGCAGGGATGTAAAATGGAAAACAGTTTGGCATTTTTTTCTTATAAAACTAAAATTACTCTTACTGTAACACCAAGCAATCTCACTCCCGATTCCTACATATTACCCATGAAAATGAAAACATACTGCCACCCAAACACTTGTACACAAATGACTATTGCTGCTTACTCATAAGTTTAAAAACCTGATAAGAATCAAATTTTCATCAGTTAGTGAATGGATAAACAGTCTTACCTTCTTGCAATTGAATACTACTCAGCAATAAAAAGACCCAAATCATTAACACATGCAACAACAAAGAAGAATCTCAGAAACATTTTTCTAAGTGAAAGTAGCAAGATGTAAAAGGCTGCATATCATATGACTTCATTCATATGGCATCTCTAAAGGATGAAATTCTAGGGACAGTGAAGAGATGGAGTGTTGCCAGGAGCTGGAATTAGGGCACGATACTGACAACAAAGAGCATGAGAACTTGTTTGGAGGGAAAGGAAGTGTCCTATATCTCAGCTGTTGTGGTGGTAGTTGAACAGTGTATATCTTTGTACACCTAACGTGATGAATTACATTATATGTGAATTACATCTCAGTAAACTCAACTTTAAAGAAGTGGAAGTGACCTGACCTCTGTTGCCTCTGAGATGTTCATCCTAATCCCGCTTTCTCACTCTCCACCCTAGTGTAATCCAGTTTCTATCTCCACCATTGCACAAAAAACTCATTTTGTTAAGGTCAGCAAATACATTCTGATTGCAAAATTCATCTTCAGTTCTTTTCTTCATCACATAAGATGGCAAATAAGTTCATGACTTCTCACAACTTTTAACATCATCACTAACTTCTCCCTTGAAATATTGTCCCCTAGTCTTCCGCAATGCCACTGTCTCCTAATCACGCATTCTTAGCATAATGAAAAGACTCCTCACCCCCCTAAATATTGGTGCTTCTTAGATTCCCAAGTTCAGCCTTCCTTTCTCATTTTTTATTTACCTATGACTCATTTGTTTTGAAGGTAAAGTTGAGCATTGTAAACAAAGACATTACTTTTGTAGTTTAGGGCATTTACCTTTGTATCATTTGGAAGATAAATTTGAAAAAGGCAAAACTGAAGGAAGGCAGGTAGGTTGGGAGATGATTTGGAGAAGTAATGGATATCCAAATAGTAGAGCTTTGGAAGATAGGGACACATTAAAGAGATGTAAAAGAAAGAAACAGCAGGGCTTGGCAATACACTGAACACAGCTAGGGCAGGGAAATAGAATTGTTAGATGAATAGTCAAATTTACGGTCAATTTATACAATCTGAATACTGGTGGAGTCATTCAGCACGTCAGCGGACATAAGAGAAGGAATAGGTTTGGGGATAAAGTGATATTTCGTCTTGGAAAATAATAAGTTTGATAAGCCTATCAGGAAAATATTTAAAGAAATTGTTCTGTATCCCAGGGATGGAGTAAAGGCACTGCACACACACACACACGTGTGTGTATATATAAATACACACACATGTATATGGTTCCACTTATATGACATTCTGGAAGGGGTAAAATCCCAAGGACAAGAGCGATAATAGATTGCCAGGAGCTGGGGTCAGGGAATGATGTGTGTGTGTGTGTCCGTGTAATAGGCAGATATAGATATATTACATGTGACTATATGTATATATAACAATTGTCTATTTCTTTCGGAAGCCAAGAAGAATTCAAGTCTCCATGTATTTCTCCATCTTATTCTCTCCACTTGCAATGCTCACCTTCATCTGTTATTTCCAGTTCATCCTTCATAACATGATTCAGATGCCACCTACTTGAGGAAATCTTCCTTGATTAGCCCCATCCACTCAAGTCCACCTTTATTCCCTAACTCTAGGCTGTTAGATGCACATCTTTTGGTTGTTTTAATGTCACATTTATAACACTCTAATGAATGTAGTATATTTACGATACTTTAATGCAACTGTTGATTACCTTAGCTGTCATTTTCCCACAAAAGATTGTGAGTTCTTTTTAGGAGGGGAAGGAAATGGATGTCTTTCATCTGTGCAATGCTGGTGCTTTTCACAGTGTCTGGCTTACAGGAAATAGTCGAACAGGGTTGTGGCATCACACTGCCAGAAAGAACATGGTGTAAAAAATCAAATAGATATGAGTTTGAATTTTGACTCTTCTATCCATAGTCTGTGTGCTTGGTTAAATCATTTAATCTCTTTGTGTTTAGGTTTCTATAAACTGGAGGTTTTAATGCTACTTTCTGTAAGGTTTGTTCTCGCCGAGTTTAAAACGAAGAAACTGAGGCCAGCACAAGAAGATCCAATGCGAAGGGTTTATTCAGGCTCCCGGGTGAGGTTCTGCGGTCTGACAGGAGGGGCCGGAGAAGTCGCATGGACTCCCCTCAGACATGGGGTTTTTATAGGGAGTGGAGGTGTTTGATTGGTTGTGGGAGAGCAGGACTGCTATTGGGTAAATTACAAGCCTTTATCTAGGACTTGGCTTGTTGTTGGTTGGAATTACTCGGCTGCTATTGGTTGTTAAGACTCGGCTGCTATTGGTTGTTAAGACTCGGTTGTTATTGGTTGTTAAGACTCAACTGCTATTGGTCAATAAGGCTTGACTGCTATTGGTTGGCAGGAGGCTAGGGTTACAAGACCTTGTTTGCATACTGGTTTCTTTAAGGGAAGACCAGGCTGTTTGAGCATGGGAGAAGTGAACATGCCTGAGCATGTCTGAGCTTGCCCGAGCTCGTTCGGGCTTGTCCGAGCTTTTGAAAAAGAAGCGGGTGGTGTGCATCCAAGCTCCCAGCAAGGCAACTGGCCTTACACTTTCCTCATAAAGTTTTCATCATGTATTAGTAAACAACTGCTGCATAACAAATTTCCCCAAAACTCTGCAACTTAAAATAACACCCATTTATTATCTCACAGTTTCAGTGGAAAATGGCTTAGCTGTTTTCACTCCTTCAGAGTCTCTCACATGGCTACAGGCAAAGTGTTGGCCAGGGCTGGGGTCTCCTCTAAATGCTCAACAGGGAAGTAATCTACTTCAAAGTTTATTTGTGTGGTTTTTGATGGATTCAAATTCTTTCAAGGTGGTTAGGCTGAGGATCTCAGTTTCTTAATGGCAGTGAGCCTTCTCTATCAATGGCAGTGAGCCTTCTCTATCAATGGCAGTTTGACCAAAGTCATTATGAAATAGAGCCTTCTGGTAAGGTGGAAGTCATGATCTTTTGTGACATAATCACTGAAGTAACATCTCGTGATCTTTGCCATATTTTTCTTTTTTTTTTTGAGACGGACTCTCACTCTGTTGCCCAGGTTGGAGTGCAGTATTGCAATCTGGGCTCACCACAGCCTCCATCATCGGGTTCAAGCGATTCTCCTGCCTCAGCCTCCTGAGTAGCTGGGATTACAGGCGTGTGCCACCATGCCTGGTTAATTTTTGTATTTTTAGTAGAGATGGGGTTTCACTATGTTGGCCAGGCTGGGCTTGAACTCCTGATCTCTTAATCCACCCATCTCGGCCTCCTAAAGTGCTGGGATTACAGGCATGTGCCACCATGCCAGGCCGACCTTTGCCATATTCTATTCATTATGGCAAATAGAATCAAGTTGCTAGTTCCAGTCCAGACTCAAGACCCAAGGATGTGAATGCCAGGACATGGGGATCATTGGGAGCTCTAGAGCCATATAGAACTCTGCCTACTACATGTGAGGACTAAGTCAATAAAAGGAAAAGATTCAGTAAATGTCTAATGTTAGATGGCAAGTGCTCAAACTGCTATTTATATCCAAGGGATAAATGAACTAATGAATGAATCGATGGTTCTGCAATTAACCGGAGTTACCACTAGATGGTGGTGCATCCTTCACAACATTGTGCCATTAAAATAAGGTCAGAGATTTTGAATATAAGGGCTTTTTTTTTTTTTTGAGATACGAATTTGCTCTGTCGTCCAGGTTGGAGTGCAGTGGTGCAATCTGGGCTCACTGCAGCCTCGACATCTTGGGCTACAGCAATCCTCCCACCTCAGCCTCTCGAGTAGCAGAACCAGAAGTCAAAGCATTTTTCTTTCTTTTATATTTTCTTTCTTTCATATTTTTAAATATGAAAAACACAAAGACATATTTCAAAAACAGAAACTATACACTCCTAATTCTCTTTTGAATCTGTGGTACTCTTATAAAATCTATCCTGTTTCTTTCTTCCAGAGTAAATTATAAAATGTGCAAACAAAATAAACAGAAATTCCTTTCCTTACTTTGACATACAAGGTTTTCTCACTCAGATACTATCCAGCCCTGATTTAAGGGCTGATTTTCTTTTACTTTGACTCTTAGAGACTTAATAGCTTTTGTATTTCTGTTTTGAAATATGTCTGTTTTCTTTTTCTAAATTAAAGTAAAACATATTCATTGTAGAAAATTTGGAAAATGTAGAAAGAAGTAAAGGAAGTTAAAAATTCTCATCTCACACTTAAAAATATTTTAGTATATTTATTATCCCTTCCTTCTCTCTTTTCCTCTCTCTGTCTTTCTTCCTCCCTTCCCCAACACACACACACACACACACACACACAAACACACACACACACACAAAGAGAAATTGAAATTATATTACATAGAGCTTTGTATCCTAATAAATTGCTACCTCACAATATTTTTAAAACTTTCTCTTTGTAGCACAATTTTTGAGTCACTACCTTTTACTGGTGGGTTTGCACATATATATAGTTATTATTATACCATTTGTGTGGCTTGTTTCTACCTTCTGGATTTTTGTTATAGTGGACTGGGGGGTTTAAATTGGTGTTTTAAAAATAATTTTCGTACTTTTGTATATTATTTTGTGAATGTTTATCTTCACCAGTGTTTTAGAATTTCCATATTTTGTTTTCATTAGGTCACTTTTAAACTTAGTAACATTTTTAAATGTTTTCACCTATTCTCCTCTAATTATCAAGGTCAAAGTGAAATCATATTGTTTTGATTGCCCACTGTGTAAGACAAAGAATTTAGCACATTTTAAATAAAATTCCATCTTTTCCATGGTAGCATGGTTTTTGTTAAAATCGTCAAGCTTGGGAACAAATTATCATCATACAATGATTATTTATACATTTTGAAAATTTACTTTTGGAGGATAACTTTGAACAATTTGTCATAGTTTATACCTTCTTTTTGCAAAATGATTTAGCCATACCTTCAAATTGAACTGGTTTTAATGTTCTTTAATAATCTGCCAAGTAACATTTGATATTATTTTATGCTATTTAACTAATATTCTTCTCAATGATATTTTACAAGACCAGTGCTCTAACCACTGAGCTATGGAGCCCACTCAATGGTATTTTAATTTTTCCCTTAGTCACATGAAGTTTATCTTTAAGCATTTTTAGGATACGCAGTTATCCAAAGATGTATGTCTTTCTGTTGTCTACAAATTTGAATGACAGTTTCTCTGTGCACAGAATTTCAGCGTCTCAATCTTTCATATTCAAAATGTTTTAACTGTTAATTCCATTATTTTGATATTCTTTTGGAATTTAATTGTATCTTTTATATTTATTTTTATGTCTCTTAAAATATTTTAATGTGAATTAATATTTTTATGTTTTCCCTGTATCCACAATTAATTTTTATTGTTGTTTTTCTTCTTTTTGTTTTGTTTTCTTTTTAACTTTTATTTTGAGATTGGGGGTACATGTGCAGGTTTGTTATGTAGTTAAACTCATGTCGCAGGAGTTTGTCATACCGATTATTTTGTCACGCAGGTACTAAACCTAGTACTCAATAGTTACTTTTTCTGCTCCGCTCCCTTACGCCACCCTCCACCCACAAGGAGTCCTCAGTGTCTGTTGTTCCTTTCTTTGTGTTCATGAGTTCTCATCATTTAGCTCTCACTTATAAGTGAGAACATGCAGTATTTGGTTTTCTGTTCCTGCATTAGGTTGCTAACGATAATGGCATCCTGCTCCATCCATGTTCCCACAAAAGACATTATGTTGTTCTTTTTTATGGCTGCATAGTATTCCATGGTGTATATATACCACATTTTCTTTATTCAATCACAGTTATTATTTCATCATTATTTAGATGTATGCCTTTTAAAATTAGTGTCGACTAAACGATAGTCTTTTTTTTATATGCTGTCTCCAGTCTTATTCAACAAGAAAAAAGTTATCTGTCTTTTATTATTAATCCTTTCAAAGTATTTTGATTTCTCTCTCAGTTACATTTGACATTTTAAGATCTAATTTCTATTCTGTAGTCCCTTTATCTCTGGGATAGCTTCTCAGTTTTGTTCTCTTATCACAGATACACTTTGTAAATTTTTATTGAAGTACAATAAAAAAATACATAGACTATAATATTTAGCTTAATGTGTTCTCACCCACCAAAATATCTGTATAACCAGTTCCCAGATCATACTGCTTTGATTATCTGCAGTACCAGTATTCCACTTTTCTGCTCCAATGCAGATTTTAATAGCACTATTGCAATGCTAGTTTCAGTTTATCCTTGTTATTTTACACAGCATCCTTTTCATCTCATCTCGATCTGTGGTCCTTCATCCCATATCCTGTGGTCTTTTCAGTTATTGTTTTTATTTTTGTGTCTTTTTACTTTATTTCTATAGAAACCAAGTTGTCATGCATATTATCATGAAAATAATGCAGTCTTCTAAAATTGACTTGTTGTTATAAACCAAAGTTGAAGCTTTCTTCCTTTAGCGCTTTAGAGTTATATTCCCTTTCTTTTGTGGAGCACTAGGAATGCATAATGCATGCATATGTATATATACTCAAACACACAACATGTGTTTGGCCAATCATCATGCATTCCGTTTTCTTTACCTCTTCATAAAAGAACAGAAGCTTCTTTAATAACCTCCTTTTCCCAGCAGTCAGGTACATGAGGGAAGGCTGACTTCATTCTCATTGTCAATTCCAAAGAATAACCCACTTTCCTCCCACTTTTGCCTTTGATTCATTTAGAGATGAATATGAGTAAAGGTTTGCTGGTGGTTTCTAGGGAAGTTGTCATTTATTCTTAAGGTAGCGCTATCAGGAGGGTGTGAATGAAGAAGCATGTAGATAGAGTGCCTCTTGCAGCCATCCTATAACTTTGAAAATGTCCTCGAGGTGAAGCTGAAACTTTGACCAGTGGAGTGAAGACTGGTAGATACCTGAGTTCTTGATCTTTTGAAGTCTTCAAGGTAACCCTGCTGGTGTCTTTTTCTTGGACTTCCTCCTTATATGACTTAGGGACAGTTTAAATGCCAATCCAAAGGCAGCTTCTTTGAACTGACACATTTACATGGGTAAATAAAATTAGTGTTTCTGAAAGTGTTTTATTTCCTGCAACCAGAGCTGCTTGGCTTCTCCAGATCAAGTATTCCTCTGAAAATTGGTTGAAATTTTAGACCAGGTCTGAAGAAGAGTGTTAAAAGAATTACCTGGTATGCTCATAAAAACTGCAGTTGTCTGAGCCTGATTCTGATTCACAGAATCAGAATTTCTAGGGATATGTCCTAAGATTTTGCATTTTAATCACACACACTCCCACTAAGGAATTCTTATGATGTTATATTTCATATACTATCATATATATTTATATATACTATAAAGTATTCTCCCAGAAAGATGCGAAAATCACAAAATATTATATATATTTTCAAATAATTTACAGACTTGTCATGTCCATTCATGGATACATTAGATATCTGCAAATGCCAGGTTTACCACTTTGCATTGAATAAAGATGAAAGTTGTCTTCCAATACATTAGACTCTTCATGCAGAAGAAAAGACTGAATGCATGTTTCTTTTGATTATAGCATTTCACATATTTCATCAAGATATACACATTACACTGTGTTATTGTATAGTTCATATACAGTATGTATACTGTATTACATAATACAGTATACCAGGAAGTAATCAGAAAGAGGCATTCACACTTATAAGTCTTACGATACAGTTGAGGAAAGCAAATCTCAAATACTTTAAAAAGAGAATACAATGTACTCTATGCTGAGTTTCATATGGATAAGCCTCAGATGTTCAAGGACAAACATGAGTTACCAAGAGAAGGCATTTCAATAGGGGTAAGTGGAATTGAGCAGAACTCTGAAAGAAAGTTGGGATTTTGAAAAAACTGAAGAGAGAGAGAAAGCTTTGAATGTGTTCCAAATGTTATTCTACTGAAAATATATTTTAATACAACTATTTATGCAGTAAGCAGTGGAAAATAATGCTGACAGATGAATAAAAGCCAGATTGTGGAGGGCCTTGAATGTCAGGCCTTACAGGCCAATAATATACACGGCCTTTGATATTTTCATGGCTGTACAGAATAAAAATGTTAATACATTTGTAAAAACTGACAAACAGCACTACCAAAGAATGTAAAGCCAGTTCCTGCCATGGCAGAGAGAACGCCAGCATTTCTTAGAATAGCAACACGTCCAACTCAGTACAAGACAGGTTTTTAGAATTCACTGTAACTTGAGTGTTTAATCATTCACTTTTGTCAAGACAAGGGAAGAAAGGGCTAAGCAAGAGCAGAGCCATTTCTGATGATTTACTGATCAAAGCCAATTAGGATAGTTATGGTTGAACTGGGTTGAGTTTCTCTGAAATTACTTTTCAAAGTCAAGTCAACAACAGTGAGCATGTGCAATGCTGTGCTTTCTACTTGTTAGTCGGTAAAATAACTAAAAATCACTTACCTACATCCCCTGAGCTTCAAAGTATGACTTTTGAAGTACAAAATCCAGTGAAATGTGGAACTGAAACGCAAGCCTTTTTGCAGCTATTTTGTCTTTCGTTTGAAGATCTCAGGATACTTTCCACACAATAGACTGATTCAAATCTTCCTCTGGGCTCAGTATTTTTTTTTTTTTATCTGAGCTACCATATAGCTCTGAACAAATATCAGGTCTGGAGAGTGTGTATATGTGTCTCTTGTATCAGAACTTTAGAACAGTGTAATCATAAAGTAGAGCTAAGGAATGTCTACTAGAGAAACAATTCCATGCTTTATGCTGTACACACACAATCTTAATATACAAAATAAGTTACCAATATAGTAACACCACATTTTTCTGATATCATAAGGTTGAGAGTGGCTCACATAAAGGAGCTTTTGGCATAACACAGTTTTAATTCTTGTGGGGAAAATGTTTCATTTTAATAATTTCACATTTAAATATTTCAGAAATATATTACACATTTTCTTGCATTTCTGGATAACAAGTGTTGCACAAAATTTTGTACCTTATTGACAACAACGTTATTATTTATTGTCCTATGCGCTATAGATTTTGATTTTGTTCCTATTTTCAATAACTTTCAGGTACTATACTTTTTAATATTATTTTATTTCAGCTTATCATATTATTTTCCTTGGAGGCAGCATGTTGTAGAGAACAATCGTCTGATTTCAGGCTTCAGGCAGACTGAGTACCAACCACAAGTTGGCTCGGTTTCATCATCTGTGAAATGAAGGTAGCAATATATGCTTCATCATTTATTAGAATGATTAAATGGCCACATTGATAAACCACTTACCACAGTGACTGGCACAGATCTGAGACTCACTAGGTGTTAGTTCCATCCACTCACATTCATTGTCTAGTTCTCAGCTGTCATTTCCTGCTGCTGAAAATGTACTCAAAATTTCTCCCTTATCCTTATCCTTTTCTTTCATTGATTCTATTCTGCTGCAAGATGAAATATTTGACAATCAAACTTGCTTTAATTGCATCTAAAATAATAATGAATGATGGACTAGGGCCTGAGGAAATAGTTAACAAACTTTGCAGTCTCTAGTATTAAACACAGCAGCTTTTATAGCATACCTTTGTTCTTAATTATGTTCTGCATAATTGAGATCATGTACAGGAATTGACCTCCAGAACAGTAAAATTTAATGATAATCAAGACAGAGAAAAATTGTGGATATGATGAAATCTGTACTTTTAAGCAAATAAAAATGGAGTTGGGGAATTATGGCAAGACAAGCAACATTTCATAAGCACCTATGACCTGGAACCACACGCTATGAACAATTGCCTCATTTAATCCTTACTAGTAGCCTTCTTAAAAAGTTATTGCTCTTCCCTTTTTACAGCTTTATTAAACTGTAACAAAATTATGAAATTATGAAAATGTCAACTCTTATTATATTCAGCATATTTTCCACTTAGGAATTATCTACTTAGAAAGTATGCACGTAGCATATTCTTTTCTTAGAAATTATGATAGAATCTTAGGACTGGGAGAATCTTTAGAGGCCATTGAACTCCATAACGTGCCTTTTCTTATAATATCCATGCTGAATGATGATCCTCTCTAAATCTGCACAGCTTCAATGTCAGGAAACATACTTTCTCCCAAGACAGCTGGTTCTATGCTTCATGAGCCTCAACTACTAGAAGATCCTGCACAAATAAACCACCCAAAAGCTTCGTACCATTGGTACTAGTTTTCACAGTTAGAAACAAATAAAACATAAAATTCCATGCGATGGACCTTTAGCTACATGAAGACCCTTCTGATAATCCCTAGTATCTGCTTTTCTCATGGTTAAACATCCAGTTTGCTCCAAGAATTTCTCTAATGACCTGATTTCAAGTAAAATCACTATTATATTACCTTTCTTTATTGGAGTGTCCATATTTTATCTCTACCTCCTAAAACAAAAATATTTCAAGTTCAAATTGGGAGTTAGAAAAGGATTGTTATTTCCTTTGCCCCAGACACTGTTTCTGTCATGACAGCCCCAATGTCACAAAATTTGGAAAGTCACATCACCATTGATCCATATTTGAAAGATAAGTTCAGGTTATATATATAAAAGTAAACCGTAGACTGCAGTACATTACATAAATGTTAATAATAATTATAGGTAAATTATTATCAATTGAAACTCATAGGTCTTCACCCAATAAGCTGTATCTCTTCTATCCAGTTTTGTGGTTTCTTCACCTCAGGCGAAAAGAATTAACCCTTTACTTCAGATTGTAGAAAACTGTCTTCTTTAGTTGACAGGAGATCCCTGGCTTGCAGGTTCCATTCTGTCCCATCCTTTTCTATTGTATAGTTTCTACCATCCCCCATTCATTTTTCTCCCTTCCTTTTGTAAATCACTGTGATATATTGGCCATATAGACTCATTTGCATGTATTCATAAATTATTAAGATTTGTGTATCAGTATGTATTGTGTTAAAGTTCTCATTTTCTTTCTTCCTTTTTTTTTTTGAGAAGGAGTTTCGCTCTTGTTACCCAGGCTGGAGTGCAATGGCGCGATCTCGGCTCACCGCAACTTCCGCCTCCTGGGTTCAGGCAATTCTCCTGCCTCAGCCTCCTGAGTAGCTGGGATTACAGGCACGCGCCACCGTGCCCAGCTAATTTTTTGTATTTTTAGTAGAGACGGGGTTTCACCATGTTGACCAGGATGGTCTCGATCTCTTGACCTTGTGATCCACCCGCCTCGGCCTCCCAAAATGCTGGGATTACAGGCGTGAGCCACCGTGCCCGGCCTTTCTTCCTTTTTGTAACTTTTAGCTTTAGTTCAAGGGTAAAAGTGTAGGTTGTTACCTAGGCAAACTAGTGTCATGGGGTTTGTCGTACAGATTATTTCATCACCCAGATATTAAGCCTAGTTACCCATTAGTTATTGTTCCTGATCCTTTCCCTCCTTCTAGCCCTCTAAAGGTACATCTCTTTATTATATTGGACCAGAAAGCCATTTTCAGACTCCCCCTAGCAGAGCAACCCTTAAGTCCTATTGATCAGGATTGGGTCACATGCCCATGAGTCAGCTGTAAAAGAGTGTGTGAAAGAATATATTTGACATGTGTATTCTGTATGGTAGGATACATGTCTCTCTGTAAGGAAGGGGTGGGACATGCTGGGGAATGACTACTAGAGGTAACCATGATTTCTGCCTAAGGGTGGTCATTATGTTTAATAGGCTTATGTTGCCTACAAATTCAATAAGTATGCCTTATATATTTTAGTTCAAGTAATATTTATCCAAGTTCACTTATGCAGTTCATAAAAAAGTTGGTGAAACTTCTTTGAATAACTATTATGCTCGAAGTGGTATACTCATTTGGTTCACACAAAAATAATTGCTTCAGAGGCTTTATTATTTCTACTTTATAAGAAATTTCAGCTAAATAAATTAGCTAATTTACCCGAGTTCTCATAGCCTCGTATCAAAGCTGCGATTAGTATAAAAGTCAGTGTCATAGCCTGACTCCTAGTCCATGTTTATTCTACTACTTTATTCTGGTTCCCTGAGGACTATTAGAAATGTCTCTCCAAGTTTGATGATTGATCAGAACCCTGAATATGTTGTCTGTCTTTCTCGTCCCATTCTCACCCTCTAGCACCCAATAGATACATTTCTGCCTTCGATCCTCAAGGTCACTGTCTGCTCAGCCTTCCCCATCACTGTAAGCTTGGCTAAACTGTATGCTTCAAGAAGCAGGATTAGATCTATTTTTCTTCACCATCGTATCTCCTGCACTCACATAGTGACAAACTACGGCCTTGATAAATAAGTTTTAAAAATGAATAAATAATACATGAATGAAGAAATGCACTGTTGCAATGTCTCTTGTATCACACATTTTATGCCTTATTACTGGTTTCCATCACAATTTATCTGACCTCGGTTACGTGGCAGATTTTTTTTTTTACATA
The DNA here is from genome assembly GCF_030222135.1 of Aotus nancymaae. Lineage (NCBI taxonomy): Eukaryota > Metazoa > Chordata > Mammalia > Primates > Aotidae > Aotus > Aotus nancymaae. The sequence continues at coordinate 508,732 of NW_026988453.1, forward strand.
GCATAGACTGTCCATGAGAAGGCACTAATGACTATTTGTGATACAGTTACTGCTCCTCTCAGGTAACATTTTCACCTTTACTGAGGCTTCTAAGAGACAAGGTCTCAACCTAAAGGGATTGCTCTGATGGTGAGAATTTTAGGCAGTCTGGTAGTTCTAGGGGCCTTCATGACCTCTCAGCCTATACTGCCTATGTTAAACCACTACAAGTCCACAGCTTCCCCTTTAAGAAAATGTTAAGAACAAACAAAAAAGAAGTCAAACACCAATTACCCTAAGTTTATCTCAAACACCTCACGTATTCAAGTTATTCTATTGTACAAAATTAAATGCCATTGGATTTAAAAGGAGTGGAACGTTAACTGTTCTTTCACAGAGGCTGGAATTTGTCTGATAGCACCATACAAGTAATTGCTGCCACAGTCTCAGTTAATAAAAGTGGTTGCTTTTTTCTCTTAATTTTTCTCTCCTTTCTATCCTTTGTATAGATATTCAATAAATTTGAAGTTGCCATTAATTTCTTAACCACTATTCAAAAGCCAAACAAACAAAAGAAAAAAAAAAATAAAAACAGCATGTCCATTGTTGCAAAGAAAAATAAAATCAGGCCCTAATTTTCCATAATAGAAGTTGTCCAAAATGCTTATCTTTATTTTGATTCCCCAAAACTCATTTCTTCATAATAATAATGTCAGCGTTCAGTGTTGCGATCATAACATTCCCTAACGTGATTGCAAAGGGAAGGCACCATGTGTTAAACAGGGAGAGGATCTAAGAATAACAAGTCTGCCTGGTAAGTAGCACAAATGAGTCTTACACTAAGCCCCACTGATCCAGCTTGGAGGGAAATAATCAAAACCAAGTCCCCACACTCTCTACCTGAGAGGAAGAGGTGACATTGAAGAACAAGCCCACACTTCTGGATATGGTATAAAATGATCAGAGACTCACTCTGTCCACCTAGTAGGTGCTTGGATGGATATCTGTTTTTTAACAGAAAGATGTTTGGAGCCAGGACACATGGTTTTCACATTTTAATGGCAATGCTCATAGGTAACTCTTTCCTTATATATGTTAATTTGTACCTTGCTTAGTAACTAACTCTTTTCTTATACTTATTTTTGCTAATTTGTACCATGCTTAGAGTTTTTAAGATGTTTATTTAGCAACTGATGTTTAGTTCTATAACAGATAATATTATGAAATGAAAATTCGAACCTCTGAGAAAGGAAAAGTGGCTATATTGATGCATTGAGTTTTTGGTTTTTTATCACTTTTACTTTGATTTCTATTTATTACAATTTTTAAAATCCTAAGTCAATTAAAACAGATCAAGATGAAACTTACTTATTTGTATATGTCTTTGTATATATGTCTAGTATAAATTATATAATTTTATATTAGATATTTCATTAACCATGGCTTTAGCAAAGTGAGAATCATAATAAAAATCATCTTCATATCCAATGATATTAATTCTAAATATAAGGTCTACATTCTTTTTGTCCATTAATATGATTTATTCTCAACAAAATATGAGATATACCAAGTGGCAGAAATTTTTGCTATCATGATTATTTTTGCAATACAGTATCATCATGGAATCAGATACAGAACTAAAAAAATTTTAGAAAAATAAAATAAGGGACAGTTTTTAATTAATTAAATGAATTGACTTCATATAAACAAAATAACAATAAGCTTCAAGTAATCCAGCCCATACTATAAATAATTGGACATACATAACCAATTTGTATTCAACTGAAATACCCAATTAAGAAGACTGAATGGCCCTGATAGTCCCCGATAGGCATAAATATTGCCTAATCCTTTTATCTTGATTGACAGCAGATCTTGTTCTTTGCCCAGCTACTCCAATAACCAATACAAGACATTTTGATCTTTTTTCCCACTTTTAGTTTTCTGTGTTCATCAAATGAATATATCAGACCTTATTTTACGTTGGAGATGTCCATAGAACTGATTTTAAGTGAAGTAAAAGCATAAATCGCTGTTTATCATTCTACTTTTCATACCTAATTCTGTTTGTTGTTCTGCAGACTATTGATCTTAATACAGGCTTTCTCTCCTTTTTTCGTTCTTTTTTAAATGATGGTAAAATTTAGAACTTGCTTCTCCATTTATATTTAAAAGAAACACATAAATTATTGACATTTTATGAAAGATGAAATGCATACATTTTAGCAATCATAAGAAAAAATACAGAAGGCAATGGTATAGAAAGGACGATCATCTGCACTTATTTGCCCACCAAGGACAAATGAAGTGTACTGAAAATTGTAAATAAATAAATGCCCTATTCGAGGCCTGAATAAGCATATGTGTAAATAGTTTTAATAGCTGCCTAGTTGGTCTTCCTGTCTCTAGTTTCTTCCCACTTCACTCTGTGTTACATACCCCTGTGAAGGTGATCTTTATGAGAACCTATGTTGGTTTTTTGTCCAACAATTATGGATGACTCCTCACTGCCAGAAAGTAAATAAATACAGTAAAAGCCTCATAAGTTCGCAGACCTTCTCCACTCTGGCTACATCTAACCTCTGTGCATTTATTTTTTCACATAAATCCTCCATGCCAACAAGATTGCCAAACCCATTATCACTTCTACATGCCTTAAGCTTTCCCATCAATGAGTGTTTTGTTTATTGACTTATTTACACATACAGGGACCTCTTCATCAACTCGATCTATATTGGAAAACCTGTATTAAAGTCTATCTCTGTAAGACCTTCCCAGCCAGGCCTGAAGAGATACTCTTCTCCAGAGGTTCTGCAGCAGCTACTGCCGATACATTTCACTTAGAATCTATTGTATACTGTCTAGTGAAATCTCTTCAGTATTGTCTTGACCTGCACCATCGTTTAATTTTTCACAAATATGTCTTACTTTTCCTTTATTAAATTCATTGAGGACAGAGACTAGTGCAAACTTCATTTTATCCACAATATTTTATACATGAAAGATATGTAATCAATATTTATTTATTTGACTTAACAATATGAAGCTTTCATATCTAAAGATGTATCATTATCTATCATTCAAAGTCTTTTTCCCTAAAACTTTCCTAAATATTCTCCACTGTTGCTGAGTTTGATTCTTATATTTATCGACATCTGCTGAGAACCTACTATGTACAATGCATTTTCATAAATAGATATTTTGTCCTTTCATGATATTTTAAGTACATTCAGCCTAGGTTTATGTCTTCTCCTTTGGATGCTCTATAGCACTCTGAGAGTACATCATTGAATAGGTATTCTATATATTGAGAAAATGGTCAATTGAAATTTCAACTAAGGGATCAAGATATGGTCGCTGTCAGATATCAAAGTGAATTATAAAAGAGATCAAAAAGCAGGATGTCAAAGTAAATATAAATAACAGACTTCAGGTTTTTGAAAGGTTTATACTTATGTCAGTGGTATTTATTCTTCAGAGGCAATTTGAAGGAGTGGGTCTATATGGTGATTTCATTGGAGAGGCTTGCTGCTGTGTTGTGAGTTGAACCTTACGCCTCAAATTGAGGGCTAGATGCTACATTCTAAATAAGAGTGAGCATAGCTTCTGGGAGTGCTCCAGTGTCATCTAAAGTTGGGGGAAGGAAAAAACTGGGCAACTTGACTAGAATCTCCACCTGCCTGAGGAATCTAAACATGGAGAAGTATGATGACTCAACCTCAGGTGGCAGGAAAGAGATAGAACTGCTGCTGTGCTGTGTTGGAAAGTAAATGCGCTCCCCTCCTACTGCAGATTAAGGGTACGTGAATCCTGTGGTCCAGATGGGGAACCATGGTAGAAGTATTAGTAAGAAGTTTGTGTAAAAAGCGTTCTTCCCAATAGGCCTGTGTTGGAAGGTGAAAGAATTCCCCTAAGAGAGTCGATAAAGAAGGAAGGAGGAGTAAATGTCAGTGAACCAATAGCAAAGGGGTTGCAGAAGGAACAAATGTGAGCCACCAGTAAAGGAAGAGGCAATGCCTGCCTGCCTCACAAGTCTCTAGAGTGAGTCTCAGCTGGAGGAACAGAGTGGGCTCCAGGAACTCATAAGTGCCCCTTATAACAAGTATCAACTTTAAACACCTTCCAGTCTCAGAAATCACGGAACCATATTGTATTGGTTAGGTGAATAATTTCTGCACCCTCTTCCCCTTTTTTTTGCCACAAACTTCAGTGTTCTAGGGGAAAGAACACAGAAATCTGAGGGTGGAGACAGTGGAAGTATAGAAAGAGGGAAGAAGGCTTCCGAGTCTTCCTTCAAGACTCCTGAAATTAGCCTAGCAGACAAAGATGATTTTCTCCTGCATTGAGACTTTTGATCATTATATGTGACTGGCCATTCTAATTGCTGTGGTTTTGGTTTTTTTTTTTTAAATGATTGTGGGCCGGGCGCGGTGGCTCACGCCTATAATCCCAGCACTTTGGGAGGCCAAGGCTGGTGGATCACGAGGTCAAGAGATCGAGACCATCGTGGTCAACATGGTGAAACCCCGTCTCTACTAAAAATACAAAAAATTAGCTGGGCGTGGTGGCGCGTGCCTGTAATCCCAGCTACTCAGGAGGCTGAGGCAGGAGAATTGCCTGAACCCAGGAGGCGGAGGTTGCGGTGAGCTGAGATCGCGCCATTGCACTCCAGCCTGGGTAACAAGAGCAAAATTCTGTCTAAAAAAAAAAAAAACGATTATGACACTACTATCCAAGAGTGAGCTGAAAAGTCCTGGAGTCTGCTGAAGACTTTTATCTAGAGGCAATGAAAACCTTCCCCTGCTAAGTATGTTTCAAGTTAGGGTGGGAGAAAAAAATCATGTTTTGCTTTTGTTATACCTTATGAATAGTTCAGAGTTTTTACTATTAATCAAATACTTGTTATTAATTTTTTGTTCCCAAAATCCTTTGAAAATCAAGTTTAAGTGAAATAGCTTCTAATAACAAAAGTTTCAACTTTTCCATATTCAGTTATATTAAACTTACATGGGAACATCTCTTTAGAATATCCTATAGTTTACCTGTAATTTCTATGTCACTTTTCTGTGTTTCCAAGGATGATTATCTAACAAATAGATTAGTTCCATTCAGTTCTATTCTTTCTATCCATCAAATATTTAATCATTCATACCCTTAGCACTGTATAGGTGCTGTGGGCGGCTCTCAGTAAGATTATAATATGTCCACTGTTTTCACAGAGCTTGAAATATTTTTGAATTGGCAAAGCTTGTATGAAAGTAATCCCAGTATAGTAAAATATAAGTGCAATAGGGTCCAATCAAGTGCCTGGATATGTGGATAATAAATGGCAGTAAATGGTCAAAGATTAATATTGCATAAATTTATTGAAAAGTTTACACAAAAAGAGAACTTTGGTTTTGGATCAGAATAAATGCATTATAAAATATGTGATCACTTTAGGAAGGTCATAATGAATTCATTCATTCCGAAATTAATTACTAAATGCCGAATACAAGCCAGGTACTATGCTATGTTTTAGATATACATTAGTGAATAAAACAGACATTTTCCTTCCCTCATGGAAAGCACAATATGATGAGATTCTAGACTAACATTCTGTCCAAGTAAATATCTCGTGTAAAATTAGGCAATTTACAGGACACTACACATGCCCACACTTTCTAAATAGTCTCTCAATGACTACAGTACTATTTTAATTTTGTCATTAGAGGGTAATTCTTTTTTACTACTTTTTAGTAATGGCCAACACTTATTAAGAACTTGTTATACACCAACGATGTTATGAACATTTACATGTCTTAACTGGCTTAATCTTTAAAAGAGCCTAGTGATATAAATACTGTTAGTAATCTCATTCGTAGATGAAGAAACTGAAATACAGAAAGTGGATGTAACTTGCTCAAGATCACACAGCATAGCTGGGTTTCAGATCCAACATTATCAATACAGAAGTCTTGGGATTACATTTTTTAAAACACACCGTTGGGCATAGAGTTAAATGGGAAAATAAGACATACATATTAATAACAAACAATAAATGAGAATACAATAAATTATTAAAAAACAGTGTGCCAGATTGGATTTTTTTTTTTTTTTTTGAGACAAGAGTCTTGCACTGTTGCCCAGGCTATAGAGCAGTGGTGTGATCTCTGCTCACTGCAATCTCCACCTCCCGGATTCGCGAGGTTCTCCTGCCTCAGCCTTCTGAGTAGCTGGGATTACAGTCACGTGCCGCCATGCTTGGCTAAGTTTTGTTATTTTTAGTAGAGACAGGATTTCATCATGTTGGCCAGGCTGGTCTCAAACTCCTGGCTTCGAGCAATTTGCCCTGCTCGGCCTCATAAAGCGCTGGGATTACAGGCGTGAACTACCAAGCCTGGCCAGGTTGGACTTTTAAAACCTAATTTAGGGTCCGATGGTAAAAGTGCTTTGGAATTGCACCTTTGCTCTTTCTACACTTCAATTTCTTCTGTGAAAGACAACTAAGAAAATCTATTTTGAAAACTTCAGAAAAATTGTAGTGAGCACAAATATAATAATTTAAATGAAGATGTTGGGGAAACCATAAAGTCCTACGCATAGCAAATTTTTAGTTTTACTCTTTTTTACCTGGAAGAGCGGCAGCCATCATTTTGAAAAGGTGTTATCCTTCTTTGTGTTACTTCATGAATTCGAGTAATTTCCTAATTAGAAATCTTTTTCTGACTTGGAATCAGAAGAAAAATAATAGAAGGTGAAAATATAAAAACAGGAAAGGAGCTTGTTATGGCCTAGACATCATGATTTACACTAGCGATGTGGGGAAGGAGAAAATGGGGCCTTCCATTCACCATAGAGGCCCTTCTTAGTGAGAATTGTTTTGACTATCTAATATTTCTGGCAAACTTGGTTTTAGGAGTTATGGGGAAGTATAAACAAGGTATAAGTCAAAGTTACCATTTCCAAGTAGAACAGAGTGAAATCTGCAGCCAGGGACAGAATATACAATGTCTGAGAAAAAAGTCCTGAAATAAATAAATTGTATCATGCATCAATGCCAAGAACGATCTTTTTTCCCTTTTATGTTTTTATGATATTCAACGCTGCATGTATATCTGACAATGATAGCTAGAATCAATCACTGTATTTGGCAAATTATCTATTCCTAGAGGAAGAATGCAAAGCCTGCCACGACTGCATTTTTTCTCCTTCACAACACGTGGAATATAGAATTGATTTTACTTTTCCTTAATAAGTGTTTACATTTTACTCCATTACATTCCTAAACCTGAGATATCTCTGTACGTCTGCAAGATTACACATGCAAATTATGTGAAACTTCTATTTCTGATGTGAATATTCATAATTTTAACCCTTTTTTTTTATTATTTAACAGGAATCCACTGCGAAGAAGATGTCAATGAATGTTCTTCAAATCCTTGCCAAAATGGTGGCACTTGTGAGAACTTGCCTGGGAATTATACTTGCCATTGCCCATTTGATAATCTTTCTAGAACTTTTTATGGAGGAAGAGACTGTTCTGATATTCTCCTGGGCTGTACCCATCAGCAATGTCTAAATAATGGAATATGCATCCCTCACTTCCAAGATGGCCAGCATGGATTCAGCTGCCTGTGTCCATCTGGCTACACTGGGTCCCTGTGTGAAATTGCAACCACACTTTCATTTGAGGGCGGTGGCTTCCTATGGGTCACAAGTGACTCGGTCACAACCGAGGACTCAGTTTGTAACGTAGCCCTCAGGTTTCAGACTGTTCAGCCAATGGCACTTCTATTTTTCCGAGGCAACAGGGATGTGTTTGTGAAGCTGGAACTGCTAAGTGGCTACATGCACTTATCAATTCAGGTCAATAATCAGTCAAAGGTGCTTCTGTATATTTCCCACAACACCAGTGATGGAGAGTGGCATTTCGTGGAGGTAATATTTGCAGAGGCTGTGACCTTTACCTTAATCGACGACTCCTGTAAGGAGAAATGTATCACTAAAGCTGCTTCTCCATTTGAAAGTGATCAATCAATATGCACTTTTCAGAACTCCTTTTTGGGTGGTTTACCAGTGGGAAGCACCAGCAGTGATGCTGCTCTGCTTAACTTCTATAATATACCATCCACACCTTCGTTTGTAGGCTGTCTCCAAGACATTAAAATTGATTGGAATCACATTACCCTGGAGAACATCTCATCTGGCTCATCTTTAAATGTCAAGCCAGGCTGTGTACGAAAGGATTGGTGTGAAAGCCAACCTTGTCAAAGCAGAGGGCACTGCATCAACTTGTGGTTGAGTTACCAGTGTGACTGCCACAGGCCCTATAAAGGCTCCAACTGCCTGAGAGGTGAGAGAAAGCTGAATGCTATGGCTAGGAGTGCCGAACCTCAGAGCCAAGCAGAAACGGCAAAAACAGCCACAGTGCTTCTGCCTGTCATGAAACATAATGACCCCACAGGACTTCTGCTACTGGTTTCCCACTGATGAGAAAAAAAGAAAAGGGCAGTGGTGTGCATTCATTAATTCTGAGTGGATTCGTAGGACATCAGTTTCACTCATACAGAGAAGTAAAAAAAAAAAAAGCAGATAGCTCCTTTCCAAATAGGTTTTCATCTTTGTGTTTGCAAAATGCTACTGCAATTTTACAATTGGTGGCATATCAGAAATTTATTGTAAATCTTATTTGAAAGAGATATAATCTGAAAAAAAGGACCCTTAGACACAAAATTTGTCAATGCCATATACTAGCGTGATATCTTGTGCATAGTAAATTCTCGGTAAATATTCACTTCCTTGCTCTCCTTTCTTTTTTTTTTTTTTGAGACGGAGTTTCGCTCTTGTTACCCAGGCTGGAGTGCAATGGCACGATCTCGGCTCACCGCAACCTCCGCCTCCTGGGTTCAGGCAATTCTCCTGCCTCAGCCTCCTGAGTAGCTGGGATTACAGGCACGCGCCACTGTGCCCAGCTAATTTTTTGTATTTTTAGTAGAGACGGGGTTTCACCATGTTGACCAGGATGGTCTCGATCTCTTGATCTTGTGATCCACCCGCCTCGGCCTCCCAAAGTGCTGGGATTACAGGCGTGAGCCACCGTGCCCGGCCTCCTTGCTCTCCTTTCTATGCAATTCACACTTACTCCAAAATCGTAATTAAGTATAGCATTTTTATAAAACACCAATTTTATTCAAAGGTATCTTTTCCAAGGTTGCACTGGAGGAGACAGATAATCTACTAGATGTCTTAAGGGAAAATAAAGAAAGATAAAATGTGGAAAGTAATGAGAACTTGGTCGATACCATAAACTCGTTGATCTAATTTCTCTAGTAAACCACAGTTTGAAAAGTATTTCAAAATCCTTAACTTTCAACATTGTTCCAGAGATTGCTGTTGATAGTGATCAATATATACCTGTTTCTTTTTATTATTATTATCATACATTGAAAAAATCTGAGAGGTAATTGTAACAGACTGCTTTGAAGTTCAGCTGTAATTTACCCCAAGATTTTTGAGTAACTTGAAGTCGGACAACATCTGGTAAGTAGTCTTCTCTGCTTTATATGAAGTGAAATTAAAACCAGTCTTAGCCTATATTCTATTCCATGTTCAAATGGCTAAGAATTATTAGAAGCTACTCAAGGGTTTCCCCCTGACCACAATATTCATTACAAATCACAGACCTGTTTGACAATGAAGTATGGCGTCTACTACCTCTACGTAATATTTTAAGTCGAATGGCAAGTTGTTTTGTGATTTTTTTTAAGGAGAAAAAGGGAAATTATGCTGAGGCAATGTTCACTTTTTGAAGAAAAATTTAATTGACCTAAGGCAATATTTTTACTACATATACAAAATAACAAACAGATGCTGACTCATTTTGACTGGCTTCCAGATGCAGTGACCCATGAGGTTAATACTGACCATGGTGATCTTAACTGTCCTAGGAAATAGATTCAAGAGATGCCAATCCAGTGGGTTCTGGTTTTCTTTATTTTACCCAACTTGGAAAACCATGAACTATTTAAACCCAGTTCCTGAATGGGTTACCCTTCCCCCGTTTCTCCCAGTTTCTTTATACTCCAGCATTATTTGAAATTGTTTAACCCTCATGAAAATGTTTGACTTCAAACGATCACTTTACAGAGAGAGAGTTCTGCAAAATCTTTTCTTTCTGAAAATTCTTGGTATGAATTTAAGGAAAATTATATTTTTCTTATCACCTCTTCGTTATAAAATTAAAATATTCTGTATTTTTTGTTACCTAGAAAGAATGTTTCCTGGGGAGTTTATTCCCACTACAAACAATGCTTTTAAGCTGTAATGAGAACATGGAGTCTTTCTGCCACTGTACGCGTATATTCAAGAGGGAGGAGACGTGCTAAAAAGCACAAAGGGAAACTGCAGCCCATTCGTGACGTGCACTCACATTTGGCTCAATGGTTTCTAACCGTGGTACACACTGCAATTAACAAGGAGACCAAATAGAGGATTTTGGTAGCTGACTAGACACAACAGACATAGCGATCGCCAATATCTTAAGGTTGATCTTTGTAAAATAACCTAATTTCTCAACAGAAAGAGTTCTCAAAAGGATTTACCTAAGTTTAGTTCACAGAAGTGTCCACAAGGTTATCTCAGCATATCTTGTGTTGACTGGGAGAACATGGAGCGTCCAAGATATTACTATTTAGAATTAATGGCATCACCTACCTTTTGCTCTCTGGCAAATATTTGACTTACAAAAGCAATTTACAGATCTCTTTTCTTCAGCCATATACTTAGACTTTGAGAATTTTATCCTCTTAGAATTATAGTTTCCGAGATATAGAAAAGGCTCCATTCTATGACTGAATTTTTAACATTATTGTATAGTGGCTCAAATCTCTGCTTAAACAACTTCAGGAATAGAAAGATCACTCACTCCATCTTGCCAAAAATTGCCCAAAAGTTATTTCCTTATATTGAAATAAAATATGATTTGCCCATAGCTTTCATTCATTGACCATGTTGCGATTCTGGAAGATGTACAAGTAAAAATCTCAACTTGCCTGCTACTTGAGAATACTTAATATCTGAAGAAAAGTATCTTGAGCCATCTAAGCCATCACTTCTATCAGGCTAAACATCCTGTTTCTTCTAATATTTGCCACATGACATAGTTTTCTGACACTTCATCAGCTGCTTGCATGTTTTGGAATACATTTGCTTCTCTGTATTCCTTCTAAGATGTGCTGTCTGTATGTGCTCGACGATGCAGTGACACAGGGCTCTAACCTCCCTCATTCTAGATAATGTGCTTCTATTTTTCAGCCTAATGTAACATCGACTTTTTGGCAGCCACACTTTGTGACTGCCTCGCTTTGTATCATTGTCACTTGTGATGCCACAGCGTCCTGTTTCTCCCATTCTAAACTTATAAGGCACAGTTAGATTGAAGTGGCTCTGATTTGCTCTTGTTACATTTCATCTTGTGTATTCCATCAATCATTAAACTTGTCAAAATTGTTTTTCATACCACTTGTATGAGAATCACCCTTCCAAACCCATATGTGTCTTCAGTTGTTTCTAAAATCATGTAGCAAATCACACACACTGACGAGTTGCTTGTGATTTCTGAGGAATAGGATTGCTGAAGAGTCAGGCTTCTGAGAAAAAAAAAAATACCTGCCTTGTGGCTTTTAATCCGGATCCACAAAGTGATGCTGAAGGCGTCCTGGGATGACCAGCAGGCACCCCGCCACCCCTGAGGTTCAGTGATTCTGGGCATATCTTCAAACCTCAGGGGCTTCAAGGGCCAAATTTTCTTATTAAGCATTTTATCTCATATGAAAGTGCTGCAGTGTATTCAGAGATGTTAACCTCTTCAAAGGGGTTATTTTATCTAACAGTACACTTTTGAAAGCTACCGGTAGTTGCCTGGAGCAGGTGGTCTCCAAATGCAGATTCAAAATGCAATGCTCCAGTAGGAAATCAAGTCCGAGTTCTGAAAATATAGCCTTTTATGCAGAAGATCTTCAAACACAGATGATTGTCTAAGCAAGTTTTACTAGAGTTCAGCTCAACTAAAATGTGTCTTACCTTTGCCCAAACTTCAACTGGGTCATATGACGACATTTAGACATGCTGAAATATGCTCTTTTTCTTTGGATAGGATTGGGATGTAAAAACTCGAAGGCAGCAATATCTTGAAGACAGCGCTCTTGTCGAGTTATCAATGCTTCCTTGATTGCAAAATCAATGGTCAATTCTCAGACCCCATCTTACTTGGCTTCTTAATACCAGTTAACACAGTTAAACACTCCCTCCTCCTGGAAAACTATTTTCTCATTAGGCTAATGGGCCACCACTCTCCCTTGGTTCTGCTCTTATCTTACTGGCTACTCTTGCATCATTTTCTTTACCTCCACTTGTCCAGTGCCTAAGGGCTTCCTTCTTGGACCTCTGGTTTTCTCTCTACATACTCACCCTCTTGGTGAGCTTATCCTGTCTTGTGGCTTTAAATATCTAATATGGTTTGAATGTTTGCCCCCTCCAAATCTCATGTTGAAATGTGATTCCCGATGTGGGGCCTGGAGGGAGGTGATTGAATCATGGGGGCAGATCCCTCATGAATGGCTTAGTATCATCCCCTTGGTGATGAGTGAGTGCTTGCTGTTAATTCACATGAGATCTGGTTGTTGCGTTTTTGTTGTTGTTGTTTGTTTTGTTTTAAGACAGAGTCTTATCTTGTCACGCAGGCTGGAGTGCTATATCGGCACTATCTCGGCTCACTGCAATCTCCGCCTCCCTGTCTCAGCCTCCCAAGTAGCTGGGATTCTCTTGCCTCAGCCTCCCAAGTAGCTGGGATTACAAACGGGTGCCACCACACCTGGCTAATTTTTTGTATCTTTAGTAGAGATGGATTTTACTAGGTTGGCCAGGCTGGTTTCGAACTCCTGACCTAGTGATCTGCCCCTGTTGGCCTTCTAAAGTGCTGAGATTACAGGTGTGAGCCGCAGTGCCTGGCCCAGATCTGGTTGTTTAAAAGAGCACGGCTCCTCCCCACTTTGCTCCTACTCTCACCATATTACATGCCTGCTCCCACGTCACCTTCCACCATGAATAAAATGAGCCCTACCAGAAGCTGAGCAGATGCTGGCAACGTGCTTCCTGTACAGCCTGCAGAACCATGAGCCAATTAATCCTCTTTTCTTTATAAATTACCCAGCCTCAAGTATTTCTTTAGAGCAATGTAAAATGGCATAATACAATACCTTATATATAGTAGCAAATCCCACATTATTATAACTAGCCCAGAACATCCTGCCTGAACCTCTCTATCAACTGCCCACTAGTCACTTCCACTTGGATATCCAAAAAGGCATCTTAAATTTAATATGGACTCCTACTTCTCCCATAAATCTGTTCCTCCAGTTTTCTTCCCTATCTGCAAAAATATAAACTCCATGCTTCCAGTTGCTTGGGCCAAAAACCTTATAGATGAACTTGTTCCAAAAAATTCTACCTTCAAAATATTTTGAAAATCTGATCACTTTTCACCACTTTCACATTACCACTGATCCAAGCCATCATCATTTCTCTCTTGAGTTATTATAATAATGTAGAATAACTTTGGGCTTTTGCTCAAATATCTCTTTCTCAGCGAGTTCTTCCCTGATGGTCCTATTTAGAATTACAATGCCACTCCTCCAAATCTCCCTAGTCCCTTTCTCTACCTGATATTTAATAATAAAGGATTTTCTCACCCTGACATATTATATAGTTTGCTTCCTTATCTGTGTCTGATGTTTCTCTTCTAACTAGAATGTAAGCTTTATGAGAACGGGAAGTTTTCTCCCATATCACCAATATTTTACAATGTCAGCTTTTATTTTTATATATCTCAAGAGTTTTCTTGAAGTGATGCACATCAATAGCATTGCCACGTATGAGCATCACTGACTCCTCTGACCACAGGAAATGCTGGGTAGGTTTAATACTCAGCTTTGCCCCTACTTCTCTGTGTCCTGTGCCGTTCCTACTCCCAATCAGAGTCCTTCTTTTTAGTCGTTCAACTGCCTTGCCTCTTATGTGAATTGTCATCCCAAGAGAAGATTTAATCATCTAATTCTTGATTTCTGTTGTCCCAATTTATGTTATTTACAGATCAAAAACCTGAAGTTTAGAAAGGTTATGTAAGTAGCCTAAATCACGTGTTAATAATAGATCTGGGACAAACACAGTCAGGCTCTAATAAATTTCTTTATAAAGAAGAATTAGGTTTGATGACATCTTTGCTTCAGCATGCCTCTAAGTAGCAAAGATGATGACTGCCTGTACAGTCCGCTTGCAGAGGCTGTATAAAGTGCTTTTGTACAAACATTTCTTCCATCAAGTTGGAGTACAGCAGTGTCTGATATACACCATTAAGCCCCATATATTAGGGCAACATAGGGGAGATTCTTTAGTTTATCAGTGCAGAGATCTTTTTGGTCTATTTTGTGATCAATGGACCTCAAGTGTAAACTACAAATCAAAATAGAGTTAATTTAGGGATAAAGTAAACTCAGAAGTCCAGAAAGAGGCCAAATCATTATTCTATTGACTAAGCCTGTCCTGAACTTTAAAAGTATGAGAGTGTGTGTGTGTGTGTGTGTGTGTGTGTGTGTGTGAAATGTAGAATTTTCATCTTCCATTCCTTCTGTCTTTTGAGTCTTAAGATGTTTCTTTCTTTTTTTTTCTCTTCCTCTATTTTGACATTGAAGAGTACGTGGCAGGCAAATTTGGCCAGGATGACTCCACTGGATATGCTGTCTTTACTCTTGATGAGAGCTATGGAGACAGCGTCAGCCTCTCCATGTTCGTCCGAACGCTTCACCCATCAGGCTTACTTTTAGCTTTGGAAAACAGCACTTACCAATATATCCGTGTCTGGCTAGAGCACGGCAGATTAGTAATGCTGACTCCAAGCTCTCCAAAATTAGTAGTCAAATTTGTTCTTAATGATGGAAATGTCCACTTGATAACTTTGAAAATCAAGCCAAATAAAATTGAACTGTATAAATCTTCACAAAACCTGGGATTTATTTCTGCTTCTACCTGGAAAATTCAAAAGGGAGATGTCATCTACATTGGCGGCCTACCTGACAGGCAAGAGACAGAACTTAATGGTGGATTCTTCAAAGGCTGTGTCCAAGATGTAAGACTAAACAACCAAAATCTGGAATTCTTTTCAAATTCAACAAACGAGGCATCGCTCAACGCGGTTCTTGTCAATGTAACCCAAGGCTGTCCCGGAGACAACATCTGTGAGGTAAGGTTTACGCAGACAACGTAGGTGTATACTGTATGTTAAACTTTTATTTTCTTACAAAGATAACTTATTAAATCCATTCTTTGTATATAAAGATGACGTTACTGACCCACCACCATAGAATAAATATTTCATTTATATGTTTCCAGCAAGATCGTGGAATTGACATTGAGCCATAGAAATGTGGCCTTGATCTTATTGGCATCATAATCTATTTAACCAAATGAAATAACTTCAGCTTTAGGCTTCTCTCACCCTCACAACAATCAAATTACTAAAGTATAATAATATTTCAATTCCTAAACTCCTAATGGCACCCCTGAGGTTTAACTGAATTAACTCTTTTTGGATGATATTGTTAACTTTAAATGCCCAGCTACTCTTGTTTGGAACTTTTATTAAGTCAGCAACAATAGGAAATCTGAGCTATAATTTCCTTTTGGTAGTTGAAATCCTCTGAAATATAATTTCTCAAAGCCCACGCTTTACTTTAAATGTTCTATATGATCTTCTAAGAGCTGCTTAAATACGAGAACTTGTCAGCTCTGCGTGATCGTTCAAAGGGAAAAAAGTGAAACACATTTCTGTGTGTTGAACATTCGGTGAGTTCTAACTATCGCACACACTAAGCATGGTTCTAAATATACACAAATGAATTGTAACATTGTTATGGAACGTTTGCAGTTACTAGGCACTATTTTCTACGGATTAATTCATTTAATTCTATTGAAGAAATACTGTGGAAAGCAGGCATTGTTGTTACCCCAGTTTACGTTATTTACAGATAAAGTAACTGAGGTTTAGAAAGGTTATGTGACTAGCATAAATCATATGTTAATAGTAGACCCAGGGCAAACACAGTTCATGCTCTAATAAATCTTTTTTTAAATACTTTCATTTTGCATACTTTTTGTGAGAAACCTTCTGAGACCAATGCAGGAAGAGCAGTCACTGAAATAGGATCCAAAGGACCTAGGTACCGAGTTTCACTGTTTCGCTTCTGTATAGGATCTTGGGCAAGTGGGCAACATGCTTCTGTTTATCATCTGTAAAACAGGAGTAAGAATCCCTTCCTCAAACGGTCATTAGTGCATGTGAAAAAGTGCCTGGTAATTTGTAAATTACGGAGGACACTGTTACACTTGAAAAATCCTCCTTGTGCTATAGATGAGCTTTATATCTTTGCTCTCTCTCCCACCACTCTGCTCCTTTAGAAAGGAGTCGGCAATGTCAGCAGTCATTTTTATTCCATTTAATTAACAATGGATATTAATGGTTTCAAATGTAAAAATTCAGGGAAATTTGCGTTTTAAAATAACAGATATGTGGTCTCGCCTTCAGCATTTTCCTATTTAGTGCTTTTTACACTTTTGATTTCTTTTCTGCTCAGTCCAACCCCTGTCACAATGGAGGTGTTTGCCATTCCCTGTGGGATGACTTCTCCTGTTCCTGCCCTGCCAACACGAGTGGGAAAGCCTGTGATGAAGCTCAGTGGTGTGGACTCAGCCCGTGCCCTCCCAGGGCCCAGTGCCAGCTGGTGCCTCAAGGATTTGAATGTAGGTAGAGATCAAACCTATCACCTCGCCAGTTAAGTTGGGGCATTTGAGTTATTCCAAGAGGAAACACAGAAGAGAATACAGACAAAGCCAGCTTATTAAATTAATCTGTGGGTGTTTCCCCTATGTGCGGAGGCTAGTAAACCTGACTGGCCTCTTGCCTCATCCTGCCTCCGTGTCTGGGAAATGGAGGTCATAGCAATACTAAACCTAGATGCTTGATCATTTAAAGCTGATCTCCTAAAAGAGAATTAACCAGGTAATATTCCCTTTCCTCATTACTGGGAATACAGAATGAATATGTGCGCATTGCACATTGTCATTTATTAACTATGAGGCCTCAGGCAATTCATTGATCTCCATCATCTAAAGCTTCCTCACCTGTAAAATAGGGAAAACAATTTCTACCTTGTTGGTTTCTTTGTCATGATTCTACGACCTTATGTGTAAATAAACATGTTAGACACTCGATTAATGTTTGCTGTGAGAATTTCCCTCATCGTGAAAGGTTTTCCTGTCCATTTTCTGTACTACAGAACACAATTCTCCAAATGTTAGCAGATTGAATACTGTACAGTATTCACAATTTTTACATATCCACACACTAACTATACTGTTATTTATATTGGCTTTTCACCTACTTCCAATAATGCACAGTCCAATCTATAGACAACCCTCCATGTTTGCACTGAATTCTAATTTCTTCCCCTTATTCAAAGATTATGTTCCTAAAATTTTTCTCTTATCAGCATCAATTTTTCCAACATTACAAAAGACTTCCTTTGCCCCCTCCCACCCCTGTTCCTACCAGCTACCATCCCATTTCTCTGCTTTCTTTTATAGAGAGAAAAAAAAACCCTCTAATGTGTTGTCCTCAATGTGCTTTCGTTATTCTCACTCCATTCTCTCTTTTTAGTATTTGTTCTTTTTTTTTTTTTTTTTTGAGACGGAGTATTGCTCTGTCACCAGACACCAGGCTGGACTGCAGTGGTGGGATCTCAGCCCACTACAACCTCCGCCTCCTAGGTTCAAGCAGTTCTCCTGCCTGAGCCTCCCAAGTAGCTGGGACTACAGGCGCGCGTCCAGCTAATTTTTTTTATTTTTAGTAGAGATAGGGTTTCATCATGTTGGCCAGGATGGTCTTGGTCTCTTGACCTCGTGATCCACCCGCCTCGGCCTCCCAAAGTGCTGGGATTACAGGCGTGAGCCACCGCATCCAGCCTTCATTCTCTCTTCTATTCCATGCAGTCAAGCCCAAACACACCACCACGTCCATCCTGAACTCTCATAAGCCAGAGATTCACAGGTCACCTTCGTCACTTCATTCAGGCTTCTATACAAACGTCCTCTATCTTGGCTTTATTTTTATTCATATCTCTTATAATTCCATGACATTTTGTTACATATGCATAGATATGTTTGTCTATCATCTCTTTTATCAGGAGAATGTAAGCTTCACAAGGCAAGAAAATGCTGAATGTGGTTTCTTGCTAGTAAACATTTGTTAAATAAATAAATTAACCTTATTTTCTTCAAATTTGCTTAATATTTTCACTTAACTGCTCTAGAACATTAACTACATTATTGGCTTACAATTAAAAAAATACATGCTGGATGCAGTGGCTGACGCCTATAATCCCAGCGTTTTGGAAGGCAGAGGTGGGAGGATTGCTTGAGCCCAAGAGTTTGAGGCTGCAGTAAGCTAGGGTTATACCATTGCACTCCAGCCTCGGCAACCAAGCAAGTCCCTGTCTCAAAAAAAAAAAAAAAAAAAAAAAAAAAAACTGCACTAAAATAATGGAATGGAACTAGAGGATAGTTTGACCTAAGGTCAGTAGCAACAACGTTCTGTCTAGACGGGGCCCTGAAGTAATTGAGAAAAAGAGAAAAATGTATTTACTTTTATGTTTTTACACTTTAAAATCATATATTTGAAAGATCTATATGAAATACATTATACTGTACATACATTTGGAGACATTTTCTAGAAAAATGTATATACTTTTATGTTTCCTGTTTAAGAAATATGTACTACGCATATATAGAAAACAGGATGAGTTGGCATGAAGAATGCAAATTGGTTTTTAACAGGGCACAGAATTTTCAGTGATACTTTTTCATTGTTCTGCTTCTTTATTTTCAAATATTTTCTTAATGATTAATTGTATTGTTAATCTATTGATAGGAATACTAAAGTTGTTAGTTTCAGCTGTGTTCTACAAACATGTCCAAATCGTTTTGAATATTTTCACAGGGAAAAAACAATAGGATTTCTAAAAAGAGCGGCAGCCCCAAAACAATAGCCCTGCTACACACTGCTCTGCAGTCTACACATCAAGCAGTTTAGGATTTGGACACACACATGACAGTAGCCCTGCTACACACTGCTCTGCAGTCTACACATCAAGCAGTTTAGGATTTGGACACACACATGGCAATAGCCCTGCTACACACTGCTCTGCAGTCTACACATCAAGCAGTTTAGAACTGAACTCACACGTGTCAGAAAGAAGTGAAGTGAATCCTTATGGCTACAACATGGCTGCTAGAAAAGAGTAGTAAGTCCAGCTCTGACACTCCCAAAAAGTCCCAGTAGCATTTTTTAAGTATGGCTTATCTTAGTGAAGAGAGAAAATGTAAATCAGTAGGAGGTGTACAATAGGAATTATAAATCAGTTTCCTAATTGACAGGTATGAACCCAGAATTCACTTCTACTACTCTGCATAATTTTAATTTTAGGTGACCTTATGACCTTATTATATTTTCTTTCCAAGTAAAATATAATGAAAACATTAAGTCTAATGGAACAAGATACTCTTAAGAGTATCTTGATACATTACCCTGAGTTTGCCTTGAAGACTTTAATCATCTCTATCTCTATATAATACCAAGATTTAAACATTTACAACTCACCTTAAATACAGGTGTGTTTATTGTGGCAAATTCCCCCAAAGAAAAGGCAAATTATAAAAGTGGTTATGTATATCGTGATTTTTACCCAGATCAGAAGACATGATTTCAGTGTGCTCAGCAGAGTTACTAAATACATTTATATAGCGTTATAAGCCATAGTCTTCATTTCAAAGTTGGAGAATTAATGAGATTTTTTGTTTTAACATTTACTTTAAAACACATAATGAAACACTTGTTGCTCTTTTTTTTCCCCTAAATTCTCAACCTCAAACCTGGTTATGCACACACACACACACGATCAAGGGAAACTTTTATTGAGTCAGTACACTTGAATGATACGCTATAATTTTCTCCTGCTGCGGTTTCTAATTATTATCTCACTTTTCAGGATACAGGATGGAGTTATTTTCATAGACCCTTCATTTAATTGCATTTACTGAGCACCTACTATACATCAGGGACACATAAGCATAAGCAGAGGGATTTTGTAATAACCGAGACAGAGAAGATCTTTGGTCTCACAAAGCTTATGTCCTAGTACAGAATGATAGTCAAGGAACAAGTAAATCAATATCATTTCAAGTGCTAATGGGAGCTATGCAGAAAATTAAGCATAGACAGTGAGTGCAGGGAGGCAGCTTTTTTTAACTTAGCTAGTCAGGGAAAGCTTCTCAGAGGAGGCAACATTTGAGCAGATTTTAACACTAAGAAAAGCCAAGTGTAAGAAGATCTAGGAAAATAATACTGCAGGTATAAGTAACAGCAAGTGTAAAAGGTCTGTATTGGGAACCAACTTGGCATCTTCAATGAATGGCTAAAAGTTACGGCTGTGGCATGAGGAAGAGAGTGGTAGGAACTGGAATTGGAGAGTTAATCAGGGGTCAGATCATGTAGATACTTTTTTTTAACATGACAAAATTTTGTCAGGAAAATTAAAAAAGAAGAGAGAGAGAAGAGAGAAACAGGGTCTTACTATGTTGCCCAGGCTGGTCTGAAACTACTGGCCTCAAGGTAGCTGAGATTATACCTGCAACTGGCTTACATCACGTAGGCTCTTGTGATTATGTTTAGAATTTAGGATTTCTTTCTTTCTAGATGTGATGATAACTAGTGGAACTTGACTAAGGAGTGGTTTTATATTAATCTGCAGAGCAGTAGAAGCAGGGACACTAAGAAGTAATTAGCCTTACTGAAAGATGATGGTGGTTGGGTGTGGTGCCTGATAATATAATGACAGTGTTTTCAGGTCATTTGCTACTGAAAAGTGTAATACAATATCCGGCCCTGGATATTACGAACCTTATGGCCAGGGGGGTAACCACACCCCCTGCCATAGGGTTGAGTAACACAGACATCATTTGTAACCAGAATAGTGGTTTTAGTGAAGTGACTGGGACAAAAGCTTGAGTGAAAGAGAAAATGAGGGATGAGAAAGTGAGACAATAGGAATTTAAAACTATTAGAAGTTTTGCTGGTAAAGAAAATAAAAAAGCAGCAGGATTGGGGGATGTCAGGATATTGCTCTGTGTTACTTTTTAAGATTAAAGCAATTACACATATTTGTATACTGATGGGAAACAACAAGATGGAAAGAGAAATGATGATGCAGGACAGAAAAAGAATGTGTAGAGGAATATTGTCTTTAAAAGGTGAAAGTCAGTAGGACCCGGTGCATAACTGGCAGGGTTTGCCTTAGCTGGAATATGGACAGTACATCCATTATAACACGATAGAATGCAGTGTGAATCCAAATCCTATTCGTTTAACAGATTTGGTGGAAATCCGGGGTAGCTCTGTTTTCTCAAGAAAGTATTATGTGAGACTATAAGCTGAGATAGAATTAGATATTTTAAGAGATAGAACAAGTTGTTTATTAATCATCTGGTAGAATGGGGAAAAGGTTTGCAGTAGGATTGCCCAAAGTGCTGTGCTCACAAATAGCATGAGAGAAATTGATATGGTTGTATATGAAGGTCCTTGGGTGTAGATACAGAATTTGCAGCTTGGCACATAATTGGAGTTTTAACAGGTAAGTAAGTTAGTCATTTAGAATGCTACTTTTAACTGCCTACTCATCAGCTTAATCAGAAGCCAGACTCCATTGTTAATTTTCTGTGTCATGATAGCTAGACTTATGATGTCTTTCTGCTCAATTTCTTTACGTGTAAAATTAATTATCAATGCTTTATTTGTGGAAGCAAATACAAAATAAAAATTGGCATGCATTAGGATTTCACTGGAAAAAAAACGTATAGTTTTGATTTTGATATCAGATCATCCAGGTTTGACATTCTGGCTTTGTTATTTATCAATTACATGACCATGAACAAAATTACTTATCTTCTGTGAGTCTCATCTTCTTCCATAAAATGTGGATAATAATAATACCTGTATTCAAGAGTTTGATGTTAGAAATAATATAAAAGCAACTAGCAGAGTATGTAGCATGCATCAAATAGTCTCTATGCAATGTTATTAACAGGATGATCATTACTATTAATAAAGGCAATTAAGCAAACTATACATTTAATAAAGGTGCTGATTATTATTGCCTTCCCTCTTTAGGTATTGCAAATGCTGTTTTTAATGGACAAAGCAGTCAAATATTATTCAGAAGCAATGGGAATATTACCAGAGAACTCACCAATATCACGTTTGGTTTCAGAACAAGGGATGCAAATGTAATAATACTGCATGCAGAAAAAGAGCCTGAATTTCTTAATATTAGCATTCAAGATTCCAGATTATTCTTTCAATTGCAAAGTGGCAACAGCTTTTATACTCTAAGTCTGACAAGTTTGCAGTCAGTGAATGACGGCATGTGGCACCAAGTGACTCTTTCCATGACAGACCCACTGGCCCAGACCTCCAGGTGGCAAATGGAAGTGGACAACCAACCACCTTTTGTGACTAGCACAATTGCTACTGGAAGCCTCAACTTTTTGAAGGATAATACAGATATTTACGTGGGTGGCAGAGCTATTGACAATATAAAAGGTCTGCAAGGGTGTCTAAGTACAATAGAAATCGGAGGGATTTATCTCTCTTACTTTGAAAATGTTCGTGGGTTCACTAATAAACCTCAGGAAGAGCAGTTTCTCAAAATCTCTACCAATTCAGTGGTCACTGGCTGTTTGCAGTTAAATGCCTGCAACTCCAACCCCTGTTTGCATGGAGGAAACTGTGAAGACATCTACAGCTCTTATCATTGCTCCTGTCCCTTGGGATGGTCAGGGAAACACTGTGAACTCAACATTGATGAATGCTTTTCAAATCCCTGTATCCATGGCAACTGCTCTGACAGAGTTGCAGCCTACCACTGCAGATGTGAGCCTGGATACACTGGTGTGAACTGTGAAGTGGATATAGACAATTGCCAGAGCCACCAGTGTGCAAATGGAGCCACCTGCATTAGTGATACTAGTGGCTATTCTTGCCTCTGTTTGGGAAATTTTACAGGAAAATTTTGCAGGTGAGCATAAAGTCCATAGGAAGCTTGGTCTTTGGAGCTATTCTCTGCATCACTGTTTTTGTCAAATTGGAAAGCTGTCTCCTCAAGGTACACATATATACTCTGCTGAACAGGGCTGACACTGGTCACTTCCATCACAATTCCGTCATGTCAAGATGGGATCTCACTTGCTGGGATATTCTACAAGTCAGAATGGTAGTGTTTAAATCAGAGTTTCAGCAAAATATTTTCTTAGTCATCTGTGTGAAAATATGTCTCATGAACAGTAGCCCCAGGGTCTGACAGCTTCAAGGCCTCAGGAAACAAATACATTTACAATAAAAGCAAAAGCTAAAATGTCGTATTGTTAGAGAAGGCATGACTTGTATTGGTAAAATAATGTCCTGGGCTATTTCAGGCAGGTAAATATTATAAAATCCCGAAAACACTACATTAAAGTGTACAGCTGACTCTTGAACAATGCAAGGGTTAGCGGTGCTGACGTGCAGTTGAAAAGCCACATTTAACTGTTAACTCTCCCGCAACCTAACAACTATCATCCTGGCTGACCAGAAACCTTAATAACATAGTCGATTAACACATATTTTGCATGTCATATTCTGTATTCTTACCATAAAGCAAGCTAGAGAAAATAAAATGCTATTAAGAAAATCATAAGAAAGAGAAAATATCTTTACTATTCATTAGTGGAAATTGATCGTCATAAAGGTCTTTATCCTCACTGTCTTCATGTTGAGTAGGATGAAGAGGGAGAGAAAGGGTTGCTCTTGCTGTCGCAGTGGTGGCAGCAATGAAAGAAAATCCACACATAAGTGAACCTACACCATTCAAACGTGTCGTTCCAGGGTCAACTGCAATTTCAAAACAGTGAAATTATGATTCTCAGACAAATATAAAATAAACATGTTTCAATGGCTTCGTCATTAAATAATGAGGAAACTAGTAAGATATAAAAGCTAACTCAAAGGACAATTAAAGAATATGTATGTATATGTGTGTGTATATATATGTATATACATATTCTACACACATATTATATATGTATATATTGTATACATATATATGTATGTATATGTGTATGTATGTATATGTATGTATATAATATGTATGTATATATTCTATACATACATATTATATATACCCACACATATACATATATATACACACACATATATATACACATATATATACACAGACACAAACAAGAATGAGTGAATGAACTTATTAATAAATACAAAACTGTTTAATATCCTATAGGGCAAGAAAATTTAGTATCTCTTGCCTATAGAGCAAGAAATTTGAAGTTTTTCATCTTTTCTATAGCGTGATAATCAATGTATGGCTGGCTACAGATAAATTCATTTGCATTTTGATGAACAAGATTTTCATATTAATACTGTTTTCTACAACTTACAGAATTGTAATATTGCTTACCAAAAAAATCGAAGGCATAGATCACTGCAAAAGTGGATAATTCCTAGATGGTCCTTTACGTAAACCCAACACTGCATTGAAAGAATACACGGTGATCTTCTTTCCCCATTTTGAAGTATTTCACAATTTTTTCTACAACTACAAAAGCAGTATTTTAGTTCTTGTAACCACCTCCATTTCAAGCTACATAAACAGATAAGAAAGAGTATTTTTCTTCTAAGTCACATTGCTTCAGTATTTCCATGTAAGAAGTCATTATTGTTTTTACAACTTAGACCACTTTAAATTTACTAAATAATTGAGTCATTAGGGGAGGTGAGAGGGTTATTATTAACAAGTAATACATTCCAGGACTTCGGCAAGAACACCTGGAATGGGTTGGCAGCCTGTAGACATTACACTAACTCAGAGGTGGTACCTTAATTGCATGAATCTCCTAGCAAACATAACATGTAGGCGTACCTATAAGAAGTTGTTCATCTCTCTGTAACAGTTACTGTTGTTCTGAGCCTGAGAAAGCAAGGCACCATTATAGGTGCTAAGTGTTCCCAACAGGTAACCTGCCTGTTTAAAAGCAAGAAGAATTTGGGATCAAAATCAGTGCACTTCACTGTGACTTTTGATGTGTAAAATAAACACATAGGCCCTAGCAACTAGTTCTCCAGAATTTTCTTCTGCCTAATTCATCAAAGTCAAGTTCTCAAAGACTAAAGCCCTCAAAAGTACCTTCTAATGAGATTCAGGAATTGTTTATTAAAACCAAGTTGTATACAAAGCTTCATATTTGCATTGCTAATTGACCTCTTTCAAAGCTGGTTGACATTTTTGGCTCTTTTGAAAAGCCTTTATGATATCTTCTTTGTAAAGTAGAATTGATTAGCTCTTGTGGGAAGAGACACACTTAGCATCGTATAAGCTTGTCTATCCACATTAACGGCAGCACACACAACAGGAACAAAATTCATTTCACATTTCCTGAATATTTATTATTTATCTGAGACCATGCACACATACACAGTGGGTCAAACCCTAAGCAACACTATTAAAATCTTTTTAAACAGCGATCAGGTCATACTACTAGATTTTGTCTTACAGTGAAGTTCAGCTTAGCTTCTAACGCTTGTTCTGCCTTTTATAGGATTCCTTAACATGTAAAGCTTTGTTGCCATACAAGAGAGCCACACTCTGAATTCACGTGCAGGTACCATCATGTGCTATATACAAAGCTCCTGGACAGCATTCGGCTTGCATTCTTCGAAGCTACAAATTATTACATAGGGAGCAGCAAGTCTTGGCAGGGCAACTGGAGTTCAGCTCCAAAAGCCAATGGAGAAATCACATGAGCGCTTGGGTACTAGAGTGCTGTCCTTGCTTTCCTGGCCTTTATAGAGATGCAATTTTCCTCCGGCCTTTGTTGATTTATTAGCAAAGCAGCAGCAAATCTAGTTATAGCAAGTTCTTTTGCAACCTGAAATTTATTGCCACCCCATGACATAGATCTTATCTCACAAATGAAAACTGTGTAGAAATGGAAACTGTAAAGCCATGCTGGTCACAGTATCCTCCAGCAGGAGCCTTTTACTGGAGAAAGTGATTCTTGTATAATGCAGCACAATTAAGCATTTATACCTCCTCCAGCCTGAGTACTTAATTAGCTTGGCATTGACTACATACATGAATTTATCAAAAAAGTTTTCTTGAATGAAATAAACAAGTTGAACAGCTGTGGCTTTTGCTTTTATCTCTCTAGACAGAGCAGATTACCCTCAACAGTCTGTGGGAATGAGAGGACAAATCTCACTTGCTACAATGGAGGCAACTGCACAGAGTTCCAGGCCGAATTAAAATGTATGTGCTGGCCAGGTTTTACTGGAGAACGGTGAGTCACATTAGAGCTTTCTGGAAGAGAATTCTGGGCTAAAGAATGATGGGATTACTCAAAGTTCATTTTCTCTTCTAATTTTTTATCTCAGTTCCCATAGGAAAATCTATGCTGAAATAGAGGTTCAGACAGAGTGAAACAATAAAAAAGAAAAAAAAAATTACAGTTTAGGTCAAAGGAGAAAACATTTTACTAGCTAAGACTTCAAATAGGAAAAAACGTTTTTTAAAAAATGCATAATGTGCTATTTTTCTTTCTTATAAGTACTTCTGAATTCACATCTTTTCTTCTTACTAAAACTCTAATACATGATGCAAATATCATTGCTGTTGAAATAAAATAAAATACAACTAAAAGATTGCCTCATAGAACTGCCTGCAACCCGAAAGTATACCTTATCCATATAATTCAACTTTTCCCAGAGAAATCCTTCAACTCTTCCTTACTTAATACAGGAATTCTTAAAATGGAATTGGTCAATGGCTTCAAGCAATCTGTGACCTGTTGAAAATACAGGAAAACTGGAATATATATTCGACCAGCTAGGGGTAAGGTCAAGAATAGAAAGAATGCATACTGCATAGCTTTTATCAGCTGCTCAAAGGGATCTATGTCCTCAACAGTTATGAACCAGGGCTGTACAGAATACAGATACTATGTAAGCAGGTACTAAATAGTTAACCTTGGTTTTGCAGTGTGCCATGCACCTTACAAATACCATCTCTAATTCTTATAGTTCTGTAAGGACGGTTTTATGATTTTTATTTTGCAAATGTGTAAACTGAGGCTAAGAGGTTAAATGACTTATAAATGGTCAATCCACATATATGCTGCAGTAGGGTCGAGATGCCTTCAAAGCCTCTGCTCTCTATTTGATGTGCTGGCATAACTGTATGAATATAAATCTTTGCTCACCACAATTTTTTTTTTAATGAGAAAGGTGTTCTTCCATCTCATATATCATTCAGGGTGTGACACACTGATCTCTGATCAAACTTCCTACATTGAACAAATTAAATAAACGAAACTCAGACATATTTAACAAAGAGATTTTGACTGAATCAATATTTCCCATAGGCATAGTTGATAAAATAATAGATATGTGAGTGCTCCCTGACAAGTACCCTTTGAATTCATTTGAATTTTCTATTTTTTAGCTGGCTGTTTTGCATCACAAAGATACAGATCTTTTTGCTATTTTTACAAAACCGCAGAGAGTCTAGGGTATGTCTGCATTTTACCTTTCTAACGTTCTTTTTTAGATGCAGCCTGCCTTCCGTGGTTGGTTGTAACTGGCTCAGGCATTCCAAGTCTACATGTACACGGAGGGAGATAGGCTTGAGTCACATTCTGCTTTCTGTTATATCAATTTTTGTCATGCAACTTATTAACTGAGACCATTCAGTTGTCTTCCAATTCTATGTATGTTCAGAATATTGCAAATATTTTCCTGTCATTAATTTTGAGTAATTCAACTATCGTCAGTTGCTGGTTGCTTCCTGGTTGAAGGTCACACTTTCTGCCTAATGCCACAATGCATAGAACTCATCGAAAACCTTGGATTATTTTTCTCTGCTACTCACACATTATCTCTAATTACAGCAAACATTTCTTTGTCCTCTGATGTTTATTAGTTTACAACATTTATATTTGGCATTTAAATTCAAATTATTTTTGAAATGTATAAAGAAAAGAAAGCTTAGAATTTTCCTTCTTTTCTCAGGAGACTTTTCAACTGGAAGAACTTCTGTGGTGCTAGCTATTTCTAAAACGTTGAACCTGTGTTCAGTAGATTCTGTGCTTCCTAAGTCCTTAACCATCCTTAGGTAATTGACTGGATGTTAATGGATTTATTTTTACTTTCCATCCATTAATTAACCTCTAATAAACACTCCAATGATGCTGATAATGCATGTGTATCTATCGTTGACTCTTTAGTTCAACAGAGAAATAGGTGAGAAAGTCATGGAGCAGATAGTGGAAGATAGAAAATATTGGACAATCTCCCATGGTCTAGGAAATGTGATTTCCATTGCATCCAAGAATATTGAAAAGCTATCCTCAAATAAATTGGCTTCTCTCCTGCCTTAGTTAAACGTCCAACTTAATAGTGTCATACTGGCAGGTTTTGAATGATGGATGGTGTAAACACTCTGGCCCACCCAAGACCCAGAATGCTTGGCAGCCTCCTCAAAGTTGTCAAGTTTTGCTCAGATCTAATCAGAGAAGTCTCCCTCCAGCCCAGAAGCGTAAGCCAAAAAAGAAAAACAAAATGTCTCAGCTATGCTTGGGATCCAACGGGATAAGGAGCTGTTTTTCTTGGAAGAAATCTTTGTTTTCCTTTATACCTTGGGCTGGCCTTGCCTCACTACCTCATCCCCTTTCATTTTGAGCCTGGTGATTAGTCTCTGACCCATACGTGCAAGTTTTACCTTTTGGAAGATGAGGGAAAAAATAAGGAAAAATTAAAAATTGTTTACATCAGATTTCAACATTATAAGCTGCACTGTAGAGATCTTGAAGCTAAGATTTTATACAAATTTTCAAAAGTAAAATAACTGCCTTAGTTACTATTCTATCCCAAGTTCCTAAAAAGTGTTTGGTACATGGTATGTGTTAAATAAATATCCACTGAGTGTCTGAATACGTGATTGGTGACTTAATCAATTAATATACAGAAAAACAAATTCTTGGTGGAAATTTGGTTAAAAAAAATGACAGTATCCCAGGAAGAAGAAAAATTCAATTTGCTGGAGAATTGATGTCACTTGTTTTAGAAAATTTAGCTTTTGAAAGTCATTCTACCTAAACATTTCAGAAATTATGCTTGCCTATCAGAACACAGATTTTTTAGCAAGTACAATCTTCTAATTATCTCTGTTTTGCTTTCGTTAGAAAAAAAGGGGAGATTTCCACAGAAAATAATTCAAAATCTCTCAGAATAACCCTTCTCTTTTTCTGTCTCTCTTTGGTGGGCTTTTCCCCTTAGCCTGAGGGCTGTGATGCACGAGGATCCTGATAGCCTGAATGTAGGTCTGCACTGCAGACTACAGATGGCAAAATATAGCCTCTCTCCTTGTGCCCCTAATAAACTGAACATTTACATAAGCTGGCAACCCCACTAATGCTCTTGAGCGTGACACTGGTTATGCATGGCCTACTCTTTCTGGGCTTCTAAATATTTGCATCTATTTTCTCATTCTAATTAATTCCATGTGTATATGTATACACATGTGTACAAATTATCTCCATTAAACCCCAAATGAGTTAAAGAAATTCTAAGGAACATCTCCAACACTATCAAGTATATATAAAGCATGTGTGGATTGGTAGATAACAGCTGTGCTGTTCCAGATAGATACGGCAAAGTCTTTCTTCCCATTTCACAAACAACGTATTCAACAGGGTCCTGGGTTTCTCCTGTTCTGTTTATTTTTAAGGTGCGAAAAGGACATTGATGAGTGTGCCTCTGATCCGTGCGTCAATGGAGGACTGTGCCAGGACTTACTCAACAAATTCCAGTGCCTCTGTGATGTTGCCTTTGCCGGCGAGCGCTGCGAGGTGGACGTAAGCGACCTTTCCTTTTATGTCTCTCTCTTAGTCTGGCAGAATCTCTTTCAGCTTCTTTCTTACCTCATTTTGCGCATGAATGATGAGCCAGTTGTTGAGTGGGGTGAACAGGAAGATTATTAACATATATTTGAACATTCCCAAATGAAAAAAAGCCGTTGAATTTCAAGAAATGCCTTGATTTGTTTTAGATCTCTGGGGAAAAAAGGAAGATAAAAACCATCTTCATAATTAAAATAAATTTCAAGGCTTATTTTAAGCATATCAGAAACCCTTTGTATATAAAATATTTTCCTACTCTACCTTGAAATATGAAAAATTGTTCTTAATATAACTAGAAATATCTCCTTATTAAGTATATTTAGTACAAATATATTATCATTCTTAACACTTCTATATGTCAATAATCACTGCAATTAATAAACCATTTTTTCCCATTCCATTTCTGAGTATACATATTTTCACACTGTAAGTTGCCTCAGTGACTATGATTATATTTTCATTTCTGTTGTGTCATTCTTATCTATTATTTATGACACAAAAATTGAGAATTACAGTCTGGGTGTGGTGGCTCACGCCCATAATCCTGGCACTTTGGGAGGCTGAGGACAGGAGTTCAAGACCAGCCTGGCCAATATGGAGAAACTCTGTCTCTACTAAAAATACAAAAATTAACCAGGAGTAGTGGCGTTTGCCTGTAATCTCAGCTACTCAGGAGGCTGAGGCAGGAGGATTGCTTGAACCCAAGAGGCAGATGTTGCAGTGAGCCACGATCACACCACTGTACTCCAGCTTGGGCAACAGAGCAAGACTCTGTCTCAAAAAAAAAAAAATTAAGAATTACTGATTATATCCATATATGTTTTTATATGAAGCTATTCAGATGAATTGTTGCCAGGTCTCTGATATGTGATACATATGTAAAGAGAAATTAGGAATTTACATCAAGTCCCTAAAAATGTAGAAAAGCTATTTCTGGTATCAATAGTCAAATTATGCCTTGCCAGTATAATTTCTGATTCCATAAAACTCTCTCTAACAAAATTACAAATAATCCTTTCTCATTTCTTTTCCTGCAATACTCTCCCTTTTCCTAACAAACAGAATAATTTTTTTATTAATTGTTTCTAAATTTATGAGCTTGTTGACTTTTCAATCAAATAAACTCATTTCAGTTGCTTTTCAATAAATATTTAATAAAAATAAGAACTGTAGTCTACATGTAAATTTATAATTGTAAAACTTGAATTTTCTTAGAGCTATGGTTTTCTAAGATTTGCAAGTGCATTTATTTTCTTCAAGTATCTTTCTGAAAAAAGTATAAAAACATAGTATACATCATAACCAAAATATATTTAACATTCTGATTTTTAAAAATAAACATATACCTGAAATGATGGATCTATAAATTAATAAGATATGCAAAAATTAATATAGTCTTTATTATAAAGATTACAGAGATCATAAAATAATTGGAAAAAATTCTGTTAATGTTTTTATTCTTTCCACTACTGTGTTATCATTTATGCTAAATATCTTTGTGTAGATTTACTCTTCCAAAGAAGACATTATTTGTGTTCATTTAAAGGAAAAATAGTTTGGTCCTGTGAATTAATTCAGAAAGCAACTAAAATAACAATGGCCCACCAAATGTCATATGATTTGAATATGTGAGGATAATTTATCCATTGGGTGATATCTATTTAGTCCCAATTGTTTTAAGGAAGTTGTTTTTCTGTGGGAATGACCAAGGTAAATTTAAATATACCATTCAAACAAACAAGGACAAAATAATATCCTTGTTATAGAGTATATGTAGCATATAGTATGAAGTAATATACTACAAAAGCAAAGAAAATGTATTTTATCTTGCAATAGTAATAGAAGATTTTTATGGAGCAAATTCACATCCTTTAGAGTAGTGGGAATGATTTCAAACTGGGAACAACAATTTGTGAAGATTTTCCTTTTTACTCATCCATTTTCTTCACATCCAAGGCTGCGTGTGTGATGCTGCTGCTTCAGATGACTTGTTCCAAATTAGATTTGTGACAAAAGACATGGGGAAAAACTTCCCATCAATATTTGCATTCATAAGTATTTGCAATAAGCATAAAATAGATTATAGTCAAAGACCATACGTATAGTTTTCACATTTACTCCCTTCTAGGCATATCTGTACTTATGTACTTACAGGCTGTTCCAAATGTAATATGTTCTCTACCAAATATGGTTAAGAAATATTCACTCACAACTTCTCTGTACAATTCTGATGCCCCTGTTGTCGCTGTAATTGTCAGTTGCTTTTCTGTTTTCCAAATGTCTTGTTGTCATGAGATATCTGACTTTAAAAAATGTCCCTTTTCTTTTTATTCTTCTGTATTTTCAACTGCATGTGTGTGACTATGGCTCTTAGTATTTGCACAGAAAAATAAAACCTTCGTTTCCGTATCTTCTCTTTCTCATCTTCTAATGGTACTTGTATTTGTTTGCCTTGACTATGTCTTGTATGGTAAACTGTCCACCACCCATGCATACACACACAAACAAACACACACACACACACCGCAGAAGTTCTAGTACTGATCTTCCTGAATCGTGATCTCTTTCTGCGAAAATGTCACTGCGAGTAAACCCTGTGGCATCCAAGTCAAAGTCGCATTCTAAAGTTGATTACAACCCTAATTGTTCTTATTGTTGGTTCTAAGGAGGGGCTGTTTTACCTAAATGACAGAAATTTACACTATCTCCTCTGGACCAAGCTTCTAACACATAGCCTATATTTACTTGAATAAAAACGAATTCCATTTTGCTCCATTTTTCATGTTTAACATTCATCTAAACAGGGCCATGTCTCTACTTTTGGCCATGCCTCTTTCTTTGTGTCTGTACATGGCAAGTGGGTTTCATCACTCTGCTTTTTGCAAACTAGAGAAGTAGAGAGAACAGGCACATTTGGAAAAATCCGTGTTTGAGGAGCATGGAGAGACAATTAAGTTCAATTAACACCACTGAGGACTTACTTTGTGCCAGGAACTGTGATAAGCCATTTTTAAATACATTATATTTTCAGTTATCTTTTTTCAATACACGGTCAAGCAAAATTTTTTTACCTTCCAAATTCTTCACTAAATTTTCTTAAAAGATCTTTTGGGGCCGGGCGCGGTCACGCCTATAATCCCAGCACTTTGGGAGGCCAAGGTGGGTGGATCACGAAGTCAAGAGATCGAGACCATCCTGGTCAACAAGGTGAAACCCTGTCCCTACTAAAAAATACAAAAATTAGCTGGGCATGGTGGCGCGTGCCTGTAATCCCAGCTACTCAGGAGGCTGAGGCAGGAGAATTGCTTGAACCCAGGAGGCGGAGGTTGCAGTGAGCCGAGATCGCGTCATTGTACTCCAGCCTGGGTAACAAGAGCGAAACTCCGTCTCAAAAAAGAAAAAAAAAAAATCTAAAAAGATCTTTTGACCATTTCTAGGTTTTAAAATGGAAACTGTTAAGCTTTAATTTTGCAATATTAAAATGAAACTTTTTCTGAAAATGGTGCTGCATAAAATTCGAGTTTAGTGAATTAGGTAGGAAATCAGTGAAGAAATCTGTTTCTCAACCGCCAATATTATTACTAATATAAATTATGTTACTTCTCTGCTTTTTTTTATTCAACAAATATTTAATGTACATCTACTATTTGTCATATTCTATACTAGGTCCTGGGACTAGAACTATGATTTAGACACAAAGCTTGCTCACAGTAAGCTGAAGTTATGGCAAAGAATGTGGGTAAATAAACAGCCTTAGGAAGTAACTAAGTGCCAGCTGTAAGGCAGCATAGGGGAGGGCCATTTTGTTCAGTCTTACAGGTGGATAGAGAAGGTCAAGGCAAGTTTCCTGAAGCCTAAGCTGAGACTTGAGGGAGTCAGGCTGTGGGAGGAGCAATGGCACAGTACGGTGTGTTTCAGGCAGAAGGGGCTGCAGAGGCTGTGCCCTGTGGCAGGTGGTATCGCAGGATGACAGTGCTGAAAGATTGAGCTGTAGAAATAAGCAGGAGCGAGCCCTTATAAGCCTTGGCAGAGACCTTGGTTTTTCATCATAAGAGAAATGGAGAATCCTTGAAGGGCTTCAAATCAGAAAAATGTCATGGTTATACTTGCACTTTACAAAGATCGCTTGGGCTTCTACATACAGAACGGCTTAAAAGAAAGGCAGGACTGGACCCAGAAAGACACAGTTAGGAGGCTGCTGCAGTGATAAAGAAAAAATGAGATTTTGCACTACTATATATAGTTGTAGAGAAGATTTTAAATGTTTGAAGCACGATTGTTTGAGAGAAGCTGTGAGTCTAAGGGGGTGATAAGTTAAAGTTGGTGAATAATATTTTTCATATCTTTGTTGACTGAATAAATGAATAAATATAACATCTGTTGGATATCTAAATACAGTTATTAATCAGTGTGCATATTCCATTCTGGAGTTTAAGAGGCATATCTGGGTGTATATATTTGGGATATATGTATAGATCTATTGAGTTTTATATTCCATTATTTGTCTATGTAATCCATTTGTATTATTTCTTTATTGCTCTAGAATAATAGTACTTCAAGCTTAGCAACTTAAAACACACATTTATTATCTCACAGTTTCTGTGATCAGGAGCCCAGGTACAGCTTAACTAGTTCCTCTGCTCAGGATCTCACAAGACAGCATTCAAGGTGTCAGCCAGAAATGTGGTCTCATCTGAGCTGAACCAAGGAAGGATCCACTTCCGGAGTGAATTCAGGGGTCAAGTTCACTGAGGTTGATGGCAGAAGTAGCCCTCGTCTCCTAGAGGCAGCCCTCAGCTCCTTGCCACTTGGGGCTCCCTAACATGGTTGCTTACTTCCTCAAAGCCAAAAATGGAGGGAGAGATTCCAGCAAAATCGATGTTACCATTTTATGTAACATAATTATGTAATTGTGTACATACACTCACATATATCCCCTCACCTTCATCATAGTTTGTTGGTTAGAAGCAAGTCACAGGTTCTATCTACACTCTAAGGGAGAGGGGCACACAACATGTAATCACCAGGAGGTGGGGAACCATGGAGGTCTACCTTAGGGTATCTGCCAGCCAGGTGCGGTGGCTCACATCTGTAATCTTAACATTTCGGGAGGCCTAAGCAGTAAGATCACTTGAGTACAGGATTTCCAGACCAGCCTAGGCAACATGGTGAAATCATGTTTCTGCAAAAAAAAAATAATAACAATAATTAGCTTGGTATGTGCCTGTAGTGCCAGCTACTAAGGAGGCTGAGGGTGAGGTGAGAGGATCACCTGAGCCTGGGAATCGAGGCTGTCATGAGCCGCGATGGTGCCACTGCACTCCAGCCTGGGCAACAGAGCAACACTCTGTCTCAAAACAAACAAACTAACAAAGTCTGTCTGCCACACCTTCTCTTATCTTATCTTTCTTACTCTCTGTGCTGCATTCTGCACATATTTCCTGTATTTCTCTTTCAAACACTGGCAGTCTACATATAATCCACTGATCGATTTTAAATTTTAAATTACTTTAAAAATTTCTGACATTTGATCATCTTACAAATCAATCTTCTTTTGTTTGTGTCCTGTTTTTTCTCTATAATTGCTACATTTATTTTACTTTCACATAGTTATGAACCTATTTAATAGTCTCTTTCAGACTGTTGTGTTATTTCAAGCTCTCAGAGTGCTCACCCTCCTATTTTTGTTTCTGCTGAATTTTACTCACAACAGAGTTTTTCTTCTTGTGACTACAGCCTTACCTTTAGATTTTGCTAGGAAGCCAGGAGTTGCATTAGTCTAGTGCCTGTTTTTGTGTTCTCAGTTTGGGGATTCCCACATCTGGGTAGTGTAAATTTGGTCTCCATATCCAGTTTAGGTGCAAGCCCTTTATAAATGTGACACAAACTCTCTCCAACTTATTTCTTAACCTGTGCTCTCACAGACACCACTCTCCAGCCACATGGAACTTTGCACTTGCCTTTGAACTTTTCGCAGCTGTCACAGCTCTTCCGTCATGCACTGTCCCTCACCTAACCTGTCATTCCCTTCCTCTCTGCCTGACA
This sequence comes from Aotus nancymaae, assembly GCF_030222135.1. NCBI lineage: Eukaryota > Metazoa > Chordata > Mammalia > Primates > Aotidae > Aotus > Aotus nancymaae. The sequence goes on from NW_026988453.1 coordinate 544,903, forward strand.
TACTTTTGTCCTTCCAGAAATCTCAGATCTTGTATAGACTTTTCTAGAATCCTCTCCCTGATTGCCCCAGGAAAAGCTTACTGCTTTATTCCTGCACTTCTCGTTATTTTGCACTTCTGTTTTAGCACTTATTACTTGTCTAATCATCTATACACGTACACAAAAAACCAGTATCCAATAATAAACCGCTCAAGGCCAGAGGCCATCTGACATACCTAACTCAGCTCTACAAATATCTGTAAAAGAATTATCACCTTACAGTAACATGGGGATCTTGAGAAGTTACATTGCTGCCTTATTTTAATATTTTTACTTTAATAAGGACAAATGCTTATGTACCTAGAATAAAATTTATCACGATATACTTATAGCTAAGTGAGAAAATGCAGGATATTTAACAATACAAATAAGTATTTATTCATAGTGGTATTTGCCACAATGTCAAAATAGTAACAACTATGTCAGCGTGCATTTTTATTTTCTTTTAGCTGTAGCATCATAGTTATAACAGCTGCTTTAAAATCCCTTTCCGTTAATTCCAACACCTTGGTTATCTTGTGATTGGTCTGCATTTATTAAATTTCCTCTTATATATATATGGGTTTCATTTTTCTGTTTCATCTCGTAATTTTGGATTGCATCCTGGTCATGGTAACTTATACAATGCAGAGACTATGAATTATTTTATATTCCTCAGAAAACTATTATTTTATTTTGGCAGGCAGGCAATTAGCTGAATCAAACTTCTAGCTCTGTAGCAGTGCCATCTGTGGTGTGTCACAGCTGCCATCTCTGCTCAGTTATTTTGTCTTTAGCTGGGTGGCTCGGAGTGGACTCTATATGGGCATATTTCAAGGGCTAACCAGAGATTTGAGGAGAAATCATTTTCAGAAGATGAGGCTCCATCTCCGTAGCTCTCTCCTTTCTAAAATTTTTCCTTCACTTTCCAGCTGCTATGGTTCTTCAAGCCTGTAAGATTGCAAATGTCTCTCCTAGTTTTAGGTAACTGGCATGGTATTGAGTAGAGACTGCACTCCAAAAATATGAAAATCACACACTGCCCTCTGCTTTTCTTAGTTCAAGTTCTCTTACAGGTCAATGTATACTTTTGATGATTCTATGAGCGTCCTCAGATTGTTGTTTTTGATATTCTATCTAGATTTTATAGCTGTTATATGCCAAAGGGTCAGTCTAGTAGAAGCTACTTTGTCCACGGAAGTGGAACTGTCGTTTTAAGTAGGTAATCTGAGATTGTATTTGAATAGGTATTTGATCCCAGAACAAGATATATGATTTTCCTTCTGATTTCTGCACTGACCACATCAATTGAGAAGAGCAGGTTTTACTTCTGGGCACTACATTTTGGTGAGAACATTGATGAATGCAAGGGCCTAGAAAAAGGCATTTTAGTTTATTTTAGCAGTTTGTTTGACATGAGCATATTGTGTGATGCTGAAGTTTGGCATGTGAATGATCCTTCACCCAGGTACTGATCATAGTACCTAACAGCTAGATTTTTTTGGAAACAGTGTAAGGCTAAAGAGATATTTTGTCTAGAAAGAGAAATCTTAAGGAAAGCATGAAACTGCCTTCACATATTTGAAACATTATCATGAGAATGAAAAAATTGATTTGTTCTATATTAATACAGAAAGCAGAAATAAGACAAAGGAATAGAATTTATTGAAAGAAGATTTCAAGTCAGCATAAGAGGAGGCAGGTTAACATTAGAAGTACTCAATAACGTAATGGATTTGCACCAACCTGAACTCCCATCCCGGGAAGCATTCCAATAGAATCTGAATGACCGTATTTCAGAAATACTGTAGAGAATACTTGTGTACTGATTGAAAGAGAGCTATGGATTTGACATTCCTTAAGTATCTATGATTAGCTGATTAGCACAACGAATGTATTTTGTATGTATAAAATTTCTCAAGCTTATGGCATGGATTATTCACGATAACAAAATTATGAACTAGGTTGAAAATGACATTTGTGAATTTTAGTTGAGGAGAGATGTAGTATGGAGGGCTAAATAGTTGGCCAAGATCACTGATGCTGTGGAGAAAGGAAGGATTGGGTATGATATATCTAGATTTTTCAGGTCATTAACACGTTAGACCATGTTATAGTAAAGAAATGTTTGAAATTGAGACATTTCCCTAAGAATGTGATATTTTTTAATGCAGTGATTTATTTGCTGCTTTTTCTGAAATTGAAAACCTAACACCATCGATTCCGCCCCATTCAGGGCAAGGATGGGCTGGGCCTGGATGTGTGTCGTGTGCTTCAATGCACTTACAGCCTTTTCTGAGCAACCTTCGAGGTCTGCACTGTTTCACCCTCAGTCATTTCCAAACAGGATCTGCAACAGAATCAAGGCATATCACCAGACAAAAACAAGGCAGCAATTGGGAAAGTTTGTTTAAGTTGTGCAGTTCAAAATTTTGCCTGCTGTTCTAAGACGATGCAGGAAACTCCCTATCCCATTTGTCAGAGAGATTGTGAATGAGAATCTCAGAGTACTCTAGGGCACCGCATAGTCCCTGCATACCTGACCTGTTTTAAAGCTGCAAATTTATAAAAGCCAATCAACATCAGCACTGCATTGATCAAAATGTAGTCTTAGTCTAATGACATTAAAAGTACTTTAAAGAAATATCATGACAAATATAAATTGTCATTATACAGGTCTAGGATCTTAGAGGATGTAGGAGACAAGGCAGAGTCTGCCCTGATTTTGTGACGGAAAAATGAAAGGATGTAAGAGATGAAGGGATCTTACATATCAATTATAGTAATAAATATTCACAGAAACCTTATGAGATAAATATTATAATACCCATCTTACAGATGGAGAAAATGAGGTTTAGAAGGGCTAGTTACCTGGCCCAAGGTCATCCAACAAATAAGGATCACAGCAAGGTTTAGCACCTGGGAGTATTTAATTCCAAGCCACAGGTCATTCTAGGATGCAGCACTATCTTTAGTAACAAATCCTGTAAGTTGATTTCTAAATAAGTTACACATATGTAGAAATGGTTCAGCCATTATAAAAACCTGTATGAAAAAACAGAATTATTATATGATTTGTTAACTATCATATGCTTCATGATTCTGAGTATATAGAAATCAGGATTTCAAAGACGTATCTGCACTCTCACATTTATTTCAGCATTATTCACAATAGCCAATAGATGGAAATGGGCTACATGTTCATTGAAGGATAAATGAATAAAGAAAATACAATGGAATATTATTCAGCCTTAAAAGGAATAAAATTATGACACACGCTACAATAGGAATGAACCGGAAGTACATTATGCTAAGTGAAATTAGCCAATCACAGAAGTACATGTATTGTATGAGTTCACTTATATGCGGTATCTAGAAGAGTCAAACTCCTAGGAGCAGAGAGTAGAATTATGATTGCTAGGAGCTAGGGGGAAGTGGAAATGGGGAGATGTCCTTAAATAAGCGTGTGTGTGTGTGTGTGTGTGTGTGTGTGTGTATTTAAATTATATATAAGTATATACACCCCCAATGTGTACATATGTACTCCCAAAGCACTGGGATTACAGACATGAACCACTGTGCCCAGTCAAGTATAAAATTTTAATTATACAAGGTGAGTAAGTTTTAGAGAAGTGCTGTACAACAATTGTGCCTACAGTTAACAATACTGTATTGTGCACTTGAAATTTTGTTAGTAGGATCTCATGTAAAATGATCTTACCACAATTTTTTTTAAAGTTACTTAAGAGAGAATTTAAAATATTTTAAATTAGTATATAAATATATACACATATGTACTAATTTAGTATACTTATATTAGTATACTAATTATATTAGTATATTAATTATAAGCATATTTGTATATAAATATATACATTAAATATATATATATTTTTTTCGAGACAAGGTCTAGCTCTGTCACCCGGGATAGAGTCCAGTGGTGCAATCACAGCTCACTGTGGCTTCAAACTTTTAGGCTCAGGCAATCCTCCTTCTTCAGCCTCCTAATTAGCTAGGACTACAGCCATGTAGAACTACACCTGGCTAATTTTCTTCTTCTTATTTATTTATTTATTTTAGAGATGAGGTCTCACTGTGTTGCCAAGGCTGGTTTTAAACTCCTGGGCTCAAGCAGTCCTCCTGTCCTGGCCTCCCAAAGTGCTGGGATTACAGGCATAAGCCGCTGTGCCCAGCCAGGTATAAAACTTTAATTATACAAGGTGAGTAAGTTTTAGAGAAGTGCTGTACAACAATTGTGCCTACAGTTAACAATATAGTATTGTGCACTTGAAATTTTGTTAGTAAGATCTCATGTAAAATGATCTTACCACGATTTTTTTTAAAGTTACTTAGAGATTTTTAAATATTTCAGATGGAGGAAAAATAAATAAATTAGAAATTGTTCATAAACGTTATTTTGATGCATTATCAAGCACCAAAATCAGGTCAATTTAGTTCACTAATCTGTTTTCCCTTCATCTTTTCATGTTATTAAGATTTCTGCTTCACCAAGTGTAATCAATGGTCTTCATTTCTTAATGTGAGGTCATTGCTGCAGGCTTCACAGACATCATGCAACATAGGCTTTTACCCTCAAAACACATTTTTTCATGTGTTCTGAATAGAGTGAAAACAGGCAACCCACAGAATGGATCTCCTAGATTATAGGTATAACCAACTACATTGGTTGGTTTGTTAAGCCATGGACAACTGTGGGAAATAACTAGGTTGATGTTTGCCACTGAGTTGACTAGCTAACCAAATCATGCAGCATTTTTGTTAGCTGTCAAATCAATCTCATCATCTACTAAAATCTCCCTAAAATGATCATTGCCTTGCTACGATACTGGACTTACGGAAACCGGTTTTTAAAATAATGCATTTATTCATTCATCACCATTTGTCAAAGGCCTCTTTCAGGCAAAGCTCTGAGCCAGGCATGTAAACAACTAAAATATACACAAAAAAATGTGTTTGTTCTTTCGAAGAACTTAGGTAAGAAAATCAAGTACATAGCTTCATACATAAGAGTTCTCTAATTTTGTAAATCATGAAGATATTTCCACTATGTCTATAATGATATATATTGGTTATGACAAGATTGGCCATTTTGGCCGTATTGTCTTTTATCCAAATTGGAGCATTTTCAAAGTGAAAGAGAGCAACACTATTAATAATTATTCTAGGACAACAGCCTAAATTGATACTGTTCTGGGCAAACTAGGACATATCCTAGTTATTACCCACCCAGGAGAATGCATTAAGTTTCACTTGATTATCTTTAAAATGCAATTGACATCTATCACAGATCATTCAGAAATCAAGTCTACATGTTACAAACCAATTAACTGACAAAAATAACTCAAAGCAAACAATAAAGTTGACTGCATCTTGTTAGTTACCAATTTTCTTAATTTTTCTTATTTTTTACTCAAGGAGAACTTTTGGCATAAGTTCCATCTATTAAAAATAGAGTTGTTAGCCAGGCGTGGTGGCTCACATCTGTAATTCCAGCACTTTGAGAGGCTCACGCCTATAATTCCAGCACTTTGGGAGGTGGATCACAAGGTCAGGAGTTCAAAACCAGCCTGACCAAGATGTTAAAACCTCATCTCTCCTAAAAATACAAAAATTAGCTGGGCGTGGTGACATACACCTACAATCCCAGTTACTCAGGAGGCTGAGGCAGGAGAATTGCTTGAACCCGGGAGGTAGAGGTTGCAGTGAGCCGAGATTGTGCCATTGCACTCCAGCCTGGGTGACAGAGTGAGACTCTGTTTCAAAAAAAAAAATAGAGTTGTCAGCCAAACTGAAAACTGCTAGTATGCAACTGGATACCATGCCATCATCTTGTTTAACATGACATGAAATTAGTTTCTTTTAATTTTTAATTTTAAGAATGGAGTGCATAAATTTTATATAGTGTGGATTTTTTTTTTTCCTTTAATAACATACATTGCCTTTAGGAAATGCAGTTGCAGTTCATTGAATTCATTGTTAAATCTTCTTTTGGGAGAACAAATTGAATAGCATGTAGAAGACTCCAGGAATTTAATATCTGGACAATTTTAAATACCAAGATGACTGACTTGAAATTGATAATTGCTTTAATATTGTTTCTACTTGAAACTTCCATGACTCGTAATACTTATTCATGGATTATATGTGTTTAGATTTCCTAAATTTCTTTAAATTTAAAAGGATTTTTCCTCCTAAAACGTTATAAAGATGATGGCTATTAATTTTTTTCTCATAACTGTAATTACTGAAACGCAGGTTTGTTTTATGTGAACCATAGATATCTTTTGGAGACTAATTATACACAGAAGGAAGCCACATATTAAATATAGCATCCAAATCAAATAGGCTATTTACAATGGAAGTTATTTGATCATTTGGAAATTATATTCATGATTATTTCATTGTCTGGTTGAATTTATTTTAGTTTCACAAATAGCTACAAATGTATGTTACTTCTATCCACTTCCCCTAATATTTCTTTGATAATCCTGTGCTAATAACAACACAGTTATAAAGGAAAGCTGAAGTACTTCTATATTTGTTTTGTTGTTGTTTGTTTTTTCTTTTTTAGGGGAAGGGGAGGGAGAGAGAGAGAGAAGAGAGAGAGAGACAGAGAGAGAGAGACAGAGAGAGAGAGAGGAGAGAGAGAGGAGTTTAGTACTTCTATATTTGTTATTCAAAGTGGCAAAATATGTATTAATGACTGATAAATGAATAATTACTCTAGTTGATACTTTAAAATTCAGGAAAAGATTATATTTTGAAATCAATTTGTTTCCTTGAATTTTTCAATAGCCACCATCATCCTGAGTATGTAGTATATTCTCAATAAACACTACCTAAGTGATTGAGATGATGAGTGAGGTATTTTTGAGGTAATTTTGAAGTGTCAATTTCTAGCTTTGAGAAGTGTGTGTGTGTGTGTGTGTGTGTGAGTGTTTTTATTCAGCCTGTCCCTTAGTTACTGAAATTAAGATGAAAATGATAGTATATACTGTAAGGTTTGTTCTCACCGAGTTTAAAATGAAGAAACTGAGGCCAGCACAAAAAGATCCAATGCGAAGGGTTTATTCAGGCTCCCAGGTGACGTTTTGTGGTCTGACAGGAGGGTCCGGAGAAGTCGCATGAACTCCTCTCAGACATGGGGTTTTATAGGGAGTGAAATAGCTCGATTGGTTTGGGAGAGCAGGGTGTGGGAAAAGCAGAACTACCACTGGGTTTGGTTACAGGGCTTTGTTTGCATACAGGACTTGGCTGCTATTGGCTAGTAAGACTCGACTGCTATTGGCTATTAAGACTCAACTGCTATTGGTCAATAAGACTTGACTGCTATTGGTTAGCAAGAGGCTAGGGTTACAAGACCTTGTTTGCATACTGGGCTCTTTAAGGGAAGGCCAGGCTGTGCAAGCATGGGAGAAGCGAACATGCCCGAGCATGTCTGAGCTTGCCCGAGCTCGTCCGAGCATGTCTGGGCTTTGGGGAAAAAAGGGGGGGTATGTGTGTCTGAGCTTCCGGCGAGGCAACCGGCCTTACATATACTAAGTACAGAAAATTGTCCCATTTCCCTTTCAAATCTACAGGATGAAAAAGGCAAGGCTTGATCATTAGTAACCATTTTCCTGATGATACTATCTTGGGGACAAGTGAGCCACACTCTCCATTAGGAAAACATTTCCATCTGAGAACCCAATGCACAGAAACCCTATTATTCATCTTGAATTAGAATTTGATATAAATTAACCCTTCCCTAAACGAAACCCAGATGCAGTTGAGATCCATAAAGACATAGTCCCATCCGTAACATAATCACATGGACGCAGCCAAGGCCACCAGGAGAGCATCCCTGCAGGTTATATTCAATTTGCCTAAAAATCTTAGTGGTTTGAGAGGAGGAGTGGAATCTCTCTTTGAAGTAAGATAAGTATGGTTGAATTATTGAACATCACGTCCTTTTCTTCCACTTGCTCCAAAGCGAATAAGAGCTGCCCACTGCTGCAATGTTGAAAAGACATTTTAAAGAATATGTTGCTCATTGTTCTTCGATCCTAAAACCCTCATTTTATTCTCCTTTGCCTAGTCGAATACATTTGTTCTCATAATGTTTCAGTAAAGATTTCCTTGCTCACCTCCACCACTCAATCAGCATCTGGAGGGTCTTGTTGCCATACAATCCTAAATACACCTTTATCATAGCATTGTATAATACTACTAATAGTGGCTAATATTTGTGGTGTTCTTAATCTGAGCCAGAAACTATGTTAAGGTCATTATAAGCATTATTTTAATTATTATTCACAAAGTCCCAAGAGTTAAGTAATATTATTTCCTCATTTCATTGAGGAGAACTCAGAATCAGAGAGAGGCTAAGTGCCTTTTCCAAGGCTCTCCAATTCAGAACACGCTTTCAGATCCTGGAGCATCTGCATCTATTACCAATTAGCTATACTGCAAAAGCCTTCATTTGTCTGCCTTATCCTCCATCCTGTGTCTTGTTTATCTTTGTAACTTAAGTACCTGGCAATCATTCCTGGTAGAGCAGTGCTTCACTATGTACCAAAGGAATAAACGAATGGATGAAAGAATGGTATGTGGTATGCACGGAAGAAATTACAACATTTCTGGGGCTTAGGAGAGGGCAGAAAAAGCTTGGTACAGAAGATATTTGATCCAGCTCTTAAAGAATGGGCAGGCATTATCTTAGAAGAACAAAAAGCAACATGCTTTTTCGTATTGTTGATTATTTGCTACCAAATTGTTAATTTAATATAAACCGTTTTTCACTGGAGAAATAAATTCACAAATAAGTTGTATACCTGTCAGCCAACAGATCTTAGAATGTCAGAATGCCCATGTTTTTATTAATAGTGTAAGTGCTACACTGTGTTTATAATTATCCCTTGCTTTTGTTGATTATTAGTTCTTCTTAATATGCATTTTTAGATTTGTGAGAGTAGGGAAACGAAAATGTGGAAAGCAATCATTAAAGCCATAACCTTCCTCAGGGATCATCAAACAAGACTTATAGATATAAGGGAAGAAAGGAAACTTAAGTCACTGGCCCCAAAACATAATCACTGTCAACACAGACATTTGAAGAGGCCCTAAGCAATGAGAGCAGAAATATGCCAAGGAAAAATAGGTGGAACCAGAAGAAAAGGAGGATCTGGGAAAGAGCTAGAATTCACAAGTAGAAAGAGCCCTACAGCAGCCACAGGGGTTTAGGGACATGGATGAAGATTCTGCATTTGCCCCAAAAGTGCCATTAATAACACTAAAGCTTATCATTTTACAAATCTAGTTGTCAGCAAAGCCTTACAACAAATTTTCCAAATGTTCTCTTCTTTCCAAATTCAGTTGAGCATGAAGCGTTTATGCAGTCCACTCCCACCTATTCATTGCCAATTCGTCCTCCCTGTAAGCCACCTTCATCTGCAATAACTGCTCCCCACAGGATAAGCTGACATTCTGGGCTTCTAGGCAGGAAATACAATATTCTGTCCTTTCATAAGCCCCATGACAATGCAGCGTCACTGGGGTCAGTGCCTTCCACGTATCCTCTACAGCCGAAAGAATGTGAGCATCTTCCCAAAGTAACCATTCCATTCATGTGTTTCTTTCTTCAATGCATCTGGCAATGGATAGTATGCAGGGAGAGAAGAAGGAGGCAAGGAATCAGTAAAAGATAATATATAGTTCCTATGATAATACTTTTAAGGAAACTACAATCTAGTTGTCAAGAAACTATGAAACATCCTGAAAACAATTAATCCCTAATTTATGTTACTGAGTCAAAGCACAGTATAAATTCACAGAAGTCTGATCACTATGAGCTATTGCAAGAGGGAAAGTTTTCATGGAGGATACGGAAATTAAACTAGGCCATGACATAGGAGAAAGATTATTTATAGGACAGAAAATGGGAACACATTCAAGAGAGAAAAATGTCACAAGTAAAGTTGTGATAGTGGGAAAAAAGTTTAGATGGAATAAAGAACAGAGACTAGATAGGCCTGATTTTAATAGGCAAAAACTGTCAGGAAATCGTAGGATATAAAAGTGGGTAAGTTAAAAGAAAGATTAGATTATGAATTCCATTGACTAACCTTTTGTAAAAATCAAGCCAGAGAAGAAAGTCATTCCATAATTCTATGATTTAGGAATATGCCATGCATTCTTCTCAGCTATGTCCTACCGGTTTTGATTATATATGGCTACAATTCACATTCTTACTAGAAAGGACCTATATTACTCTGTTTGGACTGCTGTAGCAAAATACCATGCACTGGGTAACTTTTAAACAACAGAAATGTATTGGTACTGGAGGCTGGGAAGTTCAAGATCAAGTGACCAGCAGATTTAGTGTCTGGTGACGACCCACCCATTTCCCCGTTCATAAATGGTATCTTCTCTCTGTGTCTTCACATGACAGAAGGAACAAGACAGTTCTCTGGGACCTCTTCCATAAGGTCACTAATCCCATTCATGAAGGCTCTGCCCTCATGACCTAATCGCTTTCCAAATTCCCCATCTTCTAATGTGGTCACATTGGCGATTAGGTTTCAGTGAATGAAATCTGGGTGGATGTAAATATTCAGACCATGGCAGATCTCACACAAAAATGGTAGCATCTTTCTTTCATGATGAATTTATCAGTAAAAACTCCTGAATTATATTCTAAGACATATTCTTTCATTTTGGAACTCAAAGCAATACAAACTGTTTATTCTTCCAGAATTTTTAAAAATATATAATGTTATGCAGACAGAAAGTTTTTCTTGAGCAGATTTTTTTGGGAGTTTGGTTTGTGAAACTAGCTTATTAAATACACATATTTTTTAGCCCAATTTTTGATTTCTGCTAATTAAAAGCTTTCTCTAGGCATAGTTTTGTTAGTAAGTCTTGCTTTAAGCCCCCACCCCCCCACCTTTTTTTTACTTTATTTGAATCTTCCTAAAGTTCTTAACTGAGGATTTTAATTGAGGGTTTTCAGGCCCGTGATGCTCTCCTATTTCTCTCAAAGGACCAAAGACATGTTTTGGTCTGGGGAGGTTCAGATACAATCAGATTAAGTCTTCCTTCACTAAAAATTGAGCAAATTCCCTGGATCAGCACCACTGAAAAAGAGTCTCTGGGGCAACCGACTGATGTTATTACTCACCATCTTAATGTACATCAAATTAAGGAACTACATTTACTCACTTCGGAAAATTTCTCTGTTGTGCAGATCAATATAAAAGGTGCCTTATGTTGAGCAGTGGGTGGTCTGAATATTTCTGTGATCAGTGCAAACTATTTTCAGAGTTAAAGAAGCCAGAGGTTATGAACGCAGACCCTTACCTGCCTGAGGGGAGTTAGCAGTCCAGTGCACAAGAAAGCTTGCATCAGATGACCAGGATTCTTATGGTGGTTCTTTCAGCCAAGAGTTGTGCCTTCTCTGATGTTAGACCATAATGATCACATTCACTCAACACGCAATGCCTCATTGAGTTCTTACCATCAGTAGCACTGTTATTTCCACTTTACAGATGCTGAAATGAAGGCCCAAAGAAGTGAAGTGACTGACTTGGGGTCACACAGTTCATCTAACCTCAAATCCTCTTTTTTTCCTCCAGTATATAATTCCGGGTTTCTGTTTCCTAGTTTGTAAAGTGCAACACTTGGAGATTGTTTTTAAGCAGACTGTCCTACCAGAAAATTCTAGAAGTCTCAATATTTTAAATTGTAAAATAGGTGTTTAAAAAGAGATGCCATTACATATAGTTTACAAAAACGGAAGTTTAGCATGGGACCAAGTATGTCCAGGGAACTCTGGAATTTCTTAAAGGACAGTTCTAGGGGCAAAGGAGGAATGTAAACGGGAAAGAAATTGTAAAATTTGTTCTGTGGCCCTAATGGGATCCAGAATCTATTTATTTTTACCATTAAGTCCTGTGAACACTAAAGATATTCACAGCTGGCAATATGTAAATTATCCTTATTTGCAGCTTCTTTAGGTTAAAGGTTGTGTGTGTTTGGCTGGTGTAACTGTGTTGCCACTTAATTACCAATATAAATGCTCTCACATTATGGAAACCAATATAAGCCCATCAACTTAAAGATTCATTTACAGAACCCTAAGGAATGACATTGAGCTTCACATTCACCTTGTGAGGTGAGCTGAAAAGGATCAGTTCTGTGTTTAATTGTGCATAATTAGTCTTCTGCTTTGAAACAGAAAGGGAATACTTCACAGGATTCCCACCATGGCTGGGGAAGACAGGCTATACTACTACGAAGCGGAAAATGTGCACCTTTGCAAAAAGGCACTCTGGGATGGAAAGAGCCCGCGATGGGTTAAGAGAGCCGTGAAGGTGATGCGCATGTGCATAAAGGGAAAGCATCTGAGTGGCTGCCTCTTCAGATTCAATGTTCTATGACAGAAGAGTAGGCTGCATTCTGTGTGTTTGCTCTCATGGCACTCAAGCTAGAGAGACGTATAACAAAGACCAATATTGTTGGTCAATTTCCTTTTAAAGACTTGTCCACTGATTTACTCATTCCAGTGATCAGACATTGCAATTCACAAGCCCCTATTACGCTCTCTTGGTTAAAAGTGAGGTCCAGATTGGGCTCGACAGATGAATCTATTCCCCTCTACCTGGCAGACAATCCGAGTTGCACCTGGATACATCAGATCTTACTCATCATTTACATCCAGGAGTGCTGCATTTGTTTCACAATGCCATCTAATTGGTCAGCTCAGTTCAAAAAACTTTCAGCACCTGCAAAACATCATGAACTCTGAAGTTGACAGGAAAAGAAGAAAAAGATGGCATGCTGTTTGAATACTTTTCTCAGTATAGAAATGCACGGGTCTTGAAATTATACATTAAGACAAAAGCGTAGCATGCCATGAACTGCAGGAGTTCATGGCAGAGGACACGCCAATTCGAATTTATGCTACACAAATTTAAAAGTATGTTCTTATAAAAAAATAGTTTGACTTTTCCACATTTTATACATACATAATGTTGTCGTTCTTGATTTTGTACCTGATGGAGTAGCATAAGCTTTTTGCCTTAGACTTTTTTTTTTTTTTTTTTTGAGATAGAGTCTTGCTCTGTCGCCAGGCTAGAGTACAGTGGCACAATCTCGGCTCACTGCAACTTCCACCTCCTGGGTTCAAGCGATTCTCCTGTCGTAGCCTCCCTAGTAGCTGGGACTATAGGCATGTGCCACCATGCCCAGCTAATTTTTGTATTTTTAGTAGAGATGGGGTTTCATCATGTTGGCCAGGATGCTCTTGATCTCTTGACCTTGTGACCCGCTTGCCTCGGCCTCCTGAAGTGCTGGGATTACAGGCATGAGCCACTAAGCCCAGCCTGCCTTAGACTTTTTATAGGCAGAAATGTGCCATTGCAATGAAAGAACTTAGGAGCATTTTATGAACAACTGTATCGCCATCCTCATCAACTGACATTTATTGAATTCAAGCACTATAAGTGATATTGATATACTTTATACATAGTGGAATATATGTATATGTTTTCACATAAATGATTTAAATTATTTTCAGGACACTTCTTCTTTTTTACATTCATCTACAAGGAAATATAAGCTCCTTCATAATGGCTTTGAAACTTAGCGTCTCAAAAGGAGTATAAGAACAACTCCAAAGTTCCCCTATACTCCTGGAAACCTTAAAACCTCTTGGCAATGGGTGACATGTGAAAAACCTCCCTCAGTTTGCCCCTAAATATTTCCCTTTGTCCTAAAAGCATTACAGACTCCTTTAGTGAGTTAGAGGCAAAAGAACCAGTGTGTTTTGAGGGACAAGGTATAAATGCTATGGCTCCCAGAAGGATTAGCTGTCTTTTCTGGAAAATTAGGAAATTGATGTATAATTTTTAATTACACATGAATCTCAAACTTTCCGTCAAAGTCAAATTGTGCTGATGTAGTCAAACCTAATCTAAGCATTGATTCAAGAACCTGCTGATGGAGTGAAAATACATGGAAACTCGTTAACAAGAAGTACAATTATCTACATTTCAGCAAATAACACCAGAGTGCCATGTAATATGCTGAGCTCAGGCACCCTATAGCCAATGCAGGTCTCTTTTTTTCTTCTTCACCGTTAATATTTACAGTTGGAAGCAAAACATGGCTGCAATCTAAGTGCTGCACCTAACAAGGAAGCTGTTGACTTGATAACTTGTTTCCTGACACTGTGAAGCGCTGAAACAGCTACCTTCTTAATCATCGCCCGATGATGTTGTGTTAAAACTGGAGGGGAGCACATGGCTACGTTATACGAGCCACAACCCCAGGAAATTTTCTTCATTGTTGAGTTGTTTTACTCTTGATAGACATACTCGGATGTTAAAAGCATAGGACTGAAAGTTGTGCTTTATGGAGTTTTTTCTTTGTTCTCCTGCTGACTCTTTCAAGGTCTATGCAGACACTGTGTAGAGACAGTTTAGCTCCCGACACCTACTGTGTGCTAAGCGCCTCCCTAGAACTCAAAACAAAACCCTTCCACCCATCAGCCTACTTTATTGAAGTTAGTCTCACATGCAAAGTCCTAAAAAAGCACCAAACAAACATCAGTAATCAGAGAAGCACGATTGGTTACATAAGCACTGCGCATAGTAAGAGACCTGAAATGTACAATAACCATTTTTACTTTTTTTTCAGTCTGTAAATATGCCAACTAAGGGTAATACAGTTGAAATTATGGCGTAGATTTGGGGTTACATTTATATAGTGCTCTATCTAAGGATGCAGCTGTGTGTAATTAAACAAGCCCTGATAATTTGGATTCTAAGCTGCTTACTAGCCGTGTGACTTTGGATGAATCGCTTAAATCATCTTTTAAATTCATGCAATAATCTCTATATCATTAGATTGTGGGGAAAATTAAGAGATGGCATGTACAATGCCAGAAACATATTACATCCTCAGCTTGTAGTTACTTTTTCCATATTCCTGTGTTCCACCTTTTGGTTCTAATGTATTTTACAGGTAATCCCGGTGTAGAAAATGAACCGGATACAGGAAATATTAAATACCTGGATAGAATGCACAAAGAATCAGAGACCTAGCTGTCATATTTGTCATAGAATTAATATATTTACTCTGGGTTCCTGAAACTAGCAAAAGAACCCGAAATGATAGTAGCAAACAAATTTTAGTGAACGAGAACAATGAAACACTTGATAGAAGCCCAACGTCTGAGAACTACTTAAGAATAAAAATGCCTTTTAATATCGCGGTGATTTCTACTCAGGTCCACCTCACAAAGAGGACCCGGTCTGAGTTAAGCTATGTTGTGACTCCCTCTCGCTTGTCAAAGCTGTAGCTCCTCCTCGTGTTGCTAAATCACAGCAGATGGCTTCCTTTTACACCCAGCGCTGTCAATGGAATGTAAATGCATCTCCTCACAACACTGAAAATACTGAGGCTGTGTGTTTAATCTGTGCTGCACAAGCAGAATGACCCTGAAAAGAACACGAGCACTGAGCATGTTTGGAGAATTGGCATCATTCCTTGGAAACAGGATTGGGGAGGATTTTTCAAGCCTAGTGACTAATCATGGTTTTCTTCCTGAGGCTTCTAACTCAGCCATATCCCTGAGGACAAGCAATCTAAATGGTGATTGAATAGAAAAGTTATAGACCCAAGGGAAATATTTTTTTTAAAGGGGCAGTGGGAGTGTTATTTGGGGTATGGGAAAAAGTAGAGAGAGTTATGCTGCACCACAGAATTGAACAGGCTTAGTTTATAGTTTCAACACTCAATTCTACATCTCCTTGGAAGTTAAAAAAAATAACATTTCCCTGTTTCAGATTATTTAAGTCACTAAGAAGAATATTTTCTTAGCAATGATTTCAAAATTCAGAAAAAAATGTAAATAATTCATGTCAAAATGATACCAAATATTAGACAAGAATTATCCAGAAAAGAACCATATTTTGAGAGTATGAATAGCAAATTATAGAAATAAAATATAATCAAGTACATTAGCTAGGTTATCTCATTTTTTTTCTTAAATAGATCTCCAACCTGCTTAGAAAACAGAGAACTTGATCTTCATTTTTATTAAAATAGTCTCCAAAAATTAACCAGTGGCTAAAGGAGAAGAGAACTTGTCATGTAATTTGTCTTTTGAGGCTTTTGTAGGAAAGGAACAGAGTTCTTGTCACTTCTGCTTGCCACCCTTTCTTGGGCAAGGGTCTCAAACTATTATTTCAAAACAAGATGTGGTCATTGTGAATATCATAATTACCCTATATACCGTATGTAACACAGACTTAGAGATCCCAAAGCATAAAATAACCACTTTAGCTTTATTGTATAATTTAATTTTATAATAGGTTATTAAATTATGTGCTAAATTTATACATAAAGATGGAGCAATTTTAGTTCAGCGGTACTTTTAAACTAATAGAAATATGCTGTTAGACTTTATTTCTGTCCCCTCCAAAAATAAATGCTTTAGATTCCTCAATACAAATGGAAACCTAGCCTTTTCTCCAGTTGTGCTTTTGGGCATTTAGGTGAACTGTTAGTAAAGTCATACATAAGGTTTTGGGGCTTATTTTTTTTTAATCTTGCTAACTTTAAAACCTATAGAATTTTACAAAATGGCTTATGAAAGCCTGACTTCTGAAAGAAACTTTTAGTTCTAAAACTAAATACTATTTCAGTAAATCCTCATAATATGAAGGTTTCTATCTTTGCTGGTTGTCAGATTGCTTGGTGTTTTAAGTTGCTCTGAGTTCATAGATTTTAGTAACGTTCACTTGGGATCTGACCAGCCTCTCAGCTTCACAGGATCCATCTCTGTTTAGACATAGCAAGTCTCAAACTATTTTGAAGAGAGAAGGCTGTGCAGTGAAAGCCTTCCCATTAAAGCACAATATGTGTCTTTCATCTTCCACTAGGCAGAGCTCAAAACTGAAATCTGATAATTTGACGTAAACTGACAGTGACAATAGAAATGGCTACTTTTGAGATTATTTAAGAGAAGGTGCAAGGTATAGGCATTCATCAATGAAACACTAAAAGAAAGGTTCTTATTTCTGTTTGCTTTTTAAAATAAGAATAGAGTAAATGGCACAATAGATTATATAAACAAGGACTTCAACGACAAGCTGTCAAAGTTAAAATAATATATTTTACATGGGTGACTTGACGCCACACTTTATCACCTACACGAAGGGAAGCCAATTTGAGTCTGGTCAATAAAATACAGCCTCCAAAGTTGGGCCTGGGGCAAAGCTGACATAGCGTGGCAGAGCCTGGCGATTTGGCATCCACTTCTGCTGAGACACAGCAGGAGTTGGCACTGCTGCCATCTGGGGTATGTCCGACATTTAAGCCCTATTTGATTAATCAACACTTACGCAGGTTGAAGGGACGATGCATTGTCTGCTCTGAGGCAGTTCAGGCTCTAGTAATTTAATGCAGGTCTGAGGCATAAATGGAACTAGTGATTCAAAAGTTGGATTTACTGCAGTCTCACAACTGTTGAAAATTAAAGTACATGTGCTGCAAGTTAGGGGTTAACTAGGGTATCTCATTATAGGAGGCTTTTTTTTTTTCAGAGGTTGGAATCTTTGCTGAATTAGTGAGAGACTTATTTGAATGTAGGCTTGGACCAAATAATTTTCTGATAAATTGGCCATAAATCCTCAGTAAAATAAGCTTGGTGTTCTCGGCATATCTATTGGCTTTTTGATCATTTTTATGGCTTTCCTTTTGCTGGTCAAATTATCCTTATATGCTCCTAAAGCTCCTCTGACAGGGATTAAGTCAACACAAACCAATAGACCTTCATTACTTTGGCAACTGGTTTTGATTTGGGGGCAATAAATATGATGACACAGACTAGATTACCTTTCCTGAAGGGATATGTGATAAGTCGTAGGGATGTCAGGGATTCTGCATTATTTTTTCTACATAACGTGAGAATGAATTAATAGCAGCTTTTAAGTAGCTGAAGAAAGTTGGAAAGAAGAAAGAAGTCTGAATGAAAAGAGAACCAAGGTACAGCTTATAGGTTAAGAACACTGACACCAGTAGATCGTAAGAAATTCCATGAACACCCACTGTGTGTTCAACACCGTGCAAGGCACAGGCAGGCAGGTCAGGGCCAAATATGTAAGGAAAGTAACATGTGATGATCCATTTCTTAGTGTCTAGTAGAGGAGATAAGACCATCAATAGGAGCAAGATTTATTGTACAATTAAAGTATAGAGCAAAGAGAAATAAGCAAGGCCTGGAATAGCCAAGGAATGGATAATGTAAGAAGCAAGATCTGAAAATATGGGGATTGGAGGAACTATTTTCCTTATAAAAATTTTTTTTTTTTTGCCGGGTGCGGTGGCGCACGCCTGTAATCCCAGCACTTTGGGAGGCTGAGGCGGGTGGATCACGAGGTCAAGAGATCGAGACCATCCTGGCCAACATGGTGAAACCCCATCTCTACTAAAAATACAAAAATTAGCTGGGTGTGGTGGCGTGTGCCGGTAGTCCCAGCTACTCGGGAGGCTGAGGCAGGAGAATTGCTTGAACCCAGGAGGCGGAGGTTGCAGTGAGCCAAGATCGCGCCACTGCACTCCAGCCTGGCACCTGGCAACAGAGTGAGACTCTGTCTCAAAAAAAAAAAAAAAAAAAATTTAAATTCTTTTCCAACAATTTGCTTGGAAAAAAAATACAAACTTGAGAATTGGAAAAAAGGTTTCAATTAATGTACGTAAATCCTTAACCCAGATCACCAACTTTTTAACATTTTGCTACCTTTGCTTTATCCCTATGCATATAAATGTATTTTATTTTGTTCAGTGATTAGAAAGTAGATTGCAGATGTCATGACACTTTACAACTAAGTGTCTCCTAGGAAAGACGACTTCGTTCTACGACCACAATGCTAGGATCATCAAGAAATTTAACATCTTCTATGTCATCCATATTCAGATTTCCTAATTGTCCCAATAATGCCCTTTACAGATTTTTTAAATCCAGGATGCAATCAGTTGCATTTAGTCACCAACTGGCATGTCTTTTTAGTATCTTTTTCCTCAAACTGTCCCCTGCCCTTTTAATTATTTTGTCACTGAATATTCTCTTGCTTTTGGAATTCTGTATAAAATCAATTGGCAAATGTATACTTCACCTTCTAAAATTTTTTAGTATGGCAGAAATGGGATTTGAAGAAACTCAAATCTTTTTCCTCACTACAAAATGAAGGTTAGTAGATGACCCGGCAGATACATAAGGGAACTGAAATAATGAGACTGCTATGTTTCAATTAACTGGTATAAGTCATCAGGCTAGGAAAGGATCAGCAGTGAGTACACATGAAATTGTTCGCTCCATCCTGGCCCTCCTGAGAGAGAAGAAATCAGGTTACTTGACATGGTATCCAGATGGGTTATGTGCCCAGTTTTCGGTAAACACTTTCCTGGCACAGAGCTTTCTGCCACTTCCTATTCTAGTTCTTCTCCATTTGTGGCTCAGCATAAGAAGTTACCCTTCTGTAAAGTTTCCCAGGCATGCAGGAAGTGTCCCAGAACCACAGGAATGATTCTTGTTCTCCTTAAAACAATTGGGTCATGGGGATTCCTTCACCCCAGGACACTCTTCTTTACCTCATTTTCCCAGAAACTTCCTTTGAGAAGCTTAGAGATGCCATGAGGTCCACCTTCCTTTCTCTTTGTTTTTCCTTCATACTCACCTCTAAACTAACACCACCCGCATGGAACTGTAATTGTTTATATAGCTGCCCCACCCCCAGACACTACCACTAAATAGTGAATTATTTTAAAGATAGTGGTTGTGCCTTTTACTTGCATGTCCCCAGGATCTACTATGCCATCTGAAACTCTGAAGGCATTCAGTAGTAATTTTGTTGAGTAAGTGAATGAATGCATGAAGAAATGAATGGATGAATTTCACACCAGCAAACTTTCTGGCCATAAAACTCTTCTTATGACTGAAAAGAACTTAATAATGTGTTAAACAGGGCAATCAGTGTTACAAGTGTGTGGGTCAGTAACAGCTGATCAGCCACTTGTGCGAAGGACTGCATTTTACATTATTGGGAAGTTCCAGAGTAACAAAGAGTCATTCCTTACTATAGAATGGGGAGAGACAGAATTTGGCTTAACTCACATTAAACAACAGCTACACATTCATGTGCACATGCTATGCCAGGCAGGCCTACCTACAGCTCTTCTCAAAAACGTGCCGGCCCTGGACATTGCTGTGTAAGAGTCACAGGTGAGGGGAGTTACATGGGCTTCCCTGGAGAGGCTTTGCAAAGTTTGAATAGTGTTTTAAGAAGAGGAGAGGCAGGATTGAATGAACAGCACGTTTCAGGATGGAGAAGTGGTTGGCAGGAGCAGGTGATTCCTCTTTGAAAAGTGGCAGGTAAAGAGCATTTGCTCTGCTGGAACCCCCAGTAGCTAGGCTGCAACTGATGATGACCGTCATGGGGAAATGGGACTCATTAATTAAAGAGCCTCGACTTATAAACTGTTGGATGGGGTGACACGTGCCTGTAATCCCAGCACTTTGGGAGGCCAATGTGGTCAGATTGCTTAAGCCCGGGCGGTCAAGGCTGCAGTGAGCCAAGATCGCGCCCCTGCACTCCAGCCTGGGCAAAAAAGTGAGACCCTGTCTCTAAATAAATAAATAAAATTACCAATGTATATTTGATATGATTAGGTTTGATATAGCTCGTTCCCAGGGCTTCCTAGTCAGGTAAGTAAGGTCATTTTTTCTGTGGAGCTGGATGAAGGACGCAGATTCTGGAGGAAAGAAGAGTGTATAGAGAGTAGATGAATTACCTGGGGAGAAGACAGTTATGCCTTGGACCAGCACTGTGACTGTGGGAATGCAGAAAAGAGAAGTTTGAACAGAATGGTAGGGGAATTGGTTACCAACGGGTCTGGGCACAGTGCAATGAAGAGATAAAAGGGATGTGCCTTGAAAACGAAAAGTGTTTGCAGCTCATAGCGCTGAATGATTCACACGCTCTGAATCTTTAGCCACCACTATTCTCAAATGAAATAAAGAGAAGAAAAGGGAGGAAAGAATGAGTGTCCACACAGCTCTTCTGAGACCCAAATAGGCCAAGCTAACGTCTGGTAGTTCATCTAACAGAGACAAAAGAATAATTCACATGCAGCAAATGATAGCTGGCGGCTGCTGCTTGTTTTTTCACTTTTGTTTTTCATCCTCACTCCCAGCTCCTGATTGTGTCACTTGATAATGTTTCCATTCTAGATATGAGGGGCAGGAAAAGGTAAAAACAAACATGGTTTGTTGTTGATTTCACAAAAAGGAATAATACTCAACCGTATTCATGTCTGGTTGGCTCCTGGGCCATCTTATCCCTTCTCTGCCACACCAAAGTCCACCAGCAGCACCTCAGAGACGGCTCCTCCCCTTGCCGCTTCCATTCCTCTGCTGGACATGTGCTGAGGTTTTTATTAGGTAAAAATCCCAAGAGGAAGAAGCTCTGTGTTGATAAAGTCAATAGCTCATTGCATGCTGCTGGACAAGCTCTTTAAATTTTAACTCCCTTCTGCCAAGTGGCAGTCTGAAGTGTCTCTGTGGAACAGACGCTGTTCCAGGCGCCAGGGAGACAATCGGGAACAAGAAAGGCAAATATCTGCACCCAAATGGAGCTTCCATTACAGTAGGAGACGCACGTAAGCTCTATAGACGTCACATGGTGCTGCGTGCTTGAGAGAATGAAAGCTGATTGCCATCGAAGAGGATAGTCAGGCAAGGTCTCCCCAAGAAGGTGACAGCAAACAGTGACACCCACCTAGTTGAGTTATTAGGAGAATTAAAGTGTATATTGTATTAAAAACATCTGGCAAAACCACTGACACGGGGTCAGAAAAAATGTCTAGCTATTATCTTTCAACAATAAATTTACAAAACATAATGAAATATAACTGCGTTTCAGCTGCTGGGATTTGGTTCTTGTATGAGACAGAGATAATTTTTATTCACAAGGCCATGTGCTCCAAAGAAAACAACGCTATCACTTATACCACCTGCTTATGGAGAGAAAATATGAAAGCAGTGTCCTCAAACTTCTAGCTGCATCTGTGCTTCTGCCGAAAATCTGGTATCCTCAGTAGGTGAGAGGTTGTGAATTGTCTTGATACTTGCTCTGACAGACCAATGCCTGTACCGGCTCCTGCCAGGGATGGTTTGGCTCACCACTCTCCTTCTAGCTAGCATTGTGATTACACGACTTGTTTAATGCAGGAATAAACATGTCTCTTTATGAACAATGTCACAGCACATGTCAAATCTCAGTGTCACTGAGTCTTTTCTGTAAAGGTCTACGGGAGGAAATATGTCATGCTTGGGTTAATGTTAAGAGGCTGGTTGTTTAACCTGGAAATAGAATCCCAAATATATATCCTTAGGTTAGATCAGTTTTTTTTCTCTCTTTGATCTCCAGTGCATCCACAGGACATTTCTGAAGTAGCTGTTGTAGCCTATTCCTTCCTATCGCAGCTATACCATTCTTCCTGGCATGGAAATCATATCAGAAGGTTCCCAGGAAGCATCTTCCAGGCTGTGGTTCCCCAGACTGTCCCATCTCAGCTCAGTTTTTCCTCCCCTGGCTATTGTGCTGACCCCAATCAGCATAGTTCTAAGAAATTGTAATCACGTGGTGAGAATGAATGAGAAAGACGTTATATTGGATTCCTTCTTCTTCCAGCAAGGAACTTCAAACCCTGCTAACTGCAGTCTTACAGCCCTTGGAGGGGGCCATAGCTCACCATTGTTCTGTTCTCAGCAATCCCAGTGGGAGCGTGTCTGTTTTCTGGGAGAAGCAGAGCAGCCAGATGAAGAGGTGGGGCAGTGCCAAGGAGAAAATGGTACTCAGCATGCAGTGCAGATCCCTCCCTCCACTGTTCCCTGCTGTCGGTCTGCTGCTCAAAAGGAAAGGTGCCTGGTGGCTCTCTGATCGCTGTCCTTTCTTCACATTCCTAAGCCTTTTATTTGGTGGAAGGAGCATCTGGCTGGATAGCCTCCTCCTTATCCCAGGATACTCCCCGAGTCCTCTCTTTTGGCTTTTTAATACCTTATTTTCCCCTTATGACTATAAAATGGACAGTATATTTATGGTTGAAAATTGGCTGCTGTAGCAATATTAATTTTAAAAACAGGGTTTTGGCACATATTCAATATTACTATGGAAACGGCCGTTTCTAACAATTCACTGATACGAAATAGTTCAAGGACTGTATCTGTGGTAGAGGTCCGTGTGGGAGGTTTTTACCATCCACCAAGCTGACGATCTGCTCGTTAGAATAATAACTCACAAGAACTGCTCTCCGAAGTTTTATTCCTTTCTTAAAAATGTTAGAGGATAAGCATTCAAGAGATGACTTTATTTTGCATAATATATGTAGATGGGAGACAAATATTCTAACTAGCATTTTAAAGACACAATGTGTTGAAAGTAATTTTCCATGAATCGCTAATTCTCTTCATTGCACATAATGGTCTTACTTGGTTATTTGATGTAGCACTAAATACACACACAGACACGACTAGTTTCAGAAATGCACATATTGAAGCTGGAATGTCACCTGTAATCAATTGGCACATTCAAACATTTTAACTTCCCATCTTAAACTGTCTCCACATACTTCTATGTAACTGATATATATACAACTGAATTCCGGGAAAGACTTGAAGTAATTCACTCCACCATAGTGTTTTCCAGGAGCCAGTTTTTAACCCCAAATATTGTCTCCATTTTTAATCACAAACATACTTCTGTTGGTTTTATAAAACACAGGCATGAGAGAAAGGACCTCAGGGAGGGTGATGGCTGCAGCATCAGTTCTTGAATTTCCTCACTTTAAGTCAGAGCTTTCATGTTTACACCTCCATTCACTTGGAAACGTGAGGTTACATTTTCCAAAAAATCCTGCAACATTTCATAGTTTTTCAGGACTCCTTCTGATATGTTTACTGTTTTCACATTATTTCGAATGCTGTCATCAGCCCTAAATATCGTGAAAGATAGATCCTGATGCTGACAACAGAATTCATCTCGTTTCTTTTATTTCCAGCTCATTTTGTGTTTTCCAAATTAGATGAACTGTCAAGCAATTAGTAACAGCTGGTTCTGATAGACCCAGATTGCACACCCTTCTACCACTGCCACATGAGCACAGTGAGCGTGATAAGCTGAAGCACCTCATTTTCACAAGTTCAGCCCTGAGTGGATGGTAGGAGTTCTGAAATCCAACAGGATCATGAAAATCAATCAGCGGAAGGTCACTCAGGATCATAAACAAGAGCAACCACACGGATCAAAGTTCTCATCCTGTGCGTGTGTCCCATGAGAAACTCTATATCCACTAGACACTATAATTCTCAAAACAATTCTAAGACATGGGAATTATTGCTTCATTTTGTATACTTAGCCTACATATACTATGGAAAAACGGTATATGACCAGAGCTCTTAACCGCTTCATGACACCCAGGAGTGGCAAAAGTAGGGCTGGATCCCAGGCCTTAAATTTGCTCTTTCATTCTTGAGACGTTTCTGAGAGCAGTGGGAAAACAGTGTATGCAGGCTGAGTATACTAAACAAGCAGCGAAACTGGATTCAAACCCCTTTCTATCTGCTTAGCAAGTGCACACTGTCTCCAAGTCCCCTTCAGAAGAAACCAGATAAAATTTCTCCTCTGGGATTAAAAGGAAAAACACATGCCGATGTATGGTTCTAGCACATTCCGGCATACGACAGTCAGGAAAGAAGGTTCAAAATAGGTTTTGAGAGTTTCATAGAACACCATGGCAGAACCTTGCTTGGGTCCTATATAGGCCAGAACCCAGTTAATGTTTCAGAATAAATCCTCTTTGAGGGGAAAAAGTGCAACATCTATTTTATTCTGCAGATACAGAGTTCAAAGTAATCACAGTTTAAATTAATCATACGTACCATATACATTTTTAAAAGATGTTAATATGATAACTGACTAGAGATAGCATGTCGTTTTTTAGAAAAAACAATTTTACATGATATTTATAATTAATCTGGGGTCTGTCTTTTCAGGAAAAGGTTATTCAAAAGTGCAGTGTTAGACACCACCAACCCAAATAGGGCTGGCCTTAAACCTCGTCCTGCACCCGGAGACCTCCATCATCGGTTCATGTGTCCTAGCGGTTTCAATTATCAAAAGATCCATCCTAGTGCTGTATATTTTAAGCACAGTTGAAGAATAGTAGAGGAAAAAAAGCCTTTCAACCATGGGAATTTAAAAGCAAAGGGCCCTCAAGAGGCGATTTCAAAACCCTACTCATTCAGTTCACTCTAAAGCTTAATGACATGCCCTATTTGATACAGTTAGGGGAACTGTTTCATCAAAAACCTTATATGAGGCTGGGAATTGCAATATTAGGTTTTTAGGTTGGCTCCCTTGTCATACTGCAAGGTCCTGAGGGAATTCTAGTTTATCTTTTAAAAGCAAATAGAATTAGGGATAATGATAAATGGGATACTAATGACTACTAATATGTTCATGTATTTGAGAACTTCCTATAGGGTGTGCTTTTTGTATTTTACATTTTTTGTGTTTTATTTGGTCCCATCCTTTGAAGCAGATATTAATATTCCATTTTATAGGTGGTGAAAATGAGTCTCTAAGAGGTGAAATAACTTGCTTGTGTTTGCAGAAGTAATTGGCAGAGCCACGAATCAAACCCAGGTCTCTGCCTCTGAAGACTGACCTCTTAACCACTTCATTACACAGCCAGGACTGGCAGAGGTGGGGCTGGATCCCAGGCCTTGCATTCGCTCTTCTGTTTTTATCATATTTTAAGGACAGCAAAGCAACTGTAGATGAAGAACGTGGTTCCTCAGAAATCACAAAATATGTGAAACAGGTCAGCCTTCTGAATTGGGTTGCTAACAAGGACTCGGGTCCCCACACCCATGAGTCCCTCTTCCTCTCCTGTCGCAACGAAGCAGATGAGAGGATCTAGGAGGCCTCAGTTTACCCAGTGTAATCAATCTCAGGCTGAATGAGAAGAGAAGGGCCCAGAAAAGTTTAGAAAACAGAGAGAAATCAAATGATTTTTCTCTCATATGCATGGGTGTGGACACTCCCAACTCTTTCATCCAGGAACAGCCATTTACTCCAAAAGATGACATGATTTACTGGACAGATTAAGATAAAATCAATATCTAAGAACCAGAGTGTGCATTTTCTAAAGATCATTGGATATCACCCAGGTGTTTTGCTGGTTAGATTTTATCTTCCCTTCTGTGTCTCTGCCTTTTGACCTTTCAAGTCCAACTCTAGGGTTCTGTTCCTCTTTCCCAGGCCAGAATTATCTTTATTTATAAAAGATATTGTAAGGCCGGTCGCCTCATGGGAGCTCGGACACACCCAACCCACTCTGGGAGCTCGGACACACCCAACCCCCCTGCTGGAGCTTGGACACGCCCACCCCCCTCCGCGCCTAGAAACTACATCACCACTCCACGCCTGGCACCAAGCTGTGCACTCAGCACCTCCTAGTCCGCCGTTGGAAAACCCCACCAAAATTCAAAAGAAGCCCTGCCAGAACCTACCCAATAGCATTTTGTCCCGTCCAGGTCCCACTCCCCCTGAGTGGCCCGCTCACCGGAAATCCCACCTACCTGCCAATAGCAGCTTGTCACGTCCACATCCTGCTCTCCCACAATCAATCAAATGCCTCCACTCCCTATAAAACCCCATGTCTGACAGGAGTCTGCGAGACTTCTCCAGCCCCTCCTGTCGGACCACAGAACCTCGCCCAGGAGCCGATTAAATTTCTTTATTCCAATAACCGGCTGTAAGGTCTGTTCTTGCTGAGGATAAAATGAAGAAACTGAGGCCAGCATGAAAATAATCCAATGCAAGGGAATTTATCCAGGTTCCCAGGAGAGGTTCTGCGGTCGGGACAGGAGGGGCCGGAGAAGTCGGACTCCTCTCAGGCATGGGGTTTTATAGGGAGTGTAGGAGTTTGATTGGCTGTGCCCAAGGTGAGTGGGATAAAATGGAGGGGAGTGGGACCCAGATAGGACAAAATAGTAGGCAGGCAGTGGGGCCCAGATAGGGCAAAATAGTATCAGGTAGGTCCTGATGGGGCTTTTTACCGGGCTCCCGGGGGCTGGGGGGGAGGAGGTGTGTCTGAGCTCCCAGCAAGGGAAGGGGGTGTGTCCGAGCTCCCGGCGAGGGGAGGGGGTGTGTCTGAACTCTCCGCGACGCAGCCAGCCTTACACCGGCCTCAGTTGCCTCATTCGAACCTCGCTTGCTTCATTCAAACCTTACAGATATAATCATTTACAAAAGCATGATCATACAGTATGGATGCAGCACTTGCCCTCTAGTTAACATAAACTATTTTTCTGAAAAACTACTGAACTCTATGAAGTTCTATAAGCTTTACTTCAAAACTCCCATCACTGGAGGATGAAAAGTTGTTGTAACCCAGAATTTTTCACAGAAATGTGAAATGGAGATGGGATAGTAAAATTATTTCTAATTATCTAATAGTACTAAAGTCTTGAATGTCTCCGAGCTGCCTAAGACCAGTTTTTCCCACCCTCAACTCATAGTCTTCCTACACAAACCTCAGGTGAAACCAGTTTTTCCTCATGTGAACCCAATTTCAATGAATGACATCCCGATCCACCTGCTCATCTAATGTAGTATCAACATCCATCTTCATCCTTCCTCCCTTCCCCAGTACCCCACACAATCTGACATGGGGTGATGCCGAATTTACCTCAGAAATCTCTCTCAACCAATCTTTCCCTTCAATTCTCACTCCTTTGCTAAATTTAGACCTAGGTAATCTCTCATCATGACTAATAAGATAAACTAACTTCTCTGCCTCCAGTTTCTTCCCCACCTACACTATCTCCCAGCCTCCACCCTGTTACCAGATCTTATCATATCACACTCTTGATTAAATATCTGCGGTGGCTCCTCACTGACTGCAGGAAAAAGTCTGAGATTAGTGGGGCATTCACATTTCTTGACGAGATCCTTCTGCTTTATAGTATTTTCTCTCACCAACTCTTCTCATCTTTTCCCAATTCAAATGTACACATTCTTGGTCAATGTCTTTGGTCACACTGGGTTTCTTACTGTTTCCCTAAATTCTATGGACTTTTATATCTTCTTGCCTTTTATGTTTTGTTTTTGTTTTCTTGAGACAGAGTTTTGCTCCATTGCCCAGGCTGGAGTGCAGTGGCGTAATCTCAGCTTACATCAACCTCCAGCTCTTGGGTTCAAGCGATTCTCCTGCCTCAGCCTCCCAAGTAGCTGGGATCACAGGCAACTGCCACCACACCCAGCTGATTTTTGTATTTATAGTAGTGACAGGATTTCACCATGTTGGCCAGGCTGGTCTCAAACTCCTGACCTCAAGTGATCTACCCGCTTCAGCCTCCCAAAGTGCTGGGATTACAGGCATGAGCCACCTGAGATTGTCTCATTCAAATGAAATTTCCTTCTTGGAGTACTTGAGCATCCACTAATCCTTCAAAGGATAATCATGTCTCTTTCCAATTTTACTCCACCTGTGCCCCAACACAATTAATTCATCACACTGTCATAACGCCTATCTATAATGTATTATGATTATTTGTATATGTGTTTGTGTGTGTCTTCCTCTTCTATCTCCAGAATTTGAGCTCCAGATTCCAAACTTTTATTTGTCTTTGTATTTTTATTTCCTAGCTCAGTAAATGCTCATAGTAAATGGTCAATAAGTATTGTTGAATGAATGCACAAACTAATAAACCACATTTGAGCAAGGCTTATCATGAGTAGATCCAAGACAATACTCTGAAGATATTAGAATATTATATTAATTGTATAATAATTTAAACCTAGACACAGGGAACAAAAAAAAAGAGACTAATGATAGAAAAGATATTTAAGTTTTCTAGGATGTTAAACAAAGATTTCATTTGTAATAGATTGGCTTGGTAATGTGGGGATGAGTCCTAGAGAAAGCTAAATGAGAAGGTAAAAGAGTTTACTCCTGATTTACTCTGACAGAAATATGGCTTTGAAAGAAATCAGTTTCAAAATTCAAACAGTAACTGCTTTCTGTCTTTAATAGTTCTATACAACTCAATCACAGTTTCCTGTTACCCATTGTTAAACTGATGGAGTTCGGGTTTGCTTAAGTGTTTTGCAAACACATTGGAATTAACATTAATCAAACCGTTGTGTAGAAATAACAACTCTTGAGAGCCCAGGATCCAGCTCCCCTTGACGGGGCTCTACCTGCTGCTTTCTTTTGCTAGATGCTTAGATTCAGCATTAAATGTGCCTTTACAACCATTCAACTGCCATGTCGAATCCGAATCAAAGTGATTCCTGTGGAAACCCCCCTTGAGACTAGCACGTCACAGTCCCTCCTCTGTCTCAAGACTTTTTCCCACAAGACCCAACTAATTTAATTTCATCCTTTCCCAGTATAACAAAACAAAACAAAACTGTAAAACAACCATTTCTTCAGTCCCAAATCAGAACTTTTGGCAAGGGAGGAAAGAGATCATGAATAATACATAACTATAGATGTAGAATCATTTTACAAATATAAGTGTGGACTCATCTTTTGCCTTTGTTGCTACGTGAATGATCTCAGTCACTGAGATTAAGAGATTAGGTAAATTTGGTAGACATTTCATGCCGTATTTTCTGACTGTAGACTTTAGATGCTAGAGAGATTATTATTTATAAATGACTTCAGAATAAGAACATCTGACTTTCGTGTAATACCTTGGTCTTTCTACAGTACTGAGTGGTACCAGCTTACTCTGGTTGGTCTTCCTCCCAGGATAGTTTCATTGTCCTGAATATTTATTTGCCTTTGCTGTAGCATTCACATCCCAACGATTTCAATCTTTCCAGTTGGCAGATGGCTTGATCTCGGATGTTTTCACCGCTCTTGGCTCAGTGACCCTCGCCTTGTTACTGATCCTCTTGCTGGCCGTCGTTGCTGCTGTTGTCACCTCCAACAAAAGGGCAACTCAGGGAACCTACAGCCCCAGCCGTCAGGAGAAGGAGGGCTCTCGAGTAGAAATGTGGAACTTGATGCCGCCCCCTGCGATGGAGAGACTGATTTAGGAGCATTGCCTCCCTTCGAGATCGGGATCCACACACTGTGAATGTGACGACTGTTCTTCAGGGGTCTCTGACATGCCTGACGATGTGAATCTGCAACTGGGATTACACTGGAACTACAGGAATGATTCCTTTGACTACCTTAAAGACTTTCACGTGGTTCCACTGACACCACTGTTTTATTGTTATATCAGCCAATCGCAAAATAAGTCTGTGCCGGTGATTTCAGCCTTATAATCAGCAAAAACATCTTCCAGAAAGTAAAGTCTTCTGAGCAAATCTCCAGTGGGTATCACTTAAACTCTTTCCTCTTTTCAATCTGGGGACAACTTTTAGTTTGCCTTTAGGTTTCTGTACTTTCTGTAATTTTTATGTAAACTGCCATATGTTTACACAGAAACTACAGGAAAGAAATTGGCTACATTTCTCACTTCTCCTATCGTGTGGTCCAAGGTTATTGTCGTATACCAGTGATGAGTCATATACTTTTGTCTTTCACTCATGGATACAGAGAAAGCCGTGGGAATGACCTGTGGTTCAAAAAAGTGACCCAACGGCAACAAATAAAAATTGAAATATGGTTGTTCTCCTTTCTGAGTAACTTTTGCATTTTTGTGATACTATGTGTGACCAAAGTAACCTCTAGGAACATTTGAAGAACCTGCTTATGAATTAGATCTTTTAACTAAATCATCTCAAGTTGGTTACATTTTAAAATTATTACTCTTTGTAAAGAGTTGGTTAAGTCAAAATGCTTCCTAGATAGAAATCTAAATGGAGGAAAACTCAGATTCTCAAGTACAAAAAATCAAGTTCTTTTCTTTCAACTGCTGTTAAGTAAATCAGTGCCAAACAGGGACAGTGTCTACAGGTAAGAACTCCAAAGTTAAATGTGTGTACTTTAAGGAGTATGTGTATAAGACTGTGGGATATTGGGATAAAATACTGGGGCTTCTATTTTTATGTTTTTTTCTACAAAGCATCTGGTTATATTTTTATATATGCTTTGAAATGTATGACACATGCTACTGTTGTAGAATACAGATAAAATTTAAGAATAGATGCGTATATATCCTGGGTATACGCTCGACCTGTTGAATGACGTGAACTTATAAATCTGGTCTAGAAGAATCCATCCATCTCAACTACTCAAGGACATCAATTCAGCAAGTTCCCTTCTCTTCGACATCATCAGTTTCCCATTGCACCGGAGCGTACCATTAGCACCAAATTATCATATTTCCCATTGTATAAAATTCTCTCCTGTGGCCCACATCTCCCTCCAATAACTATCTCATTCCTCACACCCCTTCTCAGCAAAATGTCTATAAAGCAGTTTTCTATATTCTCTGTTTCCCTTTCCTTTTCTCTCATTCTGTCTTAAATTTAAACTAATTTGGCTATTCTCATCACCGCTCCATGACCTCTACATGGCCAAACACAATGTCCAGTCCTCAGTTCTCAGCTTACCTGGCCTCTCCGAAGCATTTGAAACAATCGTCATTCCTCCTGAAATGGGACATCCCACACAATGGGACAGATGTTCGTCTTGATTTTCCTCTTACCTCACTGTCCCTCTCCTCTCTATCTCTTTCGATAGTTTCTCTTCATTTCCTTAAACTTTGCTTTATCTTTTTCCGTACTGTTTATGACCACCTGAGAGACTGCGTATTTTTTTCATTCTCAATCTTCTCTATCTAGAATTTAGGTTATATGAGGATAAGAACCATTTTTTTTTACTCCAGTATCTCTCACCTAGAACAGGCCTAACAGTGAAAATACAATAAATATTTTCTGGATAAATGAACAAACAATGAATGAATGGTGCCCAAGTTTGTACCTGCCACCAGAAAAAAACCAGTGAGCCCAAGATCTGTGTGGGCTGTCACTGGATTCCCTAATCGTAAAATTATCATGGCTCTGTAGCCTACCTAATGTCTTCATCTCAGGCTTTTTATCCATATCTAATATTGCTTTAAGTGTAAGGTCAAGAAGAAGGATGTCTCTGGCATCTACATGTGAAGTACTCCATGAGCTGTGTTTATTTTTGCATTCCATTAGATACAACTTCTTAATAGAAGTTCACATGGAAAAGAAAAGAAAACTCATGCTTGAAAAAAGAAGTAGCTGAGTTACACACACACACACACACACACATGCACAATCACAGGATATAAAATGGCCCATCGGTTTAATTAATCTGAGTATCTGCTCTATTTCAGTATCTAGCTTAGAGTTTTGCATAGGAATGTATGTCCAAATACAGGCACAGGTAAGTGTATGCAGATGTGATTAAATGAGTGATTCTTTCCATGTGGACACTCCCAGCACATGGACATTTACAGGCTGCCCCAGCAAGCCAGATCTCTTTATCTTTGAAGAAGCTAAATCTTCAATACCTTATGCCAAGAATGCTTCCAAATTAGCCCCGTGAAGTATCTGTATGAACTATATTTAACAATGTAGACCTCATCTTTGTGGAAAGTGTAGTATCTGCATGATCAATGATGGTGCAGCTTTTAAATCGAGTGCATTTTCAAAATTTGTGTTAGGACTGGTTTCAAAGAGCACAGCAAAACACCACAGCAGTTCCTCTCATGCTCATTTGCAATGTGACCTTGCCACCCCTCCCATCCAGAGGAGGCTGTTTGCCTTCCCCTTGAATCAGAGCTGGCCTTGTGATTTGCTGTGGCTAACAGAATGCCACAGAAATGATGCTGCCCCAGACGCGAGAGGCTTGCAGCTTCTGTTTTTCTCTCTTGGAAGGCGACCCTGAGACTGCCACACTGCAAAGAAGCTTGGAATGAAAATAACATGTCAAAAGAGAGGCCCAGCCATGCCAGGCATCCTTCTGAACCCGGCCTCAGTCTTGCCTGCTGGATGCAATCACTTAGTGACCCATATGAGAACAGCAAAAGAACCACCCGCTCAATCCACAAAATCATGAGAAACAGTCAATTCTTTCAAGCCACTACGGTGTAGAGTGATTTGTTACATAGTAACAGACAAATAAAACACAATCATTCACATCAATGAGGCAACCCAAGGAATATGGCAATATGAGGTACTTCTTTGTCTAATTTCTTTGCTGTTGGAACTGCTGCTCTGGGAACAGGTGGACTATGCAGTATTCATTTGTATGGGAACAATAACTAGTATATTATGAATAAAATATGACACCTATGTGTCAGATTTCTCTCAGGATGGCAAATGAGGGTGAAGAGCTATTTCATGCAAACACAGGTCCAGGCGGCGCTGAGGGTCACAGTCCTTGCAGTGCAGCTGTTTGCAGGCTTTGGACCATGGTGTAAAGTGGACACAGCCGGCCTACTTCCTGCCCGAGGGTGAACCCCGGCCCAAGTCAGCCAGCGTAGAAGGCACACATCTGCTGTGAGTTTACAAGGAGCGACAGGAAGCCTCCTTCAAGTGGACTCTCATGTGACTTCTGTAGTCACAGTGAGTGCAAAGAGAAGCAGGAAATGACAAATGACTGTAACTTAAATCAACTGTCAAGCCTTCCCCTGTTTTCTTCCTAAATTACCTCCGCTCAACAGATCCTCCTATCTGAGACTGAGACAGGTATGGTCCCGAGTCTGGCCCTGTGTAGCCATAATAATTATTATTATTACCAATTAGCACTAGTGGCAGTAATTGAAGAGTAACAGTAATAGGAAATAGAGGTAGAACTAGAAGGCATCGTAGCAATGATAACAGTGATTATAATAATCATGATGAGGGATCCCTTCCCGAGCTCTTGCTGGAGGCCAAGACTATCTTAAGCTCGCTACGCTGCATGCATTCTGTCTTATTAAGACCTCACAACAGCCTTAGAAGGAGGAACTTTTATCTTCATTTCAAGAGTCTCTGCAGACAAAGAAATGTAGGTTTAAATTTCTGAAATGCCCCATCCAGGTGACCTGAGCTTAATCTGAAAAATGGGAATCACACCTCTATTGCACGGGCACATCATGATAACATTGTTGGAAAATGCTTAACTGCAGGTAAGCACACAATACATAGCATCTATTATTATTCAGATAAGATGAAGTGTTAGTGGGACAGATGACAAGCAGCAGTAACATTTAAATTGTTTCCACACTCCCACCTTCTACTTTATCTACCAGACAAACCAAATAGGTAACTACTTTTTTCCTATCCTCCTTCCCATCTGTCTTATAATCTGTTTGTAAAATAAGCAGGTTTTGTGCGGAGAAAGGTAATTTTTTCATGTCATTCCCGTAACTCCGAATTGCCCTATGAAGGTGGTCCCATCCAACTAAAGAATTTAATTCATCTGTAAGAATAAAATTAACTGTACATACCACTGGTATGTCCTCAATAAAATTGTCAGAAATAAATCAAAAGGTCTCAGGTCCCTCAGACCTCCAAACAACTAAAGATACAGATTTTTTTTACTTGTACTTTGTAGAGATGACTTTATTATTATGGTTTTTTGGCCCTGGCTTTTGGAGTTACTCTTTAAACCTCTTTTGTTAGGAAACCACAATCATCTATTTTCATTAATGGCAAGAAATACTGGCCCATGTATCTTGGTTTAAATCATCCTTCTGATAATGATTAGCTAGCCAACTTTCACCTGGTTTCATGCTTGGCAGGGGCATTATCTGGAGCGAATATGACTTTTCAGATTTCATCTTGCTTCCAGCCAAAGTGTAGTTTTCACTGCTGTGCATTGCATCGAATAGTGATGACAAAAAGGCATGGTTCCCATTTAAACCAATTCTCCTATGCTTTGGTACCCCGACTTTGCTTCACATGGTTCCAGAAAACCTGGGAACAGAATCTATCCAATATATTTGGCAGTGCCTGCCTGAGGACAGCTGCTGTAATCACCAGTCACAGGGCCTCCTAGGATGGGAGGCAACAATCTCCCCTTGAAAACTACTCCCAAATCTACATCTTCCAGCTCTAAGCGGAGTGTCTTTTAGAGGAATTCGTGGTTTGCAGCTTGAGCCTCCTGGCTTAAAACTGAGCCTGTTTATGGCTAAAATAAGGCAAACTGAATAGAAGCAAATATAGGTGTTATGAAAAGTCCCCACAGGATAGGAGCTCCAGGACCCCATTTTGACTCAATCCTTCATGTCAAAGATTTGGCTGCATCATGAATTAATTCATTCAGCTACATGCTCAACATCCAGCTTTGTATGGTTGCAAAAACCTTTTACCACATGAGGCAGGTGATCCACAAGGTAATATTTAGGTTAGCTTTCCCATACTTCTAGAATGATTCAAAAACCTTATTTTGCAAGGTCAGTCCCATTTTCTAATGCCCACTTTAAAAAGAAATAGCTCTACGTTTGAATCATTTTGGGATTTTGTCTTTTTTTTTAAATGTAAATAACTAGCACTAACCACCCAGAGTAGGTTTAATTTGAAAATATTTTTGCATAGATAAAAATTTTAGTTAAGCCTAACTTTAGCTTAATTAAAGCTTAAAAATCATAACAAAAGATTTCTTTTATTGGATTTCCAAAGCCATTAGGCTTTTCAGGTCCAGAATATAGATGTCCCCATATGAACCCAGGCTCAAATTTTTCTAAAAGTATTTATTATTTTTCAAATGCATTGATAATTGGTACTCTGATAGACAGAAGGGAAGCCAGAGGGTTCTCTTGGTTGGTGATCTGAATAGTACATGGATTTCAGTTCCACACCCATCCACTGCCAAATACCAATTTAATTCAAATATTGAATCTGCAGTAATCAGACTTAAGTGTCTCAAATTGAAGAAGATCCAAAATCATCAATTTAATAAACTGTCTGAAGCACCTAATGGCCAGAATCAAAGATTCCAACTATGCCAGTTTATTTAGCATTTATCATGTTGATAGAATGAGAGGCATTACCATGGGAGAAAAAAGGATGAAGGATGAAACATTATCCACAACTACACAGGAAAATGTAATATCATCATCCAAATTGACAGAGGGTAACTTAAATGAAATACAAATTAATTCCTCCACTTCTCCCTTGAAGAAACTGGCCACACACACACCCTACTGATAAAATCAAATTTGCTTGTATTTACTAGAGTTCCAGTGAACTTTCAGAGTTCTAGTAACCTTCTGAAAGCATTTCAGTAGATTATCATCTGCCCTCAGAGTTAATAGTCTAGAGATGAGACTATTATAAAAGATAGCGTTGTCAAAATAAATTCATTGTTGCCATGCACAGTTAATTTTAAAGTCTATTTAATAATTATTTTCAATTAATTTAATTAATTAATTTATTTATTTTGAGACAGAGTCTCGCTCTGCCACCCAGACTGGAGTGCAGTGGCATGATCTCAGCTCACTGCAACCTCCACCTCCCGGGTTCAAGCGATTCTCCTGCCTCAGCCTCCCAAGCAGCTGGGATTACAGGTGCACACCACCACACGTGACTAATTTTTGTCTTTTTAGTAGAGATGGGTTTCACCATATTGGGCAGGCTGGTTTCAAACTCCTGACCTCAAGTGGTTCACTTGCCTTAGCCTCTCAAAGTGCTGGGATTACAGGCATGAGCCACTGCAATGGGCCTGCAGCTTATTTTAAAAGGGATGATTAGACCTATTTTCATAGGATATGTCTTTCTGTGTTTTTTTATCAAAAAATAAAAACTAGAGATTATAAAACTTGATGAAAATATTTCAAGATGGCAGATCAATTTATAGTTCAAAACTCAAATTAGATTCTATTAGTGTTTAGGAACAAATTTGGTCAAAGTCAGTCATCTTCCATGAAACCATTGCTGACGAGAGACTAGACAAACAGATATGACATTATTTAATCAATAATATAGATGAAGTAAAAACAGATTTAGGGGATGCTATGATATTTTGTTCACTGCTATAAGTGACATATCAAAAGCTCGTTTCTTAAAGTTAGGTTATGTTCTCCTCAAGACTATAAAGATTGCTGCCTTTAAATGCCAGTTAGGATGTGTACTATAATTGGTAAATTTCTGTCCTCAGATGTGGAATGAGATTTATAATCCAGCCAAATACCATTACTCTCCACAAACAGCTATATTAAAAAACAGGTATTTGTGATCATTGATTATTTGAAGCAATAATTGAATATTTGAAGGCATAAATGTGACCTTTCTGAGCAACTGAATGTGATCAGCACTTAATTCAACCAACTGGGGATTGTAACTTGTATTTTCCACCAAATTTCAGACTGTAACCCTCTTTTGTAGGCTCTGCTATCTTGCTGCTTATTAGTGAAAGACTCCTTAATTCAAAGTCTCATCCAGCATTTCTGAAACTCCAATCTCTACACTGATCTTGCTGAGAAGTATTTTGTTTTACTTATTTTTCTTATTATTATACTTTAAGTTCTAGGGTATATGTGCAGAATGTGCAGGTTTGTTACATAGGTATACACGTGCCATGGTGGTTTGCTGCATCCATCACCCCATCATCTACATTAGATATTTCTCTTAATGCTATCCCTCCCCTATCCTCCCACATCCTGCTATCCCTCCCATAGACCCCCCACCCACTAACAGGCCCCAGTGTGTGATGTTCCCCTCCCTGTGTCCATGTGTTCTCATTGCTCAACACCCACTTGTGAGTGAGAACATGCAGTGTTTGGTTTTCTGTTCTTGTGTCAGTTTGCTGAGAGTGATGGTTTCCAGCTTCATCCATGTCCCTGCAAAGGACATGAACTCATCCTTTTTTATGGCTGCATAGTATTCCGAAATATCAATTAACAACCTCAACTCTCCCCTTTAATGACAATTAGATATGGGGCACCACCCTCTTCCCTCTCAAGGGTGACTCATGTCAGAGAAAAGTGGAAGTTTTTAAACATTGAAGTCTCTTTAGTGCCCTATGATGAGCTGACTTCTGCAAATACCTGTTCTTGTCAGGAACAGTAGCACCGGTAAGTCATCCAGGCTGTGATGGTGGCCTGCAGCGGTTTCCATCAGACACTCCTATTCTCATCAGCTGGACTTTCAGAGGCCGCTGCTGGGCAACAGTAAGGACGTCCTCCTGCATCCTATCAACTCTCCTAAGCCAGTAGCAGCTGCACAGCTCAGCATTGCTCCCTTCACCCAACCTGGATCTTGGAGCTGCCCCTTCTTAATCACCAGGGAGCAATTGTAGGATAACACTGCTCCTGCAACCCTGAGTTTAGCAGGAGACTAGGCCACTGTTACGGTCACACTCACATCTCCTCACAGGCGATGGGTGGTCTCCATTCCAGACCACCCTTTCCAAGTACATTCCCTACTCCCTTGGAGAATTCAAGCCAAGCTCTCCACCCGTTCTTAAGGACGGTCCAATCTCAGGACACACAGACAAGAACCTGGCTAGCACAGGATTCTACCAGATAGGTAAGTACACTTAACTCTAATTAGAACCCTAGAAAGGTATGTGGACAGTGAAAATCTATCTAGCAACAAAAGCCCTGCCCTCTTAGTATACACATCCTCAGGCTGCTTCAGCTATTTTCTCTGGATCAGTGTCAGGTGACCCAGATCACTTTCTCTTATTTCAGCATAATTGCCCTTTGCGACTTGCGAAGAGGAAGTATGACCTAACATTTTCTTTCTCAGTATTACTTATTTTTCAGCACAGATTTTTCTGTTTTGAGCGTAAACTTCATGTCTGAATCATTTTCTTACTACCTTTTCCATCTAAAACTAGGAAGTAAACTAAGCTAGCTTGTGACCTCTGGGCATCTCTCCTAAATTCTGCAACTCTCACCTTCTATCACGTATCAGATCACTGAGGTTAAATTAAACACTACAGCAATCTGATGCTGTCTTTAGAGTCAGTCCCCTCCTTTAACCTTGACTAGGTTGTTTGAAACTGGTGTCAGCAAAGATCTTCTTTTGCTGACAGTTTCAAAGATGCCCAGACCACACGGTGGCTCACGCCTGTAATCTCAGCACTTTGGGAGGCCGAGGCAGGTGGATCACGAGGTCAAGAGATCGAGACCATCCTGGTCAACACGGTGAAACCCTGTCTCTACTAAAAATACAAAAAATTAGCTGGGCATGGTGGCGCCTTCCTGTAATCCCAGCTACTCAGGAGGCTGAGGCTGGAGAATTGCCTGAACCCAGGAGGTGGAGGTTGCGGTGAGCTGAGATCGCGCCATTGCACTCCAGCCTGGGTAACAAAAGCGAAATTCCGTCTCAAAAAAAAAAGATGCCCAGACCTTGAAGGCTTTTAGCACTTGCTTATCCCACATAAGATTGTGCAAAACACACGTTTTTGAATCATTCAAACATATCTCGGACACACAAATCTGATCTTAAAAAAGTACCTATATCCCCTTTGGAACACTACCTCAGCAGTCTAAGAACCACCCCCATCCCCCACAGTGGCCATTGCAGGCCCTGCCCAAGAAAAGTCTGAGCTCAGACCCACCTAACCCTGCACACAACTGGCAGTATTTCTCCACTTGGCCCGGTAGCTTAAGACAAAGGACACAAGCTTTGGGGAGCTTTGTGGCCCCGCCCGTTGCCTGAGAAACCAGAATACTTCCCCCGGACAACTTAGGGCAAGCTCAAATCCCACTGCTACTACTGCAGCTAATACTCCCTTGCAAGTGCAACCTCCTGGCCGAAGACCAGCAAACTCAGACATTTACAGTACCTCTCGGCAGAATAACACTGTGCCCAGGAAGGAGAAAACAGCTGTGTGATCTCAGCTAACACCACTGCCTGAAACACCCTGACTAACCAGAGGTCCTGCATCTCTGTGACAATTTCACTGCTAGTATAACTAGCATTTGAGAGAGCCAGCTCACTAAGCCTGTCTACAACCAAGGAATCTCACAGAGTCTGTGTCACTCCCCTGTGACGCCATCAGAGCCGATGCTGGTATCCAGTGCTGGGAGACTTGCAGACAGGTCGTATCACTGGATCCTTTGCAGACATTCCCAAGCACCAGCCTGGAGTCTGGTGGTTGCACTGGGTGGCTAGACCCAGAAGAGCAATGACAATCACTACAGCCTGGCTCTCAAGAAGGCCCATTCCTAGGCTAAGCGGGAGAACACCACATGAAGGGAATACGTTGTGGGAGAAAAACATCCGAAGAGTAGGCCTTGAGTCCCAGATCTTTCTGCTGGTTGGAAGTTTCTTATAGCAGAGACACAAGTGCAACAGTGGGAGC
This sequence comes from Aotus nancymaae, assembly GCF_030222135.1. Lineage (NCBI taxonomy): Eukaryota > Metazoa > Chordata > Mammalia > Primates > Aotidae > Aotus > Aotus nancymaae. The sequence continues at coordinate 585,226 of NW_026988453.1, forward strand.
GGTAGGGGAGGTCCATACCTCTACCCCAACAGGCAAGCAGCCTCTGTGATCGTGAAGGGTCTTGGAGAAGGGGTCTTTGTTCCCCCCTGGAAGACCACTGCAGACACATCTGGGACTTCTCACTTGGGAATGCAGGGTGGATGCACTTATAGACACCCTTCCTGGAACAATGCAAGTTAATTACACCCCCACAGGAGGAGCATTCCCCAGATTCAGGCCTGCACAAGAGGCAGAGTCACAATCTCTCCCTACTTGGAGTATCAACTTTCCTACAGATGAAAAGAGGTGCCTGTCTGATCTGAATACCCAGCCACTGTGGCAGGAGTGAGACTATAGGGTGGATAGCTTTCCTGCTGGCCTGGCAGGGGAGCTGAGGTAACTCCCACCCTCCACCCTCATAAAACCTCAGCATATCTAATTGAGAGCTCCCCCAGCCACCTTCAACAAGGCTGGGACCTCTGCCCACCATTGGGTATTACATCTACCCACCCGCCTTACCTATAAGCAGTGCCTACTCAGGGATACCTCCCCTATTGACTTGAAGCCTTAATTATCAACTCAGGAAATAAAATAGTGGAGGGAAATTAAATAAATGAAGTGTAAGCCATGAGAGAATGAAATAAACTTCAAGAGATCCCTGCCATTTCCAATTCCATAGGAGACAGTGAATTCACTCACACACTAAGTACATAATTACTACACCTGGGATCAGAAAAGGCCAGTGCACAAAGACTACATATAACTAAGGAACGCATATATAGTCTTCACCCCTAAAAGCACCAAGAATCAAATTAGGCTGAAATAAACTATACAAACTAAAGTCAGATCCTTAAGAGGGAAAAAATAGAAATTAAAAAAAAAACTCAGTCAAATAAAAAAATAAATTCAAGAACAATGAGAAGAAATAGTCTACCCAAATGAGAAGGAACCAGAAAAGTAATTCTAGTAATATGACAAAACAAGATTCTATAACATCCCCAAAAGATGGATCCCCAGCAATGGATCCAAACCAAGAAGAAATCTCTGAAGTACCAGATAAAGAATTCAGAAGGTTGACTATTAGGCTACTCAAGGAGATACCAGAAAAAGGTGAGAATTAACTTAGGGAAATTTAAAAAGTAATCTAGGATATGAATGAAAAATTTTCCAGAGAAATAGTTATCATAAATAAATAAAAATTGGAACTTCTGGAAATGAAAGACACATGTAGGGAAAAACAAAACACAGGGGAAAGTTTCAGCAACAGAATAGAACAAAGAGAAGAAATAATTTCAGAGCTTGAAGTCAAGGCTTTCAAATTAGCATAATCAGACAAAGACAAAAAAATTAACAAAATCTCCAAGAAATATGGGATCATGTAAAATGGCCAACACTAAGAATAACTGGTGTTCCTGAGGGAGAAGAGAAGTCTAAAAGTTTGGAAAATGTATTTGAGAGAATAATTGAGAAAAACTTCCCTGGCCTTGCTAGAGGTCCAAATACAAGAAGCTCAAAGAACTCCTGGGAAATTCCAAAGATCACCACCAAGGCACATAGTCATCAGGCTATCTAGAATGAAGATAAAGAGTAGAACCTTTGGGGCTGTGAGACAAAAGCATCAGGTAATTTATAAAGGCAAACCTATTAGACTAGCAGCAAATTTCTCAACAGAAACTTTATAAGCCAGAAGGCACAAGGGTCCTGTCTTTAGCATCATTAAACAAAATAGCCATCAGAATCTTGTATCCAGTGAAACTAAGCTTCATAAATGAAGGAGAGATAGTCTTTTTCAGACAAACAAATACTGACAGAATTTGCCACTACCAAACGAGCACTACAAGAAATGCTAAAAGGAGTTTTAAATCTTGAAACAAAAGCTCAATATACAACAAAATTTATTTAGGTGCATATATCTCATAGAGCCTAAAAAGCAAAAACGCAATGAAGAAAAACAAAGTATCTAGTTAACAAGTAACATAATGAATTGAACAGTATCTCACATCTTAATATTATCATTAAATGTAAATGGCCTAAATGCTCCACTTGAAAGATACAGAATAGCAAAAAAAAAAAAAAAAAAAAAAAACCTAACCAAATATCTGCTGTCTTCAAGAGACTCACCTGACCCATAAGAAGCTCTCATAACCAAGCTTTTTCTAACTTATCAGATTAGCCACTATTGTTGATTCCTTCTGCAGGTAGCCTGGTTCCTGCTCACGGAAGGCCCAATGATTACCTGGCATAAGGACTCACATAAACCTAAGGTAAGGGGGTGGAAAAAGATATTCCATGCAAATGGAAACCTAAAGCAAGCAGGAATAGCTACTCTTACACCAAACAAAACAGACTTTACAGCAACCACAGTAATAGAAGATAAAGAAGAACATTACATAATAACAAAAGGATTAGTCCAACAGGAAGACATTACAATCCTAAATTTATATGCACCTAACACTGCAGCTCCCAGATTTACGAAACAATTACTACTTGACCTAAGAAATAAGATAGCAGCACAATACCAGTGGGGGATGTCAATACTCCCCTGACAGCACTAGACAGGTCATCAAGACAGAAAGTCAACAAAGAAACAATGGACTTAAACTATACCCTAGAACAAATGGACTTAACAGATATTTATAGAAGAACATTTTTCCCAATAACTGCAGAATATACATTCTTCTCATAAGCACGTGGAGCATTCTCTAAGATAGACCATAAGATAGGCTGCCAAAACACAAGTCTCAATAAATTTAAGAAATCAACATCATATCAAGTATCTTCTCAGATGGCAGTGGAATAAAACTGGAAATCAAAAGAAACCCTCAAAACTATACAAACATATGAAAATTAAATAATTACCTCTTGAATGATTTGGAGGTTAACAATGAAATCAAGTTGAAAATTTAAAAGTTCTTTGAAATGAATGATAATAGTGATGCAACATATCAATACCTCTGAAATACAACCAAAGTGATGCTAAGATGAAAGTGCATATCATTACATGCCTACGTGAAAAAGCTTGAAAGGGCAGAAATAGACAATCTAGGGTCACACCTCCAGGAACTAGAGAAATGAGAACAAAGCAAACCCAAACCCAGCAGAAGAAAGGAAATAACAGAGAACAGAGCAGACCGAATAAAACTGAAACCACAACAACAAAAAATACAAAAGATAAATGAAACGAAAAGCTGGTTCTTTGAAAAGATAAACAAAATTGATAGATAATTAGTGAGATTAACCAAGAAAAGAAGACGGAAAATCCAAATAAGCTCAATAAGAAATGAAATAGGAGATACTACAACTAATACCACAGAAATACAAAAGATCACTCAAGTTGTATATTTCCCGGAACTTATTCATCTCCTGGAATGAGTTGAAATGAGTGAAATATACAATCCTCCTAGATTAAATCAAGGAGAAATAGAAACCCCGAATAGACCAATAACAAGCAGTAAAAATCACATGGTAATAATAATAAAAAAAAATCACCAATGAAAAAACATCCAGGGCCAGATGGATTAACAACTGAATTCTATCAGACATTCAAAGAATTGGTACCAATCCTACTGAAACTATTCCAAAAGATAAAGAGGGAATCCTCTGTAAATCATTCTATGAAGCCAGTATCACCCTAATACCAAAACCAGAAAAGGACATAACAAAAAAAGAAAACCATAGATCAATATCCCTGATGAACATAGATGTAAAAATCCTCACCAAAATACTAACTAACTGAATCCAACAGCATATCAAAAAGATAATACATCATGGTCAAGTGAGTTTCATATCAGGGATGCAGGGATGTTTTAAAATACCCAAGTCGATAAACATGATATATTACATAAACAGAATTAAAAACAAAAACCGTATGATCATCCCAATAGATGCCAAAAAGCATTTGACAAAAAACCCAGCATTCCTTTATGATAAAAAAACCTCAATGAAATAAGCATTGAAAGGACTCACTTCAAAGTAATAAATGCCATATATGACAAACCCACAGTCAACATTATACTGAATGGAAAAAAGTTGAAAGCTTTCCCCCTGAGAACTGGAATAAGACAAGGATGCCCACTTTCCCCACTTCTATTCAACATAGTGCTAGAAGACTTGGTCAGAGCAATCAGACAAGAGAAAGAAATAAAGGGCATCCAAACTGGAAAAGAGGAAGTCAAACTGTCGCCATTCATCAATGATACGATTGTATATCTAGAAAATCCTAGACTCATCCAAAAAGCTCCTAGAACCAATAAACGAATTCAGTAAAGTCTCAGGATACAAAATCAGTGTACGCAAATAAGTAGCACTGCTGTACACCAACATTGACCAAGCTAGAATAAAATTAAGAACTCAATCCCTTTTACAACACCTGCAAAGGAAATAAAATACTTGGGAATATACTTAACCGAGGAGGTGAAAGAGCTCTACAAGGGAAACTATAAAACACTGCTGAAAGAAAACGTAGAAGACACAAATATCCCATGCTCATAGATGGGTAGAATAAATATTGTGCAAATGACTATACTGCCCAAAGCAATCTACAGATTCAGTATAATTCTTATGAAAATACTATCATCTTTCTTCACAGAATTAGAAAAAAACAATCCTAAAATTATTATGGAACCATAAAATAGCCCACATGATTAAAGTAATGCTAAGCAAAAAGAACAAATCTGGAGGCATCGCATTACACAAATTCAAATTATAGTACAAGGCTACAGTTACTAAAGTGGCATGGTACTGGTATAAACATGGCATGTAGACCAATGGAACAAAACAGAAAACCCAGAAATAAAGCCAGATACAGCCAAGTGATCTTCAACAAAGCATACGAAAACATACATCAGGGTAAGGACACCCTATTTAATAAATGCTGCTGGGAAAACTGGCAAGCCATATGCAGAAGAATGAAACTAGATCTTCATCTCTCACCTTATAAAAATATCAACTCAAGTTGAATTAAAAACTTAAATCTAAAACCTGAAACCATAACAATCCTAGAAGATAACATTGGAAAAACTCTTCTGGACATTGGCTTAGGCAAAGAATTCATGACTAAGACTTCAAAAGCAAATGCAACAAAAACAAAAATAAATAAATGGGACCTAATTAAATGAAAAGGTTTCTTCATAGAAAAAGAGATAATCAGCAGAGTAAACAGACAATCCACAGAGTGGGAGAAAATCTTCACAAACTATGTAACCAAGAAAGGACTAATATCCAGAATCTATAAGGAACTCAAACCAATCAGCAAGAAAAAGACAAATAATCCCATCAAAAAGTGGGTGGAGGGTATGAATAGACAATCCTCAAAAGAAGATATACAAACAGCCAAAAAAAATATGAAAAAATGTTCAACTTCACTAATTATCAGGGAAATACAAATTAAAACCACAATGAGATACCATCTTACTCCTGCAAGAATAGCAGTAATTACAGTCAAAAAACAACGGATGTTTGCATGGATGCGGTGAAAAGGAAACACTTTTACACCACTGGTGGGAATGTAAACTAGTACAACCACTGTGGAAAACAGTGTGGAGACTCCTTGAAGAACTAAAAGTAGGACTACCACGTGATCCAGCAGTCCCACTACTGGGTAGCTACCCAAAGGAAAATAAGTCATTATAGGAAATGACATGCACATGCAGGCTTATAGCAGCACAATTTTCAATTGCAAAGATATGGAACCAGCCTGAGTGCCCATCCCAAAGAGTGGATAAAGAAAATTGGGTAGATATACATGGAATACTACTCAGCCATAACAAGGAATGAAGCAATGTCTTTCTCAGTAACTTGGATGGAGCTGGAGGCCATTATTCTAAGTGAAGTAACTCAGGAATGGAAAAACAAATATCATATGTTCTTCCTTCTAAGTGGGAGCTAAGTTATGAGGGATGCAAAGGCATAAGAATGATATAATAGACTTTGGAGACTTGGTGGGGCAAATTTGGGAGGGGAGTGAGGGATAGAAGACCAAATATCAGGTATAGTGTACACTGCTCAGATGAGTACGGGTTCAGTAATGTCTCAACAAAGTTCTGCCATCTTGAACTAGGGGTGTTCTATGCAACTTCAACACCAAGATAAACAAACTTATCCATGTAACCAAAAACCACCTGTACACCCAATATTATTAACGTTAATATTAACAAAAACTTAAAAAATAAAACAAGTTCATATAGTAATACTTCTTCACGTTCATTCTAAGCAGTGGAATTATTCAGTTCACTCATTTCCATGTGTTTTGCCAATCTAAAAGATATTAGAATGATAACATAAACCACAAAACATCTTGCACTTGGTGCCAAGAACAATACAATTAATTGAAATCAGACATATTGTCTAAAATCTTACCTGGGAGAAAAAAATGGCAGTGGCAGAGAAGATTACATGAAACACAGGACACAGAAATTTCTGAAAGAAGTTTATTATCTTGCAAGATTTTTTGTTACCGTCCAGGTCAAAAGAGCAGCAGAACTCGAAAACACACGTTCTGTTGCGGAGGGAGGTAACCATGGATTGAAAAGAGAGGAAAGGAGAAGACAGTTATATAGATACCGGTGACATTTAAAATGTGACAGGATGAGAAAGTTAAAAAAAAAAAAAAAGAAGTTCGCCCTGTAAGCGAGGCCACCCAAGACAAATTACAAAACAAGATGCGACTAATTAGGTTGAAATTCCAACATTGCTCATCATGGTATTCAGAGTATCCACCATATCAAAATAATATAATGATCTGCCTTATAATGTGCCTTAAAATTTGGCCAGGATTCTATTAAATAATTTAAATAGAAATAAAAGAAGTTCATGTATTAATCCTTCTTCACGTTCATTCTAAGCAGGGGAATTTTTGTTTTAAATGACTTCTAAATTCTTTCCTGCCAGATTAACATTTTAAAAACCATTAAATAAATGTGTGGGGCAAACTGAATGTTAGCTGCTCGTATACACTATTCGCTTTGAACTTTAAAATACATAATAATCCTTACTGTTAACACCGTACTTCATTCACTGACAACATTATGTGAAGAAAGAGATTATGATTAGATAAAAAGTATCACATTTAAATTATTCTTCCAGTAAGAGAAACAGACAATATTGACCCTTTGGTTTGTGTAGCTCTTATAAGTGCATATGATACTTCCCTATAATTTAATTCTAGAACCTGTACCCATAATTCATGCACAAATGACTACAGAATTAACTTCCTCCAGGATTTGGAGCTTTAGAAACAATCAGTTCCTGATTACTTGCTTATGTTTCTTTCACATAAGTTTCAGCAGCATAACTTCAGAGTTAGTTTTAATTCAGAGTTTTAATTTTACTATTATTAAACTCAACAGTATTCCTTTTGGCTTTGGTTTTGCATTTCTGATGTGATGTATAGTAAGCCCTTTCCAAAGGAGGGATAATTTATTGATCCTATTCATGGAGAGTCAACAGATCCTTCCAAAGTTCTGCCATCTTGCACTAGTGGTATTCTACGCAATTTCAACACCAAGCTATGGAGTGTCTTCTATGAACCTGAAGTAAGTCAATATGGATAGCAGATTAATTTATGTACATGACAATCAGTTGTTCACTTAATTTTTTCCTCTGATTCCTAACAGAGCAGCTAGGAGCAACAGACACAAATGAAATATTTGAGCTACCTGTGAAACAGGGTTTAGGGAAGGGGCAGATAGGTGAACAGTCACAAATCCATATGGTAACTGTCACAGTAGAAATTATGCCAAGAGGCTATGGAATCTTTACTAAGAATGTGGGGAATAAAGTGCAGTTATAATTATCTGGAGTTGTAGTATTCATCGTGGCATATTCAGAAAACTGCTTGCTTATCCACACTGCCTTTCTGAATTCCATCTTGTCTAAATAATGCCAATATTTTTCTTCAGTCTTTAAATATGTTTATTGTGTAGTCAATCCGAGTTGCCTTATTTTTTCTAGTTTTCAAGTAGCAACATTTTATCATGTGATTTATTTTTAAAAATCATCTTCAGTGGGAGCTATTTGCTGTGGTGGTCCGATGCACTCTGAATTTTAATGTGCACCTAGAGAATGGCTTTGCTTTACTTCTATGGGGGATTCACAGTTGCCACTTGTTGTGGACTATGTTTTATTATAATTTATTAGCTTGGGAGTACTATGCTATGTGCATAATAAACAAAATTTATGTACACTATAATCTACTACAAAACCACATGAAGCAAATGCTCAAGTTTGACTTTTGTATACAAAAATCGTTTTTGTTTTTTCTAGGTTTATTTTTCCATCCAGATCCCTAGGCAGACAAAAGCTTTCTTTGTTATTTTTCTGGGTCAGAGATTGGAATGTTTCTCGTCTCACCTTAATAGACTAGACATTCCATAAAGGTCTTGACACAGAAGTCTTAATTTCTCCTTCACACCTCTTGAGGATCCAATGCTATAGCTGCTGAGTCCTTGGGGGTATTAACTTAATGTTAACTCATAGGAACTATACCCACACTTACCACCTGCCACCTTTTTAGCTCACTGATTTGGCTTTGTTTCCAAGCCTCAATTACTCATTTTGGGAGACATAGCAAAAACTTTAAATATTTTTGGTAAGTTTTATCTAACACTCTTGACCTGATGTTGAAAGTCATTAGATTCTTCCTTGCTAAAAAAAAAAAAAAAAAAAAAAAAAGGCATGATTTACTGGTGACTTTACGAATATAGTTTGTATGGAGTCTGTATGGAGTGAGAGAGAAGAAGGTCAGGAAGCAAAAATTTTGACATGTGCATTAGCCTTCCTAAAGCTACAAGGAAATAGAATGTTTGTAACTAGACTGAATGTCAATGATGAGCTACAAGGAATACATTTTTACCAGAAAATGTAAGAATGAAACCTTCTTTTCAAACTGGGAGAGATTTCTGATACTGTATTAAGTTCATTTTGCACTACTATAAAGAAATAACTGAGGCTGAGTAATGTATAAAGAGAAGAGATTTATTGGGCTCATGGTTCTGCAGGGCGTACAGGAGGCATGGCACCAGCATCTGCTTCAGGTGAGGGCCTCGGGAAGTTTTCAGTCATAATGGAAGGCAAAGAAGGAGCAAAAGAGCAAGAGGGGAGGAAGTCCCAGACTCTGTTTAACAACTAGATCATATATGAACTCACAGAAGAGAATCACTCATTACCATGGAGAAGGCACCAGGCTACTCATAAGGGACTCACCCTCGTGACCTGATCACCTCCCGCTAGCCTCCACCTTCAACGTTGGGTATCACTTTTCAACATAAGATTTTGAGGGGACAAACATCCAAACTATGTCAGATCCCACTCACAAAAGACTAATTGTCATGCTGATTGCACTATCACTATAAACAACAAGAAATTCAGATAGAATATATGAAACATTGGTTTCAGATGTAAGACAACAGAAACCAAGGGCTTTGATCCATGAGAAAAGAGAAACGAGTGAAGTAAGCTCTACAGTTGCATGAGCTCACCACCTAGAAGCAGCAGTTATCAGGCTACAACAATGTGAGGGGGACCCTATCAAAGCCTGGTATTCTCACTGAGCTGAAGAGACAGAGATTGTATTTGAAGAGGCCATGGCAGCTAGAATGTGTGCAGCAGAAGTGTAGAGAGAGGAGAGGTACAGACGTCTACAGAGAGGTCCCACTGATCTACAAATATGTCTGAAGAAACTACTCTAGGTCATAAAGACTTATGAGACAAGAGTGAACAGAACAATTCCCAGATGTCAGAGAGTTTATGTTTTTCATTGAAGGGAAAGACCTCCTAACATGGGAGTACTAAGAAGGGTTTTCCAACAGGTACTGACTCAGTAGAAGGCCTAAGCTAGCTTCACAATAAAGGCCACTCTAGACCCATAGTAATAAAGCTGAAAGCAAGCTTTTAAAGGGTCAATCTCATTTGTAAGGAATTTAACTGCATCCCAGAATAAAATGTCAAGACTATTTAAAGCAATACGATGAAATCTGACATCCCAGAATGTTTGGCATCCCATCAAAACTTACTAGACATGCAAAAAAGCAGGAAAATATGCCCCATAACCAAATTTTAAAAATCAATAGAAACAGGCCCATAAGTAACAGAGATGAGAAAGTTTTCAGACAAGGACCATAAAATGGCTAGGATAAATCTTTGAAGATGATATGAGAAAATACATTGAAGAAACGTGTGCACGCACGCACACACACACACACACACAGATCAAGTTTCAGGAGAAAAAAGTATAACGTATGACATTAAAAAATATACTGGATATGGTTAATCAATGATCATGAGAAACTGAAAAGTAGCAAAGAGAAAGACACTATTTATAAGGAACAAAGGTATGAATTACAGCAGATTTCTTGTCAAAATCTATGCAGGCCAGAAGACTATAGAATGAAAATATTAAAGCACTGAAAGAAAAAAAACCATTAACCTGTAAAAAAAAATTAAAAATAAATGCAAAAAATAATTTTCAAAATAACAGAAATGGAGAGAATTTATTACCAGCAAATTTGCACTACAAGAGACAGTAAAGACTGTTCTTCAGGTATAAAGAGAAATGATGCATATGCAAATACACATCTATAGAAAGGGTACAGAATGCTAGAAATGGTCATTGTGTGGGTAAATACGAAAGACACTCTTTTCATTTATTAATATCTTTAAAGGTAACTGTTTCAAACAATTTTCAAAAAAATAATGTATTTTAAAATTTACAAGATATTCAAATATACACGACAAGAATACCAAGGACAGATTAGAGAACTGGATGTGTATCACCATCAGGTTTTTACACTGTATATGAAGTGATATGTTTTTAAAGGTAAATCATGATAAGTTAATGACATGTATTTTAAACCTGAGAGCAAACACTGAATAAAATTTTAAAGAACAATATAATGTAAGCCACAGTGATGACAAAGTGTAATCATCAGAATCATTCGATTAATCCAAAAGAGGCAGATGATTGGAGAAAATAAATAAATAATAAATGGAACAAATAGAAGTATGGTGAATTTATTCCAATGCTTGTCAATAATTACATACAATGTGAAAGATCTAAACAACGCAAGTGAAAGCAAAGGTCATCAGGTTGGACAAAAAAGAAAAACTCAGTGAAATTCCGTATACGAAAAAACCTTCTTTAAATAGAATGACACAAATTGCTTGAATGTAAAAAGGCAGAACATCGTATGCCATGCAAACACAATCAAAATAAGAGTGGTGCTGGCTACAATTACATTAGAAAAAAATATTTTTAAAACAAGGAATATTACCTAGGATAAAGATGAAAATTTCATAGTGATAAACAGGAATATTTATCAATTAGGATAAAATCAAAGGTGTGAACAGGCTTAATAATAGAACTTTGAGATTTATAGAGCAAAAACTGATAGAGCTCAAAGGAGAAACAAAATTTTAGTTGGAAATTTCAACACTGCTCTCAACCAATAGAATATGTAGACAAAAAAATAAAAATGATAAAAATGACTTGAACAACATTTTCAATCAGACGTCATTATTTATAGAACACAAAAGGATATATATACTTTTTTCAAATGCACACAAATATTCACCATAAAACAAGCCTTAATACATTTAAAAGGATTTAAATATGCATATTATGTTCTTTTACAATCTTATTAAATTAACAAATTAATAACAGAAAGACATTTGAAAAAAATCTCCAAACGATAGGAAAGTAAACAACACCCTTCTAAATAACCCGTAAGTCAAAGAAGAAATTTTAAAAGAACATATAAAGTATTTTGAACTGGCAAAAGAAGAAAGATTAAATATCAGTATCTCCTTAAGACAAAAGAAAAAGAAAATATTAAACCTAAAATAACCAGAAGCAAGGAAAGCAAAATGATAAGCTCCTAGGAGAGTGAGTGAAAGTGACTGCTTAGTGAATACAAAGTGTTTCTTGGGGGTGATGAAAATATTTTGGAACTAAATAGAGGTGATGTTTGTACAACACCCCCAATGTACTAAATACCACTGAATTGCACACTCTAACATGGTTAGTTTATATGCTAAGTAAATTTTACCTCAATAAAACAAAATAAGAATATAAATAAGTGATCAAGAAACTGATTTAAAAATGGAGAAAATCAATGAAACTCAAAGCTAGACTCAAATTAATATCAAAATAAAAGAGGGAAGACAGTCACAGGCCCAACAGATATTAAAAGAATAGTGAGATCATATTTTTAACAACTTAATGCAAATACATTTTAAAATTTAAATTAGACAAATTTCTTGATAAATATGAATTATCAAAGCTTACCTGAAAGTAAAGAGATGAGCAGAAGAGTCCTATATCTGCTAAGAAACTTTTCATAGCTCAAAAGTTTCCCTTAAAGAAAACTCCATGCCCAGATGGCTTCACTGTTGAGCTATCCCAAACACTTAATGGAAAAATAATACTAATTCTACACAAAATAGTTCAGAAACTAAAAGAGAAGAGAAATTTTCCAACTCATTCTATGAGATTTAGGTTAGCTCTGATACTAAAATTGTAAAGGCACCAAAGACAATTACACACCGATATTTCTCATGAAAGCAGACACCTAAATTCTTAACAATATACCAGGAAACTGAATCCAGCAATATATTTTTTAAAATAATACACTATGATTAAGTTCAATTGATCCTAAGAGTACAAGTTTACATTAACATTCAAAAGTCAAGTGACATTCTGGATAGGTAACAATTTTATAGAAAACAGAAAGCATAAATGATTAAAATAAAACGGATAGACATTCTCAAATTAAAAATCTTTTTGTAAAGACACCGTGAAGAAGATGAAAAGGCAAGCAATAAACTAGAGAAAAGGTTTGTAAAACATGGATCAGAGACTTTTATCCAGAATATATATTTTTTTTTTTTTTTTTTTTTTTTTTTTTGAGACGGAGTTTTGCTCTTGTTACCCAGGCTGGAGTGCAATGGCGCGATCTCGGCTCACCGCAACCTCCGCCTCCTGGGTTCAGGCAATTCTCCTGCCTCAGCCTCCTGAGTAGCTGGGATTACAGGCACACGCCACCGTGCCCAGTTAATTTTTTTTTGTATTAGTAGAGACGGGGTTTCACTATGTTGACCAGGATGGTCTCGATCTCTTGACCTCGTGATCCACCCGCCTCGGCCTCCCAAAGTGCTGGGATTACAGGCTTGAGCCACCGCGCCCGGCCAGAATATATTTTTTTAAAAATCCAAATTTTTACAAGTCAGTAATAAGAGAAACAACTCAATACAAAATGCACAAAATAGTTGAATATACTCTTCTCCAAAGAAGATCTATGAATTGCCAATAAGCACATGAAAAAATTCTCACAATCTTTGGTCATAAGAAAAATAAAAATTAAAACCCAAATGAGGTGCTACCACACACAAACCAGAATGGCTGAAATTAATATCATTGACAATATCACTATGCTAAGTGAAAAAATTCAATGTAAAATTCTTGAAAAGGCAAAACTATAGTAAAAGCATATCAGTGAGAGCCCAGGATTAGGATTGAGAGGAGAGGCAGCCGTGAAAGAGCACAAAGCCACTTTTGAGGGCGAGGAAGTGTTCTGAGTCTTGATGTGGTGGTGGTTGCATGACTATGTATTTGTCAGAATTCACTGAATTCTAGTTTTGAAATGGGTGCATTGTGATAAATGTAAATTACATTTTAATAAAGCTAATTTGAAAAAATATGAAAGTGGCACCTTGAAAGGAAAAGAATCTTCACATAAAACAGTATTTGAGGGTGTCAGGAAAGCAACTTAATAATCCCATAAAAATCTTGAAATCAAAATACCCAAGGACTTTTAGTTCACCTTATAATTGCATATTAAAAATTAATTTTGAGATCCATGACAATCCCCAAAAGTATTCCCTTATTTTTATATAAAATTATCCTTTGCCCAAAATATGTGTATGAGCACCCATCTTATTTATAATTAATGTTTATAAGCACCCATGTCTTATCTATAATTATTGATGAGAAATATTGGTTACATTTTCTAGTAGGTTTTTTAAAGATACCAAATTCAAGTCTTATCAATTTTAATTTGTTTAGAAATCCAAATGATTTTCTAACAGTTTGTCAACAAGCATATCATATATATATATATATATAGCAGAGCATTTCTCCCTAACATCTGTTTCACAAGTTGGGAGTTTTGCCTAATGGAGTTTTGCCTAATTTGTATCCAATTTGGACATTTATCAAATCTCAGAAAACTTAGTTCTTCTTCAAAAGTGTACTTTAATTATTAGATTTCAAAGAAAAGAGAATGAAATACTACATGAATATATTATATATGTGTATTCATATGTGTGACATTTATCTAGATATATATTCATGAGATATATATATCTATGTACATATTCATGATAGATATCTAATGGATATATATCTAGAAATAGATGATAGATATTTTAAAATGAATCTCTAAATTAGAACTGGACTTAAAAGAGGAATTTGTATATTTTAAATACATTATTTTAAATTAATGTTTAAATGGTGTTACTAAAAAACATCATAAATCTGAAATACACTCCATATTTAAAGTAGGTTGATTATAAAGTAACAAAACCGAAGAACAAGTAGTTTAAGTGCTGTTCTTTAACATGAGAAAAATAACTTTGTAGATGACATCTGTGGATATTTTGCAAGAGATATTTAGATGTTCTCAGCGGTTTTAATGTCAATAATGGCTCCATATGAAAAAATTCACAAGTTATGCCTTTGTATGTCTTCAAGCATGTTCCTATAGTTATCATGTATAATCCAGGTAGAACTCTGTACTCTACCAACTAACACACAGAAATACAATCAACAGAAGAGAAAGAAAGAGATAGATACCGCAGAAACCATGTATGTATAAGACAGATTATTTGAGATGGGATTACAGACTAAACTGGTAAATGTGAAGAAGAAAAGAAAGAAACAGAGGAAGAGAGAGAGAAAGAGAAGGAAGGTAGGTGGAAGGAAGGAAGGGAGGGAAGAAGGGAGGGAGGGAAAAATAAACTGAACATTAATGCAAGCTCCCAAAAAGATTTAGAAAATTCTGTACTCAAGATAAAAAAAACAAATAAGAATCTTGCATAGAACATTCCTTAAAAAAAGGATTGTCTGATACTTGTAGGAGAAAGTCGAGATAGAAACGAAAGTTGTGTAGGGAATTCATGTTAGTCACGCCATTTGAGTTCCATCCTGTACTTCCGTCTAACAGCAAGGGGGCTAAAGCCCAGCTGTGGGGTTCAAATCCCCCTTAGTCATTTGCTGCATGGGACATTACGGATTTCATTTATCCTTTTTCTATCTCAGTTTCTTCACCTCTAGAAAAAACTCAGTAAGTACCTACTCCAGAATCTCTAGGAGCATGACCCAGGCATTTGTTGTGTGTGTGAGTGTGTGTGTGTGTTTTCTGTTTTGTGGGTTTTTTTTTTTTTTTTTTTAAATAAAGCTCTCCAGATAAATCTAATGAAACGCTAGGCTTGGGAGCCTCTGGAAGAGATAAAAATCTAAGATTCTATAGTTATATTTTGTGGTTGTTATATGAGACTATTTTCACATTGCTATGAAGAACTACCTGAGGCTGGGTAATTTATAAAGAAAAGAGGTTAACTGACTCACCTGCTCTGCAGGCTGTACAGGAAGCATGGCTGGGGAGGCCTCAGGAAACCTACAGTCATGGCAGAAGGCAAGGGGAAGTAGACTTGTCTGACATGACCAGAGGAGGGAAAGAGAGAAGAGGGAGGTGCTATACACTTTTAAACAACCAAATCTCATGAAAACTCCCTCATTATCACAAGAACAGCAAGGGGGAAATCCACCCCCATGATCCAATCACTTCCCACCAGGCCTCTCCTCCCACACTTGGAGGAGACTGTAATTGAGGATTACAGTTCAACATGAGACTTGGGCAGGGACACAAATCCAGACTAAAGCACTTGTACACACCAAACCACCATGAATTCAAACCAAATTAGATAATTAGAAACATGTTCTGTCCTTCAAACTATATTATTGCAGCTGCTACATACATAGAATTTTTTCAATAGATATTGAGTAATTCATTCTAAGAAGACACTTATTTTAGAGAAACAATGCTTTGGGGGCATGAAGTAACAAGGCCAAATCAATGGCAGAATCTGGGGAATTCTTATCCATCTGGAACCTTCCACAATATACTGTGTTATTTTTGTGCAATTAATGTGATATTTCCATATATGTACAAAATTGTTTATGTCCCATAATTCATTGTAATTTCTAGGAAAGGAAATTCCCAGACCTACTACCATAATAATATTATAAGTAGAATATTTTATGTAAACACAAGCTGAGGTTTTTGTTTCTGCATCTATAAAATGCAGATGTGACCAGACCTCTCATCCAGAGACAATGAGAGGTAATGAGACTAATAATCCCCGTGAAGGTAGCAGGCAAAGTTTTAACAATCAAAATTAACAAAAAAATAGCTAAACCCTAGGCTTGCAGGGATAATATTTCTTTTCTTATTGTCAGGCTTTTGCTTCTTCTATATAAATAAGAAAGATTGAGGATATTATTCCCAGAAATTCTGCACCCAAAGGGAAATGTTGTGCTTATTGCAATGGGAATTTGACCTTCGCTTTGGGTGAAATGATCAGAGCTCCTGGAAGAGCAGTTCATCTTTCTGGTCCCTGGAGCATTGTTCATGGACACTTGACTACATTTCATCTCTGTCCTTAAACCTTAAATGGGGTCAATAAACACAGTTGTTTGATTTGGATACTCTTACTCATATTCTTCGTGACATTTTAAGTACTTAACAATTCTCCTATGACTTTAGAGCCTAATAAAATCTGTTGACTATACATAAAAGAATAAAATAAAGTATACCTCTCAGGTAGGCCTGTCAGAAAAGATGTAGGCTTCAATTTACACTGCAGCAGTTACAAAGCTCAGAGACATTAGGGTTTTTAACAGCAGTCCAGCTAGAACCCTGTTGGGGGATAACTGGGCAATTATAAAAGAAGAGTCATCACCATACAAATTTGATTGTGACCAATTTTATTTTAGAACTGCATTTTAGGGGGCTTTATGGTAATGTAGAGTTTATTCAATATTTTTATTTGCATATTTTTTTTTAATTCCCAAAGCGATGCTTTCATATACATCTTCCCAATAGTAGTCAAGTCTGGAGATGATTTACACTGTAGCCTCAAGGATGCAAGAACAATGAAGTCAATCACAAATCTGGGTAGGTTTTACAGATATCTGCTACCAAGATGAGCAAAAAGCTCAGGCTTTTCAGGCCTTTTAAATAGTTCTTTAAAAAGTTCAATTATGAATCCCTCCTGTGGCTTTTACATAAGAAAGCGTTATGCATTTTAAGTTCTAGGACTCATGCAGTTCATATTTGTTGCTGTTTTAGGCACTGCTATAAGTACTAAATTTTAACAGACTCAAGAAATCCAGTTTTCCAAATATGATTATTAAATGGTTCTCAAAATAACCTTATGGAAGTTACACTGTCTGAAGGATGGTGACTTTGACCTGTGATGCATTTAACAAGCACAGTTTTTAAATTTTGCTTTGCCCTAAACATCATATAATCAACTAAAGGTAGATTTGATTATGGACTTCAACAAGGCTCACATTTGATAAATGAAATAACACAGACATGAATAGATTTATAGGTTCATCATATCAAAGAGGTAATCATTTGTAACTTTCCAACATTTTAAAATAAAAGTTATGTAAGTTCAACTCAAATGTGGCTTAAAAGAAAACATAGCATTCTGGATATAAAGCATTCTGTTAACATTGCTCTTCAGTACCTTGCTTTATTTATTTATATATTTTTTGGTATGTTTGCATATTGCATCCAGAGCTACAGATTTTCCACAGTGCTTTTCTGCCTCATTCAAGTATGATAAAAGTAGAAATCTATAGAAGCTCTAAGGTTAAACAAACTGTACATCATACAAAAAATTAACTTAATTTACACAGTCAGAAAGTATTGGCAATGCCCTTTATAAATCTTATCAAAGGTTCATCACAAAGGATAATACAATCTACATATGTGGACTCACCATACAAATGCCATTTTGATTTAGGTGGTGCAGAAGTGAGTATCTGTTAGATGTGCACATGTAGAATCAGCAATTTGTACCGTATATATTTCTTTTAAAGTAACAGTATTATCAATACTAATCTAAGGTACAGGATTTTCTTATTGCATATTTATTGTTGCTGAGGCAGTTAGTTATGATACAATAACACAATATCCATAATAATTTTAAATAAACAAAAACATTTCTCCAGGCAACAATATAAAGAATATATTTTTCCTAAAATCAATAAGAACATTGCTACATACAGATTTACTCAAATACTGAAAAACATAACCTTAAGACATCTGCCAGAAAACCAGATGTACATATTTATATGAACTAAGTTATGCAAGAAAAAAAATATTGCACAAAATCCTATTATTTTCAAAATAAAATATTCTTCTGTCTAAATGTACATAATTCCTTATTTCTTCTTCAAATCATGTTAACTGGCTTGCTCAAAACCAGTCTGCCTCTTAAATAAGGTTTAAGAAACATACACTAACAATATTACTGGGCTTGACCCAGGAAAGAGACATTAGTACTGACACAGGGTTTGTAAAAACTATTTCCTAAATTAAGAAGTACTTTGGAGGAAACTAGATTTTGGGATTCATTTTACATTCTTAAATATTTGATTTACAAATATCTTAAGATTCAGGGTCTTTTATGCCAAACAAAACAGAATTTGTATAAGAAAATTTATTCATGAAAATAATGAATCTTTTCCTGAAAAATTCAAATTTTGTACAAGAGAATGAAGGTCTATCCATTCAGACATTCACAGTGTTCTCCTCTTGATCAGGAAATCTACTTGCTCACCTTAATTAAGAAAGAACTAATTCATTAGAATTCCTGAATCGTATTGTTAGGATATTAGCACAGAATAGCACTAGTAACAGCAGTCACAGTTTTTATTTAAAAGGGAGGGACTGTTTCTACAGAACGCTGTTATTCATATAAAAATAGAAAAATTGGATTCCCATTAACATGCATCCACACCTTCAGTTACTCCTAAACTGAGTACAGTGGCTCTAAATATTGAAAAGGAGCATCATTCCATTATAGAGAGCCCTGTGCTGCCTGTTTATCTGTTAATAAGATTAATAATAAGACACTCAGCTTCTAAAAGAGTCTCTGAATCTGCCCTTTAAATGTGGATATCTTAGCAGCATAATACTTAGTATAATGATTGAGAAAGTTAATAAAATTAGAAATGATACTAGGGTTCATACTTAGAGCATGCTTTAAATTAAGCAGCTAGATTTTTTTTTAAACCTTTTTGTGTGTGTGTTAGAATTTCAGCTAATAACTTCCAGGCAAAGCGCATTATTATTATTATTTTAATAAAAATTTGCAATTCCTTTTCCTTTTAATTTGTTCCTTCAGAGCAGTGACTATGTCAGTTATTTTATTTTCCCACATCCTCAGCTACTGTATCCTGCATATAACTGGTAAGAAAAGTCAATGAATAGTTTTTAAATTAACATGTTATTAACTAATTTTAATTAACTGAAAAAATAATCATGCTATATTTTGGTGCCTTTCTAAGACACATTAAAGTAGGTAATCATCAAAACATACCACTTAGCAATATTTTCACTTAAAAAAATTGCTGCTAAATTCATGTACTATTTCTCTATACCCCTGAAATACCACGGATGCAATACCTAAGGGTAAAAAGTGAGAGTGTGATTCTGAAAGAACCATGACTCCACTACAGGCCAGATAAAGACTATGAACCACGGCCAAAAGTCTTTTTAGTTTATACAATTCTGTTGTATAATAGGTGTTGCTTCTTTGAAAAATAATTTCAAACAGCAGATGACCTTACAAATATTTGGTTTAGTTACCATAGAAAATATGGGCACTGTAGAATCTAAGATAACAATTTTTGTTTATTTCAGAACTCACCCCAATTTCACTTTATTCTCACTATATCCACCATAATACTAGGAAGTCCAATTTTAAGAGCAGACTTTGAATATTCAAAATTTTACTGGTTCGAAATACAAATACTTGCTAGTATTCTTCTGGATGTTTTTTGTTTTTACCACAGAATAAAACAGCTAATTTTGCATTAAAATAAGGCACAAATCACTTTTAAATACCTTGAGACAATTATCTTACTTAGGAATGGCTAAATATCCCCAAAACAAGAGTATTGTAACCAAACACCTTGAAAGGTGGCTGAAAGGTAGAAGAAAATTTAGATTTCTGAAGCCATGTTGTTGATTAGGCAAATGGACTAAAAACCAGATTTGCCCTTATGCTGTACTCACAGTTATTCTTCTGAGTTCTGAAAAAAAAAAAAAAACAACAAAATACCATACCTCATTTCAAAATTCATATTAAAAGGCTGATTTACATTCTTTTCACAAATCCTGAAGGAATATTTGCCAAGTGTATTAACAACCAGAGTAACCTTTTCTCCTTTCCTTCTGATTTAAAACAGCTCTTTTGATATATGGACTTCTTCCATTATAAACTTCAGTAAAGTAAGTTGGAATTTTGTAATAAGCTTATAAAGGCAAAATTTGACAAGAACCTTAAGTCTTCTGTATTAAAAAATAGGAATTAAACACTTTTCCTTAATGCATACAGAGTCCATAAAGGGAAACAATTGACTTGTCTTCTTATATGGTCATAATGAGTAAGTGCACCAAATAACACATATTCATTTAGATTTTGAAATGTAGGTTTTAAGAAACCTTGGTCATTATTTAAATTATTTTTAAAAATTTAAATAATTTTCTTTAAATTATTTCAAACCCTCTTCTAGGATTTTAACTGAAATTATATTCTTTCAATAAATATTTAGAATGTCATCTTATTGGGGTTCTTCAATGATTTCTTGAACATATAGCCTTAAATGTAAAACAAAATGATGACTGAGGGTGTATAGAGTAGATATACTGAAAACACTAAAAACAATTAAGCATACTGCCACTGCCTTATTCCCCTGATTACACTTGTTTATCTGTCTGTCATGAAGTAATCAGTACATGATTTTTTCTCAGATGAATTCCGAAGCTCAACAGTGAATCTGGGAAAGAAGAAACAAATTTTCTACACAGAAGAATGAACAATAATTTATGTAGATACTTCTCTCCTGCATGTAGTGACTTCCTTCCAAAAACTACAGCGTGGAAAGGGCAGGAATAACTTTAGAATGACAAACACTACCTCGGCCAGGTTATCGAGGTCTGTGTCAGCATTCACACATCATGTTGACAGTATGTACCCTAGATCTGACCAGATGAAAATGGCACTTTACTTCTGTGACCAACTCCCCAAAACCCATAATCCCAGCCTAACCGTGAAAAAAAAAAAAAAGATCCAGCAAACTCCAAGAGAGGAGCAGTCTACAATTTATCTGACAGTACTCTTCAAAGCTGTCACGGTCATCAAAAATAAGGAAAGTCTAAGAAACTGCCACAGCCAAGAGGAGCCTAAGGAGACATTCCAACTCAACATAACGTGGGATTCTGAATAGGATCTTGAAGTGGAAAATGAATATTAGGAGAAAACTGAGAAAATCTGAATAAAGTATGGACTATCAATATTGGTTCGTTAATTGGGGCAAAGGTACCATGGTAACATAAGATGTTAATAATAACAGGGGTAGATGGGAACTCTCCGTACTATCTTTGCAATTTTTCTGTAAATCTAAAACTTCTAAACTATAAAGTCAATTATTTTAAAAAGTGAATTTCAGATGATAATATAAAGCATTTTGATAGAGATTATTAGTTAAAAAAAGAATTTTTTTTTTTTTGTCAGGCCAGTTTTTGTCGTATTTGGCTTTCCTGGGTGGACCCCTAAATGGCAAAGGCATACAGAGAGACTGTGAAAACTTTTTAAAGTATCTCATTTGTAAACAGAAGTCATTAACTTCACATTGTAATTCAGTACTTCATATATTTCACTGAATGGAAGGTAAATGTATATTTTTATACCTTTTGGAAAACATGGCTATAGTACTTTATATAAGTAAATTAAGTATTTCCGTAAGAGAGCTTTTTAATCTTGAAAAGATGAATTTTGACCTTGATCTGATGAATAGAAAAAGGCATTATTGCTCTGCAGAACACTAATAACTTACCCTTCAAACTTACACACACTTTCATACATTATTTAAGTATGCTTAATACAGCTTTAAGGCAATTAGTGGGTTAACGTTTCATCAGTTTCAGGCTAGTTTTGATAAGTTTTGATAGCGTGATCAGTTCATGCTCAACCAGATTAGTATAGTAGCTACTGGTTATGTGCATGGGTTATATATGCAAAGTTAATTTAAATAAAATGAATGGCATTAAGCACCAAACACTGGGAAATCTTATGTTCAATACACACTTTTAACATACATACAAACTAGTACCTGATTTAAAAGCACAGTAGAATTTGCTTTACATTTAAAAATCAATGCATTTCATATTTCCTTGAAACGAACAAGTGAGGAAAATGTTCCAATGCAAAAAAAAAAAAAAATTAAATAGTAGGAGTTGCCATTCCTGCAAATAATTCTGTTTATTATGCAGATTGCACTGAATCTCAAAATGTCTCCGTAGAAGCTTGGATGCAAGATTTAAGTTTGGTTTCCATTTGTGTTTTTGTCTGAAATGTTCAAGCTTTGTTGGAAGTCAGAAGTCATATGACATAATGACACCACTTCATGGAGCAGTCCACTATCTTCTGAAGTCTCTTTGGCTTCTTTCCCTTCTTTCTCCCAGGGAACAAAAGTAGATGAATGCCGCCCAAGACTAGGTATAAGCAGATCATCTGAAATCTGGCTTAATGTTTCCCTCTTTTCTGTTTTTCCTTTATCAGTCTGGGAAACGTCAGGGGAAGTGAGTTGGAAATCCAGTCCTGAAGTAGGGTCACTCACATTGTCAGCACTGAGGTGCTTGTCACTGTTTTCCTCTTGCAGAATAAATAGAGAATCTGTCAAACCACTAGAGGAAACCCGCTTCCTGGGAGATGGAGGGAGGTGTTTGCCATGGAGGGCACTATCATCCTGCCCAAGATTCCACTCTGCTTGGTCACCAGAACCCCCACAGAGGAGAGCCAGATTATTCTCACTAGGAGCATTAGATTTATTCTGAAAATGAAGAAACAACAAATTCAGAAAACTTTTAATGAGCCTTAATTGAGCATATTTTTTCCCATTTTGAAATACATGTTAATAGTGTTAAGTTCCTCCCAGAGAAAATATAGCCTTGAGACTTAATTTTAAACATTTCCAAATGGCTCTATTAACAGGGACGAAATGGAATGGACTTTGGTTTCCATTGCCTAGCAGCTGTCACCTATCAAATTCAAACTAGATTATATAATTAACGCCAAGTTCTGAAGTCACTTACAATCAGAACAGGACTGTCATTATTCATTCTATTTCTGCTGTTTCTAAAGCATTCAGTTGAATTTGCATAAAATCATGTTAAAAAATAAAATCCTCTGCATTTTTAAAGTAATAAAATAGAAAAAGACAATTTGAATGAATACATTTAGTACAGTTTTTTTTTAAACTCAGGAAATATGGGGAAAAAGTGAAAATATTTCACATTTTAAAAATTCCCCAGAGACAAGTATAAAATTGGATTGCAAAGAAATATTATTGCTTGACAAAATAATTTCAATTAATGACAATAAACACCAGAACTAGATAAATAAAAGGGAAAATACTAGAATTTTATTAATAGAAATAATATTTGGTGATTAAATTTTATCATATTTTAAAAGTTTTGACCCTTACCTATTTAGAGGTTAAATGCTTCTACCAACAAAGATTATAAGATCCGGTAATCACAGCAAAGGCAAGAATATTTCCTTCTAATTTAATAAGTCAAAAAATCGACTAACCGTAGGTTTGTAATCAATGTCATCCATTGATCTAAAGAAATCCAAGCTCTTTGCAGCTGCCAGCTTCCCCTGATCTGAGCTGTGTGTGCTCAGTGTATCAAGGATCTCTCCTAGTAAGTCCATTTCACCTGAGTACGGAGTCTTCACTCTTGTTTCAACAGAGTCATCACTTTCATAAAGATAAGCAGAAGCTTCTTCACCGTCTTCAGAAGATAACCTGAAGAAAAATAAAACATGCAGTAGTAGGTAAAGAACCGTATTTGCTGCATGTAAGTAATCTCTCACCAATTACATTACATTAACGAGAGACTTAATGAGTTAACAACAAAATCAATTTGGTTCATGACCAAATTCTTTCTAGTGATGTATATACCAATTCAAATACAGAAATATTTTGTACATGCATTAAGAACAAATAAACAAAAAGTTTACAGTACCTTATAAAACAAAGTAGAAGTAGGGCTTTTCATAGTTTAATTCTGTGGAATTTGGACCCTTTACTTAGGAATATTAGACTGAATTACTTGGAAAGTTTGCTATAGCCTAAATTCACTTTCAATATTTAATATGGTTTCCCCATTCACTTATTTTAGAGAATGCATATTCCGTTACATACAAATATATTTAATGAAGAAAAAAGAATGTTCATTTTGTCATTGACATCCATCAACTGTAAAAAGCTAAACATCTATTATTTCCCTTATATTAAAATTAATTTTTAATGCTTTTTAATAAATTTTCATCTTCTGATATCACCATAGGTTTAAGTCTCCTGTGCCTTCAATTCCATTTCTTTCTATTGACTATTACCATCGTTCCTGATATTTAACCTTCCTCTCTTCGCCAAATTTAGATGGACTTCTACTTCCCCTAACACTACCCCAGATATCTCTGTAGACATTATTGTTTTCCAAGAACAAGATATTTAAGATCCATCTTAGTTCCTGTCCCAAGATATCCCCCACAACATTCCAAGTAGCACTGGGTCCTTTTGCTGAAGAACACTGTGAAAGAACAACATGTGAGCTCTAGGAGCGCATATTCTTTGAAATACCCTTTATAACCAAAAACTTCTGCTGTTAAGCCATACGGCTTCATAGGACACCAAAAGCCATTACTTACTTGCTTGCTCTTTCAATGTCATCATCATCATCATCATATAGAGCACCATCAAGGCTCTTAAGAGGCCTTTTTAAGCGTGCCTGGAGAGACAGATTGACAATAAATTGGCATTGGCAGTTTAAAAAAATGCTGTTGAGCAAATTTCAAAGAAACGACGTGATTTGATAAGAAACACGTTTGCAAGAAATAGGCATGCAGGGTTTTTGAATATTACCCAATAACTTGACAAACTGGGACAGGAAGAAAGGGAGACAATAAGGCATATTCGTCTCAACACTTACTAAATAAAAAACACAAATCGCTGGATTGAATACATACACACAGTCACATAGTCTTTCAGGCCCTGATTTAGAAATACTTGACTTATCATACACCAATGCACCCATTACACAGTTTCAACAATTATCAGTATTTACCAATTTGTTTCTTTTATCCCTGACCCACACTCTCCTCTACCCCAAGTATTTTAAAGCTGTGCTTCTCAAATCTTTATGTGCGTACAAATCTCTTAGGGACGTTTAAAAATGTAAACGTGTAGATTCTGGTTCTATAGTGTTTCTAGGCTTGAATTTCTGCATTTCTAACAAGCTCTTAGGTGAGGTCAATACTGCTGAATCTGGGGGTCACACTTTGAATCACTTTTTGAAGCAAATCCCAGGCAACTTATTGATTCACCTGAAGAACTTCACTATATATTTTAAACATTTTTTAACATAACCAAAATATCATTATCATACTTAGAAAATTAATAATTACTCTTTGTATCTTATATTACTCAGGCCAAATTCGTATTCCTCTATTGCTCCCCAGATTTTTTAGTTCGCTTCTTTGGATCAGAATCCCAACAAAGTTAATATCATATTCGGTTGATGTGTTTCTCAAGTCTCTTTCAGGGGACTCAGTTCAACCTTCCCTCTCCTATACCCTGTCCTCATTAACTATAAATTGGTAGCTACAACTGGAAGCTTAGCCTCAGTTTCTTTTTCATCTTCCTTTGTTTTGGGCAATAACATTACATGGGTATTGATATGGGCATTTTTACTGTATCACATGTATAGGCACATAATGTTTTAATATCTCATTTTTGGTGGTACTAAGATTGATTAATGACTTCAGGTATGATTTGTTGAGCCAACTATTATACATTTCCTAATCAACTTTTGACTTGAAGATTTTAGCATTCCATGATAACCACTGGCTAAATCCACTATTTCATTAGGGGCTAAATAATTACGCTTTTCTAGAGCATTCCTTCTATATTTATTTGCTGGCATTCTACAAAGAAGAGCTTTACCTTATCAACTATGTGACTATTCCAAAATACAACGTACAGGAAAGGCAGGACAAATCCTTGATTTCTTTCCTTTTATTTAACAATTTTCAGAGCAATGAGCTAGTTAGTGTCCTAACAATTTCTAAAGGCAAGTCATGAACGTTTTTAAAATTACCATTATTAGTAGATATTTGAGGTTGTTCAATCCACTACAATTCTTCTTGATGTTCAAATTGTTCCATCTTTGAAATGTACCATGATTATGTTTTTAAAATAGTCCTTATCTTTTACCCAATAACTTGACAAACTGGGACAGGACCTTGAAATATTCTCATATATCTTGAAATATTCCCAGATTAAATGATATGCTTTTGGGTATTTATTTCAAAATAACTAAATGGTGGAGAGACAGCATAGGTGGGGCTGGGACGGAAATAAGATTGGTCATGAGTTGATAATCGGTGAAAGCTACATAAAAGGCTCCTGAGGATTTTACAAGCTTCTCTTTCCTCTGTATATGTTTGAAATTTTCAAAATAAAGTTTTTTTTTAAATCACTTCGTTCTGGTACCAGTGGGGAAAAGTAGCCCTTTCAAGTTGATTGCTGTGTCCTCTGACATAAACTCAGAAGTGTTTAGTAGGCCTCATGCTTTTGGCACAATAAGATGTCTCATTTCAACTTAGAATTTTTCTGCATCAAACCTGGAATCAGCCATTTCTTTCTTTCTTTCTTTCTTTTTTTTTTTTTTTTTTTTAATCCTGGTTTCTTTAGATGGGAAATGGCATTTAAAGGTTAGAGTCTGGGTGCTATGGGTGCTCATGGCTGCAAACCATCCTTTTGAATGAACAACAGTAAACTTGAATTTGGAGACTTCAACCATGACACCAGAGAGGAATAACTTTCTGCCTTCTGACTTTGAGTTTCTAATCTAGAGAACTGTCTTCTTTTATTGCAGCCACAGAGTAAGCAAATTTCTGGAACCCATAGGACTGATCCCTACTTCACCCCCTCTATGCCACTGCTTGTGAGTGGCAGAAAGGAAGGATGAGTAGCAAAATATGTTCTTATAACTCCTACTTGAAACATGTAGTGAGGTTCTCACAAATTCAGTGATTAAAATATATCTGGGCCTATAAGTGTCTAAAATTGGGGCCTATCTCCTTACCACTATAAGTTTAAGGTACATGAGTTAAACAGAAATACGCAGAGTAGCCTAGGAACAAAGCCACCACTCACAGCAATATTTTTGTGGGAAAAATATATTTCACCCACTCCCTCCAAAACTCACAAAATATGATACAATCCTTTGTTTCTGAAGACAAGCCATTATTATTACAATGAGCTCTGTACACGCTTGGCTTTATGCCAGCTAGCAGATCCTGCATTTAACTTCTTGTTTACAAATGAAACAAACTGAAACAAACCAAGTCTATGAGGAAGCTGAGACTTTCTATTGCTATCAATTAAAATGACTACTACTTAAGAACTAATACAGGAAGCTGAGAGAATACATACTTAACAGTGTTTTCACTTGTAGAGTACTTTGCAAAACACTCTCACATATACACAGGGAATATAAAGTTAAATTAAGTCAAGTCTTTGACACTGAACAGCTCTAAGTCTAATGGATCCCACAATAAATCTGGACGTTTTCCCAGAGAAGTATATAATTTGCCCAAGGACACACACTTTATCAAAACTAGTAACCAGAAAACAGAACTTATGTCTTGCCCTGTTGTGCTGCAAGTCCCTTGTTCATTTTCCTCCACAAAAGTCACCTTTATAATCCGTAGCTGTCTGCATATAACACAGCTTCTCTAGTTTGTAAAGTCTAACTTTTTTTTGAAGCTACTGCTTTTTCCACAAACATCTAAGTCATGATATAAGCTTCACAGGTACATTTAAATTTTAGTTTCATATTTCCTAGCTAGACAAGGATTCTATCAATTTCTATATAGGGATGCTAAACAGTGTATCTTATGATGAGGTTTAATACTAGATGTAAAATTAGAAACAGAAGTAAAACTGATTAATATGCTGTTTTCATTTCCTGGGCTGTTAACCTTTGTGTTATCTATACTTATTGCAAATGTACTTAAAAATTATTTACATATATGAAATAAACTTCTTCTACGTAATAGTCATTAACTATATATCAACCTGCATTAGGAACTACAGTTTATATATAAGAAATAACGTCCAAACACGTGGTAGAATATGTCAATTACTTGATGACTTCTACGTAATTTTGTTAAGGTCCCAAAAAAAAAGAAAAAATAACTAAGAAGAAAAAAAATAATAACATAATCAACATTTAAGATAGAGAAGAAGAGCAGTAGAGATAATCTGGGTGCCTACAGTCTCAGCAGCTGATGGTGTTCTGGTGGGTAGCCACTCTGAAGTACAGTGCTTTCAGGGGAAATAAAGGACAGTTTTCCTCATGTTCAGAACATACAATACAGGGCAAAAAGACTTGGTCACAGTTTTAAAAATAAAGGTCTTTTGTGGGGAAATGATAGTAAATAAGTTTAGACTGCAGAAAACACATCATATATTCTTAAGGGCGCTAATATGTAGCTAGAAACAGCACATCTTCATCCAGATTAACAAATCACAGACATATCATTATCAAAAAAATGCATATGAAATAGGTAGAACCTGAAATGTAAATGACTATGAAGAGAAAAATAATCTCAACCTACACAATGATAATAAAATATATATACATTCTTTTAACACAATCGGGTATAGCTTTGAGGGAGGGTGTACATGTCTCCCTCCCCTCTATTTTTTTCTAACTGTAAAGATAATAAACAGATGCAGCTGCCAATAGAATGAGTCTTGTATGTTGTATAGATTCAGAGAAATATATTCTATTTCAGATCTGGATAGAAATCTCACAGTAGTATGTGTACAATGAGAAATTTTCTAAGAGTCAAAACCATTTTCATCATAAAATATGATCTAGAACTTCCTGAAATGTTCACTAAGTCATATGGCCTATATTTGTGAACAGATGCTTTTTTGAAAATAGGGATAATGAAACAGATTAAGAGATTGAGCCATATGCAGTTAACATAATAAAACACCTAAGGAAAGAAAAAGTAATTTAATTTCCAGAAAAAAAGCCTAAAATTTTTTTCAGAGCTTTGCTAGATGGTAAGACAGAGGACATGCACCTAGAAAATCGGTTTAAGTCACAGGTCAGCCTCCCATTGCTTCTCTACCTGTTTGCCAAACTTCTTGTCATGAAGGAAACACCTATCTAAATATGGCCAAGATCTATCTTTCTGTTTTAATTTCCTTTCCCCATCCAACTGGCTACCACCCACCACTTATGCCACATCAAATAATCTGCTAGTTCCCAAACAGAATTCACTGCCATTCCATTGTGTAAAAGGTACCCTTTGTCAAGATTCCCCTCCTGTTCTTCTTTACCTGGAAACATTTGACTTATCCTTCAACATCCAGCTCAAATGTAGCCTCTGGAAAGCTTTCTCTTTACCTGGTCAGTGTTCCTCTGTATGGCCACATATTTGGTAAACATTTGGCAAATGTACTATTAATCTCATTGTGTTATCTGCTCATGTGTCTGCCTGCACTACACTCTGAGCTCTCTGTAAGTGGGATTCAAATTTCCTACTTCTTTGTGCCCTCTGCACCCTATTATATGCCTTCCTAGCATAGAAGACAGTAGCATGTATGCGGTATGTGCTTACTGCGTGTTTGTGGATTAAAGAGATGCTAGAAATTCAGAGGATAATTAGATGTGGCTTCTGCCTTACTTTGGAGAAGTACAGAATAGCAGTTTTCAGTAGGTTCTCAATAACTATTTGCTGCTGGAAAAAAAAGCATAAATGACATTCGCTTGCCCTTCATTCATTAGGTCCTGCAAGTTCAAGGTATGCCCCCTAGGAACCTTTGTTCTAACCCACAGGTATCACCATGCCCTTCTTCAACCCCTTATATTTGTCCTGAATTGTCCTAGCACAGGACCTTTGCATATGATGATTCCTCTATAAGAAAAGCTCTTCTCTTACATTTATCCTCTTTGCACTGTCTTTGTCTACACACATCTATTCTCATTCAAAACTATGTAGTAACTGCCTACCCCATATTGAGCCTCTATTATTCTGCCTTGTAGAACACTACAGTCTGTAAATTGCCAACAGAGTGATCTTTTTAAAAGGCAAACCTAATCATGCTATACCCCTATTTAAATAAATCCTTCAATAGCCCCTTGCAGTTTTCACGATAAAGCTCATACTCCTTGCCTTGCACAGAGGGATCTGGCTAAGGCAGCCTCTCTGGAGGCTTCACCTGCCATAGAGATGTTTGCTCCACACTACCAAACTATCTCCTTTTCTTGTGTACTTCTCAATGTTTTCTGCCTCTGTCTTACACGTGGGCTGATATGCTACCTTCTTTCTTCCTGGCTGTTCCCCGCAGTGTTCCCCCCCTTTTTTTTTAGTTATCCTTCAAACCTTGGCTCAAGAGTTTATCTTTCAGGAAACACTTCCTTGCTCACCAATTAATTTACACAACATTAAATTCTCTCTCCAGTCATACAGCAGGCTTCTGAGGGCAGGCCCCTTCCCTTGCTGATTTCTCTCTCGTGCCCTCAGAATCTAGCACATTGTATGGTACATACTAGTTCCAGGAAAACTGCAAAAGACTCTGAAAGGAGCAAAATGATTATGAGGTGTCTGATCAGTAGAATTATGAATGCTGTCTAGAAGGTCCTGTAGGGGTTATCAGATTCTGTAGTGCTCTGCATCTTTCATTGTCTTTAACTATCTTGCCAGGAGATAATTGGACAAATTGTACAACCAAGGCCTTATCTAAAGTGGCAGTAATGAAATCCACTAAAATGGAACAAACAGGCTGTTGTATTTATGGAGTCAATGCCTACAAAACTCTCCCAGGAAAATTTACATGGTGCTTGCCTGAGAAAGTCCAACCTTACTGGGTTTAGGAAGGCCCATTTCGAGAAAACCAGGAATCTTAGCAAATTTGGAGAATCTCAAGAGGAACTCACCCTAATTTACAGATATTTCAGGTAAACCATATGGTGGCAAGGTTTCTTGGGGTTAGTTGCTTAGCTTCAAGATAGCAAATAGCAGAGACAACATAAAATCAATCTGAGGTTTCTGATGAAAATTTACATACATAAGTACATTCTAAAGCCTTAACTAGGCAATACTGCATGGCTCTAGACAGAGCAAATTCAATTAACCTGCTGGTTGCCCCAATATAAATAATCAGGCCAAATCTAGTAAGAAGGGCCTTCTTTATGTGCCTAAGAATAATCTTAGAGATTATTATGAACACAAGTGGGGAGACTGTCAGGAAAATTATGAAAGGCTTTGAAATGGGCAAAAAAATTATTGCTGTCCTCCCATTGGAATGCCGAGTGCTGTCTAGCATTCTTTTCCAGGATTTTCTGATACCATACAGGTCTGCATCATTCATGGTTTTAATTTTGTAGCTCTGTAAAGATAGAAATTAACTTGTGAAAAACTCATGGTAATGCAAATGCTTCTTGGCCATAGAGATGCAAGTAAATTTTGTCCAGTGAAGATGTGGATAGTATGGTTTTGTATCTGTTAGCATACACATTTCAGTGCTCTAGACTGTTCCTGTTTTTCAGATTGTCCTTTATACCACCTTGTTGGTTTCCCATTAATGAGCTAAATAAAATGTAAGTTATAAGTTTATTTTTATTGTAAAATTATTCTTTAGGGTAGGCAGAAATGTTTTCTGAATAAATGAGTATCTTTATACATAGCAGTTTCTGCTGAGAATTTATTAATCAACTGGTAAGAAAAGTATAAAGAATAAAGTACTATACTAGTTAATTGACATAAACATTTTTAGTGTCCATGAGGTACAGAAGGGTATTGTATTCATTCACTCAACAAAGATTAAAGAAATGCCTGCTTTGTGCCAGACATTGAGCTGCATGCTAGGGTACAATGATGACTAAGAGGCTCCTTGTCCTCGTGGATATTATAGTCTAATAAATGAGACATGAATTAAA
This sequence comes from Aotus nancymaae, assembly GCF_030222135.1. Classification (NCBI taxonomy): domain Eukaryota; kingdom Metazoa; phylum Chordata; class Mammalia; order Primates; family Aotidae; genus Aotus; species Aotus nancymaae. The sequence goes on from NW_026988453.1 coordinate 617,586, forward strand.
TTGAACAGTCATGCAAATAAGCATAAAAATTATGACTTCAGTTAATTTGTAATAAACTATGATTGCTATGAAAGCCCTTCAGAAGTTGATCTAGTGTGGGAGGTCAAGGGAAGTCTTTCTCTGAAAGGTATTTAAGTTGAGCTCTGAAAAGTTAGTAGATGATGGAAGATGTAGCAATATGTGCAAATGTCCAGTGGTGGGAAAATCAGGGCAAATACTAAGGGATGAAAGGTAATGGTGCATTGTGGATTGGAGCTTATGTTGGTACACGGGATTTTTTAAGGGGCCCAATGAGCCTTGCAGTTATCCTCTTAATCACTAGATGGCAGACATACATTAAGAAGGCAAAAGGGCTAGAAATTTAGATGCAAGGGGGATCACAATAGGAAGGTGGGGAAGATCAGAGACTTAGCAGGAAAGTATGGGAGATGCGAACTTAGTAGGGGCAAGTAGGCAAGGGACAGACTCTGAACTTACAGGTCCTGATAATGAAGAGCCATAGAAAGCCATTTAATCAACAAATATTTATTGAAAACCTACTGAAAGCTGCTACTGTGTATTCTCTGAAAGTTAAGGTAGCAGCTGTATCTCATTTTTCTTTCAGTTTTCAGCATCTCTTCACTTCGACATCCATTAAGCACTTTACATGCATACTATTCTGCCTTCCGTGCTGTGAAGCATAACAAAAGGAATGAAAACGATGTTCTCTTTTCTCAAGACACTTAAAAAATACAAGGTAAAATGCCAAAATACTACATATACAGAGCAGTTACAAATAAAAACTTTATTCCTCATTGTATAAACATAATTGATAAACTTTTTGATCGTAGGTGAAAATCTTACATAAATGACCACTAATACTGACAATTAGTGTCAAACTGTTCATGTTCCTAATAATGAAAAAAATAGGTTCAGTCAGCTGACTAATAATATAACTGTAACTACATACTACAAACATTGGTAAGTTCTGTGATCAAATAAGAGGGTAGAGAAGTCTCTGAACTGAACACACCTGGTGTAGCTATCACATTAACACTGGTCATTTCACTAGTCATCTTGAGGCTGTGCAAATTTTTGAAAGGCAGTACTACACAAAACAAGGGTACATTTTTTGGATGTAAAACACATCATGAGAAAAAAAAAGTGAAGTTTTACATCATTCTGATACAAAGAATTAAGAATAAAATGGGGAATAGGATGTCATACAACTTCAATTAGACTGCTCCTAGGGCCTAAACACACATAATGTAAAAGTTGTGCTCCCCTCAAAATGTAATATGTCAAGTACACATCTAATATATGTAAAAATTCATGAAATGAACGTTCATATAACAAGGGATGCTTCCTAAGAATGTGAAAAGTTAATGTAAAAGAAAGGCTATCAGCATGGAATACAACTTACTAGGGGAGATATTCTACTAGAGACACTGACCCTACAGGTAGACACTGAGTGAAAAAATATCCACTGACAAAGCCAAGAAGGAAAAGTATTTTATATGAAACAAAAAAATATAAGAAAATGTACACAGAAAGTGACAGAGATAGAAGGACCAAGACACAAAACCCAGAACTTAATGTCTGAGGAGACCTCAAGAAATAAGTTGAGTTTAGTCACAGTAAGCAAAATAAATCTTTCTTTACACTTCAATGGTTTCCAGAAAGCATATCATAAAATGGAATGATGAAAATCACTCTCCTGATGCCAAGGAGCCTGTTAACCTTGCAGTTACCATTTTGATCACCAGATGGCAGACAAATATTAATAAGGCAAAACACTGGGTAAATTTACGTTCCTGAGGGTTGGGAGGGGGAGGGATAAGGGACATAGGCAGATGAACGAGAAAATATAACTTTTTAGACATAAAATTAAGATGGTTGCAACACACAAATGTTTTGAAAGTAGGTACAATCTGCACTAGCCTCCATTCTAGAGTTGAGGCAACTGAGATTCAGAAGTGTTACCTTGTTTATCTAAAGTCTACAGCAAATCCCCAAACTTAGCATTTTGTAGCCTAAGAAAAAAATGCCTGCATGAAATAATATGTGAATAAATTAAAGAATAATATAGAATTATAATGATGACATCTTAAAAATGCATGGCACTTTATAATTTGAAATGAGCTTTAAAAAGATGTGTTTTAATTTGTATAGGTAATAACTAAAGTACAGAATTAAAAGACTTACCCATGATTGACTTGCTTCAGTGCATTAGCTGTTTTATGTACTGTACTTTATTTCATTTAAATATCTTCTATACAACAACTTTGATGAACATTTTCCCTGTTTTGCATATTAGGAAACCGAAAGATGAACAAAGCAAAGTGACTGGGGCAAGATGAGGTAAATCGCAAGTGACAGACTGTGACTCCAACCCAAGCGTTCTGACTCATGAGCAGAACTGTTTTCATCCTAACTATGCTAGATAAATAAGTCCAGAGAGACCCAGAATGAATGTCCAAGAACTAGCCTAAGAAAGGCTAGTTCTAAAAATGGCAAGCCTTAAACCTCGTTTTTAAGGGCAGGTGGTAGTTACAGAATAATGGGAGTGGTAATGTTCAAGGAGGTGAAATGCCAGGATGAAGAGACAAGAGCTGAACATACTTTGCCAAAGATGCTGAAAACATAACCAGGGCAAAAAGGTAAACTGGAAGATTAACAAGATACGTATTTGGTGAAGTCTGATGAATTCAGTGGATGAAGTGCTGTTATTATTAGGCTAAGGACACAAAATTTTATACAAGCATCAGAATTACATTCCTTGAGAGCAGGTGACTGTTACATGAGACTAGGCCACTAGGGAAGATTCTGATGTGGCCCTAACACATCAAAGGACCCCTTACCAATTCTCCCAGTCCATAGTTGTAAGGTATATTGCCGAGTTAAAATGAGGAAACTGAGGCCAGTGAGAAAAAATGAGAATCCAATTTATTCAGCTCCCGGGCGAGGTTCTGTGGTCTAGGAAGGGGCCAGAGAAGTCGCAATGGGCTTCTCAGGGCATGGGGTTTTATAAGAAGTGGAGGTAGTTGATTGGTCATTGGGAAACAAAGAGCAGACAATTTCATTGGTAAGGAGATTTGATTGATTGTTAGGGAAACAAAGAGCAGACAGTTTCATTGGTAGGCTGACTGGCTGGGGAGGTTAATGTTAAACTGCCATTGGACAAATCTTCCGCGGGCTTTTTAAATTTTGAAAGGGTTGACTGAGGAATGTAGGAGTGGGCGTGTGGAGCCTGCATGGAGAAACCAGATAGGAGCAGGTGTGGGGAGCCAGCACAGAGAGATAAGTGTGTCCATTTGGCTCTTCAGCGAGGCAGCCGGCCTTACAATAGTGATTTCAGATTCTTTGTCGGTTTTGTTCATTTTATTCTCTACCACTCAACTGTCACCTGATATATTCTCCATTATAAAAGAAGGGCTTCAATTTAAGTATGTCTCTCTCTTACCAAATTCTTGAGACTAAGAATCATATCTTTTCATTCGTTTTGCTTCTAATATAACTTCCACTTCCACTTAGAATGCAAAATCTGCAAGAGAACATCACTCCCATCCTAACAATATGAAAAAGGTGAATAATCTTTTTAAAAAATCATAATTTTTCTTGAACCTATGAGACCTGAATTGCAAGTCAACCAAGTAAACTGAATTTCATATATTACAAGCTCCTCCAAGGAGAGATGAAAGACAGGATCAATTTCACCCTTGGCAAAGCACAAGGAAAGAGGTAGCTGCCATATAAACAGGTAAGAAAAAAATCTGCTAAAATGCTAATAAGGTCTTAAAGGCCAACTATAGGCTAACATGTAAGTTTAGAACAGCTGGGAGTCTCCAAGACAGAGGGAGTTTGCACATGCAATCTGTTTTCCACATATAAATTCCTGTAATTTCATTTCCAATTGAGGTAACTCTACTACCTGGTGCTCACAGGAAAAATTGGGGGCAGTACAGGAGACTGAAAAACACCCCCCTTGGTGGTTCAGGCTTGCAGGAGGTGACAGGCTACACAAGAACAGGCATGAAGTCCCACTGACTTTTGAGGACATTCATTTATATAAAACAAAAGCCTTAAACTGCTGACAAACTCACTGCCTCCCAAGACTGCTGGGGAAATGTAGAAGTAAAACCTTTCTTTGCCCTAGGGAAGAATAAGAAACCTTCTTAAGCACAGAATCCAATACTGATACCAAGCAGAGGTCTACTATCACTGAGCAGGCCAGAAGAGCCTCCGCCACCTAAAAACAACCACGGATAAAAAGAAGTTTCTCTGCCATGAAAAGAAAGTAGAAGGATGCTAAGAAAGCCCCACTCCTAAGGCACAGGGGTGGATGGCCCACCTAAGACAAGCATCGAAAACATATAAGGCTGGGATCAACTAACTAGTCACAGATGTTAACTGCTATGGAGGAGCAAAACCATTGAGAAAAAACCCTTATATAGCTCAGGAGTACCAGGACTCTTGATAGCTCAGAGTGAAGCAAGAACACTGAGAAAGCTTTCCAGTACTTTCTTTAGAAGTATTCCACTTTTAGCATAAGATAATAGCAGCCCATTGCAGGTAATGGTATTAACAAAATCAAAATCCAGTTTATTTTCCGATGAACTCAGCCTCTTATACAAATAGAATTACAGAAGAGCCTGCCAATTTCTAGGTGTAAATACTATTTAACTCTTTCTACCCATTTCTGGGTGTAAATACTATTTAATTCTTCTATACATGGGGTCCAGTGTTCAAATTAGAATTATGAGACATGAAAAAGCAAGAAAAATAAAGGTGGGCAACATGCATGAATAGATGGAATGATAGCAGAGAAATGGAATCTATTTTTTTAAAAAAAGAGTCAAGAGATAAAAAAAATTTAAATGATGTAAAAATAAAACATGAAGAATTCTTCTGATGGGCCCATTGGAACACTGAGGCAATATTCCGTGAACTTTAAGATAGGTCAATAGAAATTACCCAAACTGAAACACAAAGGAAAAAGAGAGCAGGAAAAACCAACCAACCAACCAAACAAACAAAAAATAAAAAAACAAAAACAAAAACAAAAAACAGAGCATCCAAGAACTGAGGGACACTAGCAATCAGTCTAATTCATTCTGCTCCCAGTACATAGTTGGCATCTATTAATTTTTTGTGGTAGGTTGTTGTTAAAGTTGACAGGACGTGAACAATATTACTAATATTTATGAAACTTCTGGTGACTACTGGAAGAACAAATTCTGTCACTAATTCTAATCTTTACAATAACTCTATGGAAGTGGACATAATTATCAATATTTTATAGATCTAAGGGCTAAGAGACTTAGAGAAGTTAGGAAAGTTACTCAAGTTCACATACCATTCAAGTGGCAGTGCTGTTCTGGTCCTGATCTGTTACGCTACAGAGCCTGTAATCTTTACATTCCCACAGGGGATCTTTCTATTAAGTGATGAGGGTGATGGTTAGATGTAAAAAGGAAGAGTGAAAATAAACATCAACAACGTAAAGTCTTTCCGAATTTGTAAATAATGGTCCTTAGTAAGTTAAGAGGAGTTAAGTGATTCTTGAAAACTCTAGATCAGCAGGCTTAGCACAAAGTGGGTGTTCAGAAGAGGTACACAATCTTGAAAGCTATAAACAAGCACACAGTAGGTACTGACTGTGTTGAATTGAATTAGATAGACTCTCCATGATGGTATGTCCATTCTGTTCACGTTGCATTAAATGCATTAAATGAATGCTTATTAATGCTAAGTTGGGGTCTATTCTAGAATTGGACTGAAGAAATGTGCATACAGGATTTGAGAGAGAGTATGAGAAAACAGAACTGCCCTTTTCCAGAGTGCTTTTACTGAATACAGATTAGGAAGTTTAGTTTCTATCTAAAAGATCCCCAAAACACAGTAGTTTAGAATTCATTTCCCCATTGTTAATCAAAAACTACATAAACACCCATCAAATGGCAACACTCTACCAGGCATTCTAAAAGACTGTCTCTCACTAAAGTGTGTTAACAGGTAAAAGGAAGGCCTATATTCACAGCAGGTCTCATTATTCACCTGTGTTTATATGTAATATGGTTGTGAAGTGTTAATACTTTTAGCCAACTTTTAAAGACAGTTCATATGCCAAGTAGTTATATCAATTATAAATTTTTAAAATAGTTTCATTATTTTTTTTTGATCTTTAATATCTGAAAATGCAAATCCTACCAAAGACCCTGCAGTAACTTTTCAGGAACAAGAGATTATTGATCAGTGCAAATACAAGTTTTATAAGACTATTAAATAGTATTCTCAAAACAAAATAAAGTCAGTTATGTAACCCTTTGATAAATGGTAAGCTATTTGCAATTTTACTTTTGTTGACAGAATTTCAATATTTCAACATTTAAAAAGGTTTCTTAATACATGACAAGTCTATTGTATTTTCAATAAGACACAGAATTCAGTTTCTCTCACTAACTAATGTAAAGATGACTTTTCTAACTAGGATAAACAATTTAGAAGTCAGCACTGCTGAAAAGAACCATATTATTTTCAATCATCTTAGTAAATTATGTTTTCAAAAAGTATATAACTAAGGATTAAAATATTTGTTACTAAAATAATTAAAGCTGCATTTTATTTCTCAGATTTACCCTATTAATATATAATGAGCATAAATGTGTGTGTTAAGTGTGGAATCATACATAAGTAGACAGTCTTAAAATGCTTCTGGTGTTAAATGAATCAAAGGTCTTAACAGAAATTGCAATTATATTTTAGTCTCAGAATCAAATAATACTAATTTTCAAAAGCATTTACTATAAATGTCACACACTAATAAAGGCAAAAAGAGAACAGATCTGTGAAATAACTGGTATTATATTCAAATGTTAGAAAAGCCATAGAGAACTTCAGAGAAGACTGAAAAACATAGTAGTTCTATTCTGTAATTAGTGTGGGAGCGCAAGCCAACTTAACATATTTATGTATTATTCTAGTGCTTTATGTTATATACATGTTAGGAAATATAACACTGTGTAGCAGATACAAATCCAGCTCAAATTATAAGATCCCATTATACTCCCATAGTTACAGATCTATTGACGTTTCTGAAAATTCCTCTCGGGGGATACTAATAGGCAGCAGCAGTAGCACCGACAAAGAAAAGACTGGTTTTTCCTTTCAACACCAGCATTGATCTCTGACAAACTTTAAAAGCAGTTCTATATTCAAAACCAGAAGAAAATCAGCATTTCTTTATCTTAAGATTCATGGAAAAAAACAGTAATTTGCCTACAAAAGTAGGCCCTTTTGGAAAAAAGAACTGTTGATTTAATCAAGACCCCTTACAAACAAAAAAGGTAACTGGGAAAAACAAAATCAAATAGGACAGAATATAGTGAGGAAAAAATAGTAGTGATGTGATTACTGATGTAAAGTCTAGAATGGTAGCAGTCATTAGATTTACTAAATGGAGAAATTGAGTTCCTTTGTTTATGTTGCTAAATGTTTATAATGACATGTTTATAAATGACAGTTATTTCTGGCAACAAACTTGAAGAGTAAAATTATAACATTAAGATACATGTCAACTTTAAAATATCTCAAAATACATACTGAACATGTTCACATAAAAAAGATTATCTTCCATTATAAGTTATTAATACACTAGGTATTTCGTTCAGCAAAACTAAACATTTTAAAAATGGAGTCCAAGCAAGTTATTGAAAGCAGGAGTTGGTTTTGAATTATTTCTTTGATAGAATTATGTTCTTGAATAATCTTACAAGAATATAAATGTCTCAGTGTGTATTCTGTTGTGTTTCTAAGAGACACACTACTCTGAAAGGCGCTATAAATTTTTAGTATAACTATCTTCTTTTAAGGAAAGTACTATATAATGACCATTAGAGGGCACCCTTGTAATCCATAACTGATTTTAGACATTTAATTACAATCAAATTTGACGTTTTGGAAATTAGTATTATTTCAACAGAGAAACAAAAGAGAAAAATAACTTTCCTTCAGATTAACAATATGGAACGCATATTTTTCAAAGTGAACTGAGAAAATCAATTTTATAAATTATTGACATTAGAATTAATATAATTAGACTGCATATATCCTTGGGATGCAGACTGCTAAAATGTGTTTTCATTTAGGCAGTATTTTTTATGGGCATGTGTTAAAAGAAGAACATTTGCTTATTTCAAAAGAGTTTATCGCTTGAAGTTTTATAATACTTTCTTATTACTTTAACATTTCAGCTTGATGATAGTAGTGTTCTCAATACGAAGCCAAATTAAACAGTGATAAAGATTATCTTGCTTATCCTGATTTGGCTCAATTATTTTGTAAACATTTATTTTTACAAAGTAAAGTATTCTTTCCAATTTTCTGCCCCACCCCCACCCAGGTAACAATTATCTTTCTCTTTTTGATTTACAATCACTTTTTTTCTTGGTCAAAAGTAAGTGGTTACTTTCCTCTATAAACATTGAGTACACCATTCCTTTCTTGACCAGTAAAGCAAACTATTCAATGGATGGTCTTTTTCCAAAGATCCAAACAAGTATACAGTTTTCAGAAATCTATTTTATCACCTGAACAAGAAACACTGTATTTAATTACATTCATTTTATTCCCAAAGTGCAGTGAATTCCTATGAAGGAAAGTGTTTCAGAAATACAATACTATAAACCACACCCTACTAGGTGTGGACATCCCATCTTTTACGCTTAGGAACTAAGTAATTTAAGAGAACCTAAAACATCATCTGTTAAGTTTCACAGAAAATTTCATCTGCAGCATTTTAAAATATGACATTTATTATATACAAAAATAAACTATTTGATTGCTTGTATTTTTTAAAAAGATGCTAACATACTGAGATTTCTCTTAAGTTCCTATTCAATCAAAACATGGCTTTGAAATGTTTTACTTGCAAGTCTCTGCATGCATAAAAGTATATATGACTTGTGAGCATATTTTAAAATATGAAAGTATGTTACTCATCAACTAGAAAATGAACTCATAGCCATTGGGCTATGTCCACAAATCCATTAGGATGTTTTATAAACCATTAAATACATAAAGATTCAAAAAGACATAAAGTTTCATTTTTAAATGTGGTATCACCTTGCATAATGGATAAAAATATAAAATGACATAGATCATATTTTATAGTTAAAGCATTCTTATTTGTGCATTCAAAAGATAACTATATCTCAAACTATTAGTCTATACGTGACTGTATTTAAAAAGTAAAATAAACGTCCACCAGTTTAATAATGCTTGGTCTATTAGTAGAAATTATGACTAATTAAACATATTTCTATTTGTAAACACTATATTTGGGTGAAAGTCTTTACTACATTCCAAGTGTGAGTATTTATCAACAGGCATACTGCTTTGTATCACAGTGCAAATGAAAAATAACTTTCCACTCATTTTTCTCATGCTGTTTTTATACAATTAACTGGAGAGGTTGAAAATCTAAAAAGACTGCTATTTGTCCTAGACATGAAATAGTTAAAAGTGTGTGTGCGTGTGTGTGTGTGTGTGCGCGCGCGCGCGCGCCTGCTCACCAGGGTTTTAACAGGGCTTAATAACAAAAAGCTTCAGTCCCTCACTTTCCTTGCTTAGGGCCATCCATCTGTTAAGGTTGACTTGTAATACAGATAAGCTCTCATGCTTGTTCACTAGTATAGCTGAGGTGTCTGTGAGTCTCATGAAGACACACAGAAACATACACATTGTAACTTCTAGACTAAGCCACGCATGGCTAGGATGGAGCAATATCTCAGATACATAAATTTTACATATTATATAAAGAAATTTCTTATTCTTAGAAAAGAAAATGCTAATAAATGTTTACAATGAAATACTTTTAAACATAATTTCAGATTACAGACTTATGGTATCTTATATTGTTCACAAACTCTCCAGTATTCTATTCTAAAATAAAACTGATGAAAGAAGGTAAGTACATAGGATTAAGACAGTTCTGCACCATGACCAGTGGCAGTATTCTCAATGGACCCACTGGCCCTGTTTTCAATAAAACCAGAGGAGGATCCTTTCCCTGGAGTCCTGTTAGGCTGGGGCTGCTGTTGGAACTGTCATCTTTACACAAAAGGGAAAAGGGTTGGGTTTTACAAATGTGGAGCCTAATTGGGAGATCTTCGTGGCTGTACCCTTGACATTTATTTAAGCTTCATCAACAAAACGGGAAATAACCAGACTAATTAGCACACCAGCACACAAATTACTATTTGTTTGGAGGTGGACTATAGATTCACAAAGTCTTCCAAAGATAAGCTAAATAATGAAACACAGGCTTAAAACACAGGCTTGGAACTGTGTTCTTTCCTACAGCACACAGATTATAAAACTTTAAAATGTTTTACTTTAAAATATATTATTAGAGTTCAAATTATCATAATCCCATTTTCATCTTTTGAAAAACAGAAGAAAATAAAGTCTCTCACTGACAAGTCCAGCTGGAAACTGGAAATGGGAAGTTCTTTAGACAACTGAGATCCACTTCTGAAATGAATAATCAAATGGACTAGGAATGGGATGAGTCAAGACTATACTCAAATTTACTCACAATAAAATGACATATTCAAGGTCTTATAAACTTTTAAGAGATTTCTTGATACAATAAGTTTTATATTTCTATTCAAGTCATAAAGTGGGATCTATGGTCATCCCTACTTAGAATGAAGATGGATAATTTTAACTACTTTGGTAACTAGAGATTCTTAGTGACCCTGGACAATAACTACCAAGACAGAAGTCAGATGGTGCCATTGCTACAAAGACCTGGAGCTCAAGATATATGATACAGTAAGCATAAATGAATAGCTACTGATTATCAAGTAGCCATTATGTGGTAGTGTATATACATTATCTATAATGCCTTCAGCATCCTAAGAAACTAACTTGTATTATTATTATTTTACAAATGTAAAAATTAAGGCTTAGGGATATTTTGTTTTGCTCAATGTTAAACCTTAGTACCTTTTTCAAAGTTAAGATCTGTCTGGCTCTAAACTCCATATCCTTCTGACTATCCCTCTTCCACAATCACTCCACCCAACACAAAGGCATGATAATAGTGGTTAGGTATCTAAGTTCTAGAATCAGTCGGTCTGCTTTTGAATTCCTAATCTTCTATCTATTACTTGTAGAACTTTGGGCACCTTTATTAATCTCTGTTTCTTTGTTTCTAAATCTGAAAAATGGGGATAATACTACTTGCCCTGACTAGATTGTTGGAAGTTTCAAATGAATCACGTAAATACAAACATACGGCCGGGCGCAATGGCTCACGCCTGTAATCCAAGCACTTTGGAGGCCAAGGTGGGCGGATCACCTGAGGTCAGGAGTTCAAGACCAGCCTGACCAACATGGTGAAACCCCATCTTTATAAAAATAAATAAATAAATAAAAATTTAAAAAAAAAGAAAAAAAAAAGAAAGTGTAAAAAAAAAAATTAAAAAAAAAAAATAAATAAAAATAAAAATAAAAAAATACAAACATACACAGACAGCCTCACTTGTCTTAAATTGTCTATCTTCCCCAGGTCTTCTGAGGCTGCCCTAGTGCATGTTCTTATTATTTCAACTCTATAAAAATTGTAGTTTGGAAAATAATAGTAAGAACATGAAAATTATCCAGATTATAAAATCATAAAGATCCCTGCAGAAATTTGCTTTTAGGCAATTAAATTCACCACATAACAAATCTTTTAAGAGAATCTGGATACCTGAGCCAGTTCTAAAATGACAGTGATGCTACTCTTCTAGTTCAGTGAGCCTTACACTAGGAAGAAAAGAGTGTATTTTAAGTTTATTTCCATTTGTACTTGTTTTCACTTTTTTAAATAAGGTTCAACAGCTACTCAACTAAGCTGTCTTTGAGAGAGGTATTAATGAGACTGAGCATTTCAAATAACAGAAACTGCACAGAAGAGACCAAATGAAAAAAGCCAAATTGCTGTCTTCCAAAACACAAATCTTTGCCTCTGCTAGGTACCTCCACCAGAATGTGAGCTCTTGTGACACTGAAAAGATTTGTGGATCCAAAACACCTACCTTGTTTCTTTAGAATGACTGAGTAATTCACAAGAAACTTTTTAGAAACCAAAACTCTGTGGATTATGAATCATGTAGCTGAGTTTTTCTCTTCATTTTGGCTAAGCAAGGGAACAGGCCTTAACAGCTTCTTACTACGCTTAACATTTCCTCTGCCTTAAAACTTACCTAATTTTACCACAGTTCAATCTTTCTATGGTTCTTTGTGAGATATGAAAGTATTTTTGGAAACAGGTAGAATATAAATGAATACACATTAGTTTCTCTGATGTACCTATTGATAACTAGATTTTGCCTTTAACCACATCCAAATATTTCTAGAAATATTTACATATTTAGCTGAAAATCTTAATATGCTTAGATCCCAATATTATTACACATGGAGAGTTAGGGGTAAGAGAATTCATGGATTTGGCAATCATCATACGACAGCATGCCCATAGCTCTAGCATCAACTTTCTGCCTCTTCCATAACATACTGTATCATATTTCAATTAAATCAATGGGGCTGGATTGTCTCCAAAAAAAGGAAACTAAAGAAGCTTCTGCAATAACAAACTGCAAAGAAAAGGAGGCAGACTATGGCTGATGCCTTTTGATTTCCTTCCCAATGTGCAGATATAGTACCCTAAGTTCATTTCCATTTGTAGCCTTTTTTGTTAGTATAAGTGGCTCAGTTCTCAGGAGAGAATTAAGGCAACAGAAATCCATAGGGTAGGCTGACCTCAAACTTATCAAACTCCAGATTTGTGGTACACAGATCCAGCCTCTAGGCACTTAAAAATGCAGATCAATTTTTGTTATTTCACAAATATGACTTTTTGGCAAATAGCATTACAGTCATTCCCCCTGACCAATGGGGGATATGTTCCAAGACCCCCAATGGGTGCCTGAAAGTGCAGTTAGTACTGAACCCTAAACAAACTAAGGTTTCATTATAAATAAGGTACAATAAGAAATTAACAACAATAACTGATAATGAAAAAAACAATAATAATACTTAGAACAGCATGTAATCTAAAGCTTATGAATTTTTTTTTTCTGGAATTTTTCATTTAATATGTTTAGACCACACTGACTGCCAGTAAATGAAACCTTGAAAAGCAAAATACTGTGAGGCAATTAGAAACAGTAGACATGTTGTAAGATACTGTCACAGCCCTTAAAACCCACCTCTCTGAGAACTCTCCCTGTTCACCCCACTCACCCCTACTGCCCTCCCTGTGTCCTTGGTAACATGGTACTCTCCTTGCCTCTCTGGCTGGAGTTTATTGAACCTAGGATTAACCCCTGGTCCAAGTGAGCGGATTGCATTCTTCCTTAAGAAACTGGATTCCAGAATTATTATCCATTTCTAGTAGCTGCTTCAACTGAAGGGCTATAAGATCTGTGCCAAGGGCACAGAGAAGCAGAGAAAGCCAGTCTACAGAATGGACAATGAGCATATAAGCAGAAAGAACAGGCCAAGCATTAAAGGGGGAGTGGGAGAGGAGGAGAGAAATGAAGGAACAAGGGAGGGGAGAGGGAGGAAGATGGAGAAAAGAAGAGGAAAAAGAAAAAGGAGAGAGGGAGAGATAGGAGGGAGGGAGGAGCGGGGTTGGGGAGGGAGGGAGGGAGAGAAAGAAAGAAAGAGAGAGAGGAGTAAGGTAGAGAGGGGAGCTGATATTCTTCCCTGATTACTTTTTCCATTTCCTAGTTCTAATCCTACTAGAGGCCTAGACATATTCCTGCAATTAGATGTCCTAAGGAATGCCTATATACTTATAATAAATGGCTTGATATTGTTTTATTTCATTTGTGAGTTTCCTAATACTATTAAAACTAAATAATTAAAATCAAGGATTTGACAATAATTTCAATGTAAACGTACTCTGTTCTGCTTTTATAAATAAACTGTTGGTCACCAATTGGCTATCATTTCAAAGCAGTAACAACTCAATATCCATTCAAAGTTAGTAAAATAAGATAGCATGGACTCTGGAAGCCTTGGGAAAAAAATATTAAGGATGAAATGTAGCAGAAAACAATTGTCAGAAGGCCAAAAATTTACCTCTTTGTTAAATACCTATGTGAATCTAAAACTAAAAAATCAAATTTCAATCATACAAAAAAATGCAAGCAAAATATTTATAATAGACATTAGTAGGCGAAAAATGGGGATATGAACTCCTAAAATTTTTGCTATTAAGATATATACAACACATAGATATATTTGCCTATCTATATAATGGGACACATAAAAAATAAAAAGAAACATATATACTGGGTATACACATTTCCTGAAACTCAGATATTTATCATGTCAAAAGTAAAGATTGTTATTCAGATACTATCAACATTTGCATTACAATTCTAAATGTAGGTTTAACAAATTCCTATGCAGCCAAGTAGGAAAATCACATTAGAATTCTTAACATAATAAGCCCTACTCCTAATTCCTGTTATAGTTATCATTGCTGTCATAGCTACTGTAAACCATAAAATGCTAACTAATGAATGCAGATAACTGAATTAATGATAATACATAGTAGCCCTCAAGATTCAGTGTAAGTATATGCTGAATGCAACCCATTATTCTGCAAGGTTTTCCATCACCCAATACAATTTTCTCCATCAGAATCTACAGTGTAAGGACTATAGTTAATAATACTATGTTAATACTAGAAAATTGCTAGGAGAATAGGTTTTAGGTGTTCTTACTTTGAAAAAAACCAGGTAACTGTGAGATGACAAATGTGTTAATTTGCTTGAGTATAGTAATAATTTTATTACGTATATCAGAACATCATGTTATACACCTTGATGTACATAATAAAAAAAGAAATTGTTTCTAGAAGTTAACAGAAAACAAAAAGAGAAATCAGTAATGTATTTTATAATTACATTATCATGAAAGTGCTATGCCTTGTTAAAGGAAGGCTTAAAAATTGTTTTTTTAGTTCTACTGCACACCATGATGAATATAATTAATAATAGATTATTGTACATTTCAAAATTGCTATGAGAGCAAATTTCAGGTAACTGATAAAGCACAGACTAGGTCTTTTCACATAATCCCTTTCTTGGAGGCTTTATTTCTTTTCACTCTTTTTTCTCTAATACTGCCTTCTCATTTTATTTCATTGAGTTGGTCTTCAATCTCTGATATCCTTGCTTCTGCTTGATCAATTTGGCTACTGAAACTTGTATATGCTTCCCGAAGTTCTCGTGCTGTTTTTCAGCTTCATCAAGTTGTTTATGTTCTTCTCTAAGCTGGTTATTCTAGTTAGCATTTCATCTAACCTTTTTTCAGGGTTTTAGTTTCTTTGCATTGGGTTAGAACATGTTCCCTTAGGTCAGAGAAGTCTGTGATTACCCACCTTCTGAAGCCTGCTTCTGTCCATTCATCAAACTCATTCTCCATCCTGTTTTGTTCCCTTGCTGGTGAGGATTTGTGATCCCTTGGAGGAGGAGAGGCATTCTGGTCATTGATGATTTCATCCTTTTTGCACTGGTTTCTTTCCATCTTCGTGGGTTTATCTACCTTTGATCTTTGAAGTTGGTGATTTCCGACGGGGTCTGAATGGACGTCCTTTCTGTTGATGTTGAAGCTATTTCTTTTTCTTTTTTTTTTTTTTTTGGTTTACCTTCTAACAGGCCCCTCTGCTGTAAGAGGCATTTTTTTTGTTACTTAGGGGTCAGGGAGCCACATGAGGAGGCAGTCTGTCCCTTGTCTGTCTGCAGAAGCATTGCTGGGCTGCCTCTGACTCAGCCCAGCTGCTGTGTAGGCTTCCTCTGGCTTTTGTTTACACCGGTGAGATTAGATCTGCCTTCACAATGGCGGATGCCTTTCCCCCCTCTGAGCTCAATCATCCTGGGTTGAGCTTGAACTGATGTGCTGGCTGTGAAACTCTCAAGGGAGAGGGCTTCAGTTTGCTGATCTTTGTGGGGGTGGGACCTGCCAAGCCGTATCACCTGTCTCCGTTTTCAGCTCTCCCTCTTTCTTGGGGGTAAGTACATCCCTCCCACAGGCGCTCTTGGGCTAGTCAATACTTCTGCCCAGTTTTGTGCTGACAACTTGCAGCACCAGGCTGGCCAGAGTTGTTGCTTAGATTTTGTTGGTAACTCGTGGTGCTTTTCAGCCCAGTGGCATTCTCCTGGACTGTGGGTTTCAACAGCCAGGGGAGAAGAGCAGTATCTGAACCTCAGTGCCAAGGGGGCAAAGTCCCCAATCCTCTGGTCAGTTGCACTTCTGGGTGGGACAGTGCCCTACCCTGCCTTGGTTCACCCTCCTTGGGCTACACCCACTGTCCAACCAGTCCCATTGAAATGAACCTGGTACCTCAGTTGGAAATGCGGAGATTGCTAGCCTTCTGCGTCTCTCTTGCAGGGAATTGCACTCCAGAGCTGTTCTTATTTGGCCATCTTGGTGGAAGTCTTGAGAGCAAATTTCGAATGTTCTTGCCACAAAAAATGTTAAGTATTTGAGGTGATGGATATGTTAACTAGCTTCATTTAATTATTTCACATTATATTCATGAATCAAAACATTGCTTTAGACCCTATAAATTTATAATTATAAACCGTCAACTTAAAATTAAAAAATAAATTAATTAAAATATGAGGAGCTAATAGTCATCGTAACTTGAAACTGATATTTAGAAAATGTGTTTCTCCAATATAAATTTTTTTTAATCCTAAAGTATCCTGTAGGTAACAAAGATCTCATATTCTTTTTCACAGAAAATCTATTCACCATGGTAAAGATAACCTAAATGCTCCAATATTAAGCCAGTAAACACTTTACAACAGTATTTGAGATATTAAAGCTTGAAAATAGACAAGAATTGAGCATATTAGTGGTGGGGGAAAAAAAAACAGAAAATCAATAGCAAATCTATCATTAGTTCACACATTAATAAATGTTCTTAATAATGAAAAAAGGATTCTGACGTCTGGAATAATTATTTTATTGAAGGGCTTATTTTAGAAGAGACAATCAGCATTGACTATCAGTATGCTGTAATTAAGCAATTCTAACATAAAAATATCAGCTTAATAAATGAATAAATCAGAAGGAAAGTACTTATTCAATATGTTACAAAAATAGTCCCATGAAGGCAGAGAATTTTTGTGTTTTCCTTTTATATATACATGGCACCTGGAAAAGTGATTGCATATAGTGTTGATGAATGATTGAATTAATGGGATTTTTTTTTTTTTAACAAAGGTCTAGAGTTTCAGTACAGCTTCACTATCCTTTCCCATTCTTAAACACTGTTATGGTTTAAATTTTGTCCCCTCACAATCTCAGGTTGAAGTTTAATTGCCATTTTAATGGTATTAAGAAGTGGGATCTTTAAGAGATAATTAGGCCAGGAGGGTGCCACCCTCTTGGGTGGGATAAGTGCTGTTATAAACGGGTGAGTTTGGTCCCCTCATCTCTCTTGGCTTTCTGTCTTCCACCCTGGGAGGCCACAGCAAGAAGGGCCTCATAAGGTGCCAGTGCCTTGATCTTGGACCTCCCAGCCTCCAGAACAGTGAGAAATAAATGTCTATTCTCTATAAATTACCCCGACTCAGGTATTCTGGTAGAGCAGCACAAAATGGACTCAAAGATAAAGACCCACAGAAGCACTTGATGGCCATGTACATTTCTGTGGTGCCTGGCTATCCAGGAAAGCTAACTGAGCATCAGAGATGGGTTTTTGCCTCCTTCTGCCACTGACCAGTTATGAGACTTATGGCAAGTGGTATGACCTTGCCAGCTATCAACTTTCTCATCTGCAAACCTTGGCAACTGTAATAAATGAAGCTTTGCAGCCACTTCTAGCTCTGTAGTTTCGTAGCTATAATCCATGCAAGAATTCTTCTTTGAAGCTAGTTTTCTAAAACCACTTAAGATATGATTTGGTGTATACCAATTCTCTTTAGTTAGAGCCTTCATAAATGTACTTAGGAAAAAAAAACAGAAACACTTATAGCTATGATTCTGAACACTGTCACTTGAAACAATATTTTAAGTAGCATCAGCATATAAAAAGAAGCTTTAAATATCTATAGCAAATAAAATACCTAACTTTAGAAAAAGATGGACTTATAGTAGTTCAGATTTTAATTTCTATACACTATTTTAATGGCTAAATACCCATGTATAAGACTGATTTTATTTTAGTAGT
Organism: Aotus nancymaae; assembly: GCF_030222135.1. NCBI lineage: Eukaryota > Metazoa > Chordata > Mammalia > Primates > Aotidae > Aotus > Aotus nancymaae. Next base: position 635,809 of record NW_026988453.1, read on the forward strand.
AAAGGAAACCTATGATTTCCAGTTTATCATCAAGCTATCCGCACTCTATGAGAATCACACATTTAATTGTCTTTCCTCTCACTGGACTGTGAGATCTATGAGGGTATGGGCTAACAAAGCATGCAGAGACTGGTATCTGAAACATGTGACTCTCAATCCCCTTGTAGCCCTCCCAGATTCCACCTACTCCTTCCCTTGATTAATACTGCAGGTTTTCTTATAAGAAAAAAATAAATGGGTCCAAATTTTTCCTAAATAATTTATTGGAATTATATAAGTTGAGAATGTGGAGGAATGAAGGGTAAATAATCTTACTTACCTGAGCAAGCTTACACTTTTCTGAGTTTCCTCCCTTTTCATTGTGTAATTTGTAAACTGGTGTATATTGTACAGAACTAGAACAGGTCCCATAATCTTCTTCATTTTCCTACACATGAAAAAATATACACGCAATTACTATAAAATACTCCTTTTATTACTAAAGTTATTATATTAATAAACTATTTGATACACATACAAGTAGCAAAATAACACTTCAGCTTTAAGTATAAAGAATCTATTTAGGAAGAAAATGCATTTTTCTATAATCTAAATTAACAAATTTAATTTAATAAAAATTAATTAAAATTTATATTAATATAAATTAATAAATTTAATTTAATAAAAATTAATTAAAATTTATATTAATATAAATTAATAAATTTAATTTAATAAAAATTAATTTTAAAACCTCTGATTACTTTAAATAATTTGAATAAAATTTATATAAAGATAATTTGCTAACACTACACTGAAAGTTTTAATAGTATGTATTCTCCAAAGGTAAAAATTCAAAACATAACAACTGATCATGAAATCTGTGAAGATATATATTAAAATCAATATACATATATACATTTACATATCTGCAGTACTCACAGTTTAAATACATACATAATCTTTTGTAAATTAAGAACATTCTTCATTTTAAAGTAACTACTATTGGAATGAGACTATCAAACCAAATGATGGTATTCCTCGATTAGTTCTACACAAAGATATCTTTAAAAAATATTCTTAGCATAAAGCAAGAATTTCAATTGTTGTATCAAGGCAATCAATTTTATGAAAACATACATCTTGTTAAAGCATCTTTGAAGACTTCCATAGTTCTGTGATAAAATATGCAAACATTAAAGAGATTATTCAGTGGATACATATAGAAGGGCAGATAGTTGCCAGAGGGCTTGTTATAAAAAATACATTCTTGAATAAAGGGCTAAGCATATTTAGAAAGTCATTAAAAACATAAATTTCTAATTTGTAAAGTATAAACTTCAAACTAGTACAAGAATCTAGGTAAAATAGAAAAAAAGTGAATGTGATGTACCTTGTGTTTTAGCTTACTCTTCACTTCCTTTAGTCCCAGCTTTGCATGATTTTTTGCCTAGAAAGCAATAATAAATGTGCCTAGCTCAGCATGGTTCTATTACCTTTTCAAGAACAAGTATACGAGATCACATTTAATGACAATTACTAACTATTCATATGATTTAGAAAAATAACATTATAATCTAACACTCTATTTTCAGGGATACACATACCACTTACTATATTATTACAATTAAATCAGTTACTAAAACCATTAGTCTCTTCTTTGTATACAAGTATAGACAAAGGCTAACTAGCCTATTTTGCTTCCTAAACTCTCAAGAACACAAAAGGAATAAACCAGATTACTAATGTTAAAACTATAACAAACTGGAGGAACAGAGAAAGCACATCCCAGCAGCAAGTTACTTGGGCAGATGTCTGAACTTCAAGAAACTCTGGCAATTTTACAAAGCTTTATTAGGTGCTCTTATAGGCAGACAGAATTTTATTAGCAGAGCCATCTTAATGGAATGGTATTTCATATATAGTTTTTCTGGCAAAAATTAAAGGTCATTTAACAATTTAAAGCTATCTTCATGTTTCACAGGGAATCTGGCCCCAGCATTTGAGTTTCTCACATCCTGCTGTGATTCCTGAGGGGTATAACTTAACTAAAGACAACTGGGGGCTTTCATAAAAGACTTAGCCTTTGTTCCATTAGAAATTCCTACTCACAGTGGTCAAGGTGAAAAAGAAGAGAAAAGGAATTCATATTTATTTTGTTTCCCAAATATATAACTGTGTGCTGGGTGCTTAGTATGCATTATCCTATGTAGTTATTACTACAGTTCCGTAAGATTAGTACTACTATGATAACATTACAAAATAAGGAAAGTGACTCAGGGAGACTATAATCTAGTTAATTTAACTATCCTCTAAGCCACTTGATTACACTGATCTTTTCAGATGCTCTTTAGTATACAGAGTTGAAGCTACTAGCATCAGTCTCTTCCATGATTCTATAATTCCATAGTGCACTGGTTCATTTAAATAATTGTTGCTCTATGTCCTGATCTTTTCAGATGCTCTTTAGTATACAGAGTTGAAGCTACTAGCATCAGTCTCTTCCATGATTCTATAATTCCATAGTGCACTGGTTCATTTAAATAATTGTTGCTCTATGTCCTCCTTTGACTTCCTTCAGATTACCTGGAAGATGGGATATAGATTCTTTCTATCCTTTTCAATTTACCAATTTGAAGCTTAACAATATGCAAGTACTCTTCACAGAAATGCTCCAAGCAAATGGCTTTGCTAATAATTTAAAATGCAGACCTAACAAGAAAGATGACTTGAAAGCCTTTTAGCCAAATAAAATACGAATTCCACTTTGCTGTTATTCTTAAATTTATAAAATAAGTATGGTAACTCTAGTTTTCTTTATGGCTCCTATCAGCATAGAAAAACATGTATGAAAAGCATAGGAAAAAATTTTAACCATAAAAATAAGTATAAAAAGGTTGTAAGAACAGGACAGAATCATTATTTGCTTTGACAAACACATATTCAGTATTTCTGTAGTATGTTCAAAGTGCAGAGCAAAGTGATAGGAATACAAATATAAAAGTAGGGACAGTATCTCTTACTGTACCTTCATGCTCTGCTCTAACTCCAATGAGTATAAGGACTAGTTCATGATAGGCACTCAAATAATTTGTTGAATGAATGAGATAAAAACATGATTTCCACTTTTGAAAAATTTACTGTCTACAGAAAACCAAGGTGAATAAATTATGTTATACCACACAACAGAAAGTGGGAGTTTTATTCATAGCAATTTGTCATCAAAGAAGGAATTTCAGAGTACAGATTTCAGAAAATGAGCAGTCTGGAAAGATCAGTTTTAGATACAACTACAAAGGTCACAAAATGACTCACTTACCTGCCCCAAACCTCTTGATTCAAAGATGATATGATCACAAGATAAATAATAAAATTGATTAGGGATATTCTAAAGAACTTATTCACTTGAAATTACTTTAGGGAGTAATCCTCCAGAGTAGAATTCTTTTTTTTTTTTGAGACACAGTCTTGTTTTGTCACCCAGGCTGAAGTGCAGTGACGTGACCTTGGCTCACTGCAACTTCCACCTCCTAGGCTCCAGCAATTCTCCTGCCTCAGTTTCCCAAGTAGCTGGGACCACAGGTGCATGCCACCACATCTGGCTAATTTTTCTATTTTCAGTAGAGATAGAGTTGAACCATATTGGCCAGGTTGGTCTTGAACTCCTGACCTCAAGTGATCCACCTGCCTCAGCCTCCCAAAGTGCTGGGATTACAGGTGTGAGCCACAACACCTGGCCCAAAGAGTAGAATTTCTAATTTGAAAACATTTTACTTCCTTGCAGAGAAGGGTTAAAATAAAATACTCCACTGATTAGAAGGATAAATTTTTAAATAAATAAAGTTTTGAACATGTTTGCTTCATTGCTTTTGTGAAAAATACAAGTGAAATTAAGACAAGACACATATTTGGCAAAACAATACGATTTCTCTAAGCCTGAAAAAACCCTGAACTGCCTGCTCTAGGAGAAAATGAAGGGCTATTGACTGTGAAACCATTTTTAGAATCTTAAATGAATGTGAGAAACAAGGATCAACATTACTTTGTTTTTCAAATGGTAGTTGTGTGCTATTTCATTTGTGAAAAAAACCTCTTCAAAAACTGCACTTAAATCAAGCCACCAGAGAGGTTTCCTAGCAAAGCCACAGAACGACCAAACAAAAGGCAGAGGCTGAGGTCTACTTTGTCTTACTTTGGCTTTGTGGTTAGGTTTCAAATAATTATAATTTGGGAACTGTATTTTTTAAACTCTATAGATTAGCTTCCCTACTATAAAATTTAATATTTGAATGGAATTTTTAAACAGAAAAGGTGGCCACATTTATATCACAATTTTAAGCCAAGAAACAACAGAAGTTGTAAACTTTTATTAAAATACACTATTTTATTATTAATTCAGTCACATCAATTAATTTACTGAGAAAAGCTTCTGAAGACAAATTCTTACACAATCAAAACTATTGCCTTAAATATTTTTAGAAATATAAAATACACGACCTATCGAATTTTTAAAAATTTATTGATCACAACCCACTAGCTTCTCTTTTTAGAAGTCACTAGGCTAGTATTAAGAGAAAAACATACAAAGACAAAACAAGTGTTGAAACAGAAGTCCTACAGATACAAAAATATGTATATAAACATTTTTTGTGTAGGGTTGGGAAGAATTTTTTCAGGGAAATAATGCCTGAACTAAGTCCTATAAAATTAACTGGTGTTTACTAGGTGGATAAAGGCCAAGAAATTGATATTCCATTAATAGGAATGGCTTGAGCAAGAATTGAAGGGCAGAGGAGAATATCATATATTTATGAAATGAGGAGTAACTAAGTATCTTCAGAGATATGGAAGGTCCTGAGGAGTAGGGGGAAAAGGAACTAGACATGAAGGGTCAGGTTTTGAAGGGTCTTAATTGTCATATTAAAGAGTTATTTTTTTACTTTAACATTTATTGTTAACTTTATTATTCTTGCTAATATTCCCATTATTATTTTCTATAAGACTTAGAGCAGGGGTGTTCAATCTTTTGGCTTCCTTGGGCCACATCAGAGGAAGAAGAATTGTCTTGGGCTACGAATAAAATACACTAACACTAACAAAAGCTGATGAGCTAAAGAAAAAAGGAGAAGAGGAAGAGGAAGAGGAAGAAGAATAAGAGGAAGAGAAAGAGGAAGAGGAGGAGGAGGAAGAGAACAAGAAGAAGAGGAAGAGGAAGAGGAGGCAGAGGTGGAGGAGGAGGAAGAGGAATAGGAACAAGAAGAAGAAGAAAAAGAAGAAGAAGAAGAAGAAGAAGAAGAAGAAGAAGAAGAAGAAGAAGAAGAAAAATAATGCAAGAAAAATCTCATAATGTTTTAAGAAAGTTTAAGAATTTGTGTTGGGGCCAGGTGCAGTGGCTCATGCCTATAATCCCAGCACCTTGAGAGGCCAAGGCAGGCAGATCACTGGAGGTCAGGAGTTCGAGACCAACCTGACCAACATGGTGAAATCCTATCTCTTCTAAAAAATACAAAAATTAGCTGGACGTGGTGGCAGGTGCCTGTAATCCCAGGTACTCAGGAGGCTGAGGCAGGCTATGGGTTGAAAAAGCTAACCTTAGAGACTCACTGAAGAATGTTAACAGAGAGCCAATGCATCTTTGAGGGAAAAGATCTTGCTATATTTTTCTTTCTTTTTTTTTTTTCCTACTTGAGCCACAAGTAGACAACAAGAATTTAAAATGTTGTTAAATGAAATAATGACATTTTACAAAATGGTACTCTATCATGAACTGTTTCAATTTGCTGCACAACTTTGCTGATAGCTTTGAAATAAAATAAGAACCCTTTTTAGATTATATAAAGGAAACTACCCTCTGTATGCAATGTTATAATTTTATCAACTGAATTTGTTTTAGTCAGTATTAATCCTATTTTTTTTAGGTTTATTTAAAAGAAAAAAGAAAACATTCAGAATTTACATGTCTATCATCTAGGAAAATGTTATATAATTTTATGAATATAATTTTTTAATATCAAAAAAACTTACAAATTTATATGCTGTCCGTACAGCAGGGGTTGCTTTGGTCATTGCTGTGTTGAACAGTGCACCTCCTTTCTGCAAAAGAAATACAGAAACATATTTCCAAAAACTTTTGGCCAAAATGTCCTGAAAACAAAGCATTATAATAAGTGGCATAAAAAAAGAGCTTTACTGACAACTTATTGTCAAATTATTTCATGTTCAGTGTTTTCAAGTTTCTATGTACTATAATAATTTGAAACAAAATGTCCACTTTCCACTTTGTTCTTTAGTTGATATTATACATCATTTAAAAAATCATCTGAAGTTTAGGTAAACATGAGCAACTTGAATATATTTAATTAAAAGCTTAGTAAGAAAGAAATACTAGTTTAACAGCTGTTTTAATATTGGGCAAACAAAGTCTCAATCTATGGGAGAAAGTTTCATATTTAAAAATCATATTAGCAAAACTATATTACCAGAAATTATAAAATTGCCATCAAATCCTACTAACCCACCGAATTTCTTCTTCTGGAAAATAATAAAAGATGACAGTAAAATCTTGCTTTTCAAAATAAGCCATTTATCTTTGGACCAAGACTTTTCACTTAAAAATTATAGTAATGAGTTTCAACAAACTATAAACATAAAATAAGAATATTTAAAATATAACTAAAATATACAAACACTTCAAATATTTCAAATAAACAGCATAAGTATAAACAGCATCCTTTTGCTGAACATTTCTCCATTTATATTAGAGTGAAAGAATAACATGTGAAAGCTTATGATTACCTTGACTGTATGCACCCATTGTTGATATGACCTCGGGTTTCCTGGAATATATAAAAATGAGATGCCAGGAATGTTCATCAAAAATAAATCTGTAAACCAAAATTTATCAAGGACTAGTATTTGCACAATTTTTAGTAGGCAAATTTTATATGCAATGTTGTAAAAGAAGCAATAAAAAATGAAATAATGCAATGAAATAATGAACTAATAAATCTTAGCATCATAAGAACTAATAAATCTTAGGAATAATTAGCAATTTCAGGGATAATGATCACTTTTCTCATCCATATATGAAGCTAACGGTATTCAATTTCTTCCACTTTAGTATTAGCCTCAGAGGAGAAAATATAACCAGCCTCTCTTCTGAAATCCAAAATTCTTATGCTTTTTAAACTGATTTTTCCATGTTTTATGTCTATGTTGTTTTGTAAACTTTGCATCCTTTACACAATTAGGTTTATTTTAAAATAATATTTCTTGTACGTACAGAAATATTATACTTGTACTTTTAAAAAACTAGAAGAAAACTTAGAAGTGCAAACAACCTTGACAACAAACAACATTCTTCTACAACTGCTAAATATCAACAGAGATTAGTAGCTAACTTTATTTAATGTAAACTTGCAGTTTTAGTTTTGAAAATAGTCTCTAGTTGTAAATCTGTAAGTTAGAAAAATATTATGCAAGGATATGTGAAGCAAAGGCAGCTTTTAGGCTATAGATTGTCATGATTACTAAAAAGCTGAAGCGCTAACCAAAGTAGTTCTAATAAAATCTGGCAATCAACATATCTGGTTCCAAACTGATAAACAATTTAGTCAATAAGATTATATCAGAAGGTAAAAAAAGAAATACATATACAACTTAGCTAATCTTTCCCATCAAGTGATTTCAGTTAGATTTCAACTACCTTCTTGTTTGAAAGCTTAAATACTCCCTAAGTCACAGGGGTAAAAAGTCACAATAAAAAACAAAATATCAAGCCTGGTATGGTGGCTCCCACCTATAGTGCCAGCTACTTCAAAGGCTGTGGCTGGGACACTGGCTGAGCCGAGAAGTTCAAAGTTGCAGTGCGCTATGATTATGCCACTGCACTCCAGCCTGGGAGACGGGGCAAGACCCTATCCCTTTAAAAAAAAAAAAAAAAAAAAAAAAAAAAAGTCCCAATGACTACTCAGACACTATCCAGTACAAAAAGTCCCTAAAACATAGTGTTCTCCTCTAGTCTGTGGCTGTGGATTTTAAAAGATGTATCACCTTTCTCTTACAAAATAGAGACAAAATGATCTCAACCCCAAAATTCTTTCTACTGTTATCTTTGCACCCTAATCAACATCAGGGAAGAACCGTCCAGCTCTGGATTCACTTCTATATTTAAAATCTTACCCTAATTTAAAAGAAATGTCAAGAAACAATTTTTATTCTGAAAAACATCTCCGACTGCTCAGAACACTGCATTGCACCTTTTCTGGAGGATGAAGTATGGAGACAAAAAAATTTTTTTCTCATCTTGTGAAATAACAAAAGCAAAATCTAACTACCTAAAATAACATTAGTAAAAGTAAGTTGCACTGTTTAAAAGGTATGAGTTTCAGGTGGTATGTGGCTTGACCAAATTTTTAAAAGTATATTTCCCTTGCAAAATAATAAAACATTCCAAGTTATTCTACCAATTTATTTCTTGAGATGTTTTTAAACAACAAAATAAACCGCATATCTTTCTTCATCCAGATTGTTTATATATGTTTATTTCTGTATTAAAATACTTCTTTATTAAAAATGGTTGAGTGGAAATCACATATTTAAGATTTGGTTATGATTCATAGTATTCTGTAAAGTGTTTTATTTTAATTATTTTCCCAAATGAATGTAAGAAAGCAGAAGAAGAAACACCAGTTTAGCACTCTGTAACACTTGTTAATCCAGAAAACAATTTATTTAAACCTCTGAACCACAAAGAAACTGGCTACCATAAAAGTTTCAAACCATTGTAGGAAGGTTAGAGTCTTATTTAGATCTCTCAGGAATAAGAAAGCTAATTTTCAGCCCTGTAGAAGACATTGAATGTTTTTATCTACATTATTTGAACTGTAGTTTTCTACTGTAAAATAGGCAAACAAGTAGTATCATAAGCAGTCAGTTCAACAAGAAAGAAGTGAGCTTTTGAGTCCAATGGACCTATGGCATTCAGAACTACTGTATCCTTGTAAAGGATATTATTTGGGATGAGGTCCTTAACTTGGCTGAGCCTCAGTTTCTTCATCCATCAAATAAGCATAATAGTCACTGCCCTTCAGGATTATTGTGAGGATGAAAGACAATGATTAAACAATGTTTAGTATGGTGCATAGCATATTGAAGAAATATCATAAATGATTATTACTATAAATAATTTGGTAAAATAGAAAACTGAGGTTCTAAGGTGACATATTATTCATTCATGTTTTCAAGGCTAGCAACTGAAAAAGAGTAAGAATTTAGGATTTTAATTCCTGGATCACTATTCCTTCAACTCTGAAAAACTACCTCTAAGACTGCTAAATAAAATATGATTAAAATGTAAGTTATGCAGAGGTTTCTGCTGTATCACACTCAAAGCAATTATATTTGAAAGGGAAAGGGGCTGCTCAAAGCTAATATCCTGAAAAAGAAGGGTAATAGAGAAAATTGCCAGTAATAATCTAAAATTTTATAGTATAGGGGCAAACAAGAAGTCCCTTGCTTAGATGATAGGGAGACACGGTACAATTTAGGTAGATTCCTATTCTAACAGTTTTAAGGGCTAATTATGCCTTTAAATTTTAGTGCTTTTATGATTTAAGGTTCTTATTTTCACAAAATTTATAAGAAAGGCACATTATTCTTTAGTAACGTTAGAAAAAAAGCTGTTGTTCTTCTAAAAATTAATTTGAATACTAAATAAATCCCTCAGAATCCTTCTTTCAAAATAACTGGATTATGGTAATAACAAGCATTACTGAACAGAATCTTAACATTATTTTTATTAATGAAACAACTGATTTTCTCACAATAAAGGACAAAATATCTATTTCTGACTTATACCAAGACTTTCTCTTCAAATGTACTTGCTTAAATTCCAGTAATTTGTACTTATTTATCTCAAAATGTAAATTGGTTTAAATTATTCAACAAGACCAGGAAAATGACACTAAAATTGATATCACCTACCACTTCTTCAAATTCCTTTGCTACCTTAGTCAGTAAAACTAAATGAGAATGGAAAAATAAATACAAGAACAAATAAAAGTCTCATCGGATTATGTGTGTAAACTAAGGAAGAAACACATGCTAGTGACGGAGAGTAACCACACACTCCACATAAAACCAATCTGAAAATATTTCTCCTTTCAAAAGTTAAGTTGATGTAAATTTAAAAACTAGTTTCATCTTAAATGAAAAAAATTATTTAAAAAAAGAATATGTTCTTAACTACTCAATATTCCTTAGCTGCTTTTTCACAGAGCCATACTGTGTTTACTTAAATGCATCCTTTGTTCCACTCCTGTCCTCTTTTGTTACCTTTTAAACTCCATGGCTATTCTTCTCTTCACACATTCTTTTTAAGTTAAGTTAAAATTTTCCTTTTAAGTTAAGGTCGAAGGTTTTGCAAGGGTCTCATGAAGGAATAAGGCGTGACATGGATTTCCTTCATAGTCCTGATGAGAGCTCACAGGGCAGACACAGTTTTTGAAAAAAAATGCACGCATTCACAGATTATTTAACCATACAGTTCTAGAGTCAAATGTGAATCTAGATGTTTCTTATCTGTTTGTTCTACACCATATATTCTAAATCAGAGCCACAATAATTATAAAGCTCCATCATACTCATATTCATTTTATCATAACCATAGGCATTAACAACAAAAATAACATATAAACTACTACCACAATGATATATAGAGGATAAAATAGATGTTTCTCTGAAATTTCCTAATTATTTCTGCTTAAAGGAACATAATTTTTTCTTAGTTTTAATGTTAATTTCTACCACAGTGGTCTTTCTAGGACTTTATGTGTAAAAAATCTGTAAGAAATTCAAAAGAGATAAGAATTTTGCTTTAATTCAATCAGAGTAGGAAGGGGTTAACTACTACTCCTGTTTACTGAGTATTTTTTGCATTAAGAAAATCTATTATAAAAAAGCAATATATTATTATTATTAAAGCAAGGTCTTTGAAGCCACTTTGAATTCACATATGTGGAAGTGAGACTCTGGCCACTACTGGCTGTGTGACCTTGAGTGAATTACTGAGCTGAGTACTCAATAAAAATGAGGTAATAAAAGTACCTCCTAGGGTGTTGTGAGGATTAAATGAGATAATATTTGTAGAGCCCTTGGGAGAGTTTCTGTCACATATTAGTGTTCAATAAATATTAGCACTTGTATTACTATTATTACGAGAGAAACAAAGTTATATCAGTTTACTTCTTTGAAGAACAGGTTAATTTCATGACATTGATATGTTGTTCTTTCTCACAAGCATAGCAAGAAAGACAAATGTTTGGAACTGACCTCTAGGAACCATTTTGGAAACACACACACACACACACACACACACACACACTACACCCTAGCTAGATGGATATCTTCTAATTAATAGAACACTACTAATTTTTATTATACTAGTCATCTTTTTATTTCAAATCCTAATATATTTTGCTTTATTTTCATCTACAAAAGAAGTCTATGTATCTCTAAAATAACATAAAATAGAATAATTTAAAAATATGCTTAATAGGCACAAATTTCTAAGGAACTTTCTTGCTGTATTCACTGGAATTAGTATTTGTTAAATTAGGCTTTCCTTTTAGATAAGTATCGGCTCTCTCAAATTAAAATAAGAGTTCAAAACCTTTTCATTTTAATAAAGAACAACAAATTAGTGGGAATTAAGTTGTATTAAAAGTGCAGCAGTTTCTAAGTTAGATACTAATCGGTAACCATATTTTCCTCAACTTTTTTAAACAATAAGGCTTTTCATGAAAAATTTTAGTCAGCCTTCCCACCAGAAAAGCCACCTATCTCTACTCTCTTACAGAGGTACCTGGACCAATGGTTAAGACTACAGAATTTAACTGTACAAAAGGATCATAGTTCTAGCCCCTTATTGTCACAAAATGTCATCTTCAATTCTATAAAAGCTACTAGCCCCACGGGTCATAAAGATAATGAGACAGCAGTTACGTAAATACTGAATAGATGCCTCAAGCAACTTGTCCATGAGCTGACAATATTTTGCTTGTCTGAGCTGAGAAGTAAAAAAGTGTTATTTTAACACAAAAGTTCCATTGAAGCTAAATTTTTACCCACAAACTGAAGGAAGCAAGGAGCTGAATGATTCCACATTCGGCTTACTTGCCGAGTCAAGCAAACTAACTTTTCCCCAAGCTAAACGCTTTCAATGAAATGAAATACTTACATCAGATAAAGGTCCACAACTACTGAGTTCATTTGTATCTCTTTTAATGAACCAATTATCTCAATGGTTTCTATATTTTAATGGAAAACATGAATCTTAAGAATAAAGTTAAATTCCGTGAAATGTATAGATGAATACCTATTACTTGCTGTCTTTTCATGTTTCATTTCTCAATTCCAGCAACTATTTACGCAAGACTGAAAATGTTTTTCTCAAAACAAATATATAAAGAAGTTTAAAAAATTGCTATTATACCAGGTCAAAATTAACACACTAAGATATAGAATATAGGGACTTTTGTTTATTTAGTACACCCAGTATTTAGAGCAGTGTTTAGTACCCTGTAAGCACTCAGCAAATACTCAATGAATGAACAGGACATTGCCAGTACTAAGCAACATGCTCTGCAAGTCAAGACTATGTACGATAACAACTGTGCAAAAATATCAGTTTGTAAATTATAAATTGCCTAGATAATTATAACATTATTTGAACATTTACATTAGAAGGATTAATTATATTTACGGAATAGTAAATTGGAAACTTTCCTGCTGTGGTGATGTATAAAGTAAAAAAGGTAAAGACATCTGTACAATAATAAAGTTCCTTAAATATGTAGAAAGAATTTTGGTGTACAGATCTTTCTTTTTGGATTGTGTTATCAATCATAACTTCAGTTCTTTAATTCATACTCAGTAATAACCATCATTAGTAGTTTTCTAGCAGAGAACACTACTATTCACAAGGAAAGGCAGGAATATATGAGTTGACTGGATTTCTGTATTACTAATTTCCAGCAATATTAAGAGATTATTCAGGCCAACAGCTACCAATTCATGAGGCCAACCTAATGCCTTGAGTAACAGATATCAGGCAAAATAAGCTAGTATCATAACTTTTATAAGATGATAAAATACATTTAATATATTACATATTTAGGAGAAAACAATTGTTTATGAAACAGATTTTATCAGACACAAGTGCAAAAACTGAGATAATTGTTATTTAGAAAATGGATGATCATATTATAACTAGTCTTTACCTCCACAAAAGCCACCTGAAGTGATCTCTTCTTCAAATACGTCAGAGAAACCCCTTCCTGTGTTTAGTTTTGCCAGTCGACCATCGATAAACTAAAATTTAAAAGTGTCAAATAAAATGTATCAAATAAAATGTTACCGAATAAAATGTTAATCTGACATTTATTTTATAAGATTAAATTTTTACTTACATCAAAAACATTAATAGCAGACTCTTGTATAAATTACACATAACACACATGGAAATTCTCAAACAATGGAAAGAACAAGCGCTCAGTGAACAGCAGCTATTTAAATCGCAAATGTACAGCAAAGACTCTAATTTATCAGCAAAAAATTGCAAAGTGCAGTAATAAAGATGATAGGCTCTGGATAGGTTGCTCAATGCACAATCTCTGCAGAGGGGTTTGTACATAGATACTGTTGCCTGCCAAGCCATTTACCCATGGGGCTGTGTTCTCTCTGGCCAGCCCCGTTTTCTCAGAAGGAAAACACCTCATGGTGTTGCTGCAAACAACAAATTAGATTAACCGAGGAAATGTGACACAGCAGGTATCCTTGAGATACTCGACATTACTGTTTTTCAGCTTAACTTCATTCAGTAAAATAAAACACTACTTGTCTAAACTATTATGTTCTAAAGCATAATAGAGCACCAAATAATTTTAACCATTTACAATAAAATCAACACATCTTTCATAGTTCCTGGCATACATGCTCACTAAATAAGAATTAGGATTAACTTAAATACAGTTGAAGTAAATGCATGTTGACTTGACATGCATGAGGTTATTTTAGGCAATATTTTTCCATGTTCTTAAAAAAGAGGTGGGAGGCGTGGGAGACTGAAACTATCAAAAGCACCCAAAGATCTTTTTCAAAATGCAGAAATCCAGATACCCTGGAGACTATCTTCTGTCACCTGTTCTGCTCCATTCCTTACCTGTTCGAACATACACAGTATATCAGACTCTCACAGTATTAATACTGCATTTGAGAAGTATTCTGGGTATTTTTATATGATCAACCCAAGGTGAAAATCAATGATGTCATACACACACACACACACACACACACACACACATATACATACATGTATTACTAGCACTTGGCTACCTGTTGTGATTTGTAGCACTTAGAATTTGATATGTTGTGGTTTACTCCATCCTTAATGATGATGAAGTATCTTTAAGCCTCCCTTGCTTAAGAGGCAGGGGATAACATAAGCAAGATTTATATGCCTTTTGCAAGGAGGACTTGAATATTTGAGGATTAAAATGTTCAGTTTCATCCAAAAACTAATCCTGACCATAACTTTTACTCTAGAAATTTAAATTTTACCTGAACTAAAATAAAGTAGCTGGTCTTAAAAAACAAATCTCATATTCTTCCCTGGTTTTCTATTTGAATGGTTAATGAACAAAACTAATTGAGACAAGTTGTATAGAACAATACAATATTCCTCAGGCAGCAATTTAAGATAATTTATAGGCCGGGCATGGTGGCTCACTTTGGGAGGCTGAGGTGGTGGGGGTGGGGTGGGGTGGTGGATCATGAGGTCAAGAAATCGAGACCATCCTGGACAACATGGTGAAATCTCGTCTCTACTGAAAAATACAAAAAAAAAAAAAAAAGCTGGGTCTCATGGCGCGTGCCTATAGTCCCAGCTACTCAGGAGGCTGAGGCAGAAGAATCACTTGAACCCAGGAGGCGGAGGTTGCAGTGAACGGAGATTTTGCACTGCACTCCAGCCCACTGACAGAGCAAGACTCCATCTCAAAAAAGAAGAAAAAGATAATTAATTAATAGCAGTAAGTTACACCAGTTATAAGACTTTGAGTCAATAATCTTACAGAAAAAAAATAAAAAAGAATAAAAAATGAATAAACAGAGTCCTGTTCAAGATGTGGTTTATACAGACCAATGGAACAGAATAGAGATTCCTGAAATAAAGCTACACATCTACAACCAATTGATCTTTAACAAAATTGACAAAATAAATAATGGGGAAAAACACCCCCAATATATGTGCCAGGAAAACTAGCTAACCATATGCAGAAGAATGAAACTGGACTCTTACATCTCAAGACAAAAAAAATAAATAAATGCCAGGTGAATTAAAGACTTAAATGTAAGACCTCAAACTAAAAGAAAAGCTTTCTTCCTAGAAGAAAACCTAGGAAATACCCTTCTAGACATTGCCCTAGGCAAATAACTTATGACTAAGTCTTCAAAAGTAAATGTAACAAAACCAAAAATTGAAAATTGAGGCCCAGTTAAACTAAAGAGCTGCTGCACAGCAAAAGAAACTATCAACAGAGTGAACAGACAACCTACAAAATGGGACAAAATACTGGCAAAATATGCATCCCACAAAGGACTAATATCCAGAATCTATAAGAAACTTAAACTAGCAAGAAAAAAACAAATCACTCCATTAAAAATTAGACAAAGGACATGAACAGACACTTCTCAAAAGAAGATATAAGTGGTCAACAAACATATGAAAGAATGCTCAACATCAGTAATCATCAGAGAGATGCAAATCAAAACCACAAAAGACACCACCTCACAACACTCAGAATGACTGTTATTAAAAAGCCAAAAAGTAACAGATGCTAACGAGTTTGTGGAGAAAGGGAACACTTATACACTGAGAAAGTGCCAAATAGCTCGGGTCCTGTGAAAAGTGGTTTGGAAATTTCTGAAAGAACTAAAAATAGAATTACCATTTGATCCAGTAATCCCCTTATTGGGTATATAGCCAAAGGAAAATAAATCAGTTTACCAAAAAGACAGCTGCATTTGTATGCTTATTACAGCACTATTCATGTAACAAAGACATGGATTCAATCCAGGTATGTTTTAACAGCTGACTGAATAAAGAAAATATGGTACATATATACCATGGAATACTGTGCAGTCATAAAGAAGAATGAAATCATGTCCTTTGCAGCTGATAAATTATGCTGGAGGCCATTATCTTAAGCAAATTCATACAGAAATAAAACCAAATATAGCAAGTTTTCACTTAAAGATGGGAAGTAGATAGACTTCCCAACTTTAAGTGAAGATGGCCGAATAGGAACAGCTCCGGAGCACAGTTCCCAGTGAGAGAGACACAGAAAGTAAGTGATATCCGCATTTCCAACCGAGGTACCAAGTTCATTTCAATGGGACTGCCTGGACAGTGGGTGTAGCCCAAGGAGGGTGAACCGAGGCAGGGCAGGGTGCTACCCCACCAGGGAAGTGCAAATGGATGGAGGATAGGGGGCTTTACCCCCTCAGAACTCCAGTTCAGATACTGCGCATCTCCCATGGCCATTGCAACCCACAGTCCAGGAGAATGCCACCAGGCTGAAAGGCACCACAAGTTACCAACACAGATCTGAGCAACAGCTCCGGCTGGCCTGGTGCCGCAAGTTGTCAGCACAGATCTGGGTGGAAATTTTGACCAGCTCTGAGAGTACCTGTGGGATGATTCTACCTGCCCCCCAGGAAGAGGGAGAGTTGAAAACAGGGAGACAGGTGATATGGCTTGGCAGGTCCCATCCCCAAAAAGACCAGCAAACTGAAGTACTCTTGCTTGAGAGTTTTGCAGCCAGCACATTAGTCCAAGCTCCACTCAGATGATCGAGCTTGGTGGGAGGAAGGGCATCCGCCATTGCAAAGGTGGGTCTAATCTCACCTGTGTGAGATTAGAAAGGCCAGAGGAGGCCTATACAGCAGCGGGGCTGAGTCCGAGGCAGCCCAGCAGTGCCTCTGCAGGCAGACAAGGGACAGACTTGCCTCCTCAAGCGGTTCCCTGACCCCTGAATAACCAAAAAAATGCCTCATACATAAGAGCTAAAGCTGACAACTGGCAGGCAACTATCTAGGATGAAGTTACCAGAGGAAAGATCAGGCAGCAATCCTCACTGCTTTACACCCGCCGTGGGTGATTTCCAGGCAAGCAAGGTCTGGAGTGGACCTCCAGCAGTCCTACAGCAGAGGGGCCTGACTGTTAGAAGGAAAACTAAAAAAAACAAAAGAAATCGCATCAATATCAACAGAAAAAATGTCCACTCAGAGACCCCATCCAAAATTACTAACTTCAAACATCAAAGGTAGATAAACCCACAAAGATAGGAAGAAACCAGCGCAAAAAGGATGAAATCAACAAAGACCACAATGCCTCTCCTCCTCCAAGGGATCAAAACTCCTCACCAGCAAGGGAACAAAACAGGATGGAGAAATAGTTTGAGAACTGACAGAAGTAGGCTTCAGAAGATGGGTAATAACAAACTTCTCTGAGCTAAAGGAACATGTTCTAACCCAATGCAAAGAAACTAAAAACCTTGAAAAAAAGTTAGACGAAATGTTAACTAGAATAACCAGCTTAGAGAAGAACATAAATGACTTGATGGATCTGAAAAACACAGCACGAGAACTTCACGAAGCATACACAAGTTTAAATAGCTCAATAGATCAAGCAGAAGAAACTATATCAGAGACTGAAGATCAAGTCAATGAAATAAAACAAGAAGGCAAGAATAGAGAAATAAGAGTGAAAAGAAATGAACAAAGCCTCCAAGAAAGGGATTATGCGAAAAGACCTAATCTACGCTTCATCGGTGTACCTGAATGTGATGGGGAGAATGAATCCAACCTGGAAAACACTCTTCAGGATATTATCCAGGAGAAATTCCCCAACCTAGCAAGGCAGGCCAACATTCCAATCCAGGAAATACAGAGAACACCACAAAGATATTCCTCAAGAAGAGCAACACAAGGCACATAGTTGTCAGATTCACCAGGGTTGAAATAAAGGAAAAAATGCTAAGGGCAGTCAGAGAGAAAGGTTGGGTCACCCACAAAGGGAAGTCCAACAGACTCATAGCAAATCTCTTGGCAGAAACCCTACAAGCCAGAAGAGAGTGGGGGCCAATATTCAACATCCTTAAAGAAAAGAACTTTCAACCCAGAATTTCATAACCCAAACTAAGCTTCATAAGTGAAGGAGAAATAAAATCCTTTATGGACAAGCAAATGCTGAGAGATTTCATTGCCACCAGACCTGCCTTATAAGAGATCATGAAGGAAGTACTAAACATGGAAAGCAACAACCAGTATCAGCCACTGCAAAAACTTACCAAATGGTAAAGACCAACGATGCAATAAAGAAACTGCATCAACTAATGGGCAAAACAACCAGCCACTAACAAAATGGCAAGATCAAATTCACACATAACAATATTAACATTAAATGTAAACAGTCTAAATGCCCCAGTCAAAAGACAAAGACTGGCAAACTGGATAAAAAGCCAAGACCCATTGGTGTGCTGTCTTCAGGAGATCCATCTAACGTGCAAAGACACACATAGACTCAAAATAAAGGTATGGAGGAAGATTTACCAAGCAAATGGAGAGAGAGAGAGAAAAAAAAAAGCAGGGATTGCAATCCTAGTCTCTGATAAAACAGACTTTGACCCAACAAAGATCAAAAGAGACAAAGAAGGGCATTACATAATGGTAAAAGGATCAATGCAACAAGAAGAGCTAACTATCCTAAATACATATGCACCCAATACAGGAGCACCCAGATACATAAAGCAAGTTCTTGATGACCTACAAAGAGACTTAGACTCCCACACAATAATAATGGAAGACTTCCAACACTCCACTGTCAACGCCAGACAGATCAACACGATAGAAAATCAACAAGGATATCCAGGACTTGAAAGCAGATCTGGACCAAGCAGACCTAAAAGACATCTACAGAACTCTCCACCCCAAATCCACAGAATATACATTCTTTTCAGCACCACATCGCACTTACTCTAAAACTGACCACATAATTGGAAGTAAATCACTCCTCAGCAAATGCAAAAGAAAGGAAATCATAACAAACAGTCTCTTAGACCACAGTGCAATCAAACTAGAACTGAGGATTAAGAAACTCACTCAAAACTGCACAACTACATGGAAACTGAATAACTTGCCCCTGAATGATGACTGGATAAACAATGAAATGAAGGCAGAAATAAAGATGTTCTTCGAAACCGATGAGAACAAAGATAAAACATACCAGAATCTCTGGGACACATTTAAAGCAGTGTCTAGAGGGAAATTTATAGCACTAAATGCCCACATGAGAAGAGAGGAAAAATCTCAAATTGACACCCTATCATCAAAATTGAAAGAGCTAGAGAAGCAAGATCAAAAAAACTCAAAAGCTAGCAGAAGACAAGAAATAACTAAGATTAGAGCAGAACTGAAGGAGATATAGATGCAATCCTTCAAAAAATCAACAACTCCAGTAGCTGGTTTTCTGAAAAGATCAACAAAATAGCCAGACTAATAAAAAAGAAAATAGAGAAGAATCGAATAGATGCAATAAAAAAGAATAAAGGCGATATCACCACCAATTCCACAGAAATACCAACTACTATCAGAGATTACTACAAGCAACTCTATGCACATAAACCAGTAAGTATGGAAGAAATGGATAAATTCCTGGACACTTGCACCCAACCAAGCCTAAACCTGGAAGAAGTTGAAACCATGAATAGATCAGTAACAAGGGCTGAAGTTGAGGCAGCAATTAATAGCCTATCAACCAAAAAAAGTCCAGGTCCAGACAGGTTCACAGTTGAATTCTACCAGATGTACAAAGAGGAGCTGGTACAATTTCTTCTGAAACTATTTCAAACAATACAAAAAGAGGGAATCCTCCCTGACTCATTTTATGAGACCAACATTATCCTGATATCAAAATCTGGCAGAGACACAACCAAAAAAGAAAACTTTGGGACTATATCCATGATGAACATCGATGCAAAAAAACTTCAATAAAATACTGGCAAACCAAATGCAACAGCACATCAAAAAGCTTATCCACCACGATCAAGTAGGCTTCATCCTGGGGATGCAAGGCTGGTTCAACATAAGCAAATCTATAAATGTAATCCATCACGTAAACAGAACCAAAGACAAAAACCACATGATTATCTCAATAGATGCAGAGAAGGCTTTTGATAAAATTCAACAGCTCTTTATGCTAAAAACCCTCAATAAACCAGGTATCAATGAAACATATCTCAAAATAACAAAAGCTATTAATGACAAACCCACAGTCAATATCATACTAAACTGGCAAAAAGTGGAAGCATTCCCTTTGAAAACTGGCACTAGACAAGGATACCCTCTCTTACCACTCCTATTCAATACAGCATTGGAAGTTCTAGCCAGAGCAATCAGACAAGAAAAAGAAAAAAAAAGGTATTCAATTAGGAAAAGAGGAAATCAAATTGTCTCTATTTGCAGATGCCATGATTTATTTAGAAGACCTTATTGTCTTAGCCCCAAATCTTCTTAAGCTGATAAGCAACTTCAGTAAAGTCTCAGGATACAAAATCAATGTGCAAAAATCACAAGCATTCCTATACACCAATCACATAGAAACAGAGAGTCAAATCATGAGTGAACTCCCATTCACAATTGCTACAAAGAGAATAAAATACCTAGGAATACAACTAACAAAGGATGTAAAGGTCCTCTTCAAGGAGAACTACAAACCACTTTTCAAGGAAATAAGACAGGACACAAATAGATAGAAAAACATTCCATGCTCATGGTTAGGAAGAATCAGTATTGTGAAAATGGCCATACTGCCCGAAGTAATTTATAGATTCAACGCTATCACCATCAAGCTACCATTGACCTTCTTCACAGAACTGGAAAAAAACACTTTAAACTTCATATGGAACCAAAAGAGAGCCCACATAGCCAAGGCAATCCTAAGTAAAAAGAACAAAGCTGGAGGCATCACACTACCTGACTTCAAACTATACTACAAGGCTACAGTAATCAAAACAGCATGGTACTGGTACCAAAACAGGGATATAGACCAGTGGAACGTAACAGAGGCCTCAGAAGCAACATGATACATCTACAACCATCTGATCTTTGACAAACCTGACAAAAGCAAGCAATGGGGAAAGGAATCCCTGTTTAATAAATGGTATTGGGAAAACTGCCTAGCCATGTGCAGAAAGCCGAAATTGGACCCCTTCCTTACACCTTACACTAAAATTAACTCCAGATGGATTAAAGATCTAAACATAAGACCTAACACCATAAAAACCCTAGAAGAAAACCTAGGCAATACCATTCAGGATATAGGCATAGGCAAGGACTTCATGACTAAAACACCAAAAGCAGTGACAACAAAAGCCAAAATAGACAAATGGGATCTAATTAAACTTAAGAGTTTCTGCAAAAACAAAAGAAACAATCATTAGAGTGAACTGGCAACCAATAGAATGGGAAAAAGTTTTTGCAATCTACCTATCTGACAAAGGGCTAATATCAAGAATCTACAAAGAACTACAGCAGATTTACAAGAAAACAAACAAACAAACCCATTCAAAAGTGGGCGAAGGATATGAACAGACACTTCCCCAAAGAAGACATTTATGAGACCAACAAACATGAAAAAAAGTTCATCATTACTGATCACTGGAGAAATGCAAATCAAACCACACTGAGATACCATCTCACACCAGTTAGAATGGCAATCATTAAAAAATCTGGAGACAACAGATGCTGGAGAGGATATGGAGAAATAGGAACACTTTTACACTGTTGGTGGGAGTGTAAATTAGTTCAACCATTGTGGAAGACAGTGTGGAGATTCCTCAAGGATCTAGACATAGAAATTCCATTTGACCCAACAATCCCATTACTGAGTATATACCCAAAGGAGTATAAATCGTGCTACTATAAGGACACATGCATACGTATGTTCACTGCAGAACTCTACAATAGCAAAGACCTGGAACCAACCCAACTGCCCATCAATGATAGACTGGACAAAGAAAATGTGGCACATATACACCATGGAACACTATACAGCCATAAAAAATGATGAGTTTGTGTCTTTTTTAGGGATGTGGATGAATCTGGAAACCATCATTCTCAGCAAACTGACACAAGAACAGAAAACCAAACACTGCATGTTCTCACTTATAGGTGGGTATTGAACAGTGAGAACACATGGGCACAGGGAGGGGGAAATCACACACTGGGGTCGCTTAGGGGGTGGGGGGCTAGGGGAGGTACAGCGGGGGGAGGGGCGGGAAGGTTGGGGAGGTTTAACACTGGGAGAAATGCCTGATGTAGGTGACGGGGGGATGGAGACAGCAAACCACCATGGCATGTGTGTACCTATGCAACAATCATGCACATGTACCCCAGAACTTAAAGTACAATTTAAAAAAAAGAGTAAACTGAAACAGAATTAAGATGAAAAAAAAATGGGAAGTAAACATTGGATATACATGGACACAAAGATGGGAACAATAAACACTGGAGATTCCAAAAGTGGGGAAAGGTTGGAGAGGGGCAAAGGTTGAAAAACTACCTATTGGTTACTATGTTCACTATCTGGGATACAGGATTATTAGAAGCCCAAACCTCAGTCTCATGCAACTCACCCAT
Source organism: Aotus nancymaae (assembly GCF_030222135.1). Lineage (NCBI taxonomy): Eukaryota > Metazoa > Chordata > Mammalia > Primates > Aotidae > Aotus > Aotus nancymaae. Next base: position 658,543 of record NW_026988453.1, read on the forward strand.
GTAACAAACCCACATGTGTACCTCTGAATCTAAAAGAATGAATGAATGCATGCATGCATGAATGAGTGAATGAAAACAACTATTAATGTAAAAAATGTGATTTAATCATCTTTTTATCATCACCTATTGCTTTTGAGTAAACTGTGGTAAGATAGGTTTAAATAAACATAGCCTAAAAGAATGGAATCTTAGAATATTTTAGAGCATGCGTTGCTCTCACAAAACTTAGAAGTATTTGAGGACAAGGACCATACATAACCCATTTTCACATCTTCATTATGCTTGGTATACAAAAGGTTTCCTATAGTATAAATTAACATGGAATGTGGAATATAAAAAGGCCTGCATCACAACTCTGCCACTTACTAGCTTTATGATCTTGGGCCACTCGTCACCTCTAAGACTATTTCTCCTTCTGTAAAATGGGAGTAATAAAAATGCCTTATGGGGTATTGTGAGAGCTAATTAAAATAATATGAAGTGTCTGCATTGTGTACACCTAATAAATGCTAAACAATAAAGTCTACTTTCCCAAGTACCACCACCTTTTCTATCTCTGTCAAATTTTTATGAGCTTCCCGAGGGAAGGAACACTGTCTTTCTCATGTATGCATCTTCAATAACTGGCAAATTGCCTGCCATAAAGTTTGAACTGAATAAATGTTGTGGAAAGACTCAAATACACTTTAACAATGCTGAAGTTCATATACTTTTACCTAATTTTTAAAGCTAAATAATTACAATGTATAGAATAAATTCATTTCATTCTATCTTGAGGTCAAGCTAGGAACTTAGAAGGTTGGTGTCTTTGCTATATATAATGGTAATTTTTAAATAAGATGGTTTAAAACGCATGCAAAATTTGACTTGCACACATTTGTAACACAGTATTATAAATCAAAGTGATCTAACTTGATAAGACTAGCTAGCCATCATTTTTTGAAAAAAATAAAGTGAAAGCAAAATGATTAAGTGAAAGTACATTACTGAGAAGTATAACAAACTAAGACATCCTTTTAAAGGACTTAATTTGCTCTTAAAGATGAAGACTAGAAGACTTGCTAAAAGGTTTTCATTTTTGTGTTTACTGGAAATAATCCATTCATTCTAAAAATAAGTGGAACAGTTCAAGTCTAAAAAGCGATAAATCCCAAAACTATTTACTGATTATGCATTTTTAAGTATGAGTAACTACTTTGTGTTACAAACCTAGTGATTTGAGCCAATAGAAATTAATCACTCAGTAAAATTACAAGTGTTATCACTGACTTTGTAAACAATCCCGTCAGTGACAGACACTTACCAATGCACACAATGAAAGAAAATGTTTGTTCTTATAATAAAAGATTGATTTAATGCATATACATAAATATATTATATATAGATGCATATGAACAGACACCCAGGAACAAACTGAAAAGTGTTATTAATGGAGAAGAATGCTGAATTTAACAGTTTTTCAAACACCTTTTTCTATTTTTATTCAGTAACAGCTATTTTCCCCCCAAGTAGAGTTGGTTCATAGTTATACCACTTTAATTACTCTGGAGTATTTCATAGTAATTAAAGATATAAGAATGTTTTTAGTTACTGATGCAGAGAAATAATTTTGAACTAATAAAAAAATCATCTCTGTTGAAAAAGCTATGACTCTATAATGTGCTATCACATGTTGCCTGATAAATAGTTACTTATATCATTGAGTAAACAAGTATCTGTAGGTAATTGGAAGACATAAGTTTTGAAAGAATTTGTTTGTTATAAGTAATGACAACATTGTTAATAACAAAAGTGACACAGGTAAAACATAAAGTTAGGTTGCAAGTCGATTTTTAAAAGAATATAAGAATTTGCTTTAAGATGATTCTTTTATGTAAATCTTAATATTTTTCTTTTTATTTGAAAGGAAAAAAATCTAGATCTAAACATGTTAAATTAATCACATCAAAACATAAATAACATAAATTCATAGATGGTATCCCATAGTACAGATTCCATAGTTTTATTATAAATTAAAATAGATAACATTGATTTAAATAATAATATATGTAATTCTCAAGATCAATGATATTATTCCCTCTAAATCATCAACAACTGCCAAGAACCAGATTTTGTTAAACCTTATGACATGATCTTTTTTGCTTTTGGAGATGTCAAGGATTTTAGGAGTTATGAGCCAGGAGCCATGGACAAAAACCAATATACATGTTACATAACACCAGAGGCCACCCCCGAGTTTTCAATCAGGGTTCCTTTACATCAAAATGATATATACAAAATCATTAATTAGTCCAGTCCATTATATTGTAGGAATGCCTCTAAGGGTGAGGGCAATCTGGTTTGCAGGTTTCCTTTAAACCTGGCTTATGACATGATCTTAAAGAACTGACAGGTTACAAGATAAGTATTTTCAAACAGAAAAACTGCTTCTGGCTCTTCTTTTCAATATTGATGTCACTAAGGGTTTTAAAAGTCTTGTTAACTTCAAATAGTCACCTAATAGGACATTGAGACAATTTAAAGAAATTATCTGTTGCTTTAAACATACTTCAATAAGTAATATTGTTAAATGAAAATTAACATTCACCATTAAATTTATTTTTTAAAATACAATTAAATATAAAATTAATATTTCAAATATGTAATATAAAAAATAGACTCCATAGGAAGCTTCTTTCCAAAAAAACATAAAGAATATGTTTTGATCAAAGTCATAGATCACACTTTAATATATTTGCTAGTAAACTGGTAGGAATGTTTGTGTCCTCTAAGAGATAAATTGTATGCCTTTTACAATTCTTTAATTATTTACCAGTCAGTGTATTTCCAGCATTTAATCTAGAAACCCTAAAAGAATTTATGCTATTATCAGTGTTCTAATTCCCTTATTGGTTGAGACATATGTTATATAAATATTTAATTGCAATCAATCCATCAAAACTCTATGACAATAATTGCTTTTCAGGATTGTAATATCATTTTAAAAGAAATATTTGATTTTCTGTTTCAAAACAAATTTATAAAAAAGATTCTGGTAGGGAGCTGGGGCGGTGGTACAGTTCTCTGCCAAGCTGAGGAAGTAGCAAGATTCGGTGTTGTTTTTTGTGCTAACATGGCAGTCCAGTTACTGAAGCAAAGCTGCAGAAGCGCTGAAGCAACACAATAAACAAATCTACACACCCAAATTCCTTCTCCAGCCTGAAGGAGATATTACCATAGCTCAGAAATTTATCTCACATTAGAAACACTTCTTAGGTACAAAGATAAGAGATAACTAAGAAAGTCTTGAGAGCTAGAGAAAAATAGTTTTAAAAATCAATCAGTAATTCAAGGAAAAAATTTAAATATAGTAAAAAATTGCTTTCAAAAATACATTAATTTCTTATGAATCTTTAAAATTTGCCTTTCTATATAATGCTCTGGGATAAAAATTTAATAAATAGTCTAATTTAAATATTTCTTCTTATAAATGTTCAGTAAACCTTGACAGGTTAGTGAAACCTATACTGAAGTGTCACAATAAATTACATCAACAGATATTTATAGACACCTGCTAAATGCAAGGCATTCAGTTAGTAGCTATATATAAACACTTAGTAGCTATATATAAACACAAACTGTCTATAACAAGTTGGAATAAGCAAGGTAGGTCAGCTCAAACCAAAAAAATTAAGTATGTGAAAGAATAGAAATAAATTGTTATTTTTATGCCATTAGGTGACAATTATCAGACTCCAGTATACTAAATTAGATTACTGTGGTATCATGAACAGGAAAATACTGTAAAAATTATTAAGAGCCCGTTCAGTGCAATGTATTATTAGAACTAATAACCTAAAATAACAGTAATAAGACAACAGTACTACTTTCAAGGATATGTCAATTGACATTAAATAATTTGCTAAAGAATTTAGTCTGCTGAACTTTACGATCACCAGACCAAAAGAGTCAACTAATTATATTATTCAGTGAATAACTGAACGTATGCTATATTCCAGGCAGTTTTCTAGATACCTGAAATACAGGAATGAATGAAGCAGGCAAAAATCCAAGCCCTTGTGATGCTTAAACATCTAGTAGAGCTGGGGGAAGAGTTATAGCATGAAATAAGAAACGATAAATGATGTATATAGTATGCGAGAAGGTGATGAGTGTTAGAGAATAAGATAGACTTGCATAAGGGAAGTTAGGAAATCTGGGGCAAGAAGCTTTTCATTTTAAATGGTGGGGTCAGGGTAGGTCTCGTGAAAACAGCATTTAAGCCAAGTCTTGAAAGCTATGAGGAGGTTTAATGGGGGAAGAGGATTCCAGGCAGAGGGAATAGCTAGAGTAAATACCTACATTGAAGTAGGAAGAGGCAAATATTCAGTAGGCCTATGGGAGGCTCCAAATATCAGGAGAAAATCTCCCCAGCCATAATGACTATTCTCACTCTAAATTAATAAACTTCAACCTCCAATAGGATTTGAATAGCAAGCAATTTTATTTTACTTTGTAGTAATTTCATTCACTCTCCCTATCCACTTCACAATATCCTATCTTCTTTCTCCTTAAACATTTAACGACCTCCCCTATTCTCTCTCAGTTTATGATCTTACTTCCTAATTTCACCAAAGAAGAGAAAACTGAAGTAATTAAAAGAGAAATTCTACAAGTTCAAAGTCACACATTTACCTACCTCCTCCATCTGTGCTCACAGACTGCAATTGTGCTCCTTGAAAAGACTAACTTCTCTAACAACTTTTCCTTCTCTCTTCTGCATGTAGTTTTCTTTCTAGATCTTCCCAACAGCATACAAACATGTTATTTCTTCTCTTGACCCCACTTTTGTATTCTTAACAGTAAAATTCAAATGAGCTGTCAGTACTTTGTGTCCATGTCCTCTCCTTTCATGCTTCAATCACAATTTCTACCTCACCACGTCAGCAAAATTGCTCTTGCTAAAGTCATCATATATCCATGGCTACTAAACCCAGTAATCAATTCCAGGTCTTTGTTTTAATTAGCTTGTCATGAGCATTTGACAGTGTTGATCCCTCCCTCTTTGGTATGCTTGTTGGCTGCTAATATAAAGTATTCTTCTGATTTCTGTCCTACCTAATCAGTCATCCACTCTTTCATGGTCTCCATTGCTGCTGCCCTCTTATGCTACTTTCTTATTTCTATTTCTACTTGTTCCTTTGGTAATCTCACCTAATCTACAGGCGGACGGCTTTAACTACTACCTATATGCTGAATACTCTGAAATTTGTATCTCCAGTCCAGTTTTCTCCCCTCCTCCTTTATCCATCCACTTGCCTAACCAATATCCTGCTTGCATCTCTAATAGACATCTTGATTTAATATGTGTGAAAATCAACTCCTGTTCTTGCCAAAATCATCATCTGCCCACAATCTTCCCCATCTCAATTTTAATTGAGACAAGTATTTCCTTCCAGTTTCTCAGATAAGACAACATGGAATCATCCATGACTCTGCTTTCTGTCACCTTTATATGAAATCCTTGAGAATACCCATTTGGCTTTATTTATCAAATAAACCCATATTCTGACCAAATCTCATCATATCTTCCATCAACAGTTCCACACTGCCATCAATTTCTCACCTAGATGATAGCAATAGCCTTCTAAATCTTCTTTCTGTCTGTTTTCACTTTTGGCCACCTCACAGGATACTGCTGAAATGACACATATTCCAAGAAATCTACATTGACTATATTATTTTAAATTACATCCTACCCTCACCTCTGGTAGTCCCCATTTAACATATTCTGTTCTATTTACTTTCCCATAGTACTTCTGACCTTTGAAGATCTACATTATTTATTAAATTATAATTTGCTATTAGAAATAAAAGCTTCAAAAAGGCAGAAATTGTTTTCTTCTTTATTCTCTGATGTATCTTATACAAAACACTGCTTATTATATAATGGATACAGACATATCCCATTTTATTGAACTTCACTTCACTGCACTTCAAGGACAGCTTATACAAATTGAAGGTTTACGGCAACCCTCGATTTAGCAAGTCTATCAGTGCCATTTTCCCAATAGCATCTGCTTACTTTGTATCCCTGTGTCATATTTTGGTAACTCTTAGAATATTTCAAGCTTTTTCATTATAATTATATGATTATAATTATATGATTATATTATATGATTATAGTTGTTATGGTGATCTGTGATCAGTGATCTCTGATGTTACTATTGTAATTGCTTTAGGGTACCAGGAACCACTCCCATATAAGTCAGCAAGCTTAATTGATAAATGTTGTGTGTGTCCTGACTGCTCCACTGACTGGCCATTCTCCCATTTCTCTCGCTCTCCTCAGGCTTCCCTATTCCCTAATTAATAACCTTACAATGACCTCTACGCATCCAAGTGAAAAAGCTAAAAATGATGAAGCTTGTGAGGAAGACATGTCAAAAACTGAGACAGCCTGAAAGCCTGGCCACTTGCACCAAGCAGTTAGATAAGTTGTGGATGCAAAGGAAAAGTTCTTGAAGGAAATACAAAGTACTACTGCAGTGCACACAAGAATGGCAAGATGAAACAGCCTTACTGCTGAGATGGAGAACGTTTGAGTGGCCCGGTTAGAAATATCAAACCAGCCATGACACTCCCCTAAGCCAAAGCCTAATCCAGAGCAAGGTCCTAACTCTCTTCAATTCTGTGAAGAGTGAGAGATGTGACAATGCTGTAGGAGAAAATTATGAAGCTAGCAGACATTGGTTCATGAGGTTTAAGGAAAGAAGCCATCTCTACAGATAAAAGTAGATGGTAAAGTAGCAGAAGCTGTAGCAAGTTATCCAAAAGATCTAGCTAAGATCATCGATGAAAGTGGCTAGACTGAACAACACATTTCCCAATGAAGATGAAACAACTTTCTACTGGAAGAAGATATCATCCAGGGCATTCACAGTGAGAAAGGAGAAGTTAATGCCTGGCTTCAAGGCTTCAAAGCTTCAAAGGACAGGCCAATTCTTGTTAGGGGATAGTGCAGCTGGTGAAACACATGTATGAAGGAACATTCAATGTGACTGCATATTGCATTAGAATAGGAGATTGGGCAAGGATTTGAAGCCCAGAGAGAGACCAAGTATCTTACATAGTGTTATACTCTAAGAAAGTGGCAGGACCAGGATACAAATGCATATCTATCAGATTCTAAGCCAATACTCTTAAGAGGGGAACAGACATGCCATTAGTGACACTCAATGGTGTGACCAAGAACTCAAAGCCAAAGAATGAATATGGCATATTTAACTGAAATCTTAATTTTATTTTAATATGAAGGTAAGAAGAGGGTAATACAACCAGTATTTAAAATGTTTTCACTTTAAAATAAACACTGCTATGCTGTGGCTTGGAAAAGAATTGACTGAGTTGGAGAATGTAAAAGGGAGAGAGGATATTCAAAGCACAGAAAACAAGAACAACAAGCATATGTGCATTTCTTCATTCATTTATTCCTAGAGGGACAGTAAATCATAATGACTAATGACATGAATAAAGACAGAAATAGTGACAGTAAATAAAGATCAGAACAGAACTAAATGAAATAGAAACTAGAAAAGCAGTAGAAAAGATCAACGAAACTAAACATCAGATTCTGAAAAGTTAAATTCCCGGAAAAGGTGGTAGAAAAGTCTGATAAACCTTTAGCTAGTCTAACTAAAGAAAAAACAAAGAAGGCTTAAATAAGTAAAATTGGAAATGGAAGGACACAGTTCAACTGATACTACAGAAACATAAAGAATCATAAGAATCTACTATAATCAACAATAATAGACCAACAAATTGAATAACCTAGAAGAAATGAATAAAGTTCTAGGAACATACAATCTATCAAAACTGAATTATGAATTAACAAAATATCTGATCAGACCAATAATGAATAAGGAGATTGAATCAGTAGTCAAAAATGTCCATCAAAGTAAAGCCCTGGACCTGATGACTCCACTGCTGAATTCTAAGAAGCGTTTAAAGGGTACCAATTCTTCAACTCTTAAAAAAAAAAAAGAACAACAAGAAAAAAACAAAAACAAAAACAAAAAAACTGAGGAGGAGAGAATATTTCCAAAGTTTTTTTTATGTGGCCAGCATTTCTCTGATACCAAAGCCAGACAAGGACACTACCAAAAAAAAAAAAAAAAAAGAGAGAGAGAGAGAGAGAGACATCCAATATCCCTTGAACATAGATGCAAAAATGCTCAACAAACTACTAGCAAACCAAATTCAACAGTATTCTAAAAGGATCATCCACCATGATCAAGTGAGATTTATCAGTGGAATGTAAGGATAGTTCAACATTCACAAATCATAAATGTGATACACCACATTAACAGAATAATGGGCAAAAACCCTATGAACATATCAACAGACACAGAAAGGCATTAACACAAATCAATACTCATGATGAAAACACTTGACAAATTAGGTATAAAAGTAATTATCTCACCACAATAAAAAGAAAAATATGATAAGTTCATAGCTAATATAATAGTCAATGGTAAAAAGCTATAAAACTTTTTATCTAAGATAAAGAACAAGCCAGGAGTTCTCACTCTCACCACTTCTTTTTAACACAGAAGTGGAAGTCCCAGTTAGAGCAATCCACAAGGAAACAGAAACAAAAGGCATCCAGATAGGAGAGATGAATGGAGGGAAGAAAGGGAGGGAGGGAAGAAGGGAGGGAGAGAGGAAAGGAGGAAGGGAAGAGAAGAGGAAGGGAGGAAGGGAGAAAGGGAAGGAGGGAGGGAAACTCTGTTTGCTGATGGTATGATGTTACATGTGGAAAACTCTAAAGATCTGACCAAAAAAACTGTTGGAACTAATAAGCAAATTCAGTAAAGTAGCAAGATTCATAATCAACATATGAAAATGCAGAATTTCTGTACATTAATAACTATCCAAAAATAAAGCAAGAAAACAATTTAATTTACAATAGCATAAAAAAAATACTTGGGAGTAAATTTAACCAAAGAAGTGAAAGACCTATACACTGAAAGCTATAACATTAATAATAGAAACTGAAAATGACAAAATAAATGGAAAAATATTCCATGTTTACATGTTCATGGATGGAAGAATTAGCACTGTTAAAATATCCATACTACCCAAAGTGATCTACAGTTCGATGCAATACTTACCAAGATCCCAATGACATTTTTTCTCAGAAATAGAAAAAACAACCCTAAAATTTATATGGAACCACAAAAGACCTCAAATAGACAAAACAATCTTGAACAAAAGAACCAAAGTGGAGACATCACATTATCTGATCTCAAAATATACTATGAAGCCATAATAACCAAAATGGCATGGTACTGGCACAAAAATAGATATACAGACAAACGGAAGAAAACAGAAAACCCAGAAATAAATCCATACATTTGCCATCAATTGATATTCAACTAAAGTGCTAAGAACACACAATAGGGAAGGATATCCAAGTGCAGAAGAATAACATTGGGCACTTATCTCGGATTATATATAAAAATCAACTAAAAATGGATTTACAAACATAAGACCTGAAATCATAAAACTACAAGAAAACAGAGAGGAAAAGCTTATCAACACTGATCTGAGCAAAGATTTTTTTGGATCATAACTTCAAAAGCACAGGCAATAAGAGCAAAAATAGACAAATATGATTACACAAAGGAAATAACAGAGTGAAGAGACAATCTCTGCAATGGGAGAAGATATTTGTAAATCATATCTGATAAGGAATTGCTATCCAAAATATATAAAGAACTCAAATTCATAACAAGAAAACAACCCAATTAACATTAGCAAAATGCTTGAAAAAAAAACATTGATCATAAGAAGACATACAAATGGCCAACAGTGAAAAACTGTTCAATATCACTAATCATCAGAGAAACGCAAATTAAAACCACAGTGATATATCATGTCATACCTGTTAGGATTTTTATTATCAAAAAGACAAGAGATAAGTTTTGGCCAGGATGTGAAGAAAAGGTAACCCTTGTACATCATTACTTATGGGAATGTAAATTAGTAAAACCATTATGGAAAACAGTATGGAGGTTTCTCAAAAAACTAAAAATAGAATTATTATATGATCCAGCAATTCCACTTCTAGGTATATATCCAAAGGAAATGAAATCAGTATGCTGAAGAGCTATCTACATTCCATGTTGAATACAGCATTATTCACAATAACAAATATATGGACTCAACCTAACTGTCCATCAATGGATGAATACAAAAATAAAACATGGTTTATATATACACAGTGGAATGCTATTCACCCTTTAAAAAGAAGAAAATCTTGTCAATTGCCACAACATGATTGAATCTGGAGGATACTATGCTAAGTGAAATAAGCTAGGCATCAAAAAACAAACAGTACATAATTTCACTAAAAACATCAAACTCAGAGAAGCAGAAAATAGCATGGTAGTTACCAGGGGTTGGGGTAAAGCAGGCAAAATTTTAATTAGACAAGAGGAATAATAAGTTCAGGAGTTCTGTTGTTCAACATGGAGACTACAGTTAATAACTATAATGTATAGTTAATAACTATGTATTACATACTTGAAATTTGCTAGGAGAGGAGATTTTAAATGTTCTCACCACAAAAACATGTTAATTGTTTGAGGTAACTGATATGTTACTTGAGTTAGTCATTTCAAAATCAAAATTGATGTTAATTTAGCCATTCTATAATCAACTTCCAATATCAGAATATCATGTTATAAACCATAAATATATACAATTTTTATTTGTCAAAAAAATCATGGCCAGGCACAATGGCTCATGCCTGTAACCCCAAATCTTTAGGAGGCTGAGGTGAAAGGATCACTTGAGGTCAGGAGTTCAAGAACAGCTTAGGCAATATAGCAAGACCCTCTCTCTCAAAAAAAAAAAAAAAAATTTAAACCATGCTATACTATGGTCACTGAATTTTCCTTATGTGACATGGTAATGTATCTTCAAAGAAGTACCGAAGATTAGCTGAGAATAATCTCCCCTCTCCGAAACTACATGGGATTTATCAAATAATAAACACTCAGATGTTTGCTCAGAATAACAATATAGTTATCCAAGGTCTACCGGAGACTTTTGAAATAAATTTTTATTCAATTACCTGGTAAGAATCATCTTAAGAAACAAGAAAAAGATTTTTCAATTGTCCACAAAATTACATAAAAGTTTCATAGAATTGATGGCATGTTTACAAAATGGAATGATTATTTCATTACAGGTGGATGATCTTGAGGATTTTTACCCTAATATTATTATTTATACACTTTAGTGAAAATACTGTGTTATCTTAGTGTTCTCTTTTGGTCATAATGAGGTTACCTTTAATAAGACAGAAATCTCCTATCTCTCTAATCTTGGAGTCCTTACTTATTATTTATGGTTGTTGTCACAGTGATATGCAAATATTTGAGTAGTCAAAATCATTTTTTATATTTAATAATTAAAAACATGTTAAAAGAGATTTTACTAATATTTAGCATCCAACCTTGACAAGGTCCTATGCAAGAAACCGGACATACAGAATTGAATCATAAATGGTCCCAGTACTAGAAAGGCTCATAATCTACTGAGAAAATTAATATGTAAATGAATAAGAGAATTACTAGAATTGTCAATATAAAAATACAGATAAGAGCATTATCTTTGATTTCTTATTTCTCTCTACTCTGTCTAACCCACAAATAAGTGTTGACAATTCTACCTCTCAAACATAACCAAATTCTGTCCTGCTTCACTCCATCTTGTTTCTACCACCATCACTTCTCCCGTGGGCAACTGCAAAAGCCTCATGATTGGACTTTTGTCACCTCTCTCTCCACTAACATATTTTCACATAGGAATCTGCCAACCTCTATAAAATATAGATCAGATCCAATCATGTCCTAGCTAAAACTTCCCTATAGCATACTGCTCCATTTAGAATAAAAGGTGAACTCCTTATGCCTTCAAAGCCTTGTATGACCTGTCCCTTTTATGCCCCTTCTAACCTCATAATCTCATTTAGTACAACTCTTTTTCATGCTCACATTTGATTTACTCTGATCTTAGAAAATGCCAAGTTCTTTCCCTCCTTTGGGTCTTTGTAACAGTAGTTCCCTCTACCTGTAATGCTGTTCTTCTTTTCATATCTCAAAACTGATTCCTTCTTTAGAGGTAGCTTAAATATCACATTTTGAGTACAGCCTTTTCTGGTCACCCAATCTAAATTGGCCATCCAGTCAATGTCTCATATACTCTGAACTTTTTGCTCACTGATATTTTTCTTATTTGTTGTTTGCTTCTTTGTTAACCCATTTCTTTCACTAGAAATATCAACTTCAAAAGAAGAAGGCTACACATCTCTGAATCTCAAGTGCTTGCAGTAGCAGCACCTGGAGCAAAGCAAATAATCCATACGTAATTTTTAGAGTGGATGAACAAATAAAATGTGTTCAAAATAATACAGTCACAGAAAAAAGAGTGCACACTTGGGGGAGAGACACTCAGTGAAAATAGATATTAAAACAAATTACGAAAACATGGGATAAATGCTACAAGTGAGACATGAATAACAATCAAAGGAATAGAAAAGACAGAACGATCAATGTAAGACAGGAAGTATATTAACACTGGTGGTATAGTATTGTATAGACAAAACTTGACATTGTGAAATATGTGTGTGAAGGAACATTCAATGTGACTGCATATTGCATTAGAATAGGAAACTGGGCAAGGATTTGAAGCCCAGAGAGAGACCAAGTATCTTACATAGTGTGATACTCTAAGAAAGTGGCAGGACCAGGATACAAACGCCTATCTATCAGCTTCTAAGCCAATACTCTTAACAGGGGAACATACATGCCATTAGTGACACTCAATGGTGTGACCAAGAACTCAAAGCCAAAGAATGAATATGGCATATTTAACTGAAATCTTAATTTTATTTTAATATGAAGGTAAGAAGAGGGTAATACAACCAGTATTTAAAATGTTTTCACTTTAAAATAAACACTGCTATGTTGTGGTATAGAATGTACAACGTGTATAAATGTTTTGCAAAAAATGCAGAATGCTTCTGAAAATGTGCTTGTCAGTGGGCTTCTACAGCCAACCCCTCATACTCTTTAAAAATGTGTATTTTCTTCTGACATGGGGGGCATCTGTTGGATAGAAAAGTTTGAGAAATACACATTTTAATTACTCAATGAAAGACAGACAAGATTTTGGGGGAACACTTAAAAAGATTTTTCCAATTTGAATCTTTCTTATTTTCCTCCCTAATAGAGTTAGAATTTGGACAAGGAGAATTATTTGAATTACCTATTTTAATATACTTGAGTTCCTTCACTATTATATAAGTTTCCTAACAATAATCTAGATTACCAGTTAAAAGAGCCTATATTCATGGATATCCCAGAAGTTTACAGTTCTAAATGAGGCTCTAAGATTGACACACTAAATTCAGTGAGAGTACATGAATAAATAAAATGTGTTTAAAGTAATATAGGCACAGAAAAAAGGAGTACAGACTTAGTGAGGGGGAGGGACACTTAGGGAAGACTTTAGAGAGGTGAAAGCCAATAAAAAAAAATTACAATAATGGGATAAATTCTATAACTCAGACATGAACAAAGCTCTAAATCTACAAAATGATTGACGTAAGAATTGACATTTGAACTATTACAGCCACTTGCTGTAGCTACATTGTGGTATAGAATATACAATGTATATAAAATTTTGGAAAAATGCAGAATGCTTCCTAAAATGAGCTTATCAGTGGGCTCACAGAACCACTCCCTCATACTCTTTAAAAATATGTATTCTCTTCTGCCATGGGAGGCACTCTGTTGGATAGAAAAGTTTGAGAAATACATATTTATGTTATTATATGAAAGGCAGGAAAGGTTTTGGGGGAAAGCTTTGGTTTTGCCATGATCCTTAGCCATGGCAAATGAATGGTAAAATAAGCAGAAAAACTTCAGTTCTGGGGTCCTTAATAACAAGCAATGTACAGAAGAAAATAATTTCCTTCTTTCTATTAGTATGAGATAAAAGTAAGAGACCTGAAAATAATGGCTTAAATCTTTCTTTGTAAAGCTGGTAGTTAAAGAAAGATGGTGATGTCAGAGTTGTGGATTTAAGGAGCTGTTTCTGGGATTCCTTCCAAATCCATTATCTAAAGAGAAATTCATATAAATGGAACCCACTGTCATCCATCTAACCTATGTTTATTTCAAAGTATCATGGAATGTTAGAGATGAGAGGTATCTCAAACTCAGTGATCTTTTACTCCAACTCAAGTTACAGATGAAGAAACTGAGACCAAAAGAGGTCAAGACGTCAACTGTCAATGAAAATACAGCCTACTAATGAATGATGTATAAACATTAAAAATATATGTTTTCATACAACACTTTCATTAAATATTAACAATTTTAATAATAATAATAATAATAATAATAAAGCACAGACAGTTGGTAGCTTAAGAGGGGAAGATTTTGCTCAAAGGATACAAAGTTTCAGTTAGACAAGAGTAATAGGTTTTTGAGATCTACTGCATGGTAGTGACCACAATTAATACTATTGTACTGTACATTTCAAAATTGCTAAAAGAGTAGATTTTTGTTTTGACAGAGTTTTGCTTTGCCACCCAGGCTGGAGTGCACTGGCACAATCTCGGCTCACTGCAACCTCTGCCTCCCGAGTTCAAGATATTCTCCTGCTTCAGCCTCACATGTAGCTGGAATTACAGGCATGTGCCACCTTGCCTTGCTAATTTTTGTATTTTTATTAGAGATGGAGTTTCACCATGTTGGCCAGGCTGGTCTTGGACTCCTGACCTCAGGTGATCCATCCGCATCAGCTTCCCAAAGTGCTGGGATTACAGGCATGAGTCACTACACCTAGCCTAAAAGAGTAGATTATGAAGGTTCTCAACACTCTAAAAAACTATTTGAGGTGACAGAGATGTTAATTAGCTTGATATAATCATTCTACAACGTGTATGTGTATCAAAATATCACATTGTAACCCCAAAACATACACAATTATTGTCAATTAAAACTTTTAAAAAATACAACAAAAATTATACAGTTGAAATATTTTTAAAATGGTCAGTAAACTAGGAGAACACTGCCCTTCCTTGAAAGGTCCCTCCCTTTGTGCCCCTCCCTTTCTATGGAGGAGCCCACAATCCTATCTTTGCTTTTTTATTTTCCTTAAGGATCATAATCACAATATTGGTGTTTATTTAAAAGACTTTGAAATTTATTTTAAATAGCTTACAAAGAATAGTGGTTATATTTATAGAACATTTTATAAAACAGTCAAGATATGCCTTCCTTTATGGTTTTATCACATAAACATGTTCACCTAAATAATATATCATTTAGCTTTTCTTCCTTTTGAACATTACATAAAATGTCTCATCACATATTTTCTTCAGTAACTTTCTCCTTTTGATTCACTCATTTTCAGTTTTGCTGTAGTGAATTCATTTCCCTGATGTATAGTGTTCTATTGTATGGATATAGCAATCTATTGATTTTAACACTGATGGATAGCTAAGATTACTTCCCAGCTTTGCTTTTATGAGCAATTTTTGCAAATGACTTTTGGTGCACATTTCAGAGTGCAATTTCTGGGTCACAGGAAATTCATATGCTAAAAATAAAAGAGTAGCACCAAAGTGTTAACTTGTGCAAATTTACACTCCAGTAAACAGTTAAATATTTGTCCATTGCTCCATGTTCTTGCCCAAATTCGGGATTTTCAGGTTTTTAAAACTTCGGCAGTCTGGTGAATGTGAAGTACGATTTCATTGTTTTTTATTTGACATTCTCTGATTACAAATGAGGCTGAGTATCTTGCTGATCATTGTTAGTGATGTAAATTTCTTCATATGCATGTGCCTATTCAAATCTTTTGAACAATTAAATTATATTGGATCATATGTTTTTTGCTGGCATGTGGTAGTTTGTTTTTTATACTGTAGATTCTAAATCCTTGAGTGATTTATATGTATTGCAAATACACTTCTTTTGATGACCAAAAGTTCTGAATTTCAATAAAGTCAAATTTATTACATCATGTCTTAAGAAACATCTATCTTCAAAGAAATAAAAATGTCAGTTTGGTGTCTTTGTTTCTAAATCTTTATAGGTTTTTTTTTTTTTTTTTGCTAAACTGTATATGCTAGGAGTTCCAATAAGAAGAGCTGACATCACGGCATGCGCCTATAGTCCCAGCTACTCAGGAGACTGAGGCAGAAGAATTGCTAAAACCTGGGAGGCAGAAGTTGCAGTAAGTGGAGATCACACCACTGCACTCCAGCCTGGGCAACAGAGTGAGACTCCATCTCAGAAAAAAAAAGAAGAAGAGCTGACATCTTTCTCAGAAGGAAATTTTTAGTGTTTGAAGATTCAGTATGATATTTGCTGAAAATCTCTTTCACCATGCTTTTTTTTTTCTAGTTTTTATCATGAATAGCTATTAATTGTATAAAATTTGTATGTAGCACCTGTTGAGATGATCTAATAAGTTTTCTCCCATAATCAGTTAATATATTCAATTATATTGACAGGTTTACACGTGCAACTGCTATTTCCTTTCTGGGATAAATGCTACTAATCATGAAGTAGTATCCTTTTTACATATTGCTAGAATGAGTTGCAAATATTTTGTCTAAATTTTTTCATGTGAGACTGTGAGACTGGCCTATAATGCTCTCTTCTCACACTGTCTTAAGCTTTGGAATCAAGACTATGTTAGCCTTACAAAATAAATTAAGGAGCATTTCCCTTTTGCAATACTCAAAACAAGAACTTTTTGGAATTTGAATTGGAGACATTTGAGTCTTAAACATATGAAATAATTTGACTGTGTTATACAGTCAATACTGTTTCAATTTAATCCATATATTTAACAATTATTTTGTTCTTCCTTACTTCTTGTATCTCAGACCTTCCAGCTTGGATCTTTCATTTGAGAAAATTTTCTCCCCAAGGTACTTGCCTAAGGATTTCTTTTTGCTGTTGGTGTATCAGTCGAGGTTCAACCAGAGAAGAAAAACCAGTTGGAGATTCTATATATACACACATACACACATGAGATTTATGAGAAGGAATTGGCTTACATGATAGTAAGTCTGAAATTCACAGGACAGGCTGTCAGTAAAGGAAAATCATTGGCAGTCTTGAACTAAGGCCCAAGTAGTCATCCACAAGTAGAATTCTTCTCTCTCTGAAGGGAATCTTATTCCTGTTTTGTTGCTGCTGCTGTTGTTGTTTGCTTGCTTGTTTTGATACAGGGTCTTACTCTGTTGCCTAGGCTGAAGTGCAGTGGCAGGCACACTCAGCTCACTGCAGCCACAAACTCCTAGGCTCAGGTGATCCATATTAGCCTCCCTGTAGCTGGGACTACAGGTGTGCACCACCATATCCAGCAAATTTTTGTATTTTTCTGTAGCACCGGGTTTTCACCATGCTGCCCAGGCTGCTTAGTCCTGTTTTTAAGGCTTTCCAAGTGATTCAGATAGGTCCACCAATCACATTATCTAGAATAATCTTTATTTATAGTCAAATGATTAGGAGTTTTAATTTTATCTGGAAAATCTCTTCATAGCAAAACCTAAATTATTGTTTGATGGAATAATTGGGAATGATAGCCTAGCCAAGTGGATACATCAATAAAACCAATACAAGCTGGGGTGGGGAGGGGGAAACTTGGTTTCTGTTGGTAAATGTCCTCATGTCACTCATAATTAAAAGGTGCTTTGTTTGGCAGAGAATTCTAGGTATTTTTTCTCAAGACATTGAAGATATCATGCCAGTATCTTCTAGATTCCATTGCTGCTGATGTAAAGTTGTCAATATGTTGCTCCTTTGAAGGTAATCTTTTTTCTCTCCTATTTTTAAAAATTTGCTGCAGTTGCCAAAAACAAAAAAATTCCCCTTTCTTTAACATTTCATAGCTGAATATACACTGTGTGTGGGCATAGATTCTTTTTTCTTTATTCAATTTGGATGTTAAGACTTCATAAATTTATAAAGTATTTTCATTGGTTCTGGCAGTATGCTTTCAACTACTGTCTCTGCTCCATTTTCTGTCTTCACCTATTAGAACTGATGATCTGAATTTTAAGACATTCTTACTCTACCCTCTATGTCTATCAACTTCCTATATTTTCCATTTCTCTCTCTTTCCATAACATATTCTGTATATCTTCTTTTTCAAATATATCTTTGGCTTAGCAAATCTCTCTTCATTTAGATCTGATCTGCAGTTACACCCATCAACTTCTTTAATTTCAATTATTACATGCTTCCTTAACAGAAGTTTATTTGCTACCTTTTTGAAATTGGCTTTGCCCTCTTTTAAGTTTTCCTTCTCTGAACATTTTAAAGCTTGTTTCTTCTTTCAACCTGTAAAACATGGCTATTTCATATTCTATTTCTGATAATTCCAATATTTAAAGTATTTTCAAGTCATTTTGTCTGTTGTTTCTTCTAGCTTTCATTTATGATTTGTTTTCTTGTATTTTTAATCATTTTTAACAGTAAAATTTCCTTTTGGATTGTAGCTGAAAGAATTCTTTGATGCCTGGCTATAGGTGATTTCTTCAAGAGGGAATGTATGTTTGCTTCTTCTTGAGATCTAGGGGCACTAACATTTAGGATCACTTTAAATTTGGTTTGAGTTTTGTCAAACAAAATCAGAAAATATGAATTCAGGTTGCAAATTCCTGTGCAGGCTGACATGTGGTTACTTCTTAGCAGCACTTTTCCCTTCCCTCTACCCAGCACTAATGCTTTGAATGTACAAGTTTCTCTAGAGATCTCCAGGAAACTGAGAAAAGAAACACCTTTATTTCTAGTTTACTTGTACACTGTCTTCTCAGCATTATGGGAACTGGGTCTCCTATTACACTTCTTATCTTGTAAAGTGAGCACTAGGTTTTGACATAAGGAGTTCTTTAAATATTATATTTTAAATTGTAGCATGTAGGTTATCTATGGATTCTACCCTGCCATATTATCAGAGATAAAACTTCACTTTAACTCTTTCCTTAAAACTATATGCTGCTCTCCTGAGTCAAAGTCCTCTCAAATTTGAAGTATCAGCTGTGCTAAGAGATAACCTGAATAATTCTAGACCTGTCATGGATCGCAAAGCCATAGTCATAAATCTTTTGTACCTAATAAATATTTTTATATTTTTTTCAGCCATATCAGCAGTGTCTTTGAGGATTTATCTGTGTTAGTTTTTTACCAATTGACTCTTTTTAGAAGTTTGTGAAACTCTATCAACAAGAATCTTTTCAATCCTTTCAGGACTATCTTCAAGTATCACTTTTTTAAGAGTGATGAGTGTATCAAGTACTAGAAGACAGCCAATTTGTGCAAGAAAAGCTACATTGTCCACATAATTAGTTCTTTGGTTGACCATTTTCATATTTTACATTTAACCTTTTTGACCAAATTGTATTTTTTAAAAGTCCTACACAGATAGGTATTTTATTAATGTAATTTCTCTAAGAATGAGGCAGACATTAAGATTTGCTGAGCATCAACAAAGCACCATGTACTGTGCTGAGAGTGTATCTGTATTAATTCACATAAACCTTATTATAATCCTTCACATAAACCTTATTATAATCCTGTGAAGTAGGTGGTAATATTTCTATTTTAAAGAAAAAGAAATATATACTAATGAAAAATAGATATTCTGTGATATAGCCAAGATGTAACCCAACTATACATGACTCCTAAAAAGTAAATGCTTCTGTAACAATGAAAAAAACAAAACAAAACACTGTTTTATTAACTTTTTAATAAAACATTTAATATGGTAAGGATCTAGCTGCAGAAGCTCATGATCAAAGGAAAGTAAGTTAGATATTCTACCTACCCATTCAATCCTTGACCCTCATATAATTTAATCTTCACAACTCAGTTCTGATAGTGGAAGATAGTGCCTCTTCTTGATAGAGAAAAATAGAAAAAGGTACCAATATTTTACTCAACAAGCATGCACTGCATGACTAGCTTGGGACTGTACTGTGCTATACTTCAGCATTTATAAGGCACTATCACTTGATCTTCCTTTCAACCCTGGCAATTAATTCAGTCTATGCTTGGAGACCTCTAGGGACAAAAAGCTCCAAAAGCAGCCCACCCAATTTTTTGGAAATTGACAAAACATCTCTGATCCTGAAATTCATGCCCTTTACGTTTGTGTTTAGGATAGTTTTTAACCCTTTCCTTAATATAAAACTTCACTTACTGGAAGACAAGTATCTCCCCCGCTCCAGAGTACTTTCTAATCTCAGATTATTTTTTAAGATTTCCTCAGAAGTAGTAGCATTAATTGTTGTCATGCTGATTTCTTTACTAACCTAATTTGAAGGTTGTTTTGAGTTATATATCTTCGCTTCTAACAGTTCAAAAAAATCTGTTAGATTGTCAGCTTCTCAAGGGCATTACTGAGTTTTTATTCATTTTTGCATCCTGGCCCTGAGCACAGTTTATGACACACAGTAGGTCTACATTAAATGCTTAATTCACATAGTAAACTTTACACTTAAAACTGTCATGTGGAATAAGAAAAGCAAGTGTTAGGAACTTAATTCAAAGTTTGTATACAGAAACTAAGTAAGACGACCTAGTTTAAGAGACTTGCTATTATAATACAACGGGATGACAGAACCAGTGCATCCAAAATTTCTGAAATCTGATGTCAAGCTACGGCTTTTTTGAAATAGCAATTATATTTTCTGAACCAAAAATCAGGACAAACAGCATAACTATGAGTCTTATTTTTAATTCTGAATTTATGAGTATTAAAAAGTCTTTACAAAGCTTAAAAAGTTAAATATTCATTTTATGAATTATTTTATAAACTGTATTACATTGGAATACTCCTATAAAAATGGTTTGTTTACCATATTGATCCACCATACAAAAATAACTTCTTCTAGGATGCCTTATATAAATAAAACTAGTCTCTTCTTCTGTGAATGTATATCCTTCCTCAATGAGACATTAAGCTGAGCAACATTTGATGAGAAATGTTTTAATAACAAAGTTATTACATAATATTTCTAGA
The DNA here is from genome assembly GCF_030222135.1 of Aotus nancymaae. Classification (NCBI taxonomy): domain Eukaryota; kingdom Metazoa; phylum Chordata; class Mammalia; order Primates; family Aotidae; genus Aotus; species Aotus nancymaae. Next base: position 679,645 of record NW_026988453.1, read on the forward strand.
GTGCTTTGTCACAACTAGCTACAGAGTTACAAAAGAAAGAAAAATTTCCTGAAATTCTAGAAAGGATGCTACTCAGGGTTGTATAGTTTTATAGCAATACAGATGTGTAAAACTGACAATGTTCTGTTACAAAAGAAAACTGTGGATGTCCACTCTTACCTGTTTAAAAAGCTGGAGGTTAACTGCAGTTTCCAGGAACTGTTTCATCATGCTTGAGCGGTGCTTTACAAAACTCTCCTCACAGAAAGTGATGGGCTCACCCTAGACAGAAATAAAGATTTTAAGGGCATCAATAAAAGGTCAGTCAGAGAGAACTAGTCTCTTTAAACAGGTAGGTGGAGAGTGATAGAGAAAGTATAAGGTACAGAATCAACAGACCCTTCCTTCCACAGAATAGTTAGATTTCAGGCTACTAGAAATATTCCTCTGCTAATAAACCTGTACTATAACTTTCTAATCCAGGAGCCCATGGACTCTTAAAATTGCTCAATTTTATTCCCTCAAGTAAGAGTAAATCCCCTAAAAATAAAGATTTGACGTCATCAGATTGAATCATGAGTACTAAACATACCACACATACCTGAAAATATCCAATAATTTCACTGCATCCTGATTACAAAACATTGTTACTATAAAAACTGCTGCATGATTTTTCACATTCACACTCAGTTGTTGTGCTCATTAACTTGCTTTTTAATTCATGAAAAAAATTTTATAATCACCTTCCCTTCATGATTGCTAAACAATTCACACTGGATATTTTCTAGGATAAGTCCTACTTGGCACCTGTTTTCATTAATCCTTTGCGCTAAGTAATCATATCTTTGCAGGTGTCTTGTGGTAGCTCTACCAAATGCTCCTCCAAATCAGCAAGGACTTAAGTCTCAAGTTCTATTGATTCCACTTTTTTTCTACTTATTCCTTTGCACATATGCAGAAAATCGTCACCCAAAGGCTAATCCCTACCACCTCCTACTTCCCTCATCAGCTTGAACAGCCCCCTTGCCCATTCAACACAGACGATAACTGACTAAACTTTAAGATAAAAATGAAAACAGAGATGAGTAAAAATGATTCATTCATTACAATGCACCTTATAGCAATATTTGTCACACGAAAAAGGAAAAAATATATATTTGTTATAGGAAAAAGTTCTAACAGAACTTTGAAAAAAATTACAATTCTAATTTAATCTTAAGGAAGACTCAATGTCTTCACTACAGGTATCTATAAGTAAAATTCTGAAAATAGGTTCCTGTATAAATAAAATAATGAGAGTAACTATCTATGTAATTCAACTGTTGCCACTTTCTGATAGTTAATACACTACAGATCTGTACTGTCACATTCAGTAGACACTAGTCACATGTAGCTATGTAAATGTAAATTTATTAACATTAAATTAAAACTTCAGTTCCTCAGTCATACTAGCCACATATGAACCACTCAATAGTCACATGTGGTTAGTCACATGTGGCTACTACATTGAACACACAGATATAGAACATTTCCGTTAGTATAAAAAGTTTTCTTGGACAGCACTGCTATAGAAAAAAGAAAATAAAACTCGAACAAATTATTAAAGACAATTTGATAAACTGTTAAGTGGTGTCACCCACCACCAACTACCAGCCAATGATCCATAACAAAAATGTCATTACACATTTTTATACAGATGCTTGCCAATTTTTTTCAGGGAGGCAGGGTCAGAGAGGGTGTCACTCTGTCACCCAAGCTAGATTACAGTGGTTCATTCATAGCTCACTGCAGCCTTGACCTCCTGGGCTCAGGTGATCCTCCCACCTCAGCCTCCCAAGTAGCTGGGATTACAGGCACATGCCACCATGCCCAGCTACTATTTTGTACTTTTTGTAGAGACTGGGTTTCACTATGTTGCCCAGGTTGGTCACAAATTCCTGGGTTCAAGTGATCTGCCCACCTTGGCCACTCAAAATGCTGGGATTATAGGCATAAGCCACCATACTCAGGCTATTATTGCCAATCGTAAAGAGCTACAGATGATTTTAAAAATACATACTTTTTAAACTGGACTTATTTACATAAATACATCTTTTTTTTTTTTTGAGATGGAGTTTCACTCTTGTTACCCAGGCTGGAGTGCAATGGTGCGATCTCGGCTCACCGCAACCTCCACCTCCTGGGTTCAGGCAATTCTCTTGCCTCAGCCTCCTGAGTAGCTGGGATTGCAGGCACGCGCCACCATGCCCAGCTAATTTTTTGTATTTTTAGTAGAGACGGGGTTTCACCATGTTGACCAGGATGGTCTCGATCTCTTGACCTCGTGATCCACCTGCCTCGGCCTCCCAAAGTGCTGGGATTACAGGTGTGAGCCACCACGCCCGGCCCTTACATAAATATATCTTGTATGATCACAAATGTATCAGAGGAAGACAATCTACAACAGGCAAGCCTATTAAAGATAAAGGTCTACTGTTTTCTTATCTCTAGCAGTACGAGCATACCTAGCTACACTGAGAGCCCAATAAATGTTTTATGATTGAATTCTAAAAATAAAATAGCAAATGAGCTAAGCCTTAATCCATATGACATATCATCTTTGCAAAAATAAGGAAAATTTTAAAAATAAATAAAAGTAATTGCTTCTAATGGCAGTTCTGGTATTACTGCTATTACAAAGTAATCAGGACTAATAGTAACTTTAGTTTTTATGTGATAGATTTTTCCTTAAATATGTAAAGATGTATTTCAAGGCAAGAAGAAATGGATGAGACTAAAGTCTATGTATGCTTTCTCAGAGTTGGTCATAATTTAATTATTAGCCTGTGTGAATTAAGCTGGAAGAATTATGTCCTCATTAAGCTTTGAGTACTTTCAATCTTTCCATAGAACAAGTAAAGAAACAGCTCAGATTTCTGTCCATCCACTTGTGATGACACAAATCATGGAAAAACTTTGAACTAAACCTTCAATTTGATTGACATGGTTTATTTACTAAGAATTTCTGATAACAAAAAACAAAGCACTGACACATTAGAATTTTCTTTCAAGGAAAAAAATAAGTCTTTATTCATAATGCTCTAAAGTTGTATATATTAATACCCAGGAATCTCAATTACTGCCATTGTTGTAAGCCTGAATTATTGTCATACTTAGGGCATATGCTATGAAACAGATTATGTTAATAAATGACTCCTTAGTACGAGTTCTTTAAAATCAAAGTTGAATTGAATGACATCAGAAAAATTCTGCCTATGATTTTAACCAAGGTAATGAAGTTCATGTCATTAACTACATTGTTAAACATTTCATGGCAAAATCAATAGGACTAGTTTGTCAATTGATATGCAGTGATGTTTCTCAAAGTGTGATCCAAGAAGAGACTTTTTCACAGAGTCTGCAACATTAAAAGTATTTTCATAATAATGTAAGTCATTATTCCCATTCTTTGCTCTCATTTTCTTTCGAGATCCAGCACTGTTTGCCAAAAGCTACATGGTTGGCGATATTGCAATAGACTGAATATAGAATCGAATATCAGAATCCAGCTGACTTCTATTAAGCCAGATATTAAAGAGATCTGAAAAAAATGTTAAACAATGATAATGTTCAGACTAAATTTGTTTAGGAATATAGCAATTTTTCCTAAAAATGTTTTATATTCATATGTAATTAGTTTATATTGCCTTTAAAAGAAATGTTTATTTTTTCAGTTTTAATTTCCAGTAAGGTCAATATTTAGACATATACCCCACATAAATGAAGGCTTTTTGATAATTTTTAAGAGTATAAAGACATCCAGAGACCAAAATTTTGAGAACCACTGATACACAGCAACAAGCAGAAGTCAAAGGTGACTTCCATATTTCTGGATTAAGAGTCATAAAATGACATTATGTATTAGAGACTGGAAATATAGAAAGAAAACCACATTTAAGGAGAAGTTTATAAAATAGATTTTTATTTTTTATAAAATGTTTTAAGTAGTGTTCCTACTGGAGCCCGAGACGGGGTTCCTGTTCAATTGATTTTTGCAGATCACTCTTAGGAAAAAGGTATTAAGAAAAACGACATAGGGCAGAGAAAAAAAGTCAAGCAAGAACATGGTCTCAACTGGAGATCAGCTGCACCAAATCCCATGGGAAAGCACCAACTGTACTACAGAGTTGATCCCACTTTGAGGCAGAGGCCAGCTTCTTATATCCCTTATAAGAAGTGGTCTTTTCCAATGGTGAGAGGTACAAAGATAAAGGATGAACACAGTCTTCCTGGTGAGGCACCCCCATTTAGCCAAGGACAATTTTTCACAAACGGGCACCAACAAGTAGTGGGTCTTGGTGCCCTGCCAAGATGTTTGAGAAACACATGAAGATAATATTGAGTATTAAAGTTGAGCTGATCACTCTACTTACAGAAAAGGACTTATGCAATTGAGAAATACCCATCTATAATTCATTTTTTTAACTGTTGTAATATTCATTCACAGAAAAGTAAATAAACATATGATTCTGGAGAGACACAAAGTAATCAGGTAGAAATATAAAACAATGCAAAAGAAAATCTCTTTATCAGATAATTCTGACAAGATAGAAAAACAATGGAATATTTTCTTCCATAAAACAGTGATGGGGCCAAAAGAAAGGAATCAAAAGCCGTCATTTCGATGGAAAGTCCAACAAAAGAACATAAACAGAAATCAGGAAAACATAATCTGAACTAGAATCAGAAGAAAGTTCATATTACAGAAAAGAGAAACAGATTTTCTTAGGGACTAATTTTCTGCCTTACATTCAATGTTATTTTTATATATCTTATCTGTGAACTCTGGAGGTCTGGGACTAAATTCTTGTTTATCTTTGCATTCCCTATGGCAGCATCCCCAAACTTTTTGGTACCAGGGATGGGTTTTGTGGAAGATGATTTTTCCACAGACAGGGGGAGTGGGGAATGGTTGTGGGATGATTCAAGCACATTACATCTACTGTGTACTTTATTTCTACTATTATATTGTAATATACAATAAAATAATTATACAACTCACTATAATATAGAATCAATCAATGGGAACCCTGAGCTTGTTTTCCTACAACTAGATGGTCTTATCTGGGGGTAATGGGAGACAGTGACAGATCATCAGGCATTAGATTCTCATAAGGAGCATGCAACCTAGATCCCTCTCCTACATAGTTCACAATAGGGTTTTTGCTCCTATGAGACAGCAGATGGAGCTCAGGCAGTAATGTGAGCCATCGTGAGTGGCTGCAAATACAGATGAAGCTTCATTCCCTCACCTGCTGCTCACCTCCTGCCATTTGGCCTGGTTCCTAACGGGGACTGAGGACCCCTGCTCTGCAGCACCCAACAAAGTATCCTGCATTTTCAGTGTTAAGTAAATATCTGCTAGTTACTATATGAATTATTTATATAGAATAATTAAGCCTCAAGTAAGATATGGATGAAATAGAGCTGTTTTTCTACCCTAGTATTATGTTCAACTTCAGAGTGATGATCACTAGCGGTGTAATGTTTTTGTTTTTTTTGTTTTTTTTTTTTTTGAGATGGAGTTTCGCTCGTTACCCAGGCTGGAGTGCAATGGCGCGATCTCGGCTCACTGCAACCTCCACCTCCTGGGTTCAGGCAATTCTCCTGCCTCATCCTCCTGAGTAGCTGGGATTACAGGCACGCGCCACCATGCCCAGCTAATTTTTTGTATCTTTAGTAGAGACGGGATTTCACCATGTTAACCAGGATGGTCTCGATCTCTTGACCTCGTGATCCATCCACCTCGGCCTCCCAAAGTGCTGGGATTACAGGCGTGAGCCACCGCGCCGGCCCCTGTTTGTTTTTAAGAACGAGCGTCTTTCAAGTTCTATACTATACCCTGGAGTAGAAAACTTTGTACGAACAAGAAAATACTTAAAACAGAGATTATATCTTATACTATCAGGATGTGTATGACTTAGCAAGAGTTCACTATGAAAGAAAATTAGTGCATCAGAAAGAACGACAATGTAAAAAATGTGAAATATAATCCAAAACATCTACATTATACCTACTCAGTTCCTTAATGCACCTGGACTAAATGTAATGTCACCATTACATAAGAAGTATAAACAAACTAAGCAAAAATGTCTGTATATTGATGGCTATTTAAAATGTAAAATCTCTGAAAGACAGCGTCAGGTATCTCATGGGAATGTTCACATATTTACAGAATCTCACAGGAAATAATAATAAATGATTTTCAGGTTATACAGCATTTTCTTCTACATGTCCCAATGCTATTACTATGTAAGGTAGAGCAAGTCTACATCAGAGTATATTAACCATGGAAACAGTAATTTTCTTCCATTGCTGACATTTTAGCTAGAAGTCAATGAAAAAGAACCTCATAGTCAAACTATAAAGTTTAATCATCAGCATCAAAATATTCCATTTGTACATATTATTTTACTACTTTATCCTCATGTTGCTGGATCTGTCTTAAAAAAAAAAATACAGCTATCTACTAATGTTCTATTGACCTATATGATTCGGTAACTTAAGACAGAAAAAGGAACTAATTTTTCTAAATTTAATATTGCTCTTTCTAGCTTTTTGTGTAAATTTAAACACTTAGAAAAAAATTAATAGATTGTACATTAACTTTGTACATACTATTAAAAAATACATTTTTCTTCCCCATAACTTAAGACAATGAGAAAAACACTCTCCATTCTCATAAAACATATCAGTGATACATAAATGGAATACTTACTACCCAATTCCCTAGTTCTATCTGTTCCATAGTACTTGAGCAGAAACCATACGTTATTGCCAAAGCAATTAAGTAAAATTCTCTTCCTACTAGAAATGAGCAGAAAGAAACTGCCATAAAACAACTTTTATCCATTAGAAAGCCAGATGCACACCAACTATGTCTTTGGTAGCAACCATCTCTCAAATAAACAGATCTATCTATGCTTAAGCAGGAGAAATGACATGAAAGGATACGTAGAATGTTTTCATAACCATAAAACTGTGAGGAGTGAGTACATGGTACTTTTCAACTTGAATTTTTAAAACTCTTTAACAAGTTGACAATCACAAATTTCTTAAATGGAAATGTTAAGACAAATATTTAGTGAATGGCCTTTTAAATTATGGATGCCAACCCTGTGTTTAAATTGCTTACACTTAATCACTAAATATAACATTACTTACTGATAATGTTTTAAAGAAAATACTCAAAAACAGTTGAAAGATAACTCCTCCAACTTGTCAAACTGAGGCCTGGATTACTAACCAATCTTTATTTTTAAAGTAAATAATTTTTTATCCATTAGCGAGGTGGTTGAAGGCGGCCTAGGAAAGCCTGAGTGATGGAAACACATGACAGCACGTTAAGCATTAAAGGGAATAAACTTGAGTGTTACTTCTGGGTTCTCAGATAGTATAATCAAGTATGTCTCTGAATATACGAAATAATATCTTAACTCAAACATTTCTTCAGCCTTAGCTGTTACTCAAAAATTTGACTTATTTGTAATTGCTTGGGACAGAAGTGATAACACAGAGATCCTTTCCAAGGAAGATCCTTTCTTAGTTATTAAATACAATCATTTAAAAGTATTGTCGTGTCAGAGGGATCCAAGATGGCTGATTAGGAACACCTCAGGATTGCAGCTCCCAGTGAAAGCGTGGAGGGTGAGTGGATGCCTCATTTCCAGACAGATTTTTATTGCCCACAGACCAGGAGATTCCCAGGCGGAGGAGCTCCACGGGTCACCAGCACAGCTGGTTTGGCTGGCGTGGCTGTTTTTGCTGGCGTGGCTGTTTTGCCAGCAGTTCTCCGTACAAAATACACGGGTCTGGGTGCCATTTTAGCTGGTGATTGGAGCTCCTGGCAGAGAGGTGCCCATTCAACTGATTAAAAAGGGAACTGAAACAGGGAGCCAGGCCAGAAGATTCCTGGACAAAAAAGCTACACGAATCTCAGCGCGGCTGTTTCAGCCGGGGCAGGTCCAATGGGTTGCCGCACAGGAAATCACACAGGTCCCGGTGCCTTTTCAACAGGCGACTGGAACACCTGGTAGACAGAGTTGACCGTTCAACTTAAAAAAAAAGAAAAAGGGCTTTGAGGCAGGGAGCCAGGTGATCCAGCTCGGTTGGTCCTACCCCTACTAAAGAACAGCAATCAAAAATGCTCTGGATTGAGAGTTTCACAGCAAGCACAGCTGAACCCGGGATGGTCCAGCTCTGTGGGGGAGGGGTGTCCACCATTACTGAGGCAGTCCGCCACTATAGAGGTAGTTTGCCATTGCTGAGGCAGCCCGCCATTACAGAGAGAGTCCATCATTATAGAGGTGGGCCGCCATTGCTGAGGCAGTTCTAACTACACCTGTATAAACAGGACTGCAGGGAAGTTCACACGGCAGCGGGGTGGAGCCCATAGCAGTTCAGCAAAGCCTCTGCAGGCAGACTGTGACTAGGCTACCTCCTCGCTGGGCAGGGCAGCCCTGAAAAAAGCCAGCAGCACAACAGAAATTAATAAATAAAGCCCTAACTCCTAGGGAGAGAGCACCTGGGGGGAAAAAAAGGGGGTGTTATGAGTTCTGCTGCAGCAGACTTAAACGTACCTGCCCAGCAGCTCTAAATGAACAATGGAGCTCACAGCTCAGCACCTGAGCTCCTGTAAAGGACAGACTGTCTCCTCAAGCAGCTCCCTGACCCCCGTGTATCCACAGTCACCTCATAAAGGAGAGTTCAGACTGACATCTGGTGGGTATCCTTCTGGGATAAAGATAGAAGAAGAAGAAACTGGCAGCAACCTTTACTGTTCTGCAGCCGCTGCAGGTGATCTCGAGACAAGCAGGGCCTGGAGTGGACCTCATCACTCCTACAGCAGAGGGGACAGACTGTTAGAAGGAAAACTAAGAAACAGAAAGAAATCAGATCATCATCAACAAACGGGACGTCCACTCAGAGACCCAATCAGAAAGTCAGCAACTACAAAGACGACAGGTGGATAAATCCACAAAGATGGGAAGAAACCAGCGCAAAAAGGATGAAACCACCTGAAATCAGAACACCTCTCCTCCTACAAGGATCACAACTCTTCACCAGCAAGGGAACAAGGCTGGATGGAGAATGAGTGTGATGAATTGACAGAATCAGGCTTCAGAAGGTGGGTGGTAATAAACTTCTGTAAGCTAAAAGAACATATTCTAACCCAATGCAAAGAAACTAAGAACTTGAAAAAAGATTTGACAAAATGCTAATGAGAATAAACAACTTAGAGAGGAATATAAGTGAATTGATGGAGCTGAAAAACACAACACAAGAACTTCGCAAAGCATATACAAGTTTCAACATCCAAACTGATCAAGCAGAAGAAAGGATATCAGAGGTCAAAATCAACTCAATGAAATAAAACGAGAAGGCAAGATTAGAGAAAAAAGGGCAAAAAGGAATGAACAAAGTCTCCAAGAAATATGGGATTATGTGAAAAGACCTAATCTACGTTTGATAAGTGTACCTGAATGTGACGGAGAGAATGAATCCAAGATGGAAAATACTCTTCAGGATATTATCCAGGAAAACTTCCCCAACCTAGCAAGGCAGGCCAATATTCAAGTCCAAGAAATACAGAGAACACCACAAAGATATTCCTCAAGAAGAGCAACCCCAAGGCACATAATTGTCAGATTCACTAGGGTTGAAATGAAGGAGAAAATGCTAAGGGCAGCCAGAGAGAAAGGTCGGGTTACCCACAAAGGGAAGCCCATCAGATTCACAGCAGATATCTCAGCAGAAACCCTACAAGTCAGAAGAGAGTGGGGGCCAATATTAAAAATCCTTAAAGAAAAGAACTTTCAACCCAGAATTTCATATCCAGCCAAACTAAGCTTCATAAGTGAAGGAAAAATAAGATCCTTTGCGAACAAGCAAGTACTCAGAGGTTTCATCACCACCAGGCCTGCTTTACAAGAGCTCCTGAAAGAGGCACTAAACATAGAAAGGAACAACCAGTGCCAGCCACTCCAAAAACATAACAAATGGTAGAGTATCAACACAATGAAGAAACCGCATCAACTAACGGGCAAAAGAGCCAGCTAGCATCAAAATGGAAGGATCAAATTCACACATAACAATATTAACCCTAAATGTAAATGGGCTAAATGCCCCAATCAAAAGACAGAGATTGGCACATTGGATAAGAAGCCAAAATCCATCGGTGTGAGGAAACCCATCTCACATGCAAGGATGCACAAAGGCTCAAAATAAAGGGTTGGAGGAAGATTTACCAAACAAATGGAGAGCAAAATAAAGCAGGAGTTGCAATTCTCGTCTCTGACAAAATGGACTTTAAACCAACAAAGATCAAAAGAGAAAAAGAAGGACATTACATAATGGTAAAAGGATCAATGCAACAAGAAGAGCTAACAATCCTAAATATATACGCACCCAATACAGGAGCACCTAGATACATAAGGCAAGTTCTTAATGACTTACAAAGAGACTTAGACTCCCACACAAGAATAGTGGGAGACTTTAACACCCCATTGTCAATATTAGATCAACAAGAGAAAATTAACAAGCATATCCAGGACTTGAATTCAGACCTGGACCAAGCAAACTTAACAGACATTTACAGAACTCTCCACCCCAAATCCATAGAATATACATTCTTCTCAGCACCACATCGCACCTACTCTAAAATTGACCACATAATTGGAAGTAAATCACTCCTCAGCAAATGCAAAACAACGGAAATCATAACAAACAGTCTCTCAGACCACAGTGCAATCAAGTTAGAACTCAGAATTCAGAAACTAACTCAGAACCACACAGCTTCATGGAAAATGAACAACTTTCTCCTGAATGTTGACTGGATAAACAATGAAATGAAGGCAGAAATAAAGATGTTCTTCGAAACCAACGAGAACGAAGACACAACATACCAGAACCTCTGGGACACATTTAAAGCAGTCTCTAGGGGAAAATATACAGCAATAAATGCCCACATGAGAAGCAAGGAGAGATCTAAAATCAACACCCTATTGTCAAAATTGAAAGAGCTAGAGAAGCAAGATCAAAAAAACTCAAAAGCTAGCAGAAGACAAGAAATAACTAAGATCAAAGCAGAACTGAAGGAGATAGAGACACAAAAAACCCTTCAAAAAATCGATAAATCCAGGAGCTGGTTTTTTGAAAAGATCAACAAAATGCACCACTAGCCAGATTAATAAAAAAGAAAAGAGAGAATAATCAAATAGGTGCAATAAAAAACGATAAAGGGGATATCACCACAGATTCCACAGAAATTCAAACCATCATCAGAGATTATTACAAACAACTCTATGCACATCAACCAGTAAACGTGGAAGAAATGGATAAATTCCTGGACACTTGCCTCCTCCCAAGCCTAAACCAGGAAGAAGTCAAAACCCTGAATAGACCAATAACAAGGTCTGAAGTCGAGGCAGCAATTAAGAGCCTACCACCCAAAAAAAGCCCAGGTCCAGATGGGTTCACAGCCGAATTCTACCACACATACAAAGAGGAGCTGGTACCACTCCTTCTGAAACTATTCCAAACAATCCAAAGAGAGGGAATCCTTCCCAAATCATTTTATGAGACCAACATCTCCTGGTACCAAAACCCAGCAGAGACTCAGCAAGTAAAGAAAACTTCAGGCTAATATCCATGATGCACATAGATGCAAAAATCTTCAATAAAATACTGGCAAACCGATTGCAATAGCACATCAAAAAGCTTATCCACCATGATCAAGTAGGCTTCATCCCAGGGATGCAAGGCTGGTTCAACATACAAAAGTCTATAAACGTAATTCACCACATAAACAGAACCAAAGACGAAAACCACATGATTATCTCAATTGATGTAGAGAAGGCCTTTGACAAAACTCAGTAGTCCTTTATGCTAAAAACCCTCAATAAACTAGGTATTGACAGAACGTATCTCAAAATAATAAAAGCTATTTACGACAAACCAACAGCAAATGTCATCCTGAATGGGCAAAAACTCGAAGCATTCCCTTTGAAATCAGGCACTAGACAAGGATGCCCTCTCTCACCACTCCTATTTAATATAGTATTGGAAGTTCTGGCCAGAGCAATCAGGCAAGAAAAAGAAATAAAGGGCATTCAAATAGGAAAGGAGGAAGTCAAACTGTCTCTATTTGCAGATGATATGACTATATATCTAGAAGACCCCATCATCTCAGCTCAAAATCTCCTGAAACTGATGAGTGACTTCAGCAAAGTCTCAGGATAGAAAATCAATGTACAAAAATCACAAGCATTCCTATACACCAAGAACAGACTTAAAAAGAGTCAAATCAAGAACGATCTGCCTTTCACAATTGCTACAAAGAGAATAAAATATCTAGGAATACAACTAACAAGGAATGTAAAGGACCTCTTCAAGGATAACTACAAACCACTGCTCAACGAAATAAGAGAGGACACAAACAGATGGAGAAACATTCCATGTTCATGGTTAGGAAGAATCAATATCGTGAAAATGGCCATACTGCCCAAAGTAATTTACAGATTCAACACTATCCCCATGAAGCAACCAATGACTTTCTTCATAGAACTGGAAAAAACCACCTTAAACTTCATATGGAACCAAAAGAGAGCCTGCATAGCCACGTCAATTCTAAGCAAAAAGAACAAAGCCAGAGGCATCACACTACCGGACGTCAAACTATACTACAAGGCTACAATAATCAAATCAGCATGGTACTGGTACCAAAACAGAGATATAGACCAATGGAACAGAACAGAGGCCTCGGAGGCAACAGAACATATCTACAACCATCCGATCTTTGACAAACCTGACAAAAACAAGCAATGGGGAAAGGAGTCCCTGTTTAATAAATGGTGTTGGGAAAACTGTCTAGCCACGTGCAGAAAACAGAGACTGGACCCCTTCCTGACATCTTACACTAAAATTAACTACAGATGGATTAAAGACTTAAATATAAGACCTAACACCATAAAAACCCTTGAAGAAAATCTAGGCAAAACCATTCAGGACATAGGCGTAGGCAAGGACTTCATGACCAAAACACCAAAAGCATTGGCAACAAAAGCCAAAATAGACAAATGAGAACTAATCAAACTCCACAGCTTCTGCACAGCAAAAGAAATAGTCATGGGAGTGAATCGGCAACCAACAGAACGGGAAAAAATTTTTGCAATCTACCTATCTGACAAAAGGCTAATATCCAGAATCTACAAAGAACTAAAACAGATTTACAAGAAAAAAAACAAACAAGCCCATTCAAAAGTGGGCGAAGGATATGAACAGACACTTAACAAAAGAAGACATACATGAGGCCAACAAGCATATGAAAAAATGCTCATCATCACTGGTCATTAGAGAAATGTAAATCAAAACTACATTGAGATACAATCTCACGCCTATTAGAATGGCGATCATTACAAAATCTGGAGACAACAGATGCTGGAGAGGATGTGGAGAAATAGGAACACTTTTACACTGTTGGTGGAAATGTAAATTAGTTCAACCATTGTGGAAGACAGTGTGGCAATTCCTCAAGGACCTAGAAATAGAAATTCCATTTGACCCAGCAATCCCATTACTGGGTATATATCCAAAGGATTATAAATCGTTCTACTATAAGGATGCATACACACGAATGTTCATTGCAGCACTGTTTACAATAGCAAAGACCTGGAACCAACCCAAAGGCCCATTGATGACAGACTGGACAGGGAAAATGTGGCACACATACACCATGGAATATTATGCAGCCGTCGAAAACGATGAGTTTGTGTCCTTTATAGGGACATGGATGAACCTGGAAACCATCATTCTCAGCCAACTGACACAAGAACAGAAAATCAAACACTGCATGTTCTCACTTATAGGTGGGTGTTGAATAATGAGAACACATGGACACAGGGAGGGGAGCATCACACACTGGGGTCTATTGGGGGGATATAGGGGAGGGACAGCAGGGGGTGGGGAGCTGGGGAGAGAGACAGCATGGGGGGAATGCCAGACATAGGTGATGGGGAGGAAGGCAACAAATCACACTGCCACGTGTGTATCTATGCAACAATCTTGAACGTCCTTCATGTGTACCCCCAAACCTAAAATGCAATATAAAATATATATATATATATAAATTTTTAAAAAATAAAAATAAAATGTGTTTTGAAATAATGAAAAAAAAAAAAGTATTGTCATGTTTAAGGCAATGGTTTCCTTTCTAGAAAGATGCATTGTTTGTGGTTATGCTAATGGGATTTTCCTTACTAAATCTGCTGACTCTAATATTTTATTTTTAATAACAGCAACATAAACAGCATTTACTACATGTCAACCCAAGAAGTATCATTACTTTTTTTGACAAATGCGAACACCAAAGCCCTAATAGATTAATTTGCCCAAAGTCATACAACTAGTTTATCACAGAATGAGGATGAATCCAGGAAGTATGGTTCCAGAGTCTTGTGCTCTTATCACTTTTCTTTAGTTCATTTAATACATTAGTTTTATCTCACATTTTTCAACTCTCAAAAAGTAGCTAACTTGCTGTTGGCCAAAATCCAGAAAAAGAGTAAAATATTCATTACTTTATTTAAATTTCCAAAAACTTTAAGAGTTTTATATTTTTCTCTGTAATTAAGAGTAGGTATTTGCCAATCATGCCAGTGTAATATTTAGAGAGTGTGGATTAGGCACTGTAAGTAACAACATATTTAGGGTTGCCAGTGTAGACATTCTAACTACTTAATTTATAAAATAAGCTACTTTTTGGCAGTATTTAGCATATGTATTTAGTTTTGTATAGGAATATGCAAATCATCCTGGAGGGTATTTTTCTCCTAATTGTCATCCAGTGTTCCTGTCTTCCTTCCTAAGGTCTTTGAGATTTGAGCCTTTAGGATATTCACAGAGGTCCTTTCTTGCTCTCTCTTCAATAAGACTATGATAGCCACACTTGTCTCCCTGCCTCTGGTCTTGCTCAACTTCGATCTAACATGAACAACATCATAAATGTGACCTTTCCACTACACAATGCTAAGCACTGCATTCCCATGATAAACAATTATAAAAACTGTGCATTAATTGTAAGATAAAGCTGAAACTCTCCAGACTGAAAGGTCATTTATGACTGGTTCTGCTGACTCTATGGAGTGAATCCTAACTCTTTCTGGTTTTGTTCATTTTTGAGAAGACGGTGAAAGATATGAATGCTCTCTCTAGAAAAATGCACATATTCAATAGTTATCTCCCAGGTTTCTTGTTTCCCATAGATTTAGAAGCATAGTTTTCTTTTATTATTTTCTGATTCATCTGGTTTACTACTGCTAGAGAAGAAATGACTACATCAGCCTATATTACTATAAGCTCCTGAGGGGAGGGGGGACACATGCTTAATATTATTTATTTTTTGGTCCAGAAGCTTCAGAGAGGGTCTATTATAGCTGTACTCAATATATATCTGATAAACATAAATTATATCTATAATGCATCTAAATAAACAGAATAAGAAGTGTATTCTTATACAATGACCTAACTGGCCATTGACTTTTACTTTAGATGATTTTCTACAGAGAAAGAAAAATAGACAAATCAAAACTCCCTTTTCATATAATATATTCAGTCCTGCTGTGTAGACTATTAAGACAAAGAAGGGAAGAGAAGAATTAGAAGACTGGAGGGAAGAGGATGAAGCTGTTTTGAATAGTATAAGTTACTCCAGGTAAACAAAACTATAAATGGAAATAGAATAAAGATCAAATCACTTCCGCAATTTATATACCCACTATGAGATGCCTATACCACCTGTTTCCGTTAAGAAAATTCTGAAGACTTTCTATTTTTCCATTAGTGAATACTGAATGCCTTTCATGTATCTTCATTTAGAAGTAAAGTACATTCAGGAAATATATCTTGAGAAGTATATCATATGGTAACTGAGGCAAGGAGAACAGAAATATGTCATACTAGAGCAAGAAAGGGACTGTGAAAAGAACAGATTCAAATCTAAGCTCCACTGTTCACTAGCTAAACAGTAAGGTTACTTAAATTCTATGAGTATCATTTCCTCATCTTTAAAATATAAAGGGTAATATTTTGAAGGCTTGTAAAAATTCAACAAAACCACTTACCCAATGGGCCTGTCAATGCCTGGCATCCAATGGGTGCTTGATGATCAGTTAATGTTTTAATAGTGATCAAAATTATAAATATCAGTCAAAATAACAATGTGATATAACAAATAATATGTGAAAAAGGGTGAAGAAATGTGTTAAGTAAAATAAGTATAATTAATTCATAGAAAGAAGGGGTCAGTACAAACTACAGCTTCCAGGATCACGAAGGAACTAAATGGCTATTAAAAGTGAGGATTAAAAGCATTGCCAAGAAGAAAGAACATTATAAGTAAATGTGTGGAAGCCTGAGAAGCTTGAGACATCTGAAGCCACAGGCAGAATTCTCTAAACTGAGGTCAAAGTTTAGGAAAAAAGGAAAACAGACTGCTTGCCCATGGTAAGAGCCTTGAATGCCAAGTGAAGAGATGGCTTCTGAGACTGGTCAGTCATTGATCTAACCTATAGGTTTAATTCTGTTAAAAGTAAGGGAAATAATGTTTTATTTTTATGTATGTAAACAATCATAAAATTTTAAAAAGTAATGTCTAGTAAAATAATTTACATCATTGACACCTACTTAGTAATCTTTCCCTTTCCAACTGTACTGTAATAGCTACAGAATACACCTTAAATATGTTTTTGAAGTTTCTCTTGGCACTTAGCCCTTTTTTTAATATCAAGCAAAATATATTTGGCTGATTTAAAATATATTTTGGTTGCTATTTAAAAAATGGCTAAGTGCAGAGAGAAGACATTGGCCTATTATACCAATGACCAAAAAGAGTTATAAAACAAAAAATTAATATACTTTTCATATATTATGGTACAGGGTAATTTATGAAGGTAGTGGTTGAAAAAGCATAGCTTATGCACAAAAAAAGAAATAAATCATTTTCCTTATAAACTATTTCTTGTGAAACTAATAGATGAAAAATAATCTAAATACATTCAGTATACATTAAAAACGAAGCTTTCATTCAAAGATTGAGTCAGAAGAAATGTAAAGGCATGCAAAATGAAAATACTATCCCTCAGCTCCTAAAAAGAATTAGCAGCAGAAATGAAAAGAAGAAAATAACAAATGTAAAAAGAATAAAATGTAGACAACTAAACAAATAAATCTATAACAAAATGTGATCAATAAATAAGAAAGATACTCTGACAAAATTAAACATTTTTCGCAGATACTATCAATCTGGCTTTTAAGACTTTCATTTAAAAAGGTTAATTCACTGAAATCTTACACTCCTATCTGCTCAATGAAGCTTAAAGGGTGAGAAAAACTAAATAATAAAATCTACAATTAGTTACTAATACTACATATGAAATATTTTGTTAATTTCACTCAGCAGCCAACACACTGATAGCTTAAATCATTTAAGAAAATGTTCTCCTCACTTTAATTTGCTCCTTTCTTCAAATCTGAAGTCCTTAACAAACTTTAAATTAAAAATGAAAAGTTTATTTATAAAGATGAATATGTATTTAATTATGTCAAAATTCAAGCAAAGTGATATTTTTAACTTTCATTCCTGTACTGTAAACTTGAAATCAATCCCTATTTTAAAAATTTGACTTAACTAGAATTAATCATTATTTTATGTTTCAAACTCATTTTTATGTTTTATTTGATGTTGAACAATTCAAATATAAATATGCTCTACTATAGAATAGATTATTGGTTTCCAGTCTTTTAATGCGACCCTTGTAACTATAAACAACTTTTTAAGACTCCCCGATGTGAGGTATGTATACTTTGAATAGTACTATGAATTTTATAATGCTTTAAAAATATACACATATCTCAAAAAGATTAGCATGTAAACTAGACAAACACACGTATAGAAACAGCAGCTGATCTGCCCATGTATTTAAAGACTCCTTCCAATAATTTGATAGCCTTTTAGAGCTATATGGACCACCTGAGTGGGAACCACTAATTCAGAAGTCGATTTAGAAAAGATATAACCCATTCACATTTGTTTAGTGCTTCACAGTTTACAATTGAGTTTTATACCACCCTGAAAGATAGAGAGGGAAGGTATAAGAATTCTCATTTTACAAATACAAAGATCAAAATCTAGACAAACTAAGGAAATGGGTCAAAGTTACACAGCTTAGTAACAGATTCCTATTCGATAGCAGGTCTTCTTATTATTAATCAATGTTTTTATTTCTTACAACATATTCACCCAGTGAAGGAAGAATAGTGTAATAATTTCTGTAAAATCAGCCTAACATACTCTAACCAACAATTCAGAGAGAGCAACAAATGTATTTTGACTTGCACCTTTGTGGACGCTCCAAAAACTTGGCTATAATTCTACACATTAATAATTAGTGTACTAAAACAGAAAGAATGAGAAAATGAGCTAAGATATGCTAAAGAGATAAGCCCACCTTAGCAAAGTGCCATGAGTTAGGAAGACAACAAATTTCCAAATATTGTAAAACCTTCAAGTTCTATTTTTCTTAAATATCACTTTGCACCTGTCATTTCTAAATTCATTAATCTAATAAGCCCAATTGTCTTATGAATTTCTTAATGATCTTAACAAGATCAGGTGTTTCAACAATTCATTAATTAGTTAAGGGTTAATTAGTTAAGGGGTAAGCTAATTCTAGAACATTAATAAGGTGACACAAAGACTGTGGGAAATATTAATAAAAGAGTACTAAACAAAACTAAAAATAAAATGTCAAAAACTGGAGATGAAATGTTTGTTTCAAAACACTATTCGGGATCTTAAAAGACTTCCATGATACTTTCTCAAGGTATGATATTAAAATGATGTCTCTTTTTTCTCATTCCAAACAACCACAAAACAGCAAATTAAAACAGTGATGAAACAAAACGCTTACAGGTTTGTATCTCAGTGCATCTCTGTAGGATCCAAACAAAGCAGCCTGTGCTCTAAGAAAGGCCCTAGCTACTCCATCACCCGTCGCTGTAGACTGCTTCTTCAGTTTATTTTTCAAGGCCGAGACCTGCATGACAGAGAGGAACAGTTAAATTAACACCTCAGAAATTGGTATAGCGAGGTAGGAACCCAATCAGCAGGCAAACCACAGTGTCTGCAGGTCAGCCAAAAATTCATCCTCCTCCCTGATAGCTTATCTTTTTAACTGCAGAGAGCACCTGCTGATCTGTTAATTGAACCGAAAGCAGGAGAGGAGAGTAACGTGCTAATGCAAATTGGTTTATGCTCTCTTTTTTTCCCAAGGCCTCTTGACATAAATAAGCTTTAATTATTTTACAATAAACTGTTTGTGAGCCACTTTTCTGCAGATTTTTAGCAATTACAACATGTGTCTACTTGTTTTGAGATGCAGCAGGTTCGGTTTCGTTCGTTTTTGCTATGTAAGGTTATTTGTTACAGGTCCTCCAGAACCACTTACCATTTAATTTTATTTTTGGAAGTCTCATTTGCATATGTAATTTTCCAGTCATTTGTTGAATAGTTTTTGTCATTATGAGATAAAAAAGAGGGAAGAGGAGATAAAATTATTGAAATTATACCATGAGTGGAGAATTTTATGCAAATTTTATACATTGTCTCATTTAATCTTCACAACAGTCTTCTAAGAAAAGCATTCATATTCCCATTAGTGAATGAAGAAATAGAGGAACAAAGATGAGAATTCATTTGCCTTTACTATGTAGCCAATAAGTGGCAAAGCTAGCATCCAAACACAGTTCTGTCCAGTTTTTCCACTACCACATGGTTTGAGTTCAGTATCACTGCCTCATGATCCAGTAATCAGATTAAAATACTAATGTTCCTAAATCAAAGAAAAACTTATTTAGAAATCTGCATAATTTAAAAAGGTATTTAAGTTTGCTGTAATTTTTCATACATTTCTTCTAATTTCAAGTGCTATATATTTTAGACAATGCTTATTATTTATGAACAGAATTTTAAATGAGATCATACTCCTGATATGAACTCTTACTTTTTTAAGGAGGAGGAAATATAAAATGTTCCTATGCATCCAATTCACTGTACCAATTCCTTTCATACAAAATAGAAAACTATATTCTGTATATTTAAAAATATTGGTTCTCATATATATTCATCAATGCTTAAAATGGAAACATGTTAAGTTGTATAAAAATTCTGTTTTATTTAGAAAAAAACTGGTAAGACAAATTGTGGTTAGAATGCTCACTTAACAGAGCATATTGTTACCTTATTAAACTATCATATAACAAAACAGTGTCATTTCTCCTCTTTATGTACATATGTGCATACATACATATGCATACATATATATATACACACACACATACACATGCACATATACATATATACACACACATATATATATGCAAGAAGGGAAATTTTTACTTTATGCAAGTAGCCCTGACTTCGCTTGTAGATGATTGTAATTGAAGTGTCAACCTAATTAACAACTAAACTTTGAATAATGCAAATGAGAAATGAACACAGCATCAGAGAAAAGACCAGCTCTACAGGTGATAAACCTTCACAGTAGTGACATTTTCCAGTGTAAAGTCACAGTTACTGTGATCTGATCAAAGAAACAGATCCCCATTGGGTCCAATTATAACCACAGTTTTGAAAAAATTATTGAGTTATGTTCATAATCTATGCAGAAAGGCCTTTGCAGTATAGGTCTTCTCCCCATAGCTGTGATCTTTTCAATTTACATCCAAGCTCCATAGATTCAGATAAAAGTTGAGAGCCTAATTTCATTTAGCACACAAAGTGCATAAACCAGGATTCATTTAAGAAGCGTTTTTATTATTAGAATCTAACCTCAATAAATGCATATTTAGGTAACCCACATATTCAAACAGTAATAATTACCAAAATAAATTAATGCCTTTATTCTGAAACTTTTAATGCTATTTTTAAGTTTCAAATGCCTTCAATAAATTAACAATGGGAGTGAATATCAACATACATATTTAATTACTATATCTACCCCCAAAAAAGATTATGATGTAAGAAATATGATGCCAGTCTTTTTAAAGTATTATTATACATAAATAGTTGGTTTTAAAAGATTTTTACTTTAGAAAATAAAAATAAAATGATCTTACATCTCTGCAAAAGAAAATTACTTAAAGTGTATTTTTTAAATAAAATACGAAATTCACAACTCAATTCTCCACAAATCAAGAACACAATGTTCTCAGGACAATCACAACACGTATGCTCACTAAGAATACAGGCAAGTCAAGCCATTCCTCAGCCTCCTTTATACCAAATCCTTGACTGCATAATTGCTGCTTGAGTTATACAGGAGTATTAAACACACTGCCACTGCCACAAGCCATCCCGAACCAAATCATAAATATGCAGTCTTCACTTCCAAAACTAGTCAATGATAATTCCTGAGCTCCCTTTGGATGTGTAGAAAATAAGAAAAAGAAAGTACTTGTACTAGAATTATGCCGGCCAATAAGGTAGCCATCAGTCATACATGCACTTGCTATTTGACTTGTCTCAATTGAGATTTGCCATAAGAGTAAAAAATGTAATTTTTAAAAAAATATAATATAAACATGTAACTTTTATATTGATATTTGGAAGCAATAATATTTGTATATAGGGTTAAATAAAATACACCATTAAAATTAATTTCATCTATTTCTTCTATTATTTAATGTGGCTACAAGAAAATACAATCATATATGTGGCTCACTTTTTTTTTTTTTGGACAGTGTTATTCCACATGAATATACTATCTAATTTCATACAGATTTCAAACTAAAATTGCCTGGCAAGAAACACAGTTACATTTTTCCTTTGCCTTCTTCTATATTATTTCAACTTTTGCAAACTATATAAAAAGAAATTTTCCTTGACCTACTCTAGTGAGCTTCAATTGTCAGTACAACTGAGGTTGTTCCTGTTCTTCAGAGACCAGAAGGGCAGCTAAGTGTTCCTACATGTGCAAATGAATGCTTAAAAATAGTCTGTAAAAATACAATTGTTTTTAAAAATCAGTTTTAGATATAAGAATGTTAATATAATATAAAACGATTGCATCGACCTTGCTGTGTGTCTGGACTTTATATCACTGGAGTAAATTATCACCAGTTACCAATGCCCTTTGCAGTGCTAATTAGCTTTTAGCAGTTTTTATCTATAAAAATGATTGTGTCTATCCTGCACTTTTTCAATATCTGGTCTAGGAAAGAGTATTTTCTGCTTTAATTCCCAAACTTCTACGTTTAGTTATGAAATAAACATACATCTTCCCATGAAATTCTAAAACTTATACTCACACATAACTCTGAATTCAGAAAAGCATTTGGAACCTTAGTCATATGGCTATTATCACATAATTCTATTAATATTGAAAAAGTAGCAATTGTTTTCTTTTTTTATTCTTAAGAAAGTAAACTAGCCTCAGCCTCCAATGTCTACAGATTAATTCACAAAGGACATTTTATCTTACTGTCTTTAGAGACTTTACACTCTGTAAGTACATTTTTTTAGTCTAATCTAGTATTAGGATAGATCACAAACAAAGAGTTAAGCAATGAAAATTCAGAAATAAGCATCATTTCATTGCTCTTATCAAATGTTTTAAATTCCTTTGAGTGAGAATTCAGGCCTCCAACCTGCCACCCATGGGCAGAATTATAACCCTGATTTTAGCACAGTGGGAATTCACTGCAGTATGAATAATATTACCACCAATTCTCCAGTTTTACCCTCTTAGCACTAAAGTGACTGTATAAAAGACAGAATTACATGAGTAAACACAGCAAACATGTACACGTTAAAAGAATGCAAGTCATGTGCACACAGTCTGAGTAATAAGTAATTATACCAAAGGAGAGTAAGCCAGGAAGGCAGAGCATATAAGAGGGCTGAGTTTTTCCGAGAAGTGGCAGATTTCTTCTTTTACTTAACTTTTAGATGTGATTTCTAGATGTGTCTTTGCAGTAAAAATATATTAACTGCTATACTTAGACATTTTTATTTTACTTTTAATGACCACAAAGGGAAAGATCAGGGTAAAGGAGAGAAGATAAAAATAAGTGTTCTAAAATAGTATTTAGATAATCTATACAACCTAAAACACTCCCAAGATATTTTTAAATATTTCCTTTCACATAACTAAACTGTTCTCTAGAAACTACATACATTTAGAAAAGTTAAAGTGTCAGATAATCATTTGCTGTAGAACAAGGTTATAAAGTTAAAACCTTTTATTCTCCCATGAATCATGTTATAGTTATCACATGAATTAGATAAAATCCCTACACTTCTTTAGCCTTTCTAAAGTTCAGTTTATTAAGAAACAAAATTAATACTCCTCTCTTAATAATTTTCTAACAAACTTCTATTTGAGGATTAAAACAGTAACCTTTTATTAAATGAAAAGCATATGATATACTTACCTACAGAGCGTATCATTACATTGCGTCTTTGTATGTTTAAAGTACCTGTCAAATACTAATATGGCATCATCTACAACTATTTTCCTTTTAGAGGGACCTTAACATTAAAATTAAGACAACCAAAATTGCTCTTATCTCCACCTCAGGCTCCATGTCATGCCAGCATCACTTCCACTCATCAAGTTGCTCAAAAAGTACACTGCAGGTCCTCCTCAACACTTTATCCTTTCTCATCTCCCATACTAAATACATCAGTTCTACCTCTGCCACAGAATTTCAAATCTGTCTACTTTTCTCTAAATCGCTGCCATCATCAGGTTCAAGCAACTAATATCTTTTACCTCAACCACTACAAATGGTCTCCAAATGGATCTTCCTACTTTGTTTCTTATACCTGGTGATCCAGGACCCAGAAACCAATGTGATGTTTTTTTTTAACTTGAAGTGTATCACACTATTTCTATGCTAAAAATCTTCAATAAATTTCCAATAAAATCCAAAGGTCTTTAACAAGAATGACACATCTTTTATGATCGCCCCTGCCTATCTCTACTGACTCATTTTGCATAATTCTTTTGTTCATCTTACTACAGCTACCAGTCTTGAATTAACCAACCTTTTCCCCATAGCAAAACCTTTATATATGTTCTCTCTCCTCCCATCTTCTTCCTCCTCCCACTTGGCTTATTCATACTCATCAACATTCAGGCCAATTCTGCAGCAAGATGTGACTGATACACTGAGATTGGCTGGACCACAAAAGGCTGATCTGAGTGTGCAGACTAGTAAGAATGGCATCTCAGCTTGGCTAAAATTATTTCCATATCAGTTTACTTATAGGAGCGATGGGTTTGAGTCCACAAACATCTACGCTCCCTTCTTTGGTAATGGAAATCTTAAGTTTGGACTGGTGCATATTTAACAACGCTAGGTTAACTCAGCTATTTTCCAACATCCCTAGGGACTTGGTGTGTCCATAGTGCTGGGTTCAGACAAATGGAATGTGAGTTGAGGAACATGACACTTCCAGGCTGTTCCTAAAACAGAGGGATATGAATACCCCTCTCTGAATTCTCCTCTTTATTCTGGGGCAAGGTAGACAAAAAGCACAGGATAGCCACCTTAAACCTGGTGTTGGATGCTATGTATTGAAGATGGCAGAGTTGCCCCCATCTCTGGGAAATTTACCTCTTAATTGTTACATAAGAGAAATACATTTCTATTTTGATCTAAGAATGGGTATTTAGGTCCCTCTGTTACAGCAGCTTAGCTTGTACCCTAATTAATATACCACCTAAAAGAAAAACAAACAGTATAAAGGATATATGAGAGATATGAGATAAGAATATAGATCAAGCTCCTAATTGCTTCCATAGTTTCTCATACTGGTGCACCTGAAATCCCATCCTCCGTGCAACTGGCACAGCATCAGGTTCCTGCCAGGTCATAAGAAAAATTAAACCTCAGGCTTGCAGCCTTTACTATTAAGCTGGAAAAGAACACTTGAGCCTTCAATAATTTATGCACTACCACATAAGATAATTCCTTGCTGCACCACAGAGGCACACGTGGTTTTTTCCTGCATCACTGAGCTAGAAAAGGCCCAGCCTTTACCTATCTCACCCTTAATCTAAATTAGGATCCCACTGTAATTCTCTCCAACTGCACCTTGTTCCTCTATAACATTTGTCTCCATTTGTAATACTACATGAATGTTAACACACCATGAACTCTATGAAATTAGGGTATATGTTTGATTGTTCACTGTATACCCAGTTCTTAGCACAATGTGTATACATAGCAGATACTTGACAGATACCTGCTGAATGAATGAATAAATGAACAAATCTAACAACCTGCTTTGGGCACAATTCTACATTCATTCCTCTAGTTGACTCAATCAAAGTATCTGTGATAGTGCTCAGAAACATAATTCATTTAAAAGGTCACCAGGTCATTATGATATCAGCAAGGTTTGGGTACTGCTACTGTGACAGTGCTCACAATATTACACACAAAAAAAGTTGCTTGAATGTGGAAAAATCAAAAATTTAAAGGACTAGAAATAAATTGGAAATAATTTTAAAAGCCCAAATCAAGGTTTACCTTTTTTAGGAAGAAATATCTGCGATAACAAGAGAAAGACGCGTGCTATTAAGATAATACATGGTGGGTGGGAGGAAGACATTAAAAGAAAGGCTAGGTAATTTAGTTGGAAATGAAAAGCCACAAGAAAGCCAAGGAACTTCATTGAGCACTTAAAATCACTAAAAGTAACAAACAATAAATCAACTTTAGAATGGCAAAAGTACAGACACATAAAGGGGGAGATTACCAAAGCCCGGATCATTGCTATAGGAAAGCCAGATTCTCTTATTCAATTGAGAGAAATTAACAACAATCTTTTAAATGTTTAGAAGCACAGTTACGGTTTTTGGGCTTTGCTTTTGTTTTCTTTGTTTTAGCATTTAAGGTTTATATTTTTAAAATATACGCCAAGAAAACAGTTGGAAGAACAGCAAAATCTATAATAGTTTACCTAAAAACAAAAAACTACTTTGTAAATGATTACATCTCTGAAAATAACTATTTAAAAGAATAGCTGAGTTTCCCCAGACATTCAGCTGAGTATGCAGAAGCACAATGACTGCCATCACAACGTGGTCTCTTTTTCCAAATACAGGAAATAAAAGGTTATACTCATAGTTTAAAAAGTGTGTTTTATATATGCTTCCAGATTTCTCATTTTCATTATTATTAAAGTCAAACGGAAATATCCTCATAAAATGTTCTAGGAGGTAACTGTAAACAGAGAATTTAAAAGTAAGCTTCTATTACAAAAGATAAAAGAAATGCAATTCTATTTCCTTTCAGCAATCACTTATTGAATGCCTGTTTACAAAGCACTGTACCAAGGCTGTTGGTGGCAGCAAGGTACAACTAGATGCCTGAATTCTAACAACTGGGGATTGAGAGAGGAAAAAGTATGACTATACTTTTCCAAGGGCAAACTAAAAGCAATATTTGTCTCCTGAAGTAATAAATGCTCTCCAAATTACTCTAGAAGCTGAATGAATCTTTCTAACTTGACCACCCTAGAAATTTGTTAGGGACTTCATTTACCATTAAACACAATAAGGATTATAGCAGAACTGTGGCAAACCTGGAACTAATATAATATTCTCTGGGGCCTTTTTTTTCTTTATAACATATATTATGACAATTTAACATGTTAGACCTTCATGTTTGATTACAGAAAATAGTGAATCAAACATATCCATTGACAATCTGTGTGGTTTTAAAAGTTTAATGTGCTTATATAATTTAATATTTTTCTGAAAAGTTTATTTTAAAATTCTCTGAAAAAACTAATTCTTTCCAACTTATCCCCAAATTAATAAATTCACATGAATGTAGATACTCAAAAATCTCGTTCGATACCAGAATTTTAAAGGTTTTCTCTAGTTCTCGTATGCTTTTAATGATTTTTGGTGACTCAGAGTAATTTGTATCTTTCCTTTTTTTTTTTTTTCCACAATAAAACCATTTAATGCACTCCTTCTTATTACTCCTGAAACCTTCACTATAATATACATATTTTAGATAGCATCATTATAAGGTCTTTTTAATGTTTTTGTAATTAAATATGCTTCATACCAAATATAGCTATAATATAACATACAGTGGTCTACAGTGACTTGTACAATAACTCTTAAGTGTACCATATTTTCTCTATACCCTCATAGTAGAAAACAGAAAATTATTTCCAATAGTATTACAGTCAAGATGAAAATGAAGTTTTAAAAACAGTGCTGAAAATCCTAATTTAAATCAAATGGATCAAACTGGTATTTTTTCAACAAGATTAAATGGCAAATAAGCTTCTATATTTTAAATGAGTTATTCATTACATTGTATATCACATTTATATGAAAGGGACAATGATAAACTCTTTGGGACACAGGCCTGAGGATCATCCTCTATGAACTAAATCTCTAGATATAACATTAACAGTATACTTTCTGTGCCTTGATTTTCTTATCTAAAATAGGAATAGCATACTGATCTATGGATATTATTACTATTCTTACAATCTAATGAGTTTAAATTATTAGAGATAGTTAAGCAATACAGATCACAAAACTTGCCTATTGTAATGAATATTCTAATACATGTAACTTTTTCAGATGTCAATTCTAATGTGCTTTCATCAACAAGAATTTATAATTGTTTAATTTAATATTCATATAAGAGAATTCCTAAATTTTATATTTATAATTATTAGTTTAATTTCCTAGTAAGAGGGTAATCCTATTTATATTTGAAATAGTAACAACCTCCAAATTGATTTTTAAAACGTTAATTATGATAAAAATTAAAAGGAGCAGGAATATCTCAGAAATAATTTTAAATTATTATGTAATTAAAACTAAATTATATATGTATTTGGAATAGGAGGTTTTAATACTGCAGTTTCATAAATTAAAATTAACTCATTTGAGATTTCAAACATTATATTTAATTCAATTGGTTCTTTTTCTCACCCTTAAAAACACACTACAATAACACTAACTTTGGCTGACGCTGTAGCTGAGTCCTAACATTTACTTTTTTTACTTCAAAACATTCAAACTACACTACATATGTTTGAAGGTGTCTATTTGGCACAGCCACTAAAAAAAAAAGTCAAAATATATTCATAGACAAAAACTACAAGAGTATACTTTATTGGATCTACTGCCTTTAAAAGTTATTCCATGTAATAATCAATATTGTTAAAATCACTCCCAATAAAATATTTTTTTCTTTTAATGATCCAAATCTATAGTGAAATGATGAAATCGAAAAACAAGTGTTCTTGTCAGAAGACAGGAAAAGAGGTTTTCCCCCTCCCTTAACGAAAACAAAGGAATCCTGAAAGCTTTGCCCTGATTTATTTTTCCAATTTTAAATACCTTAAGAGTAGCGGAACTGCTACTGGCATGGTAGTATTTCTAACAGTCAATAAATCTAAAATATTATGTGTGAATATTGGAATGAAGCCATTAAGAAGATTACAGCATGCAACACAGCAGAGGGTCCACAGGAAAAAAGAACTAGTAATTCAGGACAACTGTGACCACTGACCTTTGAACAGCCAAGACCACTGGTCAATCTGACACAATAATAGAGTACACATGCATAGAAAGTCAGCTAGCCTGTAAGCATAATTTAAATGCTTTAGTGAATGATTTTAAAAGCCCCCTCCCATTTAAATCTCAGTTAACCTATTAAATAATCAAACAATATTAATAGTAACATTTTTCAGGTTTCAAGTATATTTTATCAATTTAAACTACACACAAAAATTTTTAGTAAGATCATTTGTGATTTTAACACATCTCATTTAAAACATTTACAACTGTCCTGTCTAGTGGAGGCAGGGTAGCTTCTAAAAAATATGATGCTTCATCCTATTTTCTCCAAAATTGTAAGAGATAATTTTATAAAATTGATGAAATAGCTAAATTCATTAGAAATGGGTTCCAAAAATCACCTAAAATAGCTTTTAAAAATTATTATAACTCTAAACATCTCATACTTTCAGTAAATGGTCCGAGCTCCACCTCAGAGCTGTTTTTATTTGTCCATTCTTTAAATTTCTCTATAAGTCCGTGTCCTTTAATTTCAAACATATATTTCATCAATCTACACCACCTTTCAGTGTAACTTTTTATCTGTATTTTTAAATATTTCAGTTACATTTATATTGTTGTTTGTGAGTAAATAACAAGATGGTCCCTTCTGTCATTCGATATATTTAGACTTTTACATGTGTGAATATTATTTAACTTCTCCATATATTTAAATAAATGTTTTAATCATCAAACTAATTCTACTAGGAAAGTAGTACTTTTCAATTTAAAAAAGAATCACCCATCAAAAAATAAAATTTCAAAGATTATTTTTCTCAATAATCATCTATGATTGAAGCTGCCTATAAAAATTTTAATATCATGTACAGAAAAGCTGAATTTCTTTCTCTTTTTGTTCTTCTTTCTCTTTTTAACAATCTTTCTCCTTAGGGCATTAACAGTAGGAAGTACATGCACATAAGGAAAGCATTCTTAAAAGTTCGGATTCTATTTTCATAATTATTTCTCTATTCAGTGAATAATACTTTGATTGATTTTTAAATGAAATTTGTGATTTTGTTTTTGCAAAAATTTTACAATGAGGTAATCTAGTTACAATGAGCTGAAAAGATGTAATTGTTCACTGGCCTAGGTTTAGATTTGTACATTCATATCGTAAGTTTTACTATAGTAAGATAAAGTAGTTCAATTTTAATGTGCCTCAAGTTCAGCAAGTATTTTAGGTTATTATATATAGGCATAAGTAATCTGATTTTGATTTTAAAATCATATTTTTCCTATCATTAGACAGAAGGACAATCAAGGCTGGTATTATTGTATTTTTGACTTTAGGATTTTTATATTCACTTTCTCAAACTTCTTAATAATGGATTTCAAAGTAGTTCAGTATTACAGAAAAATGCACTCTGAAGGTATTTTTATTTCCAATTTTTAATATCCATATAAAGGATAACTGCTTTTTTTAAAAGGAAGTTATTTTAACTTAGAACTATGTTATAAAAATATTTTTAAGTAGCCATTAAAATATATACAGAGACAGTACTAGTTTGCATTTTTGTCCTGTACTAAGGAATATGAAGGCCGAAAATAATGCACTTTTGGAGACTATTTAACGTGACATACAGAATATGTCCCATTATAAGCTGCAGACACACGCACACACACACAACCCTCCGCAAGATCAAAGACCAGGAGAGAACTGGCACTTAATTTATCAGCCTTTACAGACAAAAGACAGTTTTCATCATTTCAAAAGGATCAGATGTCTTTTATGACAAACTGGGTTTGCAGTTTAATTTACAAATAGAATTCTAAGTAAGCAGTCTTTGCTCTGCCAAAGCAAATGACAAACAGTGTAGGTTTTCATTCTTGTGGCCCTCAGCAGGATAGAAAAGATTAAAATAAAACTGAAATAATTTAGAGAAAACAAATAAATGTTTCAGAAAGTTGAGGAAGATCAAAGCCAGAATTTTCTGACCCCAACTGTACAAGCATTTCTTATTATATTGACCAGTAACATCAGATCATTAATTAAAAGGAAAAGCGCTGGCAGGTGGCAGGGAAGCAAAAGCCGATAATTGGCCCCCTTCTTCTTCTTGCCTTCAAAAACTCTCTCATTCTTTTGCAAGACATGCCACTAGGCAGACAGAAATGCCTACTTTGTAATATAATGATTAAGATGAGATGAAGAGACTTACGTTTAAAGAAACTCTGCCTAATGAATGCATCTAGCTTTTTAATTATGATCCTACTTTTAAAATAAGGAATATGATATTCCATTCAAAATCTCAACTGCTAAAAGGTGAAAATATTAAATATAGAATTTACATTTATTCCTCTCACACCCCACGCAAATACCCAACCCTTTTATTTCAGATATTAAAAGTGGAAAAAATAACTTAGTAATTCAGAGGTCCAGGAGAAAACATTTATGTTCACCACTAAATAGCCTACATACTTACCACATCACTTGGTAGGTTGTTCAAGTCACTAAATGGTGATTCTAATGTGTTTGTATCAACATTTAACATAACCACATCTTCCAATGATTTATTTTTCACTCTCTGTTAAAAAAAACACACACACAATTTGAGTAAAAATCTTAGTACATTTACTTTACAAAATTATGATGAGCTTGGAAACAGAAAATATTATCTTAATGCATTAGGCTTGGGAAAAGGAAAATCCTATATTATAAAAGGATACAAACAACTTTGCCTTTTGAGAAAGTGTGACTACAACCCATTCAAAAAGATTTAGTGAAAATGCTTAAAATTGAGTATTTGTTCATCTTATATTAAACATAAGTACAACAAAATTTATTATAAAATAGGCACAATTATATCAAACTGCAAACAAACTATATTCTTTAAAATGTATCCGTTTAATTTCAGTCCCTTGATACAGGAATTTGTGGCCAGCTCTATACCTATTTTTAGCATAAATCATATTGCAGGGATAACATAAACCAATAACTATGACTACAGCATTAAACTATAAATTTTTTATCTATATGCCATATCAATAGGTATATGTTGATGATGAGGACTGAAAGCTTAATAAGAAAAAATAACAAGATAGTAATATGGAATTTATTGTTAGTAATATTTCCCACATGAATTTCAATAGAAGGTATCAAATTTAATAGCCTATCAGACTATCTTGACTTGTCAGATTTGTTTGAAAGTTTAATCAAAATAGTCAAATTATCTCAATATGTCTACAAATAATAGTAAATAAGAATTTTATCATATTTTTCATCTTTAAAGAAAATACTTATGGTTCATTTTTCCTACTTAAACTAATAGGCATACCTAAACAATTCATATAATTTTACTAGTCTTATTTAAATTGTAACAAATAGTATTATTCCTTAATGATAAGTGCTCATTAACGAAATATATTCATGAACTCTCAATTCCATGATTGTATAAGTCAACTAGCAATAGGTTAATAATTAATTTTAGTGTAGTATTTTTTAAGTGATTGTCTACAAGAAGTCATTTTTGAAAATTACCACTTCAAATCTAATTATTACCATATATTTCAAATTGGCCAAATGGATTATTTTAAGTTGGTCATAATTAAAATTTATCTGATCCATTTACAATTTCAAATCTTTGCATATTAGAATGTTAAACTTGCTAAGGCAATGGTAGTCTAAGGTAGAGAATTTCCACATGTTAAGAAAGGCATCATGTCTACAGTGAGAACACAAGATTCTAAAAATCTTGTCTTGTTTATTATTAAGTAAGACTTGAAAGACAGCCACTTCTAAGATATTAGCAGAGAATTGCTTATAGTAATACTATTGATACTACTGTAGAAATATTTACAAATACACTCATTCCCTTTTCTCTTCACATGTATACATATATATAAAAAGCTTTACGTATATAAGTGTGTAGTTACCTATAAAATAACTAAAACTACAATAACCTACTTTATAAGCAAAAATATAAATTATAATAATCACATTTGTATCAACAAAAGTCATAATTTTGATTCTTATCTTCAACTTTAAGTTGCCATTTTATGAAAGAAACTGTAAAGATAATCCAATAAACCTGATATATTTGTTAAGGGGTAAAATGAATTAGTCTATAAATAATTTAAGATAAAGCTATGTGCCCCCAAAATGTTCTGTGAGGACATTATCATTAAACTCAGAACAAGGAAATTAGTACTACTATGGCATGTACACTTTTTCCAAAATTGCTGTTAGTTTTAAAAATCTGGTAATTGCGGAATATTAAATTTTATTCAAGGGACCACTCAAAAAATAGAAAAACATTTTCATTTCAAATTAATAAACTGAGAGCCCTCCAAAGTGAAAACAATTCTATTAATATATTAGCAAAAAGGGAAAAAATAGAGTGTAACAATTTTTTTTAATTTGGATTAGTATCAATATTTTATCTATTTTTTTCTCTCCTAATTAGACTTCAGCTTTTTTTTTTCTAAATAGGCATGGAAGTCATATATACAAAATGGTACCTCTTTCTCTGTTTCACTGTTATATATCTCATAAAGTTATGAGATACAAAATTAAGAAAAGACAAAAAAGAATGTCTTTTTTCTTCAAAAATAAGAAAATAATATTAGACACAGACTGAATGCTTATTAAGAACAACCATAAGGTGGTGAAGTTAGTTGTTTCTCACATCCTCTATATTTAACTTTTCCATACAATGTGGCTACAAATGTACTTAGGCACACTAATACAAAGAAATGACAGTGGCAGCAATCACATGATCTTATAAAACTGGATCAACACTTTATTTAGAATCCATTGTATATTAAAACAAATAAGATAATCCTCACATTTGTAGGCTCCACTAACTTATTCCTAATGACCTGCAGGCCTTAGTCTGCCTAGAGTTCATCCCCGAAGTCTAGTTTTTAGGGAGAACAAAATGTCTTTTGCCTTTATTTTAGAAGGAAATTTATATTTTAAAAAGATTGTGGCCATCCTTTACCTATAATTCCATTAAAACAATTGAAAGAAAGATGTCAAGAGATATTAATTTCATGTTTTAGAACAACTATGTTTAGAAGTTGTTATATTAGGTTGGTGCAAAATTAATTGCGGTTTTTGCCACGGGGGAAAAAAATAGCAAAAATTGCAATTAATTTTGCACCAAGCTAATAAAACAATAAAATGTGTTACAACTGTCTTGACCATGAGTGAGGGAATAAGAAAATATTTTAATTACTCCTTAAGAAAAAACTGGTTGTAACTGCCAAGCAGACTGCAAAAATTTACTCAGTTCAGTCTTACATATTAAACATGTAAATAACTGTATCAATATTTTAATTATAAGATCATTTTGGTAAAACTAAAAGCAGAGAAGATAGAAATTTTAGTGAAAACATCTGCCTAATCGTGACAAAACAAGAATGAAATTTATAGGATTCACATCATCTTGTAATAGATTAACAAGAAAGTTGCTGAATGTTATCCAATTGTTTTAAAAGAATTCCCGAAGTCCCCAGTATAGCTCCTTTTTCACCTTTTTTTTTTTTCTTCCAGATATGAGAGTCTCGCTCTGTCACCCAGGCTGTAATGCAGTGGTGAGATCTCAGCTGACTACAACCTCCGCCTCCTGGGTTCAAGCAATTCTCCTGCCTCAGCCTCCTGAGTAGCTGATATTACAGGCGTGTGCCACCATGCCCAGCTAATTTTTGCATTTTTAGTATAGACGAGATTTCACCATATTGGTCAGGCTGCTTTCAAAGTCCTGACCTTGTGGTCCGCCTGCCTCGGCCTCCCAAGTCCTGGGATTACAGGCGTGAGCCACTACACCCGGCCTCTCTCATTCACTATTAAACCAATTAAAATAAGGCTATTAAAACACTTAGATAAGCCCAGAATATAAAAAATACAGAGATTTCAACCAGTCTAATCATGGCTTCAAATATTCTCATTTAACAAAAAGAGCCAATTTAAAGTTAGAATGGATTATTCTCTAAGACAACATTTTTTAAGAAGCAAATAATTCTTACATTTGCTACTTAAGAACAGTATTGGCTTTTTCTATAGGTGTCCAAGAATACCTGATACATTGAATTGAATGTTTAAAATATAAACCCTTTTATACAGTATTTTGGAAAAGCTGAATCAATTTGCTTTAAAAGTTGATGTAGAACTATTACGCAAAAAAAAAACTATAACATCAACAGGTAACCAACAACTTTAAATGCTTTTCATCTCTATAAATAAATAATTATAAAAATTATGTATCCTATTAGATTCATTAAGAAGAGACAAGTATACACTAATATAAAAATCAAATTTGATGACACTTTTTAGAAAAGAATCCAACCAAGGTTATATTTTAAATAAAGTCAAATCACTGATAAATAAAATGCCAGGCATATATTCCACAATCTAAAAACAAATTAAGTATCTATTCATTCATGTTTTATTTTACATAATTTATCCTTTCACTGGAAGTACCTTGGCATGTAAGAACAAGTTTTCTAAAAATGAATAAAAAATAAGGAGTCATAAAGTTATCCAACTCAGACTTCAATATTACAAACAAACTTACTAAAGATATTCATTTAAATCTTTTTTTGTTATTGGTGAAACAAAATACAAAATGTTGCCCTGGCATTTTGTGATGAGAAAAAAAGGGCAAAGCTAAAGGACAGGTCGGATTCCATAACCTGGGCCTCCTAAAGGGGCATTACTCTCTCTCTCAATGAGTCTCAGGAGTTTTAAAATATATCGACAGACTCATCTTTGATCAAAGTGAGGACTGATGGAGTGTACACCAGTGTTGGCAACTAAGGAAAACCAAAGCTAACTCATTTAGGTTACTCGGTAGAAACTGGGTTAAAGTAAAATCTGTACAACCAGCAAAAAAAAGATAAACTTATCTGAATAAAATTAAAATCATCTAACATGATTATATCATTCAACTGACTCAAGTCTTTGTTTTAATTCGAGCCTTTTGCTTATTTTGTTAGATGCTAATCCTATAAGAAGACCTTCCTGGAAATCTCACTGATTTCAAGTTCAAGGTGTTTATAGTTCAAGGTCTTTCAGTATAGGAATAAGTTAAGTGACAAAAATCATTTTAAAATGATGTAGTAATGGTGGAAAAAAAATTACTAAATTTTATATCCCCCAACAGAACTGAAAATTATAACTTAAGGCTATATTCTAAATTTCATGATCTGTATATTAAAGTCACATTTAAATATATATATATATTGATAAGTAGGAACATAATGAAGTCTGCAAAAGAAAAAATTGTACTTCATGACTCATAAGTATATAAATTTTGACTTTCAAAATATAGGTCTGAAAAAGAGATACAAGTGATCACAAGATGCCATTTTAAAAAAAGGCAGTTGATCAAGGACTGAAGTTTTAGTATTTAAAACTTACCATATGGCTTCTACCAAATAGAAACTACTTTTATGGAATTCATGCTATTGATAATGGCCATTTAGTATATTAATTTAAATGAAATTATTTCAATGTTGTCTTTTTAAAAATGATATGCATACTGTAAATATGAAACTAGTCACTTCTTTGTCCTATTCCATTGATATTCCTTCAAAACAAAACTGTTTTAACTATTATTTTATGAGTTAATTTTATCACTATCTCATGTCTGAAAGATACTCACCTCTATGAGGCTGGAGTGTATTCCAATCAGGTATGGCATTGGGGCACTAAATTAAAAATATATATATGCATAGATTCATATAGTTCATTAAAACTGAAACAACAATATAAGTAATTCAAAATGATTAAAAATTAAATGTATTAAATGTATTAAATGCTCAGTTCCAGCATAACATATTATAGATATTCAAAATTATTCAACATAAAAAGCTC
Source organism: Aotus nancymaae (assembly GCF_030222135.1). NCBI lineage: Eukaryota > Metazoa > Chordata > Mammalia > Primates > Aotidae > Aotus > Aotus nancymaae. Next base: position 716,140 of record NW_026988453.1, read on the forward strand.
AAATTTAATCTTAGAGTCCATTAATATATTTAAAATTAAGGTTGCTTTTTATAAAAATCATTTATAATTTAATCAAGAGTTGTAATGCCTAAAAAGTTTGTTCGTTTTTTTTTTTAACTTAAAAAGAATATCAAGGTCTAGGCCATAGTCTGAATTGAATCTTTTCCATATACCTCATAGCAAATATATCCTAAATAATCATCAAATTTATTTACATTCCTTTAGCACATCTTTTTCTCTATTCAATTAAATTCTTCTTTCTATGATATTGTTAATATATATCTTCATTGATTCATACCTCCTATGTCACCAAATATTTGGGTCAGTCAGTCTGCAAATATTTATTAAGACTTACTGTTTGTCAGGCACTGTTTTGGAACTGGATGTACAAAAGTAAACAATTTCCTCACCTACTGTGCTATCTTTCCCCTCATGTACACTGTCTTTTACTTATTTAATTTTATAAATTCAGATTTATCCAACTTTCACTTTCTTAATAATTTTAATAAAATTAAAAATACGCAAGAGAATAATCTTGAATTAATTAATTCAACACATGATATTTGTAGCACAGCAGGTGCCAGGCCTTAGGGTAGAAACTTGGGAACAATAATAGACTGTATAAACAGAATATATTCCCTATGGACTTTATACTCTTGCAAAAAATATATTTTTAATTATGTATAAAAATCAAATTTTAATACATAAAATAAGAATTGCTGTTATTTCAGAAACACCTCATGAAATATGAGAAGAAAATTAATTCAACTTGACATTTCAAACCTAAAATATTATCTAACAGAAAAACATGAGAATTGACAGATATCTATGAAGGCAATAGCAGATATGTGAATAAATATTTTAAAATAAAACATTTTTGGCAATTCTTTTATAGACATCTTTGTGCTCTATTATCACACACCTTTTCTGTTAATGCAAACAGATAATCCTCTTTCTCAAAGGATTTGCATAATTTTCTAGACATCATTGTCATTATTAGAACAGAGCTGTCCAAATTTCTGTGTTCACTTTGCTACTGAGAACCAGCAACAGATTACATAGGGACCCTGACAGACCCAGAGATTTCAAAGTAACCTTAAAAAGTTCCAGATTTATTTAAAGATAGCTAACCACTAATCTATATATCCAGAATTTACAAACTAAGTGTTAAAGTTCTTATTTTACTCCTCGTTAGCCTGTACATTCTAGTTCATTACTTATTATTGTACTAGATTCTAATTCCCAGTTGTCTTTGCCCTTTGTAGCTTTGCCCCTTCCTATTTTTTTATTTTTTAATTTGAATGCAAGAGACCATATGGAATTGATCTGATATTCTGGATATTTCACTTGGCTGAAAGTTGAGAACTATTTATAGGCCTTGATATCCTTAAGACCTAACAGATTTTCTATTAAGGAATGAATGTGTACTGTTCCACTACTTCTCTAGTTCAGGTTCTTACCCCTGGAATTCTTTCTGGGACTCCAGAAAAGAAGACATAAAATGCATATCACTAACAAATCTAGGTCCACAACCAGGTTTTGATAACTTTAACAAAATCAAGTTAGGCAATTCCCATGATCTTAAATATGTCAAGCCCTGCCCATATCCAAAATAGCATAAAATTATTGAAGTCACCGTGTAAACTTCCAATTCACCTCACGTTAGGTTATCCTACTCACAAGATTTAGAATACAGAAAAGCCCATGCTCTCTGAAATTTTAAAGCACATTTTAGTAAAAGAGTTTTAAAATAGTTAAGCCTTCTAAAAACAATAATTACTAAGTCAATTTTACAAATGTTGGTGGGATAAATGGGTAGGTCAGAGTTTCATAAAATCAGAAGCAGTCTGCTAAATAATCTAACCAAAATACTAGCAAATACATCTAGGAAAACATTTTTTAAACTTTATGAAAGATATTACTTCTCATTAGAAGTATAAAAAACACATTTATAAAAATTGTTAAGCTGGCATAAGAATATCGATTAAAAAGTTTGTATGTGAAATTTAATCATATAGTAACTTGAAACTTTTAAAATGGGATCACTGGTTATCTCCACATGTTCTCTTTTTACCAATTTCTCACAAAATCTGAAACATACAGATGTTAGAACTGTAAACGTTATTAATCTAGGGAGTGATTTCCTAAAATAATTACACTTTGCAGAATATAGAGTGGATAGTCGTTTCTTTCTCACAAAAACTGGATTGTGTACATCCTACTATGAAATCACCAAAATCTCATGAAAAGTAACTTTGCAACCCTAGTTTAAATTTCCTAATTAGATTAGAGCATTAACAATTCAAGAATCCAAGAAGAGATTCTTGGCAACATAGATGTTTCGTCCTCTATGTGCAAAACTGTCCTATATCCTTTCTGTCAATGAAGTTACTTTGCAAAGATGGAATACAGATGCCTCCATTATGATTGCTGCTTCTTTTTAGCAGCAATTCATCTGTACTTAAGAATAGCTTTTTTTTCCTTTTCAGGTTTTCTTACAAAGAGACCATTTATGACATAGACTATAACAGCGGCCTATTGGGGGTAGTCTAAAGAATATAATTTACCATTTGTTTTTTTAAAAACCTATCTCTTAGAAGCTAAATCTGCTCCTTTCATAAAAAAGTCATACAGCCCAAATAGTGACTCAACCATTCCCTGAACAAATAATAGATAATTATAATTTCACTAGTCCTAGAGTCACACTACCTGCTATGTGTTTATGGACTCAGATAGGTTAATAGTGCCTTGCAACATCAGAGACTTGCCACATCAAAGTCCTCTTACATTGGCTGATTAGGGGAAAATGTAGATGGTGTCATTTCCTCTCAGGGGCCTTCCCTAACCTACAAGGGAAGTAGGCTACTTCTTCCTATGTGTTGCCATCCATGGTCTTTTGTATGCCTATGCTGTAATACTTACAGTATTGCAGTATTACACTGTGCTATGTGTGTGTGCGTGTGTGCACATGTAAGTATGTGTGTATTTCTTGCTCTCTGTGAATCCTGCAAGGGCAGAAACTAAGTCTTATTCATTACACTGCATACTCACAGCTTGTCAAATATTAATAGATGGTCATTAAACATTTAATGAACAAATGAATGGATGAGTGAATCAACAAAGTAGCAATGCTTTATTGGTGGACCAAGATGCGATATTCATCCATGGTCACAAGATGGCATTATGGCTCTCTACAGTCCAATCCACAGCAGAGCTACCAGTTGCAAAAACAGAAATACTTCATGGAGGTAGGATTACCTCAGGATTCAGAAAGTTCCAATCATGCCAAAGAGCTAGCAAGTATCTTTTCTTATCAAATCTTCATGATACTATTTTTGAACTGGAATACAAAAATTATTTAATCAAATACTATGAGATTGAAGGGATGATCTTGTAATTTTTTCCCTTTTACACATAGATCAGTATGATTTTAACCTCAAGGATGGAAATGGAAGAAAACCATTTACCCTAGGAAACAGCTTAGTTTACCAAGTTTTCCGACAATAGAAGAGAGCCACAGTTTTAGATGGCTATTCTTTAAAAAATAATTATACTACTCAGTTCCTATGATGGAAGCTGAGCCTACCTTTGTGACTCTAAGATTCAGGAAGTTTCAGATAACTTCTTGTTTGAATATCACTGATTTACTCTTTGAACCAGGGAGGTTTTTGGCATGGAAGCTGTTAGAACTCAACCCAAAGGCTATTTCAGACATTAGAAACCAGAAAGAAAATTCCAGGGACTGAAATAAGTAACAAGCTTCCTTCATTGAATTTCATGGGAGGGGTAGAAACTATCAGAAAAGCTCTCGAAAAAATTAGTACAGAACTGTCTGTGTCACAGAATAGTTCCTAAATCACATTTTTTAAAGTCTTAAATGTATAATTCATTACAGATCATTGAGCTTAATTAAAGGTGTTTTACCTCTTAAGAGGTTATTTTAACAGAAAAATTAAGATGGTACTAATATATGTAAAATGTAATTCTAAAGATATATTACGTAAAATCATATATATTTCCAAATACTGCTGTAAAATATATTTTTAAATAAATAAAGTTTAATTACTGAACAGTATATACAAAGATCTACTGCATATGTCAACACAAATAAATGAGATACCCTCCCTTTAAGGAATGCTAAAGTCTTATAGGTATGTTGGTCAAAGAAAAACTCTAAAATGAATGACAGAGGGCCTATTTACAGATTTAGCTTTATTCTTAGACTTGTGTGTGTGACATTTAACAATATACACTATGTGCCTATAGTTTGTGACAAACTGCTTCTCCTTTCTAGTTCTCAAACAGCATAACAGCCGTGGTAGGTCACTGGGCACCTACTTCACAGCATTATCAGTACTAATACTACTACCATGCTGTGGAAACACACCAATATACGAATACAATCAATATGTGGCCAAGTACATGTGTTGTCACTACAATCACTTGTTCTGAAGAGGGTTAGTCATAAACAGTTAAAAGAAACCCTCTATGTATGAACTGAAATCATTTTTAATCCTTAATATTTTCTGCCTTTCATGAAATAAGAAAGTTAAATGAATGCACTGATTCTAAAAGTGCTGTGTTTTAGTAACATTAGCGATGATATAAGCAAACACATTAAGGTCAAAATTGTGTGTGTGCACAATGGTTTAGAGGAAAACTTCCATCACATTTCTTAAGAATTAGGCTATACCTGCAGAAGATGATTATGCAATGAAGATAACATATTTTCCCCCTAGTCTTGAGGAAGGCACAGAAGCTGCCATTTAGGAGTCTAATCTTTGTTTAGCTTCATAAGTATGCAGACTCTTCCAGGCGAAGAGAACAAGGAGGTTCTAGAGGCCTGGTTATTGGGTGGGTCTTGGGAATTGTGTCCAATGCTAGGAAGCTTTTCAGAATTGCTCCAAATACTTTTCAACACTGCTTTTCATGGTAGCTCAGGGGTGAGACTTTGACTTAAATCAAAAACAAGAATTATTGTATTAGAGACAACCCCTTTGCCAGTTCTTGGTATTTCGTGTGCCATTATGGAAAAAAAGAGGGGTAAAGAAGTGTGTTGGGAAGTAAAGGTAACAAGAATATTCCCTGACAGAGACAATGTGGTTTCTGGCAGACTTGCCAGACAAATTCTGACACCAGGATATTGGGTTATCTAACTGGTAGCATAACTTCTGTATAGTTTTCCTAAACACAACTTAAAACTGTTCTTTTTTTCTATTTTGCATTGAGTTATCTAAATGACTGCAGAAGAAATTCACAAAACCTAAAGAACTTTATGTTTGCTAAGTATAAATTTGTGGTACCTTTCTACAGAATTATTCCATCCTTCATAAAAGCCCTCTTTACTATTTATTAATATATGTTTCCATGATTTCTTTTAAATATACCCCCAAATTTACCTAATTAACAAAGAAACAGATTTCTAATCATGAAACCTAAATTTAAAGGGGTCTGGCAAAAGCCAGCTTACCAGCAGTAGTCCAGCAGGTGTGGAGGAAGCACTGGGATGTATATGTGTTGCCAATACATTGGGTATAGGAGAGCAGCTGATCCATGGATACAGGCAGTTAACTAAAATTTGTAAAAGGATAATAAAAATAAGTAGCTGCTGACCCTCCAAACAAAAAGGAATGTTCAATGTATCAGTGATGAATGGTAATCACAGAACAATTTACATAATAACATAAATCACATTGTCTTTACCAATTCTACATGTTAAAAGTCTTATGTCTCAGAGGCCCCTCTGAAACATATATGAACAGCAAAAGTAGCTTCTAGGAATCATGTAGATAGTTATAATCATCTGAAAATACAGAGCTTGGGATTGAAAACTTAGAACATAAGTAAAACTGAAAAATTAGCTGAATATCTTAGAAAAATTGTAGGAAATTACAATTTGTACAGCATAGTTTGTGCATCACTCAGATTAATATAACATGATTAAATATGGAAAGGAAGAGAGGCTGAACGCTCCTAAGGGATATCATTAGGGCAAATTGCCAAAGAATGAAACATGAGCCAGTCAGGAGAGTCTGGAAGCTGCAATAATATCAGGGGACTTGAATGTTCGACAGTTGGAGCTTCAGTAATGTGTGAACTGCGGGTTATGGTATCAAGAGACTCTGTTCACTGACACATAGAATGTCACTATTGACCAGCGAACTGCCCAAGCTTGACAGCTGTACTACAGGAAGCCAAGTATATCATAATTTCATATTTAAACTGTTCATTCCAGATTAACATTTTGTTTCCTACTTTATATCACAACAGCTGTAATTACATTGTTGCTATTTTAAAGGTAATTGCCATTTTAATTGTTTTGTTTTGGTAAGCAGTTAATTAAACATTTTTTAGTGATTAAGAAAAGGATATCACTTTTTCTCCCTTCTTCTGACCCTCATCAGAATTATTTTAATGTGACTTTCTTTCCATTTTCAATTATATTTCTGTAGATGTAAAGTCATTTTTATGTATAAAGCAACAATTAAATCATCATTCTTAATCATTTTAAAGTTTTGCTATAGTCTGTATTTCGAGATTACCAATTAAATAATTTTATTCAACATGAAGATCAGAATTTTTTTAAAAATCTGAAAATGAACCAGACTTTCTATAAACCATTATCTCTATTATTATACAAAGAAACTGAAATAAACTACATGATAATCACAATTAATTTTAAAAAATGAATGTATACAAAGCAATCCAAATCCTATTAATAGCCACATTTGTCTATGTTTAAGTGCAAAATAGTTACATTACATAAAAAGTCAGTTAAAATAATTCAATTTGAACAAAAACCAAAAATTTTTATTCAAAGTATATTTATCTTTCCCATATGCATCATATTTTTCCAGTCAGGTTTTTAATCAGTTTTATATGGCAAACAATGTATTTTGATTTCACTTAGGATGTTACCATTAAAGGATTTTACTAACTTACAAGCTTTAATAGGTTATCATAGTATGCCTTCAATAAATAATACTTTTTAAATTCTTTAATTAGAGCCTACAAAATGCCACTAGGAGGCATTCAAATACTTCTATTTAACAATTATAGATCATGGATTTATTTATGTTACAAACAGCAGCTAGGGGGAAATGAAAATGGGGTTGATCTAACTCATTGTGTCAAATTCTCCAAGAGCTCTCAGGTACTCCTTAGTTGTAAATTACGCCTCTGTAAATTACGCCTCTTTAAAGCTGTATTAACTCTTTCCACCACCCCCCGCTTTTTTTTAATCTGATGGGGTAAAAGAGCTTATGTAGCTTTGAAAAGCAGCTAATTACTCAATTTCTCAATCTGCACACAGATGACTTTTTAAATAGCTCATTTAAAGCTTTAAAAACAACAAAAAAAGAAAAAGTGTTTTTTTTTTTTTTGTTACTGAGCAAATAAAACCTGTAGCAAGAGAAAAAAATATGTTCTTAAAGTGAGGTGTTATGTTTAATAACTCACTTTATTTCACTGGGCATTTTTTTTACTGGGCAATTTATTTCACTGGGCATACCCAAAGTTCAAAGCACTGTACTAAATGCTGTGCAAATACCTCCCCCACCTCTTTGCTGGGCATCCTTAAATGAAGTTTTATGAGTTATTCACTAACAAAATTCAACATTATCTGATGAATTTGACTAATTTCCTAGAGAATGGTTTCTGTAATTATATGCACAGTCACAACATTTCTGCAATGGCCAGCATCTGGCAGAGGGTGGTGCCTGCTAATAAAGATCTACCAGGAGAGAAAGAAGCTCTATAGGACTTGGCAACTTTCTGGATGTGGGAGATAGGTGACAAGGAGAGGAAAAAATATAAAACTCCTCCCCAACTACAGTTCTGGAACTAAGCAACCAGAATGAATTATTAAAGGTAATACAGCAAATGTGTCACATTTAAGTGGAATTATAAGGAATCTGCTTTGGCAAGTATTTATTCTGTTAACTATGAGACACCCAAATGGATATTTCCAAAGAAGACAGAAGCACCCCAAAGATGACCCCCTATATTCACCTAGTAGCATGCGAGAGTTGTGTAACTTTAAAAAAAATGAGACAATACTATTATGGCATATTCTTTTAGAAAAGATAGCAAAGTTGCAAGTAAATGGAATAAAATTTACTAGAAAATTTAACATATTCATATGTAAATTGTATGAAATCATAACAAGTATGTTATAGACTAAAAATTAGGGCTCTGCCACCAACAAGCCATGTGACCTCTGGCACACCTGCTAATATAACCAGGTCTCAGTTTTCCAATCTTTAAAATAAGAACTCTATGCTAGATAATCTGCAAACATTTAAATATTCTTTATTCTTAAATCAGATCAATTCTATCTTTTTTATATTCTCATGTACTGAGATTTCTTCTATCCTGGTGTCAAAGGGATATTATGACTGGACTATAATTCAGACCTACTTTCAAAATATATCTAAAGGTAATCTCTAAGTGCTTTAAAGCCCAAGATAATTATGCAACTGAAATATTATAATAATTTATTTTCTTAATTCAACAAAAATTTTGAGTGCTTGCTATATGGAATCAAAATTCCTATGAGGCAACAGGGACACAGCACTAAACAGAACAAAGTCCCTGTTTCTACGGAGCTTACATGTTAGTGGAAAAGCAAACAATAAACAAGTAAAATCAACATGTCAGTTAGAGATTAGATCTATAAAGAAACCCGAAGAGGGGAATGATGGGGGTGAGGGGCTATTTTAGATAGGAGGATTATAGAACTCTAATGTGGTGACATATGAACTGAAACCTAACTGAAGGGAGAAAGCAAACTCGTGGATTTGGGAAGAAGAGCGTTCCAGATAAATTAAACAAGGCATTCAGAAGTCCCAAGTGGGAACATGCTGGGCATCTTCACAGAGCAGTGGGGAGGCCGGTGAGATTAGACTGGAGGAAGTAGGAGAACGGCAGGAGATGAGGTCAGACAGAGAAAGAGTCAATGACAGAGAGCCTTCTAGGACATGGCAAAGACTCTGAATGTTATTCTGAATGAGATTTTTACACACCTCTGAAGACAGTGCTATCATAATATATTATTTAACTGGAACATTTTGAGAATATACAAATTAAAGGAAAATAAACTAGATATTTTAGAAGTTTGGTTTGCAATATAAAGTACGACAAAGAAATGAGAGCAATTTAATAAGCCACGTAAGAAGAATTTTATTAATTTAAAGTGATTTATGATATATGAAATCTTTAAGCTTAAAGAAAAATGAAATATCATATAGTCTTTCTTTGGGCTATTACCCAAGATCACATATCTGGTTAGAGACAGGTTGCTTCTTTAAAACCATAGTTCTCTTCACAAAAGTAGAGAAAAGGGTAAGGGAAAGAATTTCCATGTTTCAGTTCAAACATAACTCTGGCATGATACCCTGAAACTGAGTAATACACTGTTAAAAAATTTTCAGAGAAAAATGAATTTACCAAATAAAAGTTTATAGAAAAAAATTCTTATCTTTATGTGGCATAGGAATATTTAAAATGCACATATATTTTCAGCATACCTAATATATTGAACTAATGCAGTTCCAAAGAGTTGATTAATACAAAATAAAAACATTGGGAATACTGATTTACTATGGACTCCAATTACAACATAAGCATATATGGGAATCACGAGAAGGGACAAGAACTAATGCCCTTTGAAACTAGACAGAGAAAACTAACAGTAAGGTCAGCAATAGTTAACTTAGTCACAGAAAAATGGCACTTGAAACTTCTGGTCCCAAGTCACCAGGTCTAAATATAGACACTGCCATTGAAAATAAGAGCAACAGTGAATGTTTATATAATGCTTACCATGTGCCAGGAACTGTTATGAGTACTTCAAGTACTCATATCTAATCCTCACAGCAACCTCATGAAGTACTATTATCATTATTTCTATTTAACAGATCAAGACACTAAGACAAAGTTCAACCCAATTGCCCATGATCATAAGCCTGTAAATAGCAAAGCCAGGATACAAATGGAGGCAAGCTGGATCCAAAGTATAGTAATTGCTATTTCAAAATGCCTTCAATTTAAAAGATTTTAAATTCCCATCATTATGAGGCTTTGAATAACATCTACTGACTGAAAATACTGTGTTTTATACTAATTGTGTAATAGAGAATGCATCTTTGGACCAAACAGTCAAACAAGAACCATTGACCTTTGTATGAGAAATCTATGATAGACAGAGATCTGATTTACAAAACTTTCCTCAGGCAACACAGTCTGTCTCAGCAGTAAACTAATAGAACAGACTCTTTCAGAAAATGTTAAAAGGATAAGATCATTGATAAAATTTCTCCAAGTTATCATCTCAACTTATAACTTGGTTATAAGTTTGAAACCAAACCAAGGTTGTCTTGCTTTGTGATACAAACTCTGATTTGTTCTTTCTTCTTAAACTATATTTACTAGAAGATATCAGTCTATTAATAAAACTAGAATTGTTTTAAGCAATTAAATAGGCATGTATTTTGAGAGGGGAGAAAGAGACATTTATCAGATGCCCATGGACACAGCAGAAAAACAGTCCATCTAGTGTAATCACTACTATAAAAAATAGCACTATTAAAACCAGCACACCTTACAGGTGAAGGTATCGTATAGACACATTGCTTCTCACACTATTCTAGCCTCTGTATCACCTATTTAGATTGTGCCTCATTCTTTAGTAGAAATCCTACACTTCAACTAGAATTATATGAGTTACTACTAGGGTTATATGAGTTACTGAAGGGCAGATTTATATTCCCTGAGAAAATATTTATTGATAAAATTCAAGAAACTTATATTAGAGACTTCACCTGTTTTTAACTGAATCAATACTTAATTTAGAAATTTAAGCACTATAAATAACTATAAGTATAAACAGTAAATTGCTGCAGATGGCAATGCAATAAATTCCTCATAAAACTTTAAAAAAATGGTGAAAACCATAAAGAAAACATCTGCTTAAATACATTTAATTTATATTCACATTTTAAAGTTTAGACCAAAAAAGGTAGCAGCAGGGTATTTGAAAACATTATCTCAACTACAAAATAGTCTCACTTGAGAAAAACTCTAATATTCAGGTTAAGTGAGAGTTATTTTAAAAATGTTTGGAAAATAGCAATTTCACATAATGCAAAAACAATATTTTGTACATTTTTAAAAAGAGATGTTTTAGAATAGTTTTAGGTTCATAGCAAAACTGAGCAACGAGTACAGAAATGTCCCATATTTTACCGTCCCTGACACACGCATAGTTTCCCCCATCATCAACATACCTCACCACATTGATACACTGTTACAGCTGATGAACCTATATTGACATATCATTGTCACCTGAGTCCCTAATTTACATTAGAGTTCACATTTGCAGTTGTACATCTAGGATATGAACAAATTTATAGTGACATGTATCCATCATTATAGTATCATAAAAATGCTCTTAAATATTTAGGTATAAATCTAACAAAATATTTATATAATCTATATAAAGAAAACTAAAAATTCTGATGAAAGAAATCGAAGAACTAAATAAATGGAGAGATATTCCATGTTCATGAATAGGAAGACTCAATACTGTCAAAATGTCAGTCCTTCCAACTTGATCTGTAGATTATAGTCCCAATCAAAATCCCAGCAAGTTACTTTGTGGAAAATAAGAAGTTGATACTAAAGTTTATATGGAGAAGCAAAAGACCCAGAATAATCAACACAATTCTGAAAGAACAAAGTTGGAGGACTGACACTATCTGACTTCAAAACTTACTACAGAGCTATAATAAGACAGTGTGGCATTTTTAAAAGAATATACAATTAGGTCAATGGTACAGAATAGAGTGCCCACAAATAGACCCACATAAATATAATCAACTAATCTTTGACAAAGAAGCAAAGACAATACAATGAATAAAAGACAGTATTTTCAATAAATGGTGCTGGAACAACTGGACATCCACATGCCAAAAAAAATGAATCTAGATACAGAACTTACGCCCTTCATGAAAATTTACTCAAAATGAATCACAGACCTAAATGTAAAATGCAAAACCATAAAAGTCCTAGAGGATAATATAGGAGAAAATCTACATGACCTACGGCTTGGCAATGACTTTTAGAGAAAACACCAAAGTCATAAACCATAAAAAACTTAATTGATAAGCTGGATTTCATTAAATTTAAAATTTCTGTTCTGTGAAAAATGCTGTCAAGAAAATTAAAAAAGAAGCCACGGATTAAGAGGAAATATTTGCAGAAGGCATATCTGACAAGAGACTGTTATCCAAACTATACGAAACTCTTAAAATTCAATAATAAGAAAACAACCCAATTAAGAAATGGGTCAAAGACTGTAACAGATGCCTCACCAACACAAAGATATACAAATGAAAAATAAGCATATGAAAAGATGCTCCACATCACAGGTCATCAGGGAAAGGCAAATTAAAACAACAAGGAGATACCACTACACACCTATCAGAATGGCCAAAATCCAGGACACTGACAGCAAATGCTGATGAGAATGCGGAACAGAAATTCTCATTCATTTATGGTAGGAATGCAAAATGGTACAGCCACTCTGGAAGACAGTTTGGTGGTTTCCAATAAACCTAAATTTTTTATACTTTATTTTCTTCCTTTATTCTCTTAGGATGATATCTTAGACTCTTTGGGATACTATAACAAAATACCTTAGAGTAGGTAACTTATTAATAATAGGAATTTATTTCTCACCATTCCGGAAGCTAAGAAATCCAAGATCAGGGTACCAGCATATTCAGTGTCTGATAAAGGCTTGCTCTCTTCTCCATACATGGCACCTTGTTACTGAATCCTCACATGACAGAAGGGACTGAACAGCTCCCTTTACCTCTTTTATAAGGTCACTAGTCACATTCATGAGGGCTCATGATTTCATTACTTCCTAAAGGCCCTATCTCTTAATACTATCATATTAGGGTTTAAATTCCAAAAATATAAATTTGGGGAGACACATTCAGACCATAATAGATGGTAAATTCTGATATTTCACTGCTAAAAGTTTATTCTAAACTATTTCCATCATACCCAGGTCCTTTGGAAAGTTCCAATCATCTCACATTTAATCATTGGTTTATTAGCTCTTCCTAGCTAAATGACTCTATATTTTTCTTGCTTGCTTGCTTCCTTCAGGTATTCATTCTTTCTTTCACTTTATAATTGAGAAAACTAAGGCAAAGTTAAGCCAATTGCCCAAGATTACTAAGTTAGCAAGTGGGGCACCAAACATGTGCCAGACAATATTATTAGTGGTGGGAATACAGTAACGAACAAAACAGACAAAAATCTGGGCTCTCAAGGAACTTACATTCTAGTTCCCCTCTATGTACCACCATTACTGTTGTACTCACCTATTCACGAATCTTTGGATTTCTGTGCTATCCCATTAAACATAAATGCCAATACCCTCAGATACATCTCTTCAGCTACATGACATTTCCCTATCACTAAATTTATTGCTTTCCAATTCTCAAAGTCAATTCAATAGCAGTTTTTCTTTTCCTAGAGAAGACCCTTCTACTTTTCCACCAAATTTAAAGAGTATAACACTACAATACTCCTCAAATCTGTCTACATTTTCTCTTCATAAATATCAAAACTCTACATTCTAGAACACTAAGAGTTAGGATATTCATATGGTTTATACAAAAATTACATAATTTGGCAAGCATTAAAAAAATAAATTATACAATATAAGAATCATTGTATTTAACAACTAGAAAGGATCCTAGAGCTCATTCTTGTTCAATTGTTCTATTTCTTCATTTTTTAGACAAGCAATTTCAAGGTGAAAGAAATTAAATGGCTTATACGAAGATGGCTGATCTACTGTTGAGTACTTAGGACTAAAACACAAATCGCTAATTTTAGAAGAGATTATTAATAATTTTAGAAGGTATTATTAATATAAATACATTACTACCGTATTTTCAGACAATATTTCAAATAAATAGTAAATAAAATGTGATTGAAGCTACTCTTTATTAGTCACATTGGAAACCATAATTTTAAATATCTCTCACTCAGAACAAAATAAAACTGATCACGAACCTCCAGCAACTGAAAAAGAGACAATCATCATGGCAGAAAAACAACAAAGTAAATTTTAAACCTTTAGAATTAACAAATATAATCTGTAATTAAGTAAGAATAATTATACATATACATGATATATTTTAATGTTAACATTACTACATATACCTTTATCTTACATATGTTTAACATATGTGTGTATATTTAGCATGCATATCACACATGTTAATATATGTATGTATACGTGTGTATCTGAATACACATACCTATCAAGTGAAAATTTGCTGTTAGTAAATGATACCAAGAACTGTCCCCTTATAAAGCAGATACTAAATAAACACTTGGTAAAGACTTGTCCTGTTTGTGTCATTCTACACTCTCCCTTTTTTTTTTTAACTACTCTCAAACTGATACCACAGGCAACAGACTTTTCCTTGCAAATGTTTATAAAAACCCAACCTCACCTCCCTCTTAAGGTCACTGTCCTAGTTCAGGAGCTAATCACCTCTTGCTTTTATTACTCTAACAGTCTTTTAACTGGTCTCTTGTCAGTTGGATTTTCCCTACTCCATTTCTTCTTTTATAAGGCCACCAGTGTTATCTTCTCCAAAACAAAACTTGTCATGTCATGTACCTCATTTGCTTCCCCACAATCTGTTGGATAAAGCCAAATCTCTTAAATTAGCAAATGTGATTCTTCACAATCTGGCCACTGTTTGTTTATATCCCCAACTGTAGTCTGATTTCTCTCTCTCCCACTCTCTCTATACACACACACAAATAGTAACATATTAAATATGTATTTCATAGATATGATACAAATTCCTTTCCAGAATCAGGTATCATATTGAAGTCAACTCTGTAGTCTACCACTTTACCTCCTAATATTTCCCATGTTAGAAATTTTATCATATTGACTGTCCCTGACTCACTGACATTGCTATAGAATCATATCCTTGACTCACTGACACTGCTCTAGAATCACAAATCAGTAACTTTGAAATTCCCAGGACTTAGTACCTGGCAAATAATAGCATTTAGCAATGCACAAATGAATCAATACTTATATACCTTATCTTTGGAAACTCTACCCATGACAAATATTTCTTTCAAAATAAAGGCATTTGTTTCCTTCTCAGGTAGTTAACTATTTTTAACTCCTTCCTATTTAACAGGAGAATGATTCTACTTGAATTTTAAGATGGCACTTGGCTCACTGGAGTGCCATATACCACTGAATCAACAGGCTGAAAAAGAGAAAGTTAATCTACTGGCTGGAGTGATTCTTCTCAATAACCAAAGGGGACCCGAGGTGCTTCTACACAATACAGGCAAAGAGAAATGTCTTAAACGAGGGGGTTCTCTATGGGGCCTCTTTGACTTGCATGCCTAAAGTATAAGTTAATGAAAAACTACAACAACCAAAACACAACAGAACCTTTGAGGATTGAGACTCTTTGAAAATGGGTCATTTTACCAGATAAAGATCCATCCTAGGTGAAGTTCTAGCTAAGAGTGACAGAAATAAGGAATGGGTAATAGAAGGAAGCCATACATACCAATTATGGCCTCTTGACCAGTTAAATAAACAAGGACTTTTCCTTTGGAGGAAAGAGTGAGAATGTCTACATTTGTAAAAATGATACTTCTATGCTATTAGGTATAAGTATAGATTTGTTTTATTGTACAGGAATTCAAATGTGTGTAGAAGGGTGCAAATGAGGCCGAATGTCCAAAGGGGTGGACTATACCAAATATCAACTTATTGCCTCTCAGCTCCAAATCTGCCCCTCACTGCCTCATCTGTGAAAATAGACCTGGATTCTGGATAGTTTTCCTTTTAGCAATTGGCATGACGTCAAACTTTGTCAGGAGAGGGCACTAAAGAGACAATGCAAAAAAGAAAGGACTTGTTCCTGGTTTCAGTGAGATACTCTGCAGGCTCCTACAAAGCCTATGGCTCGTCAAGGGCTGGCTCCTATTGCACATGCGGCTTCCCTAGGGCCCATTTCCTGTAGCACAGGTGTCCATCAGGTTCCCATGCAGTGGGCAGTTTCTGCAGTGTCTGGCTCCTCAGCACTCCCGACATTATAGCAGGGTACCTCTGGCTCTTGCAGCACTTGAAGCCTTTCCAGTGCCTGGTTCCTGCAGCACAGGAGGCATCTCCTGCACCTGATTATTGGAGTGTACAATTTCCAACAGTACCAAGTGGCCAGCAGCTTCCCTTTGTCAGTTTTTTAAAGGAGTGACTCCAGTAACAAAATCCTAGTGAATAGCTTCACCTTAGGAGGCATTAGTCTGCTGCCAGTGAGGCATCTCTCTGAAAGCAGCTTCCCCAGTACCTCTCATATGGCTTTCCAGCAAGTTCTAAAGAATGGCATTTCTCTGCAGGCAGCTTTCCAGGCACCCCAAAGGGCAGGATTCCAGAAAATTCTGCCAGTGTGGCACCACAGCAACTTCTCTGCCATCCAATGAGCGACAGCTGTGCCCTTTCCATTGGGGTCTGGATCTCATACCCAGATGGGGCTCCTTCCCTGGGTGCTCTGTCTCAGCCCTAAGACTAGTAGCTGCTTTATAGTCTCTTCACTTCTTAGTAGCCCATCCCTTGTTATTCTAATCCCATGTTATAGTTTTTAAATTCTTTATATTAAACTTTCCTTGTTCAAATTACTATGTAGTTTCTCTTTCCTGGTCACACCCAGACTGATACAAAGGCTGTGATTTTATCATCTTACCTGTAGAACACTGCCTGGCATGAGTTAAGCATTCCTTAAATGAGGAATGATTCAACGAATGAACAAATGAACATTTTTTCATAGAAAGAAACTAATAAACTTTCTATTTAGGACTATATGAAGACCGAACAATACCAAACCAAGTTCCTGTGAAGGCTGAATAAGAGTCGTAATTGCAATACAAATTCGTAAAGCTGAAAATGGTTTAAGATGTATTAATAAAATTTTCCCCAGGGCATTAGAATTTTGACATAGACTTTTTAAAAAAATTCTCTAGTAGAAAATAGCTAAACAAAAATCTTCTTTTTAAGACAAAAACCTACACAGAAATTAGTGCCTAGGCTGGGCACAGTAGCTCATGCCTGTGATCCCAGCAACTTTGGGAGGGTGAGGCAGGAGTACTGCTTGAGCCCGGAGTTGGAGAGGAGCCTGGGCCACATGGTGAAACCCCATCTCTACAAAAAAAAAAAAAAAAAAAAATTAGCTGGGCACAGTGGGGGCATGCCTGTAGTCTCAGCTACTTGGGAGGCTGAAGTGTGGGAGGGCACTTGAGATCATGGGCAGAGGCTGCAGTGCGCTAAGATCACACCACCACACTCCAACACCTTGGTGACACAGTGCAATGCTGTGTCAAAAAAAAAAAAAAGAAAGAAGAAAGAAAGGGAAGGGGGAAGGGAGAAGGGGGAAGGGGGAGGGGAGAGGAGAGGGGGAAGGGGGAGGGGAGAGGAAGGAAGGGGAAGGGGAGGAGAGGAGGAAGGGGGAGGGGAGAGGAGGAAAGGGGAGGGGAGAGGAGGGGATGGGAGGGGAGGGGAAGGAGGGGAAGAGAAGAAGAAAGATAAAAGAAAAGAAAAGAAACTAGCACCTAACTTGGAAACTTCAGGATTTACAAAGAAATTTTTATTATTTAAAGAGACAAATGTCAAAGAGATAAATCAAGAGATACATTTCTACTTGACAAAGACACAGTTTCTACTCTGGTATTTTCAGTACAGATGAACACTTTATATTTTACACTATAATATAATTAATATTTTTTTATTTTAAAAACATTTCTGATACAATTTAAATGATTAAGTTTATTCTTCAATACATACATGAGCACACACAAACACACACAACCCACGGTTTTTAACTTTTATTTCATTTATTTTATTTTATTTTATTTTTTGAGACAGGGTCTCATTCTGTTGTCAGGCTGGAATGTAGTGATGTGATCATGGATCACTACAGCATTGAACTCCTGGGCTCAAGCAAACCTTCCACCTAAGCCTCCTGAGCATCTGGGATTACAGGCATGTGACACCACACCCAGCTAATTTTTTCATTTTTTCTAGAGACGGCGTCTCACTACATTGCCCAGGCTATTCTAAAACTCCTGGGATCAAGCAATCCTCTCACCTCAGCCTCCCAAAGTGCTGGGACTATAGGCATGAGCTACCATCCCACCTAAGTTTTTAATTTTTAAAGAGATTGATGCCTAATATCAGAGAGCTTGACATATTCACTAATAATTAAAATTTGAGAAGGGTATGTGGTAAATGCTATGGTAGTTCAGAGATGAAAGATGTTACACTGGTTACCCATAAAAACTAAACCTTCTGAAAAGGAAACCAGATTTTGAAAAACAGAAGCACACATGTGGGAGACTTAAAAACACATATGAGGAAGAGCAAAAAGTGCAATTTCATGTATTCACTCTGAAAATTACTGTTAAAAGCTACTATGGATACCTGCTATCACTGTCCTAAGAGACAAATACATTGTAGTGACTGACTGAACCAGATTAAAAAACAACAACAACAACAAAAAAGCTGCCTTGATAACTTCATTGTCTAGAGATCTGTGTGGACTGTAAGTAATTGAAAAACTTAGAAAGAAAAGTTTAGGGTCAGATAATGGATAGTTTTTTTTACCAGACTTAGCAGTTTAAAGGTAATGAGTAACCAATAAATGTTTTTTATTCCAAAGGATTGAGTAATCACATGTAGAACGAATCTAAAAGAAGAGAAAATGTGAAGTCCAAACAGAAGATAAGTGCTAGCCCTAAAAGTGGTATTCAATATGGGAGAAAAGTATAAATAGGACATATTGAGACAATCGACTAGACTTGCAAAGACAAGGAACAAAATCACTTCACTGTAAGTAATTCAAATAATAAACTGAAGCTCCTTAAGGGAAGGGATACTACACGGGGGCTGAATGGAAGGATGCATTTGGTTTTATAAGATGGCCATTGTAAAAGGGAAAATTGCATAAAGGTTGCAAACATATACTTTGGAATCATACAGAATTGGTTCAGCCAATTCTTAGTACTATGGCCTTGGATAACTCACTCCCTCCCAATTTCAAAATCTACATTTTCATCTATGTATTGTGGATAACAACTGTATCTACCACATAATACATAATAATTAAATGAGTTAGTTTCAATAAATTTCTCAGTAGGGTAAGTAGCTCAAAGCATGCCCAATAATATATATTGGCTATAACTATTACTAACATCATCATCATTTTATGTAAGTGAATTCGGTATATACGATCTGAAAATAATATCTGTGGGAAGCAATAACTGCTGAACTAAGATAGTGAAATGGAGAACAGGAATCAGAAAAGAAATGATTAAGGAGGTAGAACCTATAGAATATAGGTGGTGAAAACGGGTGAGAGGGATGGGTAATTCACCAAATTAGCCCTATATAGTAAGAGAAGGAGAATATGGGGAAAAGATGGTGAGTTCCATTTTGGAAATATTGAACGGGATGCCCACAATGAGCTAAACTGCGTTATAAGAAAGCTCACTGGGAAAGAAAAACTTGCCTAATGGCAAAATGAAAAAAATATATATATAGTATATAAAAACAAATATAGAAGGTACATTTTAAAATAAACACACTACCCTCAACAGTTTTACTAAAGAAACAAAACCAATACATATATTTTTTATTTTATTTAGTGTTGATTACCACTATCAGCAGAAAATTGTCATTGTTCCATATAAAAAACACTAACATTAACACTGTCTATAGGCCATAAAGACAAGAAAAAAGAAAAAAAACACTTGGTAAACCCAAATCATCCAAGGTCATTTTTGTGGATATCAGAGTTGTAGCGACAACGCTTATAGAACCTAGGAAAATGACAACTTAATACAATTCTTTGATAATTTCATAATTGTTACATTAAAAATTCTGTGAATTATAAGTCAATTATTTACTTTTAGAACACAAATGGACTAAATCGTAAAGGCAGAAATATGTGTTTATTTTCTTGAAAAGCAGAGCCATTACCACTACAGGAGTTGGAAGATAAAAACATCTCTAGTTTTCCTGTAACACAAGTCTCCTTCAAATAACATTCACACATCCCTTCCAATAAACTGTTTCCCGATGACCTCAACAGTACCATTTCCCCACTCCAGTCATATTCACTTCGCACCGAATAAAAATACAATGTTCAGAATGCACATGCCAAATAATAAACTGGTAAGTAGAATTATTTACAGTTTCAGATGACATGACTGGTTGTTTATGGGTTTGGGGAAGAATTAAAAATCTAAAACTTGCTTCTGGATTCTTTCCCTGAGAGATCATGATAACAGTTTTTAACCGCACTGCTTCCCTGCAGCTTTAAAAACATGAGGGGCAAAAATGCACTTTAATAACCTTAACTAGGAAGCAAGCCTACATAATCTTTGTTCTCTCACCAACTGTTCAATTCTTCATCTCCAGAAAGAGTCTCTGCACTTCAGGTTTCAGACTAAATGCTGACACAGGTGGCACCATTACAAGACAAATCAAGAATATGTATAATCCAGATGAAGAGGCTAAAATCCTCTGGACTCCCTTTCAGTCTGACTAAACCTATAAAATCTACATTTAATAGCTGATTTTCCAGAGATCAAAAGATTTCTTTTTACACATACCCTTGATGGAATTAATGAGAGAAGGAGAGAAAAGCATATGCGTAAATGCCTGGGGGCAACTATAACAAAGAAAGAAATTACAGTTTATTAATGTAATTCCAGCACTCATAACATACTGCTTGCACTAAATATTCCAAAAATAACATGCACTACATAATCAATTCTCTGTAACTAATATGCTTATAGACTTTCTGAGGGTGATATTTACTAACTAAATAATGGTCAAAATAATAGCTAACATTTAGACATCTGCTTTTAAAAGAAGCATCCCTTCCACCTGCTTCTACAGGCCACAAAGATACACTCTAGTTAACATATTACTGACAGGATGATGAGAAAGCTCCTGTCAGATGCTGGCCAGCCGGGTGTTTGAGACAAAATGCACAGCCCCAGCTGACTAGTTAGAGAAAGTCTGGTGAGGTACAATTATAGAGGCATATGACAAGGCTTCATGCCTGGCTGATTTGAGAACCAATGACATGGCTTTAAACAGCAATCTTCCCTACCTATGGTCACAAAACAGCAATAAGTCAACTGATACACCCTTGTAATATCATGATATATGCCTTTGCTTTGAATACACAAGACTCTGATATGATGTTCTGCTAGCCTACCAAGATTCACTTGGGGCTTAAACATCTATGGCCTGCCTACAGCATGGATAAAATCAATGTTCTTGCTCTGGATTATCAGAGACTTTTCCCTGTGTACTTGACAATGTATAAACCAACAGAATAATGCATAAATCAAGAGAATAAAAACAAAACTGATTATGTCTCAATTCATTAAACTCAAACATGCAAAAATATAATAACAGATACTAACACAATACCATACTTTATAGGAAGAAAACCCATTAGAATGTTGAAAATACAACAATATTCTTGATATCTGTGCTTATATATCTTATAATATTTTTTAATTTTAAAGTTTATCTTTTAAAGGTTACAATTTTTTTATTTTTTTGCAATGGAGTCACGCTCTGTCAACCAGGCTGGAGTGTAGTGGCGCCATCTCAGCTCACTGCAACCTACACCTCCTGGATTCAAGCAATTCTCCTGCCTCAGCCTCTCCCGAGTAGCTGGGAACATAGGCGCGTGTCACCACGCCCGGCTAGTTTTTATATTTTTAGTAGAGACAGGGTTTTACTATGTTGGCCAGGCTGGTCTCGAAGAGAAGAGACAGAGTTTCACCATGTTGGCCAGGCTAGTCTTGAACTCCTGACCTCAGGTGATCCACCCGCCTCGGCCTCCCAAAGTGCTGGGAATACAGGCATGGGTCACCTTGCCCAGCAAGAAAGTATCATTTTTACCTACAAACAGCACCTAAAGAAAAGGACCCTCAGGCTAGCTGATTCTCTAATGGGAGTATCACCACTAAAACCTACAGCAAGCTGTAAGGTTTATAAACATCATTCTACTATAATTATGAAAAATTATGATTGTCAAAAAGTAAAAAACTGAGACAAAATTTCTGAAACTACAATAGAATTATGAATGTTATGCCGCCTTAACTTACATGTATTCTTTAAATATTAAAATTCTGGCTGTATACTTAAAAAGTTAAAAATGGATAAAACACAATTTCTAACATTAAGTACGTTATAGTCTCCATGATATATAAAAATGTAAGTGTGTAAAAAGTTTAAAAGCAAGTAAATTCATTGATAACTATTCTTTTTTGAATGTTTCAGAGATGTTATTAAACTCTTTTTAAAAAAGTTTACTTTTAATTTATGTTAAGAAACTAGTCCTCGACCTTAAATGTCACTATGCATGAAATTTATAGCAGATATATTTTATATACTGTATATATACAAGAATTACTCAAGATAGATTCAAGTAAAGCAGCTTCCTCCACAAAAGAAGAGTAAGATCTGAAAGAAAACCTTAATTATGTTTCTTTTATCAGCCCAACTGTCCCAGAGAGTGAACCAAAACAGAGTTGGTAACTTAGAGGTGACATCACCATCAAGTTTTCATGAACTGTCACAAACAGTTGATAGTAAATTGACATCAAACACAGAAAACAACTTCCCCCAAAATACTAAGCCTTTATAACAATTTGTATTTTAAGCCAAATACTAAGTTAAAAGACAGTAATGTTAATTTTTACTCTAACTGCAGATGTAGACTATTACAAAATGAAATGTAGACTATTATAAAATTATAGTTTATAATCACTAAACCTATGCAGATATAATTCAAAATACTTCATATAGATGTATTTCCTCCATCTTTACAGCAACCCTATGACATGAAGGCTTCTATTGCTCCTACTCTACACTTAAAGTAACTGAGTCAGAGAGAGGTTACTTGGTTATTAAGAGGTGGATATAAATTAAAACAAATAAAACACCAATTTTTTCAAAAACATATATTCAGATTTATTTCTAATGCACTAATAGAGTAGCTAATGCTTCACTCACATAGCTTATTCCCTCACTTTCTTTGGATCTCTGCTCAAATACTATCTCATTGAGTTGGGCACAGCAGCACGAGCTTGTAGTCCCAGCTACTTGGAAAGCCAAGGCAAGAGGATCCTTTGAGACCAGGAGTTCTAGACCAGCCTGGGCAACATAGCAAGACCCTGTCTCAAACAAACAAACAAACAAACAAAATACTACCTCAATGGAGAGGCCTTCTTTACATAAAATGGAAATCTGTTCATCACTTTCTACCCTGTACACACACTCACTTTATCCATTATGTAACCCCAGCTAATAAGTAATAGCTATTTATTTGCTCTTTTGTTTATAATCTGTTTCATGCCGGTCAAATATGCTTCATGTCTAGAAAGTGCCTGGCACATAGTATGTGCCTAATAAATATTTGTTACTTAAATTAATCCTGAAGAGAATTAATTCCAAGGCCTATAAGACAGTTTATACAATCCTTTTAATCTTGAGGACAATATCCATTTAAAAATATCATTTTTAGTCTTAAAAAAATCATGTTTAAAAAACGAGAAGGAGAGGCAGGGGTAAGAAGAAAAGTGGTTTTACTTCAATAGTAAGTTAAAAATTGCAGAAAGGCAAATTAAAATATCAAATAAGTCAAACTGAATTTCTTGACATCTCTAAGATGTGTAAGAAAAAAATTACTTGTGTCATTGACTAGTACTTATTCTCTGATATACTGCATCATTTCTCCACCCTTTTTTATGCATGTATTTTTCAACATGTAAAGTGTATTTTCAATTTTTAGGGGTGAGCATATCAAATTACAATTCAAAATCTGAAAATCATATTTTTGAGATGTGTGAATTGTAAATTCATACAAACTGTATGTACAATTGTATGTATTATTGATATATTTTCAATTGTAGAGTAATGGAAATAACCCAAAAATTAGAATCAGAAGACCCAATTTCACATTATCTGTCTCTAACTAGCTGTTTGGTCTTGAGGTAGTCTTTTAATCTCTCTGAAAATACCTTTCTCACTGTTAAATGCTAAACAGATAACCTACAGAAATCCTGAAACTCCTTCTACTTTAAATGCTAAAATACAGAATAAGGTTGTTATTTCTACTATAGGAGAAGAAAACATTATAAATATGGTTTTATTTTTTATCAATTAATCAAATTTGTGAAGAAAATTCATGCAATATTGAATAATGGTTTTTACTAAAGTAAATCATAGATTACTTGAAACAATATTTAAATTTGTATTTAAAATTTTTAAGTTGAAAATATTAAATGTTTAGCGCTTAAATGAGAAAAAAGTATAAACTCTAGCAAAATACTTTTGAATATTTTCCTATGACCCAAGAAAAATCTTTCTCTTCTCCTTGCCTTTACCATATTAATAAAGACCTTCCAAAAGAACATTTTAGTGAATGTCATAAAACCTGTGATTTATAAAAAAAAAAAAATGCCACTTTGACTTTTAAGTTATTATCAGTCTGAAGAGCCGTTCTAAATCAAACTACTATAGAATCTACTCCCAAACCACTACTTGGCAACAAAGATGACTCTACCTATTACCAGGTTAGGATAGCAGCTATTATCATGGCCCCTTGGTTTCTTTCAAGTAGCTCCAATGGAAAAAGCCACAAGTGAATAATAAAAATCTCATAATAGCTCTTAAGAATTCTTTATATGGTAGAAGGCACTAAAATGAACTCTGGAGAGTTAAAAAGAAAAAAAAAACTCTCCTCCCCTGATAAGAAAAATTAATTAACCTGACTTAATGCATCTGAGAAGGCTTCCTATAAATCAGACTTTTGTGCTTCAAGAGCCAGATTAAAACCATATATCAAAAAAGTATGTAGATATTGTCTCATAAGTACACATAGCACACTTCTAAATCTGCAGAGGTTTTTAGGCCTTTTTGTGAAACACTCAATACATGCTATTTAAAAGAAGTGTGAAGTACTTACAGTGCTTAATTTGCTTGAGGTAATCACGATGCGCCTTTCGTGCAGCATACTGGCATACAGCTGCAGCATGTTGTTCACATCCACAGCAACAAAATATTCTGTAAGATTTCTCTGTACAAGTGAAAAATAATTGTGTAAGTTATAGTTCATGGTGAATGTGAAAGAAAACATTTTACACATTTACCAGAAAGTCTTAAAGTTCAAAAGCTATTATTTAAAATGGTATTCATTAAAATAATTAAGTGTAATACTAGTCTGCTGCCACATGAAGTACATAATATTCTATTATTAGCTGAAATATATCCCTACTCAAGAAAAGTGTTTTCAGAGGATGATCAGATCACAGATTTCCCAACTTCCCTACCCTCTAAGAATTTGTAAAGAAGCTAATTTCTTGGGTCCCAATCTAAACCTGCTGATTGTCATCTTCAGAGTAGGTTGCCAAGAATCTGCTTTTTTTTTTTTTTGGTCACCCAGGCTGGAGTGCAGTAGTGCAATCTTGGCTCATGGCAACCTCCATCTCCTGGGTTCAAGCGATTTCCATGCCTCAGCCACCAGAGTAGCTGGGATTACAGATGCACACCACCACGTCCAACTAATTTTTGTATTTTAGTAGAGACAGGATTTCACCATGTTGACCAGGCTGGTCTCAAACTCCTGACCTCAGATGATCTACCCACCTCGGCCCCCCAAAGTGCTGGGATTACAGGCATGAGCCACCACACCTGGCCAAGAATCTGCTTTAAACAAATACTTCTGGTAATTCTTATACACACTGATGCTTCAGAAACCAGTGGCCCAAACAATACAGCTGAGTCTTTTTGTGTTTGCCATTCACTATGCAGGCACAATCATTACCTGATATTACATAGCATGCACAAGGCATCCAAAGGATGAGGTGATTTTATAAGACAGCACTTTGGTACTTTATTAAGGAAATTCACTTGTTTATACTTCAAGTCAGGCTTGCTTTGTACCACTAGAATCAAATATAATTTGATGATTGATTCCTTAATTTAGCACTCTTATCCCCTACATGAGAATAAAACTGGGATAAGCTACATTAACTTTGACTTTTAGATCTTCTCCCTTCTTATTATGTATTCTTAATTTTCTATAATGAAACTTAAGCACATCAGAAAGCAACAAACTAATTAAAGGTCTGAACAACATATAACAAACAAAAACTGCAGTATCAGGTGGACTATGCCTCGTAGGCTAAAACTTTTAGTTGGGCAAGAAATTAAGAAATCCAATTATTTCTTCAATTTCCAAAAGGTAGAAACTTTACCATCACAAATTGGTAATCATGACAGAGCACATCAATAAAACCTTAACTATCAGGGGGTGATGCTGAATTTGGTGGGAAGAGGTTTGTTTCTTGTTTTCTCATCTTCCAATTCAGCTCTCCATATAAAAATTCATGTCATTCAACATTAGTAAATTTCCTATAATCTAAAAGAAAGGTAATTCTTAGATGGGGAATTATTTCTCAGCATAGAGTGCTGCCTTATGCTTATGCTCTTGCTTTTTTTTCCCCTAAACAGGACTTTTTGCAAAATAAAACATGTTAATAGACGTGTAAAAATATATATTCTCAGTGGCAGTTTTTCATTTGAAAGTTTATTTCTCTGAAACCTTCAAAGTAATCGTCTTTTAAAAAATGTGACATTTGTTAAATCAAGCTATTAGTTGTTTGTTAGTAAATCTAAGAGAAAGGTAAACAGGAGAGAGAGTAGATGGGAGCAACTTTGACTGTGAAACTCTGAAGTGAAGGGACAAGGGTCATGTAAGTCAAGGCATGGTCAGTCAGCCTTAAAGAAAACATAACAAAGAGTACCTGGCCCACAATGTACAGCAGTCAAGACTTTAGGATCTATTATGTAACCTGAGAGCTTTGATCATCTATCTCAGGCCCATAAGAGCAATTTGATACAAAGGTTTTTCATCAGCGTTTTCTGGATCCATCTGTACTGAAAACACCATTGATAGTCTTGGTTTGATACCAGAAAATTTACAATTGTATTCTTGGACTTCCTTCACTACCCACATGCTTTTAGAAACCAAACATTCAGTGGGTTTGAAAACATTTGGAAAAACACTAGAATTCCAAAGTAAATAATAAGTATATATTGAAATACTTTTTTCCTGTTGATTTTTCCTTTACTTTTAATTGAATTATTCCTACCGATTCATTTTAACTTTCCAAGGGAAGCTGAAGAAAAATTACATAATGAAAGATTTCATTTTCAAAGTTATCCAAAATCATAAAGGCATATTTGTTACTTCCACTTATCTATGTAAACTTTTCTACAAAATACAAATTTGTAATAACTATTAAAAACTGAAAATATTTCTAGTATGGCTACCATTAGGACTCTAAATCAAATGCAAATTTTAGCAATTTTTATAATTTATTATAATACCCATCAAATCGTGCAAGATATGTATTACTTTAAATTAAAGTCAGGAAATTAAGAACAGGACATAAAAGATTTGAAGCATTATATACAAGGAATATAAAATACTGTGTTAATTTCACTAAAGTAACAATTTGTGTGAAGTCATTTCCCATTGCTAGTATTCTTCTCCACAGTAGAAGCCATCTCCTGAGGTATCTCTTCTATCAGATAGAGAACCTGAGAACCTAATTGAATATATTTGATCCTACCTAATTATTACAAGTGACAGAAATCATTTTCCTCCTATTATTGTCCTTGATTTTCCTTATCTACAACCAGATATTAAGAAGAAGGTAAAGGGGGCAGATACATAAAGAAGAAAAGAAAATAACATCGATATTCCTTATTTCTTCATTATTTATCATAAACACAGATAATTATAATGTATCCTATTTCTCTATATAAAAATGCATAAACAGTGAGACTAAACTAAATAAAATTAATAACATAAGAATAATTAAAACAGAAAATAGAAAACTTACACTCTCAGGTATTGTTGGGAGTCCAGTTACATCAGGGGTAATGAAGTAGGAATGCTAATCAATACAAACAAATCACATATGAAAAAGATAATTAAAACTTGGTATCATTACACACAATTTGTAATGAAAATCAGAAAAAAATATATTGAGAGAATTAATAAATGCCATGGACTGAAATTCAGTATTTGTTGAATTTGAAAGATTCTTAAATGAGTTAGCAGGTTTATATGAGATTTAACAATTACATTACCATGCAAAAAGTTAAGAGTTGGTTAAAAATATTTGACCTTAAAATTAAGATAAGACTAGGGAAAAGTGTTAAGGCAAAAAAAGAGTACTTTATTGAAAGGTTTATTTTGTACATATACATATACATACATATATATGCACTATATATACATACACACACCTACACACATAGAAACATATATATTATTAAAACACATTTAGTTGAGGTAGATTGGAAAAATTAAAGCTTGCTAACCGAATATATCAAAATCTATTAAGATTCCTGAATTTCTATAGTAAGTCACAACAAATCTTTTTTGTAAACATCAGCCACCCTATTATTTAGCAAATAGCAATAAAATATAATTTTTCAATGTTTAAAACTGCTTAAATATGTAGTGATCCCAAAATATGATCTTCACACATCCGCCAAATAATTAGGTTTTATAATGTTCAATGAAGTACAACAGTTCATCACAATACTTAAAAGAATATATTGTGTATATATACTTTCATGTTACCAACAATATTCCCAAATTTACCACCCAGAATCAACGTGCAACTTAATCACCAAAAAATGTTTTATTTTCTGTTCATATTAATCTTCAAAATTATTTAAATATCTTAATCACATAAGGACATATTTAATACTATCATATTATTAACAATTAGAGAAGAAACACTCTAGCCAATATTTGAGCATAGTTGAACTAGTCAGAACAAGGCTAGTTAACACAGTCATAATGTATAATCTTCCAGGATGGAAGAACAATAGGAGAAAAATCATAAGATCTTCTGTGATCTTGGGGCCAAAAAATGTGACAAATCTCATGCTGTGAATATACTTTAAAATTACTACTACTGAAAATGGAGAATATGCATAGATTTTGGTCTCTATAAGCTAGTTTTATTTGGAATGTTTTTTAATAGTACTGTATTTCATAAAACTATGCTTTACAAGATAGTATAAACAGAAAATATTATATATTGCAATGATTAATTTTCTTAAAAGAGTCAAATTTACCATTTCCCAAAGGGCTGGAGTGAATCTTAAAGGCATAGTGAAATAAATGATTATTTTTCCTATTTAATAGAGATTTTTAGAAGCCAATGTCCTTTTAACTCACCGATACTAGAGAGGGCTGATCTTTCAGAACTTGCTCACAGGCAATAAATATCTCTTGGTTCTTATAATACATGAGAGAAAAAAATGAATATTTTACTTTCATGGGAGAAGCTTACACAACAATTCGCTGTGTAATTAAGACAAAACCCATGTAGCCACATTAGCCACTAAAAAATACTTGAATAACAGTAATTATAAATATTATTTAAAATGCTGATTTGCTAATTTTATGCTAGAAAAATCCTAATGAAAGTATTTTCATATTACAAGAGTAGAGAATGCTGTGGATATTTAATGATTCTGAAATATTTCAAAAAAAGTATTTTCATTAGACATTAACTTTTTATAAAAATATGTGATTTCTAGTGGCCATTATCCACTTGTACAGGAACAAAAACTTCCATAATCATCAATTTTAATCTGTCATCATAAAAATAAAATCTCCTCTAGTAGCTGAAGATAAGTGTCCTAGTCCCAAATTTGCTACTTATTTAACAGCATTACACCAGATACATTACATTAGGAGTCTGTTACTGAAATCAAATACAATTAATTATTCATGGTAAACAAATATAACAGCTGATTTTATCAACATTTAAGATATTATGACTTAGCCAGGCACAGTGGCATATGCCTGTAATCCCAGCACTTTGGGAGGCCAAGGTGGGTGGATTGCCTGAGGTCAGGAGTTCAAGATCAGCTTGACCAACACAGTGAAACCCCATCTCTACTAAAAATACAAAAGTAGCCAGGCGTGGTGGCAGGCGCCTGTAATCCCAGATACTTGGGAGGCTGAGGCAGGAGAATCGCTTGAAACCAAGAGGCGGAGGTTGCAGTGAGCTGAGATCACGACATTGCTTTCCAGCCTGGGCAACAAAAGTGAAACTCCGTCTCAAAAAAAAAAAGATATTTTAACTTTAGAATAGGTATAAGACTTGAAAAACTATGACAGACTATTAATTCAAGTGCATATAAGAATTCTTTATGGAAATAACTATTAAGGAATAGAAGCTAGTCAATCAAATTCCTATATACATAGGAATAGAACATAGTCAATCAAATTCCTTTGACAAGATTATTTCAGCTACAATTCAGCTATTTCAGAAGAAAACATTTTCTCCATATGAGATGAAACTTCAATTTACTACCACCTAACACCTGAATAGCTCTTCATGGTAGGTCCAGATATATCATTTTATTTATTTGATTTGAGAAAGTTGATTACTAAAACAACTTTCTCAAAAGTTGACATGCTCAATTTCTCAAATGGAAAACAAAGGATCATCTAAAGAGATTAACTTTCTTGACTAACATTACACATTTAGTGACTGTGACTTAAACTAAAATCTTCTAATCCTAAGTAAAAAGGACCTAGAAATCTTTAATTTATGGTTCTTATTAATAAAGATGAAGTGTTTCAATATCTGGTATTTTGGAGATGTATTTTTGTAAGGTATTTATTTACCTCTGAGCAAATATGATACTCAAATTTAAAGACAGAACATATTTGTATTTCTCAATGCTACCTCCATTGTCTTAGCACCTTTATTTTCCTTAACTCTTTAACAGTGCTAGAATCACCTTATAAATATAACACTTTCAAAGACAAATGACCTTTATTTGGAAAATTCCAGGCTCTTCTTTATTATCCTTGACCTTTCCCTTGGACTTTTCTATTGCATTTCCACTAACCATAAACCTTGCATATTTTTGGTTTCAATGACCTATAAGTCTAAGTTTCTCCTTAACTGCTCTTTCCCCCAATTCTTTCACTGGATCTCCTTTCTTTTTCCCTATAGCCTATTTGGGCAATTAGAACTTAGCCTCTGTTCTATGCTCTTCTATATTTTATCCTTTAAATAGCTACAACTATGTCTACTGTTGACTCCCAAATTTGGGTTAAAAATTCCAGGTTATCCTTAGCTTTTTATCACTCAGTCTCCAAATGACTATTAAACCTTTCCACTTTGGCAGTGTGCAACAAAAGAAGATGCAGACATAAAGCAGCAGAGAAGATCACAGGAAAAAAAAACCACTGCATTAAGTTGTATGACAAGAAGTTTCACAAAGGTGAAGACTGAGCAAGTTCTAGACTAACAACACATAATCAACAAAGTGACTTTTGTCCTAAAGGAATGATGCTCATTCAAGAAGCTGAACAAAACTATGTGACCAGAATAGAGGAGGAAAATAAAAAATTCAACTGAATCTAAGAAATGGATGGTCCTGAAAGTCTGGCCAAAGTTTGAACAAATTCTATAGAAAATGGGGAACTACGAAAAGCTTTCAGCTGGGACTTCATATAGTTTAAGTAAGTCTACCCTGACAGTCTTTTGTAGAAAGGACTGGAAGGAGAGACTCTAGACTAAGAACTCTTTGAAGTACTAAGCACCAGAACTAAGATGCTAACCACATTAGTCTACTACTAACAGTAGTGGTTAAAGAATGGAATAACGTAAGAGAACATTACTATTACGTGAAATCACAGGATGAAATCTGGGCAAGACACATGGACCAACAGAACAGAATAGAGAACAAAGAAATAAACCCAGATACTTACAGCCAACTGATCTTCAACAAAGCAAACAAAAACATAAAGTGGAGAAATGACACCCTTTTCAGGAAACGGTGCTGGGATAATTGGCTAGCCACATATAGGAGAATGAAATTTGGATCCTCATCTCTCACCTCATATAAAAATCAACGCAAGATGGATTAAGAACTTAAATCTACAATAAGAAACTATAAAAATTCTAGAAGATAACATTGGAAAAACTTTTCTAGACATTGGCTTAGGCAGGGATTTCATGACCAAGAAACCAAAAGCAAATGCAATAAAAACAAAGATAAATAGTTGAGACTTAATTAAACTAAAGAGCTTTTGCATGGCAAAAGGTATAGTCATCAGAGTAAACAGACAACTCAGAGTGGGAGAAAATCTTCAGAGTCTATACATCTGACAAAAAAACTACTATCCAGAATCTACAATAAACTGAAACAAATCAGTAAGATAAAAAACAATCCCATCAAAAAGTGAGCTAAGGACATGAATAGACAATTCTCAAAAGAAGATATACAAATGGCTAACAAACATGAAAAAATGCTCAACATCACTAATGAATCAGGGAAATGCAAATCAAAACCACAATGCAATATCACCTTACTTCTGCAAAGATGGCCATAATGAAAAAAATCAAAATGCTTTTGTAAACATCAGCCACCATATAATTTAGTAAACAGAAATAAAACATAATTTTTCAACGTTTAAATCTTCTTATATATGTAGTTATCCCAAAATATGATCCTTACACATCTACTAAACAAATATTAAACTGATCAACTGATCACTGCATCCACACCAATATTAGATGTTGGCGTGGATGTAGTGATCAGAAAACACTTCCACACTGGTGGTGGGAATGTAAACTAGTACAGCCACTATGGAAAACAGTGTGAAGCTTCCTTAGTGAACTGAAAGTAGAACTACCATTTGATGGTAGCAATCCCAGTACTGAGTATCTATCAAGAGGAAAAACGTCATTATACGAAAAAGATACTTGCACACATGTTTATAGCAGCATAATTCACAATTGCAAAATTGTGGAACCA
Source organism: Aotus nancymaae (assembly GCF_030222135.1). Lineage (NCBI taxonomy): Eukaryota > Metazoa > Chordata > Mammalia > Primates > Aotidae > Aotus > Aotus nancymaae. Next base: position 749,162 of record NW_026988453.1, read on the forward strand.
ACCCAAATGCCTGGCAATCAACAAGTGGATAAAGAAACTGTGGTATATACATATATGACGGAATACTACTCAGCTGTAAAAAGGAATGAATTAACAGCATTTGCAGCAACCTGGATGAGATTGGAGACTATTATTCTAAGTAAAGTAACTCAGGAATGGAAAACTAAACATTATATGTTCTCACTGATCTGTGGCAGCTAAGGTATGAAGAAATAAAGGCCTAAGAATGACACAATGGACTTTGGGGATTTGGGGGGAAGAGTGGGAGGGGGTGAGGGATAAAAGACTACATATATGGTGCAGTGTATACTGCTCTGGTGATGGGTACACCAAAATATCACAAACCACCACTAAAGAACTTATTCATGTAACCAAATACCACCAGTATCCTAATAACTTAAGGAAAAAATTAAAAATTGATTAATTTTAAAAAAGAAGAAAATTATTACCAAAGAAAATATAATAACAACTTCCCTATCTCACAAAAACACAAAAGACCTATTATATATATTCTGAGTTGATTAATTAATTTTAAAAAAAGAAGAAAATTATTATCAAAGAAAATATAACAACTTCCCTATCTCACAAAAACACAAAAGACCTGTTATTATATATATTTTGAGTTACCTTTTCTCTCATTTTCTCTTGCAACATTATTTTTTCTTTTTTATTAGGTAAAGTTTATTATTTTAGAAGAAAATAAATATAAATTTTAATAGTCTATCCAGTATGCCAAATTCATGAAGAAAATAAAAGCAGTCATATTTTATAATCTTGAACTTTGAACATTTACAAAAGTTCCCAAAACATGAGTGTTTTTAGATATAGATGGCACAGTTCATTAAAAGTTTCAATAGTACAATAAATAATCTATCCCAACATGGGCTTGCTGTTTTGACAAACAGCAATTCAATCATATTGCCAGTATTTTGTGATTGTACGAAAAGATATATTGATGTATAAGAAAGAAGACAAAACTTATCACCCAGAATTTTTATCATATAGTTATATGTTATATGTCATTTTCTGTTCTTACTAAGTATTGTTTTCATTTTAGGAGGGTTATTAAGCATGTGTGTGTATTCCTTTATTATGCACAGATTTCACCTAAAAATCAACGTTTCTTACAACCAAAATATCCTCATCGATTTGGTTTCTTTTAGTTTATAATAATTTTTTTAATTCAATAATTTAACAAAATTATGAAAACACATACCTGATATATCAAGTTATGATTGTTACAGCATGTTAAACTGTTAACGTTAGTACTAGCAATGAAGTTTTCCTGGAAGCAGAGATGACTTGGCAAAGAATTACCTGAAGGTTCATGTGTCTGTAACAAAATTGAGACATAGCTATGACTCCAAAAAACAATTACTGACTGAACACTTACCACACTCAAGTTGACAGGAGTATTTGCCTTTGGTACTGGGTGGTTATACAGTGATTTGAGAGTTTCATTCAAATCATTTTCCTAGGGAAAAGAAAATGCACATTTTATAAATAAGACATATATCAAGCAACATCAATTAAAACTACCTAATAAAACAGTCCACTGTGGCTTTTCATATTAGACATATTTTATATAAATTTTTTCAACAAAAACACCTGAAATAACTGAAATTAAAATATTTGAGTCTAGTAAATATGAAAACATATTTAAATCTCTTTATCCAGAAGAATAATGTCAATACTTCTACTTAGTATAAATGTGTATTTGAAAGTTATTATATATTATACAAATATCATAAAAGGAAATTATCTAAATCATTAAATCCAATAAGAACAATGGGATTGAATAAAAATAGCAATATAACTTTTTATCAGATCACAGAGTACTCTCATTTTCCATTTTCATTTTAAAATCCTAAACCAATTTTTAAGGAATAGAAACAATTTAAATAAGATTATTATACTAAAAATGCAATGTAGAGGAAATAATTGCTAAATATTTCTTTTCTACATTGCTACTGATCACTACTTGACCCAAAATAAATGAGACTGAATAAAACATACAACAAATCTGCTTCATAGAATTTGTATAATAATACTGTGCCTTGATGTGCACAACCTCAATTTTTCTGCATCACATGCTACAAATCTAGTAATAAATATACAATGATTTTTATAAACATACTATCTTTATTCTCTATTTTCATATCGGAGGGAATAAATCAAATGAAAAAGCAATTGTTCAGAGAATTTGGCAATTTTATTAAGTTTGGATATGAGACATAGACTTCTCGTGATATTTCTTATGCCTTGTCTATCCACTTATACCAAAATTTAATAAATCAGATCTCTATAACTACTTTCAAAAGTATTGATTTAAAACTACTTATTTGAAATACTCTTCAGAATGACCTAAAAAGAGTATAAACAATTTATCTCTTGACCATTTATACAATGAAGTGTACCAGAGAAGACTGCAGATGATACCAATCCCCTTTGTGTAAGAGACTCATACAGTTATGTTTTAGAATTACATTTTAGAAGGACTGCAAAATAAACAATTTACCTCTTAAACTTTTAAACAATGAAGTGTAACATGGAAAATTGTGGATCATATTGATACTCTGTTTATACAAAATTCCTACAGGTAGAAAAATGTTTAGACTAGCTTTTAAAAATCCTTTGCACTGTCTTACACTGATCAGGTAAGGGTAACTTGAATTGTAAAAGTTATTTAAATAACCTATTGCACTGAATTAGAAATGAACAGAAAAAAGTACTACAATTACAAATCTACTTCTAGTTTAACTAATGCTATAAACTTATAATACTTCTTCCTCAAATAAGGAACACAAATGGAGCCTCCCTATTTCCTCTTCTCAGAAAGCCAAAATTATATGAATTTGCTTATAGCTATTTTCTTTTATGTATTCCAGTATTACTGATGGTTTCAGGAAAAATGAAATGATATACAACATGGAAATAGTAATAATTTATCAGTAACAGTTACTAAAAGTTACAAAATACAGAAAAAGTATCCAAAATTTAGACAACTAATATAATTAATGTGAATTCCACATGTACATTCACAAAAACAAAGAATAAGAAATTATCATGAATAATTTAACCAGAATTCTGATTTTGGCTTTTCATTGCAAAAAATAAATAGCTGTATTTCCAGTTATTTTCTTAGGCAAATGAATGACTTACAGCTTCAACATAAAATTACTCAACTGTAAAATGATGTTAATATATATTTCAAAGAATTAAGCTATCAAATATAGAGAGAAAAATATTGACATGCACAAACACATACACATTAACAACTAGACTTTTGACAAACATTAAAACTTGCAATTATAATAAATTTGGTTGACAAATTAGAAAATTGTTCACTAGAAGAGTAAAGAGTACCTTAATTTATTAATAACACCTTTAAATTCTACTTATATAAATAATACCTCTCTTACTTTCCAAGTGACAGAACTAATTATCTGACTTATAGACACTGTACTTTAATCAAAGTCACAAGGGAGTTCAAGACCGGCCTGGCCAACATGGTGACACCCCATCTCTACTAAAAATATAAAAATTAGCTGGGCATGGTAGTACACACCTGTAATCCTAGCTACTCTGTAGGCTGAGGCAGGAGAATCACTTGAACCCAGAAGGTGGAGGTTGCAGTGAGCTAAGATCATGCCACTGCACACCAGCCTCGACAACAGAGCAAGACTCTGTTTCAAAAAAAAAAAAAAAATACATAAATAAATAAAAAGTACAACTTAGGCCTGGTATGGTGGCTCATGAGTGTAATCCCAGCACTTGGGGAGGCCGAGATTGGAGGATCACGAGGTCAGGAGTTCAAGACCAGCCTAGCCAATATGGTGAAACCCTGTTTGTACCAAAAATACAAAAATTAGCCGGGCATGGTGGCACACACCTGTAGTCCCAGCTACTCAGGAGGCTGAGGAAGAAGAATCACTTGAACTGGGGAGGCGGAGGTTACAGTGAGCCACAGACCAAGACTCAATCTCATTAAAAAGAAAAAAGAAAAGAAAGAAAAAAAAGAAAAGAACTTAAATCCAGGATTTTAGGATCCAATCAAACCACACTGCCAAAAGTCCAGTTATATTTGTACCACCAATACTACATTAAGTTACCTGGGAACATTCATAAACATTTTAATTCTAAGGTGACCACACTCGCTTGTACTTGAGACCACCAGCACTTAAGGCAAATGAAAGATTTCAGCTGGTTTATCAAAATCATTAATTTTTATTCTTACAAGCTTATTTACAAATATAGTCTGCATCCATGTTAGCATAGTACTTATTTCACCCAACTGGGCAGACAGAAATGTCTATACTATTTTAACTGAACTGTATTACCAAAGTAATATAATTTTTAAAAATTAAATGAAAATTCAAAATACAGTCTGGGTGTGGTGGCTCACGCCTGTAATTTCAACACTTTGGAAGGCTGAGGTGGGCAGATCACAAGGTCAGGAGTTTAAGATCAGCCTGACCAATATGGTGAAACCCCATGTTTACTAAAAATACAACAAAAAAAAAATTTAGCCAGGCACGGTGGTGCGTGCCTATAATCCCAGCTACTCGGGAGAATCACCTGAACCCGGGAAGTGGAGGTTGCAATGAGTAGAGATCGTGCCACTGCACTCCAGCCTGGGCAACAAAGCAAGATTCTGTCTAAAACAAACAAAAAAAACCCTCAAAATACTACGCCCAGGAGGATATTTTGCTCCAAATTCAGTCAACAGAACTTTTAAAACATGTAAAGAAATAAATGATTGTATAGTGAAAAGCTGAAAATAAGCTTTTCCTATGGAAAAAATTAGAGTGAGAAAAATGACATTCTGTCTTACTATATCCCATTTTTAAAAATTCCATCAACAATTTTGACTATGATTGCCTTTAAAACACTGGCATACAGAATCTAGTGAACAAAAAAGTCACAGTATCTGGATATTAGTTTCTTCTACTATAAAATGGAGATCTAAAAACTGAATATTAGAAACTTTCTAATGCATTTTTACTTATTCTATACCTTTTGACTCAATACCTTTTGCTATGGGAGACACAGTGACAGAAGATTTCCAACTCTCAATTATTACTTTACATGTGCACACACAGAATTACATACAACCCAGTGTAAATGCTCTAGAAACCCACAGAATGCATCACCTAATTCAACCTGGAAAGTCAGGAAAAGTCTCTAGAGAAGTACTTGTGCTGAAATTAGGTTTGTTTCAAAAGAGTACACTAACTCTTAAAAGGTAAGTGTTCTACCATTAATAATTAGTGAGTGGTCTGTAATCTTGATAGACAACTGTGTAGAGTCATGTTCTGGGAAATTTAAGTGGCTCAAAATAATTACATAATACATTATGTGCAGCAGATGAGTGGAAGCAGATTAATCCAGAGAGAAGGTCAGAAGCCAGACCATAAAGTTATTATACATCATGCTGCTCACAGTTTAAATTTTATTCTAAGAAAAAGAGGAGACTGTGGAGAGATTATAAGCAGTGGAATAATCACTCTCCAAAAAGTTCACCATGAAAAGAGTGGTATGTAGACAAAGAGTATGTCTGAAATGCCCATAAATAGTATCTAGAAAAAAGAGAGCCAAGAATATAACATAAGTAACACCAAAATGGTGTTGATGGAGGAAAAAGGCCCAGAAAGAAGCTGAGTTCATAAGTAAAACAAAGAAGAGACAATGAAAAACACAATGCCAAGAGTGAGAGGGACCAAATAAGAATTTAAACAGATAACTAGAGAATAGAAAGTACACCCTAAGTGAGAAAATTAATAGACAATAGTCAATTATAAAGAATTTTAAACATGCATTTTATTTCAATTGAGCTGTGTCAAATAGCATAGCTAATATCTTAGTAAATTAGCTCTTGCTAAAAACCTCAAAGTATGGCCAGGCTTGGTAGATGCCAGGCAGAGGCAGGAAGATCCTGTGAGGCCAAGCATTTGAGATCAGCCTAGGCAGCACAGTGAGATTCTGTCTGTGCAAAAAATTTCAAAATCAGCTAGTTGTGGTGGCACATGCCCATAGTTCCAGCTACTTGAGAGACTGAGGTGAGCGGATCACTTGAGCCTAGGAGGTTGAGGCTGCAGTGAGTGATGATCACAAAACTGCACTCCAGCTCTGGGCAACAGAACAAGACCCTGTCTCCAAAACAATTTTTTTAAAAAGTGAAAGAATAATTAAGGGAAAAAAGTTAAAAATTATTATCCGAGAGAAGTTTGTTCATTCAAAAGCAAACTTCAGCTTTTGTTTCTATTTTTTAAGAAAAAAAAAAGCATAAAGACTTTTATTAAGAGCTAAAACTATAAAATTCTTTGAAGAAAACTTTAAAACATTGGATTTGGTAAGATTTCTTGGATTTGATACCAAAGGCACAGGCAACAAAAGAAAAAGTAGATAAACTGGACTTCATTAAAATTAAAAACTTTTGTGCATCAAACAATACTATCAAAAGAGTAAAAAGGCAGGCAAACCATGTATTGTAATAGAATACTCACAAATCGTCTAATAAGAAATGAATATTTGAATATATGAAGAACTCCTACAATTCAACAACAAAAAACACAACATGATTTAAAAATGAGCAAAGGACACGAACAGACCTTCTACAACTTTTGACTCAATACCTATTTGCTATTAGAGACACAGAGATAGAAGCGTTCTAACAAATACTTCTCTAGAGACTTTTCCTGACTCTCCAGGTTGAATTAGGTGATGCTTGCTGTGTTCCCAGAGCATTTACACTGGGTTGTAATTTTCTGTCTGCACAACTAAAGATCTTTTCTAAAGAAGACATACAAATGGAAAGTAAATATCCAATAGCACTATTCATTAAGGAAATGCAAATTAAAATCACAATGATACAACACTTTGCACACACATTATCCAAAAAAGAAAAGAAAAGAACAAGTATTGGCAAGATTGTGAGGGAAATGGGACCCTTGTAAGTTACTGAAGGAAATGCAAAATAGTGTGGCCACTGTGGAAAACGCTCTCATGATTCCTCAAAAAATGAAACACAGAATTACCATACTACCCAGTACTTCCACTTTTAGGTATATACCCAAAAGGATTGAACCCAAAGGCTGGAACATTATTTGTACAAACATCTTCATAGCTGCGTTATTCACAATACCCAAAAAGTAGAGGAAGCACCCCCAGTGTCTATTGACAGATAAAAGAACGAACAAACTGTGGTGTATTCATATTCAGTCTTAAAAAAATTCTGACACATGCTACAACATGGATGAATCTTGAAGACATTATGCTAAATGAAATAAGCCAGTCACTTAGCAAAGAAGGACAAATACTTTGTGAGTCCAATTACACGAGATACATAGAGTAGTCAGATTCATACACATGATACTATGGTGGTTGCCAGGGATGGTGAGGGTTGGGGAGAAATGAGTAGATATTGTTTAATGGGTATAGACAGAGTTTTAGACTGGCAAGGTAAAAAAAGATGTATGGTATTGATGGTTGCAGACCAACATTAATGTACTTAATGTCACAAAACTATACACTTAAAAATGGTTAATATGTGAAGTTTTATGTTATGCTATTTTATCACAATTAAAAAACGGGGAAAAAATAGCTTACCAGTTCCTTAGCCAAGTAATCTGCAAGAGTATTTAGAAGCTTGTAGTACACTTCAAACCAGGGAAGGTAACTGCAAAAGAATTATTTAAAAATGTATAGACACAAAATTCAAAACACGCAGACAATATAAACAATTTATTTTAATTCAAACATATTAATCCTGGAAGTCAAAAAAGAACTATATCCATTTTCTTTACTTTTTCAGTGAAGTTTTACATATTATTTAAGTTTTCATAAAACAAATCAGAATCTACAGTTCTATTTAAAAAGCTGTCCATTACATACTTCTATTTTATATCAGCAATATCTAAAACTATTTTCATAATATTCAATAAAAATATGCATAAAATAAAAATTAACCATTGTAAAAAAATTATATAAAAACTAATTTTAAAAAGCTTTTAAAACAAAAGATTTCAAAATTCCTTTTAAAATGTTACTGGAGTATATAATACAACAGAACTATATTTTTAATAAATTCTTCAGAAAAGGTATTTAAGAATGATGGCAAATTTCAAAATAACTCAATAAAAATATCAGAAAGACTATCTAAAAATTTTAAAAATTGTAAATGACTTACATATCAATACCAAATATAATCCAAAATTTATTTTAAATCATTGTGCTAGATAAAAGTGTAATCTTTATGATAGCTAAATACTAAATCTAAAAATCAAATAAAACAAAATCTATATTCCTTCTTAAAAATTAAAATATTAGTATATTTTAAAATATCTGAAGATTTTAATGGTAAACTGTATATTTTTCATGTAGAAAAGAGGAAATCACAAATACACTGTTGTTAATTATCAATTAACAAATACTCATTACTTTTCTTCAAAGCATTAGTACAACATGCTACTTTTAAAGAGAAAATATTGTTGTTGCTTTTACTACATAATGGTACACAGATTAAGAGTACATGCACAAAACATAAAATTTTAAAATCAATAAGTAGAACATAAAAAATAGCATTCGAACAAGATTTTTTTCATATAATGTCTGGTTTGTTAGTGACTATGACTGATGCCTTTCGAATCAGAAACTGAAAGCAGTAATAAAAGAAGTTAGGTAAACTACACTATCTTTACTCAGTAGAATATTATAGAGTTATTTAAAATGATAATTACAAATACTAAGTAATAATATGAAAATTCCCATGATATTTTAAAATATCTACCCAACTTCTGGTTAAATCGAACATATTGGCTGTGTGCATATATCTCTGTGTCCTCTGGAAATAACATAAAAATGACAATACATGAATAAAAAGAGTATAAATTAATGAACACAAACAAAATGAGGGAAAAAATAGCAATGCAGGTGGATGACTTCGTAAATATGGTAAGCAGAGAGGTAACCGCAAAAGAGAGGAAAGCAAAACCCAAATGTCATTAGAAAGGAAAAGGACCAGCAGATGTGCTCCACACAGAGTTTTGAAGCACTGATTCAACAATATCTCAGAGAAAAAAAAACCCTGAAGTCCTATTTTCTTGGAATGAAACCCAACACTATACATGCAATGTTTCCAATTCAGTTTAATACCTTCCTTTTGAATATAAATTAACAGCCAACCACCAGATATTTGAGGAAATACAAATATAAAATCATGTTTATATGGAACAACATAAAAGAACTATAAGTAAATATAGACACTACAAACAGCTGAAGAGAACTCCAAAACTTAAGTTTGGACAGGAAAAAAGAGCTTTAAGAAATTCTAAAGGCTAAAAAAAATTAAAGTTAATGGAAAGTTTAGATGATAACTCCAGAAAAATCCCCCAGAAACTAGAATATAAATAAATAATAAGAGAAAAAATATTAAACTATTAGGTCATCGATGTCAACTATCATAAAGCTATAGTCATTCCATAAAGAAAAAATAGAGGAAATAAATGAATAAAAGTTTCATTTTAAAGAATTACTGGAAATTTTCCCAGAACTTCAGACATGAGTCTCTAGACTGAAAGTCTGAGTGAATGAACAGCATAAAAAATGTGCCAAACCAGAGTATCACTGTAAAATTCCAAAACAAGGGATAGAAGGGTGCCTAAGGGTTTCTAAAGAGACAAAAATCAAGTAACAAAGGGATCAAGTTTAAAAATGTCATCGAACCTCTCAACAGCAATGCTGGAAGTTAGAAGATAATGCCTTCAAAATACAGAGGTTAAATTCTTTGCACTCAAGACTTCTGTGTCCAGACAAACAATCAATAAAGTGTGAGGACAGATTAATAGCATTTTCAGTCAGGCAAGGACTCAAAACTTCACCTCCTAAGACATCCTAAAGGATGGCTAAAACAAAATAAAGGAGATGAAAAAAAAGGAATACATGGATGTAGGAGGCAAGAAATCTAAGATCATGGAAGAAGAGTGAAGTCCTAGGATAAGAGTTGTGCAAAGGCTTCTAGAGCAACCAGTCCAGACTGAAACAGTAATGAAGGCTCTAGGAGGGAGAGGCCAGAACAGGGTGCTTACAATAAACACACTGGCAACTTTGTATGGAAGCCTGGAAAAATCTGGATACGTATGAGACATATCTGTGATAAGTTTTGGGGAATCTAAAAGTTAGAAATTACTATTGGTAATCTCAATTTTCCTATTAAAATTATTCAGCTCTTGAAGCCCTAGTTCTTAGATGGCTATTCTACTACGTATATCCTCTATTTACAAAAAACCCAAAAACCTCACAAATTACTAATACTGTTATATTACTAACTAAATATAATACAAATCAGCACATCATAGTTTCTGCATTCACTATAACTCAAAGAAATAATATTCATGGCAAATCTAATAAGACACATAATTTTTAGTTTAGAGCATAAATTATTTCATTTGTAGTCATTTCAAACTCAAATTTCAATTTTTAATAGCCTGAAGAAATTGCTATTTCCAGACAATTTCAATGTGTCATGTAGTTCAGACCTAAAAATTCAGATGAGATCTAATCTATTCAAAGAAAGGTGTTGGTCTGTTTCTATTCTAACTCTCAAGGAGCTTTAGATAAAGCAAAATGTATCAGTTGTTGGTGGCTGCATGCCTACCTGTTGATGGTTACCTTGTCATTTTCACCTTATTTAAATAAAGCGAAACCTTTGGTAACAATTTTTCTTTGGTAACAATTTTTCTTTTCTGGTCTACTATAAAAACAAAATACATACGTGTGTGTGTGTGTGTGTGTGTGTGTGTGTGTATAATAATTATGTTATTAGAAAATAAGATAATGTTTTTTCTTTCCAGACCAAAATCCTCAACATTTATTTCAATGTTCTGGCTTTCTGAAGTTTATATTACTGTTTTTCACTGGTTATCTTCCCTTTTCAATTTCCTTTCAAATTGCAAAGGCGTATTAGAACCAAATTTTTCATTAAGAAGCTAATTTATACAAATAAACATCATTTATCTGTAAGATTATTTCCTTGTCTTTGAATAAATAATTGATTAATATTTCCATATTGAGGTTACTTTAAAAAAGTTAAATAGTGCTAGATATTTTGGTATCTACATAATTATTACTGTTTTTTACATGTCCAAGAAGCTTTATTGAATTTCATCCTGCTACCAGGCTATCCCTTAATCTATAAATTAAACTAACACTATTTAGAAATAAGGTTTACCCTTATGTGATACTTCTCATAGTCATCTCTAAGGCCCCAAAATGCTTTATTATTTCTTTGGAGAGTATAACTCACTAGTTAGTTATATGTACATCTGGGGGCTGAGAACAGAATCTAAGAATCATAAAATTTATGTGTTAAAAAATTGGAAGTGCAGGAAGTAAAGTTACTTAAGGAGTAACTATTTGAATGACAGTATGCTACATACTTACATGTATTATCTTGTTTAATTCTTACACTAATGCTTTGATACATACTTGACTAAACTAAGATAAAGCAACTTATCCAGGGTCACAAAGCTATGGAATGGCAATCTTGGGATCAGAACCCTAATCAACCTGACTGAATAATATATGCTCAGGGGTCTACCACAGACAGCCTATCACCCTATGTTGGCATGTATTTCTATATAGTAAGCCTCTGAATAAACATGTTCAATGACCAGGCATTTCAGGCAGCTAAATAAACAGAGACAAAAATCATTCTGTTGTAATCTTAAATTAGCCTACCTATAAGTTCTATGCACTGAAGCAAATTCTATCTTCCAAAATTCATGTTTATTTAACATTCAGAGCATTACCTTTATGACTTTTAAATTACAGTTTGTTCATGTGGGCAAATTTTCCAACAAATAGAGATCTATTTAATGTGATTCTTTTAATTCACATTTTGTTAAATCCTTCCAATTTTAAATTTGGTATTGCTTCTGTGTTCATCACTGTGGATAAAAATTTTGAAAAGGATATGGCCATGAAACGTGTTCAAGATGCCTCCCAAAATAACACTATTTGTCAACACTCTATGAGATTTTAACCTAATCAAAAGACAATTGTATCATCTAACCAACACTTTTCTCTATACCCAATTTGTCTGTGAAATATTAGAAGGGACTCAAATTTCAACTACAGCACTCCCTTATAGATCAGTAGGTACTATCATCGTAATAAACCAAGCCTAGTTATAAACAATGCTCTCTTTGTAAACATGTACTGGCTCTCAGTGATAACTTTCTCCTTTTAAAGAGTACATATCATTCATTTTTTTTAATAAAAACATCATATATAAAAGTGGAACTACTCTATAACACAGCCACGCTCCTAGAAATATCAAGAAAGCAAGGAGATTTTCTGATGTAAACAAACAACATCTACAACAGAGAATGCAAACTGGCTATTTGCAGGCTGCATCTAGCCCAAGGGCATATTTTGTTTGGTCAATACTATGTTGTTTAATTAAATAAGTTGCCAACTTCCAAATCTGAGATAATTCACTGTAAAAATCTGGACTTCTTGTTCCTCTCAACAAAATCAAAAGAACTGGCAGCATTGGCCACACATTTTTCACTGTGCAACAAATGCCCAGAGCTGAGTTACGGCTTCTGTCTTTGAATATGATATGTACTATTCAGATCACCATACTTAGCCCAACTCTCTATTGTTAGGCACTTAACAGGTTTCTCTCATTTGAGTCCCCTACCTGGTCCACATAGGTAACTGAATTCACAACTCTGCTAAGAATCAACTTCTCAACAGGAAATCCTACTTACTACCCACTTTCTTATCTGACAAGAAAATGATCCAGAGTACACAAAGTAGTCCAGTAATTCCAATTTGAACTAAACTCTATGTACACTTTAAGTCTAAATATATTGCAAAAAACTTCCTTTTTTAAAAGAAAATTATGTCCAAAACTTTTGAAACACACACACACACACATAAAAAATACTGTAAATTATACAAGCTTATATGGCTAGGGTAGGAAATGTTATTTTCATGTCTTTATTCTGAGGTTTCTTAGGTAATTTTCAAACAATATATGTTCAAAGCAACTAATTTTAAACTGATTATCAATAAGGTGAAATGTTAAAATGGTTTTCACTAAACTTTATAGTCCCAAAGACAGTCAAAATCTATTTTCTTACAACAGACCACAAAAATCCTAGGAAGTTAAAAAAAAAAAATTACTCAGCATATTGTAATAAATGAATAAGACGTTTTACTTGAATTTTTAAAACTGAACATGTAACTTCTTTAAACAAAGAATAACTGTGACTCTCATAGTCTTGTCAACATATATAAATGTAAAACATTATAAGCAATTATTTTAAAATAAAGTACAGGAGAGGAGTTAAAATTTAATCGTCAGATCATTTCCTTAATTTTCTGTAAAGACATAAGGCAAAAGAGAGAGAGATACATAAAGTCATGAGTCCATTTTGTGGTAGAAAGAAGACTTCCCCCACACTTCTGCTTCCACCATAGAGCTGATAAAACGTTTACATTCAAAAGTCAAAGGTTAAATAATGGAAAGGAAATGTTTTTTGTCAAACAGTCAGGTAAGCACTAAAGTCTAAGTGATCAGCAGGAACCTAACTTATAGTAATCAAATAAAACTAAGGAAACTGCCTTTCCGTAGGAAAACGTCTAATGTCTAGAGGCTGTTTTTCTGTCTGGAAAATTGACACAAAATGTGTAAAATTGAAACATTCTGCTTCTAAGGGATTTGCCCAGAGGAAGAGTGTGAAAGCTTCAAGTTTGGCATGAGTTAAAGGGGGGAAGGGTAACTACAAAGGCCCTAACATAAATCTGTCTTCCTTATTGGAGTATTTAATTTTGAACCCTTGGCGACAATTTTATAGTTGTAAAATTATGTTAATTAAATTAGGTAAAAAAGTTATTTCTTGCATTTTCGCTAGCATATGAAACTATTCTAAATATGAACAATTGACAGATTTAAATTAGTAATATCTCAGGATATTTATGAAATCTTGTTAAAACTAGTATAGACATGTCATAGAAAGAACTAAAGAATAGAACAGTGTTCAAAATTAAATATCAACTTTTATATTAAATAGGCCTAAATTCTAATATTTTTTCTAAAAGGTGAGCAAAATAAATAGAAATCAAAGAAATATACTAACTTTCAAATCTTGTAATGGCATAAATCCAGGAGAAAACGGACACATGGTTTATATAGCATGATGTGCCATTTTCTCAATTGGAACTCTGAGGTAAATCTAGATTACAGTAATTTCAAGTCCTATAATAGCATCATCCTGGAGTAGATAAAAGGGGCTTTAAAGCATTATATACAACTTTTCTAGCTTAGAACTCTAAGGACTAGAACGGTTTTGGGTTTGTTTTTCATTTTAATAATGTATATACGTCACTAAGCAGACCACTTGGCTATGGTAAACCAACACTAAATGATGTTGCTGTTAATTAGTTTCCACTTGGTATCATTAGGATCAACATCTTCAACCTAAAAGAGTCTCTGCTAGTCAGGAAATCCAAACAAAATTATTTTATGCTATTTCTAACAAAAATATTCTATCAATTAAAACTGTTTTATTTTACTTTGCATTAAAATATCTTAAAGCTTCTTAAATGTTTGGCATTTTAATTATGTCTACGCTTTTATAAGGACCTAAAATATTTCAAACTGCTCAACATCAACAAAAACTCAAAAGACATTCATAAATATTTTTCTTTTACAATTTTTAGATAAAAAGACAAATTCAAACAGTAGAAAATAACTCACAAATGAGAAGATTTTTATGAAGTATATTTTATCACAATAGAAAAAAAAAATTAGTGTTTAGGATATTGGAAGGACAATAGGAAAAACATCAATTAATTTCTATCCAAGAATCTTAATTCCTTTGCTACTGAAAATGAACTCTGGATAATAAAGCCATTATTATCTCACAATAGAATATCTACAAATGGAGTATGCTTCAATATAAAGGCACCAACTTTGCACAAAAGACAGCTTCAAGGAGAAGGTATTAAAATTTTTTAATAGCCGGGCGCGGTGGCTCACGCCTATAATCCCAGCACTTTGGGAGGCCGAGGCGGGTAGATCACAAGGTCAAGAGATCAAGACCATCCTGGTCAACATGGTGAAACCCCGTCTCTACTAAAAATACAAAAATTAGCTGGGCATGGTGGCGCGCGCCTGTAGTCCCAGCTACTCGGGAGGCTGAGGCAGGAGAATTGCTTGAACCCAGGAGGCGGAGGTTGCAGTGAGCCGAGATCGTACCATTGCACTCCAGCCTGGGTAACAAGAGTGAAACTCCGTCTCAAAAAAAAAAAAATTTTTTTTAATATCCAAAAGTCATGACAAATTTCAGGTAAAGATACAAGAAAGTGATTAAACATAACCTGTAATTAGAAGGGATATATTTTTGTGTGAAATCTCAACTTATAAGCAAAGAAAAAACAGAAATGAACAATTGTGAGACTGTATGTGTAAAAATTCTAGGTACTTATGGAGGATAAAATGAAAGCCACTGATTAACTGCTTTAGCTGCATTTGTTTATTTTACAAACTGTGAATAAAGAGCATAGTTAATCATTTACTTTGACATTCTACAGAAAAATCTGTAAATGTATCTTAGCAAATCTTTTAAAAATAAAACTAGAACTGAATACCAAAACATAAGGGATGATTATGTGTTCACAAATATAAGTGACTTTTATTTTATCTTTTAAACTTCTCTGGATCCTCCAATTTTTCTATAGCAAAATAAGTTATTTTTGTTATCAGAAGATATGGGTAAAAGCATATGCCTATGTCTTGCTTATGCAAGTATTTTGTCATACTTCTCAACAAATTTTGGCCCTATTAAGCACATGAATTCTAAATGCCAGGTCACTCCTACAAAACTGACTGCAAACAATAAGGCCTTGGCCAGCTACCCATAAATAACTCAGAAAATTAGCATAGTTGATCTTCTCTCATATACTTCTGGAAGCAGCACAGTCTGTTATAAAGGAAGCTGGCTTGTAAATTAAGAGACCTGACTACCCTAAATCACTGTATGAATAGTTTATTAGATAATCTTACCTTCCTTTTCCTACTAAAATTATTAGTTACTGTAAGTCGTGGTTTCATAGTGAAATAAAACAAACTAGGCCAGGCACAGTAGCTCATGCCTGTAATCCCAGCACTTTGAGAGGCTGAGACGGGTGGATCATGAGGTCAGGAGTTCAAGATCATCCTGGCCAACATGATGGTGAAACCCTGTCTCTACTAAAAATACAAAAATCAGCTGGGTGCAGTGGTGCGCACCTGTAGTCCCAGCTACTCAGGAGGCTGAGGTAGGAGAATCTCTGGAACCCGGGAGGTGGAGGCTGCAGTGATCCGAGATTGCACTATTGCACTCCAGCTTAGGCGACAGGCAAGACTCTGCCTCAAAAAAAAAAAAAACCAGACTTTTTCAACCACATCCTAAGGGTACAGTAAAATTAAATAACTACTGTTAGAGGAGGAGAAAAAAATAAATTTTAAATGTAATAGAATTTCTCCAACCATCTTAGAAATCATTGCTCTCTGGCACATTTTGTGTTGAAATTACAAAGAAACATCAATAGTTCGCTGGAAGGTTGTAAAGCCACCCCATCAGCAATATTTTTTTTCTTTAAATTCCAATTTTCAAGGACACAGAATAAAACTGTCCCATTCCCATTCTTAATTTTGCTACATCACCATGATCACCTGACTGGTATAGGGTACCTATACTAAATCATACTAATAAGATAATTTCCCATCCTGCAAACACACACATATTTTACCTGGCAAAAAGTGATCTAGCTGGTTGGGTGCGGTGGTCTCCCCTGTAATCCCAGTACTTTGGGAGGCTGAGATGGGTGGATAACCTGAGGTGGGGAGTTCGAGACCAGCCTGACCAACATGGAGAAACCCCATCTCTACTAAAAATACGAAATTAGTCGGGCGTGGTGGGGCATGCCTGTAATTCCAGCTCAGCTGAGGCAGGAGAATCGCTTGAACCCAGGAGGTGGAGGTTGTGATGAGCCAAGATCATACCATTGCACTGCAGCCTCAGCAACAAAAAGTAAAACTCCTTCTCAAAAAAAAAAAAAAATTCTACTAATTTTTAATATAGTACCTATAGTTCCATATTTATAGTTTATTATCTATATAATAACATCTCAAAGTTTTAGAGCAGGAAAAAATTGAAATGATTTTTGCTTATGTAAGAAGTAGATAAATGCTGAAGCATAAAAAGTAAAAAAAATAGCGGGTATATCCTTTTACACTTTTTTATAAGTACATACAGTCATATATTAATGTCTAAATATTTATGTGTTAGCTATTTCTTAAAAATACATATACATTTACACACGTATAACATTCTCTATAAACATAAGAACATACTATAAACATTACTTTAAAATTTTTCATCATGTTACAATAGATTATAAACATTTCTCTAAGTCAAGGTACATATGTGTGTAAATTTTTCTAATAGCAAAAAAATTGTTGTATTAATCATCCATTTACTTATTCAATAATTATCTATTAAATCTATTAAGAATTATGTGCTAGGCACTATTGTAGAAACTGGGAATATGTAAGTAAACAAAAGACAAAAATCCCTGCCCTCATGGAGATAACATTCTGGTGGAAGAGAAAGAAAGGGGTTGTGGGACAGAGAGGAGGTTAGAAAATGTACCATAATATACCTAATCAATTCCTACTGAGAAGCATTCATGTTGTCATTACTTTTATTTTATTATTATTTTTTTTGAGATGGAGTTTCGCTCTGTTGCCAGGCTGGTGTGCAGTGGTGCAACCTTGGCTCACTGTAACCTCTGCCTCCTGGGTTCAAGTGATTCTCCTACCTCAGCCTCCTGAGTAGCTGGGATTAAAGGCATGAGCCACCATGCTCAGCTAATTTTTGTATTTTTAGTAGAGACAGGATTTCACCATGTTGGCCAGGATGGTCTCCATCTCTTGACGTCATGACCCACCCACCTCGGCCTCCCAAAGTGCTGGGATTGCAGGAGTGAGCCACCGCGCCCGGCCTAAATTTATTTTTTATTATTTCTTTAAATTGACAGATAAAATTTTATGTATTTATTGCGTATACTTGAAAATATTATGTTTTCAATTATATATACATTGTGGAATGACTAAATCTAGCTAATTAGCATTTTTTCATCCTATACACCATGCTGTAATAAATACTTTTGTTCACACTTTTCCGCTCACTGTTAGAAATAATCCTGGGATTTAAATTCCTAGAACTGAAATTACTGAGTGAATAAATATGAGATTTTATTATTCTAATAGATATTATTAAATTTTCCTTCAAAAGCTTATACCATTTTATAATACTTCAAACAGCACATGAAGTGTGTTTTCTCTCATGCTTATTTAAAATTTTTTTCAATTCTGCCAATCTTAATGGGCTCATTTCTTTACCCTCAGTAAGGCTGAGCATCATTCATAGCTACATATGTTATTTTTATTTCCTCTGTAAGTAAGTTATCAGATACTTTACTTATTTTTCTATCAGGTTATTTTTCTTATTAACTTGTAGGGCTTATTATGTGTTTTGGCTATTAGCCCTTTCTTATAGTGGTTGTAAATATATTTCCACTAGTTTATTATTTGCATTCTAAATTTTCTTATTATACTTGTCACCATACAAGCATTTTCATCATTATGTGCTCAAATAAACAAATATTTTAGGGATTCCATGTAGGCTCTCGCTGCCACAGTAATTTTTTTCTTCTAGTTGACATTTAGAGTTTTATCCATCCTTTCAACAATTAGAAAGTTAAAAGTGGTGAAGGACCATTAAACCAGGTGGATAAACTGGGACCAAAAACACCATAATTCCAGTTACTATTGCACTTCTAGAAATCTGTCAAAATTCCTTTCTAGGAGACACACTGATTATAGCTTACAAATAGACATTTACCTAACTATAATTTTCCAATTTTTAGAATAAGATGCTGAATTCCATGGTAACTGATTCCTCCATTAACTATCAAAATTAAATAGCTATCTAATTTACTGGTTATTCTCTTAATCAGCTCTTCTCAAAGAATCCCTTTACATACTATCTTTCAGGGAAAATATTGAGATATGCCATTAAAATCTTAAAATGGCAATATTTTTCTAATTTACTAGGAAAATAAGACATTTTCTAAATTTAAGATTTAATATTTTCCTCTATGATTTTTCTAAATTTAAGATTTTCCTCTATGATTTTTTCATAAAGCTTTGACACCTCCTATTTCTTATCTACCAAAATCACTGTCAAATGACAAAATAAATATAAAAGAAAAAATTATTTTAAATAAAAGATAAAATATTCAATAATGTTTATTGTAAAATGGTCTCCTTATTGGTATACATGATTTTTTACTTTTGGTTTTCATTATGTTTATATAATATAATCATATTTTCTGCAGGTAAAAACTATTCCTACTTCAAAGAGGATACCAAAACATTCAGGTATTCTTCTACAGATACAAGTTTAGAATCACAGATAAAAATAATTTGATTATTGTATTTGCTTTAAATTTTGTTTCCTATAAATTAATAATAATTGAATTGCCAATATGAACATTATATTAATCTTTCAGTCATTTCAGTTATATTTCATATTTTGTATAAATATTTTCAAGTAATGATGGCTTCCCTTAATTTAAACAGAAATTCCTAGAATTTTAAATTCTTAATTTAAACAGAAATTTATAGAAACTATTCTAAACATTCAATAATTATTTGTGAATGATTAATAAGTTCAATGTATTCAAAGTATTTTAAGAGTTCAAAACAAAAGGCTCAGACTTTTAAGTTATAAATATCAGGAGGTCAGTTTGGAGGCAGTGAGGTAAGCTACAAAATCAGACTCAAATCTTACCTGAAAATGATGTTTATAATGTACTCTCAAATGGGTGCACAAAATCAATAATGGTGTCTGTGTGTGTGTGTGTGTGTGTGTGTGTGTGTGTGTGGTGTGTGTGGGGGGGTGTGTATTTGGGGGTGTGTGGGTGTGTGTAGAGGGGTTGTGTGGGGGGTGTGGGTGTGTATGTGTGTGTGTATTGAGAGAGAAAGGGAGAGTGGGGGAGAAGGGGAGAAACAGAAGTGCATGCTAACAACTGATGAATCTAGGTAATGTTTATATAAAAGAACACTGTACCATTAAAACTTTTCTGTAAATCTGAATTTTTTTAATCAAAAGTTTCAAAACTTCATTGAGAAAAATAAGAAAGCATATACAGCTTTGGTCTTTCCATTCAGGCAAATCCATCTTGGGCTCAGTGCATAAAGTTATGCTCCCCTTTAAACTGTAGCTTTTGAACTTTCAGATGAAATAACGGTAAAAGGAACTCTCCCCACCACTGCCCGCTGTCACCTTCACTCCCACTGCCCAGCCAACCTGCTCCAAGTTCGAAAAATTAACCTACAGTTTCAAGCATGACATTCTTTTGGATAAAGTGCTAAGTTTTAAGTACAATTGCTACACAGATGAAAAAGTTGTGCTAAAGAGAGAATGGGGGCACAGTTACAATTCTATTACTTATAAAGTAGTTAAGCACTTAATTTTTAATAAAGACTGAAAAAACTCTCCAGCTCTAAGGAATGTTCTAAGTAAATTAACAACTTATCAATGAGTGATATAAATGCAGCTAAATATTAATAGCAAATGAACAGGAAGACTGACTTTATACCAAAGTTTTCTTTGTAATATGATAATTCATAAATTGTTTTTTCTTTTCCTATAAGCATTTTTAAGAAATCTAGCTTGACCAATATCCATATTATAATAATAGCATAGATTCCTATTTTTATAGACTACATTTGGATTTCTGATTCATCAGGATATATTACAAGGATGCTAACCTTTAGAACCCTTTCTTCCTAACAGCCAGCAACACAGATCCCAAATCCACAAGCAAGAGACATACTCTCAACTACCTACCGAATCAAGGCAGACAATGTAGGCAATTAAGCGGGACAGGTAGGACCTGTGGAAACTAGCAAGCTCATGACACAACTAAAAATCTGCTATTTACTTCCAGCTTATTGTTGCCATGGCAGAGAGCAGGATCAGAATCAGCAGATATCCTCACTTTTCAAAAGGAATCTGAAATATGGACTATATACAAAACTTCCTAAAAATTCATAAGGTTAACGTCCTTTAAAAAGTTTAAAACACCCAGTAGCCAAACGAAAACCTCTAAACACTTCTACCAGCATCATCAATTTGCAACCTCTGTCTTAAAGCGGCAGTTCACTTAAAAATGACAGAAAAAGGCATACATTAATTTAGCTGATTTATTTTTTTTTGCATTCCACTTAATAGGTGAAACTAATATCTTATTTGAATCCATCTCTTTATATTTAGTTTCCAAAAATAATTCTATAAAAACTAATCTTAAAAACATCGATTCTTTAAAGAAAAGTTCCACTATGTTAATGGTAAATCTTCAAACTTAACTGATTCTGTATAAAAAAAAGTCAGGAAAATTATTTTCAACTTACCTGGATTTAAAGAAAAGGTTTTTTTTCATCCCAAGCATAACAAAGCACAAAAGAGAGATACAGTTACCTATTTTGCCTCCATTTTTTTTACTACAAATACTCACCTAAGAATGCATAAACAAACTGTGCCTCCTGATGTGAGTCTGCAGAATCCAAATCTCTGCTTACTTTCAATGTCTGTCAGTACAAAGGTAAAGTGCTGTCCAACTTGATTCTGAGACACCCTAAAATATAGTAACGTTATGAAACAATATGTCTTGTGTGACAATTTTCTTCAAGAAAAACAATAGCAAGAGTATATTCATAAGTGACATTGGTTTCATCTTTCTAATCAGCTGGTTCTTGAAGCTAGAACACTGTTCTAAAACTAAAACAAGTGTGAAATATGTAAGGTAAACACCAAAATAAGTTGCAATATCTCATAGACCGAAGAGTTCAGCGCATATTAATCTCACTAGGAAATCATAAGGCAGTCTGCCATAAATTTTCATGACTAAAAGTGCTCACATTTCATAAATTATCAAAATATTATTACTGAAACTGTAGAAGTAAGAAGCTAGACATGATGACTAAGTCTTTTTCTTCAACTCTAGCCTTTTTCCTAATTATCCTAAAATTGCTTAGATAGCAAATCATGTTGCTTTAGAATCTAATGGCAACCACCACCAACTATGTTTAATTGCTTCTCCCGTTGACATTCTCACCCAATAAAGTACCCTACAAAAATACTCTTGGTATTTTTTTCTAGAATTCTCTTGTAGAGGTATCAATATAATACAGAGGAACAAATTTCCAAGTACAAAATAAGAATATAATTTCTACCAAAGGAAAAAAAAACTTACTGGCTAAGCTATAAAGAATTTTAGTCAACTTAAGTGTCATACTACCATAATATGTGTCACACTTTGGTATAAGGGGCAATATAAAACATTAGATTGAATCTTTATTTCTATTTAAAATATATGAATATATTTCCTGGTACTGGCTGCAATCTTGCCATTAGATAACCATAACTGAACTTTTGCTTCCTTGTCCCAAAATAAAATATCCATGAAGCCTAAACTTTGGTTTTGAAACAGTCATAGGAATTGTGCAGAAGGAAATAAATTACTGCCAGTATCCAGTATCAATGCTACAAACAGTTTTGTAAGGAAATGTTGCATTGCAAATGCTGAACATTTAACAAATACACTTTTAAGTAGACAGGTTTTCTTACACTTTAATAAACCTAGAAAACAAAACAAAATCCTCTAGTGACAAATGTGACCTCTAGTGCCCAAGGTTCATAATATCCTTTTTGTAGCTGGATCCTAAATCTTCCTTTATATTAGCCTTACTATTAACGTGAAATTTGTAACTTTTATGGTGGGGCGAGGGCTTTAAAGATAAAGCCTACTGAATACTTATTAGTACTGATTAGTCCATCATTCAGAAGGCTTTATCTTTAATACAGTAAAATCAGAAAGTCTCACTAATATTTACTTTAGCAAGGTATTTTCCTAAAATATTCTTTCTAAAAGCCTTCATATCACCCTCTTAAAAAAACCGATAATAGAGTCTAAAAAATCACATGAAAAATAATAAATGATCTGCTATTATGCTCAAAGGGCTATATATTCCATGAAATTTCAACTGTATGCAATGTCATCATTAAATATTTGTTCAGTGAAATATAAAAATAAGATTTTCAAAACTAGAAGAGTTTCCCCATAGCCTTCCATAATTCTATGAATTCTATGAAGCTATTCTTGAGAAACAAGTAGCCATGAGTTTTACATGACACAGATGGTCTTTTCAATTAGGATGAAGTAAGATAGAAACCAGGAAACATACATTAAGACATAATTCCAAGGCTCTGATCAAGGTCATATTAATTTTTTTTTCTACTAGTGCTCACAATTTCTACCTGAAGAACAGAGAACAAAGGCAAAAAATAGAACCTATTGGCAATAGTGTTTTCAGACTTGTCTTAACTGGTCATAGTAGAGAAAATAAAAGATGTGATTTTAAAAGGCTTCCTCTTCCACATATTAATTAATTTTCAATTTCTTTTCAATCTCTAGGTTTTTTGTGAGAAGCAGTAAGGAGAAGGTACATTTTATTTTATAAAAAAAGCACATTTAATCATTTTAAAGTATGTACTAAAATTAGCTAAATTTATTTTAAATGATACTTATACTGTACCTTTCAACGTCAAAGGGAAAACAGAACTTCGGCACACTCTGTAGTATTTCCTACAAATGGAAATTTTTAAAAAAAATAAGTTTTAGAATATTTTTTAAGATGAAGTTAAAACTTTTTTGAGTTATTTTCTAGGGAAAAAAAAGTTACTTTCTTTGTCCTTAAGAAAAATAGCACAGGTTCCTAGACTAAAATAATTGATTATTAAAAAGGAATTAAGTTTGTGCTTTGGCAGATTGCACTGACAATGCCACCGAAACCCCAGGGGGGAAAGGCCTGGCCTGAAGGGTATTAACACCCTTCACATCCCCGCTGGGATTCCCTTCAACAAGGCCATATGGATTTTACAAGAAGCACCGCACCATATGGGTAGGCTACGTCTGCTGCTACTTGTACCACAGTCTAGCCATAGGGACTTCTGACAGATCCTGGCTCAAAAATATAAATGTTGTTTCAATTAAAATGCAGGCAGAGAAAAGGGAATGAAGTTGGCAGCAGAATGAATTACCGAGAAGTATAACAACTCTACATGTACCGTAGTCAAACAGTTTAAAAAAAAAAAGAGAAAGACTTTCTATAGCCAAAGAAGCATATTTACATGATTCAATTCCTGGTATTAAGTTTTATCTTAACACTCTTAGAGAAATATGTATCTAAAAACAAGCCTTCAAAAATACAGCTTCTACTCTGTGCACTTTAAGAATTGCCTAATATGAAAATCAATGCTTTAATAAAACACAGAAAATAATCTGAATGATTTTGAAACCTTTATTTTAGTCATTAAAAATAATTTAAATATCTTTTAGAAACCATACACATTAACAACTACAACATACAAATAATTATCAGTTAGAAATCTATTTTGATACATTTGAAAAATAACTTAAAATTAAGTCTGATTCAAAAGTTAAATTTTAAACTTGAAGACAATATTATACAACTTCAAAGTCAGGTAATTTTACAAGACAAAGAGTTTTATAAGGATATTTCCTATTGAAAAGAAAAAAGAGCAAACATCCTAATACAGCAGCCATCCTCACTGAACAATATTTTCCCTACCACATCTTTGCCACTAAAACAAAGGTCTACAGAAATTATCAATATCTGAATATTTAATCCCCATACATAAATATAGTATTGAGTGTTTTAAAGTAGAATTTCTTGCATTCTTTTAAAAAGGTAGACTACAATAAAGTGTCAACTAAAAATAAAACATTATAAAATTTCAATACCAATACCTAAGAAAGCTTCAAGTGCCTTAACGCACACAAGCAGAAAGAAAAGAATCTTGTTAAAAACAAAAAAACAAAACAAACAAACAACAAAAATCTTCTCCTAGGGTAGGATACCCTGGATTGCTTATAATCATGTACCTTTAAAAGTATGAGCACAGACTCCACAGTAAGAGAAAACCAACTGTTTCACCACTGACAATATTTTGTTAAATGCAGTTAAAAGTGTCACTAAACTTGCAATAAGTTAAATTCCGTAAACTGAGAAACAGTTCATTGCAAATGAGATCAGTTCATTTTCATTTGACCATTGCTTAATCCTTATATTGTGCTTCATAAAGTGAAACCATTCACCATTTTTACTATACATGTGAACACCATTCAGAACTCCTCCTATAAAATTGTCCACATAATTTCTGTAACAATAAAGAATATATATTCAAAATGCAATGTCTGCCTCTAAATACACAAATCAGTAATATATTTCACATTAATTTTAAGACTCAAATTATGAAGAATGCTTCCCAGTTAGTTGCCCAATCTTTCACGCCTTCCCCCTCCCTTCTTCCACAAGCAACACACATGCACACACTTCTGCAAAACAGCCTCAGCTCGCTTCCCAACTGGCAGAAGCATCCCTCAGGGGACAAGTCTTTAAACCTCCGCACTCTTTAAAATTCAACCAGCCAGCAGGTCTATAGACTAGTGTATAAACAGTATAGACAAAAAAAAATCCTCTCTCAGCTTATGTCAGTGACAAAGCAGCTCAGCAGTTGACTGTTTCTCCCCTGACAGTATAAACTGGGTTTACACAGATCAATAGCTGGAAGTCCTACCTAGCTCCCAGGGCTTGGTTTTCTTCCTTAATTACAGGTGCTATTGAAACTGAAGTGTAAAAAGAAAAGAGAGAGGCTTGAAGGGAGGCATAAAATGCATGCAAATAGCTTTTACGGATCCTCTTAGCAATAGTATTAATTGAAAATTCTACTTCTACATTTATTATAAAAGTGTTTATAAAGACTGGTATTTTCACTACGCAGTATTTTTAATATGACACATATACAAATGCACACACAAAATTCTAGGTTAGCATTCACAGATTATGTGAAAGGTTTAAGTCAATACTCTCCAGAAGTTATCAATTTCTCCTTTTTCTACAGACTTTTGCTTTTAAAGAATATTCCTTAGCGAAGAAAAATTATTTGGATTTCAGAATCCTCCTAATTCTCCAAAATATTTTATTTTTATGCCAAAAGATTATATTGGCTAACACATGCAAAATGATAAAAATAGGAATAACAAACAAAAAGAATGGATGGAATAGAATACACAAACTGGACAGCAAAATGAAAGAGGTAATTAATAATACATATTTCTGTGTATATCCTAAAACAGCACATCTACTACCATATTAATGACTGGAAACAAGGACTGATGAAAATTCATATGTTGGGGGTTTTTTGGTTCCATGCCAGTGTATCTCTAGTAATAAGCATTACAATGAAATTGATCTTGTAAGAGAAAAAGAGAGCCAATTGCTAGTGTTATAGTGGTATATTAATTATTTATCCCATCAGATTACCATTTAGCACCATAAATTGATCAACTGAAAAGGAAAACAAGCATTTAAGAAAGAATTTACTTTTCTAAAAAAATCACTAAAGTTTACATCTTGATCAAAGTTCTTAGAATTTCTTCTTAGAACAAAGGTCTTTGAATACCTGAGAAAAATGTAAGATAAAATGAGATGTGTTATTGTTGATATCAGTAATTGTTTTTCCTCCTTCTCAACCATTTTGTCCTACACTCTACACTGAAATTCTGGTGTTCTCTGAAATTCCATAGTTTCTTTTCTTCCCTACTCAACAAGATATATCTGCAGGCAATCCTATCTACACCCATAGTTTCAACTACAAGTAGGAAATCTCTTAGTTTTGTAGTTTAGTTATTTCTCCAGGATTATGACTCTAACTACTTTCTGGTATCACTTTCCAAATGTTCCCAGACACCTCTAATGAAGAATGTACAAAACTGAAGTTGTTCTTTTAGTTATGGTCCTTAACACCTAAACTGGCAGCACCACCTACCTAGTTACCCAAATCAGAAACATGGTAGTTACCTAGACCCCTCCTTTTCCCTGACCCCCACATATAATTAATCACTTACCAAGTCCTTTCATTCAATTTCATAACTATCTTGCTCCAGAGGTTCTCAATGGAGGGTGGAAAGGATTAGAAAGAAGATGAGAAGGTGTCAGAATCACTTGGGAGTATTTTTCAAAACACAAATTTGATTGCCTACATTGTAAACCCACAAAGATCCTGAATCTTAACTTCAGTTTGAATAGCACCTATAATTAATGAGTATCTACATCAGTTAAGGGTACTTAATGTATATAAGGAAAAGTTATACTCTCATAGCAAGAAGTGACATGGTTGACTTGTTCAGGATCTGTTTAATTCAACATCTACCTCATGGACTCAAGAGTCTTCTCTCTTGCCCTGCTGGGCTAAATTTGCCGGCTTTTTCCTCAGCTATCTCTACTCATGATCACAAAATGAGCTTCCAGAGTTCAGCACATCCCATGAAGATACAGCAGTGTTCAGTGAAAGAAGCCTCTCTTTCTGTTAGTCTTTTTATCAGTGAGGAAACCTTTCCCAGAAGTCTGATCCCTGACTTTCCCATTACATTTAATTAGCCATAGGGTCATAAGCCACTCCTAAACTAATCCCTGGCAAGGGAAATGGTTATCTGTGTTCAGTTTAGCCTTAGACTAGTTAAAGTCTGAATTCAACCCATTCATCTTCCAATAACCATGACCCATGTAATTACAGAGAAAAATAAGTGAAGTATCATATTTTATTTGATATGATACCTTATAATGATACCAAATAATTACATTTATAGTAAAGTTCTCAATAAAAATATTACACAATGTCATATGAGGATGATTTTTAAATCTCTATAATTTTATTCACGTGAATAACACTTTCAGAATCATTTTGTACAATTAAACGGGCTACTTGTCCATTTTAATCTAACTTTTCACAAAGGCCATGAATTTCTAAAAAGATGATTACTTAATTCTGAATATTATCTCCCAAATAAGTGAGAATTACCTAATACTACATATTTAATTTGTTTGTGCTTTACACAAGAGAGTAATAAACTTAACAAAAAATAAATAAATAAACTGAGCTATTTAAAGAAGGTTTCATTGCATGGCACAGAACTGAGATTCCCAAACAGCATTTAGATGTTCCAGGACATCACAGCAAACTCTCAAGGATACTGTGAGACATTTAAATTTTCAAGGGAAACAAATCTACATTAACAGGGTGATTAAGTCAAGGTGCATTTTATAGAGATAACTATATTAATTTATCAAATTACAGACATAGCCTCTCTATCTTTTATTTTTTAAGACGTGTTCTACTCCCACTTATGAGTGAGAACATGCAGTATTTGGTTTTCTGTTCCTGTGTTAGTTTGCTGAGGATGATGGTTTCCAGCTTCATCCATGTCCCCTGGAGAATATATTTTTAAACTTAGAGCGAAAAAGGAACTGTCAGGACAACTATGCCCGGTGTGGAATTTTTCTCTTGGATTTTACTTTTATATAGTGTTTTAGTTAGAAATAAATCTCTCTTTTATCCCTCCTCCTTAAATTAGGGAAAACACTCTAAGTCTGTGAATTCCAACACTAAAACTACCTAGGTTGTTGAATCTGATCAAGCTATTTGTCACTATCAAGAATTTAAAATAAATTTCTACTATTAGAATATTAAAATAACTGCCATGAAGCAAATACATTCTGCTATAAAAAGAACTGTGCTATAAAATATAAGTTTCAAAAATTTCAGTTCTATGTGCATAAGTCTTAGGTGATGAAACCTATGCAATCGCTTTAGTTTGATCTAATGTCAACAAAAAAGACTAGATTGAAAGCAGTGCAGAGTGACATTACCAAAAAAACAAAAAAAATTAGAGGATTATGCATCTGCAGATTCAACCAACTGTGGATTAAAAATACTTGGAAAAAATCCAAATAATACAAATAAAAACCTATAATATACTACAACAACTATCAGTATAGCATTTATATTATATTAGATATTATTTTAAAATCTAGGGATGATCTAAATTATATGGGAGGATGTACATAGTTATATGCCAAAAAAAGTCCCATTTTATATAAAGAACTTAAGCTTCAGTGTAATTTTAGTATCCATGGGAGGTCTTGAACCAACAAGATTATATATATACACACATACATATATACACACACATTCCATGTATTTATATACTTATATATCATATAAAAATATATATGTATCTATATATTCTGTGTATGTATATATTTATATATATTATATATATTTACAAGACAAGTGGTGTGTTTGGCAAATAAAAGAGAAAATACATTTATTCTCATTAGTTTAAGAAAAGAGAAGCATTTTTTAAAATCCAAGTGTATATATAAGAATATGGGTTTCCAGAGAGCTTTTTTTTTTTTTCCAAAAATTCCATTAAAATCTATCTTCAAAGTTATGCCCCAGCCAGGCATGATGGCTCACACCTGTAATCCCAGCATTTTGGGAGGCCAAGGCAGGTGGATTGCTTGAGCCAAGGAGTTCGAGACCAGCCTTGGCAACATGGTGAACTCTGTTTCTAAAAAAACACAAAAATTAGTCATGCATGGCAGCATGTGCCTGTAGTCCCAGCTACTCGGGGGGCTGAGGTGGGAGGATTGCTTGAGCCCTGGAGGTGATCGAACCACTTCACTCCAGCCTGGGTAACAGGGACCCTGTCTCTTAAAAAAAGTTTCATACCCAGGTTAACACTAGCTTTTAAGCAGATATTTGAATAGAAATTACCCAACTCTATCTAAGAAAAAGATATTTGGGAAGACTACCAATCTTTTTCCCTGATAACCATATAACCTCTCACCCCCTTCAGACTAATATATCTCTGCTTCATTCACTCCTATACTAACTAGCAGTATTTTCCAGATCAAAGGGAACAGATCATAAACTAGAACACTGCCCATAATATTCGCTTGCATTCCTAGATACTAATGTATTTTTAAATGAATACCAAGCAATCATTTAAATCAAGATATGCAGACTTAAGTAGGAAAATGCTTCAAGTTTTAGAAAGAAACCAGTTTTACAGCAGTTGACTGATGATTAGTTACCATGACTCCAAAGCACAGCTATGTGCTAACAAGAGTAAAGGAAATATAATTCCTGATTTTTAAAACTAGGGATACTTAAGATTAGATCATTAGAAAATAGATGTGTGCAACCCAATAAATATGTACATTTCAAAGTATGTGTTTTGTTAAAAATAAAATCTTAGATTTAAAAAAGCAAATAGATGCATATACACATGTACACAAGCGCACACACACAGTAGGCAGCATATCAAGGTAGCCAAGTGCATGATGTACTGAACTCATTCAAATTCTGGTTCTGCAAGCTACTGGCTATGTGCCCCAGTTTCCTGATCTAGGAAACGGGCAAAAATCAGTGTATATCTCATAAGATTACACAAGGATTTACTTGAGGAATTGGAAAATAAAATAAAAATCCATATAAAATGATAAGGATAATATCAAGCATATTAACCTCCCAACTGTTAGCTTTTATTAGTTAGCTATCTGTTCTAATAACTTTTTATATGAATTTAAATTCATCTATATTTAACAAGTATTTACCAAGTACAGTACATTGTGTCTAATGACTGTTGCCAACACTTTAACATACTGAGATATAACATGATGAAAAGCATTATACTGAATAACTTATCTGCTCTTCTGAAAATTCTTCATGTGTTTTATAAGTGGGTGTGGATGTGGATACAGATGTACAAATATATATTTGAACATATGCAACTACTTCGATTTAACCAAACACAATAGAAGCAAACACTGTTAAAAACTGCAAAGTTATTCACTGCACATATCTGATGATTCCATTACATATAATAAGCTTACTTTGGACTACTATATTGGTTGCTTTCTTTTAAATTAAAAATATCTTCAGAGTCATAACAACAGATATTTCCAATTTAAGGGGGACATACTGATCAAATTATTTTATTCATGCACTTATTCATCAATCCAATAATAAAGATTAATCATCAACTCTATGGAAGGCACTGGTCAATTTGAGGAATGGAAGTATTTCTTGGTCTCATATACAACCTCAAATTAGACTTTGTCTTCAACTGTCTTGACAAAGGTTATCACTAAAGGTAACCTTAGAAAACATCCTTTTTCTATCATTGCGTTGTATTAGAGAATTATGTTTTCTATTTTACTTTTGAAGCAATCTTTCTTTGTCAATCTCTATTTTAAAGTTCTCCTCAGTCTTGAAGACACCAGACCATTGGTCCGTATTATTTATCTTAGTCTTCACACCTAGTCCATGCTCATATCATCTTTCTGGAATCATATTCATGCAAATATTCTCCATTAACTGCCCAGGCCATATATTAGAAAACTGATTTTTGTGCAACAGATGAAACACAGTGATACAATATGTTTCAGAGCAATAAACTATAATTAACCTTGTTTATTCTGGTCTTGCCTGGAACCTAGTTCAGAATTATCCCTAAACTGCTTACTTTCCCTAAACAGAATATCCTATGATAAACCAGATAGGAATCTTGTGGTTTATCTAGTTGCTTCAAGAAACAGTAATATCTTTAGTTTTAGAGAATAAATCAGGGACCCTACACTTTAAAGTGCCTGAAAATATATCTTTAGATAGTTCTTCTATTCTGGCATCAGTGGTATATTATTAACTATTTCTTTAAGCCTTGAATGTCCTAGAAGTCTATAAGACTACCTAGTAGAAATGAAATTCATGGTGTATTTGAAAAGTTTGGAAAAATCATAACTGATTGTTCATTCAGTTATTTGGAAGCTTTGTTTGGAGGAACTAAATTATAATTACATAATTTTTAAAAATGAATTATTTAACAAAGCCTACTTAAAAAGTATAAACTCTAATCAGTACAATTCATATATTTACAAAATCAATGTGAAATTATACAAATAACTAATTTTTATGTATGTTCACTCTGCAAACATTTAATACTTTAGAATAGCAATCACAGCTAATCACATTATAGCGTAACAAGAGCATTGGTGGGAAAAATTGAAAAATAGTAGGGACTCTAGAAGACAGACATATAAACCAATTTGCGGCAGGTCTAGGAGAGTAGTGAAGAGTCCCAAATGAAGAAATCATATGTAAATAGAGAAATGAAGAGTGAATAAGAAGCTGGCCAGGCTATAGCATGGGGAAAGAGTGGTGGAGGGGATGTAGGGGTGGTCCTCCCATCATAGGAAAGCATATGTGCAAAGAAAGGTCTGGAGTTGAAAAGGAAGTACAAATGTTGAGATAGTAATAAGACAATCTGGCTTGAGAAATAAGCAGGGGACTGATTATGTAAGGCCTTTAGGCCAATTAAAAATTTTGGATTTAATACAAAGGGTAAGGAAACCATTCCTCCTGGCAACAATTTACATATATCTTCTCATTATAATTATCAGTAGCATTCTCTTTTACTTTCAAAAGAATCTGAGTTATAATTTACAGTAGTGGAAATCAGAGAGTGGTTGTCTGGGGTAGCAGGAGGAGTGGAATGAGGAATCAGAGTGGAGATTAAATAGTTTAACCAGGAAGCAGCAGGAGGGAACTTCCTGGAGTGATAGATTAATACTCTATATCTTGAAAAGAATATGGGTTACACAGTTGTATGCATATGTCAAAACTAATCTCATTGTATATTTAAAATCTGCATTTCACCATATATAAATTATAGCTCAAAAATAAATTAATAAACATGTCAGTTTGAACAATAAATCATATGGCTACCCTAAGAGAAATAAAGACACTTTGAAGGGTTTAAAGCAAGGAAGGGATATGATTGGACTTATTTTAGCAAGATCACTCTGGCTATAGTGTGCGAAGGCTGAAAAGGGGCAAGACTAAATGCTGGGGGATCAGATAGAAGGCTTTTACAGTAAGTGAAGTGTATGGTGCTGGCCTGAAATAAGATAGCTGCAGTAAGAATGCAGAAACAGGGACAAAACTGAGATATACAGAGGAGTAAAACTGGAGACATCCAAGAGGTAGTTGGACAAAGTTTCTGGTGCTCATAGGGAGAACCTGGCCGGTGACTGGCACTGATTAAAAGATACAAAAGCAATAAGAGATATTGCTGTTGTATTCGCCAACGTTATGAAAGATAAATATCCTTCTTCATATTTTTATACTCCCATCAATAAGCAACTTTATTATAATATTCTCAAATAGGAAATCACTCAATTTTCTCTTACAACAATGAAAACAGATGTCTTTATTTTCCTAAACACTTGTATCAAGACATAGGTTTTAATGTGTTCAACCACTTCTGATTAATAATCACAATATGTGATTGATTAGTCAGCAACCAGATCAATGGAGTTAGTGGTGAATCAGAAAGCTCTAGTTGTTACAGTCGGAAAGATCAGTTGGAACAAATATGTCTCCAAACTTTTAGAGGGTGTCTTCAACTTCGGAGTTCCCCTGGTGCCTAATCAGTGCCTGGAACATTACTCATGCTAAGAAAAAAATCTAAATTCATGTAAAATGACACCATTTTAGCACCATCAGAATCAATTTGCCCTGATAGACAT
Organism: Aotus nancymaae; assembly: GCF_030222135.1. Classification (NCBI taxonomy): domain Eukaryota; kingdom Metazoa; phylum Chordata; class Mammalia; order Primates; family Aotidae; genus Aotus; species Aotus nancymaae. The sequence continues at coordinate 782,802 of NW_026988453.1, forward strand.
TTCAAGTAATATGATTTAAAAGAGTCTGCATGCTTGCTTTATCTTCCTAATAAAGACAGGATAAAATAAATGCTTACTCTGTGCCACGTTCTGACCTAAGTACTTAGCATACATTATCCCATTTAACCTTACAGCAACCCATGTTCCATTCTCTTTTATGTGTGAAAAAAATTAAATGGAGGGACTGAGAGGCTAAGTAGTTCATCCAAAGTCAAACAGCTAGCAAATAATAGAGTTAGGATTGGAAAACAAAGCCTGAAGCTTCAAACCATTATGCCCCAACCCTATGTATATTTTACATTGTTTTCATCGAGATTGCAATATATAATCAGCAGATGCCTAAATCTGATGCCTACTTGATATTTATATGGTGTATATTATCCATATATATGAAGAGTTAAGATTATGCAATTAATACCTCAGAACCAAGGTTCAATTGGTATAAGAAAAAATAAAGGGATGGGTATGAAATAACGGTAGGAGAAAAGATGAGACAATGTGTCATAACAAATGTGAGTCTTACCTGCTATAGATTTTTCTATTCCCTTGAAGTTATACCCTGGGGCCAAAAAAATGCTACTTATATCTATGCTTATTTGTTACTACTGAGAATATCAGATTTACAGTAAAACATATACTTAACTTCTTTCAAGTAACAGACTTACAAATAAGCTCTTAAATGGATTCTTTCTCACAGATGAGCAAAACACCACGTTTAAATTTGAAATATTTTATTTAAAATCTGAAGGAAATCATCTGTCATACTGAGAACGAGTCATATCAGAATAAACAAAAAATACTAGAATAATATAGAGCAAGGTTAATAACAATAGAGAAACATATGGTTGAGAGAGTATTTCACTTCTGGCTCAGGATTGAGAATCTGTAAATAAGACAAAGCTGTCTACACCTCGTGGTATACCTGGTGGTCAGATAAAGACACAGACCTGGGATGGGAGACAACCCGGGGTCAGTTGTTATACTTTTAGCAATTCTATGTGGTAAACTTTGTTAGACTTGTTGTAACTGCTTCAATTTAAAGTAGGAACCGTATCCGAGTCACGGCACCAAAAATAAAAAATAAAAATAAAATAAAGTAGGAACTAAGTACTTAGTAAGTAAAATAATAATCTATTCAGGTTTTGTTTAGTCAACAACTTGTACTAAAAAATCAAAAATGGCTCATGTCTGTAATCCCAGCACTTTGGGAGGCCGAGGTGGGTGGATCACCTGAGGTCAGGAGTTCAAGACCAGCCTGGCCAACATGGTGAAACTCCATCTCTGCAAAAAAAAATACAAAAATTAGCTGGGCATGGTGGTGCTTGCCTGTAATCCCAGCTAGCTGGGAGGCTAAGGCAGGAGAATCACTTGAACTCAGGAGGTGGAGGTTGCAGTGAACCAAGATTATGCCACTGCACTCCAGCCTGGGTGACAGAGTGAGACTCTGTCTCAAAAAAAAAAAAAAAAAAAAAAAATCAAGAATCCAGGAGCTCCTATTTATCTGTATTTTTAGGTCAATTTAAAATTGCACAAGATTTTTCTTCTATAAGAATGCACATGCCCCTTAATGTTATTTATGAATTCATTTTTTAAGGCTAGACAAATGATGTAGTGGAAGTAGAGAAGGAACAAAGAAATGTTAACTGATAGTGATCAATTACTTGTAAAAACCACTGCACTCAGACCAGCCCCATAATTTAAAATCTGAAGTCCTAGGTGTTTCTTTTAATTGAGTGTTTCTTGAAATTCCAAATAGAAATATTGGGAGCTAATATTCTGCAAACTTATACTACCTAATCCATTATAGAAGACCAACCTCTTGGAATAAAAATTTAGTTCACACTTCCTGCTGATGTAATCTTTGGCCTCCTGCTGAGATTATAAGTGAAGACACCAATTTTGTCCTTAGTTCTTATCATGTAGAATACTTTCTATGACTAACTGATATATGAACACCAGTTCTTTTCACATAACAGAAAGCCATCAAAGAGCCCTCACCAAATAGCAATGAGTTTTGATCACTCCAATCTAGTCTGCTTTGGCACAAGAGACCTTAAAGAGAAAACACAATTTCCTAAGTATCTTAGAGAGGATTTTACTCAATAGGGGAGAAATTATAAATAAAATTCTTTAATAAGCTTTCTCAGTTAAAAGTTAATAATTCTCCTGACTAAATTATATCATACCTTCTACTTATTCTTATAGTTTATTAAAATATATCATAAATAAGGGACAAAATAAAAGAGGAATGACATTTATAAAAGCAGATTAAGGTAAATCCTGTGAAGTTAGATTTAGCCTTAGATCAGCTAAAAAGAAGAAGTAAAATAGTTCTTCATTTCACTGAAAATTTCCACGAAAGTATAATACACTCAACAAGTCTCTACCACATTTTGCTGTTAAGTTTTCTCAGCCTGCTGCCGCTAGTAATCTCTAGTTTCTACATTTAATAGCCTTTTTCCATTCTTTATCATATTTAACTTTTCTACACTGTGTGACACACTTTACTCAATGACTTTAACATGTGTTTATTAAGTAATCTACTATGTATGAAGCTGGGATTCAAAGATGAAAGAATTCTGCTCCTTGATCTAAGAAAACCAAGGTTTTAGATTAATCTCCCACCGAAAAGTTATCTTCCTAGATGTCTTTTTTTTTTTTTTTTTTTGGTAGCTCTCCGCCTGCCTTTGTCATTTTTCTTCTGGCTGCTTTACAACTCCCTTTTCATAAGCCTTCACCATTAGTGTTCCCTCTGGGCTCTGTATTCAGCCCTTACCTTTCCCTGAGGAATCTACTCTCATTGCTATACACAACTGTTAAAAGTTTGGGCTCTCTGGCCGGAATGCTAGGTTCAGAATCCATTTGAACAACCTAACACCTACATAAAATCATTCATGTAACTTTTCCTCTCTTTGCTTCAATTTCCTATTCTGTGAAACAAAAGAGCTGTATTGAAGATAACTGCTATAATACAAATAATGTTCAACACAATGTCTAGCACGTAAAAATGCTTAGTAAATGGGAATCTTTTATTACTGATGCAGAATAGTATAAATAGTTCAGAAGGTGAACACAGAGGCCAGACTGCATTGACTCAAATCAATGTCTGCCACTTATGAGATGTGGAACCTTGGGTGAGTGACATGGCCTCTCTGCCTCAGCTTTCTCATCTACAAAACAGGATAATAACTAATATCTACTTCAAAGTGTTGCAGTGAGAATTTGATAAATTTACAAGAGTTAAGTGCATGGAGCAGCATTTGGTAAGGTTTTTCTAAGTATTATCAATGTTCCCAATGTGTCCTCAGGGCTGCATATTTTTTCATTTGTAACGATGGTTACTTTGATATTTTAACCAGAATGTTTGAAGAAATAAAACACATTATGTCTAAGACTTATCTAATTATCTTCTTCAAAATTTTTCCTTTCCCATAACTAATAGCATCACCATTTATCTAATCTTCTAGGTAAGAAATTTCATTAACCTCTACCCTTCACTTTCTTCAAGATCTCTCAGTAGAATCAGAAAAGGCATTGGACAAAATTCAACACTTTTTCATAATAAAAAATCTCAACAAACTACAAATAGGGGGAGACTACCTCAAAATAATGAAGGCCATATATGAAAAGCTCACCGTTAACATTATACTTCAGGGAGAAAAACTGAAAGTCTTTCTTAAGGTCAGAAACAAAGCCAAAATGCCTATTCTTATCACTCCTATCCAATATAGTACTGGAAGTCACAGCCAGAGCAATTAAGCAACAAAAAGAAATAATGGGCATCCAAACTGAAAAAGAAGAAGTAAAATTATTTCTGTTCACAGATGACATAATCTTCTATGTAGAAAACCCTAAAGAGTGCATCAAAAATCTATTAGAACTACTAAAAAAATTCAGAAAAATTTGTTGTAGAATATATAAATCAACATACAAAATCAGTTGTGTTTATAACACTAATATCAATCTATCTGACAAGCAAATTAAGGAAACAATCTCATTAACAATAAGATCAAAAAGAATAAAATTTTTAGGAATAAAATTGACCAAGGAAATGAAAGATTTGCAAGTGAAAAACTATAAAACACTGATGAAAGAAATTTTAAGAGATACAAATAAATAAAAAGACATCCCATATTAATGAACTGGAAAACTTCAACATCATTACAATAGCCATAATACATAAAGTAATCTATAGATTCAATGCAATCCCTATCAAATTCCCAGTGGTATTTTTTACAGAAAAAAAAAAAACTAAAATTAATATGGAACCACGAAGGACCCCAAATAGCCAAAACAATCTTGAGAAAGAATAACAAAGCTGGAAGCAACATATTTCCTCATTTCAAAGTATATTACAAAACTACGGTAATTAAAACAGTATGGTACTGGCAGAAAGACATATAACCAACGGAACAGAATAGAGAGCTCAGAAATAAACCCATGCAAACATGGTCAACGAATTTTCAACAAATGTACCAAGAATGCACAACGAGCAAGAATAGTCTCTTCAACAAATGTTGTTGGGAAAACTGGATGTCTACATGTAAAAGAATGAAATTGGACCCTTATCTTACAGTACATACAAAAATCAATTCAAAATGGACAAAAGGCTTAAGCAGCTTTTTGGCAATGGGTTTGCCACCAGAATAAGGGTGTTATGAAAACCACCCCTAAATGAAAGCCAAAATGGGAGAGAAAATGACTCGTATCAACATCATCATCACTAGACATGTAGATTCATTCAAGTCCATTACTACTGGCCATCCAATCTATAAATGTGGTGGGACTCAACACAGAACCGTAAAACAATGTGAGGACAAGACTAGTGAGATGAGAAAGGGGTCCTTCAAGCATGCCTGGGTCTTGGGTAAATTGAAAGCTGAGCCTGAGCATGGTTTCACCACTGGTATCTCCACATAGAAATTTGAGACCACCAAATACTACTATGTGACTATCATTGATGCCCCTATGTGACTATCATTGATACACCAGGACACAGAAATATGTAATCATGTTTATTACAGGAACATTTATTGTATCAGTCCATTTTCACACTGCTGATAAACACATACCCAAGACTGGGTAATTTATGAAGAAAGGGAGGTTTAATGGACTCAGAGTCCCACATGGCTGGGGAGGCCTCATAATCACGATAGAAGGTGAGGGAAGAACAAAGTCACACCTTACATGGCAGCAGGCAAGGAGAGAAAGAGAATAAAGTGAGATGGGAACCTGTTATAAAACCATCAAATCTCACTACCACAAGAACAGTATGGGGAGTTAATTATCTCCCTCCAGGTAACCTCCCGCAACATGTGGGAATTATGGGGGCTACAATTCAAGATGCGATTTGGGTGGGGACACAGAGACAACCATATCCATCTCAAATTGACTGTGCTCTTCTTACTGTTGCTTCTGGTGCTGATGAATCTGAACTTGGTATCTCTAAGAATGAGCAGACTCATGAGCATATCCCTTCCGGCTTCCACACTGATTGTAAAACAACCAACTGTTTATTTTAACAAAATTGATTCAACTGACTCACCCTACAGCCAGAAGAGATATGAGAAAATCATTAAGGAAATTAGCACCTATATTAAGAAAATTGGCAACACACCTGCCACAGTAGCATTTGTGCCAATTTCCAATTAGAATGGTGACAATATGCTGGAGTCAACTGCTAACATACCTTGGCTCAAGAGATGAAAAGTCATCTGTAAAGATGGCAATACTAGGGGAAACATGCTGCTTAAAGCTTTGGATTGCATCCTACCACCAAATTGATTCAATTGACAAGCTCTTGTGTCTGCCCCTGCCCAATGTCTACAAATTGGTGCTATTGGTGCTGTCCCTTTGGGCCGAGTGAAGACGTGTATGCTCAAGCCCAGCATGGGGTCTACTTTTGCATCAGTCAACATTACAATTGAAGTAGAGTCTGCTGAAATGCACCAGAAAGCTTTGAGTGAAGCTCTTCTTAAAGAAAACGTGGGCTTCAATGTCAAAAATGTGTCTGTCAAAGATAATCATCATGGCAATATTGCTGGTGACAGTAAAAATGACTCACCAATGGAAGAGGCTAGAGGCATTGCTCACATAATTATCTTGAACCATCCAGGCCAGATTGGTTCTGGTTATCCTCCTGTACTACACTATCACACAGCTTATGTTGCTTGCAAGTTTGCTGAGCTGAAGGAAAAGATTGATTGCCACTCTGGTAAGAAGCTGGGAGATGGTCGTAAACTCTTGAAATCTAGTGATGCTGCCATTGTTGATATGGTTCCTGGAGTGTTAAAAGCTCTTCTGACCATCCTCCTCTGGGTCATTTTACTGTTCATGATATGAGACAGTTGCAGTGGGTGTCTTCAAAGCAGTGGACAAGAGGGCTGCTAGAGTTGGGAAGGTCAGCAAGTCAAAGTTCAGGAAGCTAAATGAGTATTATCCCTAATACCTGCACTCTAGTTTTATTCAAGTTGAAGAACAGTCCCAGAAGTATTTGTCTGAATAGGCAATTGAAGTTTAACAGTAAAAGTTAATGATAGCAATGCATTACAAAAGCTTTGGAAGGAAAGGAGAACACTTTACAGAACATTTTTGGGTTTTTTGTGTGGGAGTTTTTAAGTTGTCAGTTTTTAAAATAATTACTTCTTAATGAAAATAACTTGAGCAAAGAAATCTGTCAAAGAATTTTGAAACCCATTAAAATACTTTTTAATTTAAAAAAATAGACTTAAACATAAGACATGAAAAGTGTTAAACTCTTAGACAGAAACGGAAAAACATTCACAATCAGGTAAAAACTTTTATGACATTGGTCTTGGCAAAAAAATTTTGGTTACAATACCAATCACGGATATATGATATGGATGTTTATAAACACATGCACAAGCAACTAAGGCAGAAACAGACAAGTGGAATTACATCAAACTAAAAATCTTCTGTACTGAAAAGAAGACAATCTAAAGAGTGAAAGGCAACCTATAACATCTAAGAAAATATTTGCAAACCATACATATGATAAGGGATTACTATCCAAGGTATGTAAGGACCTCCAATAACATAACAGAAAAAAAAAAAAAAAAAAACCACCTGATCAAAAATTGATTGAAGGACTTAGATATTTCGCCAAAGAAGTCAAACGAATGGCTGAGAGTTATATGAAAATAGGCTCAACATTACTAATTATGAAGGAAATGCAAATCACAGTGGGATATCATTTCACACCTGTGAGAATGCCCATTATCGACAAACAAATAAACAAAGATAAGCACTGGAGAGGATGTAAAAAACTGGCACCCTTGTATACTGTTGGTGGGAATATCAAATGGTACAGCAGCTATGGAAAACAGTTTCCCAAAAAATTAAAAATAGAACTACCACATGATCCAGCAATCCCACTTCCGATTATTTACCCAAAATAACTGAAATCAAGATCTTAAAGGGATATTTGCTCTTCCATGTTCTCTGCAGCATTACTCAGAATGGCGAAGATGTGGAAATACCCTAAATGTCTACCAATAGATGAATGGATAGTGAAACTGTGTTATATACACACAATGGAAAATTACTCAGCCTTAGAAAAAAGAAAAAAAGAATCCTGTCATTTGCCACATGAATGAATCTGTAGAACATTATGCAAAGTGAAATAAGCCAGATAAGCCAGTCTCAAAAAGACAAATACTGCATGATTCCACTTAAATGAGACATCAAAAATAGTCAAACTCACAGAAGCAGAAAGTAGGATGGTGGTTGCTAGCCAGGGTCTGTGAGTAGGGAGAAATGGCAAGTTGCTGTTCAACAGGTACAAAATTCAGTTACATAACATGAGTAAGTTCCAGAGGTCTCATGTCCAACACTGTGCTTATAGTTTAAAATACTGTACTGTAAACTTAACAATTTGTTTATAAAGTAGATGTCATGTATCTGTGCCTCCACAATAAAAGAAAGAAAGAAAAAAAATCTCAAATCCATTCCCTTTCCCACTTTCTCTTTGACCTTTCCCTAGTTCAGGTTCTCAACAGCTCTACTAAACAATTACGATAGTCTTCCTACTAGTCTCCATGTCTCCAACAGACTCCTTTTATCCAATTCAAAGCACTCAAATCTAAAGTTACCTCTTTAAAATACAGATGTGATGTGGAAACCTCCAACATACGTACCACTTATGGTTATTTCCTATTAGTCAATGCCAAAGAAATTAGCATAGTATACAAAGTTCTTTATAATCTGACATAACTACCTTTGTAGACTCAATATCAAGCTCCATATATCCCACACTCCAGCCACATTAAATTAGCAGTTATTTGAACATGTTATTGTGCTTAATTTAGTATTTTGTTATTTCTTCCATTCCCTATGGCTCAACTTGAAGTTATCTGATGTTAATCTTCCTCCGTAACATCCTATATCCTATAAATAATAACTCCACAGACAATCATGTAAAAATTTTTCAGATTATTACAATTTGCAATGCAAAATATATTAAACAATCCCAGCTGGTTATATCAAAAGGAGAAGTTACTGATATTGTCTACCTCTTAAAAACCAAAATATTTATAAGGGTCATAGGGTATGATTATCAAATTATATTTTTCAGTATGGATGTAAAGACATAGGTTGGAGCCCATAAAAGCAGTTGTTCTTGGAGATTGTTCTCTTTCGCTAAACCTTGCCTGGTACCAAAATCATCATCCTCTCCTGAAGTCCAGTCAGAGGTTTCCTTCCACTTAGAAGACATTCTATTAGAATACCTGGCACATCCAAAGTTAAAAACATCATCTTCCCTCAAAATACGATCCTCTTATCATATGCCTTATCTTTACATTTTCATGCTTTTTCCTAACCTAACTTTTTGCAAACCTTAGAATCAGGGAAGAACATTTCCTTTATGAACACATCAATAACTAGTTAAAACCACATGGACTCTGTGTCTGCATTTTACAAAAATGACCACTAGATTGCATTGTTGTCTGGTCAAACAGGCTAAGGACATAGCTGTATGTTACCATTTAGTATTAATTCACCGAGATAAGCTGCAATAGTGTCACTTATCTGGAAAAATAAACATAAGTAAACATGTGACTGTTTAAATAACTGTTACAAGGTATCAAAATAATTCGTATTTTAAATAAAACATTCACCATGACAATTAGTTAAAATACATAAATACAACAATCATGCAGTTAATTTTTGAAATTAGCTTCATTTAAATGTACATAAACATTAAACAAATATTGTATACTACTTAAAATATTTCTAATCATACCTAACGTTACATCTTTAAGATTTAAAAGGTCTAAATATGCAAAAGTCTATTAAAATGCATATAATTTATCTGAATCAAAATGAAAACATATCTAATAAGTAATACTATTCATCTGGACTCTTTTAGCTCTCTCTTAATATACAAATGCATTCCTTTTCTCCAAAACATGGCAGCTGGGAATGAAAGATTTCAAATGATCATTTTCACATCATATTCCATCTTTTCATCAGTTTCTCCTAGCTTTTCTTTGAGCTCCATTCTTTTACAAGAGGTCTCTTTTTAGATTTGTCCATATTTCCATAATCCACACTGCTGCTTCCTCCTCTTCTCCCCAGGGTAGAATAACCCCCACATCCAGAACTATGGCCTACAACTGTCATTAAGCCTTGTAACAATAACAAGATAACAAAAGAACGGGTGGGGAAAAGGCTAGCTGGTAACATATGTTGATCAAGTTCAATATTTTCAGCTAATACGCAATATTTTTAAACTTAAAAATTTTAATAATGAAATGCCTTCATATCTACTTCTTCTCCCAAAGTGTATTTCAGACTTAAATTTTAAACATCAATAAGCAACTTCGCAATACTTCCTTTAAATACTTTATCTATTAATAATGTGAAAGGGGAAAGAAAAAATAGAAATCAAATCAAACAGAAAGGTGAGGTGGCAATTCATTTTATAACCCACAAGCCCCACTCAGCCTATTCTTAAAAAAAAAAAAAAAAATTAGAAAAATTCCCCTGAAAGTCATCTTTAAAGCAATAGATAGTAATAATAAGCAAAAGCATTTCAAAGTAACATATTTTATGAGTTAATGATGACTTTATGCCAATTTTGCAATACTTTATTTTCTATCAAGTAACATTTTAAATGTTACTCGTTTCCATCTTTTGTTTCACTTCAGAGTTAACTAACTTTAACTTCTTTTTAAATTAAAGATAAAGAAAAATTTGAAATGCAAAACTTTGAACTGACAGAGAGATTTTCATGTCATGTTATATTTATGTTTTTTCTCCTGACTTTGAGAGAATTGCTTCTAATTTATCAGCCTATGTTATGTAACCTTGAAAAAATAATTTCTCCACTCTATTTCTCTCAAAGATTCAGAACTATTTATATAACTAAATTCCAATTCTACTTTTGACAAATGTTTACAGCCTAATAAAGAGTAACCTTTTGGGAAACCTTTTATTTCTTTCAATCAGAATCATTTACTATTATTTAATTTCTATAGGTGACTGCATATATCAGACCTTCCAGGTCTGGCTTGAGTCATTTACATAGTTAGAATATAAATTTCACTGCCATAAAAATAGATATAAAAACTTCACCTCTAAGATCTCATTAAAGTAAAAATCTGTTCATCTTTCAACAGAAAAATAAAGTCATTTGTACAGGGATTTTCAAATACAATTTTATTATCTAAAATGTATGCAAAAATATTCTTTTCAATGGGAGTCCACTAGATCAAATATTCCAGCAAATGCTTCAACTATAAAGCGAAATTCATAAAATATCAGTTTTTCCAAATTAGTTCCTCTGTTTGCAATAAAATTTTAACAGTAGAAAATATAAAACAAACATGCAAGTAAAATAAGAATGTGATTATGTTTTGCCTTGAGCTTCCTAAACTGCACCTGCAAAAGAAATAAAAAGTCTAGTCTATGTAAAGACGGATAGATACAAAGACACATTTATGATGATGATTTTAGATTTATACATTTCACATTTGCCCCTTACAATGTTTCATTCTCATTCATCTTTTTAAGTCCTAAGAACACACCAAAATGACAATACTGTATGTATCTACAAAGAAGCTAATAAGAAATAATTGCCATTTTAGCATTACCAAAATACATGACAAATAAAATTTTTGGAATATGAAACCAAACAATCAGCCATAATATAATTATAATTCTCTTACATTTACCCATAATTGCTACAAAATTTATAAATTTTTATTTAATTAAACATTAAGAAGTCAATTTGTTTTAGAAATACAAGTTTATATATAATATTAATAGGAACAGAAAGATGAGTTTATATATAATAGTCATAGGGAATTTACTATCACACATCAAACATTGGTTCACGACATTTCATTCTTTACATTTGGAAACACAATAGTCGATATAGAACGCAACTAAATTCTTTTCTGTCTGATGTAATCACTGGTAGTTTAAAACGACAGAATCAAGCCCAAACCAGCAAAAAGAAATCCAACTTTCAGAAATCCTCAAACATTTAAATATTTATGTTGAAAGTATTAGAATTTAATAAATTATTTCTGCATAATTTAGATCTTCTTTGATGATGATACAAGAAGCAAAATTATAGAATACTCAATGTATCTCAATTTCAAATCACGAAAAACTTTAATCATTCCTACTAAATATCTTTTAAATCAATATAAAAATGTTTCAATTATGAATGTATAAAAAAATTATTTAATAATAAACCAGGCATTCTTCCTAAACCATGTAGACGTTAAATCCTACCTGCATGACTATTGGGTCATTATTGAATATAAAAAGAAAACTGTACATAGTGCTGAGTATATTGGATTTAGTGTCAACTAACTAGTTGGCTGCTAGTTAATTTAATAATGACCCAATAGTTATTATTGAATATAAAAAAAAAACAAAATTATATGTAGTGAGTATACTGGATTTAGTGTCAGCTAACTAGCTAGCTGCTTGTAGTCATTCCTATGAAGATGCAGTTAAAGGGTAAAATTTAAAATTCTCTTCTATTTTTGTATAATACATAATTTCTTACTACTATTCATTCTTACAGTTATAGTTTAAACTGTTTCCAGATAATTTCTACCAAGATTTAATTAATGAAATTTTTATTTTTGTTATAATTTAAAATAATCATGTAACATATGCACTTTCCTAAAAGGATTTCTTAGTGCATTTTTATTATTTATCAAGGAAGCACATACTAGGTTGTCAGTATATATTGAAATTTAATTTTACCTCCTACAGAAATTAGGGGCAGGGGAGGGAACAAACAAGTCAGGCACTATCGCAAACAGTCAAGGACCTATTAAATCTTCATGATACCCAACCCCTCTGCTACGTTACATCATTTCATTCAGACTTTTATAAATTCCTATGGTATGTGTTATAACACCAGTTCAAAATCTTTCCAAATTTAAGGTGAAACACCATTCTTAAACCCATCCTTCTTAGATTACCTTGCTTATTATTTTTCCAAGAAGATTAAGATAAGTTACCATGAATTTATTCAACTTCCTCTGACTCATCACTCATTCAACTAGCCATTCAAAAACACTTATTCATATCTTATCATGTTCCAGCCATTCTACTAGATGTGGAGATTGAAAAATGAGAAGTTCTGTCCCTTTTCCTTCAAGAAACATACATACAGCCTAGAATAGAGCCATGGAAAAAAATGAAAATATAGTTTACAATTAGAGATATATATAAGAAGCTATGGAAGTACACACAGCTTGCCTTGCAGGTTCAGGAGAGCCTTCAAAAAAGGATTAATTTTCAAACTGAGTTTTAAGAATAAATAGAACCGGACCACACAAAAGAAGAAACAGCACAAAACAGAAAAGTAAAAACAGAAATTCCACAAAATAAAAAGAAACAAAACCTAAGAAGACAGGGGACAGTGTGTGAAAGAAGTCTGACCATGCCCCCTTATTTGCTGAATACCTACCCCAGTGCTTCAGACAGACCTTAACTCCTACAATGAATCCTGTGAACTATTCTGTCACTGATAGCAGGGAATACTATTGGAGGGCAAAAACCATATAACTGGCAGGGTTAGGATTCAAAGTCACATCTACATTATCAAAAAGTTATGTAAGTCTTCAGCTAAATAAAATAAGTAAAATTTTAAGTCTCTATCACTCTACCTCCACTTCAAATCATGAATTAATTCTGTCTTTCCACTACAATAGGGTACCATACTCAATTATCCGAACTATATGTCAGTGTCTTCCACTCTCACCCTAAGAACAGGACAAACTAAAGGACAAAGCTCCGTGATCAAAAAATAAGGCTTAAAGATCACTTCTTGTTTACCAGCATCTCTTCATGAATCTCAGTCACGCACTCAAATTAGAAGTAGACCCAGAACACAAATTGAATGGTCAAGACCCATTGGCATGCTGGGTTCAGAAGAGCCATCTCACATGCAAAGACACACATAGACTCAAAATAAAGGGATGGAGAAAAATTTGCCAAGCAAATGGGAAAAAAAAAAGCAGGGATTGTAGTCCTAGTTGCTGACAAAATAGACTTTAAACTAACAAAGATCAAAAAAGACAAAGAAGGGCATTACATAATGGTAAAGGGAACAATTCAACAAGAAGAGTTAACTATTCTGAATATATATGCAACGAATATAGGAGCACCCAGATTCATAAAACAAGTTCTCAGAGGCCTACAAAGAGACTTAGACTCCCATACAATAATGGGAGACATTAGCATCCCACCATCAGTATTAGACAGATCAATGAGACAGAAAATTAATAAGGATATCAAGATTTGAACTCAGCTCTGGATCAACTGGACCTGTTAGACGTCTACAGAACTCTCTACCCTAAATCAATGGAAAATATATTCTTCTCAGTGCCACATAGCACTTATTCCAAAATCAACCACATAATTGGAAGTAAAATATTGCTCAGTAAATGCAAAAGAACAGAAATCATAACAAACAGTGCAGTCAAATTAGAACTCAGGATTAAGAAATTCACTCAAAACCCCAAAATTACATGAAAATTGAACAACCTGCTCCTGAATGACTCCTGGATAAATAATGAAATTTGGCAGAAATCAAGAAGTTCTTTGAAACCAGTGAGAACCAAGAGACAACATATCATAATCTCTGGTACACAGCTAAAGCAGTGTTAAGAGGAAAATTTATAGCACTAAATGCCCACATCAGAAAGCTAGAAAGATCTCAAATTGACATGCTAACATCACAATTAAAAGAGCTAGAGAAGCAAGATCAAACTAATCAGAAAGCTAGCAGAAGACAAGAAATAACTTAGAGAAGAATTGAAGGAGATAGAGACATGACAAACCCTCCAAAAACATCAATGAACCCACAAGCTGTTTTTTTGAAAAAAAAAAAAAAAAAAAAAACAGATAGACCACTACCTAACCTAATAAAGAAAATAATCAAATATACACAATAAAAATGATAAAGGGGATATCACCACTGACCTCACAGAAATACAAACTGCCATTAGAGAACAATATAAATACCTCTATGTAAATAAACTAGAAAATCTAGAAGGAAAGGATGAATTCCTAGACACATACACCCTCCCAAGACTAAACCAGGAAGAAGTTGAACCCCTGAATAGACCTATAACAAGTTCTGAAATTGAGGCAGTAATAGCCTACCAACCAGAAAAAGTCCAGGACCAGATTGATTGACAGCTGCATTCTACCAGAAATACAAGGAGGAGCTGCTACCATTCCTCCTGAAACTATTCCAAATAACTGAAAAGGAGGGACTCCTCCCTAACTCATTTTATGAAGCCAGCGTCATCCTGATACCAAAACCAGGAAGAGACACAACAAAAAAAGAAACTTCAGGCCAATATCCCTGATGAACACAGATGGGAAAATCCTCAATAAAATACTGGCAAACCAAATACAGCAGCACATCATAAAATGTATCCATCATGATCAAGTTGGCTTCATCCCTGGGATGCAAGGCTGGTTCAACATATGCAAATCAATAAATGTAATCCATCACATAAACAGAGCCAAAGGCAAAAACCACATGATTATTTCAAAAGATGCAGAAAAGACCTTTGATAAAATTTAACTCCCTTCAGGTTAAAAACACTCAATAAACTAGATATTGATGGAACATATCTCGAAATAATAAGAGCTATTTATGATAAACCTACAGTCAATAGCATTCAATGGGCAAAAGCTGGAAGCATTCCCTTTGAAAACCAGTACAAAAATGCCCTCTCTCACTACTCCTATTCAACATAGTGTTGGAAGTTCTGGCCAGGACAATCAAGCAAGAAAAAGAAACAATGGGCATCAAATAGGAAGAGAGGAAGTCAAATTGAGTCTATTTGCAGATAACATGATTTTATATTCAGAAAACCCCATCATTTCAGCCCAAAAACTCTTTAAACTGATAAGCAACTTCAACATCTCAGGATACAAAATCAATGTGCAAAAATCACAAGCATTCCTCTACACCAACAATAGACAGAGAGCCAAATAAATCATGAATGAACTCTCATTCACAATCACTACAAAAAGAATAAAATACGTAGGAATACAGCTAACAAGAGACCTGAAGGATCTCTTCAAGGAGAACTAGAAACCACTGCTCAAGGAAATAAGAGAGGACACAAATGGAAAAACATTTACCCTCATGGATAGGAAGAATCAATATCATGAAAATGACCATACTGTCCAAAGTAATTTATAGATTCAATGCCATTCCCATCAAACTACCATTGACATTCTTCACAGAATTAGAAAAAAACTATTTTAAATTTCATATGGAATCAAAGAAGACCCCATATAGCCAAGACAATCCTAAGCAAAAAGATTCATGCTACTTGACTTCAAACTATACTATAAGGCTACAGTAACCAAAACAGCATAGTACTAGTAACAAAACAAACATATACACCAATGGAACAGAACAGAGACCTCAGAAACAATACCACACATCTACAACCATCTGATCTTCACCAAACCTGACAAAAACAAGCAATGGGGAAAGGATCTCCTATTAAGCAAATAGTGCTGGGAAAACTAGCTAGCCATATGCAGAAAACTGAAACTGGACTCCTGCCTTACATCTTATGCAGTAATTAACTCAAGATGGATTAAAGATTTAAATGTAAAACCCAAAACCATAAAAACTCTAGAAGAAAACCTAGGCAATACCATTCAGGACATAGACATGACCAAGGACTTCATGACAAAAACACCAAAAGCAATTGCAACAAATGCCAAAATTAACAAATGGGATCTAATTAAACTACCAGCAAAGGAAACTATCATCAGAGTGAACAGGCAACCTACAGAATGGGAGAAGGATTTTGCAATCTTCCCATCTGGCAAAGGTGTAATATCCAGAATTTACAAGGAACTTAACAAATTTACAAGAAAAAACAAACAACCCCATCAAAAAGTAGTCAAAAGATATCAAGAGGCACTTCTCAAAAGAAGACATTTATGCAGCCAACAAACATATGAGAAAAAGCTCAATATCACTGATCATCAGAGAAATGTAAATCAAAACCACAATGAGATACTATCTCACAACAGTCAGAATGGTAATTATTAAAACGTCAGGAAACAATTGATGCTGGTGAGGCTGTGGACAAATAGGAATGCTTTTACACTGTCGGTGGGAATGTAAATTAGTCCAACCATTGTAGAAGAGATTCCTCAAGGATCTAGAACTAGAAATAACCATTTGACCAGCAATCCCATTACTGGGTACATACCCAAAGGAATATAAATCATTCTGCTATAAAGACAAATGTACGCGTATGTTTGTTGCAGCACTATTTAAAATAGCCAAGACATGGACATGGAACCAACCTAAATGGCCATCAATGATAGACTGGATAAAGAAAATGTGGTACATATACACCACAGAATACTATACTGCCATAAAAAGGAATGAGATCATGTCCTTTGCAGGGACATGGATGAAGCTGGAAGTCATCATCCTCAGCAAACTAACACAGGAACAAAAACCAAACACCACAGTTTCTCACTTATAAGTGGGAATTGAACAATGAGAATACATGGACACAGAGAAGGGGATAACACATACTAGGGCCTGTTTGGGGCTCAGGGGTGAGTAGAGGGAACTTAGAGGATGGGGGAATATGTGCAGCACACCACCCTGGCACATGTATACCTATGTAACAGCCGATTCTGTGCTTGTATCCTGATTTTTTTTCTTGTTTTTTTGTTTTTTTGGAAGAAATTTAAAAAAAAAAGAGAGGAGGAGGGGGAAAAAGGAAGAAGAAAGAAGAAGAAAAAGAGCAGTTAGCATCTGATTTCCAGTCCAATCTTCCTTCTCCTAATAGACTTCTGAAGGCAAGAACTACATCTTCTTCTCTACAGCTTTATTGTGCCAGACAAGCACCTTTCAAAGTACTCTATGAGTAATTTTAAATTCTTAAGATGGCTACAGCTACATGCTAATTGCCTAGGCTAAGTTCATTTGTTTAATATTTGGCAAAATTTTTCATCGCTGATTTAAGAGTAACAATCAAAAACATAACTTAAAATGCCTTGAAAATACAGCATTACTTTTATAATTCTTTCAATTTTCCTACATACCTATTTTATGTGTTCATTATGCATAGTATAACTAAAAATATTACCAAAAATGTTGATGCCTGTGAGACTGTATGTCTATACTTCAGAAAGACCTTTGCTCTTGTTGTGTTAGTATGAAATGTTTCCCTATCTCTGGAGAGTATCAATAAAGTAGATTATAAAGCCTCATAAATTAAAGACACTCTGTTCTGACTAACTTATAGAGAGAAATGTACATAAATTGAAGATTCCCAAAACACCTATAAAATAAGGAAGTTGAACTTCTCGTATTTCAAATGAGCTAGACTTTCAAAATAATTCTTAGAGAATTCAATTCATATTATTAAGGTAAATCTTTAGAAATTTCAAGTTTTATAACTTTGGCTTAATAAAAATAGCCATATCTCTTCTGATTTAATAATGTTAAGGACAGAGCAAGCACACATTTTATTTTACTTGGGTATGTTTTTCCCAATCATATACAGGTTACTGAACTAATAACCAACTATGACATGTTAAGGTTATATGAAATGTAAATTTCTTTTTAACCAAACTTAATCACTATTCTGGAAAACTTCATGTCAGCAGTGAATTTACTTTGTAGTATATCTACTTGAATATAATTTCCAAAATCTTTAGGTAATCAAAACGTGAAACTGTTATTATATTGACTTAATCAGTAGATAATTCCTCAGAATACCAAAACATTAATTACTAAGCATATTTGTCTATATACTTTTTCTTATTTTTGTATGCTATAAAAAGGTAATACCTTTGAATTCTATTAACAAATATATTCATTTTTCCTATTTTACAAAAATGTAAGAGATGTGGGCAGCTGCAGAAAATTGGTATTCAAGAGCTCTTGTACTCTGTTAAAATGCTTGTGTATGATTGAAAGTTCTCAATTATCTACCCCTCCAGTGTTGTTGCTGCTGTTGTTTTTCCCTGCAAGATGTTAGTTACTTTCCCTGCAAGATTAAAAGTTATAATTATAATACTATGAGTGTTTAAGACTACACTAGGGGTAACAATGTCGAAGAAACAACTGAGTATATACTTTTGTTTTGTAAAGGAAAACATTAGTTTTGCCCTAGATCAGCAGTTCGCTTCAGTTTTGCTTTTTCGTTTTGTTTTGGTTTTGGTTTTTTTGTTTTGTTTTGTTTTGAGACAGGGTCTCACTCTGTCACCCAGGCTGGAATGCAGTGGCAGCATCTTGGCTCACTGCAACCTCCGCCTCCTTGGTTCAAGCAATTCTCCTGCCTCGGTCTCTCAAGTAGCTGGGATTACAGGCCTGCGCCACCAGGCTCGGCTAATTTTTTTGTTTTTAGTAGAGACAGGGTTTCACCAGTTGTCCAGGTTGGTCTCAAAATCCTGATGTCAAGTGATCTGCCTGCCTCGGCTTCCAAAGTGCTGCGATTACAGGCGTGAGCCACTGCACTCGGCCCACTTCAGCTTTGCTTTTATAAAAAAAGAAAAGGAAAAAACATCGCTATACTCCTTTTCCTTACTGGGACTTATTAAGGACCCTGGAGAGCGTTGTTCATGTGTAACTACTGAAATGTATTATATTAGAAATTAAAGTTAACAAATTTTTTAAGAGGAATGGATCTATAAAATAGCAATCGTGAATCTGGTGGATGTTAACACAAATACCATAAATGATGATGGTATTACTTTTCATAGTCATCATTTTGATTTTGCAGACCTCTGAGATGTCTCAAAGTGTTTTCTCTTCAACATGAACACACAATGGACCAAAATGTGATTTTTGTCTTGTTTGATAATATCAGACTCGGAAAAGAAGCTATGAACGTCATTAAAATCAACTTTAGTCAATTTTGATGGGTCTGCTTCCTTAATGTACTGATTAATTTTTTTGCCTACAATAAAAAAGTTTATTCCTACCTCTGCAGCAATTCTCAAATTTGAATATTGACACTTTTTTATTTTCTTAGGTTGCAAACATTCTCCATTCTTTTTTTTCTTTTTTTTTTTAAAGAGAAAGAGAGAGAGAGAATAGGAAGGAGGAAAAAGGAAGAGAAAGAGAGAGAGAGAATGGGGAGGAGGGAGAAGGAAAAGAAAGAGGGAGAGAGAATGGGAGTATTGCTTTCTTGCCCAGGCTTGAATGCAATTTAGTAATGGGTATTGAAAACCTCTTTTATACTGATAATTATACTTAATGATGTAGTCAGGAAGGAATAAGGGAAGAAGATAACAAACAAACAGCCAACCAATATTTAATTTAAACCTATGAAATGCTATGCGATTACTGAGGAGTGATTTACTTCCAATTATATAGTCACCTTTGGAATAGGTGTGAGGTGGTAATGTATGTTTTGTGTATTTGAAGTGGAGAGTTCTATAAATGTTTATTAAGTTTACTTGTTCCGGGTCTGAGTTCAAGTTCTGAATATCCTTGTTAATTTTCTATCTCGTTGATCTATAGAATCGTTAGCTCTTCTTGTTGCATTGATCCTTTTGCCATTATGTAATGTCATTCCTCGCCTCTTTTGATCTTTGTTGCTTTAAAGTCTACTTTATCAGAGGCGAGAATTGCATCTCCTGCTTTTTGTTTATTAGTTTATTTTTACTCTCTGTTTGATTGGTAAATCTTCCTCCTTCTCTCTGAGTCTTTGTATATTGTTGCATGTAAGATGGGCCCGGATGCAGCATACCGATGGGTTTTGGCTTTTTATCCAATTAAAATATATATAAGTTTAATACCGGCGTTTGATGCTAGCTGGCTGTTTTGCCCATTAGTTGATGTAAATTTTTTATTGTGTTAAAGTTCTTTGCTTTTTGATATATTTTTGGAAAGGCTGATATTGGTTGTTCCTTTATATGTATAGTGCTTCTTTCAGAAGCTCTTGTAAAGCAGGCCTGGTGGTGGTGAACTCTCTAAGTACTTGTTTGTTCGCAAAAGATTTAATTTTTCCTTCACTCATAAAGCTTAGTTTGGCTGGATAGGAAATTCTGGGTTGAAAGTTCTTTTCTTTAAGGATGTTAAATATTGGTCCCCACTCTTTTCTGGCTTGTAGGGTTTCTGCTGAGAGATCTGCTGTAAGTCTGATAGGTTTCCCTTTATGGGTAACCTGATCTTTCTCTCTGGCTGCCCTTAGTATTTTCTCCTTCATTTCAACCCTAATAAATCTGGCGATTATGTGCCTTGGGGTTGGTCTTCTTGAAGAATATCTTTGTGGTGTTCTCTGTATTACCTGGAGTTGAATATTACCCTGCCTTGCCAGGTTGGGAAAATTTTCCTGAATGATATCCTGAAGAGTATTTTCCAACTTGGATTCATTCTCTTCATCACATTCAGGTACACCTATCAAACGTAAATTAGGTCTTTTCACATAGTCCCATATTTCCTGGAGACTTTGCTCATTCCTTTTCATCCTTTTTTCTGCATTCTTGTCTTCTCGTTTCATTTCACTGAGCTGGTCCTCGACTTCTGATATCCTTTCTTCTGCTTGATCAATTCGACTGTTTAAACTTGTGCATGCTTCGCAAAGTTCTCGTGTTGTGTTTTTCAGCTCCATCAATTCACTTATATTCTTCTCTAAATTGTCCATTCTCGTTAACATTTCGTCAAACCTTTTTTCAAGGTTCTTAGTTTCTTTGCATTGGGTTAGAACAAGTTCTTTTAATTCACAGAAGTTTCTTATCACCCACGTTTTGAAACCTGCTTCTGTTATTGGAACACACGTGTAATCTATTAAGTCTTGTTCCGTTACTGATGAGGAATTGCAATCCCCTGTAGAGGGAGAGGCATTCTGATTTTGAGTATTCTCTACCTTTTTACGCTGGTTTCTTCCCTTCATTATATATTTGTCCGTCTGTCGTCTTTATAATTACCGACTTTCTAACTGGGTCTCTGACGTCCAACTTGTTGATTTCCTGCGCCGAAATCTGAGCAATCCACTGAGCCGGCCAAAACAGCGGTGTTAAGATTGATGGTGCTTTTCTGCCCGGGAATCTCCGGACTCTGCACCAAGAACTGGCGTGCTAAGGCACCAGCAAAACCGCCACGCCGGCCACAAGAGTCGCCCTGGCGACCCGTGGAGCTCCTCCACTGGGAATCTCCTGGTCCGTGAGCAACTAATATTCGTCTGAAAGTGTGGTGTCCCCTCGTTCTTTGCGCTTTCACTGGGAGGTACGTGCCCGAGCTGCTAATCATCAGCCATCTTGGATCTCTCTCCCATTCTCCATTCTTTTCAAATCCCCAATGCGTCCTCTCATCACTCACATAGAATATTGTTCAACATTTCTTGAAATGATAAAAATCGAACTGATCCTCTCTTAGTCTTCTCTACTCTCTCCCCAGTCCCTCAAAAATAAACTTTTTGGCCAGACTCAAACCTGTAATCCCAGGACTCTGGGAGACCAAGGTGGAAAAATCACTTAAGACCCGGAGCTCAAGACCAGCCTGGGAAACATAGTGAGACCCCATCTCTACAAAAAATAAAAAACATTATTGGGAGGCCGAGGCGGGTGGATCACGAGGTCAAGAGATCGAGACCATCCTGGTCAACATGGTGAAACCCCGTCTCTACTAATACAAAAAAAAAAAATTAGCTGGGCATGGTGGCGTGTGCCTGTAATCCCAGCTACTCAGGAGGCTGAGGCAGGAGAATTGCCTGAACCCGGGAGGTGGAGGTTGCGGTGAGCCGAGATCACGCCATTGCACTCCAGCCTGTGTAACAAGAGCGAAACTCCGTCTCAAAAAAAAAAAAAAAAAAAAAAATTAGCCAGAAGTGGTGGAGCATGTCTGCAGTCCTAGCCACTGGGGTGGCTGGGGTGGGAGGATTTCTTGAGGTTGAACTGGAAGGATAGCTTCAGTCTGGGAGCCAGTGGTGATGGCACTACTGCACTCCAGCCTGGACAAGAGAGTGAGACACTGTCTCAATCGATCAATAAACTTTTTTCATGCAATCTCTTTTTTCCCTTACACTTATACTCTTTTTCCATTCCTAATGTAACTGACTATTTCGGATCCTTCTTACTTTTCATTAAACTACTAAAACAGCTACCAAACTAATTTCCATGCCTATAGTTTCTACCACAACCAATCCACACTGAAATCTCTCCTATCTGAAGAACTCACTCTTTAGCAAGGCAAACAGTGCCAAAACCCAGCTCATTTACTTTTATCTCCTAATACTCTCCTGTACAAAACCTTCCACTGTATCAAAAAAGGAAAAAATTTAATCAAAGCTTCTAAAATGCCAAATCAATTGTCCCACTGGTTTCTCAATTGCCAAAAGAAGGAAAACACACTCCAAGAAGCATATAATAAACCAGTGCCTACAGGGACCGACAACTCCATGTGATAGAACCAAAGAGGTAAGTGGATTCATACTATTTATTTGGACTAAATTACATGCCGCTTTTAAATTCTAAAGATACCAAGAGAAAAATTTCACAACAATCTTTTTTAAGGGAGCTAAAATAAGTGAGGGAAGTTTGAGACAACATTCCAAGCAAAAATAAATAAATAAATAAATAAAGCTTAAAATATAAGAGTATATGCTTTTGAGTCCAACAAACATGTCTTCAAATCTTTGCTCTGCCTCTTACAAGCACTGTGACCTCAGGTATGTTTCCTACCTAAGACTCAGTTCAGGGATGAAACTATCTCCCACTAGTCCTGGAAGGATTTGAAAATAAAATGAAGTACGCACATAAATCACCTAGTATAGTGCCCAGTGCATGATAAGAGTGAAATAAAGAGCTTTTTAAGGTTATAATTACTGAGGTGGCCTCAGATCCAGAGAAAAGGCTAGTTAAGGAGCAGGTAATTGGTAGAGAAAAGCAGTAAAATGGAAAAGGGTTAAGACATATACACAGACTACTTGTGTCATTTGTAGAATTCAATAAATTCACTAAAAAGTATATAGCAAAACCAATCTTCAAGGTCCTTGATTAGATTCCCATGTAAAGCTTGATTTCTTTAGATGTAATGAAGTAGATACACAAAATGTACCTAAAGTTCCTTTCAGCTCTAACCTTCAAGAAGTCTGTAAGATCTGTGGTAAACCAGAATCCTAAAAGTTATAAATGTTCATCACCTTTACATGGTTAAGTGCTTCTGTATTTCACTAAACATATGAGGGCTTACTGATGTTTCATTGATCTCACAAATTTTGGTAACAGAACAATTAAGCCCCAAATAAAAAAAATTACAAGCTGGACCTGACAAGTACATTATCACTCTTATGTGAACCCAAAGTTAGGAGTATTCAGAACCCCTAAAAATGCTCAGGGGCAATTAAAAAAGTAAAAGATAGAAACTTAAGAGAAATAAAAAAGATCTGAACAGGAATAGGAGGTTTGTAATTGGGTCAACAGACAAGACAGCATTGAGAAGACTGAAAAAAGAACAATATTTCAGAATGGTGAAATGAGTGAGCAAGACTCTAACTACAAGCTACAAGCTACTTTAGAACAAACTCAAAACTTCTTATTCCCAAGTCATGTCTTCACTGTAGGGAGTTCTTTTACATATTTAAGATATTCACAAATCTATCCTTTCTCTAAAAAGCTAAAATCAAATTATAATTCTATAGCCTCTTTCTATATGAACCATGGTTAGAGGTTGTACTAAATGTAATTAATATTTAACATGCCTATTTATCAGACTTTTTCAGTGTAATTTCTAAGTCTTTCAGATTGGCATTCACATCTAGAAAAGTATTCTTCTCTTTCACACTTATTCAAAATCACATCTGTAGGCTTATTTGTGAAATGAACTGCTTTAAACACATACTTTTATCAGCTTTCATGTTTGTAAATTGTGAGGATTGCATGTGTGAAATTATAGTAAGTTTGTAGTATTCTAAATTTAACAGTGACAAGATTGGCTGGGCGTGGTGGCTCACGCCTATAATCCCAGCATTTTGGAAGGCCGAGGCAGGCAGATCACGAGGTCAAGAGATCGAAACCATCCTGGTCAACATGGTGAAACCCCATCTCTACTAAAAATACAAAAATTAGCTGGGCGTGGTGGCATGCACCTGCAGTCCCAGCTACTCAGGAGGCTGAGGCAAGAGAATTGCTTGAACCTGGGAGGCGGAGGTTGCGGTGAGCCAAGATCTCACCATTGCACTCCAGTCTGGCGCCTGGTGACAAAGCAAGACTCTGTCTCAAAAAAAAAAAAAAAATGACAAGATTGTCTTCTCCCATTTATTTGAAGGCATAAGAAAGGACACTGTCCATGAAGTATCCAGCAAAAAAGTACTTATTTCTATCAAAACTTAAATTTGTATACTATAAGACCTGGCATGGTATGTGAAGCTACTAGGGGAAACACTTCAGGATATTGTGTTAGGCAAAGATTTCATGAAGAAAAACCTTAAAAGCACAGGCAACAGAAGCAAAAAATAGACAAATGACATTATAGCAAAAAAAAGTTTCAGCACAGCAAAAGAAACAACAAGCGGAGCAAAGAGACAACCAACAGAATGGGAGAACGTATACATAAACTAATCATCTGACAAATTATTAAGATCCAGAATATACAAGGAGCTCAACAGCAAAAACATAAATAATACAATTTTAAAATGGGCAAATGAGCTGAACAGACATCTCTCCAAAGAAGACAGACAAACGGCCAATAGGTACATCAAACAATGCTCAACATCGCTAATTACCAGGGAAATGCAAGTCAAAACCACAGTGAGATATCATCTCACCCCAGTTAGAATAGCTTTTATCAGAGAGACAAAAACTAACAAATGCTGGCAAGGATGCAAAGGAAGGGGAACTCATACACTGTTGGTGGTAATGTAAATTAGTATAGCCATTATATAAAAAATAGTATGAAGGTTCCTCAAAAAACTAAAAACAGAACTATCAAATGATCCAGCAATCCCACTACTGAATATATATCCAAAGGAAAAAAAATCAGTATGTCAAAGAGATACATGTTTATTGCAGCACTATTCATAAGAGCCAAAATATGGAATCAACCTAAGTGTCCATAAACAAATGAAGATTTTAAAATATGGTATACATATAAAATGGAATACTATTCAGCCATAAAAAGAAAAGAACAAAATCCTTTCATTCAAGGCAACATGGATGGTCTTGGAGAACATTATGTTAAGTAAAGTAAGTCAGGCACAGAAAGACAGATGGCTCATGCTCTCACTCATACTGGAAGCTTAAAAAACTGATCTCATAGAAGTAGAAAGTAGAATAATGGTTACTAGAGGCTGAGAAGGGTAGGCAAGGCTTTGGGGCTGACAGTCAGAGGTTGGTTAACAAACAGCTAAATAGGAGACATGGTGTTCTAGTGTTCCATAACACTTTAGGGTGATTATAATCAACAAGAATTTATCGCATATTTTCAAATAGCTAGAAGAGCAGATTTTGAATGTTTCCAGGGCAAAGAAATAATAAATGTTGGAGGTGATGGATATACTGATTACCTTTATTTGATCATTACATATTGTATATATGTACTGAAATATCACAGTGTACCCATAAATATGTACAATTATGTGTCAATTTTTTAAAAAACAAAAAATCTGGCTAAAAATTCTTAAATTTGTATTGTTAACCATATATTATATAAAGCAACATCAAAATGATAACTCTATAACCTAAAGTTTAAATAATTTTTCTATTTACATATATCATGTAAAACTACTTCCATCATTTTGGTCATACTAAATATTTAAGGAACTACAGAAGACTATAATATAAAATGCAAATGAAATAAACTCATCCAGTAGTCTTGCATGCCATATTTTTTTTTAAAAAAGTAAAGCTATATGTAAGAACTATTTTAAAATAAGAAAATATTGATAATTCAACTTCTATATGTAAATTACTCAGATATTACTGTAACAAAGAGAAATGATTACTTATTTATGGCAGTAACACTTACTTCTAAGTACACAAAAATAATAAGAGTTATATTCAACAAAGATTTCATACTGTCAATTTTTTTATTATTTTTAATGTTTTCAAATATATATTCTATAGATAAATAAGTATAAAATATGTTGGAAAGTTTAAACATCTAGTCCCTATGAGTTTCAATAAGGGCTTCTTCATCACCCATCTACTTGGTAACTTTAAAAGATTCTTCCATACATTCTGCACACATGCATTTTTTTTCTCACAGCTGATCAAGAGAAAATAATTTTAGCAATCCATGTTCACTAGTAGTTACACTAGCAACAGCAGCAGTAATAGTGGCAATAATCATAATACTTCAACTTTAAATTTTTTAAAAAATTATGTGATACCAACCTGGTCTCCAAAGTCCTCTGGAAATTTCCACAATACCACAGGATCTGTAAATAATCGACATGTATAATTAAACAGCAGCAAAAGAACACATTTAAAGAAACAGTCTTGGTTAAGCACTCTTAAAATTGTCAAAGCTACTTTAATTACAACACTTAAATTTTTCTTTAAACATTTATAGTTGATGACATTCACTTCTCTTCTTTTCTATAATTAAGTATTTTGATTTTTTAAATTTAATGACCTTTGAAATAGAAATAAATGACATTAATAACTTGGTCAGGTTATTCAAAATCATTACTGTATTTCTTTTAGCAACTCACTTTTTATTTACATATCTTAGGTTTTTTAAGATTCTAAACTTTGAATTTTCTATTTTAACTACACTTTTAAAATATTGGTTTTAATTTGAAAAGAAAAATATAAATGTAGCAAATATGTAATAAAATATATTATAGCCCTCAGGACTAGACCAAAATACACCTTAAATATCCATTTAAAATTCCAAGTAAGATTTACAAAACAGTAATAATATTTGTCTTATATCAGTTTTTAAATCTCATATTTGCAGTAATAGATAAGTTGGTAAGTAGATATAAAGCAGCTCATTTAAAATATAATTGATATTTGCAGGGCATTTCACAGAAATTTTTCTAACATGTTATATCTAGTAATTCATATATATAAATCAGTATTGTTGTATAAATATTCACAACAGCTTTTCATTTTCTTTGTTTTTCAAAGTATTTCTCATCTACTTAGCACAATAAAATGCTAAGATCTTAGTTTAGTAAGCACTAATATTTAGTCATATACTTATTTTTTAATTCTGTCAAAAACAAACTTCTGAATATTTCAAATGTGTTTTAAAGGGATAGTGCATAATGTATTATTTCTTCTGGGGAAAAAAAAAACACACACACACACACACACACTTGAAAGCCCAAGATAAGACTAATATGAGTAACAAGTACCACCCATATGACAGGGTTTGAACTCCACTCCAAGTAAAAGGACTTGTGAAAACTTATAGCTTGATTCCATTATTTGCACTATTCCATACTACTTTCTTAAAATCACAATCTAACTATATATTTCAAAACTTTTAAAACTCAACAAATGTCTAGCAACATTTTTAGCATGAGTTGGCTCCTCTTGTGTTTACACTTAAGTTCCACAAAAAGTTTTTCAGGTATTTTAAATTTAAAAAAAAAAAAAAGTAAGCTTTCTATAATTAAACTTTTTATTAAGGACTGAAAAGTTTCGATATAAATAGCAAAAGTCAATAAATTTAAAATATCTTATATAAGAATAATGCATTACCAATTTATGAAGGTAATATTCAATGATTATATACTCACATAAAACAAAATGTATACATTTCTAAAATGAATGTGGAATGCATTACACATCACCTAAAGACACTCAAACATCAATGTCTTGTGGATAATTATGTTTCCAGTTAGAAAAAAATAGACATATCTTTATATAGCAGTTTTACCAAAATGGTAGGAGCTAAGATTTGAATCTCATAAGTGCCTGACAGAATTTTCATAAAATATTAAATGAAAGTTTTTATCTTCATGAAGTAATACAATTACTAATGGCTACATAAACAAATCCTCATGCAGAAATACAGAACAGTTCTTTCTCGTGAATAATGAAACTAAAGGGTTTCAATGTGAATATTTAAAATATCCTTTTTAAGTAACCTCAACTTTGTAATTACTATCTGAGAAAATATTTGTGACAACTTTCTTACAACCATGTCTTAAATAAGGATATTTATGTTATTGTATAGCTTAGAGTTTGCCCTTGCTGCTTGTAAATTTACCTAAACATGTTTTGCTGTCTGACTTTTCCTCACTACCATTTTTTTTTCTGTATACTCTGTTTTTTCAGAGGGAGAACAAATAAGTACACAAAAACTGCATCTATTGGTTCAATCACAAAGTAGAAAATATCCCAGTTCTTTTCATTAAATGAATTTCACCATTCAGGGCTCGAAAAATTATTATAATCATGTGTATCCATATTTTGAAATGGATTAACTTAGTTACTGCCTATGTGATTAGATTTAGACCACATCTGACACATCTTTGTAGCAACTTTTCAGAAGTACTGCAAAGGAAGAAACAAAAGGGCTCTGAAAAAAATAATCCGATTCAACAACTTTATGCACAAAGACTGAATTTTCTGTTCCCTGAGGATTACTTTCCAGATACTCGATCTGATCTGGCAATGTTAGGTCAACTTTATGCTGATTTTATGGGTGAAAGGATGAGAACTGCTGGTGGGAATCATCGTTGCCAGTTATGACTGATATACACTGTGTTTTTCTTTTTTCCAATGTCTACTAGTAAATCAAAGGAGACTCCATATCTTAACTTAAAAATAAAAAAAACTTACTGCCAACAATCTAGACACCAAACAAATATGAAAGGAAGAATATTTGATTTTGACATAAATATAATTAATCTTTTAGTTTAATAAGAGATGTTACAGTGTAGTAAGAAAAAATATGAATTTTTATTAAATCAGTAACTTTAGAAGATGAATATTTACAGTATGATTGCACGTCATCAATATAAGGATTCCAAATTCACTATTAAGGCTTTTTTTAAATGTAAAGTAAGACAAAGTCAGTAATATTTTCTTTCCCAATAAAATATTTCACATTTCCTGGCCCTTAACTGAAAAATTAAAATAACTTAGAATACCAGTGTGATTTTACTATACTACCAAAAAAGCAGGAAAAAAATTCCAGTTTGCACAAAAGGATAGTATTTCCTTAATTCTTTGGAATTCAAAGATGACTAAATATACAATATCTTCAAATTTATGCATTTATAAAATAGCAGTTCAGAGACTACATACTTTTGGAAAACTAGAATGTATACTACTAGTATTTTGCTTGATTATGGGTTTCAGTGCCTGATATACCCACACTGCAGAAGAATACGTATGAAGAAATTGAGGTCAAAACAATGAGGAGTGTGATTTACTCATGTGGCTAGTTAATGTCAGAGGTTACAGCTTTCTTAGTTGAGATGCGAGGACCACATATTTTAAATAATTTCCAATAATTCACACATTTTTCTTGCCCTTTTAACTTAAGTTCAATTTATCTCATTCAAAAACCTATGCAGTGCTAAAGCAAGAGGAAAAGTCCCTGCCTTACAATGCCCTACAACACTCACGGAGAGAAACATCAAGGAACGATTTCGTTATTGTGCAAAATATTCTTTTAAGTGAGGTATCCTGTAGTAACATTTGAACTCAAAAACTCATTGGCTTAAAAATGTTAAAAAAAAAAAAAGTTCCTAATGAATCAATCATGTTTTCTGAATATAAATGAGCAAAAATCATTAAAGAAAATGTGTAATTTTTTTGGTAATGTATGATTTTTATTCTTTCACCTGTGGACATATAATGGTGAACTAAACAAAACAGGGTCTACCACTTATAGAAAAGAGGAACATCTAAACATAAAACTGAATGCATTTTTATGATACTAAAAGGAAGGGTGCTGCAGGAGCACACGATAAGGAAATCTAATTTAGAGAATCACTAAAGGACTTCAAAAGGACATAAATTGACACAAGTTAGACAAGCTAAGGATAATCTGGGCTATAAAGTGGGCAGGGAGAACTTTCTAGAGTGAAGAACCGGTATGTATGACATCTTGAAGGTTAAAAGAAAGCAGAATACCTTTTAGGGACTGAAAAAACATCTAACATATCTAGAATGTGAGAGAATCTCTAGGGATAAAGCTGGATTAGCAAGGGAAGCCACTGAAGCAGACAGTGGTATAAACCAAGTGAGAAAGAACCACCAGAAAGGAAGAATGCAGTTAGTGTGTGTGATGCTATGAAAGTCAAGGGAAGAGGGTGTGTCTAAAAGAAATCCTCAAACAAATGCTGCAACACACCGAGAGACAACGACTGAAGAATGGCAACTATGTTTAAAGACATAACACCACTGTAAGATGAGTCTCAGTGAAGGGTAGGAAGGAGGTGGCCAATTTAAGATTACGGAATGAGTGAGGATGAGGAAAGATAGGCAGTATGTACAGAGGCGATTTACTTAAGAAAGGATACACAAAGCAGAGGAACGTAGACAGAAAGATTAAACTAGAGAGATTAGTTTTTTTCTTTTGACTGGTATAGACTTGAACGTGTTTAAAAGGCTATGGGAATTAATGAGCTAGCAGAGAGCCAGCAAACAAGGAATACAAGATCCCTGAGAAGGCAGGAAGAGTTGTAATTCAGATCAAGACAGTAAGAGGAGCCTAAAACAGAAGCAGAAGTATGTTTTCCACTGTTGCAGAAAAAGAGGAGAAAAAGACATAAAGCCAAGTAAATTTGTAGTGCAAAGATACGAGTTTTGTGAACAAACTGCAAAGATTTTTCTGTGTAATAAGCAGCTCTCTAAAGCAAGGCTTTCTGCTAAAACACACAAAAAAAGCTGTTGAAGCTTTAAGGAGGAGGTATGAAATAACTGTTTCAGGCAAAGTTGAATTCTCAATATAGGCAGATACCCAACATGGCATTTAATGGCAGCAAAATGGGATTTTGCCCAATTGGTGGATTCCATCAGGGTGAGGTTTCTCCCAGTCATGTGGATGGAAAGATAATCTAAAACAGTGACTACAGATCTGAATTATGTATCTAAAACTAATAAAAAGGAAGTCATAGTTTCTAACATGTCCATTAATATTATATGTTACACCAAACCATGCAAATGTATTTTAAAATAGCATCTTTTCAGTTAAAGATCTACTACATATATCTGAAGACTGTAGGACTGAGAAATAAGATGACATAAATAAATGAAAGTATATGTAGAATTATGAAATCACATAGTTGAAGTTCTGAGTTTTCTACTTATGAATAACACAATGTTTTCTGTCTATGATAAGAAGCAGGTTTTGAAAAATAGCAAATCAGTTTCCTTCTCTCTTTCTCTCTCAGACTCTCTAGGCTGATCTTAAAAGAGTCTCATCTGTTTATCCAAGTGTACTATATAAATATCCTTTTTGATGTGCTATTTTTGAAAAAGTTTGATAAGTATATAATTTAATAATAATAGGTAAAATTATATTTTTATTACATCTGCCAAAATAATTTTCAAACTAATTAATTATTGTAATTTTTTTTAGAGTACAGTGTCATGATCATGGCTCACCGCAGCCTCATTCTCCTGGCCTCAAGCAATCCTTCCACCTTACTCTCTTAAGTAGCTGGGACTATAGGCATGCACCACCATAGCCAACTAATTTTTTTTTTTGGTAGGGATGGGGTCTCGTTATGTTTCCCCAGCTGGTCTTGAACTTGCGAGCTCAGGTGATCCTACCACCTTAGCCTCCCAAAGTGCTAGACTTACAGGTGTGAACTAACACACTCAAACTTATTGTAATTTTATATTCAACTTGACCACACACACACACATACACACACACACACACACACACACACACACACAAAGATTTAAGGAAGTAATTCACTCAATCATTTAGGGCCACAAATGACTTTGGGGAAGCCAGAGATCCAGAAGACTAACACTTTGCCATTTTTCCTTGGCACAGACTCCAGCAAAACAAATATATACAGCACTGACAGAAAGATATCACTCATTCTGACAAAGCTGTAATAAAAAGCTTCACTAATCCATTCAAAAAAGAAAAGTACAATAGACTGCATTACAAACTTTAAGACTATAAGCGACAGTGAAAGCAACAGTGAAAATAAAAAGAAACTCGTTACTAGAAAGTCTTAAACTGAGACTACATCTAATCTTGATAAAACATATATAAGCAGATGTTTGTATAAATTATTTTGAAGTTAACATATAAATCATATTTAATTTTGGCATCTTTTTTAAAGATCTAATTCAGTAGCTCTCAAACTTTAACAAAAATGTCTAGACAAACAGATTGCTGGGTCCCACTCACAAAACTTCTGAGGTGGGTCTGAGAAACTGCATTTCTAGTAAGCTCTCATGTGATATTCATGGTACGGGTCTCAGGACCACACTTTGAGAACTAACAGCACGGACTACGTATCTCTTACAATGATTACCATTATGTATCACATGTTAAAAAATTTAATATTTGTTCATTATAAACATTCTTTAAAATATGACAACAAATAATCCAGATTTTCCCTTATTACGTATGTACTTGATATGACAACAAATATATCTTAATGGGGATAGAAAGAAACATCAACTATGGCACAGCAGAAAATAATTTTAGCAAGAAAAATATCACCAAAAGGTTTTTAAAACCCTTCTGTGCTAATAAATACTACTGATTCTATAATTCTATTTTCATATCCCAATGAAAAGAATTTTATTTCAAAATTGAGTGTTTTGTGACACTGGAACCATACAATTTAAGGAACAATTATGGAGAACGATAGTTACGCATACACAAGATACACTGCCTACTTTTCCCTCTATCTTTATATGCTGTATACATACATATTGGTAGTCCACACCTAAACAAGATAGATGTCTTCTGTACTTTTCCAACTCAGACATGTGAGAAAATTTTTCTTGCTGTGCTGTCTTACAATGTTTTCTTTCATAAATTTAAGCAATTAGTTCCAATATGAACAACAGAATGTCCATGAATGCAAAAATATTAAAAAAATAATAATGTCTCTTTTATTTACTTATTTGATATTTTCAAGAAAAGTTTCATTATATATGGATAGAAACTTAGTATTTTCTGAATGAGAAAGGATATGAAATACTTTTTTTTTTATCATCCGAAATTATACTGTATCCCGTGTCTCGACCAGGATCCAGGTATCCTTGCTTCCTATATACCATCCTTTCTAAAATATGCTGCTGTAATTTGCTAAACTTTGATTTTACTGTTCATTCATTAGATATCAATTTAAAGAAAATTCATCAGTCTAAAAAGTTTCTTAATTATCTATAGGAAGACCTTCTCAGCAAGCCAAATATTTAAGTATTTTGTAAAACAGTGACCTAAAACTTACAGACTTTCTTTGAATAATACTTGGAAATTTGTACGTAAGGAAACCTAGAAAATGATACTAATTACTAATAGTACTCAAATCAATACCTTCTCAATCTGAAATTAAAATAATTCTTCATTTAATCATATAAGTAGGATTTATACATACAAAAACCTCACAGAAATGAAAACATTATTTCAAGATCTTTTACTTTATAATCACTTGTAAAAATAGAGATCACACTTCTATGTTTTGTTTTACATAATGTATACATTAAAATTAAAAGTAAGCAATTTTAGAAATATGTCCATTTATTCACCATCCTAAAAATGCACATAAGCAAGGGTGGAAATAAAACCTAATGTAATGATCCATTGCAATCATCTTCATTCTAATAAGCCATCCTGGAAAATCAAACTAGTACTTTTTAAATAATTTTGGTTTTTTGAAACTCAAACCTTAAGAAACAATTTGGATAATGGATAATTCTAACCTTTCTAAATATTTTTAGAAAGATGTAAAATCAGCATCACAACTTAAAATAAAGAAGCTCTTTTTTGAGCAAATATTAGCAAATTCTAACCAAGGAAAATGGAACTTCAAAGAACCTTAAGAAAATATAAC
The DNA here is from genome assembly GCF_030222135.1 of Aotus nancymaae. Classification (NCBI taxonomy): domain Eukaryota; kingdom Metazoa; phylum Chordata; class Mammalia; order Primates; family Aotidae; genus Aotus; species Aotus nancymaae. Next base: position 817,250 of record NW_026988453.1, read on the forward strand.
TCATAGCACGTTAGATACATCATTTTGCTACATCTATTCCTTTTAAACAAGGCCTATTATAATAAAATGAAAACCCTCATCAATCATCTGATAGAGTAATTCCAAACTTAACCAAACAGGGCTAATGGGTGAGAATTGAATTGAAAACACCTTGACAAAGAAAGCAATTTCTTTTCTTCGCACTCCTCTGAAGCTGTGGGTGATCATGGTAATCGAACCATCAACAGTGAGGGGCCATCTGTCCCAAGGGCCCTTCATAAGAGTTAAAAAAAAAAAAAATCAACAACAAAAAAGGGAAAGAAATGCTGAACCACAGATGTTCAACCTTGATTAATCTATGACAAGGAACTTACAACTGAGAATCAATGTTTTGACGTGTTTCAGATACTAATCATTAAAAGCCAACACAAAAGTTTTTATAAGAACACAGAGAAAAAAGTTAATAGGTTGCTTTTAGAAAGATGATCTGTCATACAGAACGTAATATACCTTTGAGTCAGCTATGATCTTAAAGTTGCTTTAAGATCATATCCTAAAGCAATAGCTTTTATTATGATTCCCATAAGGAGGAAAGAAGGTAAGAGGCCATGTTTTAAGTTAGCATGAGACCGTTGTTTCTTAGAATTCTTTCTACAAGTATATGGTTAAATGAAAGGAAGACATGTATTTTTATTCACAACACTCATTATATTAACTCTTTGAAGTAAATCATTTTCAAGAAGCACCATCTTAATGTGAAACTTCAGAATGTAAAATTAACTGAACTGCTCAGAAAACAGCTTTATTTATGATATTTAAAATAATGTTCACACTACACCAAAAAATAATTTTGCATAGAACTGCAAATGCTTCAAAGCTTTATTGTTTGATATAAAGATAGTCTGAAGTATAATAGACATCTAATACTCCTAGATATAACAGATACAGTTTCAATGATTTGGGAATAAGCTTAAAATCCATGAATAGAATCATAGTAACTATAAAAATGACTTAAAGTTCACTAACATAAAAACATGTGTAAGCTACATTAAGAATATTAAAAATATTTTTAAATTATTTTAAAATAAATACAATAAAATAAAATATTAAAGAACCAAATTAAACCATGCATGACCTTTCTTTCAGGATACTTTTAAGTTAGAATAAAAGTAAATGTAGAATAAACTTAAGATTCTAACAAATATAATAAATTCACTAAGAAATTTACTGTAAATCCAATAACTCTTATTTATCTTTGTCTCTACAAAGCCTAGGAATGGATCCTGTCACCCCAGAGAGATGACATCTCAGGCACATGACAAAAGAAAAGTACAATGCCCTCTCAAAGAAGAGACACTCAACTCACGTCCTGCCTAACATAAATTTGTAATTTGAAATTACTACAGAAAATCTACACACCTGTCATTACAACCATCAGAAACAAAGAATGGAATTAAGATACTAATTTTGTTTTTTTCCTCCCTCACAGGCTTCAGATATTAAAATTATCTGAAAAAGCATATATTATAAGGATTTAAATGTCATACAATAAAATAATAATTTGAAACATGAACAAGCAAATTTTGAAAGCTAGAACTTTTAAAAATATAATCTATGAAAGTGAAAGCTCAATGAATAAACAGCACATCTTATAAAACTGAAGAGAGAAATAGTGAACCAACTCAAACACAAATGATATGAAACAGATTGAGCCATAAAGAGACAAAATAAATGAGAAAAACAGAAGCGGTTAAGGAAAAATGGAGACCAGAATGACATAAATCTGTTTAGATTTCTAAAAGATCAGACCAAAGAGAACAGAGTATGTATAATGGAGGAGGGAAGAAAATAATATTAGAAGAAATAAAGGCTGATTTTTCCAAAACTGATGAAAGACAATCTTTAGATTTGGAAATGACAACAAACCCAAGCAAGATCTCAAGGAAGACACAACTAGAGGCATCACGATGGAATTGCAAAGACAAAAAAGAAATGGATACCTTACAAAGCATCCTAGAGAAAAAACAGATAAGTGGAAAAATGTATACATTATTATATCGACAGCAGACTTCTCAATAGTAGCAATGGAAGCCAGAAGACAGTGGAATAATATATGCAAAAACTTAAGAACTATGCAAACAGGAATGTAGGGAAAATAAATATATTTTCAGAAAGACAAAACTGAAAGATTTACCAAGAATAAACCATCACTACAGGAGCAGCTAAAGAGACTGTAACAGAAAAATTCTCCTTTTTTACAAAATGCAAGAAATTACATATTTCATGTTTCAGGCATATACATAAAACAATGTTTACTGAAGCACTGTTTATAATTAGCAAAGTTGTGAAAGATAACCTATATGCCCATCAATATGAAAATGACTATACCATTATTATTCTATGAAATACTATATAACCCTAAAAAAGACTATAGCCTTGAAAAAAAAAGTTATATTTGTTCACATGAACGAAATCTCTCTAAAAGAGTGATAAATGAAAATAATGAGATAAGATAAGGTCAGAGAGCTAAGGAGAAAGAAGCAGAACATAAAGGGCCTTACAACTGATAAAAAGGAACCTGGCTTACACTCTGGGAAAGAGAGCCACAGAAGCATTTGAGAAGAGAGGAGACATGCTCCGAAAATATTTTAACAGGATCACCCTGGCTCTGTGTTGAGTATAAACTGAAAGGTAATAATATAATAAACTGAGTTATGAGGCTACAGATAATATTTAAAATGAACCTCTTACGAAAAGAACTTATACCATTCATATAAACATATATGGATTGGAATTCAGATATACATATATATATGGATGTATAGATAGATACATAGATAGATAGATAGACAATTTGTGGTAAAATGTCAGGGAAGGAAGCAAATAACATAAGATTTACAAGATGATCCACACTCTGGAGACAGAATTCATGGCAAGGGCAATAAGGGTCAGAAAGTCCAACGGAAACTCTCCCAGTAGATTATAGTGGGTGTTTTATGAACCTGACCTTGACCCAGTGACCTTGCTGGCATGTAAGTACTCTGGAAAGGAAAGAACAGTGTTTTGTAAAACTAAATGAGATCTAGATCTGCAGAACTTCAACACAGATGATGAGGAGCCCTCCTATTCACTTTGCAGAACCACAATCCAGGCTGTGAAGGATCATATGATGTTAAAAATGGAAAGACCTGTGATAGCAACATCATCAGGAATGGCAGTCCAGGAGCCAAGGGCGGCAATAATAAAATAGGATATACTTCAAACAGTGGTCTAAGATGAGAGTGAATATCACTGTCAACACCCAACAGTGTCAGAAGCATAATCCTCGGGGGTGTACTAAAACAAGGGCTAGACAAACGATTGCACCAGTGATATGGAAATAATTGCAGTGAGACATTAAGAACAAAGGCATGAAGCATAGTAGCTGAGGTAGATAAGCAATTCCTCAGCACTTATGAGATACCCCTGGAGGGCCCCAGAAATATTAAGAGAATGAATACCTAAAAAAGGGACTGAGACTCAAAAGGTACTCAGACAGAGGTTATCAAGCTGGAAAAAATTGAGTCTAAATACCAATGTGATGTCTTCTTTTCCTTCATGTTAGAAAAACCTAAGGACGTGCGGGCAACACCTTTCAAATGTCCACAATAAAAATTAAGAAACTTGTTAATGTAAAACTATAATAACAAAATGAGCATAACCTAGATGTTAATTTCAGTTCTCAGGTCTCTATTGATGTAGTATGAAAAGCAAATGAAAGTAGAGATGTGAATATTTTACTCTGTTTCTAATTAAATATGTTGTTTTATTTCTAAAATCTTCCCTGATGGTATCCAGAGTTTCCTTAAACTAATAACAGTTAAATATCATTAACCTTTAAGGTCAGTATTATGACTGGTAAACACAACACTGTGATATTGGCAAGAAGAATCACTTCCTTGAAGGGGCAGAAAACTATTAGTCTGAACATGCTTACTAATAATTAAGTCCTACAGTAATTTTCACTCATTTTTCTTAAAACATATAATTATCAAGTTACTGGGAATTATATTAAAAATACTTTGCTATGTATTTCAAATAGAAAACAGTGATCTGGTTTTGAGGCCAACGGGACTGGATTCTACTTCTAAGTAAAATTCAAGAGCAAACACAAGTTCACAAGGATAATTTGTTATGTGAGATTATACAAAATTGTCCATATGTCATAGATCAGAGGTAAGAAGGGTCACAAGAGACCCTGTTTCCTCTCCCTACATGGAAAGCTCCTTTACGTTTCACTAACAACAACAAAAAAAGGCACATCCTTTCATATTCTACACATATACAGGGACAGCTCCAAATCTCCCAGCTTCCCTCTTAAAGTGTCCAACAATAAACTAATGGTTGAAAGTTCTTCCCAATGTCCAACTAAATCTGTCAGAAGATATTTAACTCTTTTCTCTCTTGTTAAAGAGCTGAAGGGAAAAAAATGGATCACCCTTATATGTAATTTTTTAAAAACTCAAAAACTTTTACTGAAATTATATTTCCCATTGTTCAGAAATTATTTCCTCTATATTTACACAGTGGTTCTCAACCCTTTCTGTTCATTAGATTACCTAAGGAAGATCATTCAAATTTTTAAAAGTGACCCTGCACCCCACCCAATACCACAGCAGCCACATCTACAATTTTTTAAAAACTCCCCAGGTGATTGGGGAGTTCTGATTGAAAACCACTGCTGCAAATCTTTCTGTAAAGAAATTTTTCTCAAGCCTTTTAAAACCTTCCGCTATTTTTCAGGTTTCAAATATTGTTTTAAACTGGACTAAAAATAAGAACGTAACGTATAATGTGATATCTAAAACTAAGTGTTTTTACAGATATATAGCATAAATGAAGCAAAAATTCTGTATCTCAAATCAATTTTCCCAATGACTAATTACACCATCCCCTTAACTAGTGTCCAACATTGCATCATATCCATCTCACTCTACTTACGGAACCCAGGCACCAATGCTAAAAATTTCAGAATCAGCTTTAACATGCCTTCTTCATCCTCTATATCTAATCAACTGCCTAATCATGTTAGTTCTTTCTTCAAAATGTAGCTCTCATCCATTCCTCCTCTTCCATATTCATCTTACTCTAAATTCTTATTGCCTATTCTCCTTTCCACTCAGCTCTTCTCAACACAATGCCACTAATTTAATCTTAAGAGTTTTTATTATTCCTCCCTTCACAAAAAAATGTTCAGTGGCTTACCACTGCTTAATAAAAACCTAACTCATCAAACTGTATTAATATTTAATGCCTCATATAGAATATTCAAATTTAACATAATAAATAACTTCATATATTAAAACCAGTGTTATAAAATTCTGCACTTCCTACCTAATTTCATCCTACCTATCTAAATGTATTTCGCACCAACTCCAATGCAAATTTTCTGCTCAGTCCAGGTGTCTTTTCACGTAAGTAAAATGTAGTCCCAATGCCAAGAATTTACTTAGACTCCAACACATCCTGTATGCCCCTTTTGAAATCCTATCTTCACTTTTCTCTGTGTTTCTAAAATCTATGCATTATTCCTGATCTATGCTATGAGGCCTTCCCAAAACAGTGCAGCCACACAGACTGTCCCACTTCCAGGCAATAACCATTGCTACTTAACCATTTTATTTGTCTCCTCATTTAAACAAAGCTCCTGAAAGCAGGATCATGTTTCAAATTTTAATGTATACTTTAAAAAGGTAGCTTTTTCAGTTTTTTATTGAATATATTTTTCATTCCTTCCATTCAATATATATATATAATGATATAATGCAAATAAAATTCATCCCTATCATATCAATTTTTCACAGTAAATGTCATAAACTTAACTTGCTTATTTTAATGTGCTTATTTTAAGAAGTAACTAACTTATTCTAACACAAACCTGATCAATTCTGATTTAAAGGTAATATAATAAATCAAATAATTGTTAACACCAAAGAGAGTCAAGTGATCTGCCCTTGTTTTCACTACATATTTTCACTAAAGATAAACAAATCAGCAGAGTAAAGCCATTACTAATTAAGAAAGCCCCATACTTCAAGAAAAAATAGGCAATTAAATAGTAATCATACAGAATAAATAGTAATTATGCATATTATCTTGGACATTTGCCACTGATGTGTTTTTAGTTATCCCCCATAACGTACAGCGCAGTACCGCTTGAGCTTTTTGGTCTCAGAACTGATTTATTCTCTTAAATATCACTGAGGTTATCAAATGACTTTTATTCATGTGAGTTATAGTAATGACATTTATGTATTAAAAATCAAAACTTAGAAATTAGTAAAGCACAAAAATCCCTAAGTACACATTTCATTAGTCATCAAACATAACTTCATCACGTCCTGAAGCCTAACAAAAGTCTACCATACACTTGTGAGAAATGGGAGCGAAAAAGGCTAATAACATCTCACTACTATGAAAACAGTTCTGACCTCACAGAACTCCTAAAGTACTCCAGGGAACTGCCACAGGCCCCCAGACTACACTTTGAGAACCAAAGGTATAGCACAAAGAATTTTAAAAACAGAGTAAAATAATGTTTAAATATAGTATGAAACTTGTTTTTTAATTAAGATTTTTTTTAAAACCTGAGAGAAAGTCAAGGTATAATATTTATTTATTACACAAATATATTCCTTTTTTACAGGTAGAAAGACAAAGGGGAGATTTAAATGCCTTTAGGATATATAGGTAATATAAATGAGTGGAGTGAGCCTATAGAAGACAGACTACGGAAGGACATATAGTAAAAAAAATAGATCCTGTTCCCTTTTTCAAGAAAGCAACAATTATTCAGCTCCAGCCATGTGAAATGTTGGCCCAGTGTTGACAGATACTTTTGATTTTTCAAGAAAAGCCAGAATTTCTATGAAAAAAAATCACCTAATTTTCTAGTTGGGAAAAATGATTAAACATTTCATAAATACCATATAAGCCAAATAAAGTGTATCAGGGGGCCATTATTTTTTATCTCGGTATTATGACGTCGGAACTTAAATTAGAAAAGAAAAAAATTCTTTAAGGTTAATCACATATTTAAAGTAAGGGGCTATTTGAATTTTTTTAATCTGCTATGGTGGCTTTTAGACTGGAAATAGTTTCTGTTTAGCTAATTTTTTTTAAATGTGCCACACTAAATGAAGGAGAATTTATCCAGATTTGCAGATTCTAAGGTTAACATTTTAAAAGACAATGAACATGGACATTATTAAACCTGTTTCCCTGAACTTAAGAACACTTTAAAAAAAAGTCAGATACAAGTTGTTTAATCAGAATTGGTACATATATACATTATATATGTATATTATTTTATGTTTTTGAAATGTCTGAATTTTATAGTCACACTATCAAAAGAAAATACAATCTCAGAATAGGTTGATCACTTTAAAAATTAACTTACCAGAACCCATAATGTTGATATTACCACATGACAACTTCATGATTCAACATAAAGGACAACTGAAATCTTTCTGGTAACTTCTTGAAAGTATTTACATCACAAATTGTAAGAGACAATGACAAAATGAGACAGTCAAAGGCATTAAAATAGACTAGTAAAGAACTCATAAAGAGAAGAATTATGCCCTTGGAACAACAAACAGAATCACACATTTAGAAAAATAATTATTAACTGAGAAGCTATAGTAGGAACACAAACTGAAAGAAAAAGAATAAATTTGAAATTCATGACCTCAGACCGAAAATATATTTAGTTGTATATTCTAATACCAGGCTATTTTCTAGGAAAGTGAGCAATTAATTCCCATTTAGGTTGTCCTACAAAAAGTACTAAGGAAGCAAAACAATAAAAGAGTTGGGGGATAATCATTTTAAGTTTAAAACTTTCAGTAGTATATAATTTTATCTTCAGTGAATTCTAAGAACTCACGGCATAGTAGTTAAGTGGCTGGATTCTGAAGTCAAACTTCATATAGACATGCCATGCATTGTCAATCACTCCCTATACATCAGGGCTTCCAGTCTTTTGGCTTCCCTGGGCCACACTAGAAGGAGGAGAATCGTCTTGGGATACACATAAAATAAACTAATGAGCTTAAAAAATAAGCAAAACTTTTAAAATGCTTTATGAAAGTTTATGAATTGTTTTGGTCACATTCAAAGCTGTCCTGGGCCACATGCAACCTGCAGGCCATAGGTTGGACAAGCTTGCGATACATGATCTTTCTCAAGTTACACAGCACTCTGTGCCTCACTTTTCTCCAACGTAAAGTAGTGATAATAGCAGTACCCACCTTGAGAGATGTTGATAGGATGAGTGGAGATTATATAGATACATCCATACGTATGTGTATATATATATAAAATACATATATAGAGAAAGAGAGCTCAGAATAGAGACTAACACATAGAACGCCTAGCTATCACTATATTCGTTGTTTTAAGGTAAGATGGAAAAAATGCTGAGATACTGATGCAGAAATTTGACCATAGTGAATGGAGATAATGCATTAAGCAAAATGGTAGGTTATTATTGGCTCTTTCATTCTCCTCATATAAATTTACGTCCCCTCAACTAGGACCTTCCCAAGTCTGATCACTTGTTTTAAAATGACATCCTTCTATACTTCTGTCTTAAAGAGTAATTCCTTAAGAAAAAAAAAATTTTTTTTTGACAGATTCTCACTCTGTCACTAGGTTGAAGTGCAGTGGCATGATCTTGGCTCACTGCAACCACTGCCTCCCGGATTCCAGCAATTTCTCTGCATCAGCCTCCCAAGTTGTTGGGACTACAGGTTCAAACCACCACACTCAGCTAATTATATTTTGTATTTTAGTAGAGATGAGGTTTCTCCATGTTGGCCAGGATGGTCTTGATTTCTTGACCTAATGATCTGCCCGCCTCAGCCTCCAAAAGTGCTGGAATTATAGATGTGAGCCACCGAGCCCAGCCAAAATTTTTATATTTATAGTCAACTAACTACTCAACACTTAAGAGTGCTGCATAACAGCTCACCACCCATTCCTACCTAACTGGCCCACCTATGTGTTTCACATATTCTTCTTTTCTTCAGTTCACTCCTAACTTCTATTTTCTATCCTATCTCTTCACCCTTACCTCATTATCACTCAATCACCAGCACAATCTCTCCTCTCTTTTACCTCCTCTATCTCCTTTTCTCATTTTCTGTCATGGTAAAAGTGAAAACTGGGTCACTACAGGAAGAAATGTGTATTGTTACCAAAGGCAATCAGAATAACAAAAGAAACATTAAGCTAAAATGTTTAACTAAAACATTAGTTAAAAAGCACCATGGCAAACAACCTTAGAATATGACTCAAACAATTCAATAAAAGCTGCTGCTTCCCCATTTTTATAGTTATTCTCAGGAATAAGATACATACATTAATATATCCAAGCAAGAAGCCCAAATGCATAAAACCTTAATTATTGCTCAAGATTGATATCTGACTGACAAGAGAAGGAAATGCAATTAGTCCAGGTCAGTAGAAAAAGCAGGCAAATGACAGAGTTATTAGCAACTTAACTTCCATCACTTCTAAATTGACTGTAACTACATTCCCGGTATTGATAATACCAATATAAGATCAGACAGAAGTCTCCAAATTCTTTTTACGCTAGGATTGCAACCATCTCCTTCAAGGAGTTGCATAACAACACTGACCACCAGACCTAGGTACCAAGAGAATAAGTACCAAAATGCCAAAGACCAAATGGGAGAACGTCTTAATTATGTACCGCAGATATGTAGTGTTCTACTTGTCTATTTCTGTAGACATATGTGATCATATTAAATAAGGAAATCGGGGGAAAAAACAATGAAGAAAAAGGATCAAGATTTTGTACTCACACAATGGAAAATAAATATTCATAACTTGACAGAAGTAAAAGAGCAAATATTAGACATTTACGGTTTCCTGCATTTATAGTGTGGTCTTCGATACATACTCTTCAAATTAAGAAGTTTAAACACCTATGTTTAAGAATAAGCAAAGAAAAAACCACATTCAGAAATATGCATGTATTATTAGAACTCAAGTATCCACACTGACAGTTATTTGCTTAACCTATTTTTACAAACACAGCATACAGACCTCGATGAATGTTTCTCCTGTTATTCTTCTACCTTAACCAATACTTTTTTCCCCTTACCAGCTTATTTTATGGTCAGAGGTTAAACTGCTAACCCTTCACCTTCCAGGAAAGTTTTTTTCCCTCTCTCATAAAAGGTTTTTCACTGTGTGCAGCAGTCGGATTAGCTCTTCTCTTTGAGAACAAAAGCTCTGTCTTTGTCTTCGCTGTTTGGGCATGGAGCCCCTACATCAGAGGAAGCTGCTCCTACTCAACTTGCACAATAATGATATTGTGAGGCCCCACGAAAGCCTGGCCTCTCAGTGTCTAGACTCTCATCCAACCAGCAAGCCAAAGAGAAAATCCTGTCAAGCACTCAGCTGAAAATTAACTAAGGTATCCTGTTGAGAACCTGATGAAGATGTTATTTGACCATACGGTAAAACTTTCTATTGTTGAACATAAAGATAAGAGAAAAACTTTTAGAACTCAATGATTTGACAATCTTGGTCACCAATTCACACATGGGTCAGTAAATGTATTTTACCAACATACAACCCCTTCCTCTATACGTGCTCTTAAAATAATACACAGGCTTATTTATGACACTCTAAGCTCTTACATTTAAAAATCTGTGCAACTAAGAGATACATTCAAAAAAATTATAAGAAATTACATGTTATTTGCAGTTTTTACATTAAAGATTTATCATTAGAAATTCTGCTACTGTATTTGTCACTGAAGGACCCAATCAAAATGCAGAAGTCAAAATAAAACCGTCATCTTCTCATATTCCTGAATAAGTTTTAAAATATTAAGCAAAAGAGAAATAGTAAACTAAAAAGTCAATAATTGATTAAGGCTTAGAAATGAAAACAAGAGTATATAAACCAAACCATTCTTATAAAAACTGTTTGTAAATTTTTTAACCTGTAAAATGTTAAATACATTAGATAAATTTAAATTTGGTCATATGATAGCAATAAAAGATAATTCTCTCAAGTACATTAAGTTATGGGTGAGTTCATAAATATTTACAAGAGGTTTTGGGGACTGTTGCAGTTTTTAAAATATCATCTTATAATTTACACCAATAGCAACAACTGTTATTGAAAATTATTAAGTGAAAACTATATGTGATTATAACCACATTTAATAAGCTCATATTGAAATCTAAAAAGGAATGCACAAAAATAGATGTTTTGTGCTATTGGTACAAAAAGAATAATCTTTTTCCTTCTGTCAAAATTTACTGCAATACATTAGTAATTTAAAAAATAAACTTTACATAATAATCAGAATAGTTCAAAACTCTACAAATGGATAGCAATTAATGAAAGATAAGGGTGTCACTACTGTATTCAGGATTCAGAATTAAAGAATAAATCATTTTTACATACTCCATACAGTAATATAAATTGATTCCCCAAATTTTAGGAGAAACATAAATGTACTTTCTTTTTTAACCTACAACAAACTTAACAAAAGAAATACATCTATTCTTAAGGGGGAAAAAAATCAATGCTTATCCATAGCAGATGTCTGGCATGGAGGAGTATTTTCCTACTCTTTTAATAGACACATGAAAATCTAAGTCTGGCAAACATTTAAATTGAAGACTCTGGAACACAGTGAATAAGTGACATCTGGCAGAAAATGTTAAATATTTCATTCCTACTTCTGCAGAAAAAAAAGGATCAAAAATTTAACAAAATTTAAAAGAACATTTCATATAACACTGATATGCAATTGTAAAAAATAGATTTGGTTAAATCTATATGATATATGAATAACACGAAAGTTAACAGAATGGTATAAAAACCAATATTGAATAGGTCCATCATGTCTACCATTAAGTATTTTTTATATCAATGAATTATGTAATCTGTAAAATGATTACAGAACCAAGTACATCCACCCAAATACTGGAGGCAGAATGGCTTTATTCTACTATTTGTTCTACAAAACACCTCTGCTTCGAGGTTTTATTTCCTCAGAATGCTACTCAGCTTCACAGAAAGGATATAAAATACCTTGGCTTTTGGCAATTAAACTAAATAAAATTTAAAAGTCCAAGACCTGAGAGTATTCACTGTTAAAAAAAATTACTTTGAAGCTACTTCTCTTGGGTTCTCCGGCACTTTCCTTTGTTAGAGGTGATCTAAAGTTTTGCTTAACAGTTTATGTTCACTTTAGTGTGAACTATGAAACATTCAATTTACAAAGCATTCTTAGACTTTCATGAATTTTAAAGGGCATTATTCGAAAATATAGGTTGGGGCCATCTTTCCTCCTCCCGTGGAGCCGCCGCCATGAAGGTCGAGCTGTGCGGTTTCAGTGGGTACAAGATTCCTGGACACGGAGGTGCTACGCCAGGACCGAAGGGAAGGTTTTCCAGTTTCTTAATGCAAAATGCGAGTCAGCGTTCCTTTCCAAGAGGAATCCTCAGCAGATAAACAGGACGGACTGTCCTCTATAGAAGGAAGCATAAAAAGGGACAGTCGGAAGAAGTTCAAAAGAAAAGAACCCGCGGAGCAGTCAAATTCCAGAGGGCCATTACTGGTGCATCTCTTGCTAATATCATGGCCAAAAGGAATCAGAAACCTGAAGTTAGAAAGCCTCAAGAAGAACAAGCTATCAGGGCTTCTAAGGAAGCAAAACAGGATAAGCAGGTGTCTAAAAAGACTGCAATGGCTGCTGCTAAGGCACTTCTAAAGACAGCAGCTAAGCAAATGATTGTGAAGCCTGTACAAGTTTCGGCTCCAGAGTTGGTGGAAAACGCTAAGCTGGCAGATTAGATTTTTAAATAAAGATCGGACTATTTTAAAAAGAAGAAGAAGAAAGTGTAGATTGAAATACTGCTAAACAACTCACTCTTTTGATTTCAAGCTCAATTTTAGGCTGCAGATTAAAACTTTTGTTGAATTTGAATAGCAAACATCTTGAGTCAGAGAGAACATAAGATCTACTCATTTAGAGATTTAACATTAAATGATTTGCCCAAACTATCTATCTACCTATCTATCTATCTATCTATCTATCTACCTACCTACCTGTCTGTCTGTCTGTCTGTCTGTCTGTCTGAGACAGGATCTTGCTCTCTTGCGCAGGTTGGAGTACAGAGGCACAACCACAGCTTACTGAAGCCTCACTTGAGGCTGCCTCAGCCTCCCAAATAGTTAAGACCACAGGTGTATGCCACCACATCCAGCTAATTAAAATAACAGTAATAATTTGTACAGACAGGGTCTCACTATGTTGTCCAGACTGGTCTTGAACTTCTGGCCTGAAGCACTCTTTATACCTTGGCCTCACAAATCACTAGGATTAGTTATGAGCCACCATGTCCAGCCTCTTATATTTTAAATTAAAATGATAAATTCTATGTATATCATAAAAATCATCCCTGAGATAATCTGTGATAAATTTGTTACTGTAACCTTTCTTTACAAATGCCCATACTCTATTCCTGTTGTACTAGAAAGGCTATTCATTAGCTCCAAGGCTCCACTGATCTTCCTTGCCTTTCTGTTAGGTCTGCTATCCATATTTTTGTTATACCACTCATTCTGAAAACAGCTTCCTCTTTATTTGTGACTGCTGAGGACACACCCAAGCATCTATTCTTTCGAATGTCTTTGTGAGACTACTTCATAAAGGAGATTTCTCAATACAAGCATTTATGCAAGACATCAAAAAATCTGTTGCTATCGCTCTTGAAAATCACCCAAGACTGCCTAATTGCATATAAAAAGGCCTATTCTGAGTCTAAATCATCCTTTATCTTTTTTGTCATATGATAGTATCATCCACCATAAGCCCTAATCCACTCCTAACTCTATCCTAGTTCTTCCAATTGCACACATAGGGCATATCAGAGACACTGCTCCTTTCCTACAATCAGTTATAAGGCAGCACACCAATAAACCCGACCGCAATATCTCCAACGGAATAGTGGGAAAGTCATCTGCCCATGGTAAAGTGGCTGAATCAAAGCACCACCTTAGCCCTATTCCTTTGGACAATGGCTTCAAACTTTCAGATGCATAACAATCACCTGGGAAACTTTTTCCAACATGTAGATTACACTCTTATTTCCATCCTTAAAATAAAGTATGTCCCAGGAACCTGATTTCTCAATAAATCATCTATAATTCTAAAAAGACCTGACAAAGAGTGAATAGCAGGTCTTTTTAAACACTTGTGGACATCCATCTAGCAACATTAAACATTCCATTTTGGAGGTATGACAAGACTCCATAGGCTCCTGAAAACAAGGAGATTTTTGCACTCTATTAGACTTGTTTTACTAAGTATTATAGGAAGTTCTCCTACTTAACCCTTACAGCGAGAATGCAGCAATGATCCTTATTCATTTTTGGGCCTTTTCTTAGCTAGACAAGAAAAACATTCACATAGGTATCCAGAATCTAATTTACTAAAAGTAGGGAAGCCTCTAGATTCTAATTATGTAAAAACTGGTAAATTTAAAAATAAATACTTAGAAATATGCTTCAAAAAAGAAAAACAAGTAAAGCTATGGCTTCCTGTTGAGTTACAAATCTCTCTTGGGTCTGGTAGAACTGTGTTTTCCAATCACCTTGAGGAAATAAAGCATTACTTACTTCTAAGACAAAATTTCCAGTATTATTCTAAAATTGCATTAGAAAGGAGAGGGCAAGATAGATATCTTACCTGGAAAGCAGATAAGCCAGCTCATTTGCTTCCAGCAAGTTTTGATTACGTCCTAATTTCCTACAATTTATTTTCCCTATTTACTTTCCCCTTCAACTATATTTATACAGATTTCTCTGACACCTGTTTATTACAGTTCTTCTCCTCTCTGCACTGATCCAGTATGAATTAGCATGCATGAGTACCCTCTGTTATATAAGAGGACAAAAGGGAGTATCTAATATTATAATTGGAGAAGAAGCTTTCATGGCAAACTATTTAGAAACAATGCTGAATTTTGAATTTAAGGTGCTATTTTTCTCATTTAGACATAGAAATATTTTCCTTTCAAAGCTAAAAAATAACATTAAATCCACATAGAGAATGATGGCCAAGTCACAACAATTCCCTCTTTTCTGGGAGCTATATCCTATCCTCAGGGTGGGTTTTTAGTAGGTGCATCCACAATTGGTGAATGTGACCTCAGGCTACAGCTGAATAAGTCAAACTCACGACCTAATCTGGGCCAGTTTCTATCTCATAGAAGACTTGGGTTATGAACTGGGAAATACAACATGGAAGGTGCTGACACAGAATCACTTTTTGGCAAAAAGATGACTGAAGAACCTCAGAACTTCCATGGTAACTACATTCACAAAAATTACTTACCCATGTACTTAATTACCATAGCGTTTCCTCTAACCATAGATACAGAATGTTAAAGCAGCACTTTTACATCCATAAAAAGGACATCTGCTTCCAGCCAAGAGAAAGTATAAACTGTATTTGCTCTCTCCCTCTTAAAAACTGAAAATCTAAAAAAATACATGAAACAATTTTCAGACATCAGTAAATGCAGGACAGTGATCCCTGACAGAGATAAAACAAATAAGGTAAGCCTACAATTGGTCTTATTATCTGGAGTTTCCAGTATGTGGCATGAGGTGGGAGAAACCCAGGCAGTGCCCGGTGGTCTCCCTGAGATGAGGTTGGAAGCCCAAAATCATCTGGAGTCCACAAAGAGAACAGGAGAAGCAGCTTCACAGGAATAGGGCTCTTGAGAGCTGCAGAAGGTTCACCACCAACCCCCACCAAGACTTTAGTGGACTGATGATCAGCGCACACATATGAGGAAACTATCCAACATTGAGGAAAGAACCACCCCGAAAAAAAAAAAACAGGGAAAAATCCCAGGATCAGCTGACGTTCACACCACCCAGAGTGGGAAAAGCTCATCAACAACAGAGTATTGCGTACAGTACTCAGAGGGTAATACCTTAGCAGTGGGAAAAATGAGCACTAGACTGAAGTCGACTCTGGTTTCACCTACCGAAGCTTAAAAGCAAGCCTCAAATTTTCAAACTGTTTCCAAATAACTTAACTGTAATCTAAAACAAAAACCTTCAGTGTATGGGGACTTTTAGGAGGAAAAACCATATACTGCACCACAAAGCAAGTCCTAATTGATTTAAAAGGATTCAAGTCATACCACAATATTCTCTGGAATTATATTAGCAAAATATGACAGAAATATCCCCAAATATTTGTAACCTAAATAACATACTTCTAAATAACCCAACAAAGAAGAAATCAAAAGGAAATGAAAATCTAAATGAACTGTAAATGAAAATAAAAACAAAACTGATAAACTGATCAAAAGTAAGGACTATTCTCTGTGAAAGACAATGTTAATTAAAAGCATGAAAAGACAAGATACAGATGGAGAAAAAAATGCAAATCCAACAAAGTCATTGTATCCTGGATATATTAAAATCTTTCAAAACTCAGTAATAAGAAACCAACCCAATAAAGAAAATGTATGAGAAACAGCTGAACAGACATTTCACCAAAGAAGATATACAGACAGAAAATAAGCAAATGAATTCATCTTAATAAAACATAATTGAGTCTTAAAATGCTTCCACCAACTTCTAAGAAATCAGAACTTTTCTTCTAAATTAGAATATGTAATGTGCTAAGATATTCTTAATAGTTCCTTCCAGCCACCCTATAAAAATTTTTGTACCATAAAATATAATTTTGTATCAGCAAAGACAATCACGATAGCCCTGAACTTGTTTGATTTGGGGCTGGGAAGGCATACAACCTAATTATGAGTGCAAAAGGAAGAAGCATGTAATTTTAATTCTGTTAAGTTGTTTACAGTGAGACTCATTGACAATGAGCAAAAACTTGAAAAGGGTAAAGAAATTATTGTGCATATATCTTGGGAAAGCGTATTAGAAATAAACAAAAAGTGCAAACTCTCGAAGGAGCACACATGATGTTGTTCCAGGGATAGCAAGAAGCCAGTGTAGCTGAGAGCAAGGGAGAAAAGTGGGAGAGGATGAGGTCAGAAATGTAAACATGGGGATTTGAGCCAGTTAAAAGGAGCCATGTAGATTCCTGGAAAATCTTTTATTTGAATGATCTGAAAAGGCAGAGGGATGAGTGAAAAAGGAATTATGAGCAGTAAATCCCTATATGGGGAAGACTGAGTCTCAGAAAGTCAAGATTTGAAAATTGAGGTTGTAGACAAATTTCTATTATTATATCTAATTGCTACAAAATATATTGTGAGAACTATCAAAAGGAAGATGAAATCCTTGCTTCAGTGAGTTGATAATCTAGTTGAAGAACTAAACAATAATACAATTAAAATGACAGAATGTTTAAATTACAAGGGGCTTTCAGATAGTCTATAGCTTCTGTTTAACTGAAGGAACTTGAGTCAAAAAAGGGAAAATGATTTATGCGAGATCATATAACTAATTATTGGTTTAGGAAGAACTAAAATGCCCCCTTCATTCATAAGTTCTCTTAAAGTCCAGTACATCAATGGTATGAAAGACAAGCTGAAGAAAAGGCTATACTCATAAAGCACTTTTGCAAGATAAATAAGCCTTTGTCACATTCACTTGCTTTCCTGACTTCCAAATTTCTGTCCTACAATTTTGAGGGAAGGAGTGAGAAGCAAAGCTAATACCTATGTTGATAAGTAAACCCACCAGTGGATCAAAAGATAAAAATCCTTCTGTATTTTGATAAGAAAAGCGCTCAAATCTTTTTATATGAAGACTATTATTTTCTTCCTAACAAAACGACTCTGTTTTCTGGAATTTCTCGAGGTCACAAAGAGAAAGGATAAGGCAAGTAAATCATTATCCTCTGTGTTGATAGAGTTTGCTTCCTTCAAATCAAGATCAAACACCACTGCTGGTAAAAAAATAACGTCTCCTTCCAGAGTCCTCTCACTGAAGCAGTAGTACTTCCAACATATCCCAAGATAGAGTAACCAATTAATTCAAGTGCACAGCCCAAAGATCATCACTTCCAACTCAACCCAACCAAGGATATATTACCCAAGCAAGGGTATAAAGTGTTTACAATGATGCCATCCTTATTTACACATATTAACAGGGCAAATAATCATTAAAGCAGTTTTAAACTATTAATACACTTTTAAAATTCTAACGTTAGAATATTAAACTTCAAAGTAGAAAAAGACTAATGTGAGAATGTCAACACACAATCTTTAACACATTTCTGCACAATCTTTTGAACCTAATTATCAAACTGACAATTTAAATTAATTATAAAGTAACACGAAAACATACCTTTTATGCCTTTAGTAAAGATTTACTATTTAAAAAAACTTTTAAAAGTAGTTTCAAACATTTAGTAGGCAGAAAACTTACAACATTAATATCTATGCAATCTCACCAGATAAATAATGTAAAATTTCAGTTTCATAATCCTATACACAGAATGAATAAAATGGGCATAAACTACATATATTCAAAAACAAACAAACAGAAAAACTAAAATAAATTTGGCAACCCACACCTATGGTATGCAGAAAGGCAGAAAGAACATTAAACTTCATTTAGAGATTCAATTTGCAGTTTCAGCTCTTCCACTTTATAACTCTGGAACCTTAAGTATGAAAGAACTTCACTGAGCTTTAATTCGGTCAATAAAATGAAGATAGCTATTGAACCTAACATAGAGAGTTGTTGAGAAAATCAAAATTAATTTAAAATAGCATATGTAAAATCCCTTTCAATCTGTAAATTAATACACAAATTTACATTACGATGAGAAATATTAAATATAATACAATGGCACTATTTCAAGTCTTAGTTGATACCATCTAATATAGCAATCTAATTTCTCTAGTCATTTTTTCTTTCAAAAAACTCGGTTCATAAAAAGTTCTATGTTATCAACTGTAGGCATATGTTTACATAGAGGTAAATAATTACAGACTAATCTGTCATATAACATCTTAATTTTGATCATAATAATATCAAGGGACAGAATTTTTATACTTCAGTTTCATATTTCTACTGTGTGTTTTGTGGAACAAGACACATTTATTGAGTACCTACTTATATAATTCTCTAAAGAATTTAAAAAAGGAGAAAAGATAACATCTCTGACTTTAGCAATCTTTCAGTCTAGCTGGCATAATACTATATATTCATAAATAAATAATGTAAATTAAAGTGATAGGAGACTTCACTTTTGGCCATGAGGCAGTAATAGGCACAAACCAGCTGGCCCACCATAACAATGTAAAATAAAGTAAAATGTACAAAATATTTGAAACAAATATTTTTAAAAGTAGAGCAATAGGAAAAGCAGGACTGTGATCTCCCTAGGAAAAAGAAATTACACAAAATGATCACTACAATCTCCCTGGCTTTCTGTCTGGAGGCACTTTCAGAACTGTAGCACACAAAGAACCACAGTTTTGCTGAGCAGCAGAAGAGAATAAAGTTGAGATGTATAGTAAAATCTGTGGAAAAAAACACCAAATACAAGGAGCGTCAGAAATCTGTATAAGGGTCATAATTAAGTCTTTGGCCAAACACTAGGTTGCACATGTGCAGGGTGACACTCTTGACAATGCCTGGCAGCGAACAGCTGAATGGAAATTCTGGTGGTCACATAGTACCAAGAGAACAAGCAAATAAAATCATGGACATGTGAGGAATTCAACTGAGACACCTCAGAAAGTTCACACTGTTAGGAGACAATTCCCAGAGTCTCCCACTTATCTTCACTTTTTCAGAGCAGGGCTAATGACTGGGTTTTATTCCAGACTAACTTTTCCAGAATGACTGATTAATAGGGGAAGTAATAATTAACAAAGTTTTAAAAACTATTAACATGATATTAACAAGATAAAAGCAAACACCCTTAGAAAATAGTCTCCATCCCAAGCAGAGAGCACATTACCTTATAGCCTTGGAAAACAGAAACACAGATATACCTTGAAGATATTGCAAGTTCACTTCTGGATCACCTCAATAAAACGAGTATCACAATAAAGCAAGTCACACAAATTTTTTGGTTTCCTAGTGCATATAAAAGTTATGTTCACACTATACTGTAGTCTATTAAGTGTGCAATAGCATTATGTCTTCCAAAATGTACAAACCTTAATTTAAAAATGTTATTGCTTTAAAAAATGCTAACAATCTTCTGAGCCTTCAGCAAGTCAAAATCTTTTTGTTGGTGGAGGGTCTCCCTCAATGTTGACGGCTGCTAACTGATCACTAAGGTAGTTGCTGAAGGCTAGGGTGGCTGCGAAAACTTCTTAAAATAAGACAATTGATTCTTCCTTTCACAAAAGATTTCTTATTATCGTAAGATGCAGTTTGAACATCTTTCAAAATTAGAGTCAATCTAAGCTGGTTACAGTAGTGCGTGCCTGAAGTCCTACCTACTAGGGAGGCTGAGGTAGGAGGACTACTTGAGCCCAGGAGTTCAAGGCAAACCTGGGCAACATAGCAAGACCCCCTCACAGAAACAAAATGGAGTCAATCCTCTCAAAAACCCTTCCCTGCTTTATCATATAAGTTCATGTAATATTCTAACCCCTTGGTTCTCATCTCAACAATGTTCAGAGCATCTTCACCAGTAGATTCCATCTTAAGAAACCACATTCTTTGCTAATCCATAAGAAGCAACTCTTCATCCAGTCAAGTTTTATCATAAGATAGCAGCAATTCAGTCACATATTCAGGATTCACTTCTAATTCTAGTCCTCTTGTTATATCCACCACATCTTCAGTAACTTACTCCACTGAAGTTTTGAACCCCTCAAGGTCATTCACAAAGGTTGGAATCAATTTGTTCCAAACTTCTGTTATGTTCATATTATGACCTCCTCCCATGAATCATGAAATATTCTTAATGACATCTACAATGGTGAATCCTTTCCATTCACCAAAGAGATTTTTAATCTACTTTGTCCAGATCCATCAGAGGAATCACTATCTAGGGCATCTATAGCCTTTCAAAATGGATTTCTTACATTTAAACCTAATCGTATAAAACTTGAAAGTCAAAATTACTCTTTGATCCACAAGCTGCAGAATGGATGTTGTGTTAGCAAGCATTAAAACCTTCATCTTCTTGTGTAGCTCCATCAGAGCTCTTGGATGAACAGGTTACATTGTCAACAAGCAAAAGTATTTTAAAAGAAATCTTTTTTTCTGAGCAGTAGGTCTCAACAGTAGCCCTAGAATATTCAATAAGCCATGCTATAAATGGATGTGCTATCATCCAGGCTTTGTTACTCCATTTATAGAGCCAGGCAGAGTAGATTTAGCATAATTTGTATGGGTCCTGGGATTTTTGAATTTATAAATGAGCACTGGCTTCAACTTCAAGTCACTAGCTACATTAGCTCATAACAAGAGTCAGCCTGTCCTTTGAAACTCAGAAGGCAAGCACTGACTTCTGTCTAGCTTGGAAAGCCTTACATGGCATCTTCTTTTAATATAAGGCTGTTTCATGTACACTGAAAATCAGTTGTTTAATATAGCCACCTTCATCAATGATCTTAGCTAGATCTTCTGCATAACTTGCTGCACAATAAAGCAAAGTGTGATAAAACAAGATTTGTCTGAAGTATCTCCCTCCAACAGCAAAAAGCAGGCATGCTTACTGCAAACTATATGATACTTGAGTTTCCTACGTTTAGGGTTCCTCTTCTATAACACAATCAACTGCATTTGCAGGCAATCATCTGGGTTCATTCACACCCCACTCCTGTGATTTAAGGGCAAGGAATGCTCATGTAACTTGTGCCATGAATAATATGTCACAATCATATTATTTATGATTCATATTATTCATCATTTCCTCTGTCCCTGATCATGGAAACTCATGTTTTCTGACAGCATCAATGAAATCAAAAGAGGCTAACCAGTTAGCACTTAAATAGAATAAAATCTCAAACTCTACACATTTGTTGACACACACACCTCAGAAGTAAGGCTACTTTAGCCTTAGAGGTAAAATACTCTAGACCCACCCAAAGATGAAAAACAAACCCTGAAAAGATCGAATTGGTCCACCAAAAAATTGATTGCCCACCAAAACAAAATGCAATACTTACTAAAAAAAAGATAAATTTTAAACTGTCAATAATATGATATCCAAAATATTCAGATGTAACAAAAAATTATCAGACATGCAAAGAATCAATAAAACATTGGGGAAGCAGGGGTGGGGTGAGGTGGTGGTATGAAAAGTACACAGAAAAAAAATCCAAAATGAAACAGATATTAGAGTTACCAAACAAGAATTTTAAAAAAGAGTTATGCAGTAGGCAGAACAGTGGCCCCTCAAAGATATCTATATCCTAATGCCTAGAACCTGTGACTATATTACATAACATGGCAAAGGAGAATTAAGATTGCAGATGCAGTTAAGGTTGCCAATCAGCTGATCTTAAAATAAGGAGCATATCATAGATTACCCAAGTGGTACAATCACAAAGATCTTTAAATGTTGAAGAAGGAAGAAGACATGTCAATATCAGAGTGATACACTAGGAAAAAGACTCATCGGCTATTGTGGCCTTTGAAGATAAAAGGCGCCAAGAGCCAAAAAATGTAGGCAGCCCCTTAGAAGCTAAAAAAACAAAAGAAAACACTCTCCTAGAGCTTCCAGAAAGAAACATAGCTCTGCCGACATCTTGACTTTTGCTCCATGAGTACCACTTCAGTCTTCTAATTTCTAAAACTGTAAGATAATAAATAAATATTATTTTAATGCACTATGTTTGTGGTAATTTGTTACAGCAAAAAGAAATTAATACAAGCTATTAAAATTACATCTAAGTATTTAAAGGAAAAGAAAAAATGAATTAACAGCGATTCTTAGTAGAAAAATAGAATCTATTAAAAAGATTCAAGATGAAAATCTAGAACTAAAAAAATACATTATTTGAGATAAAAATATTCACTCTATGGGCTTAACAGCAGATTGGATATTGCAGAATAAAAGATTAGAGAACCTAAATACAGAATAATTGAAACTGTACAAACTGAGGCACAGAAAGAAAAAATATTGAGAAAATAAAAGAGAGTCTCTATGACTCATGAAACAATATCAGTCGAACACACATAAACTATGTCCCCAAAGGAAAAAGAATAAAGGAGAGTAAACAGAAAAATGGCTTCAAGAAAATAATGTTCAAAACTTTTCTGAATATATGTAGTTCACATATATAAATTTATAGATCCAAGAAGCTCAAAAAGCCCCAAGCAGGGTAAATACATAGGAAACTAAACCTAGGCACGCAACAACCACATTTTTGAAAACTACAATAAAAAGAGAAAACCTTAAAAGCAGGGAAAGGAAAAAAAGATACATTACCATATAGATGAATAAAAATTTAAAACTTCTACTTAAGTATCATCAAAAACTATGCAAACCAGAAGACAACAGAACATTATTAAAATGTTGAAAGAAAAAAACTAGAAATTTATTCCCAAGTAAATTATCCTTCAAAAATTAAGATACAATAAAGACATTTTCAGATAAAACCTGAGAGAATGTGTCACCAGCAGACTTGATATACAATTAATATTAAAAGAAGTTTTCCAGGCTGTAAGAAAATGATGCCAGATCATACTTCAAATCTACATAAAGGTAGAGTACAATAGTAAATAGGTAGGTACATATGATTTTTTTTTCATTTCTTAACTTCTTTAAAAAGGAATTTACTGCCTAAACAAAAATAATAATTTATTATGGGAATTCTCTTACTTAACAATTTCAACTTATAGTCAACATTTTTTTTTTGAGACAGGATCTTGCTCTGTTGCGCAGGGTGGAGTGCAGTAGCACCATCACGGCTAACTGCAATCTTGAGCTCCTAGGCTCAAGCAATCCTTCCACCTCAGCCTCCTGAGTAGCTGGGACTACAGGTGCACACCACCATGCTTGGCTAATTTTTTTATGTTTTGTTGAGATGAGGTCTCCCTATGTTGGCCAGGCTGGTCTCGAACATCTGGTCTCAAGCAATCCTCCCATCTCAGCTTTCCAAAGTGTTGAGACTATAGGCGTGAGCCAACATGCCTGGCCAGGATTTTCTTCTATATAGAAAAAATAGTGTATGACAGTAATAGCACAAAGGAAAGAAAGGAGTAAAATGTAAGTAAACTCTTGGAAGGTTCTTACACTCACAGTGGTATAATTTTAATTCACTGTAGATATAATCACAATAGATATGATCATATAATCGTGAAGTACAATGTAATCCTTAGAGCTACTAAAAACAAAGCCAAGAGAAGAGGAAAGCACAAAATACTAAAAAAAGAAAAATACATTAATCTAGAAGAAGATGAGAAGGAAGCAAAAAGGAAACAACAATCAAAACAAAAACTAAAATACAACTATAAAACAAATAATAAATTTAAACCTAACCATATCAACAATGACACTGAATACAAATGTATCAAACATTCTAATTAAAGGCAATGATTGTCAAACTGGATAGAAAAGCAAACCAAGATAGATAGAGACAGAGAGAGAGAGAGAGAAAGAGAGATAAAGATATAGACAGAGTGTAGACATAGACAATTTAGAAAACAAGAATGGAAAAAGAATTGCATGCAAACACTAATCATGAGTAAGGCAGAGCAGTTCTATTCACATAAAAGTAAACTTAAAAACAAAAAGCATTACCACCAAATTTCTGAAAACCACAATAAAGAGAAAACCTTTGAACTAACCCTTTTAACATATGAAATTTCTCTGTCAGAGACATAGAAATGTGTTAAATTCCATATGTTAAAAGGGTTAGTTCATAAAGAAGACATAATAGTTGTAAATGTGTATGCTTATTGCAGCAGAACTTCAAAATGCATGAAGCAAAAACTGACAGCACTAAACAAGGAAACCAACAAACCCACAATTATACTTGGAAATTTTAACACTCTTCCCCCAGTAAGTGAAAGAAACAGATCCAAAAAAGTAAGTAAAGGCACAAAAAGTTTGAAAAGCACTATCAATCAATTTTATCTAACTGGCATTTATACAATACATCCAATAACTGCAGAATATACGTTCTATATAAGGATATGCTGAATTTCCACCAAGATAGACCATCTCATGGGCCATAAAACAAATCTCACATTTTCAAGGATTAAAGTCATACAGAGTATGTTCTCTAACATAAATTAAATTAAAAATCAATAATAAAAATATATATCAGAAAGAATCTCAAACATCTGAAAATTAAGGTACCCCATGAAGAAAGAAGTCACAGGTGAAACTAGAAAATATTTTCAACTACAACTACATAACAATGAAAATACAGTATATCCAAATTTAGACACAGCTAAAACATTGCTTAAAAGTCAATTTACCCATTTATGATATTAGAAAAAAAGTTTTAAAAATTAATACACTAAACTTCCACATTAAGAAGCTAGAAGAAATGAAATCCAATGTGGAAGAAAATAACAAACGTCAGTCAGGTGCAGAGGCTCACGCCTGTAATCCCAGCATTTTGGGAGGCCAAGGTAGGTGGATCACTTGAGGTCAGGCGATCAAGACCAGCCTGGCCAACATGGTGAAACCTTGTCTCTACTAAAAATACAAAAATTAGCCAGGCGTAGTGGTATGTGCCTGTAATCCCAGCTACTCAGAAGGCTGAAGCAGGAGAATCGCTTGAACCCAGAAGGCCGAGGTTGCAATGAGCCAAGATCGCGCCACTACACTCCAGCCTGGGAAACAGAGAGATACTCCACCTTAAAAATAAAAAATAAAAATAATAATAAAGAAGAAGAGGAAAATAATAATAATAAACGTAACAACAGAAATCAATGAAAACAGCAAATGGAGAAATGAGAAATCAACAAAATACTAAATTGGTTCTCTGAAAATATCAATGAAATTGATAAATTCCTTAGACTAATAAAAAAAGAGAGAATATACAAATTATTAATATTGGAAGAAATGGGGATTTATCACTGCAGATTTTATAAAAATTAAAAATATTATGGTTTTGTGTCAATATCTTTCACAATTAAATAAAATTCCTGAATTTTGTTTAAATTTCAAATTCCTTGATAATTATCAAAACTGACACAAGCAGAATCCAAAAGTCTGATTAATCATTTATCTGATAAAGAAGTTGAATTCATAATTAAAATCCTTCCCACAAAGAAACCTTTGGGCCTAGGTAACCTCATGATTCAATTCTATCAAACATTTAGACAATAGTATTGGTATAATTCAACTAAATTAAGTTTCTACATACACTGAAGATGTGATAAAGCAATTTTATCAGAAATATATTGAAAATACTAACCTCTGATTTATTCCCTGAGTTTAGCAGCTCTTTGGCAAAAACATAAAAAATAGAAATTTTTTTCAAAGACTAATTTGACTAGAAAAAATTTAAACTTCTGAATAAAGAACATAAAAAGGTAATGTTAAATTAGAAAAATATCAACATGTGTTAAATAACTGGTCGCTACAGATAAAATGAAAGCCTTTATCAAATGTGCAAAAGACAAAAATATAAAATGCACCAAAGAAATACTAATGCCAACATGAAATACTGGCCAACTTTTCTAATTAGTTTAAATATAAAATAAAGCAAGATAGGCACAAATGTTTTCAAAAATTAAAAAAAGGGAAATATCTCTGGAAAAGACAAACTGTAGAGACAGTAAAAAGATGAAGAGTTGGAGGAAAGAAGGCATGAAAAGGTGAAGCACAGAGGATATTTAGAGCAATAAAATTATTCTGTATGATACTATAATGGGGGATACGTGTTATATACTTTTGTCAAACCCACATAATGTGCAACACGATGAGTAAACCCTGAACTATGGCTTTGGGTGATAATTATGTGTCAATGTAGATCCACTGCTTGTAATGAATTTATCACTCTGGTGGAGCTGCTGACATTGAGGAAAGCTGTGTATATGTCAGGACAAGGGATATACAGGAAAATTCTTTACATGCAATTTTTGCTATGAATCTAAAACTGCTTTAAAAAATAAAGTCTATTTTTTAAATACATATAGGACTTCAAAGACTAAGTATAAAAAAATGTAAATTATTTTAATAACATTTCAATATTGACTGCCTATTAAAATTATGTTTTAGATACATTGAATTAAATAAAATACATTGTTAATATTTTTAAAAGAGGGTTAATATCTAGTATTGTTCAGAACTGTGGTACACAGATGCTAACTATTAATAAGAATATATATCTTTTTGGAAAGACAACCTGCCAATACATATCAAAAGTCCAACAATGACACTCTTAAGAATTTATTTGAAGTAAATAATAATGCAAGTATAAATGAGATATATTTATCTTTTTTTTTTTTTTTTTTTTTTTGAGACGGAGTTTCGCTCGTTACCCATGCTGGAGTGCAATGGCGCGATCTCGGCTCCCTGCAACCTCCGCCTCCTGGGTTCAGGCAATTCTCCTGCCTCAGCCTCCTGAGTAGCTGGGATTACAGGCACGTGTCACCATGCCCAGCTAGTTTTTTGTATTAGTAGAGACGGGGTTTCACCATGTTGACCAGGATGGTCTCGATCTCTTGACCTCGTGATCCACCCACCTCGGCCTCCCAAAGTGCTGGGATTACAGGCTTGAGCCACCGCGCCCGGCCGAGATATATTTATCTTTATATTTATCTCATTTATACAGTCGGCCCATACAATAAAATTCCAGGTAACTATTAAAGCTGATGAAGTAAGCTGGGCATGGTGGCTCTAACCTGTTATCCCAGCACTTTGTGGGGCCGAGGCAGGCAGATCACTTGAGGCCAGGAGTTCCAGCCTGGGCAACATGACAAAAAACTAGCCAGGTGTAGTAGTGAATACCTATAATCCCACTTACTCAGGTGGCTAACGCATGAGAACCACTTGAACCCAGGAGGCAAAGGCTGCAGTAAGCTGAGATCATACCTCTGCACTCCAGCCTGGGTAATAAAGCAAGATTCTGTCTAAAAAAAAAAAAAAAAAAAAAACCAGACCAGTCCAGTCACAAATGGCTCACACCTGCAAACCCAGCACTTTAGGGGGCTGAGATCAGGAGATGGAGACCATCCTGGCCAACACAGTGAAACCCCGTCTCTACTAAAAATACAAAAAAAATAGCTGGGTGTGGTGGCGCACACCTGTAGTCCCAGCTACTCAGGAGGCTGAGGCAGGAGAATTGCTTGAACACAGGAGGCGGAGATTGCAGTGTGCCAAGATTGCGCCACTGCACTACACAGCCTGGGCGACAGTGAGACTCTGTCTTAAAAAAAAAAAAAACTGATAAAGTCGATCTCTATTTTCAAACACAGGAAGTTGTCCATAACAAATTATCAATTGGTAAGGTCAGATAATAGGATATCATGAACAGATGAACCAGTTTATGGAAAAATGCATATTAATGCATACATATTCATATAGAGATGTGGAACATACTATTTAACAAAATATTACCCATTATATTCTCTGAGTGATGAAATTTAGAATGATTTCTAGTCTCTTCATGCTATTTCCTTCTTCTATTTGAATTTTTTGCAACAGGCTTGGAGCTTTTTGATAAAACATAAGGGCATTTACATTCATACACATACATAGGTATACATACACAGACAAACATACTGACAGTATTTGGCTACTCTAACTTCCAATTTCTCATAGCAAAGAAAAATTTCATTCTACCTAAAGAAATCATTCACTTGAATCTGTAACCAGTCTGTCAAGTTACTATATTTATCTGATATAAAATTGAGGTTAACTGGAAAAAGCGTGGGTTTTAGAGTTGAAATCTTGGTTCAAATCTGCCAGTTATATGTATCAGGCTGGCCACTTCGCTTTTCTGTGCTTTAGTTCCCTCAAATGTAAAACAGAATATGAGTATATGTCCTATCAAGAGATGGGTATGAGAATCAAATACATAATTCATATAAAAATACTTTCTCCAAATACTTTCTAAATTATTCGGAGAAGTATCTAAATTATTAATATTGGTAGTATTTTCTCCAAATACTTTCTAAATTATTCGGAGAAGTATCTAAATTATTAATATTGGTAGTATACCCTTAAGAGCAGTATACCGCCAAACAGAAAGAAAGTACAATGGTACAAGATGCCAGAACAAAAGAAAAAAATCAGGCTTTTAAAAATGGGAAGAAAACTAGTAAAGATAAAATATGTGAAGAAAGAGGCCGGGCGTGGTGGCTCACGACTGTAATCCCAGCACTTTGGGAGGCCGAGGCGGGTGGATCACAAGGTCAAGAGATCGAGACCATCCTGGTCAACATGGTGAAACCCCATCTCTACTAAAAATACAAAAAATTAGCTGGGCATGGTGGCTCATGCCTGTAATCCCAGCTACTCAGGAGGCTGAGGCAGGAGAATTGCCTGAACCCAGGAGGCGGAGGTTGCGGTGAGCCAAGATCGTGCCATTGCACTCCAGCCTGGGTAACAAGAGCGAAACTCCGTCTCAAAAAAAAAAAAAAAAAAAAAAATGTGAAGAAAGATATGCAGACACTGAGGAAAGAAAATGAGTTTAAACTAACAAGAATTTTCATTTTTTAAAAAATCAAATAAATGAAGAAGCAGTTGTATTAGTCTGTTTTCACACTGCTGACAAAGACACACCCTAGACTGGGCAATTTACAAAATAAAGAGGTTTATTGGACTTATAGTTCCATATGGCTGGGGAGACCTCACAACCATGGCAGAAGGCAAGGAAGAGCAAGTCACATCTGTGGATGGCGGCAGGCAAAGAGAGAGCTTATGCAGAGAAATTTCCATTTTTAAAACCATCAGATCTTGTGAGACCCATTTACTATCATGAGAACAGCACAGGAAAGACATGTCCCTGGGATCCAATCATCTACCACCGGTCCCTCCCACAACATGTGGGAGTTATGGGAGCTACAGGATGAGCTCCCATAATTTGGGTGGGAACACAGAGCTAAACCGTATCAGTAGCTATAAAGTGGTCGTGTAGATAATAAAAAGTCTATAAGTTTAAAAGTAGAAGGAGATATATACAATGTATAATAAAACCAAAACATCTTTTTCACCAATGGCATCAGACTAGTTCTTCATTAAGAGTGCTAAGAATTATCCAACACATAGAGTCTAGGAAGGAAGAATTAAGAAATAGAATATTTTGATTAGTTAACGATAGAATTAATATATTTACCTGCTCCTCTGTGGATTTTATCTACGAGGCCAGACATTGTTTGTTCCTAGATGTTTTTCCAACAATTAGAATATGCTTCCATTAGGCTGGGCATGGTGGCTTACATCTGTAATCCCAGCACTCTGGGAGGACGAGGCGGGCGTATCACTTGAGGTCGGAAGTTCAAGATCAGCCTGGCCAACATAGCAAAACCCCATCTCTACTAAAAATACAAAAGTTAGCCAGGTGTGGTGGCATGTGCCTGTAATTCCAGCTACTCAGGAGGCTAAGGAAGGAGAAGTGCTTTGAATCCAGGAGGCAGAGGTTGCAGTGAACCAAGATCACAGCACTGCACTCAAGATTGGGTGACAGAGTGAGTCTCTATCTCAAAATAAATAAATAATAAAATAAAATAAGAATATGTTTCCATTAAGCAATTAGATTTATTATTTATTATTTAGGGAAAGCAATGGCACAAATAGCCAGACTTTCAGAAAAGCATGGGTCACTAACAATAAACTAATAATAAATTTTATTCGTTATCCCTTTTATTTAAAAAAATTCATTAGAACAGATGAACATTAGATACTATGTGTAATAATTACCAGAACCCATAATTAGAGTTAATCATTAAAGAAAACACCTTAGCCTGAAAGGAAAAGAAATATTTGCATACTCTCATAATCCTTAACTTTTATTATCATTGTTAAATCTTGCAATTCTCTCTCCTAGCTTTGCAGCCAGAGGCCCTCACTGATATACTGTGACACTATCTCATTATATGTTAAATATATTTGTATATATACACACTATATACAGACACGTATATGTATATAAAACAATCTATTTCTTCTTGCAAGTTACAAAAGAGATGTGCCTGCAGTTTGCTTAAATTATATTAAAAATAACCATCTATTTAAAAGCATATTCATATACTTTATTAACTATATTGACCATCACAGCTTTACAGACTAAAGAGAAGGCAGATCGTAACTGTTCTCATTTTAAGACAAAGAAACAGGCTCAGAGCAGTTCAACTAGAAATCCAACCCAATTTCTAACTCCAATCTAACTCTAGAGTTATGCCATCCTACCTAGTAGCATAAAACAGCAGTGAACAAAAGCAGTGATGAAAAAGCCGGTCTCACCAACAAAATCATAGAGAGAACATCCCAGCCTGAGCCTCTCTAATGGGTAAGAAGAAATAAGAACATAACGATAGGAGACCCCAGGCCATTTACCTCCTATCATTCATAAAGTCTATTTGCCCAGAAGTACCATACAAATATTGTCATTTTCTATGTGTCATAATATAAATAAAATTAAGAAACACAGTTATTGAGAACTCAGAAATCTACAAAATGGTCTTATATAAATTAATCTGACAAAATACAAACTTCATCAACTTTATTAAATTACCTATAAAAAGGAGATTTATATCAATGATAGAATCTTGCTTCAAGGATAATTTCTGGACTTACATTTAGCACTCACTCAAGAAAGTCATATAGGAATTAAAATAATGGGAATAATGTCATTACTGGGACAGCTTGAATTTGCTGTATTTTTTTAAACATTCGCAAGTTGCAATGCTTAATATCTGTTTACACAGACCTCACAACCAATTGCACCATACCTCTCAACTAATATTTCCTTTGAGAACCCTAACCTTGTATAACATTATCCTTAATCTTAGCTCATCATCACTCCTTCAAAGATATAAGCCCAGTGTTATTTCTATTCTAACAACTTTCTAGCTTATCAATATTAACCCTTAGAAGCTTGAAAACTTATACATATATGGAATTCCTACTTTGTTGCTGAAGTTGTACACGTGAAAAATTTGGAAGAAAGGAGTGCTGAAGAAAAGTCACATTGTAATTTTCAATTCCTGTTTGACATCTCTAGACCTCACCAAATCTTTATATGGACGCTGTCAGATTCAGTATTACAAACTTATTCTCTGCTAAATAGCCTTTTCAAAGTGAAATTAACCAATCACAGCACAAAATTTGTTCGTGTTTTCCATCCTCCTTGTTCCTGACACTTCTGCAATATTAAAGAGGGGACTTGGAAGTTACTGTGTGACTTTTCTTTAGCATTCTTTTCTTCCAGATTGATCACATACATCAAAATAGGAAAGCTTTTCACTGACAATTTCTGTTGAAGTGATCATACCTTTTTCATACAGCTAACAACCACAACACAGAAATCAAATATAAGTATATATCTACATGGCAGAATTTATGAAGCATTTTCATGCTATTACATATTTGAATCTCATAATAATTTGAGATACGTAGTGCAAATATTTTAAAAATGTGAATAATGAAAGTAATAGAATTTAAAGGACTTGATCAAGGTCAGACATCTAACAAGTGATGAAGCCAATACCAAGAGCTATATTTCAACTCTTGGTCCAGTATTTTCTCATTCCACCATGATGCATATCAGGTGAGATATTTGTCTTCTCTGTAACAGGATTCAAGAGTTTAGGTTTTTAGAAAATCATGACATCAAACCCATTACTCCTGTTCACCTTGAAACGAGATTTAATTACCTATTCACAATACATCAAAGCATAAGTATTAGTTTTATTAGAATGTGTCTGTTACATCTTATGATATTCTCTCTCCTTGTCTCTTCACTAGAAGAAGTAAAACATTTCAAAGGGCACAGTAATTGGAAGAAGAAAAAGCACTTTTCCCAAACAATAGAGAGTACTTCATTAAATAACTTTTTTTTTGGCTGAGATAGAGTCTCACTCTGTCACCCAGGCTGGAATGCAGTGGCGTAATCTGCTACCTTTACCTCCCAGGTTCAAGCAATTCTCCTCCCTCAGCCTCCGAAGTAGCTGGGACTACAGGTGCATGCCACCACACCCAGCTAACCTTTGTATTTTTTGGTGGAGACAGTTTCACATATTGTCCAGGCTGGTCTCGAACTCCTGGTCTCAAGTGATCGGCCCACCTCAACCTCCCAAAGTGCTCCCATTAGATACTTATGTGTAATAATTATCAGAACCCATAATTAGAGTTAATCAGGCATGAGCCACTGTACCCAGTCTTAAATACTTCTCTAAAAAATAAAAAATTTAAAAAACCAAATAAAAGAAATGAATATAAAATAATAAAAAGCAAAATACAATTAAAATTAAAATTAAAAACTAAAGAAGCTAAAACATTTCAAAGTAATAAAAATATTAAATATCTAATGAATGAAAAAATAAACACTAAATACATTGAAGATAAAAGTGAAACAAGGCAAAAATACAAATTCTAAAATGAAAGTATCTGCAACACCTTCGTGCAGGTGGCATGAGGTGGTGCAAAGAACCAGCAGGCCTTCTTTGGGTCAAGTTTCTGGTTACAGATCCCACAAGTAGAAAACAGGACCTTTGTTCTCCCCCTTATTTGCAGAAGGTTCAATACTCGCATCCTTCTGAGTTAAAAATAAGTATGTGGGAGGAAGATACCTTTTGGAGAGCACCAGCTTATTCATTTCTTCCCCATAAACCAGGCAAAAGCACCCTCGATCTACTTTCCTCAAACCCAGGTTTTAAATTAAGTTTTAACTCCTTTAATTAAGAATGAGATTGACAAATCCCTTAATAGCAATATACAAATAATTTTTGTGTTTTCACCAATTTAATTCAGCCATATCTTTTTTTTTTTTTTTTTTTTTTTTTTTTTTTTTTTTTTTTTTGAGACGGAGTTTCACTCTTGATACCCAGGCTGGAGCGCAATGGCGCGATCTCGGCTCACCGCAATCTCCGCTTCCTGGGTTCAGGCAATTCTCCTGCCTCAGCCTCCTGAGTAGCTGGGATTACAGGCACGCGCCACTGTGCCCAGCTAATTTTTTGTATTAGTAGAGACGGGGTTTCACCATGTTGACCAGGATGGTCTCGATCTCTTGACCTCGTGATCCACCCGCCTCGGCCTCCCAAAGTGCTGGGATTACAGGCTTGAGCCACCGCGCCCGGCCGATATCTTAAAAAGATCAACTTTAATCTTACTTAAAATTGTTTTAAAATAAATTTAAATTCTGTTTAGTCTGTCATATATATTAAACACAATGTGAATTACACATTTTTGAAGAATTAAGATACCCTGAAAATCTAAAGTGTAAGCCATCTTAAAATGTACAGGATGATTAGAAGGCAATTCTAACCTTGAAGATTTGGAAGGCATTCCAGAAGAGTTGAGTGACTTCAAACATTTTTAACACTCTGATGAATATTTTGAGTATATCATAAGAAAGTAGCAGTAAGTGGTGCAAAGTTTAGGGTAGAAAATTCGATATGAATGCCATCTCCTCTCTTTCTTTCCATATCCATTTATAAACAAAATGGTCATTGTTAATCTGGACAATTACTAAGGGAAATTAATCAAAAAATTACCAGCCAGGCACAGTGGCTCACATCTGTAATCCCAGCACTTTGGAAGGCTGAGGTAGGCAGATCGCTTGAGTTCAGGGTTCAAGACCAGTCTGGGCAAAATGGCAAAACCCAATCTCTGCAAAAATTAGCTGGGCATGGTGGCACACACCTGTAGCCCCAGCTACTTAGGAGGCTGAGGTGGGAAGATCACGTTGAGCCCAGGAGGTGGAAGTTGCAGTGAGCCAAGATCATGCCACTGTACTCCAGCCTGGGCAACAGAGTGAGACCTTGTCACAAAAAAAAATTATCAAAAGATTGTATAATCCCCCATGTAAATTATTAGTAAATGGGTTTAGTAATGGGGTTTATAACGAATTTTAAACAGTTATAGCAGCTCTATCAAAGGCAAAATTTAGAACATGACATATGTTAAACATTTTACTATGGATTCATGTATGTCTTTAACTATCAAGCTAAAATGAGGCAAATATTTACAAATTAAAATTTTACCTTTCAGCTAGCATTCAATTCCAGTATTTCTACTGCTTAGGGTATACATTCAATGTCCTGACAAACACTACAGTAACCATTAAAAGTTGGAAGCTAGTATTTCTGTACATAACAGTTCTCAGCTCATTGTTTCCTCTCTAACATGTCTAAACCCGTACATAGTGAACAGAACCAACACATAACCTTGATGAAATTGTGCTGCTCCTTACTGTAATTATTCTGCAGGTATTCATCAACAAAATCACACATTTCATAGTAAAACTAAGACTCCACAACTTAGTTCTCAAGTCTTGAAGTAATAAAAACAAAAAAAAATTTAAAGACACTATTTTCTAAAAACCAAATAAATTAACTTCATTAACTGCATATAATTATTAAACAGAAAATTCTCTTTTAATTTATATATGAGCAAAATGATGAAGATCTTGAAAAATATTTTCTAAATATTATATTACTTCCTTTTCCAAATATCATATCTAAAATACACTGGAATCTTGAAAAAAAAAAATAATCCTTTCTGAACCACTTCCATACAAGTTTAAG
Organism: Aotus nancymaae; assembly: GCF_030222135.1. Classification (NCBI taxonomy): domain Eukaryota; kingdom Metazoa; phylum Chordata; class Mammalia; order Primates; family Aotidae; genus Aotus; species Aotus nancymaae. The sequence continues at coordinate 852,893 of NW_026988453.1, forward strand.
AGCACCTATAATTTTAATGTGTAGACCTTGAGGACATATGCTGTTCCACTATATTAAAACACATTTGAACTTATTTTGGTTTCATTTGAACCATGTTTTTTGTATAAACGGATAAGTTAATTTCAAATAACATAATTAATTTGATGATAATCTTAAGAAAATAAAGTCATCAAAGTTTTTATAACTAGGTGATAAAATTTTAAAGAACTAATTAGTATTAATACTAATTAATAGAAAATTTGAATACTAAACACACCCTCATGCTGGTGCATTTCTGCTACCAAACCAAGATAAAATTACTTTTCAAATGAGTAATTTCTAGAATCATATATATCCGCAGAAGACTATCAGATGTACCAAACTGGTTGCTGTGTGCTTTTTTTCAGATTCAAGTGATAACTAAGAAGGAACTGAAAAAGGAAAGGCTCTATCTGATCTTTAGCGTTCTGCCTACAAAGTTACAGTTTGTGGTTTTTCAACAGCTCTATTTAAAAAAAATTTTTTTAAATAAATTGCCCATTGCTTATGATGATAAAAATCTGCAAGCTTTCAAAGTCCTTTATGTTCAAATTTGTTTTAAGATTTAAGAAATTTTCAATAGGTATTGACAATGAGAACAATCTTGTACTAATTTCACTTTAATAGCAATATAACTTTGCAAGTAATCATTGAACACCATTCTTGTGTAAGATATCTTCCCAAACTTTGCACGAGATACAAAGAGGTGCTTGTCCTTAAAAGCCTGAAATCCAGTAAACAACATAAATCAGGACAATAAAGACCTAGCGCAAGACAGACTATAACTTCCACAAGACAGATACCAAAAGGGTTATTACTCAGCAACTTTTTTAAAAAAAAAACTGTATCGTGTTTATTTAAGATGCACAACATAATGAAATACATACAGATAGTAAAATTGTTGCTATAATGAAGCCAATTAACACATCTATCATAGCACATAGTTACCTCTTTGTGGCAGGAGCAGCTAAAATCCATTTATTTAACAAAAATCCATAATATAATACAATTTTATTAACTTTGGTCCTCATATTGTACATTGGATCTCTAGACTTGTTCATCCTATATATCTGCTATTTTGTATCTTTGACCTTCATTGCCTCATTTCCTCTATCCCCACCCCACCCATGGTAACCACTGTTTCATTCTCTATCTCTGTGTATATGAGCATTTAAAAATATATATTCTACATATAAGTGAGATCATGCAATGTGTTCTTCCTGGGTCTGATGTATTTCATTTAGCATAATATACACCAGGCCTATTCGTGTTGTATCAGATGGCTGTATCTCCCCCTTTTTAAGGTTGAATAATATTCCATTGTATATATGTATACACATCACATTTTCCTTATCCATCTTCTGCTGAACTACTACAGGACCCAACAGTCCCTCTTCTGGAAAAAAGATAAAATCATCACCTTGTAAAGAATCTCCTGGCTGGGCATGGTGGCTCATGCCTGTAATCCCAGCACTTTGGGAGGCCAACGTAGGAAGATTACTTGAGCCCAGGAGCTCAAGACCAGCCCCCACAACAGAATGAGATCCCCATCTGTACAAAAAAATGTAAAAATTAGCCAGACATGGTGACATATGCCTGGTCTTACTGGCTACTCAGGAGACTGAGGCAAGAGGATCCCTTGACCCCAGTTCAAGGCTGCAGTGAGTTATAATTATGTCACTTCTTTTCATATATATTTATTTCTAAAGCTTCACTTCCACAAATTTTACCTATTTAATAATGTAATTATGCTTTTTAAAAAAGAAAAGAAATTTAACAACAATTATTAAAACCGTAATACCCTATACAATTTCCATTCCTTTTCTTTAAAAGCCATCTCAGTACCTGTATCAGTTTAACAATTCAACAAATATTTACTGAGCACATACTGTGGGTCAGACACTGTTTTAGGCTCTGAGTAAACAAAATTAACCCCAACAATCCCCTGAGAAGGCAAGTTACATTGTAGCAGAGAGATTCTTTATATTCTTCATCAGATGCAACCATTTATACCAAAAGCAATATATTCTTTACTCTTAATTATTCACACAAAATTTTGAATATGAAGCAAAACTCCAATTAACTTTAGAAAATAACCACCTGACACCCACTTGTGTCTCCCTCCATTACCTCACAACTAACCCCCAGATCTTCCCAGTCCTCTACTGTTCCCCCACCTGCACCCTAAGCACTGAGCTGAGTTAGGTGCCATCTTCATACTTCAGTGCTATATGCACTATACAACCTCTACCACAGCCTTATTGACTTAAAATTGATACTTCTGCTTCAAGAATGCCATCTCAGTTACATTTCATCTGTGCATGACACATCACTGGCACTCAGAAACACTCACTGAATGAATGAGAGGGCGGAATACTTCCTGTGGTGTTTAAGCTCTTCTGATGTCTGTTAAGAATTAACATAATATCACAACAATTCTGGTCAACCCTAGAATCAGTCAGGGATTTTCTAAAACAAGCGGCTTTCTAAAGTTGCTGCAGATGATTTCACTGCTATTAGAAAAATATGATTGTTCTAACAGTACCACAGCATAATTATTAAGAGTTCAGCTCTAGTACCATAAAGATGGTTTCAAATCCTAGTCTTACCTCCTAAGTCTGTTTGATTTGGGCAAGTTGTTGAATCTTTCTGAGCCTTAATTTCCTTACGTTTTGAAAAGAACAACAGTCTGTAAATCTTATAGTTGAAGTCAAGATAAATGGAATATGTAGGCTCTTGGCACATTTTCTGATATATTATAAATACCAGATAAATAATTTTATTACTATTTCTGTAGAACATCTAACTGGTAACCTAATCAGAGAAAATAAATTGAAAAATAAGGTTCTGTAACCATGACATTATAGCTTTAGTTCATTAACTGGAAACTTTAAACAACAAAAACAAATCCTTATGAAATTCATTGAATAAATACTCTGACTAAATATACTAACACACTTACTAAAGTTGTTAATCAAAAGAGTATCAATATGTATGGTGGAAAAATGGTAAAACATAACTAGAATTTGGCAGTTAGAGCTACATTTGACCCTTAGTTAACAGATCTTTCCATTATAGCAAACTGCATCTTTTTAATTGATTTGAGTTTACAAAGTTTTCTTTAAAATTAAAATGTTTCCTTAAAAAATACATAATAAAAAATAAAAATAAAATAAGGTTATCAGTTGTTCACACCTCATTGTTAATTAATCAGATATATACTTTAAGTAACACCTATGTACTTAAAAGAAATTGTTAGTTGAAGAGTGGAATGATGAGAAGAGGGGTAACCTTAGTGGAGTAGGCCTATATAATGCTCATTGTGAGAATTTTTACCAGTCACCAGGCAGCATGATGATAATGGCACATACAAGGTGACAGCAGAGGGGATCCAGGAATTACAAAAGATATCAAAGCAATTTCCCCCTTTGGGATTGTACTAAGTGCTCTTTAAGGAAACCCAAGTTCTGTTATCTACTTTTCTCTTATGCAATGTCGTAAGAATTAGTACCACGATCTCCTAAATAAATACCTCTAAAAGGTCAAGTCAGGACCACCTTTTAGCAAGTTCCCCCACAAGGCCAATGACTGACCTACAACAGAAATGTGAAGCAAGACATTACATTCTATAGATAAAATTAAATTACTACTTGAAATACAACGAGAGTTTTAAAGTGGGAAATGTTTTTCAATGTTAAACATTAAGCTTATTTCCAGGAAAGAAGGATTATTTTGAAAATGATTAAAAATCAAAGATCTTAAATGTGATATTCTCATTGTTATATAAAATACCATGGCCATCTGCATAAAGCACTCTAAAAATGTCTACTGCTAGTATTGTATAAACACGTTAAAATGTATACTATGGCCTGGCACGGTGGCTAACGCCTGTAATCCCAGCACTTTGGGAGTCTGAGGTGGGCAGATCACAAGGTCAGGAGTTCAAGACCAGCCTGGCCAACATGGCAAAACCCCATCTCTACTAAAAATATAAAAAATTAGCTGGGCATGGTGGCGTGTGCCTGTAATCCCAGCTACTTGGGAGGCTGAGGCAGAAGAAATGCTTGAACTTAGGAGATGGAGGTTGCAGTGAGCCGAGACTGCACCACTGCACTCCAGCCTGGGCTACAGAGCGAGACTCTGTCTCAAAAAAAAATGTATACTGTAAACAGTAAATTATTATCCTCTAACTTGCAAATAAAACACGAAAATTTAGAGAAAAAGAAAAGAATATATTATCTGAGCCTAAGAAAAATCTCAAAATGAGAGAATATTATCAAAAGGACATCAGGAACATATCACCTTGAAAATCAAGAAAACAAAGTTATAAGAAAAAACCTAAACAAACTTGCACTGTGGCAACACAGCAGTAACCAAACAAAACAGTCTTAAAGCATACCACTGTGAAATCCACAGTGGAAGCCAGCAGCCTCTCACATTTAACAGTGGAAATCATGAACATTAAAAACCAAGAGGTCACCTTACATAAAGTGGCAAAAATAAAGAACATGTAAACAAATGAAAGTACCTAATGAGAAAATGATAACCAAACCATTAAAACACAAACTTTGCAACTCAGCAATGAAAGTAATAATCAACGAATATTAAACAGTGAAATTTGATTTGTTTTTTACACTTGCCGGCAGCTATGCGAAGGAGGATGTAATGCCCCAAGACACATATAAATAAGAACATATATTCTCAACTATTTTCTATATAAATCATGAAGGGCATAAACCCAAGGATATGGTTCTGAAGAATCACATTACATTTTGTTCCTGGCTAGCAGTATAAAAGAATAAACCAGTTTCATTTTATATGTTTTAATAGAGATGGGGCTTTGCTATGTTGCCCAGCCTGGTCTTGATTTCCTGACCTCAAGGGATTCTCCTACCTCTTCCTTCCAAAGTGCTGAGATTACAGATATCAGCCACCATGCCTGGCCAGTTTCATTTTCTTCAACAACTTAGGTTGTAAAGTTCGGTTACTCTAATTTATCCTAGTGCATCTGAATTAAGAGAGACTCAGAGAGAGTTCTTTAATGAATACAAAATTACAGCAAAACAACTATCACGGTAACCACATTTTACTCAGACTGTTTCCATGTTGGACAATAATGCAATGCCTCCTAAACTACTTCATTATCTGTATGATTCAGCAAGGTTCTACTTTCTAAACATTACCAAGTTTTGTTGGGTTTTGGTATGTATGAATGGTGATAGATGGGTTTTAAGGTAAATTCACAAACATTATATATAGCAACTGGTCTTATAAATCTTTTGATATGAGGAGAGGATAGGAAATATGAGTACTGAACGAAAACAGCTTGAGGATGGGGTATTCCAAAACAGCCCATTCCAAGACATTTATGGACTTCTATTTTTAATGCCCCTGCTACTGACATATCGGCACTCAATTAAGATCACTTCTACAAGCAGCTCTCTGTGGATTAATTTACTCAACATTCATTTATTCAATGGCCAAGCATTAAGCCAGGTCCAGCTTTTTTTTTTTTTTTGAGACAGAGTCTCCCTCTGTCACCCAGACTGGAATGCAGTGGGGCAATCAGTTCACTGCAATCTCTCTCTGCCTCCTGGGTCCAAGTGATTCTCCTGCCTCAGCCTCTCAAGTAGATTACACTACAGGCACACACCACCATATCCAGCTAATTTTTGTATTTTTAGTAGAGACAGCGTTTCACATGTTGGCCAAGCTAGTCTCACACTCCTGACCTCAAGTGATCCACGCATCTCAGCCTCCCAAAGTGCTGGAATCATAGGTGTGAGCCACTGCACCCAGCCCCAATTTCTTTTATTTATTCTGCAAACATTCATTAAACATGTCAGCTGTTTTTTCTTAAGAACACAAATTAGTAAGTTGTGGTTCATTAAGAACTTACCTCAAGCAGGGCAAACATACATTCAGACACATCAGTATGTCTACAAATGACCATATTAAACATATATATAAGAATACAATAAGTGCTAAAATACCAAGCAGAAGCAAAATGTTGTAGATTCTAGCGTAGACAGTATCACTGTAGACAAAAAGTTATCAAATGCAAAAACTAAGTTTAGAAATACCTTTCTTGTGCATGGCATGGAGGATACCAAGAATTCTTTGGCTCAAGGTTCTAATTTAACGAAAAAGTGAAAGGCAGTTAAACTGTTCACATAAGTTGCAGATAAGAAAAATTGATAATCTGATACTGGGTTGAATAGGCTGATCAAAGTAGAAAGCTGGTAGCAAAGAAAAATTTGTTCCTAAGAGAAACTGTTTAAGAGAACAGGAATAAAGAAAACAAGACTTGCTAAAGAAGTTTTAAAACTACTATTAAATAACCAGAACTGTTAGATCACAGAGTCACTAAATATGAAAATGCAAATTCTAAAAAAGAGAAGTGATAGGGAGGAAGATTGACTGAGTTAGGGTCTGTAACCACAAGGAAAAAACTCAGTAATTGTTTTAGGTGGAATTATATTAGATTCATTAATTTTAGGGAACACACTGTACTCCCATTTGGAAAAAATTACTTGTACCACATACAGTTTATACTCAAATATTTCCTCACTTGATAAAACCGCCTACACACGTGAAATCACTATGCAATGGGAGGCAACAGAGCAGTTGTTAAAATATAGACTCTGGACAGTCTACCCTGGACAAGTTTCATAATTTCTCTGTTCTTCAGTTTCTTCATGTGCCAAATAGAAATAAACATTTCCTGTATCATAAGATTTTTATGAGGCTTAAATAGTTAGTACATGAAAAATACCCAGAATTGTGTCCAGCACAGAATAAGTATGACATATTAGCTGCTGCAGCTGCTGCTCTTCCTCCTCCACCTGTCCTTCCTCCTCCTCTTCTTCCTCTTCCTCCTACTCCTACTGCTACTATTACTACTATTACTACCATTCTCCTCCCCTCCTACTGCTACTATTACTACTACTACTACTATTACTACTACTGCTACTATTATTACTTGAAATATGCTATCAACAAAATAAAAAAGAGAAAGCTAGAGTACCAAGGCCACCGCCCAGAAGAGAAATGTTTAGAGGCATCCCCAATCTTTTATTGACGAAAAGTTACTTTTCTTTTCCCTGAAATCTTAAGTCACTTTGGGGAAAGTGGAGACAGTATGGTAACAATGAGTTCTGTTAACAGAAGTGAGGAGAGGCCATCCCTGCTGGCTGTATTTCCCTGCCTGGAAGGAAGACAGATAACAAAAAAAAAGAATAACACTAGCAATTATCTTGGAGATCTACCAGGAAGAGCATTAAGATCTAAATTTTGGCACTTCACTCTTGGACAGCTGGAACAGAAGTTACTGGCAGACTGTTCTGCCAGGGAAACTTCCATTAAAAAAAATACCACAACCAGTCTGTCAGACACCACCTGAACAAATTCTACTAACACACAGGAGACACTATAGGGAAACACTACCAACCCCCTCACAGCATTTTTTAGGTTTGTAGAGTGTTCCATATGAAACTAACAAGCTATTTTCCAGAATGTTCTGAAATGTGTTGTTCTCAAAAAAAAAAAAAAAAAAAAAAAAAATCAATGTTATGCCTCTGAAACAAGTCCAAATAGCAATAGATCAGGTGGAGATCACAATATTACCAGAGCTAGCTTTATCAAGTTATATTTTAAAAGCTAATGTAATTTCACACTGCTAACTAAAACTTAACCTGTCTCTGAAGATACTTATCTAAGTTATTCAGGATAAATGAAAGCATTTAGACTTAACTATTAAAAATGAACAAGAGAAGCATGCCAAATAATTTAACAGAATATCACCAATCTTAGTATAAACCAAATTTACTCTAAATTTATTTTCTATTTGATGAAATAGTCATCAAAAAATAAATATTCTGAGATTTTTTTTACAAAGGCATTTTAATTGATTTCTCAACATCTATGCATTGCCAATTTTTAAGTAAACCAACCACGATCATCTTGCCACCCACCCCTCCACCTCTACACCACCAATGATAATTTCAGTAACGGTCAGGCCCATGCCAACTTAGGCTACCAGGATCTAAGGAAAGACTGTCTAGAAAATTTGGAAAAAGAAACTTTCTGACTCTAAATAGAGACATGTAAAGCCAGTGTCTGTCACCCCCAGAGTCACAAACAGAAAAGCAGAGTTCCAACTTTCACTGACAGTCTTATAACCACAAGGAATCTAAGCCCTCCAATGACACCATTACTGTGAGTGGCAGAGATGAGAAGCAGAAAGCACCTGGATGTTTGATTCTTCTTGTATGAACTATATCAAGTTTCTCTAGTTTCTTATTTAAACCAATCTTAAGTTTGTGCTCCAAAGCATCCTAAGTTATGTGTTTTATTTTCCAAGTCTATTACTAGGTAAGAATTTCACCCATGCTCATTTAATGTTAGCAAAAAAAAAAAAAATTATCCTACCTTAAACAAGCTGATAATGTATATAACAGAGCCTCATTAAAACAAATAGGTACTAACAGTGAAACAGCAGGATTTCAATAACTTTTAAAATAATTTTCATATATTTTTCTATTTAAGATTTAGCAACAAAGTAGAACATTGATAAAATATTACAGAAACATAAATCTCTCAATTTGGCATAGAATTGTACTTTTATAGCCCTCTTATAGTTATTGATTTTATTATTTATAGTTATTTTATTATAGTTATTGACTATAGTTACTGCTTTTTAGGGGCAAAAAACATCGTAACTTGTTATATCCTAAAGTATTAGCCATATTCATACTATTTAAGTCATAATAAAAGAAGAAAGGTTACTGCCTCTTACACGGCTGAGTTTAGTTTTTTAAAATATCTTCAGAATTTTCTGCCAATTAGCCAAACAGAATAAATTATTTGCAACCTACAGAGAAGCCAACATTATTTACTTTAACCATTGATCATAGTTACATCTTTACCAGGCTAGATATAAACTGTTATAATACAAATGAAGATGCTTCTAAAAAGTAGTGATTTAAACAATAACAGCAAAAAGACAAGAAGGTATAATATTAAAGCAGGGCAGAAGTAGAAGATACAAACTGTAATAACTAATTCATGGAAAGTGGAAAAGAGCAAAAAGAGGAAGAAGGGAGTAAACCACTCAGAAGTCTTTATAAAAAGGTCAATCTCTCTGATACATGCATAGATTGGGTGTTATATAAGGCAGATTGATCTTTTAACAAGATCACTTCAATATGCATTTAAAAATAGGGAACTCATGCTTTCCAAATGAAATTAGCCTATTTTATAAGCTATATGTGTGTGTTTGTGTGTGTGTGTGTGTGTGTGTGTGTATTCTCACTCTCACCCAGGCTGGAGTGCAGTGGCACTATCTCAGCTCACTGCAACCTCCACGAACAATTCTTGAGCCTCAGCCTCCCCCGTAACTGGGATTACAGGCATGCAACACCATGCCTGGCTAATTTTTGGATTTTTAGTAGAGATGGGGTTTCATCATGTTGGTTGGGCTGGTCTCGAACTCCTGGCCTCAAATGATCCATCCACTGCAGCCTTCCAAAGTGCTGGAATTACAGGTGTGAGCCACTGTGCCACACCTTTACAAGCAATATCAGATGAGCATTACTTCATACACCTTAGGTAATGTTGTGGTAGGTATTTTTAAGATTAACTCATATCACAAATATACTATAGAATACAATTAAATTGGAGCTGAAAAAAGTAATGTATCCATTTGAGTATCCATCTACCTAATATATCCAATCTTCAAAGAGAACCTGGTTGGGCCTCAAAATAATGCAAATGGACAAACTTTACCAGGTATAGGGCAATAAAAGATAACTTCATCAACCAGAAAAGGCTCCCTAAAACCTAGGATCACTCCTTGCCAATGGACAAACCTGACCACAGCTGTAGTTCAAATAAACCAGGAGTACAGTAGGTGGGGCTGGTGGAGCCAAGAATGTGTGACTTCCTACTAAAATTAGTCATGCCCATTTCACCACAACTGGGTTGGGCTTCTCTATTTTAAGGTGTGCAGCTCCAAATTGCTTAAGAGTATATAATTGTTGGATAGACAGTTTCTGAAGCTAAAAGTGTCAGCGGACTTTCCACCAAGGCTTCAGGATGGCCAACCTGTTTCCACAAAACTCCAACGTCTAATCATCATGCTATCCAGGGTCCAAGTACACAGTAAGTAAAGACATATGCTGTAAGTATCTAGAAAGACATACCATGCAAGAACACATTAAAAGAAAATAGGCAAGAAAAGATATTCCTTATTCTTGTCTGCTACCCCCTGCCCCCATCAAACACACGCACAATAACAAATACGACAAAAGTGGGGGGAAATGATGAAAATCATGATATTAAAGTACTATACTCTCATCTTTTCAGGAAATTGTACAGAACTGACAGCTGAAACCCTTCCAAGTAATGTCACACTATTGTTTTACCTCCCTCCAAAAGTGCTGTGCTATTGGAGTAAATCCAACAGAAGGGGCTACTCAGTCTGCATTCTGCATTCCAGAAACATCAGAAGGGAAGTGGTGTAGCTTCCATGGGTACTAGCAGAAGAATGTGCACTAATGTTTTAAAAAAGACACTGAATTTCCAAATATAAATGAAAGAAAATGAAAAGACATGCCCTTTAAACAAAACTAATGATAACTTTATCAACGAATGGTGAAGTTGAGTTGTAAGTTATATGAGCTTAACACACACCTGAATTCAAGCTGCACAGATAACATTCACGATTTCTACAACCCCAGGGCAAAGACTTAACACCTATTTTATTCAGCAACTTGAGACACTCAATGCAGAATACACATTTAGTAGTATTATTTTCCTATTACTATCATGTTCCAGCAGTCCACAATATTAACACTTGCTTTGACAGATTCAATCAATTATTTCAAGAAGTAACAGAACAGGCCAGGCACAGTGGCTCACGCCTGTAACCCCAACACTTTGGGAGGGCAAGGTGAGTGGATCACTTGAGCTCAGGAGTTTGAGACCAGCCTGGTCAACATGGCGAAACCCCATCTATACAAAAAACTTACAAAAATTAGCTGGTGTGGTGGCGTGCGTTGGTAGCCCCAGCAACTCGGGAGGCTGAGGTGGGAGGATCACCTGAGCCCAGGAGGCAGAGGTTGCAGTGAGCCATGACAATGCCACTGCACAACCTGAGCAACAAAATGAGACCCTGTCAAAATAAAAAAGGAATTAACAGAACACAGAAGACACATACCTTCATTTTCAGAGGCATGACATTTCACTTTCAACACCAAGTCAAAGGTTCTGTCTGGATTTGCCCTGAAAGAAAAGAGTTTGTTAAATTTATTTCCTATGACAAATAATATCCATCTCTATGAAACTTGTATTTTATTTTATTTTATTTTATTTTTGAGACAGAGTCTTGCTCTATCAACAGGCTGGAGTGCAGTGGCAAGATCTCAGCTCACTGCAACCTCCACCTCCCAGGTTCAAGCGATCCCCTTGCCTCAGCCTCCCGAGTAGCTGGGACTACAGGCACATGCCACCACACTCTGCTAATTTTTTATATTTTAGTAGAAAAGGGGTTTCATCATGTTGCGCAAGATGGTCTTGATCTCCTGACCTTATGATCCACTTGCCTCGGCCTCCCAAAGTGCTGGGATTACAGGTGTGAGCCACTGCGCCCAGCCAAAACTTGTATTCTCTTAATTCTAAAATTAATCTTGTTTTTGTCTCAATACATTTTATGTGACTATATTACTAGAATATAGTAGAAATAACAACGAAAGTGTTTTCTTAATCGAGCAACTTAAAAGAGCTGAGACTTTGGAATTCTGCAACTCGGGGCAAAGCATTTAACTTCTGAAACTTGGGGCAAAGCATTGTTTTCCCTCACCTATGAGATGCCTTGTCTACTTCAAAGAATAACAGTAGGATTAAAATCAAATAACATATATGCAAGTACTTCATAAAGTACTAAGTGCTACAGAAATGCAAAGCATTGATTTTATCTTATTGGATCAAACTTAAAAGCCAGAGTGTCTCTAAGTGTCATACCCTGCCAAAGAGTTTGACACAGGTTCTTAAGCTCTCTTCCAAGGACTTGCAGTGTAAGTGTAAATGATGGCATGGTTCCACCTGCCAAGTTCTAGATCACCATAAAACATTGATAATGCTCCATCGATGTGATACTTTGCATATACTTTTCTTGAGATGTATTTACTGTACTTAAACGTATTTAAAGTAGCAAATAGCAAACTATTTGTAGCTCTAAGGCTAACAAAATAAAAGGCCTTTTTTAATCAATTATCTTTGGGAAAACTGGCCATCTGATTCCGTGTCAGATTTTCCCACTAGAAACTCTAAGCTTGCTTTGCTTCGCTTCATTCAGAAGTTACTGACTCTATTTACTAACTTACCACATTAGCAAAATTTCAAAGCAACATCGGTTAAATTTCAAAATGTGAGCTGAAATCCACTAAGACACTTTTTTTCATAACGTTATTGATTAAATCTCTCGTTCCATCAGAAGGTAAAAGATTAAGTCTGATACCACAATCGCCAATGTGTTAATATCTGTTATTCCTACTAACAAGACCTTAGTGTCGCTGTATATTGGCTGTATTTAATAGGTACTTCCTTCAAGAAATGAATGCCAGCTCTGACTTTTAAAATAACATTTCTTCTTTTAAAAGCTTTTCTTACAAGACATGAATCTGGAAACATAGAAAGTGACAAGACATATAAATTAACTTGCAAATATCATTTTCTCAGTCTTCCCACTAATAACTTGTTTCAATGAGAATAATCTGGACTCAGATGGCTTCCTCCCTCTTAAAACAATTAATGTCAAGAAGCATACTATTTTTACTCACTTACCCTGCCCACCATTATGTCAATCACACTGAAGAAAATAATTGTTACATAATTTCCCTCTCTCCCTAATATTCTTTAGAATCTCTCTTAGATGTAAAAGTTAAATATTGACTCAGTTTTATTTCTGTGAAATTCAAACGGCCCTTCCCAGTAATACAAATATACATATTATTTTAAACTTTGTGAGAAGGAGGTGGTGAAGGGTGGATAAGCGAAGAAAGAAGGAATTCTTTCCAAAGTAAGTTTCAGAAGAAAAATATAAAACTCATGCTTCTAAGATACCTAGAAACAAAACCACTACGATTATCAAAATTGCTTTCTGCCTAATCTCCTAAAGCAAAATAAATAGTCGTCGATAAATACTTTAGGACACATAAAAATATCCTCCAATTGGATACCATTTCGCAATGGTATCATGCATATACAGTTCCTGCATAAATACCAGAGACCAATTTAATTTTGTAAGCAGAATCATAAGAAAACATCCAAGACAAAAGTGATAAATACACTTAAGGAAAAACCGGTTATCTTAATGCCAAGAGAGCACTCGGAATCATAGAAACCGCTTAACCTCAACGGTGACTCCCTCCCGGACACCACACGCACACAGCAGCCCCGGGAGAGTCACATCTGTCACACTCGGGGGAAGCACGAGAAACCCTCAGCTGCGGTGTCGGGGCCACCTGGCCTCCCCCTGTCCCCGAGAGGCGGGCGTCGACGCGGCGCTAGGGGCCGCTCCGGGAGGCGCCGCGCCAACCCCGCCGAGCCCGGGACGCGGGGCGGGCAGGCTTTGCGGCCTAGCGCCGTCCCGCCGGCCGGCCGGACGCTTGGGGGCCGGACCGCACCCCCCGCCCGCCTGGCAACCGCGGCCGCCCGGGAAGCCGGTTGGGCTCGGAGGGGCGAAGGCGCCGAGCCGGCCGGGGAGGCGCCGCCGAGGGACGCCCGCCCCCCACGCACCCGGGCCCCCCGACTCACTTGGTCCTGCAGTCCATGGTTACATGTCGGTGTGGGGCTGTCCGTCGGCCCCGCGCGCTGGCCTGGAAGCCCGCAGCCCCCGCCCACGCCGGCGGCCCCACCGGGAAAAAGGCGGCTCACGGCAGCGGCGGCGGCGGGCCCATGTCGGCTGCGCCCCCGGCGCTTCCCCGCCTCCCACCCCACCCACCAGAGCCGTTCTGTGACAGCAGCAGAGGCGGCGTCGCCGCCGCCCCCGTCTCCGCCGGTCGCCGCCCCCGCCGCCACCAAAGCTGAGGCCTCAGTTCCGGCGACCGGGGCCGCCCGCTGCGGCTCCTGCACCTTCTGCAAATCAGGAAGTCGCCGGGAGGGGGAAGGGGCGCGCAGGGACGCGCCCGGCGGCTTCACCTGGGCGGCGCGGCTGGCGAGCCGGAGACTATTGTGGGGGCGGGGGCCGGGTCCCCGCGCCCAGGCGGCAGAGGGTGCACGGGAGCGCCAGTGCCTGCCGGGATGGCCCACGTACCGCTTTGCCACCAGGCCAGAAAGGCAAGGTGCCCCCTGTGTCCTCAGCATGAACCAACCGGCTTCTTTCTGGGTCCAGTCTAGGCTCTAGGGCGTCGGGGCTGCAACCCCCCAAACGGCGAAGTACCTGGAAAACTACCTCGAATTGCAGTGTTTTCCACATCGCATGCACAAGGACTTGAGTTCCTTTCATGTCGTACTGCAAATTCAGAGCTCAAGTTGATGCCCCTGGCTCTTGCGTCACTCCGGCCGTGGCCTGTTTACAGCTCTCTGAAATCCAGAGCTACCCCCTCCTGATTCAGGAATGTTCAGACATGTGCACCTGCTAAATAGCCCTGTCAAGTAGCCAAATGATAGTGCCCCACTTGCCTGCACATGTGGGAGGCTGACATTCCTACACCACGGACCGCAGTTAATAACCAAAGACTAACTTTTGAACACATGCACACAGTCGCAGGCCTCACAGACTGGCAGTTTAGGCGAGTTCAGAGAGGGCACCACTGAATAAGCGTCGGAGGGGCTGATTTGCACAGCCCTAAAGCACATGTGAAGCAGATTATGCGCACTCTCACCCAGTACTTGCCCTAGCTGTGTGATAGGTACTTTCATCAGCATGTTACAGATGAAGAAGCCAGGGAGTACTGGCAAAGCTGGAGTTCAGACCAGGTATATCTGATGCTGATTATTTACTTCTACCTCATACTGCCTGTCTCCCTCCTCTGCTGTCTCATATTTAGGATCTACTGAGAAGACGGGCAGAAAAAGGCTTATGATGGGCATTCAAACGGTTGTGGAAGTCCAGGCTCTTACACAGAGCTCTTCCGGAGAAGGCCTTCTACCAACTAACACTGCCATCCTCGACACATAGCCACAGTGTTTCTTCCAAAAGGTAGTTACTTCAGACTTTATTCATGCAGAAGTTAAGATGATGAGAGGAAACCAAATGTGGTATGAATGTTGTGTGAGTCATGAGACATAAAAGTCAGAAAAGGAGTCTCAAGAACTAAAAAACTTAGAGAACCTGAAGTTACAGTCAGTTATACAACCTTAAACTTTCTTGAAAAAATCGGGCACTACTTGGTCAACAAAAAGAGAAATATTGTATAGCCATGGGTCTATTAGTCAAAAATGAGGACGGGCCATAACTGGGAAACCAAAAAAAAAAAGTGTTTATCATAAAGTGTCGTCATAGCTTGACTTGGGGTGAGACACTTCAGTTTCTCGCTTCCTACATTTGTAAAATGGGAATTATTACTTGTATATCATGTGAGCAGTGTGATGTTCAAGTAAAAACGGTGCTACAAATTCGTATTATCTTTTGAGAAATTATTCTATGAATTTCAGTTTCACAGTTAGACTAACTATACTACATAAGTTTTCTTTTCCCAAATAAAGATTTTTCTCCCTAAGTGACCATACAGCAAAGCCTTGGAAAAAAATTCTGTGAACTAAAAGCCACTTCTGCCCCAAGTGTTACTGAATTTCTCAAACTTCTCCTTTCATTTTAATTAATTATTTCCAAAGAAAGGAAGCCTACTTGGGGTGACCATATTGAGGACTTTTTTATTTAGAGTGAGGAGATAGTAATACAATTGTTAACTTCATTCATTGTTGGTTTTTTTTAAATGACAGTCATACCCTTGCATAATATAAAATTGTTGTTTGTTTTATTTATGTTAAGTATATCAAAAGAAATACTACACATTCACATCCCTAAGCAAATCTTTTTAAGCCAGCTTTTAGGCTGACCATAATGAAGAGATTTATCTGTTCTGATATTACTGAAGTAAAAGAGATAGAAACATAGGTGTACCTGATTTACATGTATGAAGTCTTAAAAAATTAGAAAAAAATAGTATACACTTATCTTGGTAATAGGTTTAATTAAATCAGTGGTATAACTTTAGTAATACTCATTTCATTTAGAACTTCCCATATGACCGATAGAGAAGTGTACATAGGGCAAACCTTCAAATTAGTCTTAAATCTTCCCAAGATCATAATTCAGCAATCATATTTCCTACTTGATGATTTTAAGTTTTCAGGACCATACCGGTCAAAGAACATGGTCTATAAGTTATTAATTTTTTTAATGTTTTGAGACTTAAATGTTGTGTATGGTTGGTAAAGAATATATATTCTGCAGCTTTGGGGTACAGTGTGCTAAATATATGTCCATGATCAAACATGATGATTATGTTGTTGACATCTTCTATTACTGAATTTACATCTGCTTGACATAATTCAGTTAATGGGAGAGATGAGTTTAAATATCTTAACAGGATGGTAGATTTTTCTATTTCATCTTATGGTTCTTTCAGGTTCTGCCTTACACAGTTTGGGGCTATGTAATAACATACATAACAGTTTATAATTTCTATATCTTCTTGGTAAATAAAACCATTTATCATTATGTTGTTACTTTCTTTACCTCCAATCATACTTTTGCCTTAGAGTCTAAACAATTTTCTTCTGAATAGTATTTGCCTGGTGTTAGCCTATCTCTTTTTATCCTTTTACATTCAAACTTTCTCAACCATCATGTTTCAAATTTATCTAAAATTTTTAATCTTGATTTTTAATCTAGTCTCATCATCTTTGGCTCTTACATCAAGCTTTCAGACAATTCGAATGTATTAAAATTGTTCATAAATTTAGGCTGGGTGCAGTGGCTTACGCCTGTAATCCCATCACTTTGGGAGGCTAAGGCGGGTGGATTAATTGAGACCAGGACAGGAGTTAGCTTGGCCAACATGGTGAAACCCTGTTTCTACTAAAAATACAAAAATTAGCTGGGTATGGTGGGTGGTGCACGCCTATAGTCCTAGCTACTCAAGAGGCTGAGGCTTCAGAATCACTTGAACCTGGGAGACAGAGGTTGCAGTAAGGCAAGATCATGCTACTGCACTCTAGCCTGGTTGACAGAGTGAGACACTGTCTCAAAAAAAAAAAAAAAAAAAAAAAGAGAGAGAGAGAGAGAGAAATGCTGATAAATTTAAATCTATTTCTGCCATCTACTTTTGTACTTCCCATTTATTTCCCCAATCTGTGTTTTTCTTTCACTTTTGCATTCTTTAGGATTATTATATATGCTTCCATTTCTGCCCCCAACTCTTATAGTTTGGAAGTTATTTACTGTATTTCTATTCTTTAGGAGTTAACCTAGAAATTTTAATAGGGACATTTTAACTTATTAAAGCCAGAGTTTATAACTATATCCACCCTCTCTCAAACAATGCAAGGACCTCTTAAAACCCCCTTCAAAACGAAAATCACCTTCAAAAATACATTATGAATGTTGTTTTATACAGTCCATGTTTGTTTAGATTTACTCACAACTTTACATTTATTTTGCCCTTCTTTTATATTTTCATCTTAGATCTTCCATCTAGGATCACTTTCCTTCTGCCTAAAATTCTTTCCCTCTCTGTTTGAGTTATAATGTATTTGTTTATCTCTCATTCTTGAAAAATATTTTCACTGATGAAGAGTTCAAAGTTTACTATTAACTCCTTCTGCATATTATCAATATCATTACACTGTCTTCTAGTTTCCTTAGTAACAACTGGAACTTTGAAAGTAATCTTGAAATGTCATCGGTTTTTTTCTCTCTGACTACATTTATGATTTTTCTTTTTGTCTTTAGTTTACTATAGTTTCACTGTGAAGTATCTAGGTGTAGATTTCTATTCATCCATTTTTCTTGGTTTGATTTTCTTGACTCTGGATTGGTGACTTTCATCAGTTCTTGAAAATTCTGGACTCCTTTCTTTCCATTCCTTCTGGGACTCTGGTAATACACATGTTATTCTACCACCCATGTTTGTCAAACATCTCTTTCATAGTATCTCTCTCCTTATATCTCTAGGCTGTATTCTGAATAGTTTGAAAAATATTCTCCTGTTCACTAATTCTTTCTTCAGCTTTGTCTCATTTTCTGTTAAAATCATCCATTTAGTTTTATATTTATATTATTTTTATTTCTAAAGTTCTGTTTGGTTATTTTCTAAATCTGTATTCTCTTAACTCAGATTTTCAGCCTTTGTTTAATTTATTTAAAATATTTAATATACATATTTTAAATTATATTTCTAAAAATGTCAATATCTGAGGCATTTGTGGGTCTGCTTCTACTATCTGATCTTTTTCCTCCTTGTTCTTACTTATGGTCCCTTGTTTTCTTCTACGTATGTGATTTGTTTTTATGTTATGTGATCCTTGGAACTTTATATATAGAAATTGAGTAATAGCTGAAGTGAAAATGAGTTCTCTGGAGAAGATATTCATTTACTGATGGTAGATGCCTGGAATCACTGGCAATTCAGAACCATTTAATACTAAATTCTCAGCTTGAAATTCTTCAGACCATTTATGTGTGATCTGTTTTCTAGCTAAGAATCCTCTGGGAAGCTTTTTTCCCTTAAGTCTGCTCCATTGTTTGAGACAATTTTCCTTGAATACCTTTGAGTATCAGCTTTATGAAGAGTATACTATTGGATTTCCCACATGAGGAAGGTTCTCAAGTCCGATAAGATCATGATAACAGATGCTCAACTTCATCCAGCTTAGAAAAATCCCTAAAGATGGAAGGTGGCTCTTGTGGCTACTTTTATTTGTCCCCCATCCACCACCCCTAAATATTCCCCCACTTGATTGCCTGCTCTTTAATGCATTGTAAACTTTTTAAAATACTTAATTCCGAATTTTTAGTTGATTTTCATGAAAGTTTTGATCAGACTATAATGAATGATTACTTAGTTCTGACTATGATGTCATGTAAAATGGACTAATTGCAACTTTTTATCCACGTAATAACATCTACCTTCCTCAAGCCATGTCCAAAAAGTCCCTGAATTATACATAAATGGTGTAGAGAAACCCAAGTTCAGGGTTTTTAGTGAGCCAACTGCCCTGCTTTCCAGTGTGCTACAACTGGAAACGTAACCTCTGGTTTCCCAACCCCAGTCACTTATTCATTGAACCCATGCAGTAGTATGCCTTAGAGAGAGTGAAGAGTTACTGATACCCAGGACTACTAAAGTTCACAGCTCCTTTCCCTTCTGAATGTGAAATAACAAACATTATTATAAACTCTAGAATGGTATTTTAAAAAGAATACTATTAATAACGCTCAGGTTCAATATAACTTAGCTAGACTAATGAGCCTCACCAATATATATCAAGATTTTGAGTTCCAAACAATTAACCTAGAAATGAACTTTTTGAGGTAACCATCTCATGAGTTGTCGTCAACATGTATCCGAGTCAGGCATTTCTTTCCTAGATTCTAACTCTGTACGACCTCTTATTACTATACTTAGGTGAACTTTATTAATAATATAACCACCTCCATTTATTAAAAAAGTTATAAAGCATTTAACAAGTCAAATTTATTGAAGGCCTTAGGAACTATCTTTAAATTATTTCATCAGGACCTGCCTCTTAATATTGACTGAGATAGTGTTGCTAAGGGCAACATTCTCCTGGTATGTTGTCCTTCTTATACTTAGCAGCAATATCATGAACTTGAATCTGAAGGTAAAATCTCCCTCAACAAGACATATGAAATACTTTTAAAATAAAGAGAAGATGGAGGTGAGGATTTGGGACCAATATCTTCCCTGAAAGTATGCCTCCCTAAGTTGATTCACACCTCATAGCTTATAGAGTTAGCATTCTATGTTGATTTAAAAGCCAATTTAATTAAAATGTTGTCTTCCAGTTTGTATACAAAAGAACCCAGATAAATTTTGACATCTTTACTACCAAATCTGAACATATCCAAATATTTCTAAAATTCAAGGAGTAAATGATATTTGTTTCTTTTGCTGTTAAACTTTTAGTAAGAAAAGACAATAAAATTCTCAAAAATAATACAGCACAGTAAAAGATCTTCTTCTACCTTTTTCAGGTGATTTGCCAAAAATTATAAATAAATTTTCTTACCTCTGACCAGTTTCTATTTGTCCTCCCTTATCTTTGTTCCTCAATCTGTCAGACATTGTAGAACTTAAAACAGTCCTTGGAGTTCAGAACAAAGAATAGTTGAGGCAGAGTGTCACCAACAGATGGGAATCAATGGAGTTAAATTTTCTTCAGAGATTCTTTGAGGATTCTCACTTGGACTTCAAGAAAGAGTGCTTTGTTTGTGTAACCCTGTGCCATTGCATGGGAAAGAATTTCCTAACCCCACCCACAAGATACTCCACATAAATACAATCTTCCTTTTACGGCAGCTCTGCTCACACCCATGTAATACTCTCAGAAGAATGAGTAATCGCATCCAATGAGCAATGTCATTAGAATTTACTGAAAGGAAACATAAATGATCATCTAACATGATGCTAATAGTTCAGCAAAATCAGCAACAGTTATAAGCAACCCTAATCCTAATGTAAATAGAGAGATTATCAAAACAAATTGCCATGTGCCAAGTTCTGCTTTCCTAAAATATGGAGAAAATAACTAGGCAAATATTACATGCATTTGTATATGATGGATTCTAGAAGGGAAAAATGCAACATTCCAGCAAATAGAATTCAGTCAAATAACCAGATCGAACGGTATAATTCCACAGCAGAAGTTCCTATGAATGATAAACAGAGATTTGAAACTCCAGAATAGATGACAACTTCTCCTGATATCTTACTATTGCAAATTACAAGATAAAAATAAACAAGGACTGAGTTCTTCTGGGCTTCAAAACTATGGACAACATCTTTCTTTCTGCTATTGTTTCTGATGGCACAGGCCCAAGTCTTAGGCAAGTAAGACTTTCCCAAAAAAATGATCTGGTAAGAAGATTTTCGCTTGTAATCTTCTCTGGGAAGGAAGGAACAGCAGAATGGTAGCTCTGTGAAGCTGATCAAGGTCTTAGCTTGGTGAGAACGTACGTGTTTCCTTTGTAAAAAGGATGCTGTCTCACCTGACTTTCTTCATTCACTGTCAACAATTCCAGTAGTTTCTTCTCTTCTTCTTGAGACTGCCAATTAGGACAGCTGTGCTTGGCTGTAACGGGAAGGAGGATTTTGAACCCATGATACAGCCTGACCATCCGCATGTGACTTAATAAAATTCCTGTATCAGTGTGGAGTGTCTTCTTTCTGCCTGCTACACAGCTGTTTCCTGGGCCTTCCCTTCACTTCCCTCTTGGACTGAGCTGTGGATCAGGATCATATAACACTAGTATGTGTACTATGCATAGTAATTATACTGTGTTCTCCCTATGGTTACTTAATAAAACCACCAAATAGGTGCTGCTAATTCTGATTCTGTGATGATGTAGGTACAGCCATTGATTACAACCCATTTATATGCCTATATGATTTTTAACACAAACATGTTGTACTTCCTCTTTAAATAAGCAGGTAGTAATTATTACATAATGTATACAGGAATTCATGAGGAGAGGCCTAATATTAGAATTAGTAGGAAGGTTTTAAATCAAGTGGCCTACTATTGAGTTGGAAACAACTCACTCCAGCAAACCAGCTGGCTTAACCACTCCGTTTGTGAAAGCATAAAAAAAAAATTTAACATTTGAGTCACTATATCATTTCATGCACAAAGACTTCCTGGATGGACATACCAGAAATACAAGCCTTACCACATTTGCATTTATTCATTTTTATAGTTGTTGTGATTTTGCCAAGTGCTTTATGACCATTTTTATTAGCTAGGCCTCACAATATTTCTGTGAGGTATAGATTAGTAGGTAAAACAGGTACTATAAATGATGAAGCAGGAAGCTAACTCTCCAGGGACATTTTACTCCAAGAAAGCCTGTGTGGAAGAATGCACTTTCCCATGTCTGCCAGAGGCACCAGGAAATACAAGCCAGCCTACATAATACTACTGAGCCATTTATAAAAGCCGTTTTCTTCATACAGCACACATGCATCTCTCCTTACTCACTCTTGCTTTCTCTTAAAACAAAAGTGAGCAAAGCACAAGTGAGTCTGTATTTCAATTCAGAGGCATTTACTATAATATGGCATCTCCCTTGTTAATATCCTTTTTTTTTTTTTTTTACTAATCGTAAGTCAAGGTGATAACTTGTTGATACCTTTATGAATTATAAGCCACATGAAACACTTGTGTAGTCATACCTTTTTTAAGAGTTATTTGTACAAATTAAAGGATTTTTAAAAAGGCATTTATGGACTGGGCACGGTGGCTCATGTCTGTAATCCCAGCACTTTTGGAGGCTGAGATGGGCCGATCACTTGAGGTCAGGAGTTCAAGACGAGCCTGGCCAACATGGTGAAATCCTGTCTCTACTAAAAATACAAAATTTAGCCGGGCACAGTGGCATGGGCCTATAGTCCCAGCTACTCTGGAGGCTGTGGCAGGAGAATCGCTTGAACCTGGGAAGCAGAGGCTGCAGAGAGATGAAATCGTGCCACTACACTCCAGCCTGGGCAAACAAGCAAGACTCTGTCTCAACAACAACAACAACAAAAAGGCATTTATGTAAGAAACTCAAAGAGATATTTGTTTTTTTTTTAATTACTTGTTGTTACTCTCTCATTTTACAGATAATGAAAGCTAAAGTTGAAAGAAATTTTCTTAATGAAATTAGTCTATAGACAAACTCTATCTTTTAGACAAAAGCTGTCTAAAAACTGGATTTCATGGTTATTAAAGATGAAAATAAACTAAAAAAAAAGTATAATTCTCTATGGACATTTACACAGATTGAAAATAAATCTGTTATGATTCTGTTAATTATGGTTCTATGAATCTATTGATTCTTTTGTATTTTATATTCATTTTATTGTTTATTTGTGGTATGATACTTCATTTAACATATAGTTTTTAACCCTTATGTAAAAAATATATATGTAATAGGGTTTGTTTTTTAATGGAGCGTGGGGGCCTACAGGGAAAAACATGCCAGTGAAGGTAAGCTATGTACATAATCATGATGTATATTACTGAAATGGATGCTAGATTCAGCTGCCAGGTGGTTGTGATTTGGCACTATTTTATGATGCGTTCAATCACTTGCCCTGAATCAGTGTTTAAATCTTATATTTTTTGGTTTGTCCATTGTGTTTTCTACTTCTTCTCCAAGTTGCCTCTGCTGGTTCTAGGCTATGCTGTGTAAGTTGCCTTTGACCCATCCAGATCTTGTCCTCTTTGAATGAACAAAGCGTTCAGAGATAGCTTCCTTTTTGTTTTCAGCTGTCTTGCATTTTTTCTGCACGGCTTCATGTCTCCCAGATGACTATATGTGTCTTGGCTCCCAAAGCCAGGGAGTAGTTGATACACTTTCTCTACATGGTTATAAAAACTAATACCACTCTTTGGTAAAGTTCGGCTTCTTTCCCTAAGCCAGTATTATTTTTATCACTAGAGACCATACAGTTTCTGCCCTCATGAAGATTATAGTCTAGTTAATAAAGACCAAATATAAACATGTAAATATATAAGTAATAAAATTTCTGATAGTAATGAGTGCTAAGACAAAAAGAAACAGAATAATAAGATAAAGTAATGGGCAGAAGACTATTTCAGCTAGGATAGACAAGGCAGGTATCTCTAAGACGAAGATATTTGAACTCCATCTGGAATGATGAGAAGACAGCAGTTGTGTAAGAATTCAGGGACTAAGGCTTCCTGGAAAAGGAAACAGGTTAATCCAAGTCCCTGAGGCTGAAACAAGCGTGGTACATTTAAGGAAAGCTAGGGTGACTGGTAAGGGTCGTAGGAGATAAGGTCAGAGAGGTAGGCAGAGGCTAGATTGTGAAGAGTTTTTGCAAGCCATGGTGAAGACTCAATTTTATTCTACTTGTTATAGGAAGCTACTAGAAAGAAATAAGCATGGGGCAAAGTAGGAGGCTTACAAGGCTGCTGCTGTAATTCAGGAGAAATAATAATGTTCTGGATTACAGTTGCAGTGCAAATGATAAGAAGTACTCAGATTTCAAATACATGTAGCAATATACCCACAGGAATTACCAACAGGTTGGATGTGGATAGAAGAAGGTGACTGTTAGCGTTTGGGCCATTTGATAAGAAATAGAGGTATGAATATTGTGAAGGTATAGAGTGAGAAAGGAACCAAAAGTTCTATTTTAAGCATTAAAAGGTTGAGATGCCTATCAGACACCAAAGTAAAGATGTGTCCTAGACAGTTGTGACTCAAGGAAATCACTCTGCATCGTTCATCCTATGAACCTCAGCTATTAGCATTATAATTTCCAGGCACTGTAGGAAGACAACTGAAGTTTTCAAGGCATGCTTTTGGCTCACTGGTACACTGGGAGCCCATTGATTGGTAAGGCTTTCCAGACTTAAGTTATAAAAAAGACAGATGAAATTTTCAGACTTTATTATCTTTCCTGGGTTTTCTTTAATGATTCATTGCCCCCAGGAGAACCTGAAAAAGTGAAAGATAGAGCCTCATTATTTTGGTAATATGTACTAAAAAGTTTAAAACACATAGCAAGAAAAGCATGCATAAATTCAACCAAAAGAAGACGAAAGCAGTGTCCTTGCACTCACCACGGAGGCATTACGATGCTCCCTGATTGCCTCACATTCTGTGACACTACTTCAGGGGCACTCAGGGGTTATGGGAGCCAGGGGCTGCTTGGCAGCTTAATAAAGTTTGAATAGGATCTATAGAATTACTAAACTGACTTGTCAGAGCACCCCAACATATCCTGAAATCAGGCCTTTAGTCCAGAGAACCTAAGGGTTGAAGTCCCCCCAACCAGACACACACACTGTAATGGGCACCTCTGGTTATAAACAGTTCCTACAAGAAGCACAGGGTAGATTAGCCATCATTGACTCACTCTGCCCTGGGCTGTCCAGTTAGATTCAGGCATGTGCTAATTAGTATGACAGGACAGAAGCTTCTTGAGCTGAGACCTTCCATTTAGATCCTCCATTTAGTTTGCTTGG
This sequence comes from Aotus nancymaae, assembly GCF_030222135.1. NCBI lineage: Eukaryota > Metazoa > Chordata > Mammalia > Primates > Aotidae > Aotus > Aotus nancymaae. The sequence goes on from NW_026988453.1 coordinate 878,138, forward strand.
CAAACACAGAATCAAGTTCAAGTGGTAAGTTTAAAAACAAAATTAAATGCTACCAAATACTAAAGCCAGCATAGATGAAACTCAAATCATCATGACAGAAGGCAGGTTTGTTGTATCGGTAAACTGCATGTCGTAAGTAATTAGCATAGTACCCAACAGGTGTTTTCCCTGATTTCTCCCTCCTCCAACCCTCTTCCCTCAAGTAGCCCCCAGTGTCTGTTGTTCCCCTTAGTGTCCATGTGTTCTTGTTGTTTTGCTCCCACTTACAAGTAAGAGCGTGAAGTATTTGGTTTCCTGTTCCTGTGTTAGTTTGCTTAGGATAAGGGCCTCCAGCTCCACCCATGTTGCTGCAAAGGACATGATCTCATTCTTTTTTATGACTGTGCAGTATTCCATGGTGTATTTGTAACACATTTTATTTATACAATCTGCTGTTGATGGTTATTTAGGTTGATTCCATGTCTTTCCTGTTGTGAGTAGTGCCACAATGAACATATGCATGCATCTATATTTAATAATAGAACAATTTATATGCTTTTGGGTACATACTCAGTAGTGGAATTGCTGGGTAGAACGGTAATTCTGTTTTAAGTTTTTTGAGGATCTGTCACACTGTTGTCCACAATGGCTGAACTAATATACACTCCCACCAGCAGTTCATAAGCATTCCCTTTTCTCTGTAATCATGCCAGCATCTGTAATTTTTCTCTTACTTTTTAGTAATAGCCATTTTGACTGGTGTGAGATGGTATCTTGTTGTGGTTTTGATTTGCACTTCTCTAATAATTAGTGATGTTAAGCATTTTTTCATATGCTTCTTGGCCACATATATGTCTTCTTTTGAAAGGTATCTGTTAGCCAGGCACAGTGGCTTACACCTATAATCCCAGAATTTTGGGGGGCTGAGGCAGGTGGATCATTTGATCTCAGAAGTTTGAGATGAGCCTGGGCAACATGGCAAAACTCCATCTCCACCAAAAATAAAAAAATTAGCTCAGTGTGGTGACATGCGCCTGTGATCTCAGCTTCTCTGGAGGATGAGATGGGAGGATGGCTTGAAGCCAGGAGGGGGAGGTTGCAGTGAGCCAAGATTGTACAACTGCACTCCAGCCTGGGAGATAGAGAAAGACCCTGTGTCCAAAGAGGGAGAGAGAGAGAGAGAGAGAGACCGAGAGAGAAAAGTGTCTGTTCATGTCCTTTGTTCACTTTTGATGGAGTTATTTTTTTTTTGCTTCTAAATTTCTTTAAGTTCCTTATAAATTCTGGATAGTAGATATTTCCTTATAGGTTCTGAATAGTAAATATTTTCTCCCATTCTGTAGGTTGTCTATTTACTCTTGATGGTTTCTTTTGCTGTGCAGAAGCTCTTTAGTTTAATTAGCTCTTTAATTAGATCCTATTTGTCAATTTTTGTTTTTGTTGCAATTACTTTTGGTATCCTCATCATGAAATCTTTGCCTATACCTATGTCCAGAGTGGTATTTCCTAGGTTATCTTCCAGGGTTTTTATAGTTTTACATTTGAGTATTCAATCCATCTGAAGTTGATTTTTGTATATGGTGTAAGGAAGGGGTCAAGTTTCAATCTCTTGCATATGGCTAGCCAGTTATCCCAGCACCAATTATTGAATACAGAGTTCTTTTCCTTGCTTGTTTTTGTCAGCTTTATTGAAGATCACATTTGTAGGTATGCAGCCTTATTTCTGGGCTCTCTATTCTGTTCCATTGGCCCATGTGTCTGTTTTTGTAGCAGTACCATGTTGTTTTGATTACTATAGCCCTGTAATGTACTTTGAAGTCAGTTAGCATGATGCCTTCAGCTTTGTTATTTTTGTTTAGGATTGCCTTGGCTATTGGAGCTCTTTTATCATTCCATATGAATTTTTTAGTTTTTTTTTTTCTAATTCCGTGAAGAATGTCATTGGTAGTTTGATGGGAATAGTATTGAATCTGTAAATTGCTTTGGACAGTGTGGCCATTTTAATGATACTGATTTTTCCTATCCATGAGCATAAAATGTTTTTCCATTTGTTTGTGTCATCACTGATTTTTTTGAGTAGTGCTTTGTAATTCTCATTGTAGAAATATGTCACCTCCATGTTAATGGTATTTCTAGATTTTTCATTTTTTTTGTGGCAGCTGTGAATGGACTTGCATTCCTGATTTGGCTCTCAGCTTGGTTGTTTAGTGTATAAAAATGGTACTTATTTTTGTACATTGATTTTGAACTCTGAAACATTGTTGAAGTTGTTTATTGCTCAAGGAAATTTCGTGCAGAGGCTATCGGGATTTCTAGACATAGAATCATGTAGTCTACAAACAGGGATAATTTTGAATTCCTCTCTTCTTATTTAGATGTTTTTATTTCTTTCTCTTGTCTGATTGCTCTGGCCAGGACTTGCAATACCATATTGAACAGGAGTGGTGACAGGTGACAGTGGGCATCCTTGTATTATGCCGGTTTTCAAGATGAATGCTTCCACCTATTGCCCAGTCAGTATGATGTTAGCTACGGGTTTGTCATAGATGGTTCCTATTATTTTGAAGTATATTTTTTCAATGCCTAGCTTATTGAGGATTTTTATCATTAATGGATGTTGTATTTTATAAAAAGCCTTTTCTACATCTATTGAGATACCCATGTGGTTTTTGTCTTTAGCTCTGTTTGATGAATCACATTTACTGTTTTGTGTATACTGAACCAACCTTTCAATGTAGGCTGCAGTGAGCCAAGATTGTACTGCAACCTCCATTGAAAGTTTTGTTCAATATACACAAAACAATAAATGTGATTCATCCCAGGGGTAAAACCTACTTGATCATGGTGGGTTCACTTTTAATGTACTGCCAGATTCTATTTGTTCATATTTTGTTGAGGATTTTTGCATCAATGTTTATCAAGGATATTGGCCTGACATTTTCTTTTTTCTTGTTGCTTTTCTGCCTGGTTTTGGTATCAGGATGATGCTGGCCTTGTAGCATGGGTCGGAAGGAAGTCTCCTCCTCAATTTTTTTGGAACAGTTTCAGCAGGAATGATACCAGCTCTTCTTTATATATCTGGTAGAATTCAGCTGTGAATTCATCTGGTCCTTAACTTTTATTGGTTGGTATGTGTTTTATTACTGATTCTATTTTGGAACATTTTATTGGTCTATTTGGGAATTCAATTTCTTCCTGGTTCAGTCTTTAGAGGTTGTATGTGTCCAGGAATTTATTTATTTCTTCTAGATTTTCTAGTTTGTGTGCACAGAGGTTTTCATACTAGTCTCTGACGGTTATTTGCATTTCTGTGAGGTTGGTAGTAATGTCCTCTTTGTCATTTCTATTTGAGTCTTCTCTGTTTTTTTCTTTATTAGCCTAGTTAGTGGTCTATCTTATTAATTTTTTCAAAAAAGCAACTCCTGGATTTACTTATCTTTTGTATTTTTTTTATGTCTTAATTTTTTCAGTTCAGTTTTGCTTTTGGTTATTTCTTGTCTTCTGCTAGCTTTGGGTTTGGTTTGCTCTTGCTTCTCTAGCTGTTCTAGTTTTGATGTTTAGTTGTTAATTTGAGATATTTATAACTTTTGGATGTGAGAATTTAGTGCTATAAACTTTCCTCCAAACACTGCCTTAGCTGTGTCCAGAGATTCTGGTATGTTGTATCTTTGTTCTTGTTAGTTTCCAAGAATTTCTTGTTTTCTGCCTTAATTTCATTATTTATCTAAAAGTCACTCCAGTGCAGGTTGTTTAGTTTCTATGTAATTGTATGGTTTAGAGTGATTTTCTCAGTATTGATTTCTGTTTTTTGCCATGGTCCAAGAGTGTGGTTGGTATGATTTTGAATTTTTTTAATTTGATGAGTACTGTTTTATGTCTGATTGTGTGGTTGATTTTAGAGTATATGCCATTTGGCAATGAGAAGAAATTATATTCTGTTGGTTTGTGGTGGAGAGATCTGTAAATGTCTTTTAGGTCCATTTGGTCAAGTGTTGAGTCCTGAATATTTTGGTTAATTTTCTGACTGAATGATCTGTCTAATACTGTCAGTGGGACGTTGAAATCTCCCACTATAATTGTTTAGGAATCTAAGTTTCTTCATAGGTCTCTAAGAGCCTGCTTTATGAATCCAGGTTCTTTTGTGTTGGGTGCATATATTTAGGATAGTTAGGTCTTCCTTCTGAATTGAACCTTTTACCATTATGTAATGTCCTTCTTTGTCTTTTTTGGTCTTTCATGATTTAAAGTCTGAAATTTGGATTGCAACCCCTGCTTTTTTCTGTTTTCTGTTTGCTTGATAGGTTTTTCTCTATCCCTTTATTTCGAGCCTAACATGTGAGATGAGTCTCTTGAAGAAAGACAGCATATCATTGGGTCCTGGTTCTTTATCCAGCTTGCCACTCTATGCTTTTTTTTTCCTGTGAAATAGCCCTCAGGAGAGCCTAAGAAAATGTGCCCATCACTCTATGTCTTTTAATTGGAGCATTTAGCCCATTCACATTCAAGGTTACTGTTAATATGTGTGGGTTCAATTCTGACATCATGTTGTTAGCTAGTTATTATGCAGCTTTGTATGGTTGCCTTAGAGTGTCAGTGCTCTGTATACCTGTGTTTTTGTAGTTGCTAGGAACAGTCTTTCCTTTCCATATTTACTGCTCTTTTCAGGACTTCTTCTTTAAGACATGTCTCATGGTAATGAATTCACTCAGCATTTGCTGGTCTGAAAAGGATCTTATTTCTCCTCTACTTATGAAGTTTAGTTTGGCTGGATATGAAATCCTTGGTTGGAATTATTTTTTCCTTAGCAAGGCTGACTATAGGTCCCCAATCTCTTCTGGGTTGTAGGGTCTCTGCTGAAAGGCCCACTGTCAGCCTAATGGTGTTCCCTTCGTAGGTGACTTGTCCCTTCTCTTTAACTTCCTTTAACATTTTTTTCTTTCATTCGGACCTTGGAGGATCTGATTGTCATGTGTCTTGGGGATGGTCTTCTTCTTAATATTTTGCATGTGTTCTCTGTATTTCCTGAATTTGACTGTTGACCTCTGTAGCAAGGTTGGGGAAGTATTCATGGATGATATCCTGAAATATGCTTCCAAGTGGCTGCCTTTCTCCCCATCTTTTTCAGGGATGCCAATAAGTTATATATTTGGTCTCTTTCCATAATTCCATATTTCTCGGAGATTTTGTTTGTTCCTTTTTATTCATTTTCTTAAAATTTCTGTCTGACCGAGTTATTTCAGAGAGTCAGTCTTCAAGCTCTGAGATCCTTTCCCTTGCTTGATATATTCTGTTGTTAATATCAGTGATTAAACTGAAATTTGTATAGTGTATTTTTCAGCTCTGTCAGGTCAGTTTCAATTTTGTTTATGATGGTTATATTGTCTATTAGCCCCTGCATGCTCTTATTGTGATTCTTAGATTCCTTGGATTGGGTTTCGTCATTCTCCTGAATCTCGATGATCATCGTTCCTATCCATATTCTGAATTCCGTTTCTGTCATTTCAGTCATTTCAACCCAGTTAGGAATACCTACTGGGGAACTAGTGCAGTCATTTGGAGGAAAGAAGACACTGTGGCTTTCGGAGTTGCCAGAATTCTTGCACTGGCTCTTTCTCATCTGTGTAGGCTGATGTTTCTTTACCTATGGTGTAAATTGAGCAGAGTCAGTAGACCTTCTTTTCTGGATGTTTTCAGAGAGCCTAGGCTTTGTGCTGGATCTTTATTTGTAGCTGAATTATTGTCGTTGGTTTAACAGGGGGGTTATATTAGCAAAGTTTTTTTTTTATTTTATTTTTATTGTACTTTAGGTTCTAGGGTCATGTGCAGATCATGCAGGACTGTTGCATAGGTACATACATGGCAATGTGGTTTGCTGCCTTCATCCTCCTGAGTAAAGTATTTTTGGTGTTGATGTTTGGGGCTGTAATCCAGTAGGTGACACTTAAGCATAATAGCCAGTAGATAGGCTCTTGCTCAGTCACATGTCTCCTCTGTATTTTCTCATGATTGCAGCCATGCTCTCTCTCAATACTCTGAAATTGTTCCTCTCCCACTTGAGTGCTGGCTGCAGATCTTGGCTTAGTACTCCAAGGTTGCATACTGCAGTTCTGGGGTGATCTCAGGTTTTATGTTCCCTCCCAGCTTGCAAGCAGCAGAGGAAGGAAACTTAGAAGTGGTTGTGGCAGAGGGTCTTTCACTTGTCTCTTTGGGCTCCACCCCAGAGAGACGCAGAGCTGCAATCAATCAGTGCAGCTGGTCTGGGATGGGGAAGCTGTGCTATGAGCCCAAATCAGGCGAGCCCCACCTGGTGATGAGCAGGGGGGTGGGTAGGACTCAGGGAGACAGACTGGCCTCTTCTCCTTAGAGCAACTGTGGCTTGCTGGAGGTGTGGTTAAAGTACTCAGAGTCTTTGTTCCTTCAGCAAGGGCAGCACCACTGGTACTGGCAGAGGGGCTTCTGGGAGCTCCACTTCAGAGAAATGCAGAGCTGCTGGTACTCAGAATGTTCAGCCAGGTGGTGTGGCAGCTGAGCTGCTGACCGGAGCTGGGGACTCCAGTTGTTGAGGCGTGGCAGGTTGAGGGCTCACAGAGAAGAGAGACTGGATTCCTCTCCATGTGGTCACTGTGGCATGCTGCAGATGCAGGTAAAGCCCTCAGGCTCTTTGTTTATTCCACAGACCAAGGGCAGCAGGCGCACAACCACTGCTGTGGCTGTGGGGGAGGGGCTTCTGGTTGGCCCTCCGAGCCCGTCCCCAGGGACTCAGAGCCACTTCCAGTGAGTGTGCTTAGCTACGTGCCAGGCGATTCACCTGCAGTCCTAAACTGGGGGCCCTGCCTGGTGAAGAGTTGGGGGCGGGGACTCACAGGGAAGAGAGACTGGACTCCTCTTCATGTGGTGGCTGGAGGTGCCAGCATATCAGCTAGGCCCTTGGTTCCTACCCCAGCCTGAGGGTAGTTAGGGAAGTGCCACTACAGCTGCAATGCCAGATGGATTGTGGATTGACGCCCCGGGATTTCCTCTTCAGAGAAACGCAAAGCCAACTCCAACTGCAGTGTTGGTGGGGGGCAGGGTAGTTGTACTGGAGTCCCAGTCCCATCCAGTGAGAAGTGGGGATGGGGACCTCTATGAACAGTCCAGCCACTTTTCCACTGGGTGGCTGTGCTGTGCCGGGGGTCCATGCCAGTTCCTAATCACCGCGTACCCACCAGAGTCTGAAGCAAGAGTGACGAGGGCTGCGGGACAGCAAAAATGGTGGCCTGCCTCTCCCTCTGGGAGCTCTGTCCCAGGCGAGTGCAGAGTTGATACCAGCCTGAGAGCCCTGCCATGGGGTAAAAAGAAATTTTAAAAATCTTGAAACAGGCCGGGCGTGGTGGCTCATGCCTGTAATCCCAGCACTTTGGGAGGCTGAGGCGGGTGGATCACGAGGTCAAGAGATCGAGACCATCCTGGTCAACATGGTGAAACCCCGTCTCTACTAAAAATACAAAAAATTAGCTGGGCATGGTGGCACGTGCCTGTAATCCCAGCTACTCAGGAGGCTGAGGCAGGAGAATTGCCTGAACCCAGGAGGCGGAGGTTGCGGTGAGCCGGGATCGCGCCATTGCACTCCAGCCTGGGTAACAAGAGCAAAACTCCATCTCAAAAAAAAAAAAAAAAAAAAAAAAAAAAAAAATCTTGAAACAAAGGAAAAGGAGCACAACATACTAAAACTTACAGGATGCAGCAAAAGCAGTTCTAAGATAGAAGTTTATAGCAATAAGCACCCATGCGATGAAAAAGAAAGATTTGAAATAAACAGCCTAGCATTATAATCATGAGAAAAAGAAAAAGAACAAGTGATTCCCAAAGTTAGTAGAAGAAAGGAAATAATGAAGATCAGAGCATAAATCAAAGGAATAGAGACTAAAAGACAATAGGAAATATACATAAAACTGAGTCACTGTTTTGAAAGATAAAATTGACAAATGTTTAGCTAGAATAATTTTACCAAAAAAAGAGAGAAGAGACTCAAGTAAATAAAATTATAAATGAAAGAGGAGATATACAACTAATACCACAGAAATACAAAGGATCATAATGATGGCAGTGACGGGCTGTCCAGAGTGCTGGCATTATGTTGGCTGCAGCAGGGAGGCACAGAAGGTGGGGACAGGAGTAGAGTGGTGGCAGTGGGACCCCTGTTCCCCAGGTCCCCAAGACAGCCAGCCATGCCACCCCCACCCTTGCAGGGCTGGGCAGAACCTGCTCCCAGTCCTGAAGCTTCTGCAACAGCCTCAACCTCACTCCCCGTGGCATCTTAGGAGCCTGTGAGCATCTGGCTGAAGGTGCAGCAGGGACTCGTGGGGCTGGCTCTGAGAGCGTTGGGTTCATTTATGTGGGGTTGGACAGGGCCACCACGCCACCTTCACCTTGCCTGCTGCCACTGTGGGGAAAATGTGGACAGGAGGCGAGCAGTCCCTGGAGCCCACCTCTGGGAGCCCCATGGAGCTGGTCACCCTGGGTGTCACTGCGATGGGGCTGGACCAAGTTGCCCACCAGCGAGTGAGCTGCTGCAATAGGACCAGGCTGAGTTGCCCACTAGTCGGGGAGCAGCATGGTCAGGCATGGAGGGGCAGGCATACAGGGGCCCTGAGGTGGAGCTGGGCCACTCCACAGAGCCTGCAGAGCTGCAAGCAAGCAGAAGCCCCACCCTCCTAGGCACAGCTGCAGCTGCCTAAGTTGCAGCTGCGAACCCAAACATCTCTGCACTCTTCTGGGCCCAGGAAAACTTCCCCTTTCCCCTGCAGGCTTGGAGGTGTCTGCTCCCCTGCCTAGCTTCTCCCCACTCCCAGTGCCTGCTCTGATTTCAGAGCAAGGTTGTGGCTTAGCCAGGTGCTGTAATAGCCCGGCTGGGCGTGTGCATAATTGGGACAGTGCTGACAGGCTGACCCTCTACTGCCTCAACCCCCTCCAGACTTTGGGCACCAGTGAGCACTGGATTGAGGCCAGGGTGTCCTGAGAGCAGCTCAACACTGGCCTGCAGGCACCCCTTGGCATGAATAGCCTGGGTGCCATGAATGGCAGCAGGAGGCAGACAGGCTCCTGGGCAGAAAGGAGTGAGTCTCCAGTGAAGCCCCATGCAAAAATGGTCTGAAGCCTGGGGGCTGGGCTGGCAGTCCCATGGACCAGAGTGGGAGCTTGTGTTGTTTTTGCTGGGCCCACTTATGGCCACCCATGGACCAATCAGCATACACTTTCTCCCCTCTGAGGCCCATAAAAGCCCTGGATTCAGCCAGACTTGAAGGGACAACAGGACGACCAGCTGCAGAGAGGAGCTATCAACCTCAGGGTTCTCCTTTCTGCTGAGAGATGAAGGGACGATGGGATGACCTGCCTGTAGAGGAGATACCCTCTCTGCTGAGAGCAGAACACTCAGTGGGACACCTTGGTTATAGAGAGGAGCTGCCCACTGCAGGTCTCCTCTGAGCTGTTCTTTTTATTTTATTTTATTTTAAAGACTGGGTTTCACCATGTTGGTCAGGCTGGTCTTGAACTTCCGACCTCAGGTAATCCACCCGCCTTGGCCTCCAAAGTGCTTGGATTACAGGCTTGAGCCACCACGCCTGGCCTCCTCTGAGCTGTTCTATTGCTCAATAAAGCTCCTCTTCATCTTGCTGACTCTCTACTTGTCTATGTATCTCATTCTTCCTGGACACAGGACAAGAACTTTGGACCTGCCGAATGGCAGAGCTAGAAGAGTTGTAACACAAACAGGGCTGAAACATGCCCCTCCTCTCTTTGTTGCAGATGACGAGAAGTAGAGAAGAGCTGCAGCCCTTTGAGGAGCCCAGATCTAGGAGCTCCCTGAGCCAGGGCTGTGACACCCTCTTTAGAGCTCTGTAGCTCTTGGTGTCTCCAAGCTTCCGGGCATCATTGAATTCTTCAGTGTCAGCTATGGAAGGTGCTTGTGGTATACCTGGTCCTGCCGCAGCCTCACAGGGAGCCAGTGCCCATACTGCTGCCTGGAGCTGCCCACACTGCCACAGCCAGAATGCCTGACTGTGTGTGGTGGCCAGACCTCACGCTCACTTACACACCCCTTGCTGCTCCATGCCTGGCTCACCCTTGGCAGGCATGGGACCAGGCCAGTAGCACAAGCTGAGTGTAGCCTGCCAGGTCAAGTGGGCAGAACAAGCCCGTTTAGGGGCCGAGCAAAGTTTGGGCAAAGGCACCACTGCTCACAGAGGTTTCTGACTGGTGAAGCAACACCCCAAGAATCCTATAACAATAAGAGACCACTAAGGAATAATTATATGCCCCCAAATTGGATAAGCTAGATGAGATGGATAAATTCCTAAAATCTTACAACCTACCAAGACTGAATCACAAAGATACATAAAGTCTAAACAGATCAACAAGTAAAGATAATAAATTTATAATTAAAAAATCTCCTAATGGCTTTACCTGTGAATTCTACCAAACAATTAAAAGATAATGTCGATAATTCTTAAACTCTTCCAAAAAATTAAGGAAAAGGGAATAATTTTAAACTCATTTTATGAAACCAGAATTTATCCTGATACCAAAGCCAGACTTTGGACATTTTAAGAAAATAAAATTATAGTACAATATTCGTGACGAACATTGATGCAAAAATTGTCCTAAAACCACTCAACAAAATACTAGCAAAATAATTTCAACAGTACATTAAAAGTATCATACAGCATGATCAAGTGGGATTCATCCCCAGGATGCAAGTGTGATATATAAATCAGTAAATGTGATATAGGATATTAACACAATGAAGGACAAAAATCGTATTATCTAGATAGATGGGGGGAAGCATTTGACTAAATTCAACATCCTTTTATGATAAAAAAAAAAAATCTCAACAAATTAGGTATAGAAGAATTGCACCTCAACATAATAAATACCGTATGTGACAAGCCCATAGCTACCATCATATTCAATGATGGAAACCTGAAAGCTTTTTCTCTAAGATCAGGAACCAGACAAGCATGTCCACTCTTGTCACTTCTGTTTAATACAGTGCTGTAAGTCCTAGGCAGAGCCATTAGGCAGAAAAAGAAATAAAAGCTACCCAAATCAGAACAGAAGTAAAATTGACTCTGTTTGCCAATGACATAATCTTATATGTGGAAAACTTTAAAGACTCCACTATCTCATCTTTCCCTGCTGCTATAACAAAATATGACAAACTGGGTAATTGATAAATGATAGAAATGTATTTCTTTTAGTTCTGGAGGCTGGAGAGTCCATGATAATGGTATCAAAAGATTAAGTACCTGGTGAAGACTTGCCCTTTGCCTCTAAGATAACATTTTGCTGCTGTGTCCTCACATGGAAGTAGGTAGAAAATTTAAAAAGACTAGGATGTCCCCTTTAAACTCTTATAAAGTCACTAATTCCCTTTATGAGAGCTTTACTCTTATGACCTAATCATCTCCTAAAGGCCCATCTTTTACTATTATCACATTGGCAATTAAGTTTCGACATATGATTTGGGGGACACATTCAGATCATAGTAGGTACCAAAAAACGGTTAGAACTAAGCAACAAATTTAGCGAAGTAGCATGCAAAAATCAGTGGCATTTCTATACACTAACAATAAACTATCTGAAAAAGAAAATGAGAAAACTATCCCATATACAATAGCAATACCATTTTTTAAACCTACAAGTAAATTTATTCAAGGAAGTAAAACATCTGTACATTGAATACTACAAAATACTAATAAAATAAATTGAATAAATCACAAATAAAGGAAAGATGTTCCATATTTTTGAATTCGAAGAATAACATTGTTAAAATATATGCTATCCAGAGCAATTTTCAGATTTGATGCAATTCCTATCAAAATTTCAGTGACTTTTTTTTTACAGAAAAAAAAAAAAAATCCTAAAATTCATATGGAATAGATTCCAAATAACCAAAGCAATCCTGAGCAAGAAGAACAAAGCTGGAGACATTACACCACCTGATTTCAAAATATACTACAAAGTTATAGCAACGGAAATAGTATAGTGCTTGCATAAAATCAGCTGTATAGACCAATGAAGCTGGATAGAGAGCCTATAAATTGATCTTGATCTTCAACAAAGATGTCAAGAACACTCAGTAGGGAAAGGATACCCTCTTCAATAATTGGTGTTGAAAAAACTGGATACTTATGTGTATAAGAATGAAATTGGGCCTTATCTCACATTACATACAAAATTCAATTCAAAATGGATTGAAGATTTAAAATATAATACCTGAAACAGAAAAACTACAAGAAGAAGATATAGAGAAAAAAAGGCATCTTGGCATTAATGTAAGCGATGACTTTTTGGATAGAACCCAAAAGCATAGGCAACGAAAGCAAAAATAAATAAATGGGATTATCATCCTGAAAGCCATTGAACAGCAAATGAAAGACTCGATAGAATGACGAGATGGCTCTGAAATGGGAGAAAATCTTTGCAAACCATACATGTAATTACGCATCAGTATCCAAAATACATAAGGAACTCAAGCAACGCAATAGGAAGAAAACAAGTAACCTGAATTTTAAAATGGGCAAAGTACCTCAATAGACATTTATCTGAAGATGACATACAAATGGTTAACAAGTATGTCAGAAAGTACTCAACATCACTAGTAATCAGCGAAATACAAATCAAAACCACGATGAGATATCACCTCACACTTGTTAGAATGGCTATCATCAAAAAGACAACAAATAACCAACGTTGGTGAGGATGCAGAGAAGAGAAGCCTTGTACACTGTTGGTGAGAATATAAATTGGTACAGACTTTATGAAAAACGGTGGAGCTTCCCAAAAAATTAAAAATACAGCTACAATATGATTCAGCAATTAATTGTACCACTAAATATATATCAAAAAGAAATGAAAGTAGTATGTTCAAGAGATGTATGCAGTTGTGTATTCATTGCAGCATTATTCACAGCAACGAAAATGTGGAAACAACCTGAATATCCATCAATAGATGAGTGGATAAAGAAAATGTGAAACATAGACATAGATACACACACACACACACACACACACACACACACACACACGAATGTCATTCAGCCTTAAAAAGAAGAAAATCTTGCCTTTTGCAACAATATGGATGAAACCGGAAGACATTATGCTAAGTGAAATAAGCCAGACACAGAAAGACAAATACTGCATCATCTCACTCATATGTACAAGCAAAGAATAAGGGATTCCCAGAGGTTCGGGGAATAGGGGAAATGGGCTCATATTAATTAAAGGGGGCAAAGATTCAGTTATGTATGATGAATAATTTCTGGAGATCTGGGTGCACTGAGCATGGTAACTATATTAATGATATTGTGTTGCATACTTGAAATTTGCTAGGAGACTATATCTTAAATGTTCTTGTCACACACAAAGAGACACACAAATATAAAACACAAAAGTATTTTGTGTGAGATGATGAATATGTAAATTAGCTTGATTGTGGTGATCATTTCATAATATATGCATATATCAATATATCAAGTTATATATCCTAAATATATACCATTGTTATTTATCAATTATACCTTAATAAAGCTGGGGGCAACAGAAGGTATATGATACAAATGTGATCATCATGACAGTACAGTAGTTACAGTTCATATTTAATATTGTGTGCATTGTTACTTTTAGTGACAGCATGTTGCAATGAGAGTTCAACTTCAGGACAGATGTGAAGAATCTCATAGAATGTCTTACAATGCAAGCTTGTATTAAATGATTTATAGTTTAACATGTTTTTAAATTTCCTTTTCTTTCTCTTTTCAGAAAAAACATAGGGTCAGTCTCAATTTACTTCTGTGACCCAAAGCAATTTTAGTAGTGTTCCCTTTTACCCCAAAAAGTGTTACAAGTTTGTGTAATAAGTTACATAGTCTTCTCAGGTATAGTTGCCTATTACTTGAATAGAGAAAAGGGAAAACAGAAAAAGGGAACAATATTTTGAAAGCCAACTATGTACCAAGAGATTTACTACATGTTTCGTTTGTATTTTTCATTTCATACTCACAATCACCAAGTGAATCCAGGTTTTCTTCCCTCTCACACAGATAGGATTCAGCAAGGTAACTTTCCCAAAGTTAGAGAGATGGGCTTCAAATCCAAATCTCAGTAGAAGTAGCATAGTTAGACTAGGTAAACAAGTCAAATTGCAGTAAAAATAAAGAAATTAATTCCTTAAATATTTAAAATCTAATGAGCACAATTCTCAACCATTTTTATACACACAACATAGGCAGCTTAGCTGCTCTCCATGAGCTTCTTTAATCACTCAATTATCTTCAGCACACCTGTTGCAAGCAGCAAACAAAGACTCAAATCAGTCTCTGAACAATAATACCACCTGTCTATTTACTGAAGCAGGATTTCTCCTTATGTAGTAATAGCCCGATACTTACAGTCTGTTACTTGCTGTGAAAGTCACACCTCACTTTGGCTTCTAATGGGGGAAGTAAGAAGCAGGCTTCAGCATTGTTTTTCTTCCAGCTCCCATGCCTGTGTTCCTGCTGACCCATTCCATTTGAATGACCCGGCCTCTCGCTCCTACCCCATCCTTCTGGGTCCAGCTCAGGTCTTCTCTCCTCCATAAAATCTCCTCCCACACGTTTCAGTCAACAGTAGTATGTCTCTCTTTTGTGTTCCCCTGGCACTTTTAGCCGGTTTTCAGCAGTTCCATATTTAACTGCTCCTTGTCTTATTATATGTACAATAATGTAAGCACTTCCAACTATAAATACCTTAGGAGCAGGAACTATCATATCTGTTTCGTGTGTGTGTGTCTCCCCTCTTTGGGGGCCATTTGATATTCAGTAAATGTTTACTGAATAGTGTGACGACCACCAGGCAAAAAAAGGAAGAATGATAAACTGTTATGTGATAGACACACCTGACAGTGATAATTTCACTTAAGCATACCCTGAGAATGACCCTGTATGGGAGATGCACCTGAATGTAGGTTTGGAGTTCTGAGCTAAGAGAATCCAGAGGTGGCAAACTCACAGATCCATTCCTTATCTATGAGGAGCCACACAACCCTCCACCCCGCATTTCCCCATAGAACACTGGCCATACAGACGCTTGAGACCCTGAATTTTGCATTACATAAAGGCTGCCAGGTGGAAGTTGTTAGGGAAAGTGTTGAGTGAAAATGCTGCTTAAACTGCATGCCTTTTGCAAGAGGTTGCCTTTCTGCCAAGCCTGCCATTACTGGATTCTTCCGTGTATGTAACCCCCCGGTAAAACCCCACGTCTCCTCTGCTGGCTCTAGGTTTCTTCTTCAGCCTCTTGAAACTGGTGCCATGCCCACTGAAGTCAACAGGGATTTAGCGCAACTGTTATTGTTATTCTGAAACTTTTGAGACTCTAGATTTTACCGTTTTCAGGATGGGATTTATTTGTAAAACTTTGTTTCCATAGGAGTTTGATAAAGAGAGCCTGTTCAGCTCAATGCATAAAATTATGCTGGAATGAATTAAAAAGCTAAAAGCTAAAATGAAAGATGAATATTAAATATTAATTGAATATGAATTTTTCTGTAAAAAATGTTAATCCATAAAATCAAAATGGCTTAGACTATGAATGTTTAATTATTTTATTGTTCTAATACTTTCAGGATAGGGAGAAAAGGAGCTTTCCTCAGCAAATAATAAGGATATATCAGTCATTTAAAGTTTGGGGATTTCTTATAAAGGCATCAGATTAACTATCCTTATCAAATATAAGGTTCTGTACCTTCTAGACTCTTCTGCTTCTCCTTTCCCCCAAATTTTACCAAACCTACTTAGCATTTCATTCATTCATCTCTTTTTGAGTACTATTTTTGAGTACTTATGTTCCTAGCTTCTAGGCATTTAACAACCATAATGACTGAACTGCATAGAGTATTTGTTGTTAGAAAGCAGTTGAGTTTCGTTTGATAAATGTTCTTCTGTATTTCCACAGAGCAATGAGTTGTGAACCTCTCCCAGTTGTAGATCACGTTGCTGCTGCCCCTGAGTCACACCTCGTCTTTCAGCCTGATGAAGGATTTTGCAGCAGATGTGGCAAACGTAGAGGTGGAGCTGTTTGTTAGGAGCATTTTCTATGTTAAGTGGTGGGGGTTTCCCCTTTGGCCGACTGACTCGTCTCAGGGTGCTGTTGATGAAATTTGGTCTTTTGTCACGTCGTCTTCTGGGCTTTGCAGCAGCTACTCCCTCACGGTTTCTCATGCATGATCATGAGTTTATAGATAGAGTACCTAAACTCTGATGTTAAAAAATCCACTTAACCGACGCATTCCTCAACAGAATTCTGACCAATATGACCAACAGCAATCAGCTTTTCCTTTCACGTAAATAGTGCTTTGTTCTTTAGGCACGCAAAAAAAGCTTACCCTTCCTTTGATAACAAGTGTACCAAAAACTTACTTTTTCTTCAAGCATTTCACTGTGTCAGAATCTTTGCAGTGGCAGTTAAGCCTATATTCCCTCTGCTGTACCACATGAGCCGTAATTGTACGGCTAATCACGATCTCTCACTATGCATTTACACTAGCAGGGCCACCAATTAACACATTTCCAGCACACCTGTTACCTGCAGGGCTTGGCATCTACATTCAAAACCCTTGCCTGATATATTCTAGTGAACAACCTCGAGGTAACTAGTCCATAGTGTTTTATATTCACAAATTGATGGGACGAATACAGCCTTCTATCCTATCATCAGGTAAGTTAACCATGCAAAAATAAATATACCAGATATCTGGTGTATTCCTATCAGTGATTCTTTAAAATAGCACCCCTAAAAATCAATATTTCTATCAGTGACTCAACTTATAATTTCTAGACGGAAAATCATCTATTTTAATGCTTTTTTCTCCTAAATGTTTTGTTTTTAGAGTTTGATAATTACCATTTCATATAATTTTTAAAATAAATTTAATTTAAATAAAACAGCTATGATATAGAATAGCCTAGAAAGGAAATTTGACATTTTTATGGCACAGGCTTATTTTGAAAATTGACTTAAATAACTTGTGAGTCCATAAAAATTTTACCTTTGATCTCACTTAAACTGCCTGGAACCTTACCGTTTTGTGATCCTGTATTACAGGCTAACGTTTCTAACAAGGCTTTGCCTAGTTTCACAGATTCACTTCATTATTGTGTTAGAATCTCAGACTACATGATGTATTTTATGTGAATCAATATGGATTCAGTCTCCCCTGTTAGCCCTTGAGAAGGTGGCGTATGTAGAAATAGGTGGAAAGACTTCCTCAATGGAATGCTACACGTCCTCAAGAATAGAAGCTTCTGTTTCTTCTTTTAGTCCAGTCACATCGATCAATCTGCAAAATGCAGATCAACTCAGCCAATGCCAATGAATTAGAAGCATGACCATTTAGTTTTAGGCATGAGGGTGTGAAACAAGAGTCATTAAAACACTCACTAAATTCACATATTGGTAACTTGGCTCCCTCAGTCATGGACCCAGAGGCAAGTAAAAGCCCAAGAAAAATCAGTCCTCTTTCCACGCTGTAGTACGTCAGTCCTGAATGCACACAGCCCAAGTTGTTTACAACCATTCAGAATGTCAACATTTTACACCCTGTTTGAAAGTTCAGATGTAGTCCCAGCTGTATTTCCCAACAAAATTACAAAGCAAAAGGAGATCCTAGTTGCACGGTAAGAAGGGGAGAGTAGGCTGTCAGGAGAGTGTCGTGTAAGTGGGGAAACTTGAGAAGGAGCAGTCTCCTTTGGTGAGGGAGTAAGGCAGCTGGAGAAGATACTGCAAGGAGGGAGTCAGAGGAAAAAATGCCTTGTTCATACCCCCTCCTTCCTTGGATCTCCTGTTGCGGCTTTCTTTAGGTTGGATCCAGTGAAAAACCAGCTAGTATAAGAACTTATCTAGGCCAGGTGCGGTGGCTCATGCCTATAATCTGAGCACTTTGGGAGGCCGAGGTGGGCGGATCACCTGAGGTCAGGAGTTTGAGACCAGCCTGACCAACTTGGTGAAACCCTGTCTCTACTAAAAATACAAAATTAGCCGGGTGTGGTGATGCATGCCTGTAATCCCAGCTACTTGGGAGGCTGAGGCAGAATTGCTTGAACCCGGGAGGCGGAGGTTGCAGTGAGCTGAGATTGTGCCATTACACTCCAGCCTGGGCAACAAAAGTGAAACTTCGTCTCAAACAACAACAAAAAACTTATCCAAGTCAGTCTCCCAGAGCAGACAGCAGAGTAAAGAAGACTAGAGAAGTCATCTGGAGGTACAAATAGATGATATTCAGCCCATGATTCATTTTGTATTATTTAATATATTCAACTACTTCTACCCTTTTGAAGTAAGCAAGTTATAAATCCTAAATTCAAAACTGATGTATATTAAAATAGCAGCAAGAATGCATTCGCTTATTTAACTTCATTTTTTTTTTCATCCAGCATTCAGATAGGCATTGAGGGAGAATCACTGAAAAGGAGAAAAAAAATATTTGTGACATGCTTATTTATGTTTTGTTTCTTCTGTCCCTTAGCCTAGTTAAAGGCCAAATCTTGCCCTTCCTATTTCTGTGTCCTCGTGTTCTATGTACTTATTTGAATCACTCAAAGAATGTTAAGTATCATGCTCTCCTCCTATCCTGTATTTTCTTACCTCTGGGTCTTCTTGGGTAACAGCTCATACTGAATTGTACCATATGACCAAGCTGTTCATGAAGTCTCAGTGTCCACGTCTTTTAAATGAAAAAAATACTCTTTATAATGTCCATGGAGCTAAAAGAATGAGACTCACATACTCTCCCTCAGACTGTCATTTAAAATGAAGAAAAAGAGGGAGACATAAGAGAGATTGTTATTTAAATATAAAGGACAAAAGCGTTTCTCTACTCCCTCCTCAAATCCTGCTATAAGGGTTGCAAAGAGGAAAAATGGTAAACATACACACAAACTGGAACATATAATATATGCCAGCATACAAAAGATGAACTCTTGAAACAGAAAAGGGAATTGACTTAGCCGTCCAAAAGAAAGCTGAAATTTAAGAATCTATGTCCAAAAGATGAAAACCAGTTCCCATTACAGATTTGTGGAAAGACAAAGAAATCAGAGGCAATGGGTACTTCAGGAAACAGGGCTGTGGATGAGACTGAAAAGAAGAGGACTTGAAAGGCTTTTAAAGTAAGTAGAATTTTAACCCTGATCTCTCCTACCTCATGCAATGAGACAAATATGACTTCCTTTCAGAAGATGCATTTACTCTCTAGAGCAGTCAAACCATAGGGTTTCAAATACATCTGAGAGAGCTAATGTGGTGGGGGTTTGTAAAGTAAGAGGGGAGACACCCCAGACTTAAAATGAGAATGAGTAAAAGTTGACATACTAAACGTTGCAATTTCTGGCTCCCTTTTCCCAAAACACTAGCAGCCATGTCCGGACGTGGTGGCTCATGCCTGTAATCCCAGCACTTTGGGAGACCAAGGTGGGACGACTCCTTAAGTCCAGGAGTTCAAGACCAGCCTGGGCAACAAAGCAAGACCTCATCTCTATTAAAAAAATACACATGCTTCTACCAGCATCTCTGGAAGTTGGAAGATAATGGAAAAATGCCTTTAAAATTCTATACCCAACCAAACTATTAGCCAAGTATGAGAAAGAATAAAGACATTTTCAGAAATATAAGCTCTTAAAATTTACCGCCCATGCTCTCTTTTCAAGAAAGGTATTAGAGAATGTGTCTCAATAAAACCTAAAAAGATGAAGATATGAGATTCAGGAAACAAGGAATACAACTTAGGAAAAATGTAAAAGGAATTTGCAGAAGGACGGAGGACAGAAATACCAAGATAATAGCAGTCAGCAGACATAGAAAAAGACCAGAATAGAGCAGTATAGAGCCCGCTAAAAGTAATGTCTCTAAGACAAATATAAAACTGATGAAATATAGCTATTATTTATGAACGTGTTTAGAGGATAATTAGTTCTAATATTGGAATGAGATAATTGGTACAAAAACTAAGGAAATAAAAATATGAGGCAACTGTTTGCAACAAGTAAAAGCGTGTGAAACAAAATCTAGAGTAAACTACATGACTCAGCTATATTATATGTCATTATATTGCATGTTGATTTATCTACATATGTCACTATCACTACATAAAGAAGGTGAAATGAGGGGAAGCTGTGATAGAGGCAGAAGATAGAGAAGGGCTGTGCAAAATAGAAAAATCCTCATCTACCATAGCAGAAAGTCAGTGGGTAACGTCCCTTGTTGAATTTCCCAAAAGCAGACTCTGTGATGGTGACTTTATTGAGGAATGTTCTTCGGAAGGAGAAAAAAAGCAGAATTGGGCAGAAGGAGCATTTGGGCTGTTGTAGAGTCTCAAAGAAGGGCTCTGCTGATTCTACAGGGAACTGTGATGCTGAATAGTTCCTCAAAGTTGTTTGTCCCAAGTTAGGGCAAGGGGACTAGTCATTTATGCTCCTGTCTATATACGTATCTTCATTGAATGTAGGCCTCCCTGGAAAGAGGCTGTGGCACTGGCAAAGGCGTTTCTCTTCAGCAGAATGACACCTGAAAACTTAGGGTTGTCTAACAGAAGCACTCACAACTGCTAGGGAGGTAAGTCTTTTTATTCCTAAAGGTAAAGCTTATCACAGTATCCTCAATCAGTGTATCAAAAAAGCAAAAATCCAGAAGTTGCAGACTAAGCATACTTTTTTAAATTATGGAAATATATAAGATAAAAGAGCTAAAAAAAAAAAGGTGCTAAGTGGAATGGGAAGAGGGAGTGGGGAAGAATGGACAGGTACTGACTGCTGTTTTTCATTGTAAGGCTGGTATCATAGGACTTTAAAAGCTTGAAGGTCAGAGTTTTGGCCGTTTTTTTTTTTAAATGCAGCTAAGGAAGTAGCTATTGAGATGAATATCACTATAATGATCATGGTTCTCAATCTATTAGAACTAGAGGTCACAATGTAGAAAGGGATGGTGGTGGAGTTTGGGAAAGGAGGAAAATGAATAACTTAAAGCATTCTGCGTAATAATGTGGAAGGTTAACTCCATTGAACATGAGTAATTAAACATTTTGCATAGTAAGGTAAAAGCTAACTCTGTGGAAGGCGGGGTAGATAGCTTCCAAAGGAAGAAGTTAGGAAAGTGATTTTCTTTCTCCTTAAGGATCTAAGAAGTCTATATCTTAGCATAACATGTGATTCAGAGATTACTATTTGGCCGGCACTGACTGCATTCAGCCTCATGACATAAAGGCAAAGAGTATTTCAAATGCACTTCCCCACTTTGGCTTCTTGATGATATTTGGAGGGCAAATGCCTATCCTGGACTGGTCTGCTGAAGTTATTAAACTGAATACTGGCCAGGCGTGTTGGCTCACACTGGTAATCCCAACACTTTGGGAGGCCAAGGCGGGCGGATCACTTGAGGTCAGGAGTTTGAGACCAGCCTAGCCAACATGGTGAAACCCGTCTCTACTAAAAATACAAAAATTAGCCGTGTGTGGTGGTGCGTGCCTGTAATCCCAGCTATTCAAGAGGCTTTGGCAGGAGAATCGCTTGATCCTGGGAGGCGGAGGTTGCAGTGAGCCGAGATTGCGCTACTGCGTTCTGGTCTGGGCTACAGAGCAAGACTCCGTCTCAAAAACAAACAAACAAACAAACCAAAAACCCTGAATACTCAGGTTTAGGGATATTAACTGTAAGACAAAAGAGGCTAGATCCTGGGATAATAACAAACACCGGTAAGTACGCAGTTATGAATTCTCCGAACACAAGTAAAAACTTTGCACAGAATTTAAAGGAAACAAACCCCCTGGAGGGGCACAGGGACATAAAACACAAGTTAGAAACTGAGACTATCTTCAGGATAATTCTAGATAAACTGATCCACTTCTCCGGGGTGTTAGAACATGAGAAATGGTGTTTGAACCTCTGTGTCTCTCAAGCATGGGACCTTTTGTCTATTTATTTTGTTTGGTCATTGTTTCCATCAAACCTTTATGTCCCAGTACAATAAGCAATAGTTTTACATTGTTTCTTCCTCTGCTGTTATGTGTTTTATTTTCCCTAATCTTCAGTAAAATTAAACATGTCTACCCTATTGTCAAGAATCTCCTTCTAGACCGTGTGGCCCTTCTGTGGTCTTTCTCATCGCTTCAGAGTCTGCCGTGACCCTGAGGGACACTCTGTAGGCTGCCCGTTCAGCAAGGACACCACAGTACCCCGCAGTCTTCCAGATTCAGATAATTCTTATGCTTGTTCATTCTGGCGTTGCAGTGGGCGATGAGATAGGAGACCAGCAGAATGGCCTGTGCCTCTGTAGCGCTCATCCGTCTTGGCTCCAAAACATGTTTGCAGTTACGCTCCTGAGGGAATTTGGGCACAGCCAGTAATCTCTAAACCTCTAAATTATCAGCTGGGGGTCTCAAACAGGAAGCAGATGGCACTCTCAAATTGGGATCAAATTCAAGGAGGCTTGATTTACCGAGGGACTAATTGAGAAGGTGTGGGCAGTGTTGGAAAGCCACAAAAGAACCTGGGCAACCAGCGGCAGAACTATCCCACCTCTAGGGCCGAAAGGCTGAAGGCAGAGATTATCAAAACCCGGGAGAGAAAATCAGATTGAGCAGAGCAGTGACCTTTAGAAGAGGGACATAGCCAGCTCAAGGGAGCTCCTCAGGAGAAAAGGCAGGGTTATTGAGACCCTGTCCTCATTCTCTAGTCTCCTGCCAGGGATTCCCAGGGACTAAACCCTACGGCTAGTCAGAGGGCAGAGGCTCCTATTGATTTAATCCATTAAAGTTTAGCCTCCCAGAGTAAGAAGCAAGGTGAAGGGTGATGAGAGGTAACAAGGGGCAAATGGAAGCTGTCCAGCACACCATAAAACCATTCAGATTCTGATAACTAACCGAAGTTATTAAGTAGCTCAAATTATTAATGATTAACATGTTTTAATACAGAATTTGTCTAATGAAGGTTAAAGAACACACATGTGTTCCCACACACAAATGCTTTCCAAGAGGTATACGGGCAGGGATAAGTGAAAAAGAATCAATTTCCAGATTTTCAACTTTCATATTACACATTTCTAAAATGTTCAGCTTGAAAATAAGCCTCTCATTCTGAAAGGCTAATACTGTATTTTACTTATCCAAAATCTTAAAGGAAGATACTTTACAAGGATATATAAAACTTCTTGGGCTCCAAATAAAGGGGGAGCATTTCTTTTTCTTTTATGTTTTTTGAGACGGCGTTTCACTCTTGCTACCCAGGCTGGAGTGCAATGGCGCGATCTCGGCTCACCGCAACCTCCGCCTCCTGGGTTCAGGCAATTCTCCTGCCTCAGCCTCCCGAGTAGCTGGGATTACAGGCACATGCCACCATGCCCAGCTAATTTTTTGTATTTTTAGTAGAGATGGGGTTTCACCATGTTGACCAGGATGGTCTTGATCTCTTGACCTCCTGATCCACCTGCCTTGGCCTCCCAAAGTGCTGGGATTACAGGTGTGAGGGGGGAGCATTTCTTAATGAGAAAGACCCATAATTCTCTGGAGCTTCTTGCCTTTTCTAGTCTTACATTTATTTCTGTAAATATGAAGCCTGTTAGAAACAAGGTATTTTGGACTATGTTGGGATATTATTAATTTAAATATATGAAAGAATGGATGGTTAAGGTGATAATTTTCATTTTATAACTTTGCCTCTTCCTGTATTTAATGTGAAAAATAATTCTTTTTGGCCATTATCAACATGCATCCATATTACACAGTTACTTGAAAAATACAGTTAGAATGTCATTACTTGAAAAGTAAAATATTTTTGAACAGTTGGACTGTAGGTTCATGATAACTCTTTTAAATATAGCAGAAATATTTCCTGTGTTAAGAAAATGTATCCACATATGAAAATAAGGCAAAATGATAATTATGTATTTTTAAAAATAATTCTGGAGCATTATCTTATAGATCAACCTAAAGAATGTCTAATTCTCTCAGGAAATGTACCCTTAATTTTTTTAACATTTTTATCTTTTTATAAAAGAGGCAGGGTTCTCGCTATGTTGCCTAACCTGGTCTTGAACTCCTGGCCTCGAGTGACCCTCTGACCTTGACCTCCCAAAATGTTGGAATTACAGACATAAGCCACCACACCCAGCCATGAATGCACATTTGACTTGCAACTCACTAATGTTGATGGCTCAAATTAGGTGAAGTTAAATGTTAATTTGTAGAACATTGATACAAATAACTTTGGTTAGCAGAGATGAAAATAACTTGTTGGTTCAGGCACAGTGGCTCATGCTTGTAATCCGAACATTTTGAAATGTAGAGGCTGACAGGTCAGTTGAGGTCAGGAGTTTGAGACCAGCCTGGTCAATGTGGTGAAACCCCATCTGTACTAAAAATACAACAATTAGCTAGGCATGGTGGCACACAGCTGTAATCCCAGCTACTTAGGAGACTGAGGTGGGAGAATTGCTTAAACCTGAGAGATGGAGTTTGCACTGAGCTGAGATTGCACCCCTGCACTCCAGCCTGGGCAACAGAGTGAGACTCCATCTCAAAAAAAGGAAAATAACTTGTTCCAGGCAGAATGATAACCCCCAAATTACAGTTTTATTGCCTGCAGATCATTTAACCAACTTTACACTGAAATTCTGCATTCTTATGTTAGCGTTATTTTTCTTGCATTGACTGTATGTTCTCCAGTCTATCCTGTATTCCTATAAACCAGCTTGCCCATATTCTGGTTCCTTCATTATTAAAATACATGTTTAATGTGTGGTCACTACTGAAAACATGGGACTATCAAAAATGTCAAGATACTGTAGATAAAACAGAAAGATAAATATTTTATCATGGTGTGTTATTCAATTGGATATTGAAACCTTCTTTACAAATTATATTATGAAATATTTATTTCATTTATAGTCAATTCTCATCTTGTAAAATATTTATTATCTTCTATGTCATCTTAACAGAAAAATAAAATAATATTATAGATGCTGAACTTCTAAGTTTTGACAATATATATATAGTTTCTCTTCCATGAAATACTTAAGAAATGTTTGATTATAATATCCAGATAAAATAATGGAGTTATTCTTGATTTTTGTATCTAATTTTCATCTAATTATTCCAAGAAATCAAACATTGAAGCTTGATATACTGTATACATGCATACCCACACAAATTAACTAAAGGAATGATATACTTTATTTTACTTTTCATAAATTCATAAAAAATTTTAACTATAGTTCATATTATATTATAACTAAGTAATGAGAAGGGACATTTTTATTTATTGCTTTAGTAATCTACAAAATTGATAAATTATGTTTGTTTTTGTAGAGACAGGGTCTCACCAAGTTGTCTAGTTCCAAACTCTGGCCTCAAGCAATCCTTCTGCCTTGGCCTTCCAAAGTACTGGAATTACAAGCTTGGGCCTCCATGCCCAGCCAATAAATTATGTTAAATACACATTTTAATCTTGATGGCTTTAATAACATATTTATAAAACATGTTTAGCAATATATTCCTGAGTGTTTTTTATGAAGTGCGTTGAAATCCATACTACACATTTACTTGAAAAATATAAGTAGACACTTTATGACGTATTTGGCTGTAAGATCTGGTTTTGGGAGGCAAAGCTTCAGAGATGGAGGGAAAGCAAGATGGCCCAATAGAAGCCTCCAGCAATCATTCCCCGCTGCAGGAACACCAAATTGAATGACTATCCACACAAAAAAGCACCTTCATAAGAATCAAAAAGCAAGTGAGCAATCACAGTTCCTGGTGTTAACATCAATATTAAGGAAGAAGGCACTGAGGAGGGTTGGAAAGACAGTCTGGAATTGTCTACACCAGCTCTCCCCTATCCCCTAGCAGTGGCTCCATGGCACAAAGAGAGAATCTGTGCTTTGCAGAAGATGGAGAGCATAGTGATTGTGAGACTTTACATTGGAACTCAGTGCTACTCTGTCGCATCAGAAAGTGTCACGGGACAGAACTTAGCCATAGCCAGGGGTGATTCGACCATCCCTGCCCTCAAAACCTAAGTTCCGCCGGGCGCGGTGGCTCACGCCTGTAATCCCAGAACTTTGGGAGGCCGAGGCGGGTGGATCACAAGGTCAAGAGATCGAGACCATCCTGGTCAACATGGTGAAACCCCGTCTCTACTAAAAATACAAAAAATTAGCTGGGCATGGTGGCGTGTGCCTGTAATCCCAGCTACTCAGGAGGCTGAGGCAGGAGAATTGCCTGAACCCAGGAGGCGGAGGTTGCGGTGAGCCGAGATCGCGCCATTGCACTCCAGCCTGGGTAACAAGATGGAAACTCTGTCTCAAAAAAAAAAAAAAAGAAAAGAAAAGAAAAAAAAGACTTAGATCACAACACCTAAGTCCCTTGGGATATCTGGAAAGCCTCTGCAAGAAGGACGGGTACAACAAGCCCGGACTGTGAAGACTACAATAAATACCTAACTCTTTAATGCCCAGATACCAACAAACAAGCATGAGGACCATCAGGAAAACATGAACTCGCCACACAAACTAAATAAGGCACAGTGGCCAGTCCTAGAGAGACAGCGACACGTGACTTTTCAGACAGAGAATTCAAAATCGTTGTTTTGAGGAATCCCAACAAAATTAAAGATAAGAGAAGAAATTCAGAATCCTATCAGATAAATTTAACAAACAGATTGAAATAATTACATAGAATCAAGCAGAAATTCTGGAGCTGAACAATGCAATTGAAATATTGAAGAAATATGAAGAGTCTCTTAGCAGAATTCATCAAGCAGAAGAAAGAATTAGTGAGTTTAAATAGACTATTTGAAAGTACAGTCAGAGGAAGCAAAAGAAAAAAGAATAAAAAAGAATGAAGCACACCAACTTCAGGATCTAGAAAATAGTCTCAAAAGGGCATATCTAAGCATTCTTATCCTTAAAAGATGAGGTAGAAAGAGAGATCAGGTTAGAAAATTTATTCATAGGGATAATAGAGAACTTCTTAAACTTAGAGAAAGATACAAATACTCAAGTACAAAACGCTATGGAACACCAGATTTAATGGATAAAGAAAATGTGGCACTTATACACAGTGGAACACTATTCAGCCACAAAAAAGCATGAGATCCTGTCATTTGCAGCAACACGGATGGAACTGGAAGACATAATAAGATAAATAGGCCAGGCACAGAAAGATAAACTTCATATGTTCTCATTTATGTGTGGTAGCTGAAAATTAAAACTATTGAATTCATGAGACAGAGAGTAGAATGATAGTTGCCAGGGGCTGAAAAGGGTAAGAGGGGGTAGGGGGAGTGGGGATGGTTAATGGATACAAAAATACAGTTAGACAGAATGAATGAGATCTAGTATGTGATAGCACAACAGGGTGACTGCAGTCAACATAATACATTGTACGTTTAAAAATAACTAAAAGAACATCATTGGATTGTTTGTAACACAAAGAAAGATAAATGCTTGAGGTGATAGATACCCATTTACCCTGATGTGATTATTATGAATTGTATGCATGTATCAAAATATCTCACGTACCCCATAAATATATATACCTACTATGTACCCACAAAAGAAAGATCTAGCTTTGCCAGTTAGATCACATAAAAACACTTTTTATAAACTGAATAAGGCAAATATGCAGCTGTAACATTTTGTAATAAGATACATTTTATTTTATTAAACAAGAAAATGCACAAGTTTCATGAAATTAAACATTTTTATTTTCTCAAACTTTTCTTAGTATATAAAAATAAACAATGTGCCTCTAAGTGAATGGGTAACTAGTACAATTAATAGTACAATAGTATTTTTCTACTTTTTGGAAACAACTATTTGGTATTTATTTCAAAAATAGAAAAATGACATTGTACATAAGATGTTTTCCAGTTCATTGCTCTTAAAAAGGCAAAATTGGCCAGGCGCGGTGGCTCACGCCTGCAATCCCAGCACTTTGGGAGGCCGAGGCGGGTGGATCACGAGGTCAAGAGATGGAGACCATCCTGGTCAACATGGTGAAACCCCGTCTCTACTAAAAATACAAAAAAATAGCTGGGCATGGTGGTGCGTGCCTGTAATCCCAGCTACTCGGGAGGCTGAGGCAGGAGAATTGCCTGAACCCAGGAGGCGGAGGTTGCAGTGAGCCGAGATCGTGCCATTGCACTCCAGCCTGGGTAACAAGAGCGAAACTCCATCTCAAAAAAAAAAAAAAAGGCAAAATTGAAAAAATAAAATCCAATACGTTAGTTGATATATTATTAAAATAATTTTATTTTTAAATTGACAACCATTGTATATATTTATGGTATACGACATTATGTTTGAAATATGAATGCATTGTGGAATGGTGAAATGAAGCTATTATAATTCACACATGCATTGCCTCACATATTTGTTTGTGGTAAGAATACTTGAAATCTCTTAGCAACTTTCATATATATAATACATTTATTAAAATAATTTTAAATTATCAGTTTTTTGACATATAAATTGAAAGACAGTCAAAGAATTGAGTGCCATTGCTACAACAAAACTTCCTTTTCCATCTATTTATTTGCACGGGCAATGAATATTTCAGCACTTCCATCTATAAAACCTCTTCAGGCTCAAACTATGACAAGTTCAGATTGAATTTGTTTCACTTTAGCAAAAAATCCTAGTTATCCACAGAGACATACACTATCTTTAAAGCCTATTAATTTTATTAAAAGTTGCATTTCCATTAAAAATTTACTCATTTAATAACATTTATTTTTAAACAAAGAATTAAAACATTCACATTTAAATATTAATATTACCATTCATAGCAAGTATTTACATTTCATTTTAATCCTTTTATGCTAATCAAAATTCAGTCCAGAAAAAAGTTTAACACTATGTCTAATGCATGAAGCAGTTTAAATAAAATTTTAATATCAAATAAATATTTGAAAATATTCATATTTCAGGTTGAAAATATGAATTTACGCACATTTTTGTTGAATAGAAGTATAATACAGTGTTCAATAAAGATTTTAAAGCTTAAAAATATATTACATTATGATAAAATGTAAATATGAACTTAAGACAAAGAAGTTAAATTTCCACATGTAAAACCAAAGCTTATTCATATATTTGTTAATTAGATGAAAGTAGGGATCAAATTGTCATATATTTGTATTCCAATTAATACATTTATGAAAGTTAAGTAAACAGCTTTTTCTGGTTGTTGTTGTTTATAGAGATGGGGTCTTGCTATGTTGCCCAGGCTGGTCTCAAACTCCTGGGATCAAGAGATTTTATTAAAACTAAAAAAATTTTTCATTAAAAGAGATTAAAAAGTAAAGGTGCAGATTGGAGAAAAGTATCTACGTGTGTGTATATTCGCTGATATATAGATATTTGACATAGCTATAGCTGGTTTACATTAAAAAAAAATATGGTTAACAGGCTGGGTTCAGTGGCTCATGCCTATAATCCCAGCACTTTGGGAGGCAGGGGTGGGTGGATCATCTGAGGTCAGGAGTTCAAGACCAGCCTGGGCAACGTGGTGAAACCCTGTCTCTACTAAAAATACAAAAATTAGCCAGGTGTGGTGGCAGGTGCCTGTAATCCCAGCTACTCAGGAGGTTGAGGCACAACGATCACTTGAACCTGGGAGGCAGAGGTTGCAGTATGCCGAGATTGTGCCATTGAACTCCAGCCATGGCAACAGAGTGAGACTCTGTCTCAAAAAAAAAAAAAATGGCTAACATATATATACATATATGTCTTCATCTGACATATATACAATTATACCCAACATATATATTTTGTTATCTAACAGATGGCTCATATTCAAAATGTTTAAAAATCTCCTACTAAGCAATAAAAAAGCAACTCAATAAAATAGATGAAAGACTTAAACAGTCACATCATAAAAGAAGATATCCAAATGAATAATAAGCACATTTAAAAAGTGCTCAACGTTGTTAGTCAGCAGGGAAATACAAATTAAAACAAAAAAAAACTTACAGTATATTTTTCATAAGACTAAAATTATAAAAAGATAATACCAAGTGTTGGCAAGGATTCAGAACAACTGGAACTCTTATACATTTTGAGTGGGAATGTAACATGGTACAACCACCTGGAAAAGGTCTTTGGCAGTATTTATGGAAGTGTAGCATGCACAATACCCTACAACATGAAAAATTCCAATTCTAGGTGTACACCCAAGAGAAAGGAGTATATATATCCACCAAGACATATACGAGAATGTTCATAGCAACTCCATATATAAGAGCCAAAACCTGAAACCAAACGTCCATCCATAAAAACTTATATAAATAAATTTGAATATATTCATATAACAGAATATTACTTAGCAATATAAAGAATGTACCCTTGCTATATGCAACAACATGGATGAATCTCATAGAAAGAATATTGAGCTAAAGGATGTAGTCACAAGAGTATATTCTGTATGATTCTATTCAAACAAAGCTGAAGAATAGGGAAATTTAATCTATAGTGATGGAAATACTAATAGACATTGTCTGTAGAGAGAGTATTCACTGGGCGGAGGAATGAGGGAACCTTTTTGAGTGATGGAAATGTTCTAATCTAGATCCAAGTGGTGGTTACTTGGGTGTATATATATGTGAGAATATATTAAACTCTTTTCTTAATATTTATATACTTTACAGTATATAAGTAATAACTCAGTTAAAAGGTTAAAAAATTATCAAGTATAAATTCTTGTTTTCCTCTTTTCTGTCACAAAGTTAACATTTTCCACATTCCCAAATTACCGTACAGAGGTACACTATTTAAGATGACAGAAGATCTCAGTTTATAATGGCAGACATGTTCTAAAAGTCGTAGCCTCTTGAAGATAGAAAAGGCCTAATATAAAAGGGCAATATCATATAAGTACAATAATACATAAATCAGTGAAGAGGAATCCTTGGTCCATCATACATATATAGTGGTACATACACAATTTTACATTCACAGGTTTAGCAGTAATTCATTCAGAATGAAAGGATGAGGTACACTGAGGAGGAAAGATAAGAGAAAACTCCAGATCAGCCAATTAGGGTTCAGAGAGGAGTCTATTTTGGGGATTGTTTGTTTAATGATTAGGCTCACCCCAGTCTGTGGGGAGAGGCCAGTGAATTGTAGAGAACGAACATCCTTCCTATTCTCATTCTGGATTGGAATTCTTAGAATGATCATATGGGACGGATGGAACAATTGCAGCTATAGGCTGAGGCCATTTCTGTAATCCCCAGCTGAATTGCACAGACTTTGGAGAGAATAAGGATCTACAACTTCCTAGACCAAGGTTACTTCCAAGCAGCGATAGAGATGACTGAACCAGGCAAAATATATTCATATTGAATCTCAGAATTTATTATCTACGCTTAGCCAAAGTCTCCAACATCCCATAGGCACTTGAGCATGCAGGCTTTATTTTACCTTTTTAACCTATAACTTCACTTCTTTTCTTCATGATTTAATCTCTGTCTGTAGCACCAACACCTCCCAGACTAACCCCCCTTAACTAGACCATGAGTTGCTCACTTGTAATTACTATTGGCTTAATTTGCATATACCTTCTTTCATTTTAATGTCATTAGCATGGGGAAGAGGCCTCTGCAAAGGCAACTAGGAATGCAGTATTTTTAATTCAACCTTTACTAAAACCTGAATCTACTTGGGTACTTGGCTCACCTTATCTCTGTGATTCAAAGAGAGTGAATATTCTAGAGTTTCTTTTCCTGTTCTCCGTTTCTCTCCCAGCGTTGGTAACCTACTTATACTCCCCTGAAGTCATACATTTTCTTTCTAGTCATTAACCCTGATACAATAGCCTCTCTTCTGACCAAGACTACCAGTTCAGCACAGGGAATCTGCAGCAGGCTATCTCAGGGCTAAGAACTCTGACTAGTGCACAGCACTGAATTAATTGCACAGTTCACTTCTGACCAGTTCTTAACAAGACAAGACTGCAGACCCGGGAGGGGGAGAAACAAGAAAGAAGATTAAAAAACGTTATTCACCAATTATGTAAGAATCATATGTTAAATGTAACAGTTACTTTCTATGAATCCTTTTACAAAACAAAATTTTTTACACACACACATAGATATACACACATACGTACGTATATATATACACACACAGATGTACACATACACACACAGATATAATAACTTTCTAATTCATCTTTTATATGATGTTTTCCAATTTCATGACTCATCTTTACAGCTGATATATTATATATAGAACTCACAATACCGTAATGGCCAACTTTCTACTTTAAGACAGAGTTAAAGTATTTCCTCTCTAATCTGTACCAAAAAAACACACGGTACCTATAATTTTAAAAAATTTTGCCATTTGAGTCTTTGTTGCAACTTACACAGTGCCTCAGAATCCCTAAAGCGGATCTGATTTCCCTGAGATTTATTTTAACATAAAACCCTAGAATCAGATAATCCCCACCCAGATGCTACCATGCTGCTGCCTTGGGGTTTGGGATTTAGCCTTGGGGACTGTGGCAATATTCTAATTTCCAGAAATACATGTTGGCAACCACAAATTTCCTGGACTTACAGTTAATTATCATGCTTTTCTTTATATCGAGTCTTTATCCATGTGTTAATTATTTCTTTGCTGGGTTAAGGTTAAGGAGGCGCTAGGTTCTAGTGAAAAAGAAAAGGTGGCAGAAGATAGATGAAAACATTTAGGGAGATTAGGTGAAGATAAAGAATATTAATAGGTTCTGTGTTTATTTTTCTTATCTTTTCCTTCTCTCTACTTGGCTAATCAAATTAATATTGTCCAAATTTAGATCAAAAACAAGTTTAATTAAAATGGAGATCAAAGAAGTTAATAATACAATTATTTTTTTTCAATCTAAAATTCTCTGTGTTCTATGCCCACCAATTCATTTACTAAACCATATTTTAGAAATATATCTAGAAGAGGCTCAAGAATTACCGCCTTCCTGAATTTCAGCACAAAAAGCCACTCTTCTATATCTGATGTTGGGAGTGGCGAACGTTTGCCACTCCCAGGAAAATGTGGTCTTGGAATATAAACTGAGCTATAGAGAGGTTAAAAAGATGACAGGTGCCAAAGAAAGAAAGAAAAAGAAAGAAAGAAAAGAAAAGAAAGAAAGAAAAATGAGTAAGTGGGAAAATAGAGCTATGGAAGAAAAGCTAAAAAATAAATATGGTATCACTAAAATAAATGTAATATTTTCAAAGTAGCTTTCAAAAGTATTTAGTTGAAATAGCCAGGTGTGGTGGCTTACACCTATAATCCCAGCTACTTGGAAGGCTGAGGTAGGAGAATTGTTTGAACCCAGGAGGTGGAGGCTGCAGTGAGCCGAGAGCACGCCACTGCACTGCAGCCTAAATGACAGTAAGACTCCATCTCAAAAAATACATAATAAATAAATAAAAGTATTCAGTTGAAATTAACCTATGTTTATTCATTATTAAAAATGAGTTATCATTAGTGTTAAAAAGAACTATATATTAAAATGAAATAGGGATTTCATTAAGGAATAAACATTTAAGTAGAGCTTAAAACAGCTGATTATTAAAGGATCATGTTTGATATTGTCTTATTTCCTATGGCTGCTGTAACAAATTACCACAAACTCAGTGGCTTAAAACAACACAAATGTGTTATCTCACAGTTCTGGATGTCAGAAATCTGAAATGAGTTTATGGGGCCAAAATCAAGATTTGCAAGGCTGTGTGTCTTCTGGAGGCTCTTGGGGAGATTACGTTCCCTTGCTGATGACCCTTATAGGAAGAACCTGTTTCCTTTCTTTTCCAGCTTCTAGAGGCCATCTGCGTTCCTTGGTTCATGTCCCCTTTCTCTGCCTTCAAAGCCAGTGGTGTAGAATCTTCAAATCTCTTTCTCTGTCTCTCTGTCTGACCTCTGCTTTTCTGTCATTGTATCTCCTCTGTCCCTGATGTTCCTGCTGCCTATTATAAGGACTCTTTTAATTAGATTATCCTCACCTGGCTAATCCAGGATAACCTCCCCTTTTCAAGACAATTTAATCACATCTGCAAAGTCTCTTTTG
Organism: Aotus nancymaae; assembly: GCF_030222135.1. Taxonomy (NCBI): domain Eukaryota; kingdom Metazoa; phylum Chordata; class Mammalia; order Primates; family Aotidae; genus Aotus; species Aotus nancymaae. The sequence continues at coordinate 912,228 of NW_026988453.1, forward strand.
CCATGCAAGGTAACACATTTACAAATTCCAGGGGTTAGGACGTGGACACCTATGGGAAGATGGGGGAGATATTATTTTGCCCACCGCAGGTATATTCATATTCTTAAATGAAATACAGTATAATATGTTTTTATTAAACACTATACATTTGAAAAACACTTAATTTTACATTTGTCGGACAATTAGTAGGATCCCAACATAGTTTTAAAAACAGATTATACCATAAAATTACACATGCTCTATGACATAACCATTCTACTCCTAGATATATAGCCAACACATTATGTAAGTTATGTTCATCAAAATTATGAACTCCAATGTTTAGAGCAGCATTGCCCAAATACCTCCAAACTAGAAGCTTTCTGAATTCCCAACAACAATTGACAAATAAATAAGTTGTGGCATATTCATATATGGGAATCTTATATAGCAATGAAAAAATATCCAGATCTACACATAACATTATGAATGCATCTCAGAAACATAAGGTTGAGTAAAAGAATCCAAACACAAGAAATTAAATAGTTCAAAAACTGGGAAATTATTCAAAAGGGTGATTACCTTTAGTAGGAAGTAGTGATTAAAAGGTGGCATAGCAGGAACTACTGAAGTTCTGATAATGTCCTGATTCTTAATCCGGATGCAGGCAACCTGAATGTGTTCACTTTGGAAAGGTTGTAGAGATGTACACCTTTGATTGATGCATTGTTCTGTAGCTGCATTTCATTTCAATAGAGTTTAATAATGTAAAAAGTATTGCTCTCATTTTTTCTTTTCTTTCTTTTTTTTTTGTTTTGATTTTTGAGACAAAGTCTTGCTCTTGTTGCCCAGGCTGGAGTGCAATGGCGTGATCTTGGCCCACTGCAACTCTACCTCCTGGGTTCAAGCAATTCTCCTGCCTCAGCCTCCTCAGTAGCTGGGATTACAGGTGCCTGCCACACGCTGGGCTAATTTTTATATTTTTAGTAGAGATAGGGTTTCACCATGTTGGCCAGGCTGCTCTTGAACTCCTGACCTCAGGTAATCCACCCGCCTCGGCCTCCCAAAGTGTTGGGATTACAGGCATGAGCCACTATGCCCAGTCACTTTCATTATTCTTAAAATATAAATAAATACAAATAGAGTCTTCTTTCAAGTTGTAAAACTTAATGCCAACAGTTATTGCTAAGATTTTTTTAATGCTATTTTTATATGTTCAAGTTATGTACAGTGTGCCAAGAAAAATAAGCAAGTTAGCACTTACAGTTTCATATTTGTCAAAAATAAGGCTGCAACTGAAATTCTATCCCACACAGGGCATTTATGAGAAGTCTAAGGAATATTTGCTAATATTTTTGAATATTAGCAAATAAAATTGGAAAATAAGGTCTCTTGTTCTGATGCAGATATTAACAATTGTAATATTAGTATTAGTTCAGCAGAACCAAGCAAACAGTTTTTAGACAACAATATCCAAAAGGATTTGATAGAGTCTATTTATTGAGCAAATAATTAACAAGGATATTCAGGACTTGAACTCAGCTCTGGACCAAGCAAACCTAATGGACATCTACAGAATTCTCTATCCCAAATCAACAGAATATATATTCTTTTTAGCAGCACATCACACTTATTCTAACATTGACCACACAACTGGAAGCAAAACACTTCTCAGCAAATGCAAAAGAATGGAAATCATAGTCTCTCAGACCGCAGTGCAATCAAATTAGAACTCAGGATTAAGAAACTCAAAACTGCACAACTACATGGAAACTAAACAACCTGCTCCTGAATGACTACTGGGTAAATAATGAAATCTATAAATGTAATCCATCACATAAACAAAACCAAAGACAAAAACGACATGATAATCTCAATAGATGCAGAGAAGGCCTTCCACAAAATTCAACAGCACTTTATGCTAAAATCTCTCAATAAGCTAGATATCTCAAAGTAATAAAACCTATTTATGACAAACCCACAGCCAACATCATACTGAATGGAAAAAAACTGGAAGCATTCCCTTTGAAATCTGGCACTAGATAAGGAGGCCCTCTCTCACCACTTCTATTCAACATAGTACTGTAAGTTCTAGCCAGGGCAATCAGGAAAGAAAAATAAATAAAGGGTATTCGATTAGGAAATGAGGAAGTCAAAGTGTCTCTATTTGGAGATGACATGATTGTATATTTGGAAGACCCTATCATCACAGCTCAAAATCTCCTTAAGCTGATAAACAACTTCAGCAAAGTCTCAGGATACAAAATCAATTTGCAAAAATCACAAGCATTCCTATACACCAATAATAGACAAACAGAGAGCCAAATCTTGAGTGAACTTCCATTCACAATTGCTCTAAAGAGAATAAAATACGTAGGAATATAACTAACAAGGGATGTGAAGGACCTCTCCAAGGAGAACTACAAACCACTGCTCAAGAAAATAAGAGAGGACACAAACAAATGGAAAAACATTCCATCCTCATGGATAGGAAGAATCAATATTGAGAAAATGGTCACACTTTCCAAAGTAATTTATAGATTCATTGCCATCTCCATCAAGTAACCATTGACTTTCTTCACAGAATTAGAAAAAACTAGTTTAAATTTTATATGGGACCAAAAAAGAGCCCGCATAGCCAAGACAATCCTAAGCAAAAAGCACAAAGCTGCAGGCATCACGCTACCTGACTTCAAAGTATAGTACAAGGATACAATAACAAAAACAGCATGGTACTGGTACCAAAACAGAGATATAGCCCAATGGAACAGAACAGAGGCCTCAGAGGCAATGCCACACATCTACAACCATCTGATCTTTGACAAACCTGACAAAAACAATGGGGAAAGGATTCCCTATTTAATAAATAGTGTTGGGAAAACTGGCTAGCCATATGCAGAAAGCTGAAACTGAACCTCTTCCTTATACCTTATACAAAAATTAACTCAAGATGTACTAAAGACTTAAACATAAGACCTAACAGCATAAAAACCCTAGAAGAAAATCCAGGCAATACCATTCAGGATATAGGCATCAGCAAAGACTTCATGACTAAAACCACCAAAAGCAATGGCAACAAAAGCCAAAATTGACAAATGGGATCTAATTAAACTAAAGAGCTTCTGTACAGCAAAAGAAACTATCATCAGAGTGAACAGGCAACCTACAGAATGGGAGAAAATTTTTGCAATCTATCCATCTGACAAAGGGCTAAGATCTAGACTCTAACAAAGAACTTAAATTTACAAGCAAAACACAAACAACCCCATCAAAAAGTGGGTGAAGGATATGAACAGACACTTAAAAGAAGACATTTATGTGGCCAAAAAACATATGAAAAAAAGTTCATCACTGATCATTAGAGAAATGCAAATCAAAACCACAATGAGATACCCTCTCACACCAGTTAGAATGGCGATTTTCTGACTTTTTAAAGTCAAGAAACAACAGATGCTGGAGAGGATGTGGAGAAATAGGAACACTTTTACACCGTTGGTGGGAGTGTAAATTAGTTCAACCATTGTGGAATACATTGTGGCGATTCCTCAAGGATCTTGAACCAGAAACATCATTTGACCCAGCAATCCCATCACTGGGTATATAACCAAAGGTTTATAAATCATTCTACTATAAAGACACATGCACACCTATGTTTATTGTGTTCACAATAGCAAAGACTTGGAACCAACCCAAATGCCCACCAATAACAGACTGGATAAAGAAAATGTGGCATATAGACACCATGGATTACTATACATCCATAAAGAAGGATGAGCTCATGTTCTTTTCAGGGACATGGATGGAACTGGAAACCATCATTCTCAGGAAACACAGGAACAGAAAAATAAACACCGCATGTTCTCACTCATAAGTGGGAGTTGAACAATGAGAACACATGGACACAGGAAGGGAACATCACACACTGAGGCCTGTCAGTGGGTAGGGGGTTAGGGGAGGGATAGCATTAGAAGAAATACCTATTGTAGATGACGGGTTGATGGTTGCAGCAAACCACTATGGTACGTCTATACCTATGTAACAAACCTGCATGTTCTACATATGCGTCCCAGAACTTACAGTATAATTTTTTTTTAAAGTTAACTAGATATACTCTTAATAATTCCTGCTAATCAAACTGATGCCCAGTATTTTAAAAATGAGAATTCATATATTGGATTTTTAAAGATGTTCTCTTCTCCATACACTAACCTTTTGTTAGGTCAGTATAAATTAGTTGTGTGTTAGTGATGCCTGTCACAAGTTGAGGCTGGTGAACTAGAAGAACTCATCCATCGCCAACCAGGTATTCCCACAACCTGGTCCTGAGAGTGGTGTAGAATTCTAACTCATAAAATTTAAAGGCTCCTGAAAGTTAATTTTGATCCAGACTAGCAGAGATATCCAAAAACTACAATGGGTGGCTTTCCAAGGAAGAGAAGATTCTTGTCATCAGGTGGGTCTCAGAGGCACTATCCCATAGAAATCTGTCTTCACTGGTGTGAGGCCGATCCATAGTTGGAGGATCCTGAAATTACCATCTAGAACTGGGATGAGGGAAACTGAATTCTGGTCAAACTGAGAGAATAAAAATAACTGTGGTTCATAGTGAGGCTACTAGACCAGAAGAGATCTGAATTTAAATCAGAAACAAGGGAAAGAGAAATTTGAGACATAAAATAGCCATTATATAGAGAGGTTTAAGGTCAGTGCTTCCTCTGTTGCTCAGGAGATAATGCATACAGTGATGATAATATTAAAAATAAAGACATATGATAGTAGCTAATATATATTGATTAATTATATAATAATAATCATAATCACTTATTGGGTGCTTTCTATATGCCAGGTACTAAGTGTTTTACTTAAATTAATCACCCCCAATCTATGGGGTAGACAGTGTGTATTACCCCTATATTGTAGATGAGGAAACTGAGACATGAAGAAGATAATCAACTTACCTAAAATCAAATGGACAACAGTTAGCAGTAGAATTCAAACTCAGGCATTTTGGCTCCAAAGTCTGCTTTTAACTACTGGGTTATGTGCTACTTCATTTACTCTTCACAGCAAGCCTCTAGGTTAGTTACTATCATGAATCACATTTTCTAAATGAAGGAATTGAAACTTAGAAAGATTAAGTAATTTTCTCAAGATTATACAGCAAGATGCATAATCCAAAGAAAAGTTATTTTGATGACAAAGTCCACACTCTCAACGATTACAGTGTGGCATCTTCTATGGCACATTTGATCCATGCTAATTTCAGGTACAGGAAGGATGTGCACTGACAAGACCACTTTCATTAGCCCCGGGTGTCGGCAAGGAGTAAACAGAGCCTATGGATGACATCATCGTGGGCTCTGATCAAAGCTAGGGTAGGCGGGATTTGTGTCATTAGATAAGAATCTAAATGTTAAATTTTAATTTATCAATCCTATGTTTTATATTACTTATTTTGGCCCAATTTTCCAATCTGTAACATTTTTTAAATCATGCTAACTTGCTGCTCTGCTTATGGAGTAGTCATTCTTTAGTCCTTTACATTCTTAATAAACTTGCTTTCACTTAAAAAAATCATGTTATCCCTTCCAAATTTTGATCTTCTGAACATTTAACTTATCAGTGTTTTGGGGTTTTCATTCAAAAACAGTCAAAGGAACAATCAGGGCTGGGCACGGTGGCTCTTGCCTGTAAACCCAGTACTTTGGGAGACTGAGTTAGGTGGAGGAGTTTCAGATCAGCCTGGGCAACATGGCAAAACCGCTTCTCTACTAAAAATACAAAAATTAGCCAGGCATGGTGGCTCACCTTATAGTCCCAGTTACTCATAGGGGCTGTGGTGGGAGCATCACTTGAGCCCAGGAAATCAATGCCGCAGTGAGCTGTGGGACCACTGCATTCCAGCCTAGGCAACAGGAGTGAAAATGTTTCTTTTTTTTCCCTCATCTTTGTTTTTCTTTCTTTCTTTCTTTTTTTTTTTTTTTTTTTTTTTTTGAGACAGAGTCTCGCTCTGTCACCCAGGCTGAAGTGCAGTGGCACCATCTCAGCTCACTGCAACCTCCACCTCCTGGGTTCAAGCGATTCTCCTGCCTCAGCTTCCTGAGTAGCTGGGACTACAAGCGCCCACCACCACACCTGGGTAATTTTGTATTTTTAGTAGAAATTGGCTGGTCTCGAATTCCTGACCTTGTGATCCACCTGTCTTGGCTTCCCAAAGTGCTGGGATAACAGGTGTGAGCCACCGCGCCTGGCCAAGACCCTGTTTCAAAAAAAAAAAAAAAGGAAGAATAAGAAAGAAAAGAAACAATGAAAAACTTTCCCAGATATTGTAACTTTCATTAAAATTTCTATAAAGTTGTTTCCAGCCCCTCTAAATTAATATAGAAGAAGCAATCCTTTTAAAATTTCTCTCCTTCAACTTCTTTCTCCACTCTTTCTTTATGGACTTCATTTTTCTTCCCATCCCCCTCTTTATTTTGCCATTTCCCCTCATCAGGTCACTGACTCCTGAAGCTGAATCCTGTGAGTCAGAGAAATGTACTTCTGGTCTTACTTCTGACTAATAACATTTGCCTGAGGAGGTAACTTCCTCCTTTCTTTTGTTTTGGTTCCTTGATCTTAAAGATGGCCACAATAACACAAGATATCCTAAATATCTCAAGCAATGATATAAAAAAACAGAACCACTGCATTACTGAAAGTGGTATTTTTCCTTGTAAAATTCAGATTTAGAGTTCATCAGGTGAGCCACTATGATGCTTCCTGGGTTGCCTCTTGGGGCTATAAGATTCCATTTTTAGCTGCACTTTGCCGTGCAGCAGAATAATCATTCCATTTGATGAATGCTAGTAGAACAAGGTTCCATCCCATTATCAGGTCAGATTCCTTCTATTTTTTTTTTCCCACATAGAAATGTGGTAAAATGCACAAAATTGAATTAAATTTATTTCAGTTAAATATCTTACCCGATGGCCCTTGAGCCATTGCTATACATTTTAAGCTTCTTTCTAAGGAAAATAAAATCACTTGTTAAAGGACTTCCGTTTTGGGTAAGACACCAAAGCAGTATGGGGGGAAACACACACACAAACACACACACACACACACACACACACACGGAGAGAGAGAGAGAGAGACAGAGAGAGAGAGGGAACAAAAAAGCCACTTACGTGAATTCCTTAAGATTTATTTATACCCAAGAGATATACTAAATTTGAGTCCTTGAAGTATTTTCTCCCTCTCCTCAAGGTAAAGCATATGCTGCATGAAATTCTTCACTTTTCTTCTGGCAGTTCCCTGAATGAGAAGATTGCTGGTCTTGAACTCATGACCTCATGATCCGCCCACCTTGGCCTCCCAAAGTGCTGGGATTACAGGCGTGAGCCACCGTGCCCGGCCCGAGAAGATTGCTACCAGTTTTCTGAGCAGCAAATGAACTAAAATAGCAATCAGAGAACTTTGGTCCGGGGGTGATATGGTTTGGTTGTGTCTATACCCAAATCTCATCTTGAATTGTAGTTCCCACAGTTCCCACGTGTTGTGGGAGGGACCTGGTGGGAGATACTTGAATCCTGGGGACGGTTTTCCCCATACTATTCTCTTGATAGTGAATAAGTCTCATGAGATCTGACGTTTTTATAAGGGGAGACAAGCCTTTTTCTTTTTTTTATTGGCTCTCCTTCTTTCTCGTCTGCCACCACGTAAGATGTGATTTTTGCCTTCTGCCATGATTGCGAGGCCTCCCCAGCCATGTGGAACTGTGAGTCCATTAAACTTCTTTTTCCTTATAAATTACCCAGTCTTGGGTATGTTTTTATCAGCAGCATGAAAACGGACTAATACATTGGGTTTTGCTTTTTGTTTTTTGTATTGTCAGGTTTTCTATCAGTCAAATAGCATAGTTTCAGATTCAGCTAGCATTTGTTGAACCTCCTATGTGTCAGGCACATTTTGTCATTTAGAACCCACGAAAGCAAGCTTAGGATCCTCTGTTACGAGGTATCAATCTCTACTGTACTGTCCCTTCTTGGCCTCATCAAAACTCTAACCAACTCATTATTAATGCAATTGTTTGTTTAGTATCTATTTCCCTCCATAGGTTATAAGCTTTACAAAGACAGAACCTGTGTGTAAATTTCTCATTTCTGTAACTTCAGTGCCTAACTCAGGGCACACAGTAAATACTGCTTGAATTAATGAGTTGACAAAACAAAAAAGCAAAAACTGAAACTCAGAGGTTAAAACTGCACAAGACTATACCGTTAAATGGCAGAGCTGTGTCTAGAACTCAGAGCTTTACTCCAAGAGGATTTCCCATTCTCGAGTTATTTTCACTTGCATTTATCACTTACTTTTCAGAGATTAATTAAGAGAATACAAGAAGGAGCACGGAGGTGAAAGATGGCATCCCTGGCTTAACAAAGCAGCACAGTGGGTGCTTTATTCTCTCTGATTCCCCAAACTCTAGGTCATAAGTCCCATGTAGACTATTATTTATTATATTTATGTATTTATGTATTTATTTATAGAGAAAGAGTCTCACTCTGTCATCCAGGCTTGAGTGCAGTGGTATGAGCATAGCTCACTGAAACCTCAAACTCCTGGGCTCAGATGATTCTCCCACCTCAGCCTCCTGAGTTGCTGGGACTATAGGCAAACACCAACCAGCTAATTTTATGTTTTGTAGAGGGACGTGGTCTCACTTTGTTGCTTAGGATTGTCTCAAACTCCTGGAGTCAGGCGATCCTGCTGCCTTGGCCTCCCAAGGCACTGGAATTACAGGCTTTAGCCACTACACCTGGCCTTTTCCAGACTTTTAAAGAATACTATTTCTGCAGAAAAAGACCTTTGGGCTTGCACACTCTACTTACTATAGAATAAAGTGGAATTTGTCAGGTTCCCTACTGTACACTGCTCAAAGAAATCAATCAGGAAAATGCCAGAAGTATTTCACTTGTAATTCGTCTCTTTTCTACTGTGGGGTCCTAATTACAGGACGTTCTAGGTTTGCCTGACTTGCTACACCAAGTTTAACATCTGAAAACGGAAATGTTTAAACTATAAACATTAGTAGATTATCTAAATTTATTATGTTTTTTATTTTAAAGCATTTCCCAGAAATATATTTATAGCATTCTTCAAAAGAAAATCTTTATAGTGAGAAAAAGAATTTAAAGTTTTAATAGCACACAGTAAAATCTGAAATTGTTTTATAGTATAAAATCCTTCAAAGTCATTCAGGAATAAGCCTCATTTTTGCTGCAAGTGTGAGTCAGGGATAAACACTATAGTAAAAGATATCGTAGAGGAGTTTGTGGGGCAAAGCCTTCTACTTTGTTCTGGGTTAAGATTCCAAAGTATTCTCATTCACAGCAATGATTGCCAAAATATAGGGTCATTTTCCAAGAAATTTATGTTTCTTGGACTTTCTGCCCCAGCTGGTGTGTTGATTTCACTGTGTTCTGTTCCACATCTCAGTTCCAGCTCATCACCAATTCAATCCTGTAGTGATCACAAAGGCTGGTGGTACAGGGTCTTGAGCATGCGGAGGAGGGAAGAGGAAGGGAGGTGAAATCCATCTTAACTTTGAAAAGCCCAGTGTTGACCTGCATTTTTTAGGGTGATACAGTCATTTAGACATGCTGATTGAGTACAGATCCTCCCTGCTTCTGTTTTTTTTTTTCATGCAAGAGAAGACAAGCTGTTTTTGCAATAACCTTTCTCACTTCAGCCCACACTGGTGGCTCCACTCCATGCTTTAAATCATTGTGTTCATGAGGTTTAAGTAAACCTCCTTTCAAAGCTCTTCAAATTCAGTGGCATATTGTAAATCACATGCTGGCTTTTTCAATTGCCTGGTTATTATTTTGAGGGTCTATGACTATTTTTTTTTTTAAGCAGCAGATTTGTGGCAAAAGCTTGCCTGAATATTCTTTATCATTTGCCAGATTTTAAATTTTAACCACAGAATTTCCATGAATCTCAGTGGTAGTTTAATGGATGTGTTCTATCTCCTGTTCACAAAATAATCGTTTCATTTCACTAATTATGACATTGTCCTTCAGACAATTCTCAGGGACTTATAATGCCTCGCAATGACTCCTAATCAGGTTCAAACTTTTTACGTGTTCTTCTAAAGCCTAGCACTATGAAATCAAATGATTACCAAGCTTACCTCCCACTTCTGCAAAATCACTTTCGCCCTTTCAGGGCCGCCGTCCTTCACATATGGCATGCTCCTCCTACTCTCACGCTTTTCCTGGTAGTCTCTACAGCTTCCTAGTGTGCCATCCCCACCCTCAAGACCCATTCAGATGCCACAACTGGGCCCATACTGGATTCCATCTCAGATTTCTCTTTCTTCTCATTCTTCTCTTTATTGTCCACATACATTTTAGCCCTCCATTGTGTATCAGCTTGGGCACCAGACAGATGTAGTTGAAGTATATGTTCTGTACTTACCAATGTGACCTTCTTCACATTATTTCACACTGCTCACCTTTGCCCAGCATCTTTATCTATAAAATGAGAACAGTAATAGATTATTATGAGGATTACGTGTGTAACTTGGGCAAAATGCCTAGCTCATATTATGTACTAAGTATGTGAATTCCGTTCCTTTTTACCCTATAATTTAATTGTTTTATGTGTCTACATCTTGGTATTTCAATACAATCCCCCAAAGGAAGAGACTTAGATCCACTTTTTTTGCAACCTACGAAAAGCCTATTTTACATTGAGGCATATAGAACATGAGGAAAAAATAATAAACTGAGATAGAAATTGTTCTGCTTCCTAAAAACAAATAAATGAAGAGTGTTCAAAGCCTGTGGACACTGGGCCATAAGCTCTTATGTAAGAGAGGTCCCTAGTGAAGGCTGCTGATTTTGGTAGGGATTGCTCAAGACTCTGGAGCCACACTGCCTGCCTGTCAATGCTGGCTCCACCACTGACTAGCTGTGTGCCCTTGGACAATACCTCTGCGCCTGTTTCCTCTTTTGTGAAATAAGGATAATAATGATACTGATCTTATAGGTGTGTTGTATTAAATGAATTGACATATATAAACATGTGTGCCACATAAGTGTTTGCTGCCATTATATCATTGCTGTTGTTGCTGTTGTTATTATTGGAACTGGGTAAAACAAGGCAGCTATGGTTAATTTGAGAAGTAATGTAACATAGTGGAAAGAGAAGAGCATTTAGATTCAGATAGACCTTGGTTCTTAAAGGCCTTGTTTCTTGCAAGTTAAAGTCTCCAGGTCTCAGTTTTCTAATACTTAAGGTGACACTGATCCTCATACGTTTTTCTGACGATGACTTTGGTTAAGATACTAATTGTAAAGTACTTAGCACAGTGACTAGTACAAAGAAAGTTCTCAAAAATGCAGCTGATATTTTTGTCATTAATATTCTGTTATTTTTCCTAATCTATTATAAAATGAACTATTATTTTGTGTCCCACCAAGAACAAAAGGAAATATTGCCAACTAAATTATGATGAGCCATCAAGGTAAATTTCATTTCAGGTGAATAAAAATGTGAATATTAAAATAGATGAAATGTACTAGTTTTGCTAAGTGAGGGATCACAATACAGCCAATTTCAGAGGCACCATGGCTTAGGTGGCTTAGGAAGTGGAGATAGTCTGTTCTTGTTCATAGTGAGAATCCTGTGTTCCCACTTCGGTGACACCTGAATTGTTTGTTATGTTTATTACCTTCAAGGAGGAAGGACCCCATTAAAGGGTGAACTTGTAATAAATTGGAATTTCAAATAAACCTCATGTACTTGTGTTTATAAAGAAGAAAAAATAAAGGAAGTGAAGATAGTGTGAAGAAATGTGCAAAGGGCCGTCCCTTGGCTTGTCAGGGGTTTCAGGGCCTGAATTCTTAGATTTATAGCCTAAGTGTGTGACAGTACATCATGTTCATGGCCATATACACAGTAGAAAGCGACCAGGAACTCATGACTTTGCACACATTCTTTTTTCTTTCCCAAATATCTGGCCATAAAGAGTTTCGACTAAGTAAACACTACTAAACTAAACTCTCCGTAAGATATTTTATTATTGTCTCTTCTCAGGCATCCCCACTTTAAATTCAAAAATAGCCCAAACACATAAATTTCATAGAAGATTTCTTAGTTTTCGAGGTTTTTCTTTTTAACTACAGCTGCACAAGATTTTCATTCCGTTTCCTCTGAGTGACCATGAGAGAAAAGTCTCTCCTTTGTCTTTTTCTGGTTCTAAGACCCTAGAGAATAAATTGAGTTTTTGGGACACTGCCAGATGTGTGATAGGTCCACAAGGAAAACAATAAGCAATCTTTTCTGTTTGGAAAGACTAAATTCAGAGACTACTGCCCTGACAGGTTAGATATAAAACTAGTCCTCTTTCCTCTCCTCCAGCCCCTCTTCTGATTAGCTTTCCTTTGAAGGTTGACTGAGATGAGTTAGAGTATCTTTTCTAATTCAGATCCAGGGGATGTGGGGGTGTTAACAATTTACACACAGAACTAAAAACTTCGCAATGCCAGATTCTAAATCATCACTATCACTGAGTTTAGTCTAGTGCCACTGACCTCATCAGACACATATTTCTCTCTGTCATAAGGGATTTTTGGTCAGCTTATTTTAAAGCTTTAGAACACAACTGTTTCATTTTCATTCCTACACATTCTTCATTCAATATTAATCTAAACCGCTTTTTAAAAACTATACCTTATTTTATTGCCAAGAAATGCTGCAATGTTCATTCCTATTCCTAAACATATGGCACTCATCTTCTTGCCACTATAGAGAGGGGAGGAAAGGGCTCATTATCGGAGATCAGGAAAGGGATTTCAGAACAGTAACGTGTGTGGTATAAAGAGAAGAGCACTCCATGCATATTTGCATGGCCTTTCTGTTTATAGATGCAACAACACTTAGATGCTGCCCCCAGAGAATGAACGTGGACACGGCTGATGTAGATAGGGGTGTCCCAGCTAACTAGCTAAGTACTGGAAGAAATTTTTCCACTCACATAACAGTCACTTCCTACTGCCATTTTGAAGTAATGTGAGAAAGATTCTGTCACCAATAAGGAATGATTTCTCCCCTTAAGTAAATCTAGAGACGGTCATTTTCTAGATGTAATGGTGTTACCAGTTAAAACTGAAAATAAAAAGTTTTTTAGCAAAGCTAATTTGATCAAATCGAATAAGATAGAATTCAATCGCTTGGTCAAAACACTCCTACAAAGTATCTCTGCCTTGATTCTAGTTTGTAAGATTCTTAATAGCAAGGATAATTTTACTTGTATTTGAATTTCTTGCTGTTTCAGAATGACATCTGGCAACTTGTGAGTTCTCAACAAATGTTTGTTGAATTGAGTAGAATTAGTTTCAAGCTCCTAGCCATTGCTATAAACACCCATCCTAAAGAAACATACTTTTTTACATAATACATAAAAGCAGAATAAGTTGATTACAGATCAACGATAAAATATAGATAAGTAAGCAAAAATTTCAGCCACAATTTTACCAACCAAAACCAACTTATTTCCTTTCTTTCTTTCCTTCCTTTTTCTTTTTCCCTCCCTTCCTCCCTCCCCTCCCTCCCCTCTCTTCCCTCCCTCCCCTCTCTTCCCTCCTCTCCCTCCCCACCCCTCCCCTCCCCTTCCCTTTCTTTCTTCTTTTCTTTTCTTTTGGAGACAGGGTTTCACTCTACCCCCTAGGCTGGAGTGCAGTGAGGCCATCACGGCTTACTACAGCCCTGACCTCCCAGGCTCAGGCACTTCTCTCACCTCAGCCCCACGTAGCTAGGACTACAGACATGTGCCACCATGACCAGCTAATTTTTTGTATATTTTGTAGAGATGGGGTCTCATCATGTTGCCCAGCTAGTCTCAAACTCCTGGCCTCAAGCAAACCACCTGCCTCAGCCTCCCAAAGTGCTGGGATTACAGGCTTGAGTCACTGCACCCAGCCGTGACAACTGCACCTAAGATTTCAGCAAATAATTGCTTTTAGAACTGAGTCTGAATTCAGTGTTCAGAATTCCAAACTCAGTGGAAATGTACGCAATCCCTACCATAACATGATCCTAATCAGCAATTCCAACAAAAATGCAATGGACTCATGTCATAGAACTTTTTAAATAATAAAGGAAAAAATCCTGTTCTAACTCAAAGTCATAAAGATTGGTGAAGGTGGGATTCCTCAGGAAACAGACCCTGAGATGAAGTCAGGTGTGCAAAAGTCTTACTGGGGCTTAACACCTAAGAATGAAAAATAGAGAGAGCAACTGGGCTGCCAAACCGAAGGAAGATTTGACACAGTTTCTACGAGCCCAAAAGATACTCCATAGCGAAGATTGCCTATCTAAGGAATCCCGTGTTGGGTGGAAATGGCTTGAACGTTGACTACCATCTTGCTCACTGTCTGGTGGCCTCCACAAGAACAGCATGAATGTGAGCTAAAAGCGGAGGTAAATCCAAACAAAGCTAATAGCTAGAGGCCGACAGCTTTCCACATTCCTTGCAGCTGGCCAATGAGACCTTTCTTGAAAATAGATTTGCATGATGCCTCCTTGTTGGCCACATAGATACCCTCTTACATTTTCTTTCAGAAGAAAAGTGTGGGCTGGGTGCAGGGGCTCATGCTTGTAATCCTAGCATTTTGGGAGACCAAGCCGGGGAAATGGCTTGAGATCAGGAGTTTGAGACCAGCCTAGGCAACATGGTGAAGCTCTATCTCTACAAAAATCTGAAAAAATAGCCAGTCATGGTGGCATGTGCCTGTCTTCCCAGCTACTTTGGGGATAGAGGGGCACTGCTGAGGTGGGAGGATCTCTTGAGCCTAGGAAGTCGAGACTGTAGTGAGTCATGTTCATGACACTACTCCAGCTTGGGTGACAGAGTAAGACCTTGTCTCATAAAAAGAGAGAGAGAGAAAAAAAAAATGAAAAATGTGGGAGTTCAAGACCAACTAACCTGGGCAACAGGATGAGACCCGATCTCTACAGTAAAATAATTTTTAAAAAATGCATTGTCCTTTGATATCTTTAATCAAATATTGGAAGAATATATCGTCAATTTTTTAATGCTATTTGCAATCAACATAAGGGCTATAGACATGAAATACTTTTTATTTTTTTGAGACAAGGTCTTGCTCTGTCAACTAGATTGGAGTGAAGTGGCATGATCACAGCTTACTGCAGCCTCAAATTCCTGAGTTCAAGTGATTCTCCCACCTCAGCCTCCAGAGTAGCCAGGACAACAGGCCTGTGACACCACACCCAACATGTTTTATTTTATTTTGCAGAGATGGGGTCTTGCTTTTTTGCTGAGTCTGGTCTTGATTCCTGGCTTCAAGCGATCCACCTGCCTTGGCCTCCCAGAGTGCTGAGATTACAGATGTGAGCCATCATGCACAACGTGGCATGATATATTTTAAAAATTAATCTGCATTATTAACATTTTCCTCTCACTTTTTCAAATCTACACCACCAACAAAACAGTAAATTAAGCCCTGATTTGCATTATAGTAGTGTTCAATTTCTGTGGTGTAAATACCCCCATCACACTAATTTCAAGTTACCAATGTGATGCCACTCAGCTCAGAGTTGCGAAGAGATGAGCAATAGCAGGCTGTTATATGGTATTTCCTCCATGCAGATTTACAATAGATGTACATAACCCCAAGAGCACAGATAGTTGTAGTATGTACAACAGAAACATAGTAAATTGGAGTAAAATAATTAGCAAGTGATAAATTTTAGGTATTTATTACTTTTGTTTTTAGTGTAATTTACATAATTATAAGTTTATATATTTTAATTTTTAATAATTTTTATTTTTAATAACCACCATACAGAATTCTGACAACTTAATAGACTCCCATGAGACAGCATGAATTAACTTCAGCATGCCCCTGCAATTCAGATATTTCCCTTTTAAGTGCCTACCCTGGAGTAACTTGAGTCCATATGCACAAGGACTCAAGGACAAGAATATTCATTGCAATGCTATTGATAATAGGAGAAAGTGAAACTGACAAACTTGTCCATGAGTAAAGATATTGATAAAATAAAGTGGGATTCATTCATATAATGCAATATTAAACTATAGTTTTAAAAGATGAATTATATTCTAATACATTGACATAGATCAAACCCAAAAGAAAGTTGTGAATGTCTTCATGCAGTGTGATACCAAACGTGTAAAAATTTTAAATATAAAGACACTTCTTTTTTTTTAGACAGAATCTTGTCCTGTTACCCAGCTGGAGTGCTGTGGCATGATCGTGGCTCTCTGCAGCCTCAACCTCACAGGCTCAAGTGATCCTCCTACTTCAGCCTCTCGAGTAGCTGGGACTAGAGGTATGCATCACCACACCTGGCTAATTTTTTAATTTTAACTTTTGTAGAGACAGAGTCTCACTATGTTACTCAGGCTGGTCTCAAACTCCTGGGCTCAAGTGATCCTCCTGTCTGGGCCTCCCAAAGTGCTGGGATTACAGGAGTGAACCATTGTATCTGACTGTGAACACAGTTTAAATCTAGTTTATAAACATCTGCATATATAGCTCAGATGTAAAAACATGTATGAACACAAAACTTACAAATCTCAGAATAGTATTTACCTCTAGGGAGGGAAAGATGGTGGGATAGGACTTTAATGGTATCTATATCATTTTACTTCTTTAAAGAGAATATGATAAAAGAGAAAATGCTCAGATGATCTTAGCAGTAATCATAAGAGAAAGATAAAATCAACATTATATGCCCCAATAGAAGTATACAAGGTATCTATGAAATATTGTTGCTTTAAAAAGAGAGCTTATATCCACATAAAGGTCTAGATTCAACCCCCAATTTACTGAAAAACAGGGGACAAAAAAAAGTGTAAATGGAGCTACTTGGATGCAATTGGCAAAATTTGGAGTGTACAAATTATGAGAGCTAAGCAATCTATCAACTAATTGCAATGTGCGAACTTCACTTTGGTTCTGATTCAGACAAACTTATAAATTATGAAGAAAACAGAAATGTTTGAATACTGAGTGAATACTCAAGGATATTAAAGAATTACTATTATTTAGGTGATATATGATAGTGTAGGTCTATTTTTAAATTAATTCTTTTATTTTAAAGATGGATGTTAAAATATGTATGGATGAAGTAATAATTATGTCTATGACTTGCTACCAAATAATATCAGGAGATGGAAAAGTGGATATGTATATAGATCAAACAAGATTGTTGTTTCTTCTTTTATATGTTTGAAATGTCACATTAATAAGTTTTTTTTAAAAAGGAGGAGGAGAAGAAAGAAAACTGAATGCAATAAAGAAAAATGTAAACGTCTATTACAACCAAGTGGTTTAACATGTATCATATCTAAGTGGATGTCATTTTACTTTTTGTATATTTGGTGAGTTTGAAATATTACATAAGTTAATTTTTAAAAGATTTAAATTTGTATAAATAACTCCATAGTATCACAAACATAAAATTACTCTGACTATATTTTAAATAGCGTGATCCAGCCTCAGTGCAGGGAGACAGATATGTTATCAGGAGTGAAATGAGGGCTTCCCACAGCCTGCTGCTCATACACACCAGACACTGTTGATTTACCCTCCTACCAGATTCCCCCGGCCCCTCCTCAGATAGAGAACGAACACTATCTAGTGCTATGAACCAGAAATTAACCCTTTGCATCTACCTAAACAAAAAAGCCTTAGTTCTAGCTGAGTAGCTTGACTGTCTCTTTCAGTTAAATTTACCTTCAAATTATTTACACTTTGCTCCCCGGTGAATGTCAGAGTTACAAGATTAGTTCATCAAAAACAGTGTTTGGCCCCTAGAACACAACATGCCTTGCTCTTGTGTATGTGAAGAGGGTATTTTCATGTTCTGGTATGTTTGCTGCAGTGTTTATAATTTAGGTATTTGAGTTGACAATAATGGACCCCCATCATAAGTTTTCTATAAATTAGTCACATATTCGAAGTCTGTCCAGCCATCTAGGATGAGAACCGAACATTAAAACATCTGGTATGTTACTCTGAAGTCGTATCAGGCCACTTAATTGTTGCTGAATAGTTTCAAACTCTAAAGAGTGATTTAAACATTCCCTATGCCACACAGACTCTCATACTCATGAGAACTTATTAAAGACTATAAGATAGTCTCCTTCATACCTATTTATAAAGAGAATAAGTCAGGCATCTTCCACATTAAATTAATTAAAAAGAAAACAATACTGGTCAGAGGCAGAGAACAGCCTCCACATCCTTCCGAAGACATTATGCTTAACCTTTTTTTTAATGTAAAAAATTTCTTTCTGAGCTTGGGATCTTTAGAACCTCGTTAATCTAGTTTTCTAGTAAAAACAAAGAATTTTCCATTAATCTGCAGATATACAGAGGTGCCTGAATGCATCTCCAAGTGAAAACCCAAAAGGTACACAGCCTACTGGATCAGGCTCCTCTGTGATAAATGATTCACTGGAGAGGCAATATGGAGTTATTCAGAGTGCAGAGAAACCAGAATGCTTGTGTTCAAATTCCATCTGTATCATTACTAGTTAATTGACTTGGGAACGCTACCAAACTTTCTTGTGTCTCACTTTCCCTTGTTTAATATGGGGATAATAAAGTTAATATATGTAACGTACTTAGAACAATGCTTATCATATAATAAATGCTACATAAGCATTAGCTATTGTCATTTAATCCTCCAAATGAATAGCACTATTTTACAGATAAAGTAACTAGCTTGTTCAAGATTAAAAATGTAATAGTAGCAAAGCAAGGGTTTGAATCCAGGTTCTGTCTAAAGCCTGTGTTTTCTTCTCTGCACATCCAGTCTTCCATGTCTTTGTGAGTACATACCAAGCACCTATGTCAACAGAAGAGCCATGCTTATAATACAACACGATATTTAACTTAAAACTTAAGAGACTTTGACATATTTTAGAATAAGGGAATTGAAAATGATAAAACGTAATTGTTTAATTAATAGATTGAGAGATTCTGATCAGACATTGAGAGAGATTTGGAAGAGAGTTTGGGTATCAGATGATGAACACTTTGATGTAAACGTTCAGAATGTTTAAACTATTTCATATTGCAATGGTTTTAGTAAAGAAGTTGTATTTAACATGCTAGCAACAAATATGAATGGTTCCAGGATTAAATATGAGACAATTACGAGTCATAATAATTCCCTTCAATTCATCATGAGAAGAAAGATGTATAGTGAAAGGAACGACAGGTTTGAAAACAAATGAGACGATATAAGAAATAGAAGAGATAGACACAAGGGAAAATACCGTGTGAAGGAAGAGGCAGAGGGGTGCATCTGCAAGCCAAGGATCATCAAGGATTTCATACAACCACCAGAAGCTAGAAAAGAGACATGGACAGATCTCTTTCAGGAACTTCTGAAGGAACCACACCTGCTGACACCTGGACTTTAGACTTCTGAACCCTAGAACTGTGAGGGAATAAATTTCTGTTGTTTAAAGCCACCCAGGATGTGGTACTTTGTTAGGGAACCTCTAGGAACCTAATGTGCATATCTAGATAGTCTAATTCAAAGACTACTACCAGGCCGGGCGCGGTGGCTCACGCCTGTAATCCCAGCACTTTGGGAGGCCGAGGCGGGTGGATCACGAGGTCAAGAGATCGAGACCATCTTGGTCAACAAGGTGAAACCCCGTCTCTACTAAAAATACAAAATATTAGCTGGGCATGGTGGCGCGCGCCTGTAGTCACAGCTACTCGGGAGGCTGAGGCAGGAGAATTGCTTGAACCCAGGAGGCGGAGGTTGCGGTGAGCTGAGATCATGCCATTGCGCTCCAGCCTGGGTAACAAGAGCGAAACTCTGTCTCAAAAACAACAACAACAAAAAAAAAAAACAAAGACCACTACCAATAAATAATCAATGATTTAATAGAGGGTTTCTACAGGGACAATACTCTTCTTTAACTAATACACTGTTTTTAGCTGTTCTCATTTGAAGTGTGTCAGAATAGTTTAAAACACACAGACAAACATGTACATATAAAAACTGCACTTGAAGACCTAAGAGATGACAGAAGTATGATATGGCATTAAAGACTATTTAGTATTAAACACATTAAACATGCACCATTCATCAAATAAGTAAAGCAGCATGCTGATAAGAATAGGGCAATCATGAGCACATTTTAAAAAAGATCAAAAAATGCCTACTGACAGAAAATATGTAATTAATTGAAGATGCCTTTAATTATCCTTACTTTAAAAAATCTTATAAAAACATAAACACTGGAGAAATAACTTGAACCTAAAGAGTAAAGATTTTATCAAGTTATCTTCTACAGAGCATCATCTTAAGTCTTTTAGTGAAAAATTTGATAAATTCCTGACAATTTGCTTGCTGCCTAGGGCAAAAAGAAAGAGAAGTGTCTTTTTTTTTTTTTTTTTTTTGAGACGGGGTTTCGCTCTTGTTGCCCAGGCTGGAGTGTAATGGTGCGATCTCGGCTCACCGGAACCTCTGCCTCCTGGGTTCAAGCAATTCTCCTGCCTCAACCTCCTGAGTAGCTGGGACCACAGGCGTGCGCCACCATGTCCAGCTAATTTTTGTATTTTTAGTAGAGACGGGGTTTCACTATGTTGAACAGGATGGTCTCGATCTCTTGACCTCGTGGTCCACCCGTCTCGGCCTCCCAAAGTGCTGAGATTATAGGCGTGAGCCACCGCGCCGGGCCGATAAGTAAGTATCTTTAAAAGGGCACCATTCAGATTAGATTCATGCTTTGTTTCCCGTGCTCTCTGCACCTAAGCTATATCCAGAGAATCTTTAAATATAAGTAAATAAATACATAAATCAATTCTGTGTTTGCTTGTTTATATACATTGCTTAAAGATACATCTGGCTACTTGCAGTGAACATAAATATGGAAAACATAAATGTAAACATAAAAATTATACTTCTGAGGTTTGCTTTTAGACTCGTTTTTGTATTTGCTGTGTTTTCCTTTGAATTAATTCTTTATTTCCGTATCAACAAGCCAGTGATATAACATGTTTAAGATTTTCAGTGAAGAAACAGAAAACTCATAAGAGGGAAAAAATTTAAACAGTATCTTAGGGATTGAAATCCAATGATAAGTATAGAGATGTTGGGTTCATATATTCTAAAAGACAGAAGAATATGAATCCAAAATCTATACAGTTCTCTTTTCAGCAGATACTACAATGTCAGGCGAAAAGTGATGCACAGAAATCTCTTGTGCAACTTCAGAAATCAGGCATTTCAACACGTCAAAAATATTCTGTTCAAGAATATGATATGAGAAAACATTATACAAATGGTCCCTCTGAAAAGACAATAAAAATTGAAAGTACACAAACTTTTTTTTCTTCCATTAAAAAATTAAGCAATGTTAAGCATAATTAGAGGTATATAATTAATGCTGTAAAAAGTTCTCATAGCATTTGTACACATTTAATCTCCTATACTTTGTAGCATTTGCATCAGATGCACTTAGTGAATCTTTAAATATATATATAGTTTACCCTTGAACAAGTACAGTACCAACCCTTGCATAGTCAAAAATTGGTGTATAAATTCGACTCCCAAAAACTTAACTACTAATAGCCTACTGTTGAACAGAAGTCTTACCAATAATATAGGCAATTAACACATATTTTGTTATATGTATTATATACTGTATTCTTATAATGAAGTAAGCTAGAAGAAAAATATATTATTAAGAAAATCATGAGGAAGTGAAAATGTATTTACTGTTTATTAAATGGAAGTGGATCATCACAGAGGTCTTAATCCTTGTTTTCATGTTGAGTTGGGGTGACAGAGATGGAAGAAAATCCAAGTATATGTGGACCTGTGCAGTTCAACCCCATGTTGTTCAAGGGCTAACTGTTCACGGAGTAGTGATTTTACATAGAGCTGACACTATATTGGGTCCTCTAGGAAGCAAATACTGGCATAGGGTTAGGAGAGCCAGCAATTTATTGGGAAATAACACCAGTGAATGATTAAAAAGAGGAGGCTGAAGAATTGGGCAGGGAAAGCCTTCAGAACATGATGCTCATGTAACAGGAAAGGGAGAAAGGAAGAATTTGGCTCAAACCAGAAGGCATGTCTGGTTAAGTCTCAAGCAACCCAATGGATAGCTTGGAGAAAATATTGCCTGTTAGAAGAGTTCCATGTTGGATGGAAATGGCAGGCTCTCATTACCTCTTTAGTGTTCAGTTACTGGTTGGAAGCTGCCCAGGAACAGCATTTCCTCAGCCTCAAAGCTAAGATGTGTCCTGAAGGCACTGCAACTAGAGGTTAGGAGCTAGCTGTACTCCTTTTAGCTAAATTTATTCTTGAAGGTGGAGCTCAGTAATGCCTGGCTGCTACACATAGAAAACCTTGCAGCTCTCCCATCTACACCACTAGAGACTTGACCCCACACCCTGTCCTGCATCCCCTTTATAGGCCTACCCCTAATATTCTCATTCTTCTCAGCCCTCTATAAATGTTACCATTAGCATTGTCTATTAGAAAGAACCCACTTTTCAGACACTCCAAACCTCTCCTTACCTCCACTCTTATTCATATACATGTTGAGAACGATTGAAGACCAGACAGGCTCTCAAGAATTGGAAGTTGTATTACAGCTAACTATTTATGGGCTAAAAAGGCTTTTGCCAGATGGCCTAGCATTGCACTTTAGGTAAAGATGGAGTTCAATCTTTTAACAAGTAACAAATAATTTCATACCCAGCCCACTTGCAGGTAAGTTAGAGAGAAAAAGAACTTCCTACTTCCTATCTCATTTATTTGTTTGACATATATCTATTTACATCATCATTAAAATAACCATATTTTCAAATAAATTGAATTAATTTTCTATTTTTAAAAAAAGGGCTCTGCAACATCACTGATTATTAGAGAAATGCAAATAAAATCCACAATGAGATACCATCTCACAACAGTCAGAATGGCTATTACTAAAAAGTAAAAAATAACAGATGTTGGTGAGGCTGTGGAGAAAAAGGAACACTTATATACTGTTGGTGGAAGTGTAAATTAGTTCAACCATTGTGGAAAGCAGTGTGGCAATTCCTCAAAGACCTGAATACAGAAATATCATCTGACCCTGCCATCCCATTCCTGGGTATATACCCAAAGGAATGTAAATCATTCTATTATAAAGACACACCCATGTGTATGTTCATTTCAACACTATTCATGATAGCAAAGACATGGAATCAACCTAAATGCCCATCAATGGTAGAACTGGATAAAGAAAATGAGGTACATGTACACCATGGAATATTATGCAGCCATAAAAAAGAACAGGATCATGTCCTTTGCAGGGACACGGATGGAGCCTGGAGGCTATTATCCTTAACAAACTAACACTGAAACAGAAAACCAAATACTACATGTTCTCACGTATAAGTGGGAGCTAAAAGATGAGAACACATGAACACTTAGAGGGGAACAACAGACACTGGGCCCTTTCAGAGGCTGGAGGGTGGGAGGAAGGAGAGGATCAGGAGAAATAACTGATGGGTACTAGGCTTAATACCTGAGTGTTGGAATAATCTGTAAGACAGACCCCCATGTTACAAGTTTACCTATGTAACAAACCTGCACTTGCACCTCTGAACTTAAAGTCAAAAAATAAATAAATAAAATAATATTTGCAAAATAAGAGCTTTGACTTTGACCTAATAACTATAGTGGTTTACTTCTTATGCAAATGAGTCTATTATACTCTGCTCTCTTGATTCCTCAGACCATGTCAGAGAAGAAACCTCACGTCAACATTTATACAGTAGCAAGTTGGTGGCAGAGTAAATTATCTCATGATGCCTGAGTCATAGCTCCCATCCTACTACTAATAAACAGTCTGGCTTTCAAAATCCTCTTCAGATTTTACCCATTTTTTCCCTAGCTTTTAAAACTACAAAGGAGTTGAGCAATCATTTTTTTTTTTCTGGTTATTCCAGAAACAACCACTTACTGGGAACTCACTGTTTGTGTGCTATGTGTTAACGCAGGAGTTGCAGACTCAAGGGCTCATGAACTAGGTAGGTATCTTAAATGAAAGAAACAGGCGGTATGGACG
The DNA here is from genome assembly GCF_030222135.1 of Aotus nancymaae. Lineage (NCBI taxonomy): Eukaryota > Metazoa > Chordata > Mammalia > Primates > Aotidae > Aotus > Aotus nancymaae. The sequence continues at coordinate 936,334 of NW_026988453.1, forward strand.
GTGGGCTCAACAGTGAACTCGGCACAATAGTGAACTGGACCAGTCGAAAGCCTGAAACTCTTGTTCAACTGTTGCACATTGTTACCTAGTAGCAGTTTAGGCCCAGAATGGCCAAACTTTCAATTTTCCAAGAGAAAACAGAAATACAGATTTTTATGTGGCAAACATTTTTGGAAGGCAATTTGTCAATCTATCAAATTATAAATTGTACATTCTCTCAAAGTATACTGTAGAAAAACCCTATCAGCTACACAAGGATATAAGTGAAATTGCAGTTATTTATAATAGTGAAAGTGGTGGAAAAGTTAAAGGGTCACCAACAAAGGATTGAGGAAACAGATTGGATATACTACAAAATGAAAAAACCATATAAACATATCTATCAAAGCATTTTAAATTTTTTTTTCCTTTTTCTTCCTTTCTTCTTTCCTCCCTTCTATCAGTCTATAAGTGGAAGCACATAAATTTTGCTCATTAAAGCATCTGTCTTATAGAATAACAACACAAAATTGTTGCCTCCAAGCAGACTTCCCTTTTCTGCTAGCCTTCAAGTGGTACTATTTAGTTATGCAAATGTAAGACAAGAAGGCACCTGCTTTTGGAAAGTGTAACAGCACCTTTTATTTAACAAGGTTGCCCTTCTTTCTGGCACATAAAGAACCAACTTGCATTGGATACCACTGAGAAGGAGTGATCTGTACACCAATTTTTATTCTCTGGTATTCAAAGTCTACAAGACTTGTGGAAAAAACAGGCTCCTTCCAAGACAACAGTGGTAGAGCAGGGTGGTAAAATCCTAGAAATAAATTTACCTTGAGGTAACAAAGAAATAGCATGGATAAGCCAGCCCCCAAACTAAGTCTTTGAGAAAAGGGAACTGTAGTTCTTGAAGTGTTGCTGACTGAGGCTGACTTCAGCATTGGGCGAAGTGACTGTGTGGGAAGTCAGGACGAGTCATCAAGAGCTATAGGCCTTGTGATCCCAGGTGAGCTTTTCTTTCCCTGAGGAATCACTTTCCCTCCCAGGGCTGCTCTGCAGTGGCAGGGCCTTGCCCCAGCATCTGAGATAGTGGCCAAAGCTGGGCACTTAGTTGAATTCTTTTTTTTAAAAAAATCAACTTTTATAGTAGATTCAGGGGGTACAATAGCAGGTTTGTTACAGGGATGTTGGTTACATGTGTGATGCTTAGGTTCGGTGTATGAATGATCCAGTCATCCAGGTAAGAGAGCATAGTACCCAACAGTTTTCTAACCCTTGCCCCCTTTCTTCCCTCCTCCCTCTAGTAGTCCCCAGTGTCTACTGCTCCCATCTTTATGTCCATGAATACCTAATGTTTAGTGACCATTTATAAGCGAGAATATGTGGGATTGGTTTTCTGTCCCTGCATTAATTTGCTTAGGATAATTGACTGCATAAAGAAAATGTGGTAGGTAATTAGTGTATAATTATGTCTATTTAATTTAATCCTTAGTGTCTAACACAAGGTAATAGTGTATAATTCCATATACACTATGGAATACTACACAGGCATGAAAAAGAAAAAATCATGTCCTTTGCAGCAACATGGATGCAGCTGGAGGCCATTATCCTAAGTTGAATTCTTTATGCTGTGGATTACACCCTTGAAGATGGCTGCTCCTTCAGAGAGAAAAATTCCTGTAGGCTAGAACATTCGGAGACGTTTTCAGGAAGTCACTGGGCATTTGAACTGAGTCAAACACTAATCATCGCAAGAAAAATACTTTAGCTTTAAGTATTTCACAAAGTTTGACCAAAATAAGTAAAAACCATGATAAATTTAATTCAATAAATATTTGTTGAGACAACTGACTCTAAGTATAAAGCTGTATACTGGGCATGATGGAATATCATGGGGTAAAAAAGACAACAAAAGTTGGTTACTGGCTTCAGGGAACTTACTGTCTAGAACTAGGCTGTCCAATATGTAGCCATTTGTCTCTTGTAGCAATCTAAACTTAAATTAACTAAAATTAAGTAAACTTTAAAATTCAGTTTCTGAGTCACAGTAACCACATTTCAAGTGCTTTATAGCCACATTAATATCACAGAAAGTTCTATTGGACAACTCTAGTCCAGAGTTGGGGGGGGTGGCTGTGGTTTTCGGCTTTGCAAACCATCAATCTCTATCGTAACTACTCAGCTCTAATGTTGTGGCACAAAAGCAGCCATATATAATAAGTAAATAAATGATCATGGTTATAGCCCAATAAAACTTTATTTTCAAAACTAGGTGGCAGTCCAGCTTGTCTTGTGAACAATAGTTTACCCAGCTGCTATCTACAGAAGGAAACCACTAACTATACTTAATGGTTTATAACTATAGCATAAGGCTGCAAGGTAAGAATAGAGAACTGGCTAATTAACTTTCTGAGGGAATTCAAACAGTCTTTATGGATGCATTACCTACAATAATAAAGTATTTTTGTCTTAAGCCACTGGCTTTGGGGTGATTTGTTAGGCAGCAGCAGATAATAGATAGAGTTAACTATGCTATGTCCTTAATACCTTATATAAACAACTTTCTGAATACCAAAATATAGAACATTTACCATATTTTATATCTCCCAATGCTCAAAATTCACATCCTTTATGGAGCTTTTACCACTTCTCCATGCAAATCTGTGAGTCTATCCTCAACATTTTAAAATCTCTACTACTGCACATTGAATTCTAAGTATTGGTTATATGCCTTTCTCCCTAGGTATGAAAATAAGCTCTTCAAGAATAGAGTTTATGACTTTTTTACTTTAATCCTTAGTGTCTAATGCAAATTTGGTACTTAGTAGGCATTCAATAAATGTTTGTTAAATTAGTATAGCCAATGACTTGATATTATTGTCAGCAGCCTCAGAGCTTTCGTACTTAGCATTTCACAGAACTTTTGCATGCTAGGTATATAATAATGCTTATTTAGCCATTGCTTACATCCTTGCAATAGCTCAATATTTTATGTGTCCAAAGAGTCACTGAAGGCCAGTGATGGTGGCTCATCTGTAGTCTCAGCACTTTGGGAGGCCGAGGCAGGCAGATAACTTGAGGCCAGGAGTTCAAGACCAGCCTGGCTAACATGGCAAAACCCCATCTCTACTAAAAATGCAAAAAAAAAAAAAAAAAATTAGCTAGTCATGGTGGCACATGGGTAATCCCAGCTATCTGAGAGGCTGATGCACCAAAATCACTTGGACCCAGCGGGGCAAAGGCTGCAGTGAGCTGAGATAGCACCACTGCACTCCAGCCTGGGCGACAGAGCAAGACTCTGTCTCAAAAACAAACAAACAAATTAAAAAAAAAATCATTGAAACCATAAATTTCTATGCATTGTGCTTGATTCATCTAAATTTTCAATCCATGCCCTTTTTGTTCATAAATGTAACAATCTTGAAAGAAATTACAGTTACAGTTTTTGTGTTTTGGGTTTTTTCCTGAAAAAAATTATGCATATTCATTTTATAAAGTGGCATGATTTACATTTTGGCATTAGCTGAAAGGTAGTTTTGTTTTTATCTAAAGCTGCTGTGAATATATTTACTGAAGTGAATTTAATTTGCATATTACATTTGCATTTTTATGACCAGGAGTTGTAATTGAAAACAAGAGAATTAGACACACAAGAAAATGAGAATTATTTACTGTTTAATAATTCAATTGTATCTAGTTAGGAATCTTCTAATATAGTAAAAGCAGTCACAGTGTTAGATCATAAAATATTACCAGATTAAAATGTATTTTCACAAGAAACAGCATAAGTAAGTGATTATATTCATCTTTCAGAGTGGAGAAACACATTCTGTTGTAAGTAATCACATTATGTTAAAAGTCTAGATAAATAACCAGACTTGTTTATTATTGAATAAATAAATAAATGGCCTCCTCCCTAAAACCATAATGTTTCTTAAAATGAATAAAGTTCATTATCTGCTTGATAGAACTTTAAATCTTTGATTAATGTTAAATAACAAATCAGAAAGCAAATATATGAGCAAAAACATTGATATTATAAGGGATACATTTTTAAACACACACTTATTATTTCAAAGTAGATATTAAAAAGCCATCATTCATAATGGCCTTCCAGAATCACACAGAAATATGAATCAGATAAAACAATCCTAGACTGTATTTATTTTCTGCACATTAAATTCAAATATTATTTTGTATCACGTGATTTACTCTTAAAATTTGCAAATTATTGAATATATATATCAGAAAAAAAGCAGTCAAAAAATAAACATTTAAGTATTCAATTGTCTAAAAAATACTATCACATTGAACGTTTTCTATGATTTATAAATAATTGTTTTCATTAATTTGTGGCTCCAGTTATAGAAACTACTACAGGTGTACCTGTTTTCTGGAGCAAACTGGTACCACTGGCACATGACATGCAGCTATTGCTGCAGTAAGTACTTTTACTCTATGCTAATCAGAAACACACAAGTTTCTTTTGCCTCGAAGGAGAGCAGGACACTTTTTCTATCTTGTTCCAGAGTGGTGACAGCTCACTGGTTCTATGCCACAATTGAGCTCACGGAAACGTTTATTGTATTATCATTTCACAGGAGCTCATGCTGGTCCCTTATATTGATGCCAGTGTAATGGCAGACATGCATGATGCCTTGATAACATTCTTGTGTGCCAGAGCGTAGGACACCAATTTCACTAAAATACAGGGATCTGCCACTTCCATAAAATTTCTGAAGAGCCAGTGAAATTGAGCATGCCAAGATACCTTCTCCAAAGGAAAGGGGAAGTTTTTATACCTTCTTACTGCCTACTATTAAAAAAAGGCACACGGTTTGGTAAACGTCTTTTGATTTTGGAAGTAACTAATATCATATTTAAACATACCGTTTATATCCACTTGTCAGATTTGCCAAAAGAATGAATACTTTTTTTTGAAACAGAGTCTGGCTCTGCTGCCCAGGTTAGAGTGCAGTGGCAGGATCTTGGCTCATTGCAACCTCCACCTCCTAGGTTCAAGCGATTCTCCTGCCTCAGTCTCTGGAGTAGCTGGGATTACAGGTGCATGCCATCACCCCAGCTAATTTTTATATTTTTAGTAGAGACAGGGTTTTGCCATGTTGGTCAGGCTGGTCTCAAACTCCTGGCCTCAAGTGATCTGCCTGCTTTGGCCTACCAAATTGCTGGGATTACAGGTATGAGCCACTGTGCCCATCCACGACTGAATACTTTTAATGGATCCCAGCACAAGTGTAAACTGAACAAAAATGTAATGCAATTACAATGAAGCTTTAATAATACTCAAATGTCTATGATCAGTTGTGGCACTTTTGGCAAATCTGGAGGGGAAAAATCTAGTGTTGGCTCCCAAGGTCTTAAAGCAAAGCCATGTATTTTAGCGATAACAGTCCTCTTTTCAGAAACAGCTCTTCACTTGATTGGTCTCTGGCAGAGAATGAAGTCTGACTTTGGTATGTTCATAATGTTAGGTTCAGAAATAAAAATAACAACAAAAAAGAAAGTCTGACTTTGGAACATCAGGTGGCCACGACACCATTGCTATAAAAAAACCGGGGTTATTTGACTTCCTAGTCATAGCGTTAGACATACTCAATGGCATTACATTATTAGAAGTGAGATATATGGGTTCAGATAAAGAAGACTCTGAAAACACAAGTAAATTGCATTAACAACTCATTTTCATTCCCAACTTGCCAATGTATTTTGCTCTGTCACCCTCCTTCAATCTCTATTTATGACTCATGGGGAGTTTCTTATTATTAATTGACCAGAAGGGGAAAAGTTCAAGCCTTATTTACAGGTATTACTATATAATTTACTGGCACCAGACAGAAATTCACAGCTGACACTTTACAGCGCAATCCAGGGTTGACCCTTTAAAACGTATGTGTAGGAGAATATGAAGACAAAACCTTTTAATGGTTTATCTTGTCCCCTTTGCCTTGAAGGAGAGATAGCCTTAGGCAAATATCTATGCTTTTCTTTCCTTGAGTAATCACCTTTCCTCCTGGGACTTCTCTGGGTCCTGTCCTAGCATCTGCAGTGGTGGTCTAAGCTGGGAACCTAGTTGGAGTCTCCATGCGAAGAACTGGAGGTCTGTAGGTGACATACTTTCTGTTACAGTTAATCTAGGATCTATCCTTTTTGAAAGTTCAACACTGAGGGAAGAAATACTTCCTCTAGGTACACAAAAATGGTACTATTACACTGGAATCCAAGATTACCACTTAGATATTTCAGAGTCTTCATGACTTTAAGCAAATAGAAAAAAAGTGAGCCGATCTTTATTACTGGCTTGGATGATTAATCCTGGATATTAAGAGAAAAAGAAATGCTAGAGATAATGGGATATGAAGCTGTATAGACAGAAGCCAGAGAAAACCATAGAAGGTCTTCAACTTTCAGTGTTAAAAATTAATGGCATTTTAATTTTGACTTCAAAGTTAAACAACTGGAAAACTAGATAATATTACATGAAACATTAGATAACAAGCAGTATAGAACAATAATCTTTAAAAAAAAAAAGAGAGAAACAAAAGAAACAAGCCCCTTACAATCACCCCAGTTTAATGTTTAAGAAGAGAGCTTCCAGGCTATAGTAGTGAGAAGAGGTCCCCAAACAGACCCTGACAGTTGTGCTGAGTTGAAAAGACAGAATTCAGAGTTAAGAAAGGCAAAGGAGCTACATTTCTAGGTGTAATTTCAGAAAGAGAACTGCACACACACAAAAAGGGCTCCAGAGATCTGTACAGGTCCAGGAGTCTGCTTTAGTCTCTGACAGAGAATTGATCTGCACATGGAGATTGTGGAGGAAACAACATTAAGCTTGAGAAAGGATCAACAGAAGGGAATAGGTGGACTCTTCCCTGGAGATCCAAGGGATAGGGAATAGTTCATGTTCTAATCAATCTGAGGGGAAAGAACCCTGATTAAGTAGGGAACTGAGTAGACTCCTTGGAAGGTTATGACCTCTGAGGTGGAATTGCATAAGTCCTCTGAGGAACAGCTGTTCTGGACCTGTCCTAACAAAGCTTGGAAAGAAGACTTAAAGGGTGAAACAGCTTCTAAGTAACTTAGCAGCATCCTAGAACAAAATTTAAAAATATCTAAGGAAATTCAGCAAAATATAGCAGCAACTACAATGTTTGGAATCCAATCAAAAATTTGCAATAGAAGCAGGAGAGTGTAAACCCTAACCAGGACAGGGGGAAAAATACTATCAAATAGAAACAGATCCCAAATGACTGAGATAATGGAATCATCAGAGAAGAAATGTTTTTAAGAAAATTATTATAAATATACTCCATATATCCAGGAAGATAAAAAAATTATCTTTGAAGGAAGGAAATTTGAATATTAAAAAGACTAAATTTGAAATTCTAGAGATTAAAAAATATATTAATATCTGAAATGAAAAATATATTTAATGGGATTAACAACAGATTAGGTATAGCAGAAGGAAAGATTAGTGAACTTGAAAACAAAGCAATCGAACATCTAAAATAACACACAGTGGCCCAGCGCCATGGCTCATGCCTGTAATCCCAGCACTTTGGGAGGCCGAGGCGGGTATATCACCTGAGGTCAGGAATTCGAGACCAGCCTGGCCAACATGGTGAAACCCTGTCTGTACCAAAAATACAAAAATTATCTGGGTGTGGTGATGGGCACCTGTAGTCCCAGTTACTTGAGAAGCTGAGGCAGGAAAATCGCTTGAACCAGGGAGGCAGAAGTTGTAGTAAGCTAAAATTGTGCCACTGGACTCCAGCCTGGGTGACAGAGTGAGGCTCCATCTCAAATATAATAAATAAATAAATAAGTAAATAAATTAAATGACACAGAGAAAGACAAACAATGGAAAAAAAATCAGTAGCACATTAATAACCTGTGAATCAACATCAAGAAGTCTAACAGAATGTAATTGGAATCTAAGAAGGAGAAGTCAGGTAAACAGAAAAATAAATGGCAAAAATATTCCCAAATTTGGTGAAAAATACAAATCTATAGATCCAACAGGCTTAATGAACCGAAACAGAAAAAGAAAAATGAAGAAAACCACACCAAGAAATCATAGTTAAATGGTCAAAACCTAGTGATAATTGGAAAATCCTGAAAGTAACCAGAGAAAAAAAGTTAAGTTGTATAGAGAGGACTAAAGATGGAGTGACAAAACTGAAATACCATTACATACCAACTAGCATGGCAAAAACTAAAACTGTAAAAAATAATTAACTGTTTTAAATACTTTTATCATTGCTAGTGGGGTCAGCACTGTTATTCTGAGATGTCTGCGTGTATACTGAGAACATGGCAAATAAGCAAGTATGATATAGTCTAACTATTTTGTCCTTCATGGCCTTGAGAATTGGGATTATCAGTAGTATAAAGGATGTACTGATGTGAAATAGAAGCACTACGGATGTAAGACAGCCCTGACTCTGAATTGAAAATATAAATATGGGCTGGGTGCAGTGGCTCACGCCTGTAATCCTAGCACTTTGGGAGGTCAAGGAGGGTGGATCACGAGGTTAGGAGTTCAAGACCAGCCTGGTCAACATGGAGAAACGCTGCCTCTACTAAAGACACAAAAAATTGGCCAGGCATGGTAGAGTGCACCTGTAATCCCAGGTACTCGGGGAGGCTGAGGCAGGAGAATGGCTTGAAACCAGGAGGTGGAGGTTTCAGTGAGCCAAGATCACGCCATTGCACTCCAGCCTGGGTGACAGGGCAAGACTCCGTCTAAAAAAAAAAATTTATATATATATATATATATATATATATATATATATATATAAGCTCATAATACATTTCATTTGAAAAAATAATCCCTACTGTGTTCACTGAAAAGGCCTAGAAGTAGTCACCCAAATAGAACTAAAAACCCACTTAAAAAAAGGAAAAAAAAAAGACACTAAAAAGAGCCTTGGCTAGTGATATGGTTTGGCTGTGCCCCACCCTAACCTCATCTTGAATTGTAGCTGCCATAATTCCCAAGTTTTGTGGGAGAGATCTGGTGGGAAATAATTGAATCATGGGAGCAGTTATCCCCATACTATCCTCATGGTAGTGAATAAGTCTCACAAAATCTGATGGTTTCATAAGGGCAAACCCCTTTCACTTGGTTCTCATTTCTCTCTTGTCTGCTGCCATGTAAGATGTGCCTTTTGCCTTCCACAACGATCATGGGGCCTCCCCAGTCATGTGAAACTGTGAGTCCATTAAACCTCTTTTTCTTTATAAATTACCCAGTCTTGGATATGTCTTTATCAGCAGTGTGAAAATGAACTAATACAGCTAGTTCAAAGATAGAAAAAGTACAAAATGAGTGTGGGACACCTTGTCATACCAAATAGCAAAGAAACCATCAAAGCTTACTAAGATCATGTCAATAGGACTCATACCATTTAGAACACTGGCCAAGAAGAGCATCATTAAGAATAATACCTGCAGGCTGGGAGCGGTGGCTCATGCCTGTAATCCCAGCACTTTGGGAGGCCAAGGTGGGGGGATCACCTGAGGTCAGGAGTTTGAGACCAACCTGCTCAACATGGTGAAACCCCGTCAATACTAAAAATACAAAAAAATTAGCCAAGCATGGTGGCGGGTGCCTGTAATCCCAGCTACTCCGGAGGCTGAGGCAGGAGAATCGCTTGAACCTGGGAGGTGGAGGTTGCAGTGAGCCAAGATCGTGCCATTGCACTCCAGCCTGGGCAATGAGACTGAAACTCCATCTCAAAAAAAAAAAAGAATAATTGCTGCAATGGCTTGAAACTAACAAAAATATATTTAAACCCATAAGTGTGTAGTGATTAAAAAAAAACCTTAAAAACCTAATAAATCACTGTTGGATGATTCTAGGGAACAAATTCATTAAAAAACTGGTAAATAAAGGAATACAATCAAACATTTACCCTGCTTTCTTTATATGAACTATAACACTGAGTAACTAAATGATAGATAAGTAAAATTTTTCTCTCTAGAGATATTTCAGCTAATAAAGAACAAATGTTACAATTAGAATATCATTATTTTGTGATAAATTAATGGAAGTGGATACTAAGCATTAACAGTCAATAACATCACAAAAAGAGAGCCAGTCAAATATTTTGTGCCTTTTAATAAAATACAGTATCTATAAAGTATCTTGGCAAGAAAAAACAAACTAAATCAAAATCTGATTAGTCTCTGAGTCAATTTCCAATTTACAAGAAGTAAACACAACTCAGTTTCTTCAACAAATAAATTTCAAAGGGGAAAACAGTGTACTAAGGAGAAATTTATACATTAAACACTATAAAAATTATGCCATTTTTTTATAAACAATTAGGAATTTTAACAGTATCTATGTGTTGATATTAAGAATATATCCCTCTTTGTTTAGCTACACTTACAGTATTGTGATTATGTTTTAAAAGAGTTCATATCTTGTAGGCATAAGTACTGAAACATTTATGGTGTTTGGTATCTGCTACAAAATATGTTTGGAGGATAGATGGGCTTGAAGATGAAACAAGAATTGCTATGAGTACATAAATGTTGAAGCTGGGTGATGGATACACGGGGATTCATTACATTTTTTCTGTATGCTTTTACATTTCTACAGTACAAATTTTAAGGTAATAAAAAAATAACAAAAATAGAACTCAGAAAAGTAATGGAAGACATGGCCAGGCGCAGAGACTCACACCTGTAATCCCAGCAATTTGGGAGGTCAAGGTGGGTGGATCACTTGAGGTCAGGAGTTCGAGATTAGCCTGGTTAACATGGCAAAACTCCATCTCTACTAAAAATACAAAAATTAGCAGTGTGTGGTGGCATGTGCCTGTAGTTCCAGCTACTCATGAGGCTGAGGCAGGAGAATTATTTGAACCTGGGAAGCAGAGGTTGCAGTGAGCTGAGGTCCCACCACTGCACTCCAGCCTGTGTGACACAGTGAGATTCCAATTCAAAAAGAAAAAAAAAGAAAAGAAATGAAAAGTAATGGAAGACGATAGGAACCATAGAAAGAGTTCACCCAGAAATCAAATCCTTCAGAAATGACATAATTTGTTCAATTACAGAATTTACATAATTTTTTAAAACTTCAAAGATATACTATTTTAGGAAGAGAAATTTCAATTAGTTTATCTATACAAATGTTTAATAATAGTTGTTACTCCTACATGAAAAAAATCTTGGTTATATTTGCGTCTTTTTAATGAATTTCAATTAATTAATGTATTTTATTCTTTTTTGCACTTGTCCACATAAAGTCAGGGTCAAAATATTCTAGTTTTCTTTTACAGCACATGCCATTATTGCTTATCATAAGAAGAAATACTGCTGCTGCTCCTACTATTTATCAGGAAGGAAAGAAGGAAGGAAGGAAGGAAGAAGGGAAGAAGGAAGGAGGCATTTGGTTTTTGTGTTCTTTCTGAACAACATGGTCTAGGAAGCTCTATGTCACTAGAAATGGCAGAACTTTACCCTATATGAGTTGGAGGGACTGTATTCTGGTTAAAAATCGTTTTTTACAAAATATTTTTAGTGTTTGAGGTGAAAAAGGAAAAAGAACTGCTTTTTTGTATCACTTTCAGTCTTATTAAACATTTTGACTTGTAATGTGTTTCCATTTTTGCAAAAATACTTTTTTTTGACGTGAAGTGGGAATAAAAGCATAAGGAAGGAAGTTATGGAGGAGACAGAGGAAAAAGGATAAATAACAGGGACAGGAAGGGAGAGTGGGATTATTTTTCCCAAGAAATCTGTATTGTGCCAGAATTTCAGAAGGAACTAAGTCTCCAGCCTTAAGACATAAAACATTAATAGCAAAGATGAACATAACACATTACAGTTTCAAAGTCCCAGTCAAATCCATCAGTGAAATGCATGCTCCTATTGTGCATGTATTGTAGTAGGTACATTTTTGTAATTATTAAGTTCTTTAATTAAAATTATTTCCTTCTAGTTTTTCATTCCAAAAAGTTTCATTTATTGCATGTAAAACAATGCAAAAACATATATAGAAAACACTGATTCCCTCTTAGCCCCAGTACTGAGCTAACCAATGACCACCCTCACTTCTCTTCTACAAATCAAAGCGTGCGAAGGCAGTTTGAAGTTTTTGTTTGTTTGTTTGCTGTTTCAAACATCAAATATACTATAAATATTATGCTGGAACTTGCTTTACTCACTTAACAGTACATCATGGACCTCCCATGTCAATAGATAGAAATATAAATCATTTTTTAAAAGTCACAATAATATTCCATGATAAGAGCTTAATGCATTTAAATATTGGCCTATTGATAGACAACTATATTGTTTCCTTATTTTTACTACCATAATTAATGCCACAATAGAGGTATCTTAATGTGGCCTTAAATGTGTGTGTGTGTGTCTGGTGATACACATACAGGAAAGCCATTTAAAAGTGGAGTTGGCAGGTCAAAGAGAATATATATTTTAAATTATAATAGACATTGACAGCTTTCTTTCCAAAATGTTTGTAGTGTGTAGTCCCACTAACAATATAGCACAGAGTCCATTTTCCCATTTATGTCTTACCAACAATGACTATTATAGCCCTTTTTAATTTTTGCATCAGATAGGAAAGATTGTAAATTATCAAAAGACCTGGTCTGCAGTGTCTTCCTCAAACTGAATTCACAGTCTATCTGTTTAGGTCTCTGGCATCTATAGTTGGTTTGCTTCATGAGGTCAGTGTGTAGACTGGACTTAAGCAGTGGTTTTTGTTTTGCCGTACTCTGAGGTCCCAGATTGCCTACAGGAGACTGTATCATTGAAATTGAACTACCAGGAAAAGAGCATGTTATATAGGTTAATACCACCATTGTCAATATGAAAGATACCTTGATATTCACTGGAAACAAAAAAAATAGAAACACAAATCTGAGGGGTTGAAGGAGCTATCCAATGCTTGAATCTTAACTATAAAATCTCTACCAATTTATTATTTCACCTCTGCTTAAATTCCTCTAATGATAGAGAACATACAAAAGCAGACAGCCTATTCCATAATAATAAAGCTAACTTTTATTGAACGTTTATTCTGTGCCAGACACAATTGTAAGTGCCCGGCAGGAAGTATCTCATTTAATCCTCACAAAAACCCAATGGGGGAGGATTTACATTATACCTATTTCACAGAATAAACCAAGGCACAGATCACACAAATACTGAGTGGTGTACTGGATTTGAAGTCAATGGGAAGCCATACTCAACCTCTACACCCTACTGCCTCCCAGAGGCAGGTTTATAAAACTGTGAACGCTAACGCTTGCTTTATACAAAGCTGAACATTTCTTCCTGCAGCTTTGTTTCATTGCTCTTACTTTTACTGTGCTGGTTTCCAAGAATTCTCTTTAAATCTTTTACATATGAAAATACTACCATATTTACAAAAAGCTATAAGATTATCTATTTGTCTTTAGTTCTAGAATCAAGAGTGTGTTTAATGGAAGCCTAAGAAAGACCAGTTCATAGAATCCACCCAATGGCAAGAGAGAGAAAAGGTTAAGTGATCAAATCTCTTACTTATTACAGATCCCAAGTCAAGCTAGCTATGAGTCTTTATAGGAAACAGAGCTAAAAATTTCAGGAAGAGGAACCAAGTCTCCAGCCTTAAGACATAAAACATTAATAGGCAAGATTAACATAAAACCATTATATTTTCAAAGTCGCAGTCAAAACCATCAGCGAAATCCATGTTCCTAAAAGGACTTCCAAGAATACCTCAAATACCAAAGGGTTAAGGTTCTTTAAGAGTACAATGACAAATGAGAGTATGGCGTTTGTAAGAGACAAGTTTAATAATGTTCCAGTTACAGGAATTCAAAGATAATGGAGGGTACAATAATAAAATTAAAACAACCAAAATTTCCACGTTTATCACAAGAGAATGGATTTAGTAGAAATTCAAATAGAAAACAAACAAAACCAGATGGCATAATAGAAGTAAAGTGTGCCTGTGATGAACATCTGGTAGGTCAGTCAAAGATTCAGCAAGAATATACTAATGTAAGGCTGAACTTACCAATGTAAGGTCTCTCTCTCTCTCTCTCTCTCTCTCTCTCTCTCTCTAACATATGCTTTTTGCTGTTAAAATACTTGAGATTTAGATTGTATTTTCCATTTATAATCTCTTTGGTCACAGAATTTTTCTCCTCACTTTTTTTTCTCTATCCTTTGCACTTTCAGAAGAAATAATAAAATTGGCCTTTTTCTTAAAAATTTTCCAGGCCACATTAACATTATAGCTCTTTTATTTTGGTAAATTAATTTGTACATATGTGAGGTCAAGAGCTCATGGAGTTTTATTTCTGCAACTGCCTTGCATTTTTTTTTACTGCTTATTTTTCAGTGCATTCATCATCGCTTCCTTACATTCAAGATAACAGCCTAACTTGTATTGCAGTCTTGCATTGCAATAATTTAGAACTAAACACTAAATACTCCCTCCAAACACTAAAACAAAAACTACAAAGAAGGAGGAGCTTTGTTAGGTGATTACAAATTTTTTTTGTGTGTATTCCATTTATCTGTAATTTGTAAAAAATTTTAATAATATTTATGAAAACTTGGTTTTACTAAGTAGTGGACGGTTAAGATAAATGTTAAATCTATCTGAATATCCTTTTTATTGGTTTGCTTTGAACTTGATTATTAATTATTAGTTAAATAAATTGAAGACAATTTTACCAGATACTATCACTTTGGATATTTTAAAATATTCTGTTTTCTAAATTTAAGTGAAGTAGATAAGCTTTTTAAAAATATGGACTTTAATGAAAAATAATATATGTATTTTCAATTTCTGAACCATTATACTACAGATAAAACATAACCATTGATGCATCTATTTATTTCATAAATTTTAAACAATTTTTTGATAGAATATATAATAAAGAATTAGTCAGCTTGAAACAAACATTTTAAATATACTTACAGAATAATTTTTTTCCTCTTTGCATCAGAGAAAGTTAGGGTTAAAAAGACTTAACATTTTCAAAAGTTGTGCTATTCTTATTACTTGGCTTCCTTTTTGTCAAGTCTTTTACCTATTCTTCTATTGGCTGTCAGTATTTTACTTGATGCTTTATAAAAAATTGTAATGTATACTTTGGAAAACTTGCCATATTTACCAAAGCTGATGTATTAGTTCCTTTTCATGCAGCTGATAACCGGGAAGAAAAAGATGTTTAATTGGACTTACAGTTCCCTGTGGCTGGAGAGACCTCAGAATCATGGCGGGAGGCAAAAGGCACTTCTTACATGGTGGCAGAAAGACAAAAATGAGGAAGATGCAAAAGCAGAACCCCCTGATAAACCCATCAGATCTTGTGAGTCTTATAACATGAGAACAGTATGGGGGAAACCACCCCATGATTCTAATTATCTCCCACTGGGTCCATCGCACAATATGTGGGAATTATGGGAGTACGATTCAAGATGAGATTTGATTGGACACACAGAACCAAACTGTATCATTCCAACTTTGGCCCCCCTAAATTTCATGTCCTCACATCTCAAAACCAATCATGCCTTCCCAACAGTCCCCCAAAGTCTTAACTTATTTTAGCACTAACCCAAAAGTCCACAGTCCAAAGTCTCATCTGAGATAAGGCAAGTTCCTTCTGCCTATGAGCCTGTAAAATCAAAAGCAAGCTAGTTACTTCCTAGATACAATGGAGGTACAGGTATTGGGTAAATCCAGCCATTCCAAATGGGAGAAATTGGCCAAAACAAAGGGGCTACAGGGCCCATGCAAGTCCAAAATCCTGCAGGGCAAATTTTAAAGCTCCAAAATGAATCTCCTTTGACTCCATGTCTCATATCCAGGTCATGCTAATGCAAGAGGTCTTGGGCAGCACTGACCCAGTGGCACTGCAGGGCACAGCCTCCCTCTTGGCTGCTTTCACAGGCTGGCACTGAGTGCCTGCGGATTCTCTAGGCACACAGTGCAAGCTGTCAGTGGATCTACCATTCTGGGGTCTGGAGGATGATGGCCCTCTTCTCACAGCTCCACTAGGCAGTGTCCCAGTAGGGACTCTGTGGGGGCTCTGACCCCACATTTCTCTTCTCCTTCTGCATTGCCCTAGCAGAAGTTCTCCACGAGAGCCCCGCCCTGCAGCAAACTTCTGCCTGGGTATCCAGGCATTTTTATACATCTTCTGAAATCTAGGTGGAGGTTCCCAAACCTCAATTCTTGACTTCTCTGAACCCACAGGCTCAATACCGTGTTGAAGCTGCCAAGGCTTGGGGCTTCCACCCTCTGAAGCCATGGCCCAAGCTCTACGATGAACCCTTTTAGCCATGGCTGGAGCAGCTAGGACACAGGGCACCGAGTTCCTAGGCTACACACAGCTCAGGGACACTGGGCCTGGCCCATGAAACCACTTTTTCCTCCTAGGGCTCCAGGCCTGTGATGGGAGGGGCTGCCATGATGACTTCTGACATGCTCTGAAGACGTTTTCCCCATGGCCTTGGGGATTAACGTTGGGCTTCTTGTTATTTATGCAAATTCTGTAGCAGGCTTGAATTACTCCTCAGAAAATGGGATTTTCTTTTCTATCACATCATCAGGCTGCAAATTCCCAAACTTTTATGCTGTTTCCCTTTTAAAACTGAATGCCTTTAACAGCACTCAAGTCAGATCTTGAATGCTTTGCTGCTTAGAAATTTCTTCTGCCAGATACCTTAAATCATCTCTCTTAAGTTCAAAGTTCCACAAATCTCCAGGGAAGGAGCAAAATGTTGCCAGTCTCTGCTAGAACATAACACGAGTCACCTTTGCTCCAGTTCCCAAGAAGTTCCTCATCTCCATCTGAGAGCACTTCAGCCTGAATTTCATTGCCTATATCATTATTAGCATTTTTGTCAAGCCATTCAGCAAATCTCTAGGAGGTTTCAAACTTTCCCACATTTTCCTGTCTTCTTCTGAGTCCTCCAAACTGTTCCAACCTCTGCCCGTTACCCAGTTCCGAAGTCACCCCCACATTTTCAGGTATCTTTTCAGCAATGCCCTACTCTACTGGTACCAATTTACTGTATTAGTTCGTGTTCATGCTGCTGATAAAGACATACCCAAGAATGAGAAGAAAAAGAGGTTTAAGTGGGTTTATAGTTCCACATGGCTGGGGAGGCCTCAGAATCATGGTGGGAGGCAAAAGGCACTTTGACATGCTGGCAGCAAGAGAAAAATGAGGAAGATGCAAAAGTGGAAACCCTTGATAAACCCATCAGATCTCATGAGACTTATTCATTACCAAGAGAACAATATGGGGGAAACCACCTCCACGATTTAAATGATCTCCCACTGGGTCCCTCCCATAACACATGGGAATTATGGAAGCTACAATTTAAGATGAGATTTGGGTGGGGACATACCAGCTGAACATATGCATAGAGTGTGATCCAGCAATTATTTCTACTCACAGCTTTGTACTCAGCAGAAATGTGTGTGTGTCACCAAAAGACATGAACAAGAATGTCTATAACAACATTATTCATAAGAGCAAAACTGGAAACTAAATGTCCATAATTATAAATAGGTAACATTTAGGTGAAAATAATCAATTGCTATTGAAAGTGGAGATATAGCAGCTAGGGGCATAAAGGAGTCTGGAAACTATTGGTCATGCTTTGTTTCTTGATCTAGGTACTGGTTAAACAGGTGTGTTCAGTTTGTGATAATCTGTCAATCCATATAATCTACACAACCTATTTATGATATATACATCATAAATCCTTAAAGATCATCTGGTACAAACCATTTCTTCGGGTATTTATAAATTACTCACTTATAAAACTATTAAGATTTGATTCCCATTTTGCAAACAGAAATTCATATGTATTAAATAGAGATCACTTTCCTGTAGCTTAAAAGAGAATGGATGGGGTGATTGAGTATCTATCTGACTTTGGCTTTTGTTTTAACTTTTAGGTAAAGATTTTATGTAGTGAACTTTTCAAGGTTTTAGAGCTAGACCTGCATTCAAATCCTGCACTTACTACTGACAATCTAGATTTCATTACCTGAAAAATGGGGGTAATAATAGCTAATTCGAAGGTTATTCAAGAAGTTAAAAATAATGTTTGCAAAATGTCTGCCACAGGTAGGCAATCAATAAAGAGTAGGCATTAATTTTAGAGAGTCTCACCCAACAAAGAATAAGCCAAAAGAATGTAGCCGGAGTGTACTAGTGAAGCAGAGAAATGGTTTCTTTCAAATGGAATCTAAAAACAGACGAAAAGTACACCTACTAATACATGTGCTTAAACCAAAATTAAATCACCAAGGTAGAAAAGGTGAGATTATACCACCCTCCTATCGTTTATTATTTGGGGAGAGGAGGAAACTAGGAGGAATAAATATTTCCAACATATTTTCTTCCACTGAAAATAAAAGGTTATATGATAACAGAGATCTGATACATACATTGTTTTGAACTAATAAGTACTTTCTCTAGAAAAAGAACATTGTTTTAGAACAATAGGGTTTTTTAAAAGTTATTTTTATTTGTGGGAAATATTCATAATATAAAAATTATCATCATAACCATTTTTAAGTGTACGGTTCAGTGGCATTAGATACATTCACATTGTTGTGCAAATATCACCATCATCCATCTCCAGAACTTTTCATCTTACAAAACTCTATACTCATTAAACAATAATTTCCCATTCCCCATCCACCCAGACCTTGCCAACAACCATGTTACTTTACTCTAGGTAGCTAACGTAAGTGAAATCACAATATTTGTTCTTGTGTGAATGGCTTATTTCACTTAGCATAATGTCTTCAAGTTTCATGCATATTGTATCATGTCAGAATTTCCTTCTTTTTTAGGATTAAATAATATTCCACTGCATGTTAATACCACACTTTGTTTATTCAACAATCCATGAATGGTTGTTTTTAGCATTGGTTATTGTGAATAATGCTGCTATCAACATGAGCATACAATTATCTCTTCAAGTTCCTGCTTTCAATTATTTTGAGTATAAACCAAGAAGTGGAATTTGCTAAATCATATGATAATTCTATTTTTAAATTCTTGAGAAACAGCCATACTGTTTTCCAAAGCAGCTGTACCATGTTATATCCCCACCAATAAAGCATAAGAGTTCCAATTTATTCACATCCTCACCAATACTTACTATTTTCTGTTCGTTTTTATATCAGCCATCCTAATAGGTATGAGGTGGTATTTCCTTATGGTTTTACCATGTATTTCTCTAATGATTTGTGATGTTGAGCATCTCTTCATGGGCTTATTAGCCATTTACATATCTAGTTTGTAGAAATGTCTAAGTTCTTTGCTCATTTTGGAAATGAATTGCTTGGGTTCTTTGGTTGTTGAGTTTTAGAGTTCTCTATATATTCTGGATATTAATCTCTTATAAAATAGATGATTTGTACATATTTTTCCTTTTGGTTGTCTTTTTACTCTGTTGCTAGTGTCTATGTACAAAATTTTTACATTTTGATGAAGTTCAATTTTTTTCTTTTTTTTTCTTATACCAAGATGGGAGCTTGCCACGTTGCCCAGGCTAGTCTTGAATTCCTGGGCTTAAGTGATCCTTGCAATTTGGCTTCCAAAAGTGCTGGCATTACAGGCATGAGCACCACATGTGGCCATTAAATTCAATTTTTCTTTTTTTTTTTGAGACAGAGTCTCACTCTGTTGCCCAGGCTGGAGGGCAGTGACACAATCTCCGCTCACTGCAACCTCTGCCTCCTGGGTTCAAGCGATTCTCCTGCCTCATCCTCCTGAGTAGCTGGGATTACAGGCGCACAACATTGTGCCCTGCTAATTTTCTTTGTATTTTTAGTAGAGATGGGGTTTCACCATGTTGGCCAGGCTGGTCTTGAAATCCTGACCTCAGGTGATCCACCCACCTTGGCCATCCAATTTGTCTTTTTGTTACTGTTGTTGCCTGTTCCTTTGGTGTCATGCCAAATCCAATGTTGTGAAATTTTGCCCTGTATTTTCTAAGAGTTTTATAGTTGTAGGTCTTACATTATTAGTTCATGGATCCATTTTGAATTAATTTTTATATATGATGTTACATAAGGATCCAGCTTCATTCTTTTGCATGCAGATATATCCAGTTTTCCCAGCACCACTTGTTTAAAAAGACTGTCTTTTCTCTATCGAGTGGTCTTGACACCCTTGTCTAAAATCATTTGACCATATATGCAAGGAATGTTTTGGAACTGTCTATTCTATTCCACTGGTCTATATGTCTTTTTATGCCCCATTGTTTTAATTTTTGTAGCTTTGTAGTAAGTTTTGAAATCAGGATATATTCTTTATTCTTATTTTGCAAGATTGTTTTGTTGGCTATTTGGGGTCACTTGAGATTCTATATGAATTTTAGAATGCGTTTTTCTATTTCTGCAAAAAATAAGTCATTAGGATATTGATAAACATTGCATTAAATCTGTAAATCACTTTAGGTGTATCGACATCTGAACAATATTAAATCTTCAAATTTATTTATGCTTTCCACTTATTTATACTTTCTTTAATTTATTTTAGAAAGTTTTTATAGTTTTCAGTGTACAACCTCCTTATCCTTGGTTAATTCCTAAGTGTCTTTATTCTTTTAAGTGCTATTGTAACTGGAACTGTTTTCTTACCTCTTTTCTTTTTTCAGATTTTTCATTGTTAGTACAGAAATGCAACTGCTCTATGTTTACCTTGTATCCTGTTATTTTGCTGAATTTCTTAATTAATTCTAATATTTTTGTGGATTTTTTTGTTTTCTATATATAAGATCATATTATTTGCAAACAAAGATCATTTTACTTCTTTTCTATTTGGATGTCTTTTATTTCTTTTTTCTTATCTAATTGCTCTGGCTAGGACTTTCACCGTACCATGTTGAACAGAAGTGGTGAAAGTAAGCATCCTTGCCTTCTTCCTGCTTTTGAAGGAAAAGCTTTCATTGTTTTATCATTAAATGTGATATTTGCTGTGGATGTTTTATATGTGACTTTATCATTTTGAGGTAGCTTTTTTCCATTTCTAATTTTTTGAGTGTTTTTGTCACAAAAGAGTTGATTTTTGTCAAATAATTTTTTTGCATCAATTGAGATGATCAGGTTTCTTTACTTTCATTCTGTTAATGTGGTCTAATACTTTGATCAATTTTCATATATTAAGCCATTCTTGCATTCCAGGAATAAATCTCACTTGGTCATGATAAATAATCCTTTTAACATGCTGCTGAATTTGGTTTGCTAGTATTTTACTGAGGATTTTTGTATCAATACTCACAAGGGATATTGATCTATAGTTTTATTGTTATGTAATTTTCTGCCTTTGGTATCAGGGCAATGCTGGCCTCACAAAATGTGTTAGAGAGTGTTTCTTTCTCTTCATTTTTTTGGGAAACATTTGAGAATGATTGGTATTAGTCCTTCTTTAAATGTTTGGTCAAGTTTACCATTGAAGCCATCAGGTTCAGGGTTTTTCTTTGTTGAGCGGTATTTGATTACTGACTTAATCTCCTAACTAGTTATAGGTCTATTCAGATTTTTTTTTACTTCTTTGTGGCTTAGTGGTGATAAGGTTTGTATTTCTAGTAATATGTCTATTTTACAGGCTTTTTTCAGTTGGTTGACATATAATTGCTAATAGTGTTCTCTTCTTATAATTCTTTCTGTTTCTGTGGAATTGGTAGTAACAGTTCCACTTTCATTTCTCATTTTAGTAATTTGAGTCTTCTTTTTTCTTAGTCTATATTGTCTGATATTAGGATAGTCACCCTTAATCTCTCTTGTTTACTAGCTAAAGATTTGTCAATTTGGTTGATCTTTTCAAAGAACCAACTTTTGGTTTCATTGATTTTTCTCTATTATTTTTCTACTCTCTATTTCATTTAACTCTGCTCTAATCTTTATTATTTCCTTTCTTCTGCTGGCTTTGGGTTTACTTTTTTCTTTTTCTAGTTCCTTAAACTGTAAAGTTAGGTTGTTGATTTGAGATATTTCTTGTTTTTTTAATGTAAGCATTTATAGCTATAATTTTTTCTCCTTAGCATTGTTTTCACTGTGTCCTATAAGTTTTTGCATGCTATTTTTCTTCTCATTTGTCTCTTAATATTTTGTATTTCTAATTTCTTCTTTGATCCAGTGGTTAAGAGTATTTTGTTTAATTTCTACAAATTCATAAATTTTATAGTTTATCTTTCATTATTGATTTCTAATTTTGTGCTGTTGAGGTCAGAGAAGATACTTTGTATGATATCTATCTTTTTAAATCTATTGAGAATTAATTTGTCTCATGTGGTCTAACTTGAAAAATATCCCATATGCACTTCAGAAGACTATGTATTCTGTGAGTAGAGTGTTCTATATATGTGTTAGATCTAGTTGGATTGTTGTGTTGTTTGAGTCCTGTGTTTCTTTACTTATGTTCTGTCAGGTGTTCTTTTTTTTGTTTGTTTTTCCGAAATGGTGTCTTACTCTGTCTCCTGCCTGGAGTGCAGTGGTGCAATCTCGGCTCACTGCAGCCTCTGCCTCCCCAATTCTAGCGATTCTCTGCCTCAGCCTCCCAGGTAGCTGGGATTACAGGAATGCACCACCAGGCCAGGCTAATTTTTATATTTTTTAGTAGAGATGGGGTTTCTCCATGTTGGCCAGGCTGGTCTTAAACTCCTGACCTCAGATGATCCACCCACCTTAGCCTCCCAAAGTGCTGGGATTACAGGCGTGAGCCACTGCGCCTAGCCTTCTGTCAGGGTGTTCTACCAATTCTGAGGATAGGGTATTGAAATATCCAGCTATTATTGTAGAACTGTCTATTGCTCCTTTCTATTTTGTCAATTTTTTCTTCATATTTTGATGGTCTATTATTGGGTACAAAAATGTTTGTAAATGTTACATCTTTTGCTGTATTGAAACTTTTATTTATTAATGATGTCCTTTGTTTCTGTAATTTTTTTTGGATTTAAAGTCTATTTTGTCTGATATTAGCATAGTCATCCTTTATCTTTCTTAGTTACTAGTGGCATGGCATATGAAAAGAAAATATCCTTTTCCATTACTTCAATTTCAACCTATTTGTGCATTTGGATCTAAACTGAGTCTCTTATAGTCAGCATATACTTTGCTCATATTTTTTTAAATCCATTCTGCCAATATCTGTCTTTTGATTGGACAGTTTAATCAGTTTACATTTAATTTTTGATAAGAAGGGGATTACCGCTGACATTTTTCTGTTTGTTTTCTATATGCCTCATAGCTTTATTATCTTCATTTGTGCATTACTCATTATTCCTGCATTACTGTCCTCTTTTGTGTTTAGTTGATGTTTTACAGTGCAGCTTTAAAGTTTTTTTCTCATTTCTTTTTGTGTGCATTCTTTCATATTTCTTTTTGTTACTATGAATTATTTTTGTTAAATATATTTAACAGCCTAACACTGTAACACTCTAATTTGAATTTGTACAAACATAATTTCAGTAACATATAAAAACTTTGCTTCTTTAATAGTTCTGTCCCTACTCTCCTCAGGTATTGATATCATGAAATTACATCTTTATACACTGCGTGTCAAAAAAACTTAATCTAATAATTTTTCAAATGAATTAGTCTCTTAAATTATGTAGGAAAAAAATGTAGCGTTACAAACCAAAGTTACAAGACTAGCTTTTAGATTATTAAATTTTAAAAATGGTATTTATCTTTTAAATTATGTGAAAAAGTGGAGTTACACACCATTGTTATAATAATACTAGCTTTTATAATTGTCCATATATTTACCCTTACTGAGATGTTTATTTTTTCCTATGGCGTCAAGTTACTGTCTAGTATCCTTTACTTCAACTTGCAGGACTCACTTTAGCATTCCTTGTAGGGCAGTTCTCAGGGATTTTTTTGTTTGTTTGTTTGTAGTTTTTGTTTTTGAGACAGAGCTCACTCTGTTGCCCAGGCTGGAGTGCAGTGGCATGATCTTGACTCACTGCAACTTCCACCTCCGGGGTTCAAGTGATTCTCCTGCCTTAGCCTCCTGAGCAGCTGAGATTATAGTCGCATGCCAATACGCCCAACTATTTTTTTGTGTGTGTGTATTTTAGTAGAGATGGGCTTTCACCATGTTGGTCAGACTGGTCTTGAACTCCTGACCTCAAATATACACCAGACTCGACCTCCCAAAGTGACGGGATTACAGGCATGAGCCACTGGTTTTGAAGGACAATTTTTGCCAAACATAGGATTATTGGTTTACAGGGTTTTTAATTTTACCATTTTGCATATATCAGCTCACTGCCTTGTGGCCTTCAAAGTTTCTGATGACAAACATGCAGTAATCTTAATAAGAATCCCTTTTAAATGTTCATTAAGAATGTTGGGTCAAGTCTGTAATCCCAGCACTTTGGGAGGCTGAGGCGGGTGGATCACGAGGTCAAGAGATCGAGACCATCCTGGTCAACATGGTGAAACCCCGTCTCTACTAAAAATACAAAAAATTAGCTGGGCATGGTGGCGCGTGCCTGTAATCCCAGCTACTCAGGAGGCTGAGGCAGGAGAATTGCCTGAACCCAGGAGGCGGAGGTTGCAATGAGCTGAGATCGCGCCATTGCACTCCAGCCTGGGTAACAAGAGCGAAACTCCGTCTCAAAAAAAAAAAAAAAGAATGTTGGGAAAAGATCTGAGGTGAGGTTCATTAAGGCTTTCTACTACCAGTTGGGTGACATCAGGCAAGTCATTGAATCTCTTTAAATCTAATCCCCAGGGGTGTGTGTGTGTGTGTGTGTGTGTGTGTGTGTGTGTGTATGTATGTGTATGTACTAACATATGTAATATGTGTAATATATATATATAAATGGCATATGTATATGGCTTTGGGAGTAAAAATTTTTAAAGAAAAACAATCGTCTCTTCATCTGTGTTATGAGCTCGAGGTATTTTGCAAAGTATGTTGTGGATTTTGAGGTATAACTTGAAGTATTTTATAAGTATGGAAGTACATTATTTCAAGTTGCCCCTAGAAGCAGCTGCCAAGATGGAGTTAGACATTCAAGAGACTCATTGGAGAAAGGAAATGCTGGTTTAACATGAGTGAAAGGAGAGAGAAGGAAGGAGAAATGGATGAGACAAGTGATACAACTAGTGGGACCTTTAGGGATGGTCCCACTCTCACACCTCTTTCTTTTTCTTTTTTTAACTGCTTTTACTTTTTAAAGAAACTGCATGTCAAAAATCTTTTTAACGCATATATTTTACTTTAGAACATCTGGAATGTAAAAACAATTTCCAAAATTAAGCAACCTCACCAAATTACAGAAAGTAAAGATTAATTTTTTCAGAAATTGTTTGCTTCAAATCACTTCGCTTTTAAATTCTTTTGGAAAATTCGAGATATTAACAAGTCTCAAATGACAAACGTATGTTGTTCACTTTTTTGCCTCATGTCAGTTGTTGATAGAACAAAATAGAATACTTTAATATTTCTAAAAATCTTTTTAGATACTTTTCTATGTCCAAGAAATAAGGAGAGTTACTACATTCATATCTTTCACACTCCATACCAGTTGATAACAAGGTAGGTCAGCTACTTGAATAAAGTCATATCCTTTTTATATATCTAAGAATAAAGGAAACTTACTGGATTCAGATCTTCACCCCTTAAAGTAACTTAAACTACATATTCATGTTTCTCTTTTTGCTTTATGCCAGGTGTAGAGATAATGAAATGAATCAACTACTTGAATAAAGTCATATCCCTTCCTACTTTTAATAAAGGAAATTAAGTTCAGATCTTTCACATGTTAAACCTCATCTAGCCTATCAGTTTACGTAAATTTGCTCTATTTATAAACACATCTACAAGTTTAACAAATGCTGTTATTTAGAATTTAGCAAACATCTGAGCAACAAAAATTAATTTGGAACCACACAAGTTTCGATAAAAGAACAAAACAAAGTACTAATGGCGCCCTTGTTCACAACTCGAGGCATCTCCTGAGTAGCCCAGTTTAAGTAAAAAGCAAACCATGACAATTATTTTTCAAAAACGCAGCAAAAGGCACTCACAAAGCATTTCCATCACATAACCTCCAATTTTATATGAGTAATCCAATATATTCATAGGGAAATCTGAAGACTCCGAGTTAGTCTATGAAATTTACTTTTCCCGGAATACGTGAAACCTAAAATTTCTATTTGTAGTCCTGTGTTATTCGCAACATGGCCAATTCTCAGCCGGTGAGGGAGGTAAAGACCGTGGAGGGCAAGTGGTTAGAGCTTACCCAACTTACCTCGCTCGGGTAGTACAAGGCAGGTGTTTTCCTGGAAATTTCTCTCCCATCCTATGAAAGAAACAACGAGGGAATGAGAAGGTAGAATGGCAAGGTAGGAAGGTGAGGGGGGCGGGGCGGAGGCAACTTTGAGTAAAAGGAAAACCCGGAGAAAAGCAGCGGACGCGCCTGGGGAGCGGAGGCTGGGCGGGAGAGGCGGTGGTGGGGGAGGGGAGACGGCGCCTCCTGAGGAGACGCTGCGGCGGCGATGACGACAGCAACTGCGACGGCGATGACGACAGCAACTGCAACAGCAAGGCGGGAGGTTTTTGGTGCCGCCCGGCCTGGAAGAGGAACGGAGTCGCACCCTGACGGCGCCGGCCTCGAGCGACTTTGCGGAGTTGTGGTACTCCCCGGGGGTGCAGGCGTGGTGCAGGTGGACCAGGGTGAGTGGCTTCTTGGCGGACTCCTCCATGACGACTACGAGCGAGTCGGCGTGGATCGCCTCGACGGCGGACTGCAGGACGAGCGACAGGGCCCTCACCCCCCGCCGCCTCCTCGATGGGAGACTGCAGGACGTGCGACAGGGTCCTCAGCCCCCGCCGCCTCCGTGGGGGACTGCAGGACGAGCGACAGGGCCCTCAGCCCCCGCTGCCTTCTCACCAGGCGCTCAGCACGGTGTTGTCACAGTAGCTCACAAAGTCATTGCTACTGTAGGCATCAAGGGTTCCGGGGTCTCTGAAGTCGGGCTGACTTCATGCATGGCGGTCGGCTGGGATATCTTGATCTCCAGATTCCTGGCCCCCAGAAGATGGCGAGCTTCTCCTCCTCACACCCGAAGCTGGCCAATTGCTGCATCTCGACCTGGAAGATCCTCTCCTGGGCTTCCTCTCCAGGACCACCCTTCTTTCTCACATTCTCTGTTCCTCGAAGAGACGGGGAGGCCGGTTTTCCAGATCCATCTTGGCTAGATCTTCAGTGACAGAATCGTGGTTGCTGTTGTCTTGGAACTTCCCCAGCTCCTGCTGGTGCTTCTGCTCCATCTCGGCCACATCTAGGAGCAACTGCTTTCTTTTCTTCTTGTCGCTTCTGAGGATGAAGTTCTTCGTGTTCTAGATGTGGACCTGTGGCTCTTTCTTCTGGCACTGGTGGCATCACAGCGTCCGCTGCTGTTCACTCTGCAGATCTTCCATGATGTTTAATGGCAAGCGGGAGTCTAAATTTGGTGGCAGTTGTACCAGGCAGACTGCAGGTCCCCAACCTGCCCTAACCATTGCTCTTTCCCACACCTCTTTCACTGTGAAGTGAGTCCCTTAGTCAGATGCTATGTTGCATGTGATTCCAGGCCTACGGATCAGGGATTCTGTAAGCCCCTGGATTATGGTGCTGGCTGAGGCTGAGTGCAGAAAAGCAAGTTAGAATGACCTAATACATCCCTGTGAGGATACACAACTGATCCTACAAATATGAAAGTAGCACAGTATACTTGATGTGCCACCAAGGAACCAGCTGGTGTCCTTGAGGGGTACTGCCATATCAGGAGCTTGTGCTAGTCTCAGTTGCTGACAGGTTGAACATTCAGAGGCAGCAGTAACTAGATCAGTCTTGTAAGTGGTAGTCTATCCTGCTGGGTCTATACATAGTCCCCTTCTTTGCCAACATCGTCACTTCATATATATGTGTTCACCATTACCAATTTCACCAACTAAGTCATTTTGTCTACTTGGTTGCTTGGTGTCTCTTCTGTGGTGAGTGCTCTGTAGTGGATGTTAACAAAAATCACTGTACTCTGCCTATTCTCATATGTCTATCACCTGTAACATGGATCTCCTTGTCTTCAACCTTCCTTTCTTTTTTTCTGACTCCTGACTAAATGGCCAGGTCAAGGGCCATTGCCCATGAATCTTTATATAGCTTATGGGCAATGGATGAGGCCACTTCTTCTGTCATGGAAAATAAATAATCAGGTGCACTCCTTACAGCTTCACCCATTAGGAAGACTTTTCATCTTCACTGGCTTTCAAGGTTACCCCTGAGATACTTCTGTGATGCAGTTAGCATCCATTTTCAGTTTATACTCACATAATAACTGACCTATCTGTAAACCAAGCTCATGCCTCTTCGTCCTCTTTCAGCTGGTCCTATGAAACCCCCACTATGGCCATAGACAAGCCGAGGAAGGGACACACTAGTGCAGGTGTTGTGGATAACACACGGTCTGAGATATTTTTTGTCTTAGTTCAGGCTGCTATAGCATACCATAAACTTAGTGGCCTAAACATTTATTTCTTACAGTTCTGAAGGCTGAGAGGTCCAAGATCCAGCTGCCAGCAGATTCATTATCTTTTGAGGGCCCATTTCCTGGTTTGCAGGTGGCATTTTTCTCTTTTCATCTTCACATGATGGAAAGCAGAGAGAGCGAGCTCTTGTATCTCTACTTCTAAGAGCACTAATCCCATTCATGAGGGCTTTACCTTCATGACTTAATTGCCTCCCAAAGGCCCCAGCTCCTAATAGCATCACATTGGTATTAAACTTTAATATATACATTTTGGAGGGACAAAAATATTCAGACTGTAACACTGCTCATGCAGCTTACTCAGGTGTTTAGATCCTGTTCAAGTTTGATCCCAATGTATCATTTCTATCTGACTCCATTACTTGGTGGGTCTAGACCAGGTCATAATGTGGTATTCTAGATGTATGGAACTTTTGAGCTCCATGGTCAAGTATTCCTTCTCTGTGAGTCCAGTAACAAGTTGAGATCTGTTTTTCAAAAAGCAGATCACTTACAACTGCTGAATAGGAAGAGCTCCTATGTAAAGCTCCCAGTGAGATTGAGACAGAAGGCGGTGAGGATTTCTGCATTTTGGACTGAGGTACCTGGTTCATCCCACTGGGACTGGTTGGATAGTGGGTGTAGCCCACAGAGGATGAGCCAAAGCAGTATGGGGCATTGCCTCACCTGGGAAGCACAAGGAGTTGGAGGATTTCCCTTCCCTATCCAAGGAAAGCTGTGAGAGACTGTACCAGGAAGAACAGTGCATTCCGGCCCAGATAACTGCACTTTTCCCGTGGTCTTAACAACCAGCAGACCAGGAGATTCCCTCTGGTGCCTATGCCACCAGGACCCTGGGTTTCAAGCACAAAACTGAGCGGCCATTTGGGCAGACACTGAGCTAGCAGCAGGAGTTTTTATTTTTGTTTTCCAAACCCCAGTGGCACCTGAAACACCAATGAAACAGAAGCATTTACTGCCATGGAAAGGGGGCTGAAACTAGGGAGCCAAGTGGTCTGGCTCTGTGGATCTCACGCCCATGGAGCCCATCAAGCTATGATATTCTTGCTGCCAGCATAGCAGGCTGAGGTTGACCTGGGACACTTGAGTTTGGTGGGAGAGGGACATCTGCCATTGCTGAAGCTTGAGTAGGTGGTTTTACCCTCACAGTGTAAACAAAACAGCTGGGAAGTGTGAACTGGGTAGAGCCTGCTGCAGCTCAGCAAGACTGCTGTGGCCAGACTGCTTCTCTAGATTCCTCTTCTCTGGGCAGGCCATCTCTGAATAAAAGGCAGCAGCCCCAGTCAGGGACTTTTATAGAAAACCCCCATCTCCCTGGGGAAGAGCACCCGGGGGAAGGGGTGACTGTGGGTGCAGGTTCAGGAGACTTAAACATCCCTGTCTGACAGCTCTGAAAGGAACAGCAGATCTCCCAGCACAACATTCAAGCTCTGACAAGGGACACTCTGTATCCTCAAGTGGGTCCCTGACCCCCTTGTATCTTGATTGTGAGACACTTCCCAGTAGGGGCTTACAGACACCTCATAAGGTGGCATCTGGCAGGTGACCCTCTGGGATAAGCTTCCAGAGGAAGGAAGAGGCAGCAATCTTTGCTGTTCTGCAGCCACTGCTGGTGATACTCAGGCAAACAGGGTCTGGAGAGGACCCCCAGCAAATTCCAGCAAACCTATAGCTGAGGGGTCTGACTGTTAGAAAGAAAACTAACAAACAGGAATAATATCAACATCAACAAAAAGGATGTCCACTCAGCGACCACATCTGAAGGTCACCAACATCAAAGACCAAAGGTAGATAACTCCACAAAGATGGGGAGAAGCCAGCACACAAAGGCTGAAAACCCCAAAAGTCAGAATGCCTCCTCTCCTCCAAAGGATCACAACTCCTCACCAGCAAGGGAACAAAACTGGACAGAGAATAAGTTTGATAAATTAACAGAAGTAGGCTTCAGAAGATGGGTAAAAACAAACTCCTCCAAGCAAAAGGAGCATGTTCTAACCCATTGCAAAGAAGCTAAGAACCTTGAAAAAAGGTTAGACAAAATGCTAACTAGAATAAGTAGTTTAGAGAAGAATATAAATGACCTAAATGAGCTGAAAAACACAGCACAAGAACTTCATGAAGCATATACAAGTATTAATAGTCAAATCAATCAAGCAGAAGAAAGGATATCAGAGATTGAAGATCAACTCAATGAAGTAAAGTCAGAAGACAAGATTAGAGAAAAAAGAGTGAAAAGAAATGAACAAAGCCTCCAAGAAATATGGGACTATGTGAAAAGAGCTAATCTACATTTGATTTGGTGTACCTGAAAGTGAAGGGGAGAATGGAACCAAGTTGGAAAACAATCTTCAGGATCTTATCCAGGAGTACTTCCCTAATCTAGCAAGACAGGCCAACATACAAATTCAGGAAATACAGAGAACACCACAAAGATATTTCTCAAGAAGAGCAACCCCAAGGCACATAATCATCAGATTCACCAAGGCTGAAATGAAGGAGAAAATGTTAAAGGGCAGCCAGAGAGAAAGGTCAGGTTACCCACAAAGGGAAGCCCATTAGATTAACAGCAGATCTGTTGGCAGAAATCCTACAAGTCAGAAAAGAGTGGGGGCCAATATTCAACATTCTTAAAGAAAAGAAAAGAATTTTGAACCCAGAAATTCATATCCAGCCAAACTAAGCTTCATAAGCGAAGGATAAATAAAATCCTTTATAGACAAGCAAATGCAGAGAGATTTTGTCACCACCAGGCCTGCCTTACAAAAGCTCCTGAAGAAAACAGTAGATATGGAAAGGAAGAACTAGTACCAGCAACTGCAAAAACATACCAAATTGTAAAGACCATTGACACTGTGAAGAAACTGCATCAACTAATGAGCAAAATAAGCAGCTAGCATCATAAAGACAGGATCAAATTTACACATAACAACATTAACCTTAAATTTACCCATAACAACATTACACATGTGAAGTTAGAATTCCTTCAGGGTGATACCAGTTTCTATTTGGAATTTATATACAACCTGCTTGGGTGGAGAAGCCATTGTCTTCAGAAACCTTGGTGTAGTTGAATTGTTAATGCCCCAATTAAAAGACACAGATGGCTCCTTTCTGCCCATGGATGCTGCCAAAGAAGCATCATTAAAGTCTCTCTTCTCCCTGCAATTATGTCTAAGTCAGAGTCTCCTAAAGAGTCTGAGCAGCTGAGGAAGCTCTTCACTGGAGGGCTGAGCTTTGAAACAACCGATGAAAGCCTGAGGAGTCATTTTGAGCAATGAAGATTGCTTACGGACTGTGTGGTAATGAGAGATCCAAATACCAAATGCTCCAGGGGCTTTGGGTTCGTCACATATGCCACTGTGGAGGAGGTGGATGCAGCCATGAATGCAAGGCCACACAAAGTGGATGAAAGAGTTGTGGAACCAAAGAGAACTGTCTCAAGAGAAGGTTCTCAAAGACCAGGTGCCTATTTAACTGTGAAATAAATATTTGTTGGTAGCATTAAAGAAGACACTGAAGAACATCACCCACAAGATTATTTTGAACAGTATGGAAAAACTGAAGTGATTGAAATCATGACTGACTGAGGCAGTGGCAAGAAAAGGGGCTTTGCTTTTGTAACCTTTGATGACCATGACTCCGTGGATAAGATTGTCATTCAGAAATACCATACTGTGAATGGCCACAACTGTGAAGTTAGGAAAGCCCTGTGAAAGCGAGGGATGGCTAGTGCTTCATCCAGCCAAAGAGGTCAGAGTGTTTTTGGAAACTTTGGTGGTGTTCGTTGAGGTGGTTTTGGTGGGAATGACAGTTTTGGTCATGGAGGAAACAAAGTCATGACAGCTTTGGTGTCAGCTGTGGTTGTGGTGGATATGGTGGCAGTGGGGATGGTCATAATGGATTTGGTAATGATGGATGCAATTTTGGAGGTCGTGGGAGCTACAATGATTTTTGACAATTACAACAGTCAGTCTTCAAATTTTGGACCCATGAAGGGAGGAAACTTTGGAGGCAGAAGCTCTGGTCCCTATGGTGGTGGCTGCCAATACTTTGCCAAACCATGAAACCAACATGGCTGTGGCAGTTCCAGTAGCAGTAGTAGGTATGGCAGTAGCAGAAGATTTTAATTAGGAAACAAAGCTTAGGAGAGGAGAGCCAGAGAAGTGACAGGGAAGCTACAGGTTACAACAGATTTGTGAATTCAGCCAAGCACAGTGGTGGCAGGGCCTAGTGCTACAAAGGAGACATGATTTAGACAAATACTCGTGCATGGGCAAAAAACTCAAGGACTGTATTTGTGGCTAATTGTATAACAGGTTATTTGAGTTTCTGTTCTGTGGAAAGTGTAAAGCATTCCAACAAAGTGTTTTAATGTAGATTTCTTTTTTTTGCACTCACGCTGTTGATTGCTAAATGTAATAGTCTGATCATGATGCTGAACAAATGTCTTTTTTTTTTTTTTAATGTGCTGTGTAAAGTTAGTCTACTCTGAAGCCATCTTGGTAAATTTCCCCAACAGTGTGAAGTTAGAATTCCTTCAGGGTGATGCCATGTTCTATTTGGAACTTATCTACAACCTGCTTGGGTGGAGAAGCCATTGTCTTCAGAAACCTTGGTGTAGTTGAACTGATAGTTACTGTTGTGACCTGAAGTTCACCATTAAAAAGGATTACCCAAACAAAATCATGGAATTATTGGTTATAAAAATGATTGTTGACACATCCTATGCAATATATCTAAATTTAATAATGGTACTAGAAAAAATTATACATGGGAATGAAGCTTGTGTATTATCCATTATCATATGTAATAAATAAATGATTTAATTATCTTGACAAAAAAAAAGACACAGACTAGCAAACTAGATAGAGTCAAGACCATTTGGTGTGCTGTATTCAGGAGACCCATCTCACATGCAAAGACATGCATAGGCTCAAAATAAATGGTTGAAAGAATATTTACCAAGAAAATAGCAAAAAAATAACAAAATAAGCAGGGGTTGCAATACTAGTCTCTGCTAAAACAGACTTTAAATCAAAAAAGATCAAAAGAGACAAAGGCGGTCATTACATAATGGTAAAGGTTTCAGTGCAAAAAGAAGATCTGATGATCTGAAATACATATGTACCCAATACGGGAGCACCCAGATATATAAAGCAGTTCTTAATGACTTACAAAGAGACTTAGACTCCCACACAATTATAGTGGAAGACTTTACATTCCACTGTCAATATTAGATCAACGAGACAGAAAATTAACAAGGATAACCAGGACTTGAACTCAGATCTGGACCAAGTGGACTTAATAGATATCTACAGTATTCTCCACCCCAAACCCACAGAATATACATAATTCTCAGCACCACATCACACTTACTCTAAAATTGACCACATAATTGGAAGTAAACCACTCCTCAGCAAATGCAAAAGAATGGAAATCATAACAACCAGCCTCTCAGACTACAGTGTAATCAAATTAGAACTCAGGATTAAGAAACTCACTCAAAACCATACAACTATATGGAAACTGAGCAATCTGCTCCTGAATGACTACTAGGCAAATAATGAAGGCAGAAATAAAGATGTTCCTTGAAACCAATGAGAACTAAGACACAACATACCAGAATCTCTGAGACACATTTAGAGTGGTGTCTAGAGGGAAATTTATAGCACTAAATGCCCACATGAGAAGCGAGGAAAGATCTAAAATCAACACCCTATCATCACAATTAAAAGAACTGGAGGAGCAAGATCAAACAAATTCAAAAGCTAGCAGAATACAAGAAATAACTAACATCAGAGCAGAATTGAAGGAGATAGAGACACAAAAAAACCTTCAAAAAAATCAATAAATCCAGGAGCTGGTTTTTTTTAAAAAGATCAACAAAACAGATACATTGCTAACCAGACTAATAAAAAAGGGAAGAATTGAATCGATGCAATAAAAAATGACAAAGTGAGTATCAACACTGATTCCACAGAAACACAAACTACCATCAGACATTAATGCAAACAACTCTATGCACATAAACCAGTAAATCTAGAAGAAATGGATAAATTTCTGGGCACTTACATCCTCCTAAGGCTAAAGCAGGAAGAAGTTGAATCCCTGAATAGACCAATAACAAGGTCGGAAATTGAGGTAGCAATTAATAGCCTACCAACCAAAAAAAGTCCAGGTCTAGATGGGTTCACAGTTGAATTCTACCAGACATGCAAAGAAGAGCTGGTACCATTCCTTCTGAAACTATTCCAAACAATACAAAAAGAGGGAATCCTCCCTAACTCATTTTATGAGACCAACATAATCCTGATACCAAAACCTGGCAGAAACACAACTAAAAAAGAAAATTTCAGGCCAATATCCATGATGAACATTGATCCAAAAATCTTCAATAAAATACTGGCAAACTAAATGTAACAGTACATCAAAAAGCTTATCCACCACAAACAAGTAGGCTTGATCCCAGGGATTCAAGGCTGGTTCAACACATGCAAATCTATAAATGTAATCCATCACATAAACAAAACCAAAGACAAAAACCACATGATTATCTCAGTAGATGCAGAGAAGGCCTTCAACAAAATTCACCAGCCTTTTCTGCTAAAAACTCTCACTAAACTAGGTATTGATGGAACATGTCTCAAAATAATAAAAGCTACTTACAACAAACCCAAAACCAATATCATACTGAATGGGAAAAAACTGGAAGCATTCCCTTTCAAAATTGGCACTAGACAAGGGCACCCTCTTTCACCATTCCTATTCCACATAGTATTAGATGTTCTAGCCAGAGCAATCAGGCAAGAAAAAGAAATAAAGACTATTCAATTAGGAAAAGAGGAAGTCAAATTGTCTCTATTTGCTGATGACATGAGTGTATATTTAGAAGACCCCATCGTCTCAGCCCCAAATCTCCTTAAGATGATAAGCAACTTCAGCAAACTCTCAGGATGCAAAATCAACGTGCAAAAATCACAAGCATTCCTATGCACCAATAACAGACAGAGAGCTAAATCATGAATGAAATCCTATTCACAATTGCTACAGAGAGAATAAAATACCAAGGAATACAAGTAACAAAGGACCATGAAGGACCTCTTCAAGGAGAACTACAAACCACTGCTCTAGGAAATAAGAGAAGCCACAAACAGATGGAAAAACATTCCATACTCATGGTTAGGAAGAATCAATATTGTGAAAATGGCCATACTGCCGAAAGTAATTTATAGATTCAGTGCTATCCCCATCAAGCTACCATTAACCTTCTTCACAGAACTGGAAAAAACCACCTTAAACGTCATATGAAACCAAAAAAAAGTCCACACAACCAA
Source organism: Aotus nancymaae (assembly GCF_030222135.1). Lineage (NCBI taxonomy): Eukaryota > Metazoa > Chordata > Mammalia > Primates > Aotidae > Aotus > Aotus nancymaae. The sequence continues at coordinate 972,223 of NW_026988453.1, forward strand.
GACAATCCTAAGCAAAAAGAACAAAGCTGGAGGCATCACACTACCTGACTTCAAACTATACTCCAAGTCTACAGTAATCAAAACAGCATGGTACCTGTACCAAAACAGAGATACAGACCAATGAAACAGAACAGAAGCCTCGGAAGTAACACACACACCTAGAAACATCTGATCTTTGACAAACCTGACAAAAGCAGCAATGGGAAAGGATTCCCTGTTTAATAAATGGTGTAGGGAAAACTGGCTAACCATGTGCAGAAAGCTGAAACTGGACCCCTTCCTTACACCTTATACAGAAATTAACTCCAGATGAATTACAGATTTAAACATAAGACCTAACACCATAAAAAACCTAGAAGAAAACCTAGGCAATGCCATTCAGGACATAGGCATAGGCAAGAACTTCATGACTAAAACACCAAAAACAATGGCAACAGAAGCCAAAATAGACAAATGGGTTCTAATTAAACTTAATAGCTTCTGCATAGCAGAAGAAACAATCATTAGAATGAACTGGCAACCAACAGAATGGGAAAAGATTTTTGCAAGCTACCCATCTGACAAAGGACTAATATCCAGAATCTACAAAGAACTAAAACAAATTTACAAGAAAAAAACAAACAACTCCATCAAAAAGTGGGTGAAGTATATGAACCAGGTACTTTTCAAAAGAAGACATTTATGCGGTCAACAAACATATGAAAAAATGCTCATCATCAGTGGTCATTAGAGAAACGCAAATCAAAACCACATTAAGATACCATCTCATGCCAGTCAGAATGGCGATAATCAAAAAATCTGGAGACAGATGCTGGAGAGGATGTGGATAAATAGGAATGCTTTTAAACTGTTGATAGGAGTGTAAATTAGTGCAACCATTGTGAAAGACAGTGTGGCAATTCCTCAAGGATCTAGAACTAGAAATACCATTTGACCCAGCAATCCTTTGGGTATATATTACTGAGTATATACCCAAAGGATTATAAGCTGTTCTATTATAAAGACAAATACACACATATGTTCACTGTGGCACTGTTTACAATAGCAAAGACTTCGAACCAACTAAAATGCCCATCAAGGATAGACTAGACAAAGAAAATGCGGCACATATACACCATGGAATACTATGCAGCCATAAAAAGGATGAGTCCATGTCCTTTGCAGGGACATGGATGAATCTGGAAACCATGATTCTCAGCAAACTGATACAAGAACAGAAAACCAAACTGCATGTTCTCACTCATAAGTGGGTGTTGAACAATGAGAACACATGGACACAGGAAGGGGAACATCACACATGGGGGTCTTTTGGGGGTGGCGGGCTAGGAGAGGGGTAGCAGAGGATGAGGAGATTGGGGAGGGATAACAGGAGAAATACCTAAAGTAGGTGACGGGGGGTTGGAGGCAGCAAACCACCATGACACATGTATACCTATGTAACAATCCTGCAAGATCTGCACATGTGCCCCAGAACTTAAAGTATATATATAACAAAAGAACTAGAGAAGCAAAAATTCAAAAGCTAGCAGAAGACAAGAAATAATTAAAATCAGAGCAGAACTGAAGGAGATAGAGACATCAAAAACCCTTCAAAAAATCAGTGAATCCAGGACCCAGTTTTTTTTTAAATCAACACAATAGATAGACCACTAGCCAGACTAAGAAGAAAGAAAGAAGAATCAAATAGACCCAATAAAAAATGATAAAGGGGATTTCACCTCCAATGCCACAGAAATACAAACTACCATCAGAGAACGCTATAAACATCTCTACACAAATAAACTAGAAAATCTAGAAGAAATGGATAAATTCCTGGACACATACACCCTTCCAAGACTGAATCAGGAAGAAGTTAAACCCCTGAATAGACCAATAAGTTCTGAAATTGAGCAATTAATAGCCTACTAACAAAAAAAGTCCAGGTCCAGATGGATTCACAGCTAAATTCTACCAGAGTTACAAAGAAAAGCTGGTACCATTTCTTCTAAAACTATTCCAAATAATAGAAAAGGAGGGAATCTTCCTTAACTCATTTTATGAGGTCAGCATCATCCTGATACCAAAACCTAGCAGAGACACAACAAAAAAAGAAAACTTTAGGCTAATATATTTGATGAACATAGGTGCAAAAATCATCAATAAAATACTGGCAAACCAAATCCAGAAGCACATCTAAGAGCTTATCCACTATGATCCAAGGTGGCTTCTTCCCTGGGATGCAAGCCTGGCTCAATATATGCAAATCAATCAATGTAATCCATTACATAAACAGAACGAATGATAGAAACCACATGATTATCTCAATAGATGCAGAAAAGGCCTTCAATAAAATTCAACAGTTGCATGCTAAAAACTATCAGTAACTAGATATTGGTGGAACATATCTCAAAATAATAAGAGCTATTTATGACAAAACCAGAGTCAATATAATACTGAATGGGCAAAAACTGGAAGCAATACCTTTGAAAACCGGCACAAGATAAGGATGCCCTCTCTCACCACTCCTATTCAACAAAATACCATTGAAAATTCTGACCATGGCAATCAGGCAAGAAAAAGAAATAAAGCGTATTCAAATAGGAAAAGAGGAAGTCAAATTATCTCTGTTTGCAGATGACATGATTGTATGTTTAGAAAACCCCATAGTCTCAGCCACAAATTTCCTTAAGCTGATAAGCAACTTCGGCAAACCCTGAGGATACAAAATCAATGTGCAAAAGTCACAAGCATTCCTATACACCAATAACAGACAAACAGAGAGCCAAATCATGAGTGAACTCCCATTCACAATTGCTACAAAGAGAATAAAATACCTAGGAATACAACTTACAAGGGATGTGAAGGACCTGTTCAAGGAGAACTACAAACCACTGCTCAAGGAAATAAGAGAGGACACAAACTAATGGAAAAACATCCTTTGCTCATGGTAGGAAGAATCAATATTGTGAAAATGGCCATACTGCCCAAAGTAATTTATGGATCCAATGCTATTCCCATCAAGCTACCATTGACTTTGTTCACAGAATTGGAAAAAACTACTTTAAATTTTATACGGAACCAGAAAAGAGCCTGCATAGCCAAGACAATCCTAAGCAAAAAGAACAATGCTGGTGGCATCATGCTACCTGACTTCAAACTGTACTACAAGGATACAGTAACCATAACAGCATTTATACTGTTTTTGTACTAGTAAAAAACAGAGATATAGACCAATGAAACAGAACAGAGGCCTCAGAAGCAACACCACACATCTACAACCATCTGATCTCTGACAAACCTGATAAAAACAAGCAATGGGGAAAGGATTCTCTATTTAATAAATGGTGTTGGGGAATCTGGCTAGCCATATGCAGAAAGCTGAAACAGGATTCCTTCATTACACCTTATACAAAAATTAACTCAAGATGAATTAAAGACTTAAACATAGACCTAAAACCATAAAAACTCTAGAAGAAAACCTAGGCAATACTATTCAGGACATAGTCATGGACAAAGACTTTATGACTAAAACACCAAAAAGCAATGGTAAAAAAAAAGCCAAATTGACAAATTGGATCTAATTAAACTAAAGAGCTTCTGTGCAGCAAAAGAAACCATCATCCGAGTGAACAGGCAACTTATAGAATGGGAGAAAATGTTTGCAATCTATCCATCTGACAAAGGGCTAATATCCAGAATCTATAAAGAACTTATAAAAATTTACAAGAAAAAACCCCATCAAAAAGTGGGTGAAGGATATGAACAGACACTTCTCAAAAGAAGACATTTATGTGGCCAAGAAACATATGAAAAAAAAGCTCATCATCACTGGTCATTAGAGAAACGTAATTCAAAATCATATTGAAATACTATCTCTTGCCAGTTAGAATGGCGATCATTAAAAAGTCAGCAAACAACAAATGCTGGAGGGGGACATGGAGAAATAGGAGTGCTTTTACACTGTTGGTGGGAGTGTAAATTAGTTCATCCATTGTTGAAGACAGTGTGGCGATTCCTCAAGGATCTAGAACTAGAAATACCTTTTGACCCAGCAATCCCATTACTAGATATATACCCAAAGGATTATAAATCATTCTATTATAAAGACACATGCACACATGTTTACACATATGTTCATTGCAGCACTGTTCACAATAACAAAGACTTGGAACCAACCCAAATGCCCATCATTGATAGACTGGATAAAGAAAATGTAGCACATATACACCATGGAATACTATGCAGCCATAAAAAAGGATGAGTTCATGTCCTTTGCAGGGACATGGATGAAGCTGGAAACCATCATTCTCAGTAAACTAACACAAGAACAGAAAACCAAACACTGCATGTTTTTACTCATAAGTGGGAGTTGAACAATGAGAACACATGGACACAGGGAGGGGAACATCACACACTGGGGCCTGTCAGGGGGTGGGGGAGCTGGGTGGGATAGCATTGGGAGAAATATCTAATGTACATGACGGATTGATGGGTGCAGCAAACCACCATGACACGTGTACACCTACATAACAAACCTGTACATTCTGCACATTTATCCCAGAACTTAAAGTAGGGAAAAAAATGGATCATACTCTGCTGTGGGTGCTCTCTTGTTCCAGAGTCCTCCATTATGATTCTCCTCCTGGGGCTTGCCATTAGCACAATATGATATTTTTTCCACCACTGACACCATAGAGTTTGCTGGATTGTATGGTCCAAGTGGTAAGGCCGCTGCTTGCATTGCAGTTCAAATTTGCTATGGATTTTTTTATGCTCTGGGCTCCACTCAAAGCTAGTAGTCTTCCACATAAATCAATGTATCCCCTGGACAGGTATTCTTACATGTGGCGTATGTTGCCTCCAAACCCCAGAGAAGCTGATAAATTATTGCCTATTCTGTCTTTGTGGTAAAAGATTCAAGATATGACAATTTCATTTAATAGGAGATGTGCCAGAACTCTGCTAACTACCAGATTCCTAAAAACTTCGCTGGATTGTCAGATCTTCATAGGATTTATATCCCACCCACTGGAATGCCTGTGTCTTACAAAATTCTCCATTGTATTACCCAACCCCTGCTCACTGTGTCCCATCAGCATGATGTAACCAATGTAATGGACCAGAGTGATTTTCTATAGGATGTTTAGGCAGCCCTGATCTCTTTGGACTATATTATGAAATGGGGCAAAAGAGTTAACAGAGCATTGTGTGCCCCAAACTGTAGTGAATAGTGTTTTCTAGTCCACGTGAATTCAAACTGTTTTGTGTTCTCTTTTTCAAGTCAGCAAAATTTTCTGTAATGGGCCAGGTAGTAAATATTTATGGCTTCACATATGGTCTCTGTTGCAACTACTCAATTCTAAAATTGTAGCGTGAAAGCAAACAGACAATAGGTAAGCAAATGATCATGGCCGTGTTCCATTAGCACTTTATTTACAAAAAGAGACAGCTGGCTGAATTTGGCTAACAAGCTATAGTTTTTTGACCCCTGCTCTTTTCTAACCAGAATGAAAAGCAATGAATTCTCCATTTCAATGGCCTCATACTTGTAAGGTTTGTTCTCGCCGAGTTTAAAGAGAAGAAACTGAGGCCAGCACAAGAAGATCCAATGCGAAGGGTTTATTCAGGCTCCCGGGTGAGGTTCTGTGGTCCAACAGGAGGGGCGGAGAAGTCGCATGGACTCCTCTCAGACATGGGGTTTTATAGGGAGTGAAATAGCTTGATTGGTTGTGGCAGAGCAAGACTGTCACTGGGTGGAATTACAAGCCTTCAGCTAGGACTTGGCTTGCCCTTGGTTAGAATTACTCGGCTGCCATTGGCTAGAAAGGCTCGGCTGCTATTGGCCAGAAAAACTTGGCTGCTATTGGTTAGAAAGACTTGGCTGCTATTGGCTAGAAAGAGGCTAGGTTTGCAGCACCTTGTTTGCATACTGGGCTTTTTAAGGGAAGGTCAGGCTGTGTGAGCATGGGAGAAGGGAACATGCCTGAGCATGTCTGAGCTTGCCCGAGCTCATCCGGGCTTTGGAGAAAAGCGGGGGTGAGGGTCTGCATCCATGCTCCCAGCGAGGCTACCGGCCTTACAATACTGTGTACCTGAGACCATATTAATCTGTTCAATCCTTGGTATCACATCTGGCATAGCAACACAATGAGTCTTGTTAAGTCTGCAGTAGTCTATAGCTATTCTTTAGTTTCTACAGGAGCCAGACTGCTGATATGACATGGAAAGTTAGCCCTGCATCTTTGAGTCTTCAATTGTGACAAAAATCTCCATCATGAACCTTAGGATGCAACAAGGTTTTTGGACAATTATGTGGTAGAGAGGCAGGCAGGTGCTGAGGCTTCCACTTGGCCTTCACCACTATAATCGCTATTATACCATAGGATAAGGACCCAATGTTTGGGTTACTCCAATCACCAAATATAACAATACTGGTAAGACATTCAGGGCCTGGGCATGTGACCACTGGATGGATATGCAGACCCATTATGTGTCCACAGTGGACAAGACCTACTATAAGTCAGATTTATCTAGAGCTTCATTTGTTACTTAGCTCCTGCAATTCCCACTCTAACAGGGACCACTGTGTTGGTCCAAGTCATTCAAGAAGCAGAAACCAAGATAGGGTTGAACATGCAAGAAATGTATTCAGGGGGGAAATCCTGTGGGGAGACAGCCAGAAGAGACTGGGAGAGCTATCAAACCTTGATGCAGTTCTGACACCAACTGAAGGACAGAGGGCAAGAAGGTTGGGTGGAAGTGACTTAGCATTGCATTCTAAGTAAAATTCGACAAGACTGTATGAGGGTCTTCAAGTCCAAAGTTGCTGGTCGGAGGAATCCCACACTTCCCAAGAGTAAGCCTGCATGTGTATCCCAGCCATGTTCAGTCATCATAAGGGAAAGAGTGCAGCCTCGGCATGAATGTGGTGATGGATTTTAGACCACAGCAGCTGGGGCTAAAGGGCAGAGACCTGAGAGATGCATTCTCATAGATGCTTCAGCTCTCTAAGTACCAAAATAAGCTCATATTCTGTATCCAGTAGATCTCAAAATACTTAGGGATTCATCTCTACCTAACATACATTCACTCAAGAAAACGATTCCCTCAATTCCTTTCTACAGAAGGAGTTGAGGGAATCATTACAGGATGTTCTTGACATGATTTCACATGGTCCTTTTTAGGAACCTGGCAATCTCTTCAGTTAATGAGCTCTGGATTTGAAAATTGGCTCAGGTAACTGAGCAAGAGATTGGACATATTTATCGGGTAGCCATCCTTAGCATCATATTCCTCCACTCTTGACACTTTCTGTTGTTTGTAGATGTTAAGTGGCAGCTTTGCTGGCCACCTGTTTTGCCCCTAGGAATGCTATGCTCCATCAATCATCTCTCTAACTTCCTGGGGTTCAAACTCCTTTGACTGCTCCTTTAACTTAGCCAGACATTACGGTAATTCTGGCTTCTTGGTCCCTGGTGCTTAAGCACCATCAACTGTTACATCAAAGCTCCATCATCCCCTTGGATTTCAGCAAGCTCAATTTACTACTGTCCCTTCTCTCTGGCTTTTAGAAGAGAGCCACCACTGACGATGTTGGCAACTCTTTAACCACTGCATTCCTGAAATGGCCTTAGTAAATAGTATGTTCTCTGGGCCATTCCAGAGAACATATTTCTGTTATGAGTCTTCTGGCCTCACAAAATCTATCCATTCTCAGCATCTTTTTATTCCTTCCTCTACCTTCTCCAAAGCCATCTTGCACATTTCCACTCCAGTCAGTGTTGTCCCTCACCCTCTTCAGCTTTCTAAAAGCCACTCTAGGCTGGGCACGTGGCTTATGCCTGTAATCTCAGCACTTTGGGAACCCCAGGCAGGCAGATCACTTGTGGTCAGGAGTTCGAGACCAGCCTGGTTGACAAAGCAAAACCCTATCCTTACTAAAAATACAAAAATTAGCCAGGTGTGGTGGAGCATGCCTGTAATCTCAGCTACTCGGGAGGCTCAGGCAGGAGAATTGCTTGAACCTGGGAGGTGGAGGTTGCAGTGAGCTGAGACTGCACCACTGCTCTCCAGTCTGGGTGAAAGAGCAAGGCTCTGTTTCAATAAATAAATAAATAAAAGCCACTCTAGCAATGAGTTTATAACATCCTGTAGCCCTTGACAGGGTATTAAATCCTAAGAAAAATTCTCTAAGTCAAAAAATTATTCCAGTTTTATTTTCTAGCCATGAAAATTCAGTCTCAGAGATTCTCATCTGACTTCTGGTACACGGTATTAACAATTCTTGCATTTCCTTGACGGGTTTTCTCTTTCTTCTCTTATTAGGCTGTCATCAGCTGGATTATGCTGGGACTTAACCCTAGATATCAGCCTGGAAGCCAAGAAAAGAGGTAAGGGCAGCTCCTGAGGGAGGCACTAGTTGCCTTGTGGAGGAGAGGTTTCTAAGGCAATTTCCAGCACAGGGAATTGCCAGCCATTACTAGGAAAGGATGGGTTACCTCTTGCAAGCTATGAAGTTTCAGAGTACTCCAGGTATTGAAATTTGGGCATTTCATTCCCATGTTTCAAGGTTCCAGGTTTCCCCAACTGGAGTACTGACTTCAGTATACCAAACCTGTCTAGGCTGAGCATCCAAACATTTTCTATCAGACCTATAGTCTATTGCTCATCTGTGTCTGCTTTCCCACTGCAGAAGATAATGGTCTTTTTAAAGCTACCCTAGAGTCCTTAAGGCACTCACACCTAACCCTTGATTGATTGTTAATTGCCTTCAATGTCTCATTTTTTTTTTCTGCAGGAAACTAATTCAGCTTAGCTGTAATCAGCCAACTCTGCTATATGTAGGCATTTCCCCACCTGAATCATGACACCTGAAAGATATTCCCCTCCATTAGATGTTTTCCTAGGTCACTACTTGTGAAATCTTTAGCAATTAGGCCACCACATTATGCCAACATCTGCTTTTCTGCCCCCTGCCTACCAACTAGGATGACATTCTCTTTGTTCCTGGTAATGAGTGGGCCAGTCAAAAATCTTCATCTTACTTCTTTTTTTCTCAGACCATGCTCAGTGCCACTTGTGCTAGGCTAGACCTACCAAGAAGCAGATGCTAAGACAGCATTGGGCATGCAAGATACTTTTTGGAAGAGACAGCAGGAGAAGGCAGGGAGAGCTTTAAGACCATAGGTAGGTCTGACACCTATGGAAGGAGAGAGGGAAGGAGGGAGGCTTGGGTAGGAAAAGTGTCAGACTGCAGTGCATTTCCAAGAAAAGTTCAGACAGGCCCTGAAACAAGTCCCATATCTTGGCCAAATGGGCCTGCCTTACTGCCCCAGTGGTGCTGTCATTTCTAGGAGAGTCTTAGTCTCCATATTTATCAAAAGGGAGAGCAGCTGGGTTCATCAGTCAATTATGCTCCTTGCAGCTGGAGATTTGAGCAGCATATTTTATGGCCCTACATTAAGTAATTAGGAAGACTTCTTACATTTAACACACATCAAAATAAATGACAGCTATAATTATTATCACTCATTTAATTTCTCTATAATAACTCAATTCTCTGGGGTGTCAAAGAGGAGTCACTTAGCATCTAATGAATCTAATTTTATAAGAGTTTTTGGAGACTCAAATATAACACTTCATTAAAGAGAGCACTGAAACATTAAAAAATTATAAAAAATAGTACTAGTGAAAAGTCTACATAACTAAGAACAGCTCATAAATTTTCCCTTTTCTTTAGGGAAACAAGAAATTGGGTGAGTAGATACTAAGTACCTCAAGCAACTGAACTAGAATAAATATTTAGGTATCAGTTTAAATAAGAGGGCTATTTACTGATCAAATAAAAATTTATTCTAATTTTTAATTAATACATATTAAATTCTAAATGTATATTTCTGTATTCATATGTAGCAATCCAAAAACATGTCATAAGACAATGATTTTTTTTATTCCACCAAAGTGGTTACCAAAGTATCCCTAATAGGAAAAAAAAATCATATAACCAAAGAGAGATTGATTTGAAAAAACTTCACTCAACATATTTAATTGTTAAGTGCTATGGGCCAGCAATGTATACATGTTTAGTTGGAACAACCTAATGCCCAGTTGTAAGATTCTCTTCTAATTTCTTTGACTAAGTTTTATTACAAAGGCAATATCAGAAAATATAATCTCAAGGATAACATAATGAATTTGTATAATCCCATCTACCTTGAGAAAACTCAGCTAATCTTTTTCATAGAAGAATATATATGCATAGTATATATATTTGTATGTATCTATATGTGTGTGCTTTATTTTATTTAAAAATTGGATCATCCTATATATATATATGTATTTTAAAACCTGCCATAATTTAAATAACCCACTAATTGGTGGGGAAATAGGGTATTCCATCTTATTCTCTATTGTTACATACTTGGCCTTTGCCTCTACTTTCCTTAATAAAAATGGCAGAACATAAATAATTAGTCAAATAAACCAGAATTTTTTTTTTTTTTTTTTTGAGACAGAGTTTCGCTCTTGTTACCCAGGCTGGAGTGCAATGGTGCGATCTCGGCTCACCGCAATCTCTGCCTCCTGGGTTCAGGCAATTCTCCTGCCTCAGCCTCCTGAGTAGCTGGGATTACAGGCACGCACCACTATGCCCAGCTAATTTTTTGTATTTTTAGTAGAGACGGGGTTTCACCATGTTGACCAGGATGGTCTCAATCTCTTGACCTCATGATCCACCTGCCTCAGCCTCCCAAAGTGCTGGGATTACAGGCATGAGCCACCGCGCCTGGCCCCAGAATTTTTTAAGTATAAGAAACTTTTAATAATTGGATAAACTGGCTTTCAAAATGCTTGTATTAATCTGTTCTCACACTGCTATAAAGAACTACCTGAGACTGGATAATTTATTAAGAAAGAGGTTTAATTGACCTACGGTTCAGCAAGCTATGAAGGAAGCATGACTGGGAAGCCTCAGGAACTTAAAATCATGGTGGAAGGTGAAAAGGAAACAAGCACATCTTACCATGGTGGTGGAGTGAGCGAGAGAGAGAGAGAGAGAGAGAGAGAGAGAGAGAGAGAGAGAGAGAGAGAGAGACCGAGACCACAAAGGGGGAAGTGCCACTACACTCTTTCAAGCAACTAGGTCTCATGAGAACTCACTATCAGGAGAACAGGAAGGGGAAAATCTGCCCCATGATTTAATCACCTCCTACCAGGTCCCTCCCAACACTGCGGATTACAAATCAAGATGAGATTTGGGTGCGGACACAGAACTGAACCATATCAATGCTTAAAGAGACAGTTGTAAAATCATGCTGTGTTGCATCTGACCAATTTTCTGAACACCAGTAATTGAGGAATATTGACTATTAACCAAGCATTGTCATACCGTGAATGTGCCTATTTTTCTTCAGGCACATTCACTTCAAAGTTTTCACTTTGAAGTATTTTATTCAGCAGAAGCTGGGTTTACATATAGTGTGAATTAGACATCTTATTTTTTTTAACATACTTATCTAAATAGGCTAGGATTGTTGATTAAAGAGTCTACATATTTCCCACTCATCTTCAGTGGCACCACTGCATTACATCAAGTTTCCATACATTTGTGTGTCTGTTTATGAGGCGTATGCTATGTTCCAATGACTATTTGTCCACTTCTCCAAGTCCATGTTGTCTTTTTTTTTTTTTTTTTTTTAGGCAGAGTCTCACTCTATCACCCAAGCTGGAGTGGTAGTGGTGCAATCTTGGCTCACTGCAACCTCTGCCTCCTGGGTGCAAGTGATTCTCCTGCTTCAGCCTCCCAAGTAGCTGGGATTACAGGTGCATGCCACCGTGCCCGGCTAATTTTTTGTATTTTTAGTAGAGACGGGTTTTCACTGCCTTAGCCAGGATAGTCTCAATCTCCTGAACTCGTGATCCACCCACCTCAGCCTCCCAAAGTGCTGGGATTACAGGCGTGAGCCACCACGCCCAGCCCATGTTGTCTTAATTGTACGACTTTTACAATGAATCTAGAAATCTAACAGAGTAGTAGCACCCCATATCTTGTTATTTCTTTTCAAAGTCTTCTGTAGCAGTCTGCCCATTTCTCTTCCATGTGAAATGATTACATTTGGAATGATTTCACTTTAAGATCAGTTTTTCATGTTCAGTGAAAATCCCTGTTGCTTATCACGATGGGAAATAAATTCAATACAGAGATCAGTGTAAGAACCATTGACATTGCCATTATATTGAGTCTCTATCCGTAATGCTTCTCAATGGTTTATGTCGTCTTTTAGGTCTTCCTATAAAGTTTTAAAAGTTTCTCCAAAACGTTCTTGCACATGTTTTGTTCTATTTGTTCGTGTATACTTTATACTTTTGATGCATTGTAAATCCATCTTTTAAAATTGTATTTTCTAATTGTTTGTAACATATATAGAAATAGTAAAGTTGGCTTTTAATGTGAATTTTGAATTCCAATAACCCTGCACATTTTCTTATTAGTTCTAATAGGTAATTAAACTTTTTGTGTATTTTATGACAAATGTATGATATTTTATTTCTATATTTTCAAAGTTTATACTTTTTATTTATCTACCTTGTCTTAATGATGTTAGGGGATTTTAGTAAATTGTTAGAAACAGGTGGTGATAGCAGATATCCTTATTCAATGTTTTAAAGGAAAGTCTTCTAAACTTTTCACCATTTAGAATGATGTTTATGGTCGCTGTTTCCACCTACATTTAAATCAATTTAGGAAGATTCTTTCTAATCCTAAGGGCACAGTTGTTTAGAAATACTACTTTTCTGGTGAACTAAACCTTTTGTGATTATGTACCCTTCCTTTAGATTCTAGAAATGTTTTTGCCTCAAAGTTTGTTTTGTCTGATGTGAATATAACAGCTTTCTCTTGGTTAGAATTTGCCTGGTATACATTTTTCTTCTTTTCTCTCTCAACTTTTCTGCACTCGTATTTTATTTGTGTTTCCTTTCGATAGCATATAGATTTGAAAACTATTCTAATAATTTTATATTTTAACTAAGAGATTAGTTCACTTTTACTAATGATTACTGGTATATTTTAGTTTATTTCCCTAATTTTATTCTTATTCATTCCATTTTTTCCTCTTACTGCCTTATTTTGGACTGATTTTTTTCTTATGTCATTTTTTTCTATTTTCAAAATTGTATGCTCTATTTATATACTTTTTGTGGTTACCTTTGAATTTTAACAAGCATATTTAACTAAATCTAAGTTTATAATAACTTTTTCCTCCTCCAAACAATTCAAGACTTTAAAACTCTTTAATTCTGCTTATCCCTACCTAGGCTTACATTCTACTGCTGACCATTATTTTAGCTTTATTTGATAGTGTTTTTTAAATCCCAGAAATTATACATTAGGATCATAATTTCAAATAATCAGCCTTTGTTTAGCTTTACTCGCAAGTTTATAATGATCACTGCATGCCTTCCCTTCACACGTCAGTCCTTTCTGCAGCATATCGTTGAAGAGTTCCTTTACTATCTACTGTTGGTCAATATATTAAGCTATTGACTGAAAAATATTTTTTGCCCCTATTCTCCAACAGTAGTTTACCTTGATATCCAATTCCAGGTTGATAGATTTTATCACAGCGCTTAAAAAACAGTAGCCATGATTGCCTTCTGGTTTCTGTTGTTGCTACTTTCAAGTCTGCCATTAGTCTAATTGTAATCCTGAGTACATAATTTGCCTTTTCTCTCTGGCTTTTTAAAAGGATCTTCTTAATGTTCTGAATGTTCACTATGTTGTTCATAAGTGCCTGTACACTTTTAGCCTGTTCAGAACTCAGTGTACTTCCTGAATCTCAGAATTTATGTGTTCTATCAGTTACAAACTAAAATTCTTTTTTTTTTTTTTTGAGACAGAGTCTTACTCTGTTGCCCAGGCTGAAGTGCAGTGGCACAATCTTGGCTCACTGGAACCTCCATCTCCTGGGTTTAAGCAATTATTGTGCCTCAGCCTCCCTAGTAGCTGGGACTACAGGTATGTGCCACCATGCCTGGCTAATTTTTTAGTTTTTGTATTTTTTTTTTTTACTAGAGACGGGGTTTCACCATGTTGGCTGGTCTTGAACTCCTGTCCTAAAGTGATCCACCCTCCTCGGCCTCCCAAAGTGCTGGGATTACAGGCATGAGCATGTGCGCAGCCATTACAGAACAAAATTCTTGCTGCTCTTTCCTATTCTCTCCATTATCTCCTTTCAGAACTCCAATTAGACATATCATAGACCTAATTCTATCTTCCATGTCTCTTTACTCCATTCAAAACCTCACATTTCTTGCTCTCTCTGTGCTTCATTCTGAATTTCTTTATATATGAATATTTTTTTCTAATTCTTGATTAATTCAAATTTGTTTATTTATTTATTTATTTAGAGATGATGTCTCACTATGTTGCTCAGGTTGGTCTCAATTCCTGGGCTCAAGCAGTCTTCTCACCTTAGCCTCCTGAGTAGCTAAGATTATAGGCACAAGCCACCACTCCTTGTTTCTCTAATCCTGATTAACTAGTTGTTTCATTTGTGCTGAACCTGCTCTTCAACCCACTGGTTGAGGTTTTTTTTTTTTTTTTTTTTTTTTTTGAGACAGAGTTTCGCTCTTGTTACCCAGGCTGGAGTGCAATGGTGCGATCTCGGCTCACTGCAACCTCGGTCTCCTGGGTTCAGGCAATTCTCCTGCCTCAGCCTCCTGAGTAGCTGGGATTACAGGTACGCACCACCATGCCCAGCTAATTTTTTGTATTTTTAGTAGAGACGGGGTTTCACCATGTTGACCAGGATGGTCTCGATCTCTTGACCTTGTGATCCACCTGCCTCGGCCTCCCAAAGTACTGGGATTACAGGCATGAGCCACCACGCCTGGCCCCTCGTTGAGTTTTTAATGTTAGTTATCCTTGTTTTAATTGATGAATTTTCATTTAGTTGTTGTTTAAATCTATCTGGCTTTTAAAATCTTTTATCCTGTTTCTTTCTCATGTTTCAATTCTAATTCTTATTTCCTTACAAATTGCAAGCATTATTTTATATTTTCTATCCACTGTTAAGTTTGGCTTAAGGCTGCCTCCTTATGTATTTTGAGTTTGCCCTAAAGGTTTCTGCATACATAATAAACTGTAACAAAACTTGATGTGTAAGCAGAACGTAACCTACTCTTCAAGTATTGGAGTATCGGCCAATCACAGTAGCTAAAATTTAGTCGGCCATAGGCAGCCAACTGTTCAAATCATATAACGTAAACTTATGTAAGGGTCATATAAGGTAAACACCTACCTGTAACCAATCCAGCTGTTTCTGTACCCTACTTCTCTTTTCTGTGTGCAATTATTTTTTCCCTCCATAAATGTGATCCAACCACGTGGCAGCCCTGGAGTTTATCCGAACTTGTTCTGGTTCTGGGGCCTGCCTGATTCGTAAATTGTTCTTTGCTTATTGAAACTCTGTTTAATTTGTTGAATGTTTTTCTCTTAACATCAGCAATTTCATTTTTGGAAGTTTTGGTTGTCAAATTACGCTGTTTGTTATTTGTGTTTACATGATGCCTGAATTCCTCATGTGTTTTGTAATTTTGGGCTGTGGAATTACGTTCAGCAGGGTTTTTTCTACTGGAATCTTATGAGACAAGGATTGAGGTTTATTTTTTGTAAATTCTCTAGAGATAATTTATTTCTCTTTTTGCTTCTCTCAAGCAACCAGGGATTTTACCAACCTAAGACAAGTTCTTGTTATTGGATTTTACTGGATAGGATTTTACTGATGTGGATTTTACTTAGGAAATATAACTTTTAATCTAAACTCATGTGTGAGTGGACATCTCTTCATAAATTTTCAGGGGAGCTTGGACAGAGATAGACAAGTATTCTGCCTTGTCCCACAACTGGCAGGTAGATTCAGTTTATAGTCCACCCATTCACTAAGGGCAGGGCTGTGACTAACGTAAGTTCCTTACTACCTTCACCCTAGTCCTGACCTAACTAAGGGTATAGCTCTTTGAATGTTCCAATTTTACAAGGGGATCTTAGCTTAAACTACTCACCTGGCACAGGCTAAGGCTTTTACTCCTGACTCCATTCAGTCACTAAAATCCAATCATCATGGTTGCAAAGACTGACAAATTTCTCCAGGGCAACAGTAGTACCAGAGACAAATTACTTCTCTGATGTTCAGCTCAGTTTTCAGTTTTTAGCGCCTAGGTGTTCTCTACTTTATGCAGGCTCAGCTATACATTTTTAAAATACAGTTTTATTTTTCCGTTTTAAGGATATCTACTATGCCATATTCTTGGAAACCAAAATTCCCATAAGAAAATCTTTCCTGGTAGTCTCCCTGCAGAATTTCCTCTCATGTGTCATTGGCCACTCGCTTGCATAAATCAATCGATGGCAAGAAAAGTGTGGTTTCCAAAATTTAATTAAGACTAGTCAGGATTTACCTCAGGGACGTATGGGAAAGTGATGGACAATGAAACGAAATTGGGGAATTGGGGGGGAAATAGCTTTAGGGGAGACAAAAATAGCATGTCTGCAACATGGATAATTTAGGGGAGACTGGGCAGATTAGTCTGACTGGAACCATGTGTTCGAATTAGAAGGCAGCAGATCATAAGACTGAAAAGGTATTTCAAGTGTCAAGGTGCAGGAGTACCATGAATGTCTAGGTAATTAGTTAATATTTTATCCTACATGAACAGTTGTGATATTGAGGATTTCTGAACCAGAAAATGACAATTAAAACGTGTGTACTATTTTGAAAATAGTGTTGAGAATGAATTAGAGAGGGAAGAGACTAGAGGCAGTAATGATAATTTAGGAAGTCTTGCAGTAACAGGCATGAAATGATAATGACCTAAACTGTGTCAAAGGAAGGGAGACAAATTATGAGAGAAGAATAAATGGAATTTGGTGATTCAGCTGGATGTAGGATAAGTTAGGGGAGAAAAAAAGCAAGGATTTGGTTCCCTTAAATAAATACATTTGATAGTGTGATAAAGACCAGTTCTCTCATTTGTCAAACAGAGATGATTATATATTTAATACTTATCTTAAAAGAATGTGAAAATTACAGTTTCTGAATGTCGTTCAAAAATTATGTAAGACCGTCTAAATGTTTATTAGGGCATCTTGACCATATATAAGGATTTCATTTAAGTATTGCAACAGGAGCCGGTAGGGGTGTCTCTGTTTCTTTCTTTTTCTTTTTTTTTTTTTTTTTGAGCTTGATAAAAATATTTTTTATTGATAGATAAGGAGAAAATTTTGACAATGTTGTGTATAGTAGAAGTTGAAAAGAACATTAGCATCAGAATACTGAGGAAGTGGGAGGGCTGAGTGTAATTTTTTATATGTTGGTGAATCATTAATCTCTACATCATAAATATTTAGCTATGTTTTACATTATGATTTATAAGAGACATTTTCATAAACAGATTCATAACTTCATTTTTATACAAGAATCTTTTCTTCTAATAATCTCTGTATTTGCTTCAGGGGAAGCTGAAATCTCATTATCCAATATTACAAAACCATGATTTCTTTGAATTATTTCATTTTATTTCACCTTCAGTTACAGAAAGTGGAATGAATAATACACAGAAGTTATGACATACTATACTATTACTACTCCATTTAAACACCATTTTCCTCTTATTTTCCTATCTTGAACCCCAAAATATGTTTCCATTTCCCTTCCATACACAAATATCCACTATAGTTTATATATCTTTAATATGCTTATAAAATACATACCAATGATGCTTATATGTGTTTTGTTTTGTAGATTATGTAGGGTCTAGCTTTATTTCTCCCCAAAGCCAGACAGTTTTTCCCAAACTAAGTAATCTGTCACTAAGCCAGTGGTTCTCTATATTTTTGGTCTCATCAAACCTTTATAAGTTTAAATTGATATAAATAAAAAAGATTATTTGTTTATGTGGGTTATATCTATCAATATTTATAATATTATAATTTAAAATGAAAAGTAATTTAATTATTTCTAAATTTTTTTATTGCATTTTAGGTTTTGGGGTACATGTGAAGAACATGCAAGATTGTTGCATAGGTGCATACGTGGCAGTGTGATTTGCTGCCTTCCTCTCCTTCACCTATATCTGGCATTTCTCCCCATGCTATCTCTCCCCAAATCCCCAGCCCCCGCTGTCCCTCCCCTATTTCCCCCCAACAGACCCCAGTGTGTAGTGCTTCCCTCCCTGTGTCCATGTGTTCTCATTGTTCAACACCTGCCTATGAGTGAGAACATGCGGTGTTTGATTTTGTGTTCTTGTGTCAGTTTGCTGAGAATGATGGTTTCCAGGTTCATCCATGTCCCTACAAAGGACGCGAACTCATCATTTTTGATGGCTGCATAATATTCCATGGTGTATATGTGCCACATTTTCCCTGTCCAGTCTATCATCGATGGGCATTTGGGTTGGTTCCAGGTCTTTGCTATTGTAAAGTGCCCTGCAATGAACATTCGTGTGCATGTGTCCTTATAGTAGAACGATTTATAATCCTTTGGATATATACCCAGTAATGGGATTGCTGGGTCAAATGGAATTTCTATTTCTAGGTCCTTGAGGAATTGCCACACTGTCTTCCACAATGGTTGAACTAATTTACACTCCCACCAACAGTGTAAAAGTGTTCCTATTTCTCCACATCCTCTCCAGCATCTGTTGTCTCCAGATTTTTTAATGATCGCCATTCTAACTGGCGTGAGATGGTATCTCAATGTAGTTTTGATTCGCATTTCTCTAATGACCAGTGATGATCAGCATTTTTTCATATGTTTGTTGGCCTCATGTATGTCTTCTTTTGTAAAGTATCTGTTCATATCCTTCGCCCACTTTTGAATGGGCTTGTTTGTTTTTTTCTTGTAAATCTGTTTTAGTTCGTTGTAAATTCTGGATATCAGCCCTTTGTCAGATGGGTAAGCTGCAAAAATTTTTTCCCATTCTGTTGGTTGCTGATTCACTCTAGTGACTGTTTCTTTTGCTGTGCAGAAGCTGTGGAGTTTGATTAGGTCCCATTTGTCTATTTTGGCTTTGGTTGCCAATGCTTTTGGTGTTTTGGTCATGAAGTCCTTGCCTATGCCTATGTACTGAATGGTTTTGCCTAGATTTTCTTCTAGGATTTTTATGGTGTTAGGTCTTATGTTTAAGTCTTTAATCCATCTGGAGTTAATTTTAGTGTAAGGTGTCAGGAAGGGGTCGAGTTTCTGCTTTCTGCATATGGCTAGCCAGTTTTCCCAACACCACTTATTAAACAGGGAATCCTTTCCCCATTGCTTGTTTTTGTCAGGTTTGTCAAAGATCGGATGGTTGTAGATATGTTGTGTTGCCTCTGAGTCCTCTGTTCTGTTCCATTGGTCTATATCTCTGTTTTGGTACCAGTACCATGCTGTTTTGATTACTGTAGCCTTGTAGTATAGTTTGATGTCTGGTAGTGTGATGCCTCTGGCTTTGTTCTTTTTGCTTAGAATTGACTTGGCTATGTGGGCTCTCTTTTGGTTCCATATGAAGTTTAAGGTGGTTTTTTACAGTTCTGTGAAGAAGGTCATTGGTAGCTTGATGGGGATAGCATTGAATCTGTAAATTACTTTGGGCATTATGGCCATTTTCATGATATTGATTCTTCCTAACCATGAACATGGAATGTTTTTCCATCTGCTTGTGTCCTCTCTTATTTCGTTGAGCAGTGGTTTGTAGTTCTCCTTGAAGAGGTCCTTTACGTTCCTTGTTAGTTGTATTCCTAGGTATTTTATTCTCTTTGTAGCAATTGTGAATGGCAGTTCGTTCTTGATTTGGCTCTCTTTAAGTCTGTTATTGGTGTATAGGAATGCTTGTGATTTTTGCACATTGATTTTGTATCCTGAGATTTTGCTGAAGTTGCTTATAAGTTTCAGGAGATTTTGGGCTGAGACGATGGGGTCTTCTAGATATACAATCATGTCATCTGGAAATAGAGACAATTTGACTTCTTCCTTTCCTATTTGAACACACTTTATTTCTTTTTCTTGCCTGATTGCTCTGGCTAGAACTTCCAGTACTATATTGAATAGGAGTGGTGAGAGAGGGCATCCTTGTCTAGTGCCAGATTTCAAAGGGAATGCTTCCAGTTTTTGCCCATTCAATATGATATTGGCTGTTGGTTTGTCATAAATAGCTTTTATTATTTTGAGATAAGTTCCATCAATACCTAGTTTATTGAGGGTTTTTAGCACAAAGTGCTGTTGAATTTTGTCAAAGGCCTTCTCTGCATCAATTGAGATAATCATGTGGTTTTTGTTTTTGGTTCTGTTTATGTGGTGAATTACATTTATAGACTTGCATATGCTAAACCAGCCTTGCATCCCCGGGATGAATCCTACTTGGTCATGGTGGATAAGCTTTTTGATGTACTGTTGCAATCGGTTTGCCAGTATTTTATTGAAGATATTTGCATCTATGCTCATCATGGATATTGGCCTGTAGTTTTCTTTTCTTGTTGAGTTTCTGCCGGGTTTTGGTATCAGGATGATGTTGGTCTCATAAAATGATTTGGGAAGGATTCCCTCTTTTTGGATTATTTGGAATAGTTTCAGAAGGAATGGTACCAGTTCCTCTTTGTATGTCTGGTAGAATTCGGCTGTGAACCCATCTGGACCTGGGTTCTTTTTGGGTGGTAGGCTCTTAATTGCTGCCTCAACTTCAGACCTTGTTACTGGTCTATTGAGGGTTTTGACTTCTTCCTGGTTTAGGCTTGGGAGGAGGCAACTGTCCAGGAATTTATCCATTTCTTCCCAGTTTCCTAGTATATGTGCATAGAGTTGTTTGTAATAATCTCTGATGATGGTTTGAATTTCTGTGGAATCTGTGGTGATATCCTCTTTATCTTTTTTTATTGCATCTATTTGGTTATTCTCTCTTTTCTTTTTTATTAATCTGGCTAGTGGTCTATTTTGTTGATCTTTTCAAAAAACCAGCTCCTGGATTTATTGATTTTTTGAAGGGTTTTTTGTGTCTCTACCTCCTTCAGTTCTGCTCTGATCTTAGTTATTTCTTGTCTTCTGCTAGGTTTTGAGTTTTTTTGATCTTGCTCCTCTAGCTCTTTCAATTTTGATGATAGGGTGTCAATTTTAGATCTCTCCTTTCTTCTCATGTGGGCACTTATTGCTATATATTTTCCTCTAGAGACTGCTTTAAATGTGTCCCAGAGATTCTGGTATGTGGTGTCTTCGTTCTCGTTGGTTTTGAAGAACATCTTTATTTCTGTCTTCATTTCATTATTTATCCAGTTAACATTCAAGAGCCAGTTGTTCAGTTTCCATGAAGCTGTGCAGTTCTGGGTTGGTTTCTGAATTCTGAGTTCTAACTTCATTGCACTGTGGTCTGAGAGACTGTTTGTTATGATTTCCATTCTTTTGCATTTGCTGAGGAGTGATTTACTTCCAAATATGTGGTCAATTTTAGAGTAGGTGTGATGTGGTGCTGAGAAGAATATATATTCTGTGGATTTGGGGTGGAGAGTTCTGTAAATGTCTATTAGATTTGCTTGGTCCAGGTCTGAGTTCAAGTCCTGGATATCCTTGTTAATTTTCTGTCTCATTGATCTGTCTAATATTGTCAATGGGGTGTTACAGTCTCCCACTATTATTGTGTGGGAGTCTAAGTCTCTTTGTACGTCATTAAGAACTTGCTTTATGTATCTGGGTGCTCCGTATTGGGTGCATATATATTTAGGATCGTTAACTCTTCTTGTTGCATTGATCCTTTTACCATTATGTAATGTCCTTCTTTGTCTCTTTTGATCTTTGTTGCTTTAAAGTCTATTTTATCAGAGATGAGAATCGCCACTCCTGCTTGGTAAATCTTTCTCAATCTCTTTATTTTGAGCCTTTGTGTATCCTTGCATGTGAGATGGGTTTCCTGGATACAGCACACCGATGGGTTTTGGCTTCTTATCCAATTTCCCAGTCTGTGTCTTTTGATTGGGGCATTTAGTCCATTTACGATTAGGGTTAATATTGTTATGTGTGAATTTGATCCTGCCATTTTGATGCTATCTGGCTGTTTTCCCCATTAGTTGATGCAGATTCTCCATTGTGTTGATGCTTTTTACCATTTGGTATGTTTTTGAGGTGACTGGTACTGGTTGTTCTTTTCTATGTGTAGTGCCTCTTTCAGAAGCTCTTGTAAAGCAGGCCTGGTGGTGATGTAATCTCTGAGTACTTGCTTGTTTGCAAAGGATTTTATTTTTCCTTCACTTATGAAGCTTAGTTTGGCTGGATATGAAATTCTGGGTTGAAAGTTATTTTCTTAAGGATGTTGAATATTGGCCCCCAGTCTCTTCTTGCTTGTAGGGTTTCTGCTGAGAGATCTGCTGTGATTCTGATGGGCTTCCCTTTGTGGGTAACCCGACCTTTCTCTCTGGCTGCCCTTAGCATTTTCTCCTTCATTTCAACCCTGGTGAATCTGACGATTATGTGCCTTGGGGTTGCTCTTCTTGAGGAATATCTTTGTGGTGTTCTCTGTATTTCCTGTACTTGAATATTGGCCTGCCTTGCTACGTTGGGGAAGTTTTCCTGGATAATATCCTGAAGAGTATTTTCCATCTTGGATTCATTCTCTTCGTCACATTTAGGTACACCTGTCAAACGTAGATTAGGTCTTTTCACATAGTCCCATATTTCTTGTTGACTTTGTTCATTCCTTTTTACCCTGTTTTCTCTAATCTTGCCTTCTTGTTTTATTTCATTGAGTTGATCTTCAACCTCTGATATCCTTTCTTCTGCTTGGTCAATTTGGCTGTTGAAACTTGTGCGTGCTTCGCGAATTTCTCGTGTTGTATTTTTGAGCTCCATCAATTCACTTATATTCCTCTCTAAGTTGTCCATTCTCATTAGCATTTCATCAAATCGTTTTTCAAGTTTCTTAGTTTTTTTTGCATTGGGTTAGAACATGTTCTTTTAGCTCACAGAAGTTTCTTAGTACCCACTTTCTGAAGCCTGATTCTGTCATTTCATCACACTCATTCTCCATCCAGTCTTGTTCCCTTGCTGGTGAAGAGTTGTGATCCCTTATAGGAGGAGAAGTGTTCTGTTTTTGGGTGTTTTCATCCTTTTTGTGCTGGTTTCTTCCCATCTTTTTGGATTTATCCACCTGTCGTCTTTGTAGTTGCTGACTTTCTGATTGGGTCTCTGAGTCGACGTCCTATTTGTTGATTATGAAGTTATTTCTGTTTCTTTGTTTTCCTTCTAACAGTCTGGCCCCTCTGCTGAAGGACTGCTGAGGTCCACTCCAGGCACTCCTTGCCTGGGGAGCACCTGCAGCAGCTGCAGAACAGTAAGGGTTGCTACCAGTTTCTTCTTCTGCTTTGTCCTAGAAGGATACCTGCCAAATGTCAGTCTGAGCTCTCCTTTATGAGGTGACTCTTTGGTTATATGGGGGTCAGGGAGCTTCCTGAGGAGACAGTCTGTCCTTTATCGTAGCTCAAGTGCTGAGTTGTGAGCTCTGTTGTTCATTCAGAGCTGCTGGGCAGGTATGTTTAAGTCTGTTGCAGCAGAACTCATAAATCCCCTTTATTTTCCCAGGTGTTCTGTCCTCAGGAGTTAGGCCTTTATTTATGAGTTTCCACTGTGCTGCTACCTTTTTTTTTTTTTCAGGGCTGCCCTGCCCAGCAAGGAGGCAACCTAGTCACTGTCTGCCTGCAGAGGCTTCGCTGAGCTGCTGTGGGCTCCGCCCAGCTGCCATGTGAACTTCCCTGCAGTCCTGTTTATATGGGTGTAGTTAGAACTGCCTTGGCAATGGTGGCCCGCCTCTGTAATGACGGACTCTCTCTGAAATGGCAGGTTGCCTCGGCAATGTCAGGCTGCCTCAGCAATGTCAGACTGCCTCCATAGTGGTGGAGTGCCTCAGTAATGGCAGATGCCCCTTCCCCACAGAGCTGGCCCATCCCAGGTTCAGCTGTGCTTGCTGTGAAACTCTCAATCCAGAGTGTTTCCAATTGCTGTTTTTTTGTGGTTTTTTTTTTTGGTGGGGGTGGGACCAGCCGAGCCTGATCACCTGGCTCCCTGCCTCAGAGCCTTTTGTTTTTTAGTTGAATGGTCGGCTCTCTCCCAGGTGTTATAGTCCCCTGTTGAAAAGGCACCGGGATCTGTGTGATTTCCCGTGCAGCAACCCACTGCACCGGCTGAAACAGTGGCACTTAGTTTCATGGCACTTTTTTGCCCAGGAATCTCCTGGCCTGGCTCCCTGTTTCAGTCTCCTTTTTTTTCAATAAGATGAGTGAGTGACTCTGCCTTCCTGGAGCTCCCCTTGCTGGCCAACGGGGGGGCCCAGTCCCGTTTACTCTGCAGCAGGAACCGCTGCGCCGGCCAAAACAGCCACGCTGGTGACCTGTGAGGATCCTCTGCCTGGGAATCTCCTGGTCTGTGGGCAATAAAAATCTGTCTGGAAATGCAGTGTCCACTCACCCTCTGCACTTTCACTGGGAGCTGCGATCCTGAGCTACTCCTAACCAGCCATCTTGGATCTCTCCCTGTCTCTGTTTCTTAAGGCTGTTATAGCTCATTGTGTTAAGAGTTATTGGAGAAGGGACATAAAGGTTTTCCTGTGTTAAGGAAAGGTGTAAAGAGCAAAGGATAATAGTGATAAGTCAGGAATGGAAAGTAGAGTCAGGGAATGAGGGAATATGAATGGTGAGTGAAGTAAACTCACTTCCAGGCTGAGTAGATTATGTATCTTTCAGCAAACTTGAAGGATATATCTTAAAAATAACTGCAGCAGCTGGGTGTGGTGGCTCACATCTGTAATCCCAGCACTTTGGGAGGCCGAGGTGGACAGATCACCTGATGTCAGGAGTTCGAGACCAGTCTGACCAACATGGAGAAACCCCGTCTCTACTAAAAAATACAAAATTAGCTGGATGTGGTGGTGCATGTCTGTAATCCCAGCTACTAGAGGGGCTGAGGCAGGAGAATCACTTGAACCCAGGATGCAGAGGTTGCAGTGAGCTGAGATTTGGCCATTGCACTCTATCCTGGGTGACAAGAGTGAAACTCCATTTCCAAAAAAAAAAAAATCACAGCAAAAAATAAAAGGTATCTGATTTCTTGGATTACTACTTAATGGAGAACTGTCCAGGAGAGCTGACTGATGAGAAACATCAACAGTGGATTTTACATGAGTAAAAAATAAACTTTTTTCCTCCTTGCAGCTTTATCAAGGTAGAATTGACAGAAGCTTATATTAATGGTGTACAATGGGATGTTTTCATGTATGTATTTATTGCAAAATTTAATCATTTAACATTAAATCATTAAAATGATTAGATTTCACAAAAAGTACATACGTGAAAACATTCCAGTGCTAATTAGCATATCCATCACCTCACATATTTTTTTTTGCAGTGAGAACTTTAAGATATAATCTTTTTGCAATTTTTCAGTATACATTATTGTTAACTATGGGAACTATGCTGTACAATATATCACTAGGACTTACTTATCTTGTGTAACTGGAACTTTGTACCCTTTGACTAATACCTCTCTGTTTTTCCCTCCCCCAAATCTCTGGCAACTACTATCTCTGCTTCTATGCATTTGACTACTTTGGATTTCTCATATAATGTTATGTATCATGCTATTTGTCCTTCTGTGGTTGGCTTATTTCACTTAGCATAATGTCCCCCAGGCTCATCCATGTTGTCCCATATTGCAGGACTTCCTTCTTAAGGCTGAGTAGTACTCCACTGTATGTAAATGGCACATCATTCTCCTTTTCCATTCATCTGTTGATGAACGTTGCAGTTGCTTCTATGTCTTGATTGTTCTGAATAATGATGCAATAAATATGGATACCTCTTCAAGATCCTGATCTCAATTCCTTTGGATAAATAACTAGAAGTGGGATTGCGGGATCATACTGTGGTTCTATTATTAATGTTTTAAGAAGCCTTCATA
The DNA here is from genome assembly GCF_030222135.1 of Aotus nancymaae. Classification (NCBI taxonomy): domain Eukaryota; kingdom Metazoa; phylum Chordata; class Mammalia; order Primates; family Aotidae; genus Aotus; species Aotus nancymaae. The sequence continues at coordinate 998,166 of NW_026988453.1, forward strand.
TTGTTTCCTATAGTGTCTGCACCAATTCACATTCTCACTGACAGTGTATATTAGGGTTCCCTTTCCTCCACATCCTTGCCAACACTTATTACTTTCATTTTATTATTTTTGGTATAAGGTAATATCTCATTGTGGTTTTGATTTACATTTCCTTAATTATTATTGTTGAATACTTTTAGCTATATTTACAAAATAGAATCTTATACATGTGCAAAATCTACATGAATTAACATAGATGCATCTTGCAAATTTGAAAAATCAAGTTTTATAAAGTTATATAGCTGTATGAAATCATTTACATAAAGTTGAACAACATAAAAAGCAATATTATATTGCTGAGGAATACATATACATGTAGTGAAAGGCATGTATGGTACCTTGGTCTGTTTCTGCTACAACAAAATATTTGATACCGGGTAATTTATAAATAACAGAAACGTATTTTCACAGTTCTGGAGACTGGTAAGTCGAAGATCAATGTGCCAGCAGATTCGATGTCTGATGAAGGCTGCTGTTTCCAAGACCGTGCCTTCATAAGGAAGAAGAGAGGGAAGGGTAAAGGAACCTAGTACTTCCCTCCAGTCTTTTTATAAGGACATTAGTCCCATTCATGAGGGTGGAGCACTCATGACCTAGTCAACTCCCAGAGGCCCTACCTTCTAATACCATCACTTCCTTGATTAGGTTTCAACATTTAAATTTTGGAGGAACACATATTAAAGCCATAGCACACCAGAAATGATACATTTAGAATGTGAAGAGAAATACGCTTGGAGTGGTACACAGGGAGTTACAACTGTGTTTTTAATGTTTTCAACTGTGTAACAGGAATATGGGTACTGGTTATATTCTCTTTATATTTGTATGTGTGTTTGCATATCCATAATAAAATTTAAGAGGCACAAGAAAACTCATCCTTCCTCTTTCACTGGTGTGACAGTCCGTCTATAAAGGACTACCTGAGGCTGGGTAATGCATAAAGAGAAGAGGTTTACTTTGGCTCACAGTTCTGCAGGGTGTATAAGAAACCTGGTGAGGCTTCAGGAAGCTTCCAATCACGGTAGAGGGCAAAGGGAGAGCCAGCATATCACATGGTGAGAGAGCAAGAGAGAGGAGAGGAGAGAGAGAGCGCACACGAGAGGGAAAGGGAAGAAGTGCCAGGCTCTTTTAAACAACCAGATCTTGTGTGAACTCATAGAGTAAGAACTCACTTATTGCTTCGAGGACAGCTTGAAGCCATTCATGAGGAATCTGCCCCCACAACCCGAACACTTACCATTAGGCCCAACTCCAACACTAGAGGTCACATTTCAACATGAGATTTGGAGGGGACAAAACATCCAAACCATATCAACTGGACATTGCCATGTCTGGACATGATGCCTGAAACTGTAGCAAACCAGGCTGTCATTCTAAGGCAAGCAGTGAGAGTATCAGGTGGACTCACTCAGAATGCCAAGGCTGAAAGACAAAGAACTTAGGTCCTTGCTGTTGAGCCAGGCTACCCTGTAGCACCATCTCTGGATTTCTTGTTTTGTGACATGATCAATGTTCTCATGTTATGCAAAGAGAGTTGCCTTTTGCTGTCATGTGTAACCAAAAGCATCCTAGTATCATCCACAAAAGCTCTTTAAATCTTTTTCTTACCTAAAATAAGGTGTTCATTCACAGCTCCTAACAAAATTATAAAGATTCTTTAATACTCACTTCAAATTCTTCTGTCATAAAACTTTTTCTCACCAAGAAACTTACCAAAGATATCTCCCTACTCTGCATACCTTTATCACTTACTGTCCATAACTATTTAGAGCTACTCAATGAGTAAGTTATTCACATTCTTACAGTCAATATGCTTTGGAAACACGATCTCTGGAATCTTAAAATATAATTTTAGCTCACTGTACAAAGCTTTTAATGGAAAGATCTGTTTGATTATGTAGATATATATCAAGCTTTTGTCATTTATAAAAAAAAATAGTAATCATTCAAACAACCTAAGCCTCATCCCATTAAGGACTGATGGTAAAACAGGCAACTGAACTATTAAGCAGCTGAAGGCTAACATACCAAAATGCTAAAAGCGCAAAAGTGGTTTCAGTAATAACAACAGCTAATATTTATGAGCTCCCACTATGTGCTGGGCACCATGACAGATGTTTTATGTATACTATGTCATTAACCTTCACAATAATTCAGCTTTGAGATATTATTCACATTCTACAGAGGAGGAAACCCAGGTTTAGTTTAAATAATCTGAATGTCACAGAATTAGAAAGTGAATAGGTTAAGATTCAATTCACGTCTTCATGCCTTCAAAGACAACGCTCTTTCAGCATGTCATGCTACTACTCAATAACTTATTCAGTGAATTATGGGTCAGTCACTGTTCTTAACAGTGGAATAAGATGACAGGCAGAATGTAGATGCTCCTATCATAAAACTTAGATTTTATATGAATTATACAATTATGTTACAAGTTTATCACTGACCATTTCAGAAATCACAATGTGGGCATAGCACATACATTTTGCCGCACTCAGTCAGCCATGAAACTTCGCTTCTCTGCTTTTATTGGTCCAATAATGTAAAACAAACAGGTTTAGCTCATAACAATGGTGTCTGAAATGTGCCATCAAAAATATCATCAGATGGAGCAACTGATGTTGACGACATTCTTATAGAATTATACACAGAAGAAAACTCACACAGCAATAGCACAATTTAACTGCACGTTGAAGAATCACATTCCACAGGATTTCAAAGATGAATCAGTTTTACACCTGTAGAAAACCTAAAGGGGTTGTGTGTGCTGTGTTGATCACTGAGGCATATCACTCGTGCCCACCACTGGGAAGATATTAACATGTATCATACTCAGTAGACTAGTCATACACGTCAATGTCATAGATATTTGACCTAAAACTCAGTGTGCCTTTCATTCCAGTCATGGAACAGTGGACATGGTTTTCTCCCTCAGGCAGCAACAAGAGTGCAGAGCACAACGCTCTGATTTGTATGTTGTATTTACAGCCTTAACCAAGATCTGTTACAAATGTGTTGGTATGTGGGAAATCCTACGAAACAGTGGCTGCCTGTGCAATTTTAAAAGCATGACACTAATCCATTTATCTTAATAATGTAAAAAATTTTTTTTCTAACAATGTTCCTGGATATTTCACTGTTATACTGAATATACATAAGAGTAGGTTTCAGTTCTAATACTTGTATAACACAAGGGCTAGAAGTAATTAGTCTGGATATTTTATGTGACAGTGATTGTGTGCATGTAGTTTATAATGGAAATGATTGTTCAGGGTTAACAAGGCTACACTTCACTGTCAACATATACTTACTTCATTTGGAATGCAGCTCATACACTGCACTTACCATTAATTCAATGACTGTTTGAGGGGAATTTACTAAATGGATTGCCAAATAAAATCACAGTTGTTATTTTAGTATATTGTGTCTCATAAACAATAGCCTGAGAGCTGATGTATTGGCAAAAGCCAATACTGCTTCATAACCATAAAATATTAAGGAAAAATACATTTGTATAATTTCTTTGCAATGCCACTCATATGTAGGTTTTTGCTGCCATTATTCATTCATCTATTCATTAAAACAAGCAATTTTTTTTAGCATTTTCTATGTACTTGTGCTACTGGAGATACAGATTTTTAAGACAATCTTTATCCTTAAAATCCTCACAGTCTGGCAGTAAAAACTCATAAACATAAAATTATACAACAGGATAGTACAATGTAGACTTGTAGAGTCATGCTTTGGCTATTATGGGAGCCTTGGGGTGGCAAGCCTAGCCCAGCCTGCAGAGAAGACTGGGGAAAGAAGGAGACAAGGAACAGAGCGAGCAGGCCAGGAAAAGCTTACTAGAGAAGGTGATACGTAGGCTGAGGCTTTAAATACAAGCATAACTTCATCAAGGACATGAGCATGAAGACTGAGGTAGAGATGAGGATGGGGTCTTTTTTGTCAGACTAAACAGCATGTGCAAAGTATGAATAATAAATCTCCAACATTTATCAGAGTGATGTGATACACAGTAAGCCCTCCTGATGTATTATTTACATTAAGGAACCATTCTGCTATAGTTGTAGTCAGGGGAAAGAAATGATAATGATAAAGATAATGAACAATAATAGAAGCAAAGGAAAGGACCAACTTGAGACTTTTTGACAAATTAGAGACAATTTGAGACTTTACCTACAGACAAAACTAGCAGGAGTTAGTGATGGTCTGAATGGGGAGATGTAGAAAAAGCGTAGAATTACTCCAAGATCTCTGAATTAGACGATTGGACAACCATGCCTTTAAAATGGAAAATAAATGAGAAAGTAAGATTTCAAAGGTAATGGTGATTAAGTCTGTTTTGGACATGATGAGTTTGGGGTAATTTTAAACATCTATGTCTAGCAGGCAGATGGCTAGATAGGTATGTTGCTCTCACAAGCTTTGAACTTGATGAAGAATCATTACTACAGGGTAATAGAATGAAAATATAAGCATGGAGAAAAGCACCTGGGGAAGTGTTATACAGTGAGAGGAGTGGGCTGAGGATTGCTGAAGAACTCTGAAGAAAATCAACATTTAAGGATGAAGAGGAGGAAGAAGGGCTCTTTACAAAGTCAAAGAATAATATTTTAAAAAAGCAAATTTTAAGAATTTGGGGTCCAAGAGGTCAAGAGCATAGCTTTGAGGGATAGACAACTGACCACCTTAAAAGTACATGGAGTTTTAGTTAGGGAAGTACTGTATAAGTGCACTGGATTTAGCAATACTTTAAGTTGGCAGTGCAGGTAGAAGCCAGACTACCATTCATTAAAGAATGACTGGCCGGGTGTGGTGGCTCACGCCTGTAATCCCAGCACTTTGGGAGGCCAAGATGGGATGATCACAAGGTCAGGAGTTCGAGACCAGCCTGACCAACATGGTAAAACCTCATCTCTACTAAAAATACAAAAATTAGCCAGGTGTGGTGCAGGCTACAGTAGCCTGTAAGCCCAGCTACTCAGGAGGCTGAGGCAGGAGAGTCGCTTGAACCTGGGAGGCGGAGGTTGCAGTGAGCCAAGATCACGTCATTGCACTCCAACCTGGGCAACAGTGAGACACCTTCTCAAAAAAACTGAGTGGATGATGACTAAATTACTTCATATTACATAGCTCATCTACACTCATCCAAGATAACAAAAACAAAATGGAAAGATGAGAGTCAAATGCAGCAGTGCTCTAGGCAATGTAACACTGATGGAGTAGCATCCACTGTGAAGTCAGCAGAGATTTGCTGGGCTTGCAAATAGACATGGTTATAATTCCCAAAAGAATTTTCTACGACCAGCTCTGTGAAACAAAGTTTGCTACTGGATGTCCGATTAAATGAAACAAAGATTCCCTATAGGCAACCTTAGGGCCATGTAACATTTGCTCTCAATCATAAGAATTGATAGTGAAAATGCACTCGACATGGAGCATGACATGTCATAACACACCATTCGGCTATTTGGAAAACATTAAATACATAATCAGTGTCCAGATGGAAGTGTGCAAAACAGGAAGTATATGGACAAGAAGTCTGTTGGTAGCTCCGTGGCTCCAGCAGTAATTTGTCCACTATCAGCTCAATACATTCATAATTCATTAAAAGTGAACACTAAAGTCAATTAAAGGCAGCATTTCAAGGGCTTAGATCAGATCAGTTAATGTATGCATCTGTCTTGTCGGTAAAATAGCTCACTTTAATAATATAATTTATTAAGAGTTCAGATTTAGTATCTCTTTTCACTTAGGTTTAAAAAATATTTGCAATAATACACATTTTCAAATATGCAATACTATGTATAGAAATCTAATATTACAATTTCATGACATTTTTTGTCCAGTAATTAGGATTATGTATTTGAGACATAAAGAACTGCTGACTCATTTATCCATTCAAAAATTCATTATTCATTATTCACCATGTGCCATAATACTTTCTGCAGAAGTACAAGATGGGCTGTGGAGATAAAAAGATGAAAATGACATGTCCCCTATTATTTTCTGATCTGTTGGGAAAACAATGCCAAAAAATTATAAAAAGTTAAAATGGCACAAATAATTGTGGGAAATCAAAGGAAGGCTTCCAGAGGGGACAGAGGAACATAAAAAAATTTAAAGATGAACATTTAAATACTAGGTATTGAAAAGGACTGGGTGGGCTGCTGGAATTTTGCTTTTGAAAGTCACACTGCAGTGGACTTTTGTGAGTTGTGCTCCCAGCATTAATTCAGGGGTCATTTCCAGCAACAGGTTTGGGCAGATCCAGCGATAGACCCTGAATGGCTTAAGTATAACCTATACTCAAAGGCTGGTTCTAAAATGGGCACATGATAAAGATATGGCCGACAGGACTTTCAGAAGGGAAAAAAGGCTTCTCTTATCCTGGAGCTTCATGACTTTTTTTTTTTTTTTTTTTTTTTTTAATTTGGACAAGGACCAGAAAGGATGAAACCATGGGAGCTGTCTGCAGCTGTGTTTCCTCAATGAGAAAAATGCCTGCCTGAAAAGAGAATTAGCATTGAAGAGGCTAAGGCAGAAAAATGAAAACCAAGCCCTGGTGACTCCTGAATCAAGTCATGCTTCATGGTTGTATGAGCAAACACATTCCTTTTATTATAACCAGATTGAGTTGTGTAATCTACATCACGCGACCTAGAGAGTCCTAGTACCCATTTAAAAATTACTATCAATGAAATATAAGGGAATGCATTTCTCTCATCTCCCCACCTCTGACATAACAAGCATGTTCAATATTAACACAAATATCCCAAATGATATGTTATAAAATATATCAAATATTACATATTACACACAGAGTTGTGGCACAAAAATGACTCTTTCTAGAGCAAATCTAAATGTAAATTCTTTCCAAATAAAATTCAAACTGTATGTACCACTCTAAGATGGGAATTAGTGCCTCCACTTTCATATAGTTTTGTCTACTTTGAGCACAGAGAATCTGAGAAATGAACACAGGATACCATAAGCTAAAGGTCAAGCCCTGAGGAGGGTTTCTAAAACAGAGACATAACGAAAGTTACTTGGTGAGAAATGACACTGAGTCTAAAGTATGAAGATCAAATGAAAATTGAAGGGGGCAGGTAATCTATTCAACATCTAAACGATACTGGGAATAGAAGATACAAAAAAAAAAAATAAAGGTTTTGGTTAATTCTGTAATCTACCTTACCAAATAATCTGAAATTCACTTTTACATCTCTTTAAAATTGCTGTTTTTAGGCCAGGCGTGGTGGCTCACACCTGTGAACATAGCACTTTGGGAAGCTGAGGTGGGAGGATCCCTTGAACCTAGGAGTTCAAGAGCAGCCTGTGCAACATTGGGAGACCGTGTGTCTACAAATAATAAAAAATTAGACAAGTGTGGTGGCACACACCTGTAGTTCCAGCTACTCGGGAGACTGAGGTAGGAGGATGACTTGAAATCAGGAGTTAGAGATTGCAGTGAGCTATGACTGAACCACTGCACTCCAGAGGGCAACAGAGTACGACTCTGTTTCAAAAAAAAAAATTAAATAAAATTACTGTTTTTAAATTTTGAAATAATTATAGATTCACAAGCAGTTGCAGATATGGTACTATATTTACTTCACCCAGTTTCTCCCAATGCTTACACTTTACATAATTACAGTACAATATGCAAACCAGGAATTTGACATAAAACAATGTACGTATAGCTCCACATAAAAACCAGGAATCTGACAGTAAACAATGTATGTATAGCTTGACATTGTTTTGACATAAAACAATGTATCACATGTAAATTTGTGTAACCATCATGGTCAAGATACAGAATTACTGTGTTACCAACAAGGTCTCTGTTGTTCAAGCCCTTTACAGTCACTTCCACCCTCTCATCACCATTAAAAGAAGTTTCATGTAACAATATGTACTCTTCCTAGATATCGATTTTCTATTTAAATCTGGTCTAGTCTATTTCATTCCTGTAAAATGCTGTCCCTACCCTTTGAATCCACATCATGGCCTATCAGTGGATCCTGATCCTCAATTTTAAAGACAATGCAATAAATCAATTTCAGGTTTTTCTTGGTAGGAGGACCTGACTTATGGTGAATGTGAGAAATATCACAGTTGCTCATTTTTGGTGATCTCGAGTTTGGTCCCACTCTTCCACAGCTTTTCCTAGAGTCCCTCCTTCGCTTTCCAGATTTTAAACTCTCCTCAGATTACTGACCAGTCTCCAAATCCTAATTTTTTATTCCAACACAAAGAAAGTCGATTTGCAAAATAGAATTCCAACTTATTAACTCACTGAGAATTTGTACTGAACCAAGAGAGTTGTTTCGATCAGCTCCTACTAAGATTTAAGACAATGAAAATCTGACTACAGGGTTGCATGGTAAACACAGAAACCAAAAAACGTCTAGTGATGGCCTATAGTGGCTTAGCACCTTTCTCCTGCACAACTGAAGAATCACTTTTGTTCTCAAAGATCAATTCCTGGCCTCAGTTCCTCCTTTACATGAAACCCAGACTGGGGGTAGGAAGAAGAGGTGGTGTTAATTTAATCCTAACACCTGAGATTACCTCCTGGGCTTGCGATAATTTTCTCAAATTCAATTCTGTGACAACATCAAGATAACTTTCATCCATCTGAAAGGAAATATAGTTTTAGTTTGGATTTTGTAAATATTCAGCAACATGAACACAACACCTTTTCTTACTCAGTGTGCCCTTATTCTAAGGGTGGGCGAAAGAATCAAGCCATGAAAGCTCCACTTCCACCTTTATTCCTATCACGTATTACCTGGAAACACTCAGCTTTTTCTAGATAGGCCCAAGGTGGTTATTAACAAAGCTCGGGTCTTTTGATCACTTCCTGGGATCTTAACAGTCGTGCAGATTATACTGAATGATCCCAAGTCCAGTTTGACATGAGAAAAAATGTCCACCTTTCAGCCTTTGGGGGTGGATAAAAAAAAAAAAAAAAAAAGCTTAGAATTAGAATTTAAGTCCAAAGATGGGAAACAGCAGGCTCTTCCCCGTCCCGGCAGCTCATTAGAACCTCGTTATCCGCCTTAAAAGCCCGTTTTATTTCCGCAGCGGGCCCGGTGGCAAAGGCAGAAGGCTCAGTCCCTGGGCCTCCACCAGCTGTCCCAGCAGCGCGACCTGACCCCACGCAGCGGCGGCCACGCGCGCCCCGAGATCGGCTCGCGGCGCCCAGGCCCGCGTCGGTCGCCCCTCCGGGCCCCAGCGCCGGGTGCTCCACCTCCCAAGGCCGGCGGCCGCCATGGCGGGTAGGCAGATCAGGGCGCTGGTGGGTCCCGCGCTCCGGGGGCAACCTCCAGCCGCCCCGCCGCTAGCACCTCTCTGGGTCCCAGCTGGGTTCCGACAGCAGCTCAGCTTAACCCACTGCTCTGCTAACGACGAAAACTGCGGCGGGCCCGACACGCCGGGTAGGCCGGATACAGCGGCGAGGCCTTCGGGGAGCGAAGAGTTAACTGCGGCGGAGCGGCGAATCGCAGAGCTGCACGCGGCCGCCTGCGCGGTGAGACCCCCCTCCTGCCCGGCCCGCCCCGCCCCTCCGCGCCTGCGCATCCCGGGCCTCTCCGGACCCGCAGGCCGCGCGGCTGAGGAAGAGGTAGCCGGACGCTCGCGCGGTCCTGCCTCGGGCCTCTGACACGCGCGCACGCACGCAAGCTTCCTCTCCCGACCTTTTCGCGGGAAGACTGGCCACAGTTCGCGTTCTAGACAGAGGGTTTATTTACCCCGTCTCTTTTGAGCATGAGTGATTTGTTTTCCGATCAGCGTCAGGGCTAAACTCCACTACCACTCTTTTGTGGTGTGTTGTGTGTGTGTGTGTAGCGGAAGGGGGTGTTAAGGAACTGATGAGAAGGTGGAGAGACTGAAAAGTCACAACAGAAGTGTGTTGTGTTTTATTCTGCATTGTCAGTTGAACACTTAGCCATCCAGTGATTTTTATGATTAAAAAATAACACATTGACACATTCATTTTAATTTTTCCATTACCTTCTCGTCGTTTCTCTTAACTCTTAACGGAGCAGAGGAAACTACAATTTGGTGTTTGCATTCTTCCTACACACTCGGGCTGTTTTCTCCTGTTTTGCGGATTTGACAATGACTTGTTAGTACCAGTATCTAAACTTATCTCCCTTTATGCCTTCTAACACGGTCTGCGTGAGTTTAAAGGCAGCATTTTATGTGATTACCTTTACAAAAGAAACAGAAAAAGAGAAACTGACTTCATAAACATAGAAAAGCAGTATGAAATAAACCTATTTAATAAGCTGTGTGTGCGTCCAGCACTTGATGGGGCTAGTATTATATGGTATGACTTGAGCCAAAGGGGTAGAGAAGAGAATCTCGGAGGTTGCCTAAAATGGACTTATTTAAATAATGACAGTTAGTAGGCCCTGAGAACCCACTGTCGGTCTGACCCATTCAAGTGTTGAAACTAAATAAAGACTCATCAGGAAGCGACTGGCAGCTTTTGATTGTTCTTGTTTACGCTCCCCTTTTAAAAATAACGTATGTGATTTGTTCTCACACTTCACCACGTAGATATGGTGGATATTAAAGAAAAGTTTTATTCTCTTTAGAGCAAACACCAGTGGCGTGTGAAGAAACTTTCAATCAGTCCAGGGAAGGAAAGGAACTTTTTCTCACTCGGAAAATCCACACTTGTTTGATCAGTGTCAGTATCACAGGTTAAATGACTATCCAAGAGACCATAAGTTAAGTCCAATAAATAACAAGCTGTTGTTCTTTTTTGACAAATCAGAGCCCCCTCACAATGGTCCTTCTTCCAGCCTCAAGGCAGATAGCTCTGTTATGTTTCTCCCGGTACCAATGCGCATCACTGAACATCTTGCCCTCCAGTCAAACTGTCAGCACACTTGCCTCATCTTTGTCTGTGGCCACCGTTACGTGAGGCTCATTCACTGAGGACAAATTAAGTTTGTGTGGGCAGCCAGCAAGCTCAGAGGTGCCCAATCAACATGGAAAGCTGTAGACCAGGCGCATGCGCAGGAGCAATCCATTTGGCTTCCAGGTTGCCAGATAATTGCCCTCAGAACACTCCCAGAAGCTATGAAAAGTGAAAAGAAGCTTGCTACAGAGTTCCTAGTGTTTCTTTGTTTTTCTTTCAAGTCTGCAAACACGAGCTTTGTAAATAAATAAAGAAATGAGGTCCTGATAATCGGTCATTCTAAAGTAGTGCTGAGTGCTCCCGATTTCATGTAATCTGCTTCTGTGGTCCTACTGGATTTGGGAAGTCGCTCTCAGACCAGTCTGGGGACTTGCTTGGATTTCTGTTGCCCTGCCCTGCTCTAGGTTTGCTGGAATACCTTAGAGTGAGACTAGACTTCGACTGTACCTGCTCTTTTGCTACACACTTTATTCATGAAACATACTGGGTTAAAACCTCAACCAGAATAAGATATTCAGCCAGTAAGTTAGACACTGAAGAAGTTGGTGGTGGTTCATACAAAAATGTGTTTGTCAGAAGACATGCAAGTTTCACGTGTATTTTAAAGAAAAAGGCTCTGTACAAGATTGATGCACTGAGTTACTGCATGGTAAAAGGGTTATGTAAAAAGTCCGTGGGAAAGTTCCTCTACGAAAACCCAAGGCTAAGTAATATCACCCAAATGACCCAAATCCACAGAAAATGTTATGTTATTTACTTTGCCCTTCCCACAAAGTACTTGAGACACCTTTTTAAGTCATGTTTGAATGTAGATAGAATATGCTTCCTTGACATTTGAAATAGTACAATGTTTCTTTTGATCAAACTTGTGAAAGTATTCAGTGTTAATATGTTAAAACAATACTTTTTTCACTTAAAAATACAACTAATAACACAAGGAAAAAATAGTATAAAATGTGCAATGGAGTAACACATGAAGGTAAAGAAAGTGTTCAATAATAGCAAAGGTAATACTTTTCTGTAAGGACCGTTGGTTTTGATTAGCACCTTTTCTGTAAGTTTAAATCATTATCCACATATTTTAAGTACTGAAATTCCAACTGCAACTTCTGAGTGAAAGTTCATTTTCAGCCTCTTAAGCTCTTAAAATCATTTAAATCGCCTGTTATTAAGCTTGTTACCTGGAAACCAAATGAAAAATATCAGAGCAGTGGCTACATAGTTATTAGGTACAGAGGAGTTCTTGTTTTTCCATCAACTTCTCATTTTTCTCAAACTGTATATTTTCTCCTTATGTCACATAAAGTTGGATTCTGTATAATGCTGGAGTGCATTTGGTCTTTAATTGCAAGTGCCACAAAAACTGCTGGGAAGAAGTTTAATATTGTTTAAAATTTTTCTGCAGTATTTTATGAGTAGACATTATGGTGAGGAGATATGATGAATATTGAGATTAATGAATTGTTTCATTTTATTGCACTTCAGGCTGGCCAGCTAAACTATGTGGATCCAGCTACTGGCTATTTGGTGCTTACACAGATTGCCCACTTGCAAAGAGGTGAATGTTGTGGCTCTGCTTGCAGACATGTGAGTAGCAATTCTCGCATTACAGCAGCAGTTTGCGGTGCTTCTGTAACTTCGTAAATACTTATTATTTGAACAACAAGTCAAATAAAAAAGCCAAATAGACCTGGAGTGCACTTTTCACAAGCTACTTTAGCCAACAACAATGAAGTCCTTAGTACCCAATGTAGGAGCTTGAAAGTTAATGGAATTTTGCCATGTTTCACTGTGAGCATCAGTTCCTTGAAATGCTGTGATTTGAAATTCATGGGAGCTCTTTATTACAATAAAACTTTTCATGTGGTTTCAAATAAGTTGTTTTCATTAGGTAAGTACAAAGAGGGCAGGAAAAGAAATCTAGAATGTTGCAAATTAGATCCCTCTTCTTTATTAGTTGAATAAATAGAAACTCACCCAGCATTGAGAGGTAGGTTTCCTTCAGATAATGATTTTTTTTCTTCTTTACTTCCTTCCCTCCTTCCCTTCTTTCCTCTCTTCTTTCCTTCTCTCAATCTCTCTCTCTCTCTCTCTCTGGTTCTTTCTGTGGCTCTTTTCCAGTTTGTGTTTGAAATAACTGTGAAACTCGATCATCCCACATGTAGTGGCTGTGCATTTCCTAAAATGTTTATTTCAATGGATACCTCTCTATTTCACTAATGAAGATAAACTAATTTCTCTTTCCCTATTATGAGCAAAGAATAAGTGGGAATTGCTTCTTCACTATTAGTTCTTAAAGGCATAGTACTGAGGTAAATTGTTATAGGATCAAGATTATAAGTAGGTAACAACCTCTGTTTACAGAGCACTTTGTATGTTTTGGTGCAAGAAGGTGTAATTTCCTTTAGCTGGCTCACTTTATAATTAAAGAATAGACACTAAATGCATGTATTAGCTGTAGACAGGATTAAACCTTAAACCTTCCACTTTATGTATGTTCCTGTGACCTTAACTGTTTCTAATCAAATGCATACGAGTTTTTTTTGTGAATCGAGGACTTGAAGCTTTTCTAAAAGTGGATTTTTGACAGTAAAATTCTTAAAGTTGGAAGAATGAATTTAGGAAATGTTTCCTGGACCTAATTAGGACCATTTGCCCAAGGTTGCCAATATTCTTCTCTTAGTCTGGAGGACCTGATAGATCAAATGGCCTATATAAAATTGTTAACAGTCTCTTTCTGTCACCATGAGAAGTGTGCTTTTTCAAGATGATTATGAAATAATTTAATAATAATTTGTTTTATTTCTTCTGCAGTGTCCATATGGTCAAGTCAACGTTAAAGATCCATCTAAAAAGAAGCAGTTCAATTCATATTTTTATATTTGACAACAATTTCATCTCTGTTCTCTAACTGTACTTGTATTTCTTTAAAAAAATAAAGCCCTAGTTCAGAATTACTATGTTATTAGTACTTGAACACTGGCATATTCCTAATTACATATATTAAAAGAACATCAATAAAATGAAAAAGCTAACAAATGTTTGTGTGTTTCTGAAATGCCACATTGATAGTTATTTTCTTTTCTTTTTGCTTCATTATCAGACACATATGTTGAAGAAAGAAAATAATGGCTGTTCCATTAAATAAATAGTAGCAATCGGGTCACATTAGTAGCTCTTGGTTTTTCTTAGCCACAGTTCTCCTACTGTTTTCTCATCAGTGTTAGCAATCCAAGGCGGGTTGCTGGCAAATAGAAGAGTTTTAGTACATTCTTCATTTTATTTATATCTTGAGCTATACGGAGATTGATATAATATATTGTGCAGCATATGAGTGCTCAAGAAGTGCCATCCTGCATCAAGAAATGCTCTCATCATCCATCTGTTCTTTCAATAAAAACTTTAAATCATTTTGACTTGAGGGTCAGGCCGCTGAAGATGTGTCACTTAGACCATTCTTTCTTCCCCCCCACCCCACCCTTTCCTCCGGTATTTCTTTTGGCACTTCCTAGGAAAATCTATCTTTGAACATTTTATTAGCCGTACACTTATTTCATTCACTGCAGTGATGCCCCTGGGCATCAGTCTCCAACCTGAGCCAGGAGCTTACAGGAGCTTCTTTTTATACCTTCTCTGCTTCCTATGAGGACAGCAGCCCCCCAGGAAGCCCTTTCCTAACCAGTTGCAGCTGCTCAGAAAAACGAGGCTGCTACCCACTTGGAAGACTGGCTTTGCCCAGAGCTGACTCCCAGCCTTCCCTCAATGGGATCAAAGGTCCTTGGACATCTCAGGGGTCTGCCTCAGGTTCTGCCTGTGGCCCAAATAAGTTTTAGGAATCTGAAGCAAACAAAGGTTTTGGCACCTTCTCCCACATTCAATTCAAAATAAAAGCCATTCTTAATGGTGAAATAAGTGAAAACAAGCCCAGTAAGATTCTAATTTTCCTCTTGATTATGTCTCTCTTTTTTTTTAATGTCAACTATTAAAATGTCTCCCCAAATTGTTGGCTTTTTCAGTGCCCTACTTTTGCTGGTGCTCTAACCATGATGCCCTAAGTAATGCTGCCCCTGAGCCCTGCGGGGTTACAGAGTGATATTAAAGAGTGGTGTCTGTGGACCGGTGCTGTCCTATCTGGAAATTACTTTGAGAGGAGCAGGAGAGGTGATCAGCGTTGTGATCATAGAAGCAGTGTTCCAGAAAGGCATAGGGATTCCCGGGAGCTGGCTTCCTTTCCATTTTTTGGTCAAGAAGCAACCAGCTAGTTCCATGTTTCTTACTCGATTTGAAGATAAACAAGGCCATTTTCTGTGTGGGGGCATAGACAGTGTTTCTTCAGCAGCCACCCAGAAGAGAAGGGTCTAAAACGCCATCTTTCTGGAGAATAGGGGAACGAAGAAAGGAAGTTCATTTTGAAGACAGGTCTGAGGTAAGACTGTTCTGAGAAAGCCCCTCAGCAGGTGGAAAGATGCCTCTTTCCTCCAGTCAGCTTTTTCCTCCTCCCAGTGCACTTCCTGTGGTAGGAAACTGGCCAAAAAAGAAAGGGTGTTGGTCACGAAGGACCCTTAGGTGGGACATTTGTAATTCTTCTTGTCAATTCTTCCTTGCAGAACTTCAAGCCTTGAGGGTAACAACAGCAAAGGAGCCCCTGGGGGGCTGCGGCGCGGACTGCGGAAGAAAGATGCTCATATTCTTCCCTGCTCCTGGAGCCAGAAGGAGGGCTGAGGTTGCTGTAGTTCTAGAGGGATGAATGGTGAACAACACGTTAGGGGTGGCAGCGGGGCGGGTACTCCCACGTTAAATACAATATGGCCACATAAATGGGTCTCGCTGCAAGAGCTTTAAGCTATATCGTATTCGCACATTGTAAAGTAAAATTCAGGTTTCTTATTAGGTGTGTGTATACAAACACATGTGGATGCCAAGAAATAGAGACTTGCTTAGAGACTTTAGAGTTTAAATCAACTCTGGTGCTGCTCGACTTTCAAGGTTTCTGGAGACTCCTTCTGCCCCAGAGTGTAATAAATCAAGGAAAATTGAAATTGACTTTTAGATTGTTTCTTATGTGAAACGATCCAAAGGAAACTGGGGGATCTTGTGCCAGGGTGAGGTGTGAAGATGGATTTCTGTAGCAGCGGTTCTCGTGGCAGGTGAATCATGATGCACACTCCTCTCTCTTCAAGAAGCAGCACTGCCCCCACTGTTTATAGAAAGTAGGGAAGAGAAGGGCTTTTATTTTTTCAAGTAAAATTTAAGGCTCCCAATCAGGGTGTGTTTGAAACAGTGCCCTGAGAAGTGGAGGCGCTCTCTGGGCCTGGAGTGGGTCTTTGTTCCAGTGCAGCATCCCTTCTCCAAAGGCATTGGCAAAATCTGTTCTGCACACACGGTTCCACTATCAGAAATCTGCAGATCTTAGTTATGCCTTCAGACAAGGCTGAGGAAGAGAGCTCACTACCAGACAAATGGCAATTGGCATGTTGTCTTCCTATGAGCACTTTGAGATCACGCAGCCCCTGGCTAGTGCAAAAGGAACCTCGCCCTCCACTCCTGGCTGACACCTGCCATTTCATCTTTTCTAACACTCAAGTCATGCCTTGAGTTTGTGGATTGGATGTCTATGGCGGAGAAGTGAAAAATCGGTGCTATTTTTTCACTACTCTGCAAAATTAAGAAGTAATCCTGGATGCCAAAACGATCCCCTCCTCTCATTAAAAAAGTCAGGTATTTAAGTGGGGGATGGAGGGCAGAGAAAGTCTACGTTCTTTTTGCAAGCCTCTGTGAAGAGGCTGAATTCTGAGAAAAAGGTTATCGAAGAACCCGCAGCTATCTTTAGCCAGAGACTGAGCTGTCCCTGGAATGTCCAGTGTACCCTGGACCTCTGGATGCTCTGATGTGTGCTGGGGTGCCCAGGGCACTGGGTTGGCCTCTGTACCCACAAACAGCTTCGAGGTTGGGCTCATGACGCAAAATGCACAGATTCACAGCTCTCCTTCCTGGCACTACAGGCATAAAAGAGTGTGTTAACCAAGGAAGCATGAACTCTGAAGGAATGGGGAGATCCTTAACGACCACATCCTTCTAGCAGAAATTTGTATTCTAACGTGTGAGCTTCAGTGCGCACTTCAGTGTGTGTGCGTCTGCGTGTGTGTGTGTGTGTGTGTGTGTGTAGAATGCACGTCGTTACCAAATACCTAAAACAGTATGTGACCGCAAAGAGGTTAAATCCGGTTTGGACAGGGATGAGTTGAAAGCACCCAAGCGTTTTCGGGTGGATATCGCCATCCATCCATCAGATGGCCTCGCTGATGAGCATACAAGATGAACCCGGGAGGACTGTCCCTTTTTGGCTGCGAAACCTGACCGGTATAGGGGAGATTCTAGAAGAAAGAGCTAAGGAGGCCGGGGCGGAAAGAGGAAAGTCAGGGGTGGGGGAGCTTAAAAGGTAAACTGTTGGGACTGACCGGCTGGTGGGACTAGTTAGCGAAGGCAAGTGTTTAGGTAGGAAGAGAGATCTAGTCGGAGCTACATTCCGGGATTTGGGATGAAAAGAGAAAGCCAGGGAGCTCGGGTTCGCCGCTCCTAATCTGTTCCGTACAGACCCTAAACTGTATGGCGGAGCTTGTGGGGCAGGTGTGGAGGCGGCGTCAACCCCTATGTGCCCCATGTACAGCCCCAATCCCACGCAGTTTTCTCAAGCGGCTGGGAATCAAGCGAGCGTCCCCCACCGCCGGCGCCCACTGCGCCCTGGACCCACGCCACGCATCGCCAAGGAGTAGCTATGGTGGCACGTGGAGGAGGGGCGGGTAGGGAGGGCGGCACCATCACCCGGACCAGCATCTTGGAGCAGCCAATCTCACTGCTCATACTCTCCTCCCCACCGGCGCAGGAGCCTTGCTGTAATCCCCCGCCTCCCCATCTCCGACAGTGAGGGGCGCACCGGGTGGGGGAATGGGTAAATAATTGGCCCGAGGCCCAGCTTCCCGGCTCTCCCTCCACTTTCCCGCGGCCTGACTGCGCCCGGGGCAACGCAGCCCCTCAGGAACCTGAGACCAGGTAAAGTGGCCTCCGCCCCGTCCCAGGTCTGGCTGCTTCCCCTCGAACCCTTGCCTGCCAGGGTGCAAGTGCGGGTTTTCTCCCTGAAGCTTAATCATCACCCTCATCCCCTGGCCGGGGCCTGGGAGGAAGAGATGCCCAGGCTCTCTTGTTGACCCCGTGGCGAACGCCGACCTTGAGCGCAGAATACTCCCCAGAGTGCTGGGTTCCTGATACCCAGCCCGGGAGCGCGGAGAGTGAGGGAGGGACCAGGAGGGGAAGGCGGAGACGCGGTGGGTGAACAATCAATGGCTTAGCCTAGTTTCCCTGCAGGAGCTACCGCCCATTCACCGTCTATGCAGTCAGCAGCTGGCGGCAGCATCTTTTAGGTACAAGCTGCAGGGAGGCAAAGGCTGGCTGGGGGGCCGGGAGCCCAGGGCGCTCCGCGGGACTCCAGCCCCCCCGCTGCGTCCCAGTCGCTGGACGCTCTGGGCTTTACGAGGTTCAGTTACCGCAGAGTCCTCCATTAACACCTCCTCTGATTATTGAGAGTCTGGTAGGGCTGAACGCAGCCTCAGAGCGTTTCTCTGGGCACCGGCCCGCGTCTGTGCCCTCTGCCCACCCTTTCCTCCTCCCCCTCCAGATCTGGAAGCATAAACAGAAAATAAAAGGCAGGTGGAGAGAGCTGAGGGTCAGAGGTGAGGGAATCAGATCAATTCCAACGGGGTGGCGGAGAGAGAGGAGGGAGAAATTAATTTTCTTCCAACGCTTTATTTATTTTTTTGGATTAACAGAGGGACACTCAGCGAGACGCGGGGACTGGCCCGCACCTCTGGCAGCCACCTCCCGCCTTTCCTTGCCGAGAACCGAGTTCTTGTGGGGGAAACGTCTGACATCGGACCTCAAGGTAAGACCCTGATGAAGATGTTTTAGTCCGAGCAGCTTTCTGCCCTCGGAGCGCGCCCGGACGGCCAGGAGTTCCAGGGACGTCTTGGGAGCCTACCCGAAGAAGGGCCGGCTTTGCTCCAAGCTGTGTCCCTACCTGAGGTCTCCGCAGGAGGAGCGGTTTGGACGCGCCCCACCGGCTGGGAGGTGCTTGGGGAAGCCTGGCCGTACCGCCGGGCTGACGCGCGGCTTTTCTCTGCCAGTGCAACCACCATTACGGCGTGATCCACTCCTTTTCCTCTAAGAATGCTGAACGGTACCACTCTAGAGGCAGGTGAGTTATGCGCCAGGTTCCTTCTGATGTTCTCTACCCCTTGGGCCAGTGCGTGTATCATGTGAGTGTCTGTGCGTGTGCGCGCCTTCGTTGGGTGGAAGGAAAAGGAGTGTGTGTTTGTCCTAAAAATTACACCGCTCTTCGTAGGCTTAAAAATACACATTCTCTTTCAGAGTCCTCATAGGACTCCTCAAACCTTAGTCTCCCTCCTTTTGCCTTTCTCTTTGACTGCCTTTGACTTTCCTCAGGATCAGGGTCCCGGGCGCCAGGCGGAGGTCCTGGTTCCACTGATCCTCCAGTAGTCAGTGGCGCAAGGGACATGTCTTTTTCTTGGAAGGAATGGAACGGTGGGGGCGGGGGGCTAAAAGACACCGTTTCTGGCCCGTGTAGGGCGTAACTGGAAACTAGCTTCACCCACATTTTGTTGTTGTTGTTCAGTCCTAACCCAGCGCAGCCGTTTCTGCCCCTGATCTCAGCGGACACCGTGCGGGACTTCTCCTTTTATTTCTGGGGAGAGGAGGGCAGGCGGCGCAACACATCTCAGGTAAAAGGGCATCAGATTTCAGAAGCATGGCTTGGCGGCGGCCCCTTTGGGGAAGAACCCAGGGGCTACAGAGGACAGAGGTTTGAAGGAAGCAAAAGCGGGAGAGAGGCTTTTTAGTCGCAAAGGGTGAGGGTAGGCAGAGAAACGCGCGAAAGAGCAGGGCCTTGGCCGGGGAGTAGCGCCCAGCGAGAGGCTGGCAGGGGTGCGCAGCTGGAGCGTGGCCTTGGGTCCCCCTTTCCAGGCAGCCGAGCTCCCCTGTCCCAGCTCTGCTTGGCTCACTCCCATTTGTCTTGAGGGAGACTCCCTGGAATAGGACTGGATCAGAAGTACACCCGTGTAGCAGCCCCGGTATGAACCTGCCAACCTCAGGGTAGGGGGAAGTTTTGCATATAGAGAATCGCGGTCTCCACTGTCAGGAGAAAGGCCCCAGCGCGTCCCCGACATCCGCTCACCTTCCATCCAGTGCAGCCCGGGCATCCAGGGCCAGGTGGCAGGGCGCTGAACGCATGGTTCCCAGCCTCAGGATGGCACTGGCGTTTCGCTGGGCCTTGGGGTGCTCAGGACAGTGCCAGAAGCTGGATACCGTTTTAAGAGCTGCAGCTTTCAGACCAAAGGGGCTCCTCAACCAGCTTAACCAGGTCTGGAGGAAAGGTAATGCCTGCTTCT
This sequence comes from Aotus nancymaae, assembly GCF_030222135.1. Lineage (NCBI taxonomy): Eukaryota > Metazoa > Chordata > Mammalia > Primates > Aotidae > Aotus > Aotus nancymaae. The sequence goes on from NW_026988453.1 coordinate 1,018,608, forward strand.
TTACAGAGCAAACTACAGGCACAGAATCATGACCTCCAGAATTCAGGAAGAAAAAGATCTTAAGTCGCCTTTGCTCTCAAAAGATGCACATTTGTTGGGTCACTTCCTCACTCTCAACCCTAACTGTCCCGTGGGTTTACCTTCCCTTTCCTCCCCACTGGGGAGTTCTACTGGGCTCGGGTTCTTTGCCCATGTGGACCTGCTTGCCCCGGGTCAAGGGCGCTGCGGTCTTCTTGACCTTCATTGAGTTTCTAGGATCCCGAACTCCCAGTTCCAAGTACTGTGCTCCGCTAGAGTTCAGCGGTCCACTTTCCTAAAAGCGGCAGCAGCAGCGGGATGGATGATGTCAGAATAGAAAGGAAAGAAAGCTTAGTGGACTGCCTGTGCTTGGTTGTGAGGAAAAGCAGTGCTGGTGGAGGGGCCTGCCCCATTATTCCTGGGAGAGCTTTGAATTCAGAGGAGACTTGAGATCCTATCCCCGAGGCAGGCGCGAGAGAGCCACATGCACCTGTCCCATCGAGTGAGCCGGGGGGCTCAGCCCCAGGAACAGAAAAAGTGAACTCCCAGATTTTTATAGAACACTTGCGGGCCATTCAGCCTAGAATTGGGAGAAGGGAGAACACGTTTGTTTTGTCCCCAGCCGCCAGCCTCAGTCCCTCTGCTGGAGAGGTGAAAGGAGGCAGAGCTACAAAGATGCTCTCCTTATTTAAAGCGCTTAATTAAAGTCCTTTGAGAATGAGGAGTGGAGGGAGCTCTTAGGCAATCTGTCTTGGGGACACGAAGACAAAAAGAGTAGAACACCCTGGGTCGCACACCCAATTTGAGGGCATTCCTTCCCATCCTTCGTGGACTTCCTCCTTAGGAGCTATGGGAGGAGGCAGGGCTGGACCCACTGGGACCTATTTCCTCAGAGCTAACAAGGACCTCCCAAACTCCAGCGGGCCCCCGCCCCACCCCCAGCTTTCTCCAGATTTCCTGCATTCACTGAGAAGGAAGAATCCTGGCAGTCTGCTTCTTTACGGGAAGTAGCAAATGCCACTGGATACAGGAACTTATAACTTGGGTTTTATAAGAGCAGGCTTCAACTTGGAAACTGATTGCAGAAGGTGTTCTGCCATTCCTGTACCTAGATGATTAACGAATATGTGTGGAATAGAAGAATGAATGGATGATTGGAGGGCTTACAGGACTTCCGTGTTTGGCTTCCCTGGAGACTAAGTTCTGGCTTTTTCCTGGTGTTGTTTAACTTTCCCTGCATGCCGTCTCCAAAGCTTTATCTCTTGCAAGAAAGCAGTGGCATTCTTGGGTTCTTTGTCGTTGATTTTGCTGAGCAGGACAATATGCAACAAGAACCAAAGCTAATTTCAAACACCCCCATTTTGGGGCTGGGAGAGGGTTTAGCACGAAGTAGTTAAACAAAGTAGGTTGAGGTCCTGTGTTTAACTTTTTGCTTGAAGCTTCCTTGGGTGAACTGACTGAGGGGACTTCTCAGAGACTCCTCCTCCTCCTCCTCCTCCTTCTCCTTCTCCCCCTCCTCCTCCAGCTCTGAGTCAGTTTAGCCTCTGACTTGTGTGAAGGCAATCTGCCCCTTTGTGAGAGGACCTGCTGTCTCTGAAAGGACTGCTGCCCCCAGCCCCTCCTCAGGGCCCTTCTTGTGTGCACGTGGGTTTGAAAAGCTCATTGATTCCCATCCAAAGGGGCTAATTACATTACTTACAGTAAATAGCAGCCCTGCTGTCAGGTATAGCTGCCAAAGTAAGGAGGAGGGGGATGTCTCCAGCTTAGTTCACTTGATTGGCTTCATTTTTGTGTGAAATTGTGCTTTATGAGCTGTATTCTGGCACCCGGAGGATCTAAACTGCGTCCAGTCTGCAAATAACATTATTTTTGACCCTGAGAAAAAAGGAGGGGAAGCAGTGGAGTCTTGAGTTTCATGGAAGAGGCCACTCCAGCAGCCTCAGAAGGCAACGCTTTGGGACAGGAAGTCAGGCTGCTGCACCAGGGGCCGTTTCCTCCCTCACTTTATTCCTGCCTTCCTTCCTTCCCCCTTTCCTCATCTTCTCCCTTCCTTTTTTCTTCCCTCCCTCCCTTGCTCCCTCTCTCCCTCTCTCCCTGGCTTCTCTCCCGTCGTCTTTCTAGCTTTGGCCACAGTTCCCTGTCGGGCTCCCCCGGGCAGAGGGAAGCGGGTGTGCGGCCCGGCGGCCCCTCTGAGGTTTCTAGGATGTGCCAGGACACAGGCACCGCAGTCCCGGGAAAGGCGGCAGGAAGCAGTGGCGAACGCAGGCTGACGACGGGAACGAAAGGAGCCGAGAGCGGCCCGCGCGTCCTCCTCTCTGGGTAAAGCCGCGTTGGTTCCTGCCGCCGCGCTGCGCTTCGGACCCCTAGGGGGCCTCCGGCCGTTTGAATGAATCGACAATATCAGAGTATTGTGGACACTTTTTAATGGGGCCGGGGAGGGGCCGCCGCTACCGGGAACAGAGGGCGACAGAACAATCCCACCTCTTGTGAGGAGCAGGTCTGCCATTCTGCTTGTCAGTTCTCACCTTCCCCTCCTCCACGGCAAAGAGCCCCTTTCACACCCTTCGGCGTGGGCGGGTGCGCCCAGTTTTACAAGTCCCCTGTCCTGCCAGGGTAGTGGGAGCAGCACGCGATGGGGCTAGCGCCCAGTCCTGCTGGGTCAGGCGCCAAGCTCCCGGGAGTCCCCAAGTCGCTGCCCACATTGGCAAGTTTCAAATGAGATATCAGAATCTCAGGCAGCTTTCCTTCCAACCTGAACCAGGGAAGAGAATAAGCCGCCCTACGCCCAAGACGCAGCTGCATACCTATGTGTGCAGGTCCCTGCTCTGTCCTCTACACTCTGATTTTCTCCAAGAAAATTGTTTTGCCAAAAGTAACCCTGAGAAATGGAGATGCTCCAAACGACCTTTTCACTTTGGAAGAAGCCAGCACCTAGTAGGGTCTCGGGCCCTCAAGAAGGTGAGCCAAAGGGATGAATTGCCAGACAGCTGCTTTTAAAAAGCTGGTTGAGGAAGATGGGATGGGGAGGAGAGGAACCAGCATTATTTCCACTTTGGTAAAGTGCTTACATTTCAGCTCAGTATTTATGTATTTCGGGTGACACTCCTGTAGTCTGGGGATGAAAAAGTCCGCAGGAGGAAACCCAAAGCGTGGAGTTGATATTCTGTGTGTCCTGAGCCAAGGTCTGATCTTGAACTCGGATCAGATAGGCGAGTTCTAGGCCTCCTGCACCAGGGCGGAGACAAGAAGAGCTCCTTTTCCCCTTTAAAACATGACTGCTGGGAACTCTTGGAAGGGTGTGTGTGTGTGTGTGTGTGTGTGTGTGTGTGTGTGGAGGTAAATGCCCCCTCCTCCTGCCTCCCCGCTCTCTATACCCCCACCCCTTTGTAATGTTTGTCCTGCTTGCCCATCACCAGGGGGTTGAGAGGAGTATGACAGGTCTTTGTTGTCTGAATAAAAATCCGTGGCAGCTCCGGGGAGAGAACTCCTCCTACTAAATTATCAAAAATGGGCTGGCTTTAGTCTCTTAACAAATTGGACACAGCTCAGGCAGGAGCAGTCCCCAACCCAACCTACAGGCACTGGGAACTTGCAAGCAGCCAGGGAACACTGAAAATAGCACTTCTTTTTCTTTCTTTGTGTTCAAAACTATTTTCTTTCTTCACCAGATTTTGTTTTCCTCCCCCCGCTGCAGTTGTTTCCCATTAGTAACTCGATCTCTCAGAGCAGTAAGATTCGCCTTCTACGCCTCTTTTCCCCTCCGCCCGTGTTTGTTTGTTTTCTGCACATCTCTCCTTCAGGGAGCTGCTGAACTTCCCCCCTCCCCCAATTTCCACTTCTTTTTGCTTCTTCCCCGGCCCCCCAAGCAGACGGATTTCCACTCGGTCTCTTTCTTCTCCTCCTCTCTCTCCCTCTTTCCCTCCGTCCCCGGGCGTCTCTGCGCTCCCATAGCGCAGCCCTCTCGGGTCCCTAGCCTCCTTCACTCGGATGAGCTGAGAGCCCCAGGCGTGTGTATATGGAAATAGTGGGGTGCCGAGCAGAAGACAACTCGTGTCCTTTCCGCCCCCCAGCCATGCTCTTCCACGGGATCTCCGGAGGCCACATCCAAGGCATCATGGAGGAGATGGAGCGCAGATCCAAGACTGAGGCCCGTCTGGCCAAAGGCGCCCAGCTCAACGGCCGCGACGCGGTAAGGAAGGGCTCCGCCGCGGCGGTAGCCTGGCACCCCTGCGCCCTCGGTTAAACCAAGCCGACAGCCTGGCCGGTGGAGGTCGGGGGCGGCGGATCGTGGAGACATCTGCTTGAGGCTGGCGGGTGAATTTTCTCCCGTCCACTTAGGTCTGCAGGGCTAAGAAACGGTCCCTTTTTCTGATTGAAATGTCTGCACTAGCTGGCTATCCTCTATCGCAGCCGATTCCGAAAGAGCAGGGAGAGGAGCTGGGAGGAGGAGTGGGGCGGTGGGGGCGTTCTCTTCTACAGACCCCGAGGTTCCTCGATTCCGGGGCGGGCGCCTCCCCGGCGAGGATCCGCAGCTCCGAGGGCAAGCTGGGCGCAAGCTGTAGGAGGACTGCGCGCTGCCGCGGCGTTCTAGCCAAGCAGAAGCCCAGGTGGCCTTAGCCTCTGGGCCTGATGACCAGACCTTTGGAGTAGATTCGGACGCCACTGGGTCACTTCCAGTTCTCCGGAAGCTCGGGGCTGGCGACCCTAACCGAGAGATTTTTATGGGTTCTGGCATCCCGACTCAGTCCCTCTATCGAGACGGCACTATGTTTAGCGCCGGGGCCGGGCGGGTGTCATGTCTAGGGGGAAATCAAATAAAACTTACGGAGGAGCGCGCCCAGTAGAAACTCATGAACTTTATAACCCTTAAACAAGCTAATCAACTACCACTGTTTCTACTATCCATAATAATCAAGTCATGTCCTCTTAATAAAGAAAACCATTTACTTTATCTAACTGCTTCCCTTACCAGGTTACTAACGGGAGGGGGGAAACTACAGAAGTCTCCGGAAATGATTTCAGCAAAACATAGCTGTGTAGATCCTTTGGTACCACACTAAGACTTGTAGCCGAAACTAATCAATCAGGAGACTGCTCTAGCCTCTCAGCGGGATTTTGGGTCCGGCTAGGTAACCCAACTGATGAACGTGTCTATGTTTGTAACCCTCATTCAGTGCCGGCGCCCCTGGTCGGAGTAAGGGGCTAACTTTTATTTTTGCAGGCCCTCTGAAATTTCTTGGGGGAAGTTCAACCCATTTCTGCTGGTCTTGAGGGAAGTGTCGGGAGGTTAACATCTTTTCCCTTTTTCTGGTCATTACGTGTAAAAACAAATAAACCCAAACCCAAATTTTGCAGCGGCTCTGGGGTCCTCAAGGTGGGACTTACCGTCCTCAGTCGGGTCAGTGGGGACCCAGGAGGGAAGCTTAACTTGGGCACTAAACAGATTTTCAAGACAAAGGTCTCAGTATGCCTGTTGCTGCTAGGGAAAGAGGGGACCGTACAGAGGGGACTGGACAACGGACCCTCTTTGGGAACAGCCACTTTACACCCTTATTGGGAACGGGACCGATAGCCCTGAAAATTAGGGAACAGCAGAGTCTGCCAAATATATCTCAATCAAAACAGTGTCGAACAAGTTATGAGCACAGGTCCAATAATCTCCCTTTTGCTTTTGATTTCAATTCTGCTTATAAGAATTTAGAGAAATCGAATTATAATATTGTTTGTTTAAAAATAACCTGTGCTGTTTCAGATTTCCTTTCCCTCCCCAATCATTTCGGTTGCTTTATTTTGTGTGCGTCGAAAGCCACAATTCTTAGCTTGTAATTATTTGAATTAGGAAACTATCACCAAACTATAGTCAAAATCTCCCAGTCCCTTTTAAGCGAGGCTCCGGATGGCCGAGATGTTTTGAGGTTAATAGTCCCGGGAGGACGCGAACGCAGGTTCAAGCAGACACGGAGGAAAGCGAGCAAGCCGCAAAGGGAGAAATGACAAATGTTTTCCCCCTGACGTCTGCCTTTGTGCAGTGGCCCCTGGCCCCTGCCGCGCTCCGTGCACACCCTGGGATCGCTCTGCCTGGGGGAGAACCCCGCGTCCTGCGGCGACACCGCGCGCCCTTCTCAGCCTTGCGGTGTGCTTGCTTTGCAGGGCATGCCCCCGCTCAGCCCGGAGAAGCCCGCTCTGTGCGCCGGCTGCGGGGGCAAGATCTCGGACAGGTACTACCTGCTGGCTGTGGACAAACAGTGGCATCTGAGATGCCTGAAGTGCTGTGAATGTAAGCTGGCCCTTGAGTCCGAGCTGACCTGCTTTGCCAAGGACGGTAGCATTTACTGCAAGGAGGATTACTACAGGTACTCCCCTATACACCCCCACTTCTTACACCCGACTACACCTCTGGCGGGTCCATCTGTCTGAGCCCGGAATCCCCTCTCAGTCCCCCACCTTTTGCCCCATTCCGGGTGCGGTTATCATTTCGGAGACCAGGGAAACCCACTGCACGTGCCTTTAAGCTGCCCTCCCCCTGACCGGCGGTAAGGATGGGTGGGAGAGACATTCAAGGTCTAGCGCATTATCAGCGAATACCACGCTCTCCCATCACTTCTCAGCTTGGCTGGTGGAACTTGGGGGAATCTGGGGAAGAGTAAATTGACATGGTCTCCGTCGACCGAGACTTGAATGGGTTTTTGTTTTCCGCTTGCTACGAATTGGGCAAGTTCTGCGCCTTGAAACTGAACTAGTGGCCCGGGAAGCAGCAACAGAGAATTAGCTTTTTGCAGGTGGCAGGAGACTTTGTAAATGACTATGACAAGGAATACATGCCATTGCCAAAACCCAAGCCACTCAGTTCCGAGTTCCTTTTATCGTGAGTTACAACCATGTCCGCCAGATTGGAGAGAAAACTCAGCGGCAGGCGTCTTTATTGATTCTTCTGTTATGTTTCTGGATTGAGAAAGACAGGACTATGTGCAGGTGACCTAGCTCCGCTCTCAGCCCGAGCAAGAGAAGTGGTTAAAAAATAACAACCTGAACTCTACAAAATTGTCATTTTCCAGAACTGTGTCCGCATGCTTTCCCGCACACTTGCACATCCAGGAATAATTATATCTTCTTTCATTCACAGAATATTTTGTAATTGAGTAAGTGTTTTTACTTGGCATTGCAATTTAATATTCTAGTTCTATGAGTTAGCTAGTGCTGGTTTGCTTTTAATTTTTAATTTTTAAATTTTCACTTTATAGAGAAGAAAACTAAGGATTAGTTGCCCGATTTTTCTGACTTTCATGTAAGGATCCTTTGTCTTGGTTCATTGGAAAAGGTCGATGAGCAAATAAAATTAATGCCCATTGTCCTGTCCTCCTGGAACCCTCCCAGGTCTCAGTCTCAGGCCACTGCAGACAAAGCCCAGGCGTCGCGGGTGGGAGATGGCTCTGCCTTGCTTCAACTAGCGCCCTGACTCAACTGTTTCCTTCCAGAAGGTTCTCTGTGCAGAGATGTGCCCGCTGCCACCTTGGCATTTCCGCCTCGGAGATGGTCATGCGCGCCCGAGACTCTGTGTACCACCTGAGCTGCTTCACCTGCTCCACTTGCAACAAGACTCTGACCACGGGCGACCATTTCGGCATGAAGGACAGCCTCGTGTACTGCCGCGCCCACTTCGAGACCCTCTTGCAAGGAGAGTATCCACCGCAGCTGAGCTACACGGAGCTGGCGGCCAAGAGCGGCGGCCTGGCCCTGCCTTACTTCAACGGTACGGGCACCGTGCAGAAGGGGCGGCCCCGGAAGCGGAAGAGCCCAGCGCTGGGAGTGGACATCGTCAATTACAACTCAGGTGTGCCCCCTACCCTCACCCCTAGCTCAGTCCCGGCCTCAGTTTCCCCGAGGAAAATTCGTAGAGCTCCTTCCCCATCCAAGGTCTTGCTGCAAGAGGGTGTTTTGCCCAGTGCCTCTGTTCTCACTACAACTCCCTCTCACTCTGAAGGAAGGGAGAGAGGGAGAAGGAGGGGGAAGGGAGGCAGAGGCAGCACTTTATTTAGGTGGTGGCAAAAAAACACATTCATAACCATGGGGCTGTAGTGACTTCCCCCAAACAGGCAGAGCCAAATCCTTGTTGCCCATTAGTTAATGAGCCCATTAGTTTCTGGCTCCCAGTTGGAGCAAAACAGCCCCAGGGCAATTCCTTTGTGGAGGCCAAATTATAGATCTTGGAGGAGGTTTCCTAAATACTGAAGGAAAAAAAAATCTTCAGAGCCCAACCCCAGTCTGTCTAGAGGGGTCAGAGGCTGTGGTCACCAGCCCAAAGTTAATCGGGAACACAGTTGGCAAGAGTGTTGAAAAACCTAATCCCTGATCTTGGCAAAAGGCCGCTGTAGGGGTGGAAATCACTCTCCACAGCTGAGCTGGTCTGTCTCTTTCCTAAGTCAGGATATTCATCCAGCCGTCTCATTCCCAGTGTGATAGACCATCCAGACATCCAGATCCCTGGCAAACTGAAAGAACCTTCAGGTCAGGCCCCTGAGGAGGCTTAATGGTATCTCAGGCCATTCATGTATACTCAATCACCTCTCTCTTCATTAAAGGCAAGTCAAGAACACATTCTTCCTTGCTTTGGGGGACACACCTATCATGTGTCAATCTCTCACATGCACCAGTTTCCCACTCTTGGTAGCCTGTCCCCACTTCTCATTCTCCAGATGAGGATGGTGATCGACCCTACAGATGATAATCTAACTCTGAGCAGAAGAGAAGCTCTTCTTGAGTCCCAGTCACTGGAAAAGAGGTTTCAGAAAGCCCTGGCTAACTTTTTGGGAGCCCTAAGGACTTTCAGTGCCCTGGTCCAGACCTGGCTGAGAATCTCAGCAGACTGACACTCAGGACAGGGGAAACCATTCTGTTGGAAGAGACCTTGACGACTATTATGGCAACCCCACTCTATTACCACAAACGCTCCAGATACCAAACATGGGCACCCCAGAGCACGGGATCCTGCCTGTTTTTCTCTTCAGTTCCCAGGGCCTGGTATGATGCCTGACGTTGCTAGTCAGTGGTAAAGCAGTGTCCAGCCAGTTAAGTGACTGGCCCAAGATCACACAGCCAGTGTGAATCTGGAGCTAAGAGTCCTGCTCTGAGTTTGGAGTTTTCAGGGGAACCCACACAGGATGAGCGGCCGCTTCCTCAGACCTCCCTTAGGTTCTCTCCTGGGGTTCTCTACCGCCTAATCTAACTGAAGAGGAGAATTCTTTGTGGGCAAGCAGAGCGGGTGGCCTTTCGGGGAGAATGGGGAACGCTGTGCAGCAGCACTTGCCCCGGGGGGGTTCAAGCCAGGGTCGCTGGACGGAAGGAAAAGGACCTGCCGACTCACTGCAAATCTCGCTGGGGTCGGTCAGTCTGTGCGAGGGCAGCAGGCAAAGCCCCGGGTTTTGCCAACCCTTGGTAGTGGCCGTGCCCTCACACGGGCCCCTGCTGTGCTGGGGCAGGAGATTTGGTTAGGGGCCACTTTGCCCAGTAGGCTTACTTCATCTTCTTTGATGCATGGTCCCCGGGGCAGGGCAGGCAGGGCACTAATTGTTCTTTATTAATAGAAGATGACATTGGAATCTCAAGCCACTCACCAAGGCCCTAATGAGAGAGAGAGAGAGAGAGAGAGAGAGAGAGAGAGAGAGAGAGCCACTCATGTACAACTATGGATGGAGTTTTGTGAAAGAAGGGCTCTCTCGGCCCAGATAAAATCCAGAAGGGTGAGGATTTCTAGCCCAACAGTGGGCAAGCCTGACTTACCGATTGTTTATTTAATCTAATTAGCTAAATTTGATTTTGCCTTGGATCTTCATGTTAGACAGATCCAAAGAGCTTTAAGAACAGTAGAATTTAGATTCTTTTACTTCTCTGAAGATAACTAGAGAGTACAAATGCATTTTTAAGAAGAATACAAGTCTCCTTCTGAGCCACTTAGGTCTTTAGTTTGCAAATTAATGCTGCTACAAGTTGAAGAGAAGGTTGCTTTTGTCTTGCTCCCAAAGGAGGGAAAAATTGCTGAGGCCCCCTTAATCCAACTTTGTACCTCCCACCACTACAAACTGGATGCCTCTTAGTTAACATCTACTCCATCCTTTCTGTACTTTTCCCAGAGATACTAGTAAATAGTATATATATTTTAAAGATCAGGTTAAAATTATCTATGGGAATTGGTTTGAAGATGCCTGACCAGAAATCAGCCTATCATTTAAAACAGTGCTTATGAATCTAATGCCACTTTGCTACAGAACTAGGGAAAGAAACCCTTCAGCAAATTCAACATATGTTAAAACATAAAAAATAAAGCTAATCCAGTTTTAATTCATTATTTTAGCCGCCTTTGGATTTTATCTGCCATCTCTCATTAAATGCAAACAAGTCTCATGAAGGGTAAGGTTGATACTAAACCAAGTATGATTTACACAATGATATGTTTTAAAAAATGTGCAGAAAACATGTTTGTGATTCAAAGAATCTCAGAGAAGTTGTGAAACTTGGCAAAGACCAGCTAGTTCTTGACATAGGGCAAATGTCTTTTAATGAGGATGTTCCTAGTTTTGTTTATCTCTCTGTGCAAATTAATCAGGCAGATATTTTGGAAAGAGACGAGGGAAGTTTACCTGAAATGCTAGCTTGAAATAAAGCCCTCCAGGATGAGAAGAAGATTTAGTTCAGGATAGGAAGCTCTTATTTGTGTAATTTAAACATTAATTGAGAGATTAAAGTTTTGCCGCTTCTCAAAATATCCTTTCCTTAGGTCCTTTCTTCCTATTCAAACTTTGAAGGCTCCTGGTGGTTAAATTAGCCTGGCACTGACCCCTAGTGGTCTTCCAGGAATCAGTTAATTCTCAGAAGGTTACATGCGGTCACAGCAGACACTCACTTGAGGGTGGCTGACCACTGCATAAGTGACTGGAGATCAAATACTTAGACCTTCTCATTAACTTTATAATACTGGATGTGAACTTACAGGCAGATGTTGAAGACAGTTTTAAGAGTTATCATTTCATCTCATAATTCGGGGAGTGGGGGAATCCCCTATGGCTTTAGAAACAGGCCTTGGAGACACATGGTCATTTGCAAGTTTACATAATGCATGTGTAGTTAAGCATAAATAATATCAGATAATGCACCGTTATTCTGTAGAAGAAATACGTTTCTCTATTAAGTTGCATAACATGAGATAACAGTCACAGGAAAATCACATATAGTAATGTCTGTTTAATAAAGACCCAACGAGCCATCTCCTTACACATTGGATTATTTTATGTGGAAACAGAGGCTATAACTGTATTTAACACACTGAAGTACTCTGCTGAGTTTTTAATCAGCAATAATGGATATAGAATGCTTATTCAGGGAAGCAATTTCATCAAATTGCACAACTATTTTTCATAAACTTCATTTTAAGAACTAATGATTACATAGTCAGGTTGGGAGTCATATTCATTTTTATATATTACCCTGGTATGGAGTAGGGGGAAAGATGGCTAAGGGGATTATTTAAACACCAAGTCTTCTGTCCCAAGTGTAAAATTCAATTTGATGTGTTGTTCAGGAAAGATTACATGTTACATATGATAGAAAAGAAATCTTACTTGAAGAACCCTCCAATGACTAATGTATGCCTCTTTGACTATTTTTTGTGGGTATATGTATAATCTGGTTATGAAATATGGCTCAGTTTACTGGAGACAAGTATAGTTTTATAGTAGGTCATAGAGATGCTGTTTCATCCATTTGAGGGTATGAAAGTGCAATTCTGTAGAATATTTGAACTTGACATATCCCCACTGGGCCGAAATAGGATAAAATGTAATGCATACTCTTTCTGTTATCTCTGGATATATGGTACTCTTTCTGGTGGAGTTTAAGAAGCCTATGTTTCACATTTGAATGTATATATCTGACTTAGATTCCGCTGCAAGTTGATTTAACTTTGCATTAATACTCACTTGTAATTTTACTGATGAACAAAGGGCCCAACATCTTGATCGAATGCTTCTTGAGCTCCTGCCCCTGTGTTTGACTCAGGGAATCAATCCAAAGGTGAATATGGTATAATCGTTTCCCCCAATGAACTCACCTGCTCTTTTGCCAAGTGTGTCCTCCTGCTTACTCGTCTTATGGAAATACAAACAAAGGAGGCATTTGTTTGTGCCTAGTCTTTTTATATTAGGAATTTCTTGTTAAGTGAGTTTTATACGTGGTTGACCTCTTGGTTGATGACTATAAAACATACGTATTTCTGTAAACATGCTGATTTGCTGAATAGTTTTTAAAAAGTAATTCTAACTCTATCTAGCAGGCAGACAATACTTCGTTAAGCAGATTGGAAGAGCTCATATTAAGGGATGTCTCCCATTTTTAAGATTCAGGTTTCCTTCTCCCTGGAATGACATGATCAGGATGGATTTACATCTTTTATTATAAAGCAGTACAAGACAGGATGATCAGATCTAAATTTATATCAGATAACTATCTGATGGAAGGGTTTAAAGAAAAAAATAAACTGCCATGCTCTTTAATTTGTGAAGTTGGCTGAATCAGTAAATATTTCACAAAAATGTTTTCATTTTGCAATTGTATTTCCTATGCAGAGCCAGTAGATTCTTGGAAATGACCCTTTAAATGTGCAGCTTTACATCCTGGGGATAATGACTTTCTGGCTGGTTTCAAAGACTGGGTTGTTTTGCCCTGGGTGCTGAGCAAGTCTTTGTAAGAGGAGAGAAAATGCCGCCCTCACTCTGCCAGGCCAGCCAGGGGCACAGCTCACATCCCACTCGCACACATCTGGAGCAAAAAAGACTAAGATCTGAGCCTAGAAATAAGCACCATCAGTGTCTCTCAACTGTGAGCTGTGGGGAGCGCTTCAGGCATGAACCATGTGAAGACAAGTCTGGGCTCATTCTCTTTCGGAAATATTTATTAAAATCACTCCAGGGGAAAAATATTTTCTTTCTGGTATAGCCCTGTGTTAACCAGTCATAGCTAAAAGCTGAAACAAATAATATTCTTATGTTTACGTAAGAAATTCACAAATTTTAAATTTCTAACTTCTCCCCCTTTTCAGCCTTTTCTCTCCTTTTCCTGACTGAGAGAGCTCCAGCAATATGAGAAAAGGCTAACCATTAGAACTGACCTAGATGCTTCCTTAGTTGTTGGACTCTCAGAAACTTTCAGACTCGAGAAAGTGGTAATACTTTTTTCTTTACTCCTCATGACAAAAAAACAATACCTTCAGACAGTGTGTCTCAGGTAGGGTCTTAAAGCACTGTGAGTGTGGGCAGTGGGGAGCTGGTACTCACAACTGTGTTAGAAAAGGGTTTCTTCCTCTCTCGTAGGTCTCTCTCACTCCCACTTTACCACTTAGGGTTTCTTCATATTCTCAAATTCTTCTAGCAACCATTAAGCCAAAGAGAGGATTGCATTAATATTTTTCTGTTACATAAACTTTGGTTGTATCTACATTAACAGATGAGTTTGGCTTACTTTAGCAATGATCTTCTTTCTTTTTGTTTAGATACTCTTCATAATTGGGTTGACAGCCTTTTTCACTGCTGCTTTATTACCATAGCAGTGTCATACAGCCTGCCATCGTGTCAGCGAATGCAAGAATTTCCACTGAGCAGTTGTTTTGTTCACTGTTACTGCAACAGGTTGTAATGAGAATGAGGCAGACCACTTGGACCGGGACCAGCAGCCTTATCCACCCTCGCAGAAGACCAAGCGCATGCGAACCTCCTTCAAGCACCACCAGCTCCGGACCATGAAATCCTACTTTGCCATCAACCACAACCCAGATGCCAAGGACCTCAAGCAGCTTGCCCAGAAAACAGGCCTGACCAAAAGAGTTTTGCAGGTAAGACACGTCCATCATTGACTGTGCCTACATTTCCCTTCCCGTTGCCAGTGAAAATAGTGCTCTTCCCTATCTATATTGCTTCTTACCAGTTTATCTTACCTGTCTCCCTAGAGGGTGTACTGAGATTTTGCTAGGGCTTCTTGGAGGGTGCCCAGCGACCCACGGTCTTTTAAATACAGCCACATTATCTCTGCATATGTGGACATGGGCCCTCCAAAGGCTGCACAGCTCACTGCTGTGCAAATGCAAGTGATGTTATTGGCACAGGCTGTGGCTCTATGGATTTCCATTAATATTATGCTCAGTGCACAGACTTGAGAGGGACCTGTTGGTGCTGTCTTAACTCAGCAAACTTTTGGCAGCCTCACTCACCTTCCAACTTCAGGTGGATCATTTTTTCCACTCCTGAAAAGCCAAAAAATATGGTTAGTGTTTCAGCAACCAATTGGAGCAAGTATTTTCCTGCCTTAACAAACCATAATTAAAAACAAAATACTGGGAGTTAGTTCTGCTGTCCGATTGATTTCCTAAACTTATCATGGCAAGAACATATAACTACTGAAATTATAATAGGTTGCTGTGCCTGTGATCTTCTCTCACTTCTTGGTGGCAAATAGCAGGCATGTTAAATTCTGCTAAACAGTTTCAGGCTGTTTGACGTCTGTGGCCCTTCCTATGTGAAGAATCTTCACCATGTGTTAGGCTCACGAATGGCTTGAAGTCTGTTTCAGGGATGTTCATTTCATATGAGTGATTCTTACTTTGCCATAGTTTCAATGGCCCTGCTTCCTCCCCTTCTCAAAAGATAACAGTTGAGGAATCACGCTGCATTTCCCCCGCTTTATCACCATGTGTTCATTTCCATGGTATACCCACATAAGCATCAGTTGTTCCAAGTGGCACTTGTTAATGCGAGAGAGTGGAATAAGTGCAGTTGAGACAGAATAAATCCGTAGTGTTACTTGAATAACTCTGTTTTAAAAGAAAGGAAAAAAAAAGCCCCTTTCCTCCCCAAAAAAATCACAATTATATTTAAAAGGAGAGACATATATAAAAAAAGAAAAGAAAGAAAGGAAAAGAAAGAAAAAAAGAAAAAGTGAGAGAGAAAGAAAAGAAATATAAAAATGAACATCGGTAAAGAAATCAATTGGGATTGGTTTGCAGGTTTGGTTCCAAAACGCACGAGCCAAATTCAGAAGGAACCTTTTGCGGCAGGAGAATGGGGGTGTTGATAAAGCTGATGGCACGTCGCTTCCGGCCCCGCCCTCAGCAGACAGCGGAGCTCTCACTCCACCCGGCACTGCGACCACTTTAACAGACCTGACCAATCCCACTATCACTGTAGTGACAGCCGTGACCTCTAACATGGACAGCCACGAATCCGGAAGCCCCTCACAAACTACCTTAACGAACCTTTTCTAACATTGGTTTTTTTTTTTTTTTTTTTTTTTATTCTTCCTCTTCTTTTTATTATTATTATTATTTTATTATTTACAAGACTTTTTTTTTTTTTCTTCTAACCCACAAGATATTTGGGGAATAAAAATAACAGCTTGGTGTGTAGCATCTGCAGCCACTTGGCAAATGAGTTTACAGTATTGTCTCCTTTAAGTGAATATATTTTGTCTATAAAGTGTATTTGGATTTTTTTTTAAATTAATTAGGTCTTTCAGTTGGTAAGGAGAGTTTTTGAATAATTCTAATAAGTGCCTCTTAAAATTATATGTTACTTATTTCCAGAATCTCGAAGAAAAAAAAAGGTGGTATTATTATTGGCAAATAATCATATTCCCAGTTAAATGATTATTAGGTTAATAAAGAACCAGATAATTAAATAGTTAATTTTTAAATCTTGCAATTGTACGTGTGATTATGGAATTTTGAAAACATTACATTTAAAAAATTTAAAACTGAAAACTTGTTTTGAGTATTTTTATTTCTTACCAAAACTGTTAATTTAAGTGAGGAATATAGACATTTTAAATAGTAATGATTAATTAGGTGGGAGGTCTATTATAGGAATGTGACTTTTCCTTCTCTTAGGGATGTGGAACTCAAAAAACTTTTTACTTAGTTGTTTTTCAGCATTTGAAAAATACTTAAGCTCCCTGTGTATCCATGAAAACTCCACATAGATTTTGACATTTCATACTTTTAACCTCCTAAAGTGAAAAACAATAGCTTGGAAACCATTCTTTCTAAGTTACTTTTTTTCCCAGGGAAAATGGAAATAAGCAAAATATAATTTTTTAAGAAGTAAAAAAAAATCAGTATAATTTAATTAATAGCTCTAATAATTTGGTTCAGCTGTACCATGATATTGTATCTGGCATTCTATATGAATAATGTTAAAAAAATAAAAAACAAACCCAGCCTGGTAGACTAATACCAACGATTTGTTTTGTTTTGTTTTATTTTATTTTGGCATAGGTTGACTTATGTATTGAAAATAACTTTTCTGACACTAGAGATTTGAAGTTATTATTCTTAAAGTAGATAAACTCAGAAGCCTTGTGGATGCTGATCTGAATATATTTCCTAGTTTACAGTAGCATTTTTTTTCTTTTAATTTAAGCTAAAATCTGAATGGTCTGGGCAGTGGTGAACGTTCATCTATTGCGCTTCTGTTGTAGTTAAATACCAATTAGATTGTGGATTTCCTAAAAAAATAAATAAAAATAAAAAAGAAGTCAAGATATATGTCTTGCTTTGGTGGATTGTTAAGAATAACTTTGCACATATTCTCCACTTTTTGGACCCCTTACATCTCCTTTGGTGGTCCAAGTGGCTATTTAATAGACTTTAAAGGTGTCCTTCTGGCTGTATAAATGTGTGGTTACATATTGACAGTTCACTGCCCACATTAAAGTGCATTATTGTAACTTTTGCTCAGGGTCTTTAGAAAATTAGCACAGAAAGTAGCTTATTTTTTAAAAAAGATGATGGAAGATAAGTTAACACTGTAACAGAAGAAAAGTGTGATTGCCATTATATATTTAGCAAGTATGGTTATCATCTTCTATGGAGCTTAAATCTTGACTTTTCATATTTCTATTACATTTTGGGCATTTACCACTAACCAGACCAAACAACCTTGGTAAGGCTGAGATCTTATTAATACACTTTTACAGGTAAAATATTGACACTTATAAATTTTGTTCTTTGACAGAACAATATATGGTACTATAGATCTACTTTATTAAGTAGACTAATTATAACTCAGTTCTCCCATGTGCCTTATGATATAACTTGGAAGTAAGTTTGTGAAAAATCAGGATATATGTGTTGTTTGTTAAATTAACTGTTTTACGCCCTTTTGACACCTCACTAGTTTTGTACTGTTTTACCTCTTATTTCTGAAACTCTTTTTATGGTGTATCCTGTTAGAGGGGACAAACATGTCATAGAAAGCAGTTGTGCACTCTTTCAAATATAGTTGATAAATTCAATAATCTTATATATTGAGCTTCGTGTTTATAGTACAGTAAGTGGTCTAGCAAAATTGTCCATGTTTCTTTGTTTATTGATAAATGCATTGTATAGAAACTATTTCCCCTAAATATTTATGGACCAAACAATTGTGATATATCCTATTAAATTTGTGTGAATAAACCATTTTGAATCTAAGGAGTTTTATTTCCCATCAGTTTTATTTAAGTTTCCATTGTACTAGTGTGTTCCAGTATCTATACGTAAAAGCTATTCAAATGGTAATACAAAATTTTTAGAAATTAAACATACAAATAGTTTTTAGATTTCCAGACTTCTGATTCATATTAAATGTTACACATTGTTGCACATGCAATGTAATTCAATCTAGAAATACTTTAAATATATTTGCTTATAATAACAGTAATGCCCCACTGATTTGACTCAGTCCAATTTTTAGAATAAAAAGGCTAATTAGCAGATAAAGTAATTGCATGGAAATAAACCTTAAATATGATTAAGATTTTATGTTAGGACTATTGAGCACAAATGGATATTTGTAAATCTAAATAGAAATTGCAGACCCCTAAAAGCCAAGTTGCTCTGTAGTTAATAAATTGTCACTATGATTTTTTTCAGGGAGAACAAATCTTGGGGCATTACAGCCAAACATCCCGACGTTTGAAAATTCCCTAAAGTATTAAAAGAAGGGGAAAAGTTTGATCGGAAATCCACTGCAGTGAAGACAAAGACACTATTAGGTTATGATAATCATACATTAAAAAATTTATCGAGCCAAAAAAAAAAAAAAAGAGAGAGAGAGAGAGAGAGACTTAAATGTCATTTACTGAATGTTAACAAAACTTGTGTTCTTTATGGTGTCTAACACAACTGAAGGCTTAAAATTATATGGTTTAAACAAAATTAGATAAACCATGTACAAAACCAGAGCAACCTGGCAGTAATATGCCCACCCCATATTTGAAAAAAAAACTATTATTGAAAAAAATTTCACACATTTGTCAAGCACAAATAGTTGTAAAATAAAGTCCAAAACATTCATTTCACCTGCTTGCTAATGTGTATTAGTCCTGTTAATGGCATTTTCCAATTGTAAATTCAAAGAAAAGCTATCACTCATTTAAGAGTATAGGGATCAAAACCCAGTAATTTTAGTATTATTGTTTATTACTTCCTTTTTAAACAGAAATCTCTGCATGCACTTTTACATCTGTCACCTCTAGTGTACACCTCTGTATGATGACTTATCTTTGCTGTTTCTTGTATGATAAATAGCTTTCATTAATAAACATTTATTTGATGCAAACATAGTTAACTTTATGTTAAACACACACTGTTGAAATTAATTTTGAACATTCTTAAAGAGGCAGCACAGTACATTTACAACTTGTTATACTAATGAAAAATACAAACAGCATAATGAGATTAAATTCTGGTAAATCTAGGTTAAAATTACTTACTTGGTTTTTACCTTTTCATGACTTATTTTCATTTGTTGTATTCAATTGCCACATGTATTAAAAGTAAAAATCAAAGCAAACCCAAATTACAACAAAATAAACCTTAGAATAGACTATTGTATAAAATTTCAGCAACTTTTTTAGATTACTAGGGTAAAATTTATAGATCCTATGTGAGTTTACATGTTTGCTATGCAATGAACAAATTTATTGAAGTATACAAATATATTCTGAACTATAAAAAGATTCAATCTTTGCATAGTTCAAGTTACATATGATTATTACAAACACAGGAGCAAATGGAAAGACACAAATATTTAGGAATGAAGTTTTTTTAATTGTTAAAGGGAATATTTGAAGAATAAATTTTTAGCTATTCCTATTTAGCTGTATATCCAAAGCATATGTTAAACAAACTAACATATAAATACTTTCCAGAAAATTTTTCATTATGATGAAATTTTTATTATATACAAATGAACCCTATGTAAATGATGTAACTTTTATGAATGACAGACATTAAATATTTCACTTACATATATTCTTAGAATTTTGAATGTTTTCTTAAATGCTTTCACTTCCTGAATACTAAAAAGAAAAAAGTTTAAAGGAGAGAGAGCAACTTACTAATAAAAAAAGAAGAGCAAGTCACCATGACAAGTAGACTATTTCGAGTGATCATGAAACATGTTGGTTTTGTCAGTAACTTGAATGTTTATGCTTCATTGAAACCTCATCCACGGCTATAGCAACTTAAATAGATTTTCCAATGCATTTCCAGCCAGTTTATTCAAATCTTTGCCCTACAGCCTTGCCTTCCTTCTCTGTTCTGTCACCTATGGCAATTTCATTCAGAAGGATTTTGGAACTTCGCCTGGTTTTACAGACCTTTAAATATTTGTCTGGTATGTGAGATGCAGGAAGAGACCAGAGAGGAAACGAACATAACTGAAATTAGACATCTGAAAAAAATAATACAAATTTGAAACAGGCACAGTTTTTGAAACTAAAAAAAAAATAGAAAGGAGTACTAATTATGTGAGTGGGAAGAGAAAGCGTGTGATGCAGAGTTGGAAGGCCTATTGCACTTCACTGTGATGTAAAGCAGTCTTTGAGTCTGGGCAACTGCACACTTACTGTTTAGTGTGGAATAGAAAAATGTGGACCTCTTAGTTGAGAGCAGGGCACTAAATTTTCATAGCTTCTACCTCCCAATTGCCTGAATTAGTCTAACTTCTGGCAGATTGATCTTGGGCAAAAAGCTTCACTGAGAGTTAGTGTCTGTGTGCTTTGGTTGAACAGCCACCTTAATACTGACCTAGGTAGTGGATAGGTTTTTGATACCTCAAATAAGGCTAAAACTCCATAATAAAGGACCCAAAGCAAACACTTTTAAAACTTAGGTGATTTTTCATCACCTAAAACATAAATAGCTTTATTTAGAAAAATCCCAGTGGAATCTCCCATACATTCCTTTATAATAACCCCTTTTTGGGGAGTCAAAGTATTGATTTTTTATTAGCCACATATAAATATCATCTCATTTTCTGTTGCAGTGTGACTGCAAGGTGTGTTGTGGTGGAATGCATTAGAACTGGGAAGCTCCGGAATGGAAATTTGGAATCATGTCATTCTAGGCTCTTCAAGAGTATATTAGGGATCATACTGTTGTAAAAAATAAATATAAACACCTAATTTTATATGAAGTTTTGCTATTTAAATTTTAGCTATGTTATAAACAAAGCTAGCTGTACTTGTAGAGAGTTCGTGTACTCTCGAGGTCATTCAATAAGCACAGTAGGACTTAGTCTAAATTGAAGAAATATTGAATTTTCTTTGAAACCACTATAGATAAATCTGGATTGGCCTTTTAGATCTAGTTTCTGTTTTTAGTAATTGGGAACCAACTCTCAATATTAAAATAAATAAAAACTCCTCTAATGTAAAGCCGCAGTCCTCTGCTTCCAGCCAATGTCAAAACTAGGAAGGTTTTTTTTTAAACGGTTTGCTGTTGATTTTAAACATTTTAATAATACCTGCTCTGCCCTCACGACAGTTTTTTTTTTTTTCAGAATAATAGTATGATTTACTTTATTTTGAAAATAAATTATAATTCTAACTGAAAATATTATTTTAAATGCCCTCTGGGAAGATTTGCATTTTATTTTATGAGATTCCCTGACAGTGGGGTGGGGGTGGGGGGATGAGGTTGGGGCAGGGAAAGCTGAGAACTGTGCATGATACTCAAGGAAAGGTCTATGAATATGATGTAAGTAGTAACGTTAATGCCACAACTAAATTTCCGTTTGACTGTGTTGCAGAATAAGATAATTTTATCTAACATCACTCCCTACTTGCAACATTTCTCTGTGAATATTAATATAGTTAACCCTCCCTTATCATGTATCACATTAATAAGTTTCTTTTCCCTTGGATTAATTTTTTGCTTCTTTGCATTACGTTTTATCTTGTGCTAAGATGACAAAAATCAAGCAAGAATAAAGATCCAGGTATTAGCCATATGTAGAAAGTTCCTGGTGTGCATTGCTGTGTACCTTTCCCTCACATATTAGAATTGTCAGGAACGGTTTTTCCTTTTGGAACTTTCTGTTTACATTTTGCATGATCTTATAAATTAATCTGAAAAGTAATTGGATACCTTTTATGGTTATTTGAAAATAAAATTTGCTACAAATAAGATGCTTCAGTCTCTGTTGCCTCATATTATGCCTGAATATATTAATTTTTTTCTGTACCTTCATATCAAATCAGAAAATATTAACCTTAGAGGATATTTAAATCGTTATTTATGACAAATACACAAAGATGAAGAAATTCAAAGGTGAAATTGCCTTTATTATTCATTCTCATTCTGCTTCTTTTCCTTTTCCAAAGCAGCAAAAATTTTGAAGGGCTATCAGCTTCAACTTCAACTTTCAAGAGTTTTGACAGTTTGCATCACTTAAAGTATGTTTATTATTCAGTAAACTTTAATTCTGTAGAATAAATGCCCTTTATGAAGTGTGATTTTTGAAAGCACAAAGGGATTTCAGGATTTCAAGCAGCCAAAGCTGCTTGAATTCTGCAAACAGAGTAATTTTCCAGAAAAAAAATATAGTGGAAAATAATTTTAAATATAATATTTGTAGCATTTTACCTGATTGGTCCAAGTACTGCACAGGAATTTTAAAGTTATAAAAACCTCCAAGATGTTAGGATGTAATGAAGTGATGATTATTTTTGTAATGTAAGTTGAGACAGTTTATTTTATAAATACAATTACCTAGTTACCTAGTGCAGATTCTGAAGGCTCCTGGATTCTTTCTTTTCCTTCCTTCCTTCCTTTCCTCCTTCCTTCCTTCCCTCCTTCCTTCCCTTCTTTCCTTCCCTCCCTCCCTCCTTTCTTTCTCTCTCCCTCCCTCCCTCCCTCCTTTCCTTCCTTCCTTCTTTCTTTCTCTTTCCTTCCTTCCTTCCTTCCTTCCTTCCTTCCTTTCTTTCTTTCTTTCTTTCTTTCTTTCTTTCTTTCTTCTTTCCTTAGGCTGGAGTGCAGTGGCAGGATCCCGGCTCACTGCAAAATCCTCCTGGTTCAAGTGATTCTCCTGCCTCAGTCTCCCAAGTAGCTGGGACTACAGGCACGTGCCACCATGCCCAGCTAATTTTTGTATTTTTAGTTGAGACAGGGTTTCACCATGTTGGCCAGGATGGTCTCTGTCTCTTGACCTCGTGATCCTCCTGCCTCAGACTACCAAAGTGCTGGGATTACAGGAGTGAGTCACTGCGCCCAGCCTCCTTCTGGATATTTTAGTGACAAGATGTTCATATTTCCAAAGGTTCTGATCTATTTCCTTAGTTTTCTTATTAAATTCAGCATCATAAGTCTTTGTAAGTATGTGTGTTATATATTTTCATCCTAACACCTATGGAAAAATATCTATTTTTAAGAAAGAAGCTCACCTCTTCTAAAGCCAGTTTTTAATTCAAAGCAAAAGAAAAAGGCAAAAGCAAAATAATGGCAATTTTTCTTCAGTTGAGGTAGTGTAATAGGCCTACTTTTTGTTAGCTTAACATAAAGCTATGCTCCCCAAATACAAGTATTTGTATATTTATATAGCCTCCCTGCTAATACATAGGGGATCTTTCTAGGTTACTTTCTTCATTGAGCGTGACCATAACTTTGCGTTTCACTGCAATTGTGTTGCCATTTTGAACTTTTCTGTTCAATGAAGTATGGCAAATGCTTATAGTTCAATATAAACAACCACAACAGAAAAAGGTAATTTTTGTTGGAATGAACAGTACAATTTACTTCATTTATTAAAAGAGACACAGAAGAAATGAAAGCTTATAGGCCAGGCACAGTGGCTCACACCTGCAGCCCAGCACTTTGGGAGATTGAGATAGGAGGCTCGCTGGAGACCATGAATTCAAGACCAACCTGGCAAACATGGCGAGGTACCATTTCTTAAAAAAAAAAAAGAAGAAACAAAAGGTTCTTTCACAAATCAAAGAAAATATTTGGTTTAATTTCAACATTACTGGTCTATTAAAGTGGCTGAACTTTAATGAGTTCCTTAGTAAATATTTACTATACATTGATCAATCAAGCCATATTTTTTGTTTTGTTTTGTTTTTTTGGAGAGGAGGTTTGCTCTAGTTGCCCAGGCTGGAGTGCAATGGTGCAATCTTGGTTCACCACAACCTCCGCCTCCTGGGTTCAAGCGATTCTCCTGCCTCAGCCTCATGAGTAGCTGGGATTACAGGCATGCGCCTCCATGCCTGGCTAACTTTGTATTTTTAGTAGAGACGGGGTTTCTCCACGTTGGCCAGGCTGCTCTTGAACCCCCGACCTCAGGTGATCTGCCCACCTCGGCCTCCCAAAGTGCTGGGATTACAGGGGTGGGCCACCATGTCCTGCCCAGTTCATATTTACATCCACGTAAGTATCCACTCTGGCATGCTCAGCGTGTGTCCTATGTAATAAATGCAGCTAGATCCCGAGACGTCACCACGTACGTAACTGCAATATCTGAATAACTAACTATTAAGTGTTGGATTATGAAGGCTTTGGTATCAACACTGATGTGTTCTGCTTTTCTAGAGTGTCTTGTATTGGAATGTATCATTAATAAGAATTCTCACCGCGGACTTTGTTTCTGTTTCGACTCAGATACTGATAAAGCATAAAATCATTCTGTGTACCAGAAACAGCCTTACTAAATTGTCTGGTTCAAATTCTTATATTTTTTCAGTTGAAATGGAAAGCACCTTCAGAGACAAATTTTGGCCTTCTTCAGAAAAATATGTATATCAAGAGTTTCCATTTAGTCTCTGTAGATTTACACCTTTTTTAACCATTGCTGAAACAATGCAATCGCAATAATATGGCACTATCAATACCTCTTATTTATTGCTCCTGAATTGTTACCAGAAGTTGCATTTCGTTCAGATAGATTATAGTTATTCTAAAACACTGCTAGTTATTACTTAATTGAATTTTCTATAAATGTTCACAGCTTCCATCACCCATCAGTGGCTTATCACCATTCCTCCTAAATTCTCGTTCATATCATTTCTATTCCCATTACCCTATTGAAACCACTTTTAAGAAAAGTGGTTTCAATAGGGTAATTACCGCCGGGCGCGGTGGCTCACGCCTATAATCCCAGCACTTTGGGAGGCCGAGGCGGGTGGATCACGAGGTCAAGAGATCGAGACCATCCTGGTCAACATGGTGAAACCCCGTCTCTACTAAAAAATACAAAAATTAGCTGGGCATGGTGGCGCGTGCCTGTAATCCCAGCTACTCAGGAGGCTGAGGCAGGAGAATTGCCTGAACCCAGGAGGCGGAGGTTGCGGTGAGCCGAGATCGCGCCATTGCACTCCAGCCTGGGTAACAAGAGCGAAACTCCGTCTCAGAAAAAAAAAAAAAAAAAGTTAACAATTACCTTTTTCTTGCCTAAATCTTGATATTTCCCCGTCTTTGCTCACATTTACATTTGTGCTAGATTTTCCACTCCTTATTACTTGCTTCTCTCTAAAAGCATTTCCCTGCAGGCCATGCACCTGCTGCTTCTCCCTGGGGTTCGGTCGACTCAGAGCCAGCACATCACGGTCCATCTTCGAAATCTCCTCTCCACTCTTGCACTGCCTGCTTCCCGGGAAACAACAAAGCCTCAACTTTTTAGTGATGACTCCAAATATATTTCTTGGGACTTTTCCACTTGAGTCTTCTGTTATTGTTTGAAGGGCAGCATAAATAAAATCGAACTCTTTTTTCTCTTCAGCAAACTTCTGGACTTTTTTTTTTTTTTTTTTTTTTTTTCCATTGTTGTTAAAGACATTACTGAAGTTTCTCCCAGTCACCTAGACTGGGAGTCATCAATTTCTCCATCAACTTCTCCTTTTTTTTTCTTTTTAAAAATTATCTCGTATTAGTCTGTTACCATATCTTATTGATCCTTTCCTCATTCTATGTCTTTAATCTCAGTCTTGATCTACCTCTTTTATTTTATTTTTGACATCCCCCGATCATTGTACTCACTAGACCAAGTTTTCTGAATTGGTGGGAAGATATTCTCTGTAGGACGCCATACAAGTTGTTTCAGGTTTTGTGCTGCTTCCTCCGTCTCCACTCTCTGCAACCCTCTAAGAGTAGAACCAATGATCTGACTTTTTTTTAAAGATTATATCTAAACTATATGAAATAACTTTCTTACTAATGTAGAATCATATGATCTAGAAGATTGTGATCATTCTCTGTGGGTATTTAAGAAGAGCCTGGGCCAGGTGTGGTGGCTCATGTCTGTAATCCCAGCACTTTGGGAGGCTGCGGCAGGCAGATCACATGAGGTCAGGAGTTCAAGACCAGCCAGGCCAACATGGCAAAACCTTGCCTCTACTAAAAATACAAAAATTAGCCAGGCATAATGGCACGCACCTGTAATCCCAGCTACTTGGGAGGCTGAGGCGGGAGAATGGCTTGACCCCAGGAGGTCTAGGTTGCAGTGAGCCAACATCGCACCACTGCACTTCAGTCTGAGTGACAGAGTGAGACTCTGTCTCCAAAAATACATAAATAAAAATTTTTAAAGAACCTGATTATCACTTATTTGCAGTAGCTGAAGAAGAGCTTTCTCCGCCCATGTGTAATTAGAATATGCAATCATGCATTGTGTAACAGTGGGGACAGATTCTGGGAAATGCATTGCTAGGTGATTTCATCATTGTGTGAACCTCATAGAGTGTACCTGAACAGTCTAGCTAGAATAGTCTACATACATACCTAGGCTACATGGTCTAGCCCATTGCTCCTAGGATACAAACCTGCATAGCATGTTACTGTACTGAATACGTAAGCAATTGTAACACAACGCCTAAACATATCTAAATACAGAAAAGGTAAGGTAAAAATGCCACAATCTTCTATTTAAACTTTTTTTTTGAGACGGAGTTTTGCTCGTTACCCAGGCTGGAGTGCAATGGCGCGATCTCGGCTCACCGCAACCTCCGCCTCCTGGGTTCAGGCAATTCTCCTGCCTCAGCCTCTTGAGTAGCTGGGATTACAGGCACGCGCCACCACGCCCAGCTAATTTTTCGTATTTTTAGTAGAGACGGGGTTTCACCATGTTGATCAGGATGGTCTTGATCTCTTAACCTCGTGATCCACCCGCCTCGGCCTCCCAAAGTGCTGGGATTACAGGCGTGAGCCACCACACCCGGCCTCTTTTTAAACTTTTATTTTATGATTAGGCATGCAAGTACAGGTTTATTACATAGATAAACTTGTGTCATAGGGGTTTGTGGTACAGATCATTTCATCACTCAGATATTAAGCCTAGTACCCCTTAGTTATTTTTCCTGATCCTCTCCCTCTTCCCGTCCTCAATCCTCCAAAAGGCCCCAGTGTGTGTTGTTCTCCTCTGTGTGTCCGTGTGTAGTGTGAGAACATGCAGTATTTGGTTTTCTGTTCCTGTGTGAGTTTGCTAAGGATAATGGCCTCCAGATCCAACCATGTTCCTGCAGAAGACATGATCTTATTGTTTCATGGCTCTGTAGTATTCCATGGTGCATGTATCACATTTTCTTTATCTAGTCTATCACTGATGGGCATTTAGGTTGATTCCATGTCTTTGCTATTGTGAATAGTAAAACTGCTTTTTACTCTCTCCGTGTATATGTAGTAAAACTGCTAGTTTTAGGGAACCATTTAAGATAGTTCATATATGCAGTCCATCATTGACTGAAATGTTACACGGTACATGATCATACCTGTTAATTTGACTTGATACAACTTTTAAATATTAATTTTATATTAAAACAAATAAGAATACACAATATAAGAAAATGGAAGTGTTGCTTGAATTATAAAGATAAAATCTGCTACTTCAAAGAAAGTTTTGGTTTGCAGGTGGATATTCTAAGATTGTGCTCCAGGTTCTCAGGAACAAATTGGTGGAGGAATTTGAGAAGTGGGGATAGAATAGAACAGAATCAAGGTTCTTGTGGTTCCAGTCACATGTGACAAGTGTGGGAAGTAGCAGAATCAGCCAGCCAGTGGCTCATGCCTGTAGTCCCAGCAATTCGGGAGACTGAGGTGGAAGGATTGCTTGAGGCCAGGAGTTAGAGGCTAGCTTGGGTAACATAGCAGGGCCCTCTCTCTAAAAAAAAAAAGAAAAAGAAAAAGAAAAGTAGCAGAAGAATCATGGGCGTCAGACAGACAGACCTGGGTTCAGATTCCACCTCTTCCACTGTGATTCTAGTCCAGCCTCTCAGTTGCTTACGTTCCTCATACTTCAGTCCTTTATCTGTGGATTCTCTTACGTCTAATCTCTCTTGGCTGAAATGTTTACTCTATGCTGTGAGAATAATCTTTCTAAATATTGCCTTTCAATGACTCCTTCTGTTTCAGGAACTTAAGAGGTTCCCATTGCAGATATGATTAAATATAAACTCCTCTGTGAAGGCTCTTAGTAATATGACCCTGTCTGACTCTAACCCCACACCGTCCATAGCACATGTTGTATTAATTCTCTGTCATGCTTTTGCAGACAATATCTTCTCTAATTATAAAACAGTTTTCATTACTTCTCATATGCCTAAATTATTCAAATTCTTTTTCATTACTTATTGCAAGCACAGTACAAAATACTAACAAAGAAAAACTTTTAGGAGAAATAAAATCATCACCGGCCATCCTCATCATGAAGATAAGCCATCATATATCATCCATAAACATTTTTTCTCTTCCAGTCTTTGTATTTTTTGAAAAATTATAATAATCTTGTTAAAGTTCACAGTTTGATATCTGGGACGTGCTAAATACTGAATAAGTGGTAATTAAATTTGACTCTCAAAGCCATCAATTATTTACATTACTCTGTGGTATCTTCATGAACATTCCCTCTATTCAGTCTTGTCATAATTGATGCCTTCCTTTCTGACCCCTCCATAGCACTCACTGTGTGTCCCATACATTTGACCTGAATATTAGGCTTTTATTATATACATATCACAAGTCTAGTAATTTTCTATGTCTTCTCCAAATATTATACTTTTTTTTTTTAAGAAAAGAGGTTTTTTTTTATACCTCTATTGTATTTTTAAAGGCATGAGGAAAATAGTAATCGTTCAACAAGCATTTTAAAAATTGAGTTGTGAAGTAGTAACCTTTCATGGATAGAACATTTTGTCTGGAATTCTGGGGGAAAGAAGCTTTCATTATGAAGAGCTACTGCAGGCACTTACCATTCTTCATAATGTAGGTCAGGGGGAAGGCAATGATGTGGACCCAGCAGGACTTGTTCAAGTCTTACTTTCCTTCTCTGAGACTAGTAAGGGCTTTGTGGGTTTAGCCTCTCGAGAATGGAAGACTGCTAACCATTTTCATCTTATTCTGTAGCATACAACACCCAGCATCGTTATGAATTTCTCATATGGAGAGCATTACAGGGACCAGTCCCGGTGCCTTGATTGGAAAGGATAAAATCTTTTTGCCCTAAATCTTTTGGTTATGTTACTGTAGTAATTCTGTCCATCTTGTAAAAACAGTTACCACTGTAGTTACAGGAGGCACACTTGAAAGGAATTAAGAGACTTAAAGAAGCATTGAGCAAGTCACTAATGATGACTGCACAATCACTCTGCTGAATCATAACACCTTTCATTTATGACAAAGGCATTTAGTTGTACCATTCCCATATCTATCCTTCAGTTCCGAGTCTTGGTTTGAGTAAGAATGTGTATTGCTCTGAGCAGATTTTCTTATATATTCATAAGGCAAGATCTCACATATCAATAAGAGTAAATATTTCTTTGGTGTCAGTTTAGTGTTAAACTACATTTTCTCCTCTCACTAGCATCAAGCATATCTGGCTAAACATGACCTGAAACCAACAGCATTACTTTATCAATATACGAACTCAGAGCAAAATAAATTCTGCACATTAGTCAAAGCATGGCATCAAATCTTTTTTTTTTTTTTTTTTTTGAGATGGAGTCTTGCACTGTTACTCAGGCTGGAGTACAGTGGTGTGATCTCGGCTCACTGTAACCTCTGCTTCCTGGGTTCAACTGATTCTCTTGCCTCAGACTACAGGCACGTGCCATCATGCCTGGCTAATTTTTTGTATTTTTAGTAGAGATGTAGTTTCACCATTTTGGCCAGGATGACCTTGAACTCCTGACGTCAAATGATTCGGCCTCCCAAAGTGCTGGGATTACAGGCATGAGCCACCGCACCCTGCTCAAATCTTTGAGGTGTTCACAGCATAGCTGGGAGGTGTTCTCTGTGCTTGCACAGCTGCATCATCCTGGTTGAGAAGTGCTGTGTGAGAGAAGGTGCATGCTGTTTTCTCCCCAAGAGACTACAGCCCACTGGTGTTGATTATTTTCCAAGGTTGGTTGTAGATTTTTTTTTTACATTAGAAAATTGGTATTAGACTCCTCTACCAAATTGTTGCTAAGTCCTTATTAATATGAACTATTTGAGATACACAAGGACCAATAATTGACTATCCCCACATTAATAAAATAAAGATGGCCTTTAGATAAGTATACGTAGATGTTACAGTGAGGATTAATGAACATTGAATGAACTTTGAAATAAGAGGCTCTGGAACACTCTTTCTTTTTCTTTATATATATGTAGATTTTATTGCACTTTAGGTTCTGGGGTACATGTAAAGAACATGCAGCATTGTTGCATAGGTATCTACATGGCAATGTGGTTTGCTGCCTCCATCCCCCGTCACCTATATCTGGCATTTCTCCCTATGTTATCCCTCCCCAACCTCCCTACCCCCTCTGTCCCTCCCCTACTCCCCCACAACAGACCCCAGTGTGTGATGCTCCCCTCCCTGTGTCCATGTGTTCTTATGTTCAACACCCGCCTATGAGTGAGAACATGTGGTGTTTTGATTTTCTGTTCTTGTGTCAGTTTACTGAGAATGATGATTTCCAGTTTCATCCATGTCCCTACAAAGGACACAAACTCATCGATTTTATGACTGCATAGTATTCCATGGTGTATATGTGCCACATTTTCCTTGTCCAGTCTATCATCAATGGGCATTTGGGTTGGTTCCAGGTCTTTGCTATTGTACACAGTGATGCAATGAATATACGTGTGCATGTGTCTTTATAATAGAAAGATTTATAATCTTTTGGCTATATACCCAGTAATGGGATTGCTGGGTCAAATGAAATTTCTATTTCTAGATCCTTGAGGAATCACCACACTCACTGTCATCCACAGTGGTTGAACTAATTTACACTCCCACCAACAGTGGAAAAGCATTCCTATTTCTCCACATCCTCTCCAGCATCTGTTGTCTTCCGATTTTTTAATGATCGCCATTCTAACTGGCATGAGATGGTATCTCAATGTGGTTTTGATTTGCATTTCTGTAGTGACCAGTGATGAGGAGGACATTTTCATATGTTTGCTGGTCTCATAAATGTCTTCTTTTGAAAAGTGTCTGTTCATATCCTTTGCCCACTTTTGAATGGGCTTGTTTTTTTCTTGTAAATCTGTTTTAGTTCTTTGTAGATTTTGGATATTAGCCCTCTGTCAAATGGGTAGATTACAAAAATTCTTTCCCATTTTGTTGGTTGCTGGTTCACTCTAATGAATGTTTCTTATGCTGTACAGAAGCTTCAGAGTTTAATTAGATCCCATTTGTCTATTTTGGCTTTCGTTGCCAATGCTTTTGGTGTTTTAGTCATGAAGTCCTTGCCTATCCCTATGTCCTGAATGGCTTTGCCTAGGTTTTTCTTTTAGGGTTTTTATGGTGTTAGGTCTTATGTTTAAGTCTTTAATCCAGCTGGAGTTAATTTTAGTGTAAGGTGTCAGGAAGGGGTCCAGTTTCTGCTTTCTGCACACAGCTAGCCAGTTTTCCCAACACCGTTTATTAAACAGGCAATCCTTTCCCCATTGCTTGTTTTTATAAGGTTTGTCAAAGCACATCAGGTTGTAGATGTGCTGTCCTGTCTCCGATGCCTCTGTTCTGTTCCATTGGTTTGTATCTCTGTTTTGGTACCAGTACCATGCTGTTTTGATTACTGTAGCCTTGTAGTATAGTTTGAAGTCAGGTAGCGTGATGCCTCCAGCTTTGTTCATTTTGCTTAGAATTGTCTTGGCTATGTGGGCTCTCTCTTTTGTTTCCATTTGAAGTTTACGGTTTTCTAATTCTGTGAAGAGGGTCATAGACAACTTGATGGGGATAGCATTGAATCTATAAATTACTTTGGGCAGTATGGCCATTTTTACAATATTAATTCTTCTTAACCATGAGCATGGAATGTTTTTCCATCTGTTTGTGGCCTCTCTTATTTCCTTGAGCAGTGGTTTGTAGTTCTCCTTGAAGAAGTCCTTTATATCATTTGTTAGTTGCATTCCTAGGTATTTTATTCTCTTTGTAGCAATTGTGAGTGGGAGTTGGCTTTTGATTTGACTCTCTTTAAGTCTGTTGTTGGTGTATAGGAATGCTTGTGATTTCTGCACATTGATCTTGTATCCTGAGACTTTGCTGAAGTTGCTTATCAGTTTCAGGAGATTCGGGACTGAGATGATGGGGACTTCTAAATTTACAATCATTTCATTTGCAAATAGAGACAATTTGACTTCTACCATTCCTAACTGAATACCATTTCTTTCTTTTTCTTACTTGATTGCTCTGGCTAGAACTTCTAATACTATATTGAATAGGAGTGATGAGAGAGGGCATCCTTGTCTAGTGCCAGATTTCAAAGGAAATGCTTCCAGTTTTTGCCCATTCAGCATGATATTGACTGTGGATTTGTCATAAATAGCTTTTATTATTTTGAGATACATTTCATCAATACTGAGTTAATTGACAGTTTTTAGAATAAAGGGCTGTTGAATTTTGCTGAAGGCCTTCTCTGCATCTATTGAGATAATCGTGGATTTTGTCTTTGGTTCTGTTTATGTGGTGGATTATGTTTATAGACTTGTGTATGTTGAACCAGCCTTGCATCCCGGGGATGAAACCTACTTGATCGTGATGGATAAGCTTTTTGATATGCTGTTGCAACCAGTTTGCCAGTATTTTATTGAAGATTTTTGCATCTATGTTCATCATGGATATTGGCCTGAGGTTGTCTTTTCTTGTTGAGCTGGGTTTTGGTATCAGGATGATGTTGGTCTCATAAAATGATTTGGGAAGGATTCCCTCTTTTTAGATTATTTGGAATAGTTTCAGAAGAAGTGGTACCAGCTCCTCTTTGTATGTCTGGTAGAATTCAACTGTGAACATATCTGGACCTGGGCTTTTTTTGGTTGGTAGGCTATTAATTGCTGCCTCAACTTCAGCCCTTGTTATTGGTCAATTCAGGGTTTCAACTTCTTCCTGGTTTAGGCTTGGGAGGGTGTAAGTGTCCAGGAATTCATCCATTTCTTCCAGGTTTACTGGTTTATGTACATAGAGTTATTTGTAGTAATCTCTGATGGTAGTTTGTATTTCAGGGGAATTGGTGGTGAGATCCCCTTTATCTTCTTTATTGCATCTATTTGATTCTTTCTTTTATTTTTTATTAATCTTGCTAGTGGTCTATTTTGTTGATCTTTTCGAAAAATCAGCTTCTGGATTTACTGATTTTTTGAAGGGGTTTTTGTGTCTCTATCTCCTTCAGTTCTGCTCTGATCTTAGTTATTTCTTGTCTTCTGCTAGCTTTTGAGTTTTCTTGATCTTGCTCCTCTAGCTCTTACAATTTTGGTGATAGGGTGTCGATTTTAGATCTTTCCTTGCTTCTCATGTGGGCATTTATTGCTATAAATTTTCCTCTAGACACTGCTTTAAATGTGTCCCAGAGATTCTGGTACATTGTGTATTCATTCTCATTGGTTTCAAAGAATATCTTTATTTCTGCCTTCATTTCATTGTTTATCCAGTCAACGTTCAGGAGCCAGTTGTTCAGTTTCCATGGAGTTGTGTGGTTCTGAGTTAGTTTCTTAATCCTGAGTTCTAATTTGATTGCACTGTGATCTGAGAGACTGTTTGTTATGATTTCCATTCTTTTGCATTTGCTGAGGAGTGATTTACTTCCAATTATGTGGTCAATTTTAGAGTAGGTGTGATGTGGTGCTGAGAAGAATGTATATTCTGTGGATTTGGGGTCGATAGTTCTGTAGAGGTCTATTAGGTTTGCTTGGTCCAGGTATGAGTTCAAGTCCTGGACATCCTTGTTAATTTTCTGTCTCATTGATCTGTCTAATACTGACAGTGGAGTGTCAAAGTCTCCCGCTATTATTGTGTGGGAGACTAAGTCTCTTCATAGGTCATTAATAACTTGCTTTATATATCTGGGTGCTCCTGTATTGGGTGCGTACATATTTAGGATCATTAATTCTTCTTGCTGCATTGATCCTTTTACCATTATGTAATGCCCTTCATCTTTTTTGAACTTTGTTGGTTTAAATCTATTATATCAGAGACTAGGATTGAAACTCCTGCTTTTTTTGCTCTCCATTTGCTTGGTAAATCTTCCTCCATCCCTTTATTTTGAACCTATATGTGTCCTTGCATGTGAGATAGGTTTCCTAGACACAGCACACCAATGGGTTTTGACTTTTTACTCAATTTTCCAGTCTGTGTCTTTTGATTGTGGCATTTAGCCCATTTACACTTAAGGTTAATATTGTTATGTGTGAATTTGATCCTGCCATTTTAATGCTTGCTGGTTGTTTTGTCCATTAGTTGATACAGATTCTTCATTGTGTTGATGCTCTTTACCATTTGGTACGTTTTTGCAGTGGCTGGTACTGGTTGTTCTTTTCTCTGTTTAGTGTGTCTTTCAGGAGCTCTTGTAAAGCAGGCCTGGTGATGACAAAATCTCTCAGCCATTGCTTGTCCATAAAGGATTTTATTTCTCCTTTGCTTATGAAGTTTAGTTTGGCTGGATATGAAATTCTAGGTTGAAAGTTCTTTTCTTTAAGGATGTTGAATATTGGCCCCCCACTCTCTTCTGGCTTGTAGGGTTTCTGCTGAGAGATCCACTGTGAGTCTGATGGGCTTCCCTTTGTGGGTGACCTGACCTTTCTCTCTGGCTGCCCTTAGCATTTTTTCCTTCATTTCAACCCTGGTGAATCTCACGATTATGTGCCTTGGGATTGCTCTTCTTGAGGAATATCTTTGTGGTGTTCTCTGTATTTCCTGGACTTGAATTTTGGCCTACGTTGCTAGGTGGGTGAAGTTCTCCTGGATAATATTCTGAAGAGTGTTTTCCAGCTTGGTTTCATTCTCTACATCACATTCAGGTACACCTGTCCAACATAGATTAGGTCTTTTCACATAATCCCATACTTCTTGGAGGCTTTGTGCATTTATTTTCATTCTTTTTAATCTAATCTTGCCTTCTCATTTTATTTCATTGAGTTGATCTTCAATCTCTGATATCCTTTCTTCTGCTTGGTCAATTTAGCTATTGAAACTTGTGTATCCTTCACGAAGTTCTTGTGTTGTGTTTTTCAGCTCCATCAGGCCATTTATATTCTTCTCTAAGCTGTTTATTCTCGTTAGCATTTCATTAAACCTTTTTTCAAGGTTCTTAGTTTCTTTGCATTGGGTTAGAACATGTTCTTTTAGCTCAGAGAAGGTTGTTATTACCCACCTTCTGAAGCCTGTTTCTGTCAATTCATCAGACTCATTCTCGGTCCAGCTTTGTTCCCTTGCTGGTGAGGAGCTGTGATTCCTTGGAGGTGGAGAGTCATTCTGGTTTTGGGTGTTTTCATCCTTTTTGGGCTGGTTTCTTCCCATCTTTATGGATTCATCTACCTGTGGTCTTTGTAGTTGGTGACTTTCGGATGGGGTCTCTGAGTGGATGTCCTTTTTGTTGATGATGAAGTTATTTCTTACCGTTTTTTAGTTTTCCTTCTAACAGTCAGTCCCCTCTGCTGTAGGACTGCTGGAGGTCCACTCCAGACCCTGCTTGCCTAGGGTCACCTATGGCAGCTGCAGAACAGTAAGGGTTTCTGCCAGTTTCTTCTGCTGCTATCTTCATCCCAGAAGGATACCCACCAGATGTCAGCCTGAGCTTTCTTTTATGAGGTGTGTCTTTGGATATATGGGAGTCAGGGAGCTGCTTGAGGAGACAGTCTGTCCCTTATAGGAACTCAAGTGCTGAGCTGTGAGCTCTGATGTTTCATTCAGAGCTGCTGGGCAGGTACGTTTAATTCTGCTGCAGCAGAACTCATAACCACCTTTTTTCCCAGGTTCTCTGTCCTGGGAAGGTGGGGCTTTATTTATAAGTTCCTGATGTGCTGCTGTCTTTTTTCAGAGATGCACTGCCCATCTAGGAGGTAGCCTAGTCACAGTCTGCCAGCAAAGGCATTACTGAGCTGTCGTGGGCTCTGCCCAGCTGCTGTGTAAACTTCCTTGCAGTTTTGTTTATAGGGGTATAGTTAGAATTGCCTTGATAATGGTGGTCTGCCTCAGTAATGGAGGACTGCCTCTGTAATGGCAGATTGCTTCAGTAATGGTGGATAGCCTCGATAATGGTGGACTGCCTCAGTAGTGGTGGACAGCCTTGGTAATGGCAGACGTCCTTCCCACAACAGAGCTGGACCATCTTGAGTCCAGCTGTGCTTGCTGTGAAACTCTCAATTCACAGCGTTTCAGATTGCTGCTCTTTGTGAGGGTGGGACCCACCCGGCTAGATCACCTGGCTCCCTGTTTCAGCCCCCTTTTTTTCAGTTGAATGGGTGGCTCTGTGTCCCAGGCGTTCCAGGTGCCAGTTGAAATGGCTGCCCAGATTTGTGTGAGTTTTTGTGCAGAGACCTGCAGCGTGGGCTGAAAGAACTGTGCTGGAAACTCGTGGCACTTTTCAGCCTGGGAATCTCCTGGTCTGTGTGTCGTAATAACTCATTTGGAAATGCGGCGATCACTCACCCTCTGCATTCTTCTCACTGGGAACTGCACTCCAGAGCTGTTCCTATTCAGCCATCTTGGATCCACCTCCGCACTGTTTCTTTTGAGACAGGTGAATTCTAAAGTATGATTAGGCTTACAGATGAGAATATTTCATATCACTTATTCTCAAATTCTTCTTTTAAGCAACAAACATTGCTCATTGAACTTTTCCATTGAGCTGAATGTATAAAACAGATAAGAATAAGGCTATACTAGTGGAGAGAAGAGAGCATTGGGGAAAAAAAAGCCGTGGTTCCACTGTTCTGTTTCCAACATCTTAAGCCTTGCCATGGAGTCTGGAAATGTCTAAGTGCACACTTTGGAAACCACAACTTTGGATCTAAACCTAAGATCCTATCAAAGACTTTAATGTATAAAGGAACAAGTGATACTCTTGTGGCAGTCAATTACATGGGGAAAATGTAAACATGACAAAATGAAGCTGTAACCTCGAGCAAATCACTTGAACACTGTTGGCCTTGGTTTCACCATCTGTAAAAAGAGAGGCTTCCCAAGCTTCCAAAACTTAGTTGATTTGAAGGTTTATATGGAGGGCTTGCTGAAAAAAGGGGGGTTCTGGCCTTACCCTATAGGAGGCATAAAATCTTTTCATTTTTTTTTCATAAATATACCACAAGTGATCAGGCGACTTTGGGGAAACATTGGATTAGATGCTCTTTACTTTCAGCACTAATGTTTTTATGATTCCATTCAATTCTTGATGTTTTCCCTAACCTCTGGGACAGGAACGTTTTTCTTCAGATTAGTAAGGGTAGAGCAGCTCTGAAAAGCAGGAATTTAAACATGATGGAGTAATGGCAGTTACACAAAAGTGTTCCATTCTCAACGAATTTGCCCAAACAGCTGTCAGGAGACTTTTAGAAAGTAGCAAAAACTAGGTGTGCATTAGAAGATATTGCTTGAAGGTCAGCAAGCTATTAAAGTATTTCTCGAGTTTTACAAGGATAAAATATTTTCTGAATATTAACATACATATCTCTACATCTTTCCAGGCCTTGTCTATCTTGGGGTACCAGAGGGCATCATATAACTTCAGACACCCAACTTGACCCCCTACTGGAAACATGTGGAAGTCCTCAGGGGCGTTTCAGACATACTCACGTATCTGTCAAGTACATAATAGGAGGTGACTTCATGTCCTCCCCTTCAGCTCTGATTTACCCTGGATGTCTTCTTCTCATAAGCTGTGTAAGGGTGCCTATTAAGAGAATGCACCATTTGCATCAAAGGTGCTGCTATTCCCCAAATGTCCTCAAAGAAGGAGAATGACTCCTTCCTTCTCCACTCACTGTTGCATTTTTCAGATCACCTGGGATTCAAGCAGCACTGTGGGAACTCCCTTGTCACAGAGTCCTTCCCTCAACTTCTTGTGGTTTCTCCTATCTGCAGACCTTGATATCAACCCAGAACACTACATGGGAGAGATACTATTCTAATTCCACCCCGCCGCAGGCAGCCACATACAATCCGCCTTCCTGATTTATTCCCAAACAGAGCTCCTCAAAACTACACCTGCAAACCCACTCTCGTCAGATCTCTCCATTTTGCCAGACATGATTTGACATGTTGGAATCTCAATTTGGGCTCAGGGTGGGAGTCTTGTATATGTATAGTTTTGTAGATTGGTACATAATTTGTTGAAAAATTAATCTCAGAGAGTACCAATTAATGAATTACTATGTGGGATGTGTCTAGGGGCTTGTTCAAGGACTTTGTTCTTTTCAACATTCTTATTAGTGAATTACTTTGAGGACAGAGCTGTCAAACTAATCACACTTGCAGATGGTACAAAGCTGGGGTGAGGGGGACAGAAAATACAGTGGATGGCAAAATCAGAATTAAAAATATACTAGGAGATTGGACTGCTGATCTGAGCCTAAGAGGTAAAATTTAGTGGGAAGGAAACGTAAAGCTACATGTAGGTGCTAAACTCCGTGTGCATAGACAATGAGCTATAGCAGCGACTTTTACACTTATTCTACCATAGACTACTTTCTTTTTTCATTATATTTATTTATTTATTTATTTTTATTATACTTTAAGTTCTGGGATACATGTGCAGCACATGGATGTTTGTTACATAGGTCTACATGTGCCATGGTGGTTTGCTGCAGCTATTGACCCATCCTCTAAGTTACCTCCCCTCACCCTCCTCCCCCTAACAGGCCCTGGTGTGTCACTGTCCTCCCTGTGTCCGTGTGTTCTCATTGTTCAATTCCCTCTTGTAAGTGAGGACATCCAGTGTTTGGTTTTCTGTTCCTCTGTTAGTTTGCTGAGGATGATGTCTTCCAGCTTCATCCGTGTCCCTGCAAAGGACATGATCTCATTCCTTTTTATGGCTGCATAGTGTTCCACTACCATGGAATACTTTCATCAGATAAAATCTTTCCAGCATTCTCATATGTAAGAAAAACTTGTTCTGGCTGAAGTGTGAAGGGAGGCTTTGGGAACCCACTTCTTAATCCTCCTCACCCCTCTCCATGGCCCCTGAGGACTTTCTGTAAAACACAGTTTGAAAGCTAATGGGCTCTGAGGTGGCAGGTGGAGTGAATGTGAGGAGAAAGAGACAGGAAGGCTGAAGAGATGGCCAAGCAGCACATATGTGAATAAAATCTGAAAAATTTTAGTAGCAGACAGACTCAATACGAGCTAACGGTGTGATGTGGTTGTCCCCTGAGCATGATGACTTTATTTGGGTTGAGGTAAGTGACACAGTGTAGTAAGACTGGGGAATGTGTCTCTGCAGGACAAACCACACAGGGACATACATCCTGTTTTCATAACATTGTTATCATCTGAAAGGTATAATTTTACAACTTGTGTTTTTATTGAGATTTTATTATATCATAAGCGTTTTCCACAGGGTTAGATAATTATTATTTGTAAAAGCTGTATACTAAGTCATCATGTAGGTACTTTATGTCACCACTCTCCCACTATTGGAAGATTGGGCAGGGCTGCCATAGACAGCTGCATAGGCTGTGCACTGCACAAGTCCAAAGACACTATTCTCAGAAACTATAATGATTATAAAAAGCTGTTCCTCTTAATTTTTTCTCATTATTCCTTTAGGTTGCCTGCTATTCAGACCTCTAAAATTTCTTTTTAAAATTATTTATGTAAAATTATTTATATAAATTTAAGGGGTACAAGTGCAGTTTTGTTATGTCGATGTATTGTGTAGTGGTGAAGTCTGAGCTTTTAACATAACCATCACCCGAGTAATGCACATTGTACCAACTAAATAATTTATCATTCCTCATCCCTTTCCCATTCTTCCACCCTTCCACATTACCAGGTAGAATGGCGATCATTAAAAAATCTAGAGACAACAGATGCTGGAGAGGATGTGGAGAAATAGGAACACTTTTACACTGTTGGTGGAAGTGTAAATTAGTTCAACCATTGTGGAAGACAGTGTGGTGATTCCTCAAGGACCTAGAAATAGAAATTCCATTTGACCCAGCAATCCCATTACTGGGCATATATCCAAAGGATTATAAATCGTTCTACTATAAGGACACATGCACACGAATGTTCACTGCAGCACAGTTTACAATAGCAAAGACCTGGAACCAACCCAAATGCCCATCGATGATAGACTGGACAGTGAAAATGTGGCACATATACACCATAGAATATTATGCAGCCATCAAAAACGATGAGTTCACGTCCTTTGTAGGGACATGGATGAACCTGGAAATCATCATTCTCAGCAAACTGACACAAGAACACAAAATCAAACACCACATGTTCTCACTCACAGGTGGGTGTTGAACAATGAGAACACATGGACACAGGGAGGGGAGCACTACACACTGGGGTCTGTTGTGGGGAAATAGGGGAGGGATAGCGGGGGGTGGGGAGTTGGGGAGAGATAGCATGGGGAGAAATGCCAGATATAGGTGAAGGAGAGGAAGGCAGCAGATCACACTGCCATGTATGCACCTATGCAACAATCTTGCATGTTCTTCACATGTACCCCAAAACCTAAAATGCAATAAAAAAATAAAATAATTTATATAAATTTAAGGGGTACAAGTGCAGTTTTGTTATGTTGATATACTGCGTAGCGGTGAAGTTTGAGCTTTTAACATAACCATCACCCGAATAATGCACATTGTACCCACTAAATAATTTATCATTCCTCATCCCCTTCCCATTCTTCCACCCATCCAGGTTGCCAAGGTCTAGTACTCCACACTCTGTGTCCATGTGTATACATTATTTATCCTCTACTTACAAATGAGAACCTGCAGTATTTGATATGTCTTCTTTTAAGGTCAGACATACACCAAGCGGTATGGCTGGAAAATGGTATGAATGAAAAATGTATATTTGTTCCTCCAATATTTAAGGAATTCTAGTAATACCTGAGTATGGTGTTTTCTCATTGGTCTATGTAAGAAGAATGACTGAAGCAATAAAATACTCCACACAAGCTTCCCGCATTCTTTCTACAGTCCACAAACGACAGGAATTATTATTATTATTATTATTATTATTATTATTATTATTGAGATAGAGTATCACTCTGTTGCCCAGGCTGGAGTGCAGTGGTGTTCTCTCAGCTCACTGCAACCATTGCCACCCAAATTCAAGCAATTCTCCTGCCTCAGCCTCCCGAGCAGCTGGGATTTCAGGCATCTGCCACTGTGCCCGGTGAATTTTTGTATTTTTAGTAGAGACGTGGTTTCACCATCTTGGCCTGGCCAGTCTTTAACTCCTGACCTCATGATCCACGTGCCTTGGCCTCCCAAAGCGCTGGGATCATAAGCGTGAGCCACTGCACCTGGCCGAGAATTATGAGTTTGACTCTCCCAAATAAGCAGGATGGTTTCAGGTTTACACATAACTCATTTTTGACCTTGTTCAGTACTCAGTTTCCTTATCTTAAATAGAAGTAATTTAGATGAGATTATCTTGATGTTCTTATCAACTTTAATATTTTATGATTCTATTATAGTTTCCAGTCAGTGAAAAAGATACTTTTAGAGAACGAAGTGATAATACCTTATACATTGTCTTATAATTGCATCCATCTACTCCATGTCAAGTCATGTAAACTCCTTGTAGAGATTTTAAATAAACGGTTCTCAAGGTATGGTCCTGAGACTGCTGCAGATACCCTAGACACTTTCAGGGTTTCCCTAAGATCAAAAGTACTTATATAGTATTATTAAGATGTCATTTGTATCAGCCAGGTGCAGTGGCTCACGCCTGTAATCGCAGCACTTTGGGAGGCCGAGGTAGGTGGATCACGAGGTCAGGAGATCTAGACCATCCTGGCCAACATGGTGAACCCCATCTTTACTAAAAACAGAAAAAAAAATAGCCTGGTGTGGTGGCGTCCGCCTGTAGTACCAACTACTCAGGAGACTGAGGCAGGAGAATCGCTTGAACCCGGGAGGCAGAGGTTGCAGTGAGCCGAGATCACACCACTGCACTCCAACCTGGGTGACAGAGCAGGACTCCATCTCAAAAAAAAAAAAAAAAAAAAAAAAAAAAAAAAAAAAAAGTCATTTATAATTTTCATTCATATTTTCTCATGAACATTCAGAGTATGAGAGTTTTATCGTTGTGTTTCTAGATTCCATATCGCAGCTGACCTTTAAAAAACATTGTCAAGTTTTGGTGGTGCATCAAAGAAGACTATTGGCAATTACCTGGCTCTTAGAATATTCCTCTCTTTTCTGATTACATATCCTTATAAGGCCAAATTTTCTTTATCTATTACAACCGAAATAATGTCTTAGTTTGAAAGCAGAACCAGATATGAAAGTAAATTTCTAATACCATAAATAGTGATATAAATAACCTTCAAAAGCAAAGATCTTTAGGGTCCTCAGTCAATATTGAGTGTAAAGCGGTCCTGAGACCAAAACGTTTGAGAACAGGTGTTCTAAAATGTTACGGAAATCGCCAGACTACCTTCCGAAGGAGGCTGGTTGCTGCTGTTACTTTCCTGAACTCCTCCCTTTCCTGTCCTCATTTGTTTACATGAACGTCCATCAGGAAGAGCTGTCAGCAATTTGAAAAATGATCACCCTGCAATACTCCTTGAATTCTTATATTGTGATTTATTTGAAGCTATGACATCATTCCCTTTTACTCCCTCTCTCTAGCATTTTATTCTTTTTATTTTTTTTTGAGACGGAGTTTCGCTCTTGTTACCCAGGCTGGAGTGCAATGGCACGATCTCAGCTCACCGCAACCTTTGTATCCTGGGTTCAAGTAATTCTCCTGCGTCAGCCTCCCCAGTAGCTGGGATTACAGGCATGCTCCACCATGCCCAGCTAATTTTTGTATTTTTAGTAGAGACGGGGTTTCACCATGTTGACCAGGATGGTCTCGATCTCTTGACCTCGTGATCCACCCGCCTCGGCCTCCCAAAGTGCTGGGATTACAGGCGTGAGCCACCACGCCTGGCAGCATTTTATTCTTATATAGAGTTCAGAACTTTTTTTCTGAGTTTTGTTTCAATTAAGGGCATTCTTTAGGAACTCTATATAGGAATAAAATGCTAGAACATTTGTTAGACCTCAAGGGAATAAAAATGTAATGTAGGGCATGGACAAGAGGATTGGAGGCTGAGATGAGGGTGGTAGGCAACGCGGGAGGTCCAAGATTCAAGGAAAGAGATGATTAGATGAAACCCACCACCTTTTTTATTCCCAAAACAAGGACGCGGAAGGACTGGTATTGCATAGTCACTGTGGTTGGAAGGGTCTCATGGGAAAGGAGATGGAAGTTTTTCTCTGGATGACTCTATGTTTTGCTCTTTCTTAAAGGGCCAGGATGGGCCCAGATCAGTGTATGATCTGTATTGGTGGGACCCAAGAATGCAGTCAAATGAAGGACCAGTTTGTGAGTGCTACCGCAGAGCCTGAAAGCTGTAAGGTGAATGCTGAATGCCTTCAAATCCTTATATTCACTTGGAAGTTTCAATTAATAGAACTTCAGTATGGATATTCATAATGCAGGAATCAGAAGAGAAGGGAAGGGCCAGCAGAACAGAGTATACACATAGTTATAATTTTTGCATTTTCCTGTAACTTCCTAATGGATTTTCGGATGATTCCTAGCCTGCTGAGCTCCCCATCCCTGCCAAACTCCTCTTTTAAAAACTTTTTAAATGCATTATCTGTTTTTATCTGATTTAGAGTGAAGACACGTATCACCTAGGTGAGGCAGACAGAGACTGGCTTTGACCCCTGCTAGAGAGCATTTGAAGGGACACAGTGGCTTTTATCAATGCCACAGGCAGAACTCAAGCCCTTTCATTCCCAATCAGGTCACCAGTAATGAGATCCTGGAACTTACCCCCGGGGTCAGCCCCTGATGCTATGTCAAGCTTACTGCAATTTGGGCTCATCAGATGGAACATATGAAGAGGGGAGGTGACAGCCAAAATCCTAAGCAAATGATAGAATGATTACATGAGGGCTGCCTTC
Source organism: Aotus nancymaae (assembly GCF_030222135.1). NCBI lineage: Eukaryota > Metazoa > Chordata > Mammalia > Primates > Aotidae > Aotus > Aotus nancymaae. The sequence goes on from NW_026988453.1 coordinate 1,062,313, forward strand.
AAGCAAGGTTACAAGTATTCTAAGGTTACCATGATATGCAGTCATATGTAGAGAGGTCTAGCAACGATATTTTCATACATGAATTTTAAGGACCTAAGTAAAATATTTATAGAATAGAATTCATTCATCTCTCCCCATTCATTCACTCATCTATACACTTTTTGTTACACTCCAAATCCTTTCACTCCACCTTTTCAGCACATTTGAATGACAAAATTTAAACTTATCTGAGCCTAACTATGCACTTTCTCCATGCGGTCAAACAACTGCCTCTGTGAGATAACTTCGCACGATAGGTCAGATGGGTATTATAATAAGCTCACAATACTAACCTCAATATTCCCTGACAATCCTGCTATTTCTCTGATTAATCTTACCCTCTGCAACGACTTTTCATATCTGTTCCATTATTTTCAAACCTCAAACACCATCTTCTCCACAATACCATCAACCCTATATTCTAAGGATAATCCACTCATTCTAAGCAAACGACCTGGCTTATTTCTTAGGAAATAGAATCCTTTAGATGGGAATGATATCAACTTTCTGCTAAAGCATACCAACTTAGCCATGTCAAAATTCAGTGTTTCCCCTCCTGTCACAATAAAGGGGGGAAAATCCATCTAAGATGTGTGCGGTGGAGTGTGCCAGGTACGTGAGAGGATCACTTGAGCCTGTGCAACCTTGTGAGACCCAATCTCTATCTCTCTCTCTCTCTCTCACACACACACCCTTCCATTTGTGGACCCACATTCTTTAGCCTTTTCATGAACTTCACACAACAATTTATTCATCTTTTGTCTTGTATGCCAACTGATCTCCTGATTGCCCCTGTATTTGTCTGGTCTCACACTGCTATAAAGATATACTGGAAACTGGGCAATTTATAAAGAAAAGAGTTTGAATTGGCTCATGGTTCTGCAGTCTGTTTGGGAAGCATAGCAGCTTCCGCTTCTGGGGAGGGCACAGGAAACTTACGATCATGGTGGAAGGCAAAGACGAAGCGAGCTCTTTGCGTGGCCAGAGCAGAAGAAAGAGAGAGGTGAGAGGGCCACATACTTTTAAACAACCAGATCTCATGAAAACTCACTCACTCACTGTCACAGCAACAGCACTGGGGCTGCTGCTAAACCACTCATGAAGAATCCACCCCCATGATCCAACCACCTCCCACAAGACCCTACCTCCAATACTGGGGATTACAATTTGGCATGAGATTTGGGTGGAGAAACAGATCCGAACCATGTCAGCCCCGAAGCCCACTTTCTTTTCTTTTTTCATATATAATATTTTTATTTCAAGACGTTTTTGCAAACTTCAGTTTATGACATTTAAAGGGTCAGTTAAGATTGCTACTTAATATCTCAGAACTGGAAACAACATTAAATGTTACCCAGATAAACTATGCACACAATCATTAAGCCACTCTACTGTCCCCACCAAGCCTCTGCTTATGTTGGGCTTGATAATTCCAGCAATGTTTATCCTCAAAGCCAGTAGATTTTATCTGTGAAATTCCTCTAGTCTAAAATGATAAGTATAACTCCATACATGGTTCTTAGAAATGCTAATTTTTCTTGAAAAATGGTAAAGACTTTCATATTCTTTTTTTAACATCTCAAAATTGCTATAAAAAGTAGGCTTTTGCCAGGTGCAGTGGCTCAAGCCTATAATCGCAGCACTCTGGGAGGCCAAAGTGGGAGGATGACCTGAGGTCAGGATTCTGAGACCAGCCTGGCCAATGTGGTGAAACCCTGTCTCTACTAAAAATACAAAAATTAGCTGGACTTGGTGGAATGTGCCTGTAATCCCAGCTACTCGAGAGTCTGAGGCAGGAGAATCACTTGAATCCAAGGAGTTTGGAGTGAGCCGAGATCCTGTCCCTGCATTCCAGCCTGGGTGACAGAGCAAGCTTCCATCTCAAAAAAAAAAAAGAATGTAGATTTTCTTTTTGTTTTTTTTTTAAAGTTTTTATTTTAGGTTCAGGGGTATCTGTGCAGGTTTGTTATATAGGTAAACTGCATGTTGTGGAAGTATGGTGTACAGATTATTTTGTCACCCAGATAATAAGCATAGTACTTGATGGGTAGTATTTTGGACCGTCCCCTCCTGCCACCTTCCCCCCTCAAGTAGGCCTCGGTGTCTGTTGCTCCCTTCTTTGTGTCTACACATACTCAGGTGAACTCACTTTCTATCTGGTGTTTGTTATTTTAGGCAATGGCCCCATGATTGTCCGTTATGCAAACCAGAAACCCTGGAGTCGTCCTTGACACTTCGTTTTCTTTAATATCAGGTCTGTCATCACATTCTGTCTGTTTTTACCTCTTGAATGTTTTTCAAATTCACTTCCCCCTTTGCTGTGGTATAAGCTAGCATCTTTCCTTTTTTGGAGTACAGTAAACATTTTTAACTTGTCCTGCTGCAGCTACTCTTGACCTCTTTAACTTAGTTTCCATATTATGTGACCTGTTCAAAACGTAAGTCTAATGTTACGACCCCAACCCCACCCCAGCCATCCTGCTTTTAGCCCTTCCTAGATTGCTCTCCATCATTTTAGGGAAAAAGGCCAGTTTTACATTTGAGAGGGAAGGACCATCTTTTATGCTCCACCTGACTTCCTGTGCTTCGGACACACTGACCACATTTTCCTTCAACAAAGGCCTGTGTGCACACATTGCTCCCTCTGCCTGGAATGTGCTTTGGCCCCTCTTGGCCTGTTACAAAACATACTCATCCTTCATTTCCAGCTTAAGTGACACATTCTCAGAAGCACACCTCAGACAAGACCAATTTTCCACAATAAGCTTTCATAGCATCGTGGGCTTTTCCTTAATACAGCTTATGACAGCTGCCATTTTATGTTTATTTGTAAGATTACTTAATAATGTCTGTCTCCCTCACTAGCCTACGAACTCATGCAGCAAGGGACCATTTCCGCTTTGCACTGTATTTCTAGCATAAGGCCAGCCATGTAGCAGGCACTCCATAAATATTTATTGAATGGATATGGATTGAATAAATATTCAGGGCACTGTTTTAGATGCTCTAGGGCACTGATTCTCAAACTTTAGCATCAGTATCACCTGAAGGCTTGTTAAAGCACAGACTTTTGGGCCTCAGCCCAAGAATTACTGATTCAGAAGGTCTTGGGTGTCACATAAAAATTGACATCTAACAAGCTCCATGGTAATGCTGATGTTGCTGGCCCGGGGACCACAGTTTGAGAACCACTGCTTTAGGGAATTAAACATATGACTATGATATAGTCACCATCTTCAAGAAATTTACAATTTCATTGTGTGCATGAAACCAAAATTAAAACTGAGGAAATTATTACAATGAAAGAAATCTGACCTAACTCTGTCTTGCTTCTAACTTCTAAGCTGCCCTTGTTCATTCCTGGTCATAGGCCCAACTAACTTTGGGAGGAACTTAGTTTAGAGTTTAACTTTGAAACAAACACAATAACAGTGCTTTCTCAAAACAAAACCCCTTTCTACCTGGAAACTAGACTGCCTTTGCAGGACTAAATAGCCACAAAATTAGAAATTATGGTTTAGGAGTCATGCAGCTGGAGGCTACAGGCTTCTGACCCCCGCTAAATTACCCTTCAGGATAACCTGACTATTGTAAAATCTAAGATCAGTGCTTGAGACATTTTGCAACCCCTGCACTTGATGGATCAGCTGGTACCATCCAGATCAATAAAGTGGCTCATCTGGTCTTGAGGCCCCCACCCAGGAACAGACTCAGCTCAAGAGGACAGCTTTGACTCTTATGATTTCATCCTCAACCCAACCAATCCGTACTCCCGACTCAATGGCCTCCTACCCACCAACTTATCCTTAAGCATTCTGATCCCCAAATGCGTGGGGAGACTGATTTGAGTAATAAAACTCCAGTCTCCTGCACGGCCAGCTCTGTGTGAATGAAATGCTTTCTCTATTGCAATTCCCCTGTGTTGATAAATTGGCTCTGTCTAGGCAGTGGGAAAGGTGAACTTGTTGGGTAGTTACAGAGGCAAGTAGCAGACAGGAGAAATTTCAGTAAAAAATGCAGTATTTAAAAATTGTGGCAGCCAGAAATAGAAAAGACATTATATAATCTTGCTTCTTGTTGATGCACATAATTGATGGCTATATCAATTTTATGGGCAATAATTAACTATTGGTGATTATGGAAAACAAAGATCATTTCAGATTGAAATGATCATATGACTAGTTCGTAAGATATAAAGCGAGTCTTAAAGAAAATTTAGGAAGAATTGTGGGGTTGAATTCTTGGGGTGGTGTAGGATCAATAAATATATGAAAAGGGGACAGATAGAGCTCATAAAAGAAAAACTTCATCCAAATTAAATGTAAAGGAGTTTAATTGAGCAATGAATGATTTGTGAATCAGGCAGCCCAGAATCACGGCAGATTCACAGAGACTCCAGCACAGCCACATGGTGAAGATTTATAGACAAAAAAAGGGAAATGATGTACAGAAATCGGAAGTGAGATGCAGAACGGCTAGATTGGTTACAGGTTGGCGTTTGCCTTATTTGAACACAGTTTGAACACTCAGCAGTGTATTAATGGTACGACCACTGGGATTGGCCAAGACTCAGCCATTGTTACAGGTGCATACTCCTAAGTTAGGTTTTCAATTCTGTCTACCTATTAAGCTGGGTTGCGGTTCCTCCACAAGGACTCAAATACAGAAGTTCAGAGAACATCTTGGGCCATATTTAGTTCGCTTTAACTGAACAATAATACAAAAGAGAGGACGCAATGTACCTGGAGATAAAGAGATTAAGTTCTTTCACCTGGAACCTGAGATTCCTATAAAGGAAGAATGTAAAGTTAGGCGGGAAGTGGAGAGAAGAAAGGAGAGCTTTGAGCATGACAGCGATAGCATAAGAAGTGGTGGGCTAGTAACATTTGTGTGTGTGTGTGTTGGGAGGGGGATGAAATTATATCCATATTGATATTTTGTTCCTTATCTGTTACCTCTCCTATTTACAAAGAAACAATCGTTCTGGGAAATACCAAAGCCTCCACCTGTACAGCAGCACATATTCCAAACTAGTATGTCCTCCATTGAACCTGCCTTTGCAATGATTGTATCAGTGAGAAAATTACAGTGGTGGGGAGATCTGATCTAACCCGACCTCTGTCTTGCCTTCTCAATTATTCCTAGGCTTTCGGGCCTAGCTAACTTTGACAGACATTTAGATTATAGTTTAAATAATAATAGCCCTTCCTCAAAACTCAACTTTGTATGTGAATGAAGGACCACCAGGCTATGGGGAGGAGAGGAATCTGAATTCTGCTAAGGTGTAGACTGGTCACAGTATATGCAACCTCCCAATTACTTTTGCAGATAACCTCTCTGTGTAGATTGGCCTTTTGAGATATCTTTTCGGGTTTTTTGCATGTTTCACACCCATGGCTCTACCTGGACCCACTGACCAATGTCTCTTCCGTGTCACCATCCAGAAGCAACTCAATGCAAGAGGACAGCTTCAACTCCCTATGATTTCATGTTCCCCCCAACCAATCAGCAGTTGAGCACCCATTGCACAGCCACCCCCACCCCTTCCCCCTAACTAATTAAAAAAAAAAACAAACCACTAACCTATGGGCCTTTGAGGAGATTAATTTGAGTAATAACTCTGTTTCCTGCATGGCATGGTGGGCCTTGTGTCAGTTAAACTCTTCCTTCACTTCAATACCATGGTCTTTCCCTGTGCAGCAGGAAGGAAGAACCTGCCAGGGGGTTACGCCATTTCTATCACTATAGTCTCTAGTATGATATTGACAGAGCCCAAATAGCGGGAGTGTCAAAATTTTTGTAATGCTTAGTTTTTGTGTGATAAAAAAGCAGGTCCTGGAACAAGTTATTATAGCCCATTAAGATTCTACTTTTTAATGCAAGGTGCTGAAAACATCACTATTGTCTGAAAAGATTCCACAATTATTGGTGCATCAAATCGTTTTCAGAGATAAATTGCAAAAGACTCAGATCTGCTTTAGAACGTGCACTGTTCAAAGTATAAGGACTTAAGTTATAGGGAAGTACTGTGCCTTAAAAGTGACTGACTTTCCCGCATACTCACACCGGGTGACAGAGTGTCAAACCTGGCACAGTCCAGTTGTCATCAATATTCATTAACCACCAGGAAATACACAGAAACACAGCCCTTGATTTTCTATGCAGAGGAAACTCTTGGTTTTAGAATATGTCTCTTTATAAACAGAGTATTTTTCAATATAACAAAATATCAAAATATTTTGTATCTCTTCCTTTGTATAATGAACACTCCATAGATAGAGAATTAAATTTTACAAAATTGAACTAGATAAGTCTAGGGCTTTTAAAAACTGTGGTTAGATAATTTTAGGCATATTATATTTCACATTCTCATACTGGTTACAGAGTAAACATTCTGCTAGGAATTTTGCCAAATGTTTTCTGCTCATTCCAGTAAGTTAGTAGGAGAAAAGGTTTTTTTCCCCCCGAAAGACTTCAAACACTTCATCATCCATTCACCAGTGTGAAAACAATATTTAAGACCAAGTTCCCTCCCACGCATCTACTCCTCAGGATAACAGTTTGCCGTATGTGTAAATTCCTTCTGGTGACTGCCACTTGTGTCTTGATTTTAAAAAGCAATGAGCCTACACTCAAAGGCAATGATTTCTACCAATATCGCAAACTTGCCTCCTCTCCCTTAAATCTGACCAATGTCAGAAGAGAAGGTATCCTTTCCTCCCTGGCTATCAGAAAGCAGAGTTGATCAGGATAGCTTTCAATTTATTCACTTTTGAAATTCATATGTCATATTTGATTAAAGTTCACTGGGATGAACCTGCATGGTTTTCATCCTTCGAAATGCCACCAAGAGGCTTTATTTAGTTCAGAGTGCACAGGAAACTTCTGACATTCCACAGCATGTATTGTCTGTGGCACCTTGTCATGTCACTCTATCATGTATTTTATTATTTTAGTGCTGTGTGCTCTGCGTATATATTTTCTCCTGAGATGGTAGGCTCCTTCCATCTGGGGACAGCACCAGGTGCCTCTTTTGTGGTCTTTGGGGCCTGTACCTGTGCCTGAGCATAGCATACTTGTACATAGATAGATCAACGAATTAAGAAAAGAACTTATAAATTCTGGACCATTTGTTAATTGCTAGAGAATCAGATAGTGAGTAGAACCTTAAAAGTCAGTACTAAGATAATGCTTTTATTTTGTTTTGGTAGATGAGATAACGTGACAGATTTGTGCATCTTAAACAAACTTATAATAATCATATCAGAAGGAAAAGCATAATAATATACCATCAAACAATATTGTGTGAGGACAAACAGGATATTCTAGGAATTGAATCCCATATATGCTATAACTTGTAAAGAAAAATAGGGCCAGGCGCGGTGGCTCAAGCCTGTAATCCCAGCACTTTGGGAGGCCGAGGCGGGTGGATCACGAGGTCAAGAGATCGACACCATCCTGGTCAACATGGTGAAACCCTGTCTCTACTAAAAATACAAAAAAAAAAAAAAAAAAAAAAAATAAGCTGGGCATAGTGGTGCGTGCCTGTAATCCCAGTTACTCAGGAGGCTGAGGCAGGAGAATTGCCTGAACCCAGGAGGCAGAGGTTGCGGTGAGTCAAGATCGCGCCATTGCACTCCAGCCTGGGTAACAAGAGCGAAACTCCGTCTCAAAAAAAAAAGAAAAAGAAAAGTTGGCTTACTTTATGCTCAGCCTGAGGCAAGACAATTCAACCAGGTCACGTTATAGACTGAATGTTCTGTCCCCCTCAATTCATATGTTGAAGTCACAACTTCCAGTGTGGCCATATTCGGAGATGGGGTCTCTAAGGAAGTAATTAAAATCAAATGAGGTCATAAGGGTGGGTCTCTGGGGTTGATGTCTAAGACAAGACACCAGAGAACGAGCCGGCTCTCTTTCTCTCTCTAGGGATGCACCAAAGAAAGGTCTTAAGAGGACATGGAGAGGTGGCCATCTTCAAGTCAGGAAGAGAGTCCTCATCTGCAACCAAATTGGCCAGAACCTTGATCTTGAACTTCTAGCTTCCAGTACTGTGAGAAATAGATTTTTGTTGTTTAAGCCAACAACTGTGTATTTTGCTCTGGCAGCCTGAGCCGATCAATACAGTCTGCCATATCTGATCTCTATTAGCTGTCTTCTATTTGATTCTAATTTTTATCAGTCAGCATCCTACCAGCCCAAAGGTGAGTTCGTCAGAGTGACTCTTCATTATCTCTGCTTTGAAGGCAGCAAAAGGGTACCACCAAAGACATGGATGCACTGCAAGCTAGGGCAGTAGGTGACCTGACATAAATCTCGATTTAGTCAACAAGCATTTTTTTGAGGGCCTCTCATGTGTCAGGCAGCTTTCCAGGTGCTGGGATATAGTAGCAGGCAGACGAATACCCAGGCTTCATGAAGCTTGTATTCTAGTTTATTGTCTATCACGGTCAAAGAGAGCTTAAATACCAACCTAAGCACAATATAAAAATAGTATGCGATGACAATTGATGGCGGTTGAGTAAAGACCTGAAAGAGGGAAGAGAGAGAGCCACGTAGCTAGCTGTGAAATGAGAGTTCCTGGCATGAGACGGCTTGAGTGCATCTGAGGAACAGTAAGGAACAGAAAGGAGGTCAGCGTGGTGGAAGGGTGAGAGCCTGCAGAGATGAGCTCGGAGCCTTAGGGGGTGCAGGGGAAGCTCATGACGCAGGGTCTTTCTTGCAGGGCATTCGTCACACTGTAGTTTGAACTCTGTGTGGGATGTGAAGCCACTGGGGGGTTTGCAGCAAATAGGTGATCCAAGATGTCTAATATCTAACATTTTAACACTAATACCTGGGCTGCTGCGTTGAGAAGAGTCTGAGAAGCTGAGAAACTTTTTAGGAGACTATTGTGATAGTCCCGTTGAGAAATGGTGGTGGATTTAACCAGGCTAGAATAATGGAAGTGGCAAGAAGTGATCACATTTTGAATGTATTTTGAAGGTAAGATTCAAATAATTTGTTGACAGGATTGGATACAGGATGTGAAGAAAAGGAATTAAGAATCATTCCAAAAACTTTAAACTCAGCAACCAGAGGATGAAGATGCCATCAGCCGAGGTGGAGAAGCTGTGAGAGGAAGGGTCTGGGGTTGGGGGATGGGACACCAGGATCTTGGATTTAGACAAATTAAGTTTGAGATCTGTATTTGACATTTCACAGGGAGATGAGTGAGCAGTTAGTAAGCAGTAGTTAAGATGGAACCAAAGACATTCTGTGCATCTGCTGGTGAGAAAGATAGCTCAGAGATGGGACAACTGATAGTGGAGAAAGAGGGGAGATTTGTTGGAGTGCCATTCTCCAAAAGGTGAGAAGAGATGAAATGTGGTGTCCCCGCAAAAGACTCAGGTGTTTATTCAAACTAACAGGAAAGTCCGGCGCGGTGACTCACGCCTGTAATCCCAGCACTTTGGGAAGCCTAGGTGGGCGAATCACCTTTGGTTGGGAGTTCGAGACTAGCCTGACCAACATGGAGAAACTCTGTCTCTACTAAAAATACAAAATTTCCAGGCCTGGTGGTGCATGCCTGCAATCCCAGCCACTCAGAAGGCTGAGGCTGGAGAATCACTCGAACCCGGGAGGCAGAGGGTGCAGTGAGCAGAAATGGCATCATTGCACTCCAGACTGGGCAATAAGAGTGAAATTCCATCACAAAACAAAAACCAAACCAAAAAAAAAAAAAACCAAACTAACAGGAAAAAGGCAGAGTTTGTAGCACAAACGCAGAGGGTGAGTAAACGTGATGTTTGAGATCTTGTGGAAATTCTCTACTGACTACTTCAGTTTGCTCAGTGAAAAAGGAAGAAAGGTGACAGCCAAGAGAGAAAATAGGTAAGGAGGTGTGAGAGGTTTGATGAGAAAGAAGATATGAAACAATGGTTTGGGAAAGCAAGCATGCATGGACTCAGAAATGATGGCTGAATTGCCTGCCAGTTGGAAGGGTCCCCCGTAAGGTTACGGTCGTGATTTTAAACAGAGACTGGCCTGTCTCCAGCCACAATCAGCTGAGCAGGTGCAGGCATGGATTAGGCAGAGAGCTGGAGTTTTACCAAGCAAGGAAGACGAGGTGAGAGAGGGCCCATGGAGTGAAGGGTCTAACCAAGGGAGCAATTACCATGATGGACTCCGCAGGCTGAGCTGTTACAGAAGAGCGATGACACGATGGGGCTCTGGGACCTTGAAAAGGTGGCGGATCAACAGATTGAGGTTCCCCGGGCTGGCAAAGGATTGCTGGAATCATGGTACCAGAGGAAGTGAGCTGGTGTGAGAGGAAGTGGAGGCCGGAGAGCGAAATTCTTAACATGGAGACTGTGGCAAGTGTGTCCTGAGTCCTCAAATCCAATTTACAGAAAGGCCTTTGACTAACAGGTAAAATCCATTAATTGATTCGAGCTTTAAAGTCTAAAAGTGCTGCCATGGCTGCAACTTCTGTTTGCAACTGTTTCCACGAGCAGAGGGCAGGCTAATAAAAATGTTACTGTATTCCTGGAAGTTAATGAATAATAAAACCACATGCCTTCAAGAGGTCCTAGTTCAGATGACTTGACATTCTCCCACCAATGCTGAACACACTGGGGAAGGAAATGCCGCCACCCAGGTGAGCTGGTCATTTGCCATGAACACTCTTGTTCAGGTTGTAGATTTTGTAAAACATTTCATTGAATTTAAATCCTATGTCCTTTTTTTTTCTTTAGGGAAGAGAGAGAAGAGCAGGCCAACATTATTTGTTTAGTAATCCTTAATATTAGAAGGATTTGGTATATATGAGGTGTCACCTTAAAATTCGAATTTGGTATGTACAAGGTGTCACCTTGCCAGGTGGTTTTCACCTGTCAGAGAGGTAGAGAAAGACCTCTGATGGCAAGAGACAAAAAAATCTGTTAATGTGCACTGAGATGGAAATGTCTCACCCTTCATATTTTTTTAAAAAAAAACTTTATGCGTATTTACAATGTTAGCATGACATCTTAGCCAGAAAAATTTTGAGCCCCGCATCTGAAAAAAAACATACAATTTAAGTTTCCAAAACGGTAATGTAAATACATATATTTTTATAAGTCCGTATTGTTTCTGAATTTGGAGCTGTCTGCTTGCTAATTCTTTGCATTGGCTTGAATTATACTTGGAATTCTCTGATTGCCTGTTGGGGAACACAATTCTCCTTTCTGGTTTTGCAGAGATGTGGAGTAGGAGGTCTGGTTAGGGGACTTGTTACATTTTGAACCAGCTGACTCAGGTGTTCTTGAGGGGAAGTTTGTTCTGAGGAGAAACTCTATTATTATAAGGCCTTATTAGGGTTTTTAAGCCTTGGGCTTTTTGGCAGGTCGACGTGCTAAATCATTGAAAAATATGGAAAGTCAGGTAGAAAGTCTTTTCTCTTTATTTTTTAAAGGGTGGAAACAAGCACGCCAGACAGACTAACCAGAAATCAACGTGAAGGGAGAAATAACTGCTTCTTAGTTGTTGCTATTGCTGTTACTGTGTTGATTGTATGTTTCTGGTTCTGATTAAAGGTAAGTAGATTTTAAAAGGAAATTCCTTTTAATAAAAGGGACTACAAATCCCAAATTCAAGAGAGAAGTGAGAACAAAGATTGATTATTCTCAAACTTGCCTCATTTACTGCAGCAATAGATACCTACAGAAACATTTTCACAAAATTCTACCTGAAATGTAGGTGAAGGGAGCATTAGGAAGAAGTATGTGATTTCAAGGTGGTATGCTTCCTATGGTGGGAAGAAGGTAGGACATGATTAGATGTGTGAAAGGGGAAGGTAAGAAAAGCTATAACAGGTTAAGTTGAAACTCATTTGAACTAGCTTAAGGGAATATGAAACCAGAAGAAATAAATGCAACTTCCTGTTCCCTACATCCTTTCCCTGCAGGCCTCTGGTAACCATCACTCTATTCTCTGTTCCTATGAGTTCAAGTTTGTTAGCTTTCACATATAAATGAAATCATGCAGTACTTGTCTTTTTGTGCCTGGTTTATTTTGCTTAGCACAATGTCCTCCAGATTAATCCACATTGTCACAATTCACAAGATTTTCCTCTTTTTAAAGGCTGAATAATATTCGATGGTGGACGTATACCACATTTTCTTTATCTGTTTATCTGTGGAATAGGGAGTTACTTGTTGATCAAAGGGTACAAAGCTTCAGAGAGACAGGAGGAATTGATTTTGAGGTTTTATTGCACACTGGGGTGACTATCGTCGATAATAATGTATTATATAATTCAAAATAACGGGGTAAATTTCAAATGTCTTATAATTACAAAAAGTGATAGGAAAGCAAGGTGATAGTTACGTTAATCAGCTTGCTCTAAACATACCACATTGTAAACATACTCAAAAGATCACGTTGCATCCCATAAATGCATACAACCATTTAATGCATGCATTAAAATGGATTTGTCAATGTTAAAAAGTGACAAAAAAAGAAGAAATAATTGCGTTTGAATCTGAGGGACAAGAAATAGAGACTGGAATGACATTGGGACTAGAGAGCGCCTCCCATTTCCTCCCCTCCGCTCTCCAGCCCCGCACGGTCTTTTGCCTCGGCTTCTCTCTTCACTTTTACTTTCTCCCACCGACCTCACTTTCCTGTAGTTGGGTGTTTGCTACTCAGCATGTGTTCAACATGGTTGCCCCACTGCCCCTCAGTGGACATGTGCTGAGACGAGGGAATAGGGTGGTTAACTGACTTGCCTCCCTCACAGTAACAAGCCACTGAGGGAGAAATTCTGATAGGCCGCATTGTGGTGACAAGATGAGGCGGTGTCATCTGGTACAAACCAGAAGGCCAGATTTCTCCCTGTAGGTGGGGATGGACAACGGAAGTCTTCTGAGAAGACTGTGGCATGGGGTGACACCCTAGGTGTGGTGACTTTCTCCTACTAGGTTGACTTAAATGAGGACTTTGGCAGCTGTATAGTTTGCATCGTCCAGTTTTTGCAGAACTGTGTTGCTGTTGACATGTCGAGCAATCTCTCTCCTGAGACCTGAGAGGATGGGGGAATAGCATATATCACAGTTAATTGCTAGTGCATCACTATTCTGTCATACTCAAAAGCCTGTGGGTGACGTGGTGTGAATTCACAGCGCTCACTGCTGGTAAGTGGGGGCCACTTGCCTTCATCATCCCTCTTTTTCTTTAGTACAATGAATTAAAGTTATTAAGTGGAGTGTATTTTTCTTTTATCTTTGAACATATTAAAACTAATTTAGTAAATGTGTATTTAAATATATCAATTTTATTACATTTTAAAAATACTTGGGAACATTGCAGCACAAAGATTTTCAATACATTTGACCATAGGCTCATTCAGCAGCATACTTCTATGCTAGAAGTGTGATAAACTAAAAGGATTTTGGGGCAAGATTTCTGAATTTCGTAAGTAACCTAGAAACTCTTTTGTGAACGAGTGGCTGCGTATTTCTGCATCTATTTGGATTAGTATAGTAACAAATGTGTGAAACCATGTCGTCGGCTGTGAGTCAAATATTGCTCTCTGGGGGCTGCAACATTTCACACCTCCTCCTTTTTGAGGGTAAAAAGGGGAGGGGAGCGTCTCTCTCTTTTCTTAATAGAATATATGTTTTCATTTAATAGATTTTGGAGATAAAATTTAGCTCTTGTTTTTCTTCTCCAAGTTTTGCACGCCTTTTGGCTCACATATTTATCTTGCCAGGATGAGACAGTCCATATTTTGAGATACCACCCTCAACTAAGAAGTAAACTGTGAAATTCTCGTAGTTCTTTGATTTAAAACACTTGGAAGGCATTCCATTTGTGTTTGCTTGTGTTGATATGTCTATATTTTAAACATAAAATGCTAGGCTCCATTTTCATTTAAATAACTTTTTTTTTTTTGAGACCAAGTCTTTCTCTCTGTCACCCGGGCTGGAGTGCAGTGACACAATCTTGGCTCACTGCAGCTTCCACCTCCCTGGTTCAAGTGATTCTCCTGCCTCAGCCTCCCTGGTAGCTGGGATTACAGGGGTGTGCCACTACGCCTGGCTAATTTTTGTATTTTTAGTAGAGATGGGGTTTCACCATGTTAGCCAGGCTAGTCTCAAGCTCCTAACCTCAAGTTATCTGCTTGCCTCAACTTCCCAAAGTGCTAGGGTTACAGGCGTGAGTCACTGCACCTGGCCTAAATAACTTTACTTTTTTTTTTGTGGGTGAGTTGTCAGGAGCATCTCAGTGAAAACCAGCGAGGAAAGATGGCACATAGCTCTTTCTTTGTTTTATTAACCAAGTGTTATGAAACATTAACCAAGATTAACATACCTATATTGACATTATTAATATAATCTTTCTTACTATCGGCCCATTAGCAATCATGGGTAATATAAAGATAAATGACTATAAATATGAAAGTGGATTTGAGATGATATCAGAGTCTAGTGTGTACTAAGGGTGTTCATTTCTGCTCTGTTAACACTTTGATGCACAGACTTGAACAGGATACCTAATATGCCAAGGTTTTTCTCGTTCTAGCTGATGAGACAGAGAGTATCTAGTGGTTGATCTTTTCAGGGATGGACATCTGCAAACTGAGTCCTTCACAACACACTCTAATGGTTGGTGTTAAAATCATATTGTCAGAGTAGAGATGTCAAGGACCCAGATAGGCTGACCAGCTAGACAGATTTTCACAGTTAAGCAGTAGTTTGATAGAGTTTCTATACCCTGGGACATGGGCCTATGATTTGAAGGCAAAGCACCTTGATTTCTTTTGCCAGGTCTTCTAGACTTTATCAGGATCTTCAGGTCTGCCTCATGTTAACTAAATTAACAGCAATAACAGCAAACACATGATTTTATTAAAAGAAACCAGTTATTAATTTCCAGAGAATATGCCCCTTCAACATTCAGGTATTTGTTTCTGCCATTCAGGGATTCAGGGATCCCAGTTTCTAGAATTAAGTTACCAGAAAGAACATATTTATAAACAGAATACTGCTTGGAGATCATGGAATCAGGGCAAAGATAACTGGATTAGTTTAAATGATATTTCAGTAATGCCATGGTAAATCCTGCTGAATTTCCCCCTGCTTCTCAGTAGGGTGTACTTTTTCTGTGACTCATCCTCCAGATTCAGCATCTTGTTTTCTGATTCAGAGCCAGATAAACACTGTCAAAATCTTGGACTTTGGCGTTTCCATGAATTCCACATTCCATGCAGATTGTAGCCCTTCTGCTAGCACATTCTCTTATTAGGCTATAGCTGTCTTTAACAGTCAATCGTATTTTCCTGTAGCTAAGCACACAGTAATGTTGATTGGGCTTAGGGGTTCTAAATATCTCTCAGCCACATACTTTTAATCCATGAGATTGGCCATCTGTGGGCTTCTTCCACAGATGGCCAATCTCATGATAATTATTGCTGGCCAGGCATGCCGCTTCACATCTCTAATCCCAGCACTTTGGGAGGCTGAGGCTGAAGGATTGCTTGGGGCTAGAAGTTTGAGATCAGCTTGGGCAACATAGTGAGACCTCAGCTCTACCACAAAATAAATAAATTAGCAGGGCATGGTGGCATGCACCTGTAGTCCTAGCTACTCAGGAGGCTGAAGTGGGAGGAGGATCTCTTGAGGTCAGGAGGTTGAGGCTGCAGTGAGCTATGATCACTCCACTGCACTCCAGCCTGGGCAACAGAGCAAGATTCTATCTCTAAATAATAATAATAACTGCCATTTTTTGAGCCTACAGTATACCACCAGGCTCATGTTATCTCTGTTAGTTTTCACAGACTGTATATTACAATATCTACTTTTGAAGTAAGAAAATTGAGACTCAAAGAGTTAAAGGACTTCTTTTTGTTACACAGCTTGAAAGGGACCAAGTTGGAATGGATGGGTGGATTGACTGATTGATTGATTTCTTTTGAAACAAGGTCTTTCTCTGTCACCCGGGCTGGAATTCAGTGAAGCCATCTCAGCTCACTGCAACCTCTGCCTTCTGTGCTCAAGAGATCCTCCCACCTCAGCCTCCCAAGTAGCTGGGACCACAGGTGTGCGCCAACATGCCGAGTTAATTTTTGTATTTTTTATAGAGATGGGGTTTCTCCATGTTGACCAGGCTGGTCTCTAACTCCTCGGCTCAAGTGATCTGCCTGCTTCAGCCTCCCAAAGTGCTTGGATTACAGGCATGAGCTACCATGTCTGGCCCCAAGTTAGGATTTAAGACCAGTTCTGTCTGACTCAAAGCATGTCCCTCCTAATGTTGACCCCTCCTGCTTTTACTTTCAGGGCGTGACGTCTAAGTTTTCAGAGACCTCTACTTTCCCCTTATATCCTGATTATAATAGAAAATCTATGTTTTGGAATAAAAACCATGCAATGCAGAGTTTTTGTATCAATGTAACAGAAGTTCTCTATGTCTAACATTTATTTATCATTTAATATGTAACAGATATTATTGAATATGCTTGACATGCATATTTTCATGAACTACCAGGGTCAATTGTTTGAAGTTGATAGTACAGTTGAGAAGATTAAGTCATAGAGAAGTTAAATAACTTCTCATAGTGACACAAGCCATGACTCAAACTTCTGCTGTCTGCCTAGGTTTGAGCTTTTACCTAGTGTATTCTACTGCCTCTTCAGTTAACAGAAACTTTAGATCTGAAGGTCCAAAGATCGTATTGGCTGAATTGTGTTACATAGAAGGTTCATTTAATGAAATCAGTATGTACTTCAAGTCAGACTCGGTGCCATGATACAATAATAAATAAGTCCTTTCTTTAAAAGTGTTGTAGACATGTAAGTGACATAACCATAACACAAAGTGATAAGCAATGAGCTACATGGTGCCAGGAGAATACAGATGAGGAGGAAATTAATTCTGCCCAAATAAGAAGGCGCTACACGGAGGAAATGAGAAGTGATGAGGAAGGTGAGTCTTAAAGTAGAAGTAGGGTTCAGGCAGAGGAAAGGGGATGGGAAAGAGAGATATCGTATTAGGCAGCAGCAAGAGGCCTGGAGGCTTGTTACAGAAGGAATTGAGGGATGTTGCTGGAGCAAGCCAGAAGGTGCTATAGCGTGCCTGGAAAATAAGGCCAGACAGTCAGACTGGGACCGGATTTTGAAGAGCCTTTTGTGCATGGAGTTTGGATGTTGCAGGCAGTGGAGATCCATGGAGATTTTTGAGCACCGTGGTACCACGATTAGCTCAGACGTGTGTGGAGAATGGGAGTTGAATGAAGCAAAGACTGTGATTTAAAAAAGCAATAGAGGCAAGAATAAAGGATGAGGGTCTAGTCTAGAAAAGGAACAATGGATACGAAGATCACTGAGTAGAATCTAAAGGAAATCGTGGCCGATTAGATGGAGCCAGGGAGCCAAGGACGACCTTGTGATTTCCAACTTGAGCGATAGAATGAATGTTGATTTTCTTCATCGATATTGGCAATTTAAGATGAGGAGCATTTAAGTAATGGCGTCTAGTTACTGTTGTTTGTTTTTTGACATATGCTATTTTCAAATATCTCTTTAAAATTTCTAAGTTGTTAATGTAAGTTTTAATTTGTAGGGTCTAACTTTTTCTCTGATATAACATTTTTTAAATCAAAATATTTCTAGAAACTGATAATTCAATTGATCAGACTTTTACTGAGCATCTACCATGTATTTGACTGCAACGGCTATTCAATCTTCAGAAGAAACAAAGACAATTGTCATAGTTGAGAATCCTTAGTTGTTCTCTGGCCACGGCGTGATTTTAAAGGAATATTACAACACATACTCAATGTCTACTCACTAAGTACAAAGTCCCTCTTTTGGACTGCACAATTGGTATTTATTATAATGTCAACTACTTGAAGAAGACTAATTAATTCTTCTTTAGACTACCCATTTTTATGTTCAGCAGGTTTTCTTTTCAAACTTACCTAAGAATTTACCTCCAGTAATTAATTTTTCCCATAGTTATTGGAGTAATCCTGGTTTTGCAAACTAGGATCAACATATGACAAAAACTGGATTTTAGAGACTAGAGGAAAAATTCTGACAATTAAGCAAAAGGCACTTCCTTTAATCCTCTATTTTCTGATTTTTGAACTATTTATGGATACACTGATAAAGGAAACATTTATTGCAAACTTGTAACAGACTGTACTGATTCAGGAGCCTAAGTGGCGAATAAGGTATTGTGTTAACAAGATATCACAGTTCTGACAAGTGAGCCCAGGCACAGGATTTGAGGATGGAAAAGACTATGTTTTTTGCTGCAATTTAGGATCATTGCTGATTTATTCAGAAGGGTCTTTTCATATTCCGTGATTGGAAGAAAGCTAGAGCAGAGGCTTCTTGTTTGTGCTGAATGACTGCTGACGTACACCATCAGAGCGGATGGAC
This sequence comes from Aotus nancymaae, assembly GCF_030222135.1. Classification (NCBI taxonomy): domain Eukaryota; kingdom Metazoa; phylum Chordata; class Mammalia; order Primates; family Aotidae; genus Aotus; species Aotus nancymaae. Next base: position 1,080,756 of record NW_026988453.1, read on the forward strand.
TGGGAGGATCAGAGGCAGACCAGGGGAAGGCAGTGGCAGGCCAGCGTGCCCCTCCCTCCCTGGCTATTTGAAAAGTTTTGCTTTGATGACCTGTAACTGACTATAGTCTATGTCTCTTCCAAACATGGGGGTGCTTTTCTGGCTTCACTGTGTGTGTGTGTGTGTGTGTGTGTGTGTGTGTGTTTGTGTGTGTTTGTTAAGGGTCACTAGTCAAACTCTTCCTTTTCTGACCTATATGATAAACAGAACAACAGTGGTATTTATGGCATTCTTGGACTGACAATCCATGAGGTTCTGAGAAAAAACTAAGGTCTTACACCATTTTTGAAAAGTTTTATTGAGATATAGTTAATATATCATAAAGTTCACTCACTTAAAGTATACCATTTAATGGCTTGTAGTATATTCACAGGTATGTACAACCATTACCACTTTCAATTTTAGAACATTTTGACCACATCAAAATACAATATGTATCCATTAGCTACCAGCACCATTCTCTCTACTCCCATTTCCCAATCCCTAAGCAACCACGATTCTACTTTCTGACTCTATAAATGTGTCTATTCAGGACTTTCATATAAATGGGATCATATAATATGTGGTCTTTTGTGATGACTTATTTCACTTAATACGTTTTCAAGGTTGATCTGTGTTGTAGCATGTATCAGTATTTAATTCCTTTTTATAGCTGATTATTATTACATTGTATGATTATACCACACTTTGCTTAACCATTCACCAGCTAACAGACAATTGGGTTGTTTCCACTTTTTGCCTAATACAAATAATACTACTACAACACTTGTGAACAAGTTTCTGTGTGGACATTTTGTTTCATTTCTCTAGGGTGTATCTCTAAAGACAACCCAATTGTCTGGAATTGCTGGATCATACATTTCTTTAACTATTTGAGAAAGTGCCAAAATTTTCCAAAGCAGCTACAATATTTTACATTTCCACTAACAGTTTATAAGCATTCCAATTTCTCCACCTTCTCTCCAGCACTTGCTATAATCTGACTTTTTGATTACAGCCATTCTAGTTGGTATGAAGAGGTTATCTTATTGAGGTGTTGATTTGTATTTTCCTAATTACTAATGATAACAAGCATCATTTCATGTGCTTATTATTTGTGAATCTTCTTTGGAGAAATAGCTTTACCCATTTTTAATTTGGGTCATTTGTCTTTTTAGTCTTGAGTTACAAAGATTCTTTATGCATTTTTGATACAAGTCCCTTATTAGATATGTGATTTGCAAATATTTTCTTCCATTCTGTGGATTGTCTTTTCACTTCCTTGATAATGTCATTTGAAGCACAATAGTTTTTAATTTTGATGAATTCCAAGTAATATATATATATTTGTTGTTGATCATACGTTTGGTATCCTATCTAAGAATCAATTGCCAAACCCAAAGTCTTGAAGATTTACTCTTATGTATGCTAAAAGTTTTATAGTTTTGGGTCTTACATATATGTATTTGATCCATTTTGAGTTAATTTTTGTATATGGTCACACACATTCTTTTGCATGTGACTATCCAGTTGTCACAGCACCACTTTTTGAAAAAAAAAAAACTATTTCCTCTATTAAATAATTTCAGCACATTTGTATCAGTTGACTACTGGCACAACTTTAGTATCTGCCTCTTTATTTATATTCTCTATTAAATGCAACATTGTTATCATATTTTATTTAATTATTTAATCACGGTTTCTTTTAACTCTTTGGACATACTTATAATGGCGACTTTGAAGTCTCGATCTGTTAAATCCAACATCTGGTTACTCTAAGAGGCAGTTTTTGTCATCTGCTTTTTCCCCTCAATATATTGCCATACTTTGTTGTTTCTTAGAATGTCTCATAATTTTTTGTTGGAATCTGGACATTTTAGGTAATATAGCAACTCTGGGTACTGGTTTCCCTGACTCACACCTAGGGGCTTGTTACTATTATCTATTTATTTGGGTGCAGACTTGGGTATGGCCACAGGCACCTTGGAATGATAAAGGTTTCGGCTGACCTCTGACCATACCCAGCTGTTAAGCTCCAGCAATTGCAGGCTGCTTCTCCATTGTTTTCAACAATGCCGTAGGGTATAAATTGCTCCAAGAACTGATCTAATCAAATATGGCCTCCTTTGAAGGGATAAACCCTGAAGCCAGGGTTTGAGATTGTTTTGACTACAGAAGAGCTTCTCCCAGCTGTGTTATTCCCTGGCCCTCTCCAGCAAAGCAGCAGGCCTACAGTTAAGCCTAAATTACCAATGAATCTACCTATTTTTTTCCCCAATTGCCTTTCACCAAACCTGTACTGCTTTTGAAAATGTGATTAGGCTTGAACTCCTTCACACTCTGTTGCAAATGAAAGCATTTCTTTTGAGAAGAGGTTTGGAGCTCTCTGCTTTATGACTTGCTTCTCCCCTTGCCATTTCTCCTGCCCAGGCAAAATGTCTGAAGCTGAGGGTAGGGGATAATGGTGTGCTTCTCTCTTAATTCCATCTCCCCTTTAGGAGCTGAGTGCTCGGTAGAGGGGAGAGCAGCAGCTTCAGATCTTCTTACTGACCTTCCCAGCATCGAATCTCCACTTAGGAGCCAGGCAAGAGCAATTGGTGTTGCATGATTATTAGCGATGCTATGCCCAAGATAGAGCACTGCATCTCACAAGCGGGGACTGGACTAAGGAAGGCCCCACCTTTTTGGGTGCACTTGCCTGGAACTTAGACTCAACAGCTGGTAGCTGGGGACAGAATGAGAAATGCCCACCTTCTCTGACACCCCTCCCGCAAGATATCCCTTTGACTAAGAACTGGAGGGACAAAAAGCTCTGTGTTCTTAGTATTACCAGTCTGAGGTAAGGTTTTGTGTCACTGAGCTAAGACCGGGGAGGGAGGAGTAGCTCTTGGTTCAAAAACCACCGACTTTCACTTTTCTTCATGAGTTCTTACAGATTTTCTGGAATAAGTGTTTCTTCATTTGTTGATGCCCTTAGGACTGTTTCCAGAGACTTTAATGAAAAAAAAAATTGTCACGAGTTTCATGTAGTGGGTCTGTGATGGTCCTCACATAGTCACAGTGGAAGTGGAACTCCCTTCTAGATTATTGCTTCTTAAATACTATCATCGTTCTAGAATGGATGCAAATACAATTGCTTTGGGTTATTTAGGAATAATACGGTATCCCCGTGTTTTAACCTATACTCTTCATAGTGTTTGTTAAAAAATAACATTTATATTTCATTTATACTTTTAAAAGCTCCTATCTATATAAAAAGAAACTACGTCACTACAGTAACAGAGTTGCTCCTCCAAATATTCCCTTTGAACTCCAAATCACCCCTTTCCATCTTCACCTCGATCAATAGTCCTCATGATAGGAATGGTCACCCATGGAGATCAGTCTCCCTTCTTGGGGTACTTTGCATAAGCAAAGAGAGTCTGGGATGCTAAATTGAGTTACATAACCGAGCTTCTCTTTTCTCTTCTGCATGAGGTCATCAAATATTTTTGCCTGCCTCACAGTCCAAGGGAAGCATTCAAGAGGAATTCATTCTTGCATAAAGGGCTTTCCAAGTGTTTTTCATGAGTCCACTATCATTTCCTCACTTGTCAGTTTCCCAGCTGCTCTCGTTGCCTTTAGTTTTCCTCCCACTTGGGCGCAACAGGATGGGCTTCATGGCAGACAACCTACACTGTCACACTACACCTCATGCTAAGCAGAGCCCTACTGTTGGTTTAGTGCTCTGCTGTGATTTAAAAAAAACATCTTAGTAATTTATTAACAAAGGACCTACATTTTTATTTTACAGTGGACCCTGCAAGTTATGAAGTTGGTCCTGCTAACAAATAGTCACTATGGCCTGCAGCATGCTTCTAGTGACCAAAGGGCAGGCACAGAATATTTCAACCAGTTGTGGCTCCTGTGGCAGCTCAGGTAGCCCCAGAAGCATGTCTTGGTTTTCCCTGGGGACACTCTTGGGCCAGTTTGGCCACTGCTATGTTTGAAACCATGTCTGCTGAAGCCTCAGCCTGTCCACACTCCTCACGGATTATCTTCTAAGGTTCATTTAACAAGTATTTGTTGAATGCTTATTATATTAACAACACTATGGTGACTCTAAGAAATATAAGAGATTAATATCTCATCAAAAGGGATTAAATTATGGCTATGTGATAAAATTAGAACTATGCTTTTCAAGTAATGTTTCAAGGGGTATTTGTGACTCAGAAGTGCGAATAGGTGATACACTAAAGAAAAGTTCTTACTAATGAGTGAGTTTGAGAATCATCGGGTTAACATTTCTTCATTACATTACATCATGAGGACTTTTTTATCGTCATGTATATTATGTATCTCTTCAGGTGGGATTACATGTTGAATTTTAATTTAAAAACTCCTTATATTTCTAAAAGAAGCATCTTTTAAATTAATGAATTATCTTTTTTAAAAAGGCAGGCAGTATGTATTGCTCAGTTACCTTGAAGCAGGTATTTGCACCGTTGCTCCTCCAGTGATGAAATTAAGCTAGAGAGAATTTAACAGATTTTCCCAAGTATAAGGTTCGTGAATCAAACCCAGTTCTGAGGCCACCACATTTGTGGCTGCAAATAAATTAAGACTGAATAAATCTAGGTAGATCTCTCCATTTTTATTTTTGAATATAGATTTGCATATAGCATTAATATATGAGCTCAGGAAAGAAATATCGTTTTAAAACATCATGGTTCTTAGAAAATTCAAAAGTTTGACCAAGTAGTATATATCATGTCTGATTCATATAATTTAAGAATCTCAGGGAAAACACATTTTTTAGAAAACTTTTAAGTTCAGTGGTACATGTGCAGGTCTGTTAAATAGGCACACTTGTGTTATGAGGGTTTGTTTTACAGATTATTTTCTCACCCAGTTATTAAGCCTAGGGACCATTAATTCTTTTTTCTGATTCTCTCTCTCCTCTCACCCTCCACCCTCTAATAGGCCCCAGTGTTGGATATTTCCTTCTGTGTCCATGTGTTCTCATCATTTAGCTCCCATTTATAAGTAAGAACATGTGGTATTTGGTTTCCTGTTCCTGCATTAGTTTGCTAAGGATAATGGCTTCCAGCTCCATCCATGTTCCTGAAAACGACATTATCTCATTCTTTTTTATGGTTGCATAGTATTCCATGGTGTATGTACCACGATTTCTTTATCTAGGCTACCAGTGATGGGCATTTAGGTTTATTCCATATCTTTGTTATTGTGAATAGTGCTGTAAGTGAACATACATATGCATGTATCTTTATGAGAGAATGGTGTATATTCTTTCAGCTATATACCCAGTAATGGGATTGCAGGGTTGAATGGTACTTCTGTCTTTAGGTCTCTGAGGAATCACCACACTGTCTAATGGTTGAACTAATTTACACTCCCACCAACAGTGTATAAGCATTCATTTTTCTCCACAACCTTACCAGCATCTGTTATTTTTTCACTTTTTAGTAATAGCCATTCTGACTGGTGTGAGATAGCATCTCATTGTGGTTTTGATTTGCATTTCTCTAAAGATCAGTAATGTTGAGCTTTTTTTTTCATATGCTTGTTGGCCACATGTAGGTCTTCTTTTGAAAAGTGTCTGTTCATGTCCTTCTTCCACTTTTTAATGGGGTTGCCTTTACTTGTAAATATGTTTAAGTTCTTTATAGATGCTGGATATTAGGCCTTTGTCAGTTTGCAAACATTTTCTCCCATTCTGCAGGTAATCTGTTTACTCTGTCTGTTTCTTTTGCTGTGCAGAAGCTCTTCAGTTTAATTAGATCTCATTTGTCAATTTTTGCTTTTGTTGCAATTGTTTTTAGCATCTTCGTAATGAAATCTTTGCTTGTTTCTATGTTGAGAATAGTATTGCTTAGGTTGTCTTCCAGGCTTTTTATAGTTTTGTATTTTACATTTAAGTCTTTAATTCATCTTGACTCAATTTTGGTAAATAGTGTAAGGAAAGAGTCCAGTTTCAATCTTTTGCATATGACTAGCAAGTTATCCCAGCATCATTTATTGAATAAGGAGTCTTTTCCCCATTGCTTGTTTTTGTCAGCCTTCTCAAAGATCAGACAGTTGTAGGTGTGCAGTCTTACTTCTGGGCTCTCTATTCTGTTCCATTGGTCTATGTGTTTGTTTTTGTACCAGTGCCATGATGTTTTGGTTACTGCAGCCCTATAGTATAGTTTGAAGACAGGTAACATGATACCTTCAGTTTTGTTCTTTTTACTTAGAATTGCTTTGGCAATTTTGGGTTTTTTCTTGATTCCTTATGGATTTTAAAATAGTTTTTTCTAATTTTGTGAAGAATGTCAATGGTAGTTTAATGGGAATAGCATTGAACTTATAAATTGTTTTGGGTAGTTTGGCCATTTTAATGATATTGATTATTCCTATCCATGAGCATGGAATGTTTTTTGATTTGTTTGTGCAGTCTCTGATTTCTTTGAGCAATGTTTTATAGTCCTCTTCACAGACATCTTTCACCTCCCTGGTTGGCTGTATTCCTAAGTATTTCCTTCTTTTCGTGGCAATTGTGTGAATGGGATGCCATTCCTGATTTGGCTCTTGGCTTAACTGTTGTTAGTGCATAGGGATGCTGGTGATTTTTATATGTTCATTTTGTGTCTTGAGACTTTGCTGAAGGTGTTTAGTAGCTTAAGGAGCTTTGGTCTGAGACTATGAGGTTTTCTAACTATAGGATCATATCATCTGCAAACAGGGATAGTTTGACTTCCTCTCTTCCTATTTGAATGTCCTTTATTTCTTTCTCTTGCCTGATTGCTCTGGCCATGACTTCCAATATGCTGTTGAATAGGAGTGGCGAGAGTGGGTATTCTTGTCTTGTGCCAGTTTTTGAAGGAAATGCTTTCATCCTTTGCCCCTTCAGTGCAATGTTTGCTGTGGATTTATTATATATGGCACTTATTATTTTGAGGTATGTTCCTTCAATATCAAGTTTATCAAGTTTTTAACATGACATGGTGTTGAATTCTATCAAAAACCTTTTCTGCATCTATTGAGATAATCATGTGGTTTTTGTCTGTAGTTCTGTTTATGTGATGAATCACATTTATTGACTTGCATATGTCGAACCAACCTTGCATTCCAGGGATAAAGCCTACTTGATCTTGGTAGATTAGCTTTTTTATGTGCTGCCAAATTTGGTTTGCCAGTTATTTGTTGAGCATTTTTGCATAAATGTCCATCAAGGATACTGGCCTGAAGTTTTCTTTTTTTGTATGTGTCTCTGCCAGGTTTTGCTATCAGGATGATGTTGGCCTCATAGAATTAGTGAGGGAGAAGTTCCTCCTCCCCAGTTTTTTGGAATAGTTTCAATAAGAATGGTAGCAGCTCTTCTTTGTAGGTAGAGTTTGACTGTGAATCCATCTGGTCCTGGGCTTTTTTTCTGTTGTTGTTGGTAGGCTATTTACTACTGCCTAAATTTCAGAACATGTTATTAGTCTGTTCAGTTTCTTCTCAGTCTTAGAAGGATGTATATGTTTAAAAATTTATCCATTTTTTTCTATCTTATGTGTATAGAGGTGTTCGTAATATTTTCAGATGGTTATTTGTATTTCTGTATTGTCAGTGGTAATTACCCTGTTGTTATTTCTAATTGTGTTTATTTGGATCTTCTCTCTTTTCTTCCTTATTATTCTGGCTAGCAGCCCATCTATTTTATTGCAGTTTTCAAGAAAACAACTTCTGGATTTGTTGATCTTTTGAATTTTTTTTTTTTTTTTTTTTTTGCATTTCAATCTCCTTCATTTCAGTTCTGATTTTGGTTATTTTTTGTCTTCTGCCAGTTTTGGGGGCTGTTTGCTCTTGGTTCTCTAGTTTTCTTAGTTGTGATATTAGGTTGTTAATTTGAGATCTCTCTAACTTTTTGATGTGGGCACTCAGTCTTATAAATTCCCTCCAAACACTGCCTTTGCTGTGTCCCAGAGATTCTGGTAAGTTGTATCTTTGTTCTCGTTAGTTTCAAATAACTTCTTGATGTCTGCCTTAATTCCATTATTTACCCAAAATTGATTCAGGAGTAGGTTATTCAGTTTCCATGTAATTGTATCGTTTTGGGTGAATTTCTTAGTCTTGATTTCTAATTTGATTACACTGTGATCTGAGAGAGTGGTTGTTATAATTTCAGTTATTTTGAATTCGCTGAGGAGTATTTTGTGTTTGATTATGTAGCTGATTTTAGAGGATGTGCCAGGTGGCAATGAAGAGAATGTATATTCTGTTGTTTTGGGGTGGAGAGTTCTATAGGTGCCTATCAGGTCCGTTTGATCTAGTGCTGAGTTCTGGTGCTGAATATCTTTCTTTTCTGCCTTGATGATCTATCTAATACTGTCAGTGAGGTGTTGAAGTCTCCCACTATTATTGTGTGGGAGTGTAAGTTTTTTTTAAGGTCTCTAAGAACTTGCTTTGTGAATTTGGGTGCTCCTAGAAAACACATTTTCTCATTGATTACTCCTTTTCCAGATTTATTTTTGTTACTTAAGTTCCAGACCTTATTCTAAATATCAGGTGCTCTGATTTGACGTTTGGTGGCCTCTATGGCACCTTAGTGGGAGTGAGTCATTTGAAAACTTTCTTTATCTGAATGATAACTTGAATACTGTCATTCTGAACGCTACATGACTACCTGTTGACTCCTCACTGGAAATGACCTCAGAGAGGCTGTGGTTCAAGTTGTTATTTTCTAATGGACAAGCTGAACCCAAGGGAGGGAGCTTGACCTATGACCATCTGGGAAATTATAATAAAGCTAGAATAGGGTCCCAGAGCAGCTTTCTTTTCTTTAGTCCTGAGATATGAGAAACATCAACTATGAGTTATGTAAACAGCAGACATGTTCAACATTTGTCCTAAAGAAACATTTTTCACATCTCTTCATACACCAGTGCTCTGTAGAACACAGTTTGGAAGATGATGAATTAGAGTCTAACGTTAGCTCTCACTTGTTTAAAATCCAAAAATGTGGGGAACAGGTGACACATGATAATTTATAAGAGGGCCGAATCTGTTAGTGGTATAATCAAGGAATGTATCACATAATAAGCATGTCATAATTGGAAGGCCCTTGGTGTGAAGACATGGACTACTGGGACCTCAGTGGCAGGCAGATGAAGAGAAGAAGCCAGAGCTAGGATGCAGTAGTGCCAAGGAAACTGGTCAGGCTAGATAACTGGCTTAATCCTTTAGGAATGTGTCTCAGACACCAAAGGAGTCTTGGCCCAGAATAGCATGTGTGTTCATTTGGCCTGGTCTGAAGGAAAAGGTGTAGGAACACAACTTTCTGTCAGAGTTGACATTTGTAGTCAAGAGAGTGGCAACAACATGGTTCCTAATGCTATATCTTGAAGCTTGATCTAGGACATGCCTAAAGCTGGTCTCAGGACCTCCCTGGCTCCTGTTACTGCACTAGCTGATGTGTCTTTCATTGGGAAAACACAGCTCTACATACCTTCTTTTCATGCTCTGCTTCTTGTCTCATAGACTGATCCTGGTGTTCTGTCCTGCTTCTGCAGGGTCCTGTTTTCTGCCCCTTCCATGTCAGTGTCTTTATCCTGCTGATGCATCACAGCAGATGTGAAATAAGCAAGAAACACAAAGTATTTTGTGGATCCAAATCTGCACTTTGAGTTTCCTCAAATTAAATTAAGATACATGGGACTTCATTAATTAGGCAATTTATTTTTTATCCCTTACAGTGGAGGTAAATTTTGGTCCTCTTCCAAGCAGAGTACAAGTGACTTTAGATCAGTAATTCTTAGTTAATTAGAATTTAATATATATTAATTGATTAGATTAAATTTTCTTAATTTAAACATGTTATTTTAATTTCTCCCTAAGGAGAAGAATTACTAAAGAGTAAGAATTTTGTCAAATAGGATTAAGCTTTGGAAGATTGCAAACTACTATAAAATGCAGATATTTTTCTGATGCCCCCTCACCACCAGGACTAGATTTTTTTCTCAGTTTGGATGACATCGCCCCAGTTGAAAATGCATGCTTTATGTCTTCATGTGTAACATCTGACTTGGTCCCTTGCCTTTGAAAGATATCAGGTCACAGAATGAGTGTAGGGATTGACATTGGCATTTAAATTTGTCACAGAGCAGCCCTGAAGTGACACAATTTCTAACCTTCTGGCAGGCTTCTCCAGGAATGGATCTGGTAATTCATTCAATCAATCAATACATACTTAGTTTCAATGAGCAGTTATCATTACTGCACCATGTAGGTAGTGCTACCCACACCATGTACATGCACCACGTAGGTAGTGGGGAAACAAAGATGAATAAGATAATACGGCTTACTGGTGAAGACGCACGTGAAAGCTGGCACTTAAAATGTTATCTTCCCGGTTCAATCCTAAAGTTATTATGGGAGCATTGAATAGGGATGCCTATAGCAGCTGGGTGGGAGAGTTGTTAAGGAAGTCTTCCTGGAGAAGTTGACACCATCAACAACATCAGAGAGACTTCATGGACTACTTGTCCAGAGTCAGACCGAGGAGTTCACCTCATCTGGACTCACCCCTGAGATTAGGAAGGGGAAATGTCAGGTTTCCAGGGCAAGAAGAGGGAAGCATGTTGCTCCCAGCATATTTTACTGTTATCTGAATAATGCAATGTATGTGTACACTGAATGTAATGTATACAGATAATGTGTGTGTATATAGAGACAGCAGTGAATTTACATTTATATTCTCTACTCTTCTCCAATCCTATCCTCCTGTCCTCAGCCCCACTTCAACTCATAGTAAGCAATCTTAACTACCTGGTGTGTTTTTTTATTTTTTTCATATTTTTGCCACTGCAAATAATGTTGCAACAAATTCCCTTTTACATTGTGTTTTTCTTTAAAAAACATTACTTTTCTGATTACAAAATAATTAATGTTTATTATAGAAGCATTGGGAAATTTTTATAAAAGGATAATGAAGAAAACTACAAAGACAAAAACAAATCAACCACAGCCTACCCTCCAGAAATAGACCCTTTCCGTGTTTTGGTGACTATTTCAGTTTTTCTCTATGCAAACACATGTGCGTACTTCCATGCATACACACATTCTGTTTTTTATTACTATGACATTGGGATCATGCCATGTGTGCTGCTTTGAAACATTTTTTTCTCAGTTGATGTGTTGTCAGTACCTACCATATCACTGAAGAATCCTCTGTATTTAAAATTGCTTAATTGGCCTGGCATGGTGGTCTGCACCTGTGATCCCAGCTACTCAGGAGGCTAAAGTTGAAAAATTTCATGAGCTCAAGTATTTGAGGCTGCAGTGAGCTATGATCATACCACTGCACTCCAGCCTGGGCAAGAGTGAGACCTTGTCTCTAAAAAAAGAAAATAAAATTATTATTTTCTTCTTTTTTTAATTTTAAAATAAAATTCTTAATTGTTTTTTCCCTCTTACTATGAAAATTATACATACTTATTATGTAGGTCTATCTATATGCGTGTGTGTGAAAAATACACATTGTCTTTGTGTTTATCTATGTACTAATTTTAGGTTAGATTTCCAAATTAAAATATGTAATGTAATTAATTTTGCAAATAGGTAACAGAAGTGAGGTCATATGGCAATACTAGTCAATAAATTACATTTTTATTAGACAACACGTCTTGTACGAATCAGTTTATCATACAGCCCTATTTTTAAATGGCTGCATGGTAGTACATTATTTATTAATCAATTTCTTTTCAATTGATTGCCAATTAGTAATTAGCTATCAATGGATGGACATTTTAATTATTAGCAATTCTTTTTCCTTATAAAGCATGCCAAACAAATAACTGATTAAACGTCTTCTGGCATTAATGACAGGACTTGAATTGGAGTAATTCAAAATAGAAGTAATTCAGAAAACAATAAACTTCTAAGAATTACTGAAGCTCAGTGGTATGAAGAATTCATGAACTTCTAAGATTTACTGAAGCACAGTGGTATGATCTCTGCAGCCTTGAACTCCTGGGCTCAAGAGAGCCTCCTGCCTTCACTTCCTGAGTAGTTAGGACCATAGTTGTGCAACACCACACGTGGTAATTATTTTTCACTTTTAAAATTTTTGTAGAGATGAGGTCTTGTTATGCTGCCCAGGCTGATGTTTAATTTTTAGGATGTTTGTTTCTTGTAGATTAGAACTTCATCTTATGTTTGTTGCACAAAGTGCCTGGCACAAACTATGCTGTAAGCATTTTATAAAGAATAAATATATAAGCTTACAATTTTTTTGAATTAAATCTTCTGTATTTAAGGTTTCTTTTCTTCTCCCTCCTGTTTCATTTTACTTAAATCTTTCAATATTAAGAAGAAAAAAGTAAGATACAGAGGAACCGCAAAAACGAATGTTTATTCCTTATGGTTTCTGTGCCTCACAGAAATAATACAATCACAAATTTTAATAAATATTTTTCAGAAGTCATCAAAACATACCATGTGCTAGATTGATTTTTAGGGATCTAAATTGACTAAGTATAGTTAATAAATATCTCATTTTTGGCAAATCATAATACAAAATTTCAACTTTTAGTCAAGTGCTGCCTTAGATTATATGATTATAATTATCTCTATATATATATATAAGTTCAAACTGAACTTTCCTTAGATGAAAGGTGTTTGACCCTCTAGCAGTTGTAAAGTGCAGGCAGCTGCAGCAAAGACAGAGGCCAGTTTCATGGTTAGCAGTAAACAAAGGAGCATGAAAGTAACAGGGCAGCCTGGCATAATGCTGTGCACCCTGTTGGCAGTCAATAAATTCCTGCTGACTACTGACTGTTGTAATTTTTTTAAACCTATATGGGGAGATGGGGGCAAGGAAAAACGGTCCCAGGACAAATGCTGTTAGAAGGGGCCATTTCTGTTGAAACTTGAACCCAGAGAAAAGTTCCTCAACAGTATAAATTAGGGATTTCTAAGCACGAGCCATTATGCTCAAAGCCTGGAATCACATCCAGTAGGTCTTCCTTAACAACTTAGCTATTCCTGGTGATGTGATTCCAACATGGCATTGCATCAGGGATTTGACCTAAAATCATAGTCACAACTGTGTTTTCTTTTGGAGAAAGTTGGGATTCCTTTTCTCCCTCCACAAAGTGTTGATGTCCTAGGGGGTCACCTTCAGTGTTACAGGTGATAAATTATGGCAAAAACATTTAAAATACGTTGCTTTGCATAATGTGGTTTACCTTCCTTATGTAAAGAAAATGCTTTTTATAACACTAGCAATGTACACTTTGTTGGCTTACAAATAAAGGTCTTTATAAGCATTTAATTAAAATGCACTATACTTATTTTTTGAAGGTTTACATAAAATGTTACTTTCATAGTCAAAATCATAAAGATGCATGTTTGAAGCATCCCTATACAGGTTTAGGAAGGGAATAATGACAGGTGGCTTATAAACGGGTGACATTTTCAGAAAAATATATTGCTATGCCAAAATATGCCAGTGAGAGCTCTTTGACGAATGGCTTTCATAATTATGATGACTGTGAAATAGAAAAACTAGTGAAAACATCTACTCTCTTTGGGTTAAAAAAAATTAACTTCTTTTTCCCCAGTAAAAGCAGAGACACTTTATATTTTAGGACCCTCTTGGCTCCTAAACATAAGTGCTGCTTGAAAAATGGCCCTTTCAGCTTTTAGCCAGCAGCCACAGTTGAAATCCACAAGAGAGATGCCTAACAACTCTGATTTAAATGGCAGTCTGCCATTTCAGAAAATTGCAGCTTTTTGAAAAAAGAAAAAAAAAAAACTAGTAAGCTATTTAATTCACCCCCTTGGAACTGGATGTAAGTTAAGGAAAAAAAATAAGGAGAATGAGCAAAAAATCCTAATTCCTATTTTAAAACTCTTTTAATAATTGGTAGAAATGGAGTCTACAGTCACAGCATCCAGGATAGCAGGTCAAATTGAGCAATTTTTAGGAACCTAGTTTCTCTTAAAGTGAAGAAATATAGGTACCATTCTTCCACTTGTATCTGGACACATTGAGAGTTGACAGACAGCTAAGAAATGGGCTACCCCCAAAATGGTATAATCTGTAAACTTTGGGAAAAAATATCTAATACTGAATACCAATTTTTCATACTTTACTTGTGCTACACATTTATCTGGTCCTTTGAGTAGATATGTTTATTCGTATCTCATTGTCAGGAAAAGGCTCCTAAACGTAAGCGCTCTCTTATGACCAGATCAGCATTCACAAAGGAAAAAGAATAAGCTCATTTAAGATTTGATTTCAAGTCTAAGTATGTGACTGCCAAATTCATGTAATAAAATGTGATCAGAGACCCTGCAGATTCCAATACCCTTAAGAAACATCATAATTTTTGCAAGCATATCCACTTAGAATGTCAACAGCCAATATGCGTTTATTGAGCACTTACACTGTGCGATCCTGAGCTTAGGCACTGGTGATACGAGACTGAGCAAAACCAGACACTTTCTCTGTTTTCAGGAAGTTTAAGTTGTAGTGGTAAGTACACTAACAGATTTTGGTTTCCAAATTCCACTGCCTTCTTAAAGGAATCGGGGCTTCATTGAGAGATGGCTGATTGGAGGCTGGAGACAGGGTAAAACTGGAGCATTTTGTTGTATCAAAAAGCAAAAAAAAGTACACAAAGAATGATGAGTATATGTTGAAAGGACACAGGAACTGCCTTGAAGAGGATCCAACAAGACACGTAAGACAATTTGAGCACCCACCCTCCCAATAAAGAAGGGTAACATATTAAGACTGAGATTAAAAAATCATGTATGGGTGTTTTAAAAAAAAGAGGGATGGAAGGAGAGCTTCTGTACAGAATAATTCCAGTGTATAAATTTAAAAAAACTATAATATTTTTTAAAATTACTATTCTTCAGCTGGGTGCGGTGGCTCATGCCTGTAATTCCAGCACTTTGGGAGGCCGAGGCGGGTGGATCACGAGGTCATGAGATCGAGACCATCCTGGCCAACATGGTGAAACCCCGTCTCTCCTAAAAATACAAAAATTAGCTGGGCATGGTGGCACGTGTCTGTAGTCCCAGCTACTCGGGAGGCTGAGGCAGGAGAATCTCTTGAACCCGGGAGGCAGAGGTTGCAGTGAGCCAAGATTGTGCCATTGCACCCTAGCCTGGGCAACAAGAGCAAAACTCCATCTCAAAAAAAAAAATCACTATTCTTCAATCCCTTATATACTAATTTATTCAGGCAAGGATTATCAATGGATATTAAACCCATTAGGTAAACGTTTCTGATGGAACAAGATATTCACAGAATTTCAGGATATTATCCCCAGACTATGATTAAATACCAAGAGGGGAAAGTTTCCTTTTACAGTGGGTGAATCTGACAGACATCATGTTAAAGAAGAGATCAAACTTAATGATCACAAATGAGTGGGTAAAGTCACATTATGCATCTAAATGATGGAATATAATGGAAAGTATAGGTCATCACCCACATAATATTTTTTCAAGGAATGTTTAACCTGAATATAATCATGAGGTAAGAATAAAAAAATCCAGATTATGAAACATTCTACATCAGCAAGAAAATTAGCTAGATTCTTTAAAAATATCAATGTTATGAAAGATAATAAAAGACAGGGGGACTTTCCTAGGTGGAAAGAGATATCATGTCTCTTTTTAAGTCATGTCCTTGATTGGATTCTGGATACCAAGCATTCACACACACACGAGCACAGACACACACTCCGTAACATAGCTAGAAAGAACATTTTCATGACAACTGGGGAAATTTGAATGTGGACTTACATTTGAAAATGTTATTGTGTATTATTACATTTTCTGCGTGTGATAATCATATTGTGGTTTTGAAGGAGAATGTCCTTGTTTGTAGGAAACATATATGAGGAACTTAGGGTAAATTATCATGTCTATGACTTACTTTCAAATGTTGAGAAACAAGTTGAAATACACACACACACACACACAAAACATTTATGTATATGCGCAAATATTTGAGAGATATATAAAGTAAAAATATCAAAATGTTGAAAATTAGTAAATCTAGGTAAATGGTATATGAGTGTTTATTGTATACTGTATTAGCCTTTTTGTAGGTTTGAAGATTTTCAAAATAAAACATTGGGTAAATAAAAAAGAAGTTAAGTCTAATAAGCTCTTCATTAAAACAAAGTCATTCCTTTCCTTGTAAATGGACATGAAAACTGGCCTGGATCACAGTATGAATGGGATTGATCCATCTTCCCTCTTGAACCTTACCATATTTAGACTTTTATGCATTGTACAAAATTATAAAATTTTGTTCAGCAAAATGAGAATCATTTAGCCAAAAATAATTGTAGAGATATTATCTGTTCTAATCTCTCAATCAAAGGAAGATGGTTGAGAAAACACGTTATGACTGTTTATTTTTGACTTTCCTCTTTCGGTCCTCAAGGATTGATTCATTAATTCATCTGTTCACTCAGCCAATGAGCACCATAGGCCAGAGCCTTGTGCTAGGCAACAGGCAGACACAGGAGGGAAAGGCAGGTGCCTGGCTATCTGGGAGCCCCTCTTCAGGGAAAGCTAGAATAATAAGTCAGATTGAGAACCATATAAATACACTTTAATGCTTTCTTACTTGCCTGAATGTGTATGAATTATTTTTTAAATCATTCTTTCGAAAATTTTATATTAATAAGTGTTCAGAATTTGTAGCACCAGACTGCCAATGTTCTATAACAGGAAAAGCATGTAGAAACATGACATATTTTTTGAAATTGGCAGGTGCTAACCTGTGTTGTCTGCTAAACAGGTGGCTTGGAATTCACTATGTAGAAATGTTTATTCTGCTCTGTAGAAATGTTTATGAAAAATCACTCAGCTCTTTGATAAGAAAGTATCATCTGAAAACCAAGAATAACTTCTTGGAAAAAGAATCTGTTTACTGGGAGATGGAAGCCAACTTTTTCTAAAAATTTTAGCACTGTACTTAAGAGGACGTGATCCCTTAAGAGGACAGGGATATTTCTAAACCAAGTGAGTGGAATGAACGATTGAGAAGCCTGTGGCTATAATGGCTGTCACATATTGATCAGATAGTTTATATAACAATTCTAGCTGGCTAAGTTGGTATTCCATTCATTAATTCAATGAAAATTTATTGAAAACCCATGAAATGTCAACACTGCTTTAGACATTTGGAATGCAGAAATAAATAAGGGTAATTTCCCACTTTGGAAGAGAAGGAGTGTAAGAAGAGGCAAGTGTCTGTATGCTCTCTATGTAGCTGGAGGATGGAGCATAGGGATCGGTGTCAATGTAACTAGGAGTGTAGACAGAAGCTCAGCCATGGAGAGTTGAGCTCCATGTGTCTGGACATCAGATGGTGGGGGCAACTGAAAATTCCAATACTTGAAGTTTGGAAACAGAATGATCAGAGTTGCATTTGCCTGCTCTGGTGAAAATCACTGTAGATGGGAAGAAAGGTATAGATGAGACAAACATTGAGAATGTGGAATTCAGGGGACTTAGCAATAGATCTGTTGTCAGAGATGAGGAGTCAAGTGTAAATCCAGGTTTGTAGCTTCAATGTCTGGGAGTCACTGAGAATGAGAATGCAAAATAGAAACAGGTTTAAGTCAGAATATGATTTTACTATGTTCAATTTTAAGGACAGTCTAAAATTTGAGGTTAGCCAATACTTATTTGGATATACAGGATTAGAGAGTGGTTTTATCTAGAAGGTATGCATTCATGGGTCACTAAAATCTTACCAGAATTGAAAGTTTAAAGCCTGAGAGTAGATAAGATGACCTAACTAGTTAAAGAGAGCCAGAGATGAATAAAGGCAGAAAACCTGCCTTTAAAGAGTGGTTGAAGGACCAAGAGTCATCAAAGATCCTGAAACAGAAGAGTACCCGATCCGCTTACTTCACATAAACTCACCTGAGAGTCTTCACCGGTAGGACTGGTCTAGGGTCCCCTGTGCAGTCCAAGGTCAGATGGCCAACAGAGGCTCTCCACACAGCACCATCGTACAACTACAGGAATGTTTCCATTCAGACGGATACATTAGAAAAAGCACTGGAATTCGCAAACCTGGGACTGAGTCCCGATTCTTACCTTTGCTATATGACCTTGGTTATGCCACTTAACTTCTGAGCCCCAGGTTTTCATTTATAAAATGGAGAATGGGGTAGTGTATCATGCTTATTATTCCTATTTCACGGGGTTGTTGACAGCTAGATAACATATTTGATAATGATTTGTAAGCTGCAAAGTGCATTAGTAATGAAGAGTCTATATTACCATTGACATCACTGGAGTTTGAGAGCGTATCTTGGCCTACATTTGTGGACTTGAATGGAAACAGAATGGAACAAAATAGGGTAAGAGTGGGCACAGGGACTTGCTTAATCTTTAGTTTGTCTTTTCTTTTTTGAAATTTTTAATTAAAGTAATAACTGTATATGCTTCTAGGGTACAATGTGATGTTTTGATATATCCATACATTATGGAATAATTAAATCAAACTAATGACCATATCTGCCATCTCACATACTTATTTTTCTTGTGGTGTGAATATTTAAAATCTATTCCCTCTGCAACTTTGAAATATAGATTATGTTATTATAAACTATAGTTACCACATTATGTAGTGGATCTCAAAAACTTATTCCTCCTGTCTGACTGAAACTTGGTACCTTTGACTAACATCTCCCCTCTCTACCCCATTCTCAGCCTCTGGTAACCACCATTCCACTCTTTACTTCTATGACTTTGATGTTTTAAGTTTCCACATATAAGCGAAATCATGCAGTAATCATCTTTTTGTGCCTGGCGTGTTTCACTTAGGATGATGTCCTCTGGGTTTATCCATGTTACAAATGTCAGAATTTCCTTCTTTTTAAAGGCAAATATTCCATTGTCTATATAGACCATATTTTCTTTTTTTCTTTTTTTTGAGATGAAGTTTTGCTCTTGTCTCCCAGGCTGGAGTGCAATGGCATAACCTCAGCTCACTACAACCTCCTCTTCCCAGATTAAAGTGATTCTCCTTCCTCAGCCTCCGAAGTAGCTGGGATTACAAGCGCCTGCCACCACGCCTGGCTAATTATTTCTATTTTTAGTAGAGACACGGTTTCACCATGTTGGCCAGGCTGGTATCGAACTCCTGACCTCAGGTAATCCACCCGCCTAGGCCATCCAAAGTACTGGGATTACAGGCGCAAGCCACCGTGCCCAGCTATATAGACCATATTTTCTTCTGATCTATTTATTTGTTGATCCCATATTTTGGCTATTGTGAATAGTGATATAATAAACATGGAAGTGCAGCTATCTCTTAACATACTGACTTCAATTCCTTCAGACATATACCCAGAAATGGGATTGCTGGTTTGTAAAGTAGGGTTTTGTTTTGTTTGTTTGTTTTTTGAGACAGAGTCTTGCTCTGTCACCAGGCTGGGGTGCAGTGGCACAATCTCGGCTTACTGCAACCTCCGCCTCCTGGGTTCAAGCGATTTTTCTGCCACAGCCTCCCGGGTTGCTGGGATCACAGGCGTGCGCCACCACACTCGGCTAATTTTTGTATTTTTAATAGAGACTAGGTTTCACCATGTTGGCCAGGATGGTCTTGATCTCTTAACCTCGTGATCCGCCCACCTAGGCTTCCCAAAGTTCTGGGATTACGGGCGTGAGCCACTGCGCCCAGTCCACAGTAGGTTTATGTTTAATTTTTTGAGAAACTTCCATACTGTTTCCCGTAATAGTTATACTAATTTACATTTCCACCGTGTAGAGGGGTGTTTTTTCTTCACAGTCTCTCCAACACTTATCTTTTTGTTTGTTTGTTTGTTTATTTGTTTGTTTTGTAAATGATACCCATTTTAACAGGTGTGAGGTGATAGCTTTTGGTTGTAATTTGCATTTTCCTGATTATTAGTGTTGCTGAGCTTTTTTCATATACTTGTTGGACATTTGTATGTCTTCTTTTGAGAAATGGCTATTCAAGTTCTCTGCCCAATTTTTAATTGGATTATTTGCTTTCTTACTCTTGAGTTGAGTTCCTTATACATATATTTTGAATAGTAACCCTTTATTGTATGTATGATTTGCAAATATTTTCTCCGAATCCATAGATTGTCTCTTCACTCTGAATTGTTTCTATAATAAATGGTGTGGGGAAAACTGAGTATCCACATGCAGAAGAATAACATTGAAACCTATCTCACGCCATGTTAAAAACACTCAAAATGGTGGCTGGGCGTGGTGGCTTATGCCTGTAATCCAAGCACTTTGGAGGCCAAGGCGGGTGGATCACCTGAGGTCGGGAATTCAAGACCAGCCTGACCAACATGGTGAAACCCCATCTTAAAAAACAAAAAACCAACAAAAAAACCCACTCAAAATGGATTAAAACCTTAAATGTAAGACCTGAAACTGTAAAACTATGAGAAGAAAACACAGGGGAAAAGCTCTATGACACTAGTCTTGGAAATGATTCTTTGGATATGGCCTCAAAAGCTAAAGTAACAGAAGAAAAATCCACAAAGGGATTGCATCAGATTAAAAAGCTGCAGTCTTCTTTTCTCTTTTAGTCTCTTACTGTCCTTTTGGCTGGATTTTTTTCATTAAAAATATTTTAATTGATATATAGTAGCAGTACATATTTTGAGAGTACATGAGAAAGCTTTAGTCTTCTTTTCTTGGAGGATTGTGAAGCAGGTATATTTTATTTCTTTACTTGGCTGCTAAGCAATTAATTTCATTCAAGTAAGCCATCAAGCTGCTGCTTTTTCCCCCTCCTCCTCTTCCTCCTCCTCTTCCTCCTCCTCCTCCTTCTTCTTCTCTTTCTCCTCCTTCTTCATTTCCCCACCCTCCTCCTCCTCTTCTCTTCCTTCTCCTTTTCTTCTTCCTCCTCCTCCTCTTCCTCTTCCTCCTCTTCCTCCTCCTCCTCCTCTTCCTCCTCCTCCTCTTCCTCCTCCTTCTCCTCTTCCTCCTCCTTCTTCATTTCCCCACCCTCCTCCTCCTTCTTCTCTTCTTCTTCTCCTTCTCCTTCTCTTCATTCTTATTCTCATTCTCATTCTTATTCTTCCTTTCTTTGACAGGGTTTTGCCATTTTGCCCAGGCTGATCTCAAAATCCCGAGTTCAAGCAATCCACCCGGCTAGGCCTCCCAAAGAGAGGATTACAGGCATAAGCCACCGTACCCAGCTTGGATGTTGTATGAAGTTGAGCTTATCAATGCAGTGTAAGATGTGTGACTATGGCAGACACAGTCAGTGCTCCACTCCACTCCCCTCATATCCCTTTATGCTTTTTACTGTTGCTGAGCACACATCTTACCCTACTTCTAACTGCTGCCCTTGCACTTCTGACTGGTTTGGGTTTTTATAACCCACCTGCCACTCTGCCTGGAAGAGTGCCTTTGGGCTACCAGAGCTGCTTTGTCTACATGCCACAGAACCCAGAGTGCTTGGATTTTACATTCCCCACCTTCCCGCCCTCCACAGCCCAAACACTAAAGAGTGCCAAGCCCAGCTCCCTTGCCAGGAGCACCCTCGGCACACAATTTGTACTCTAGAGCTCCCCCATAGGATGAGGCTAAGAGTGAGACTTGCCTTGAAATGGACCCTAGCTTGATTCCTTGCTCTCTCCTATCCTGCTTTCCTCTCCTCCCTTACTGGTATCTTATGGAAGCACTTCTTTAATAAATCACTTGTACATGCTTCTTTATCTCAGGGCAGGATCTGCTTTTGGGGCACCTGCCTAAGGCAGTGACACCTTGAGTAACTGAAGGTATTTCTCTCCACATGATCCCTTCTAATACCAAATCATTTTAATATAAGCTTAGTTTACATATATAGTTTGGTGTTTGTTTTCTATAATTTTTTCATGAAAGTTTAATGATGATATAAAGAAGTCCATGAATAAAAATTCATAACGAAAGTCCTGTAGGATTGTTCTTTTACCAGTATCTCTGACAATTTTAAAAACCTAACATAAACCATTATAATTACACAATGTCTTGATTTAAATCTGTATTATTAACTCTCTTTGTTAATGATGCTATATGTTAGGCACTATGATCTATGATAACTGCTTTACATGGTAATTTTTTTTTTTTGAGACATGGCCTCACTCCCTCATCCAGGCTGGACTGCCCTGACATGATCTCAGCTCACTGCAACCTCTGCCTCCCAGGTTCAAGTGATTCTTGTGCCTCACCCTCCCAAGTAACTGGGATTATAGGCACACATCACCACACTTAGCTTTTTTTTTTTTTTTTCATTTTTAGTAGGGACGGGGTTTCACCACGCTGGCCAGACTAGTCTCAAACCCCTGACCTTGGATGATCTGCCCACCTTGGCCTCCCAAAATGCTGAGACCACAGGTGTGTGCCACCATGCCCAGCCACATGTAATCTTATTTAATCTTCTTAGCAAATCAACGAGATTGATTTTATCATCCCCAATTTACAGATGAAGAAACTAAGGCTCAGCAGGTTAGGTAACTTGTCCCAGAGTGCAGAGTAGATGGCTCTATGCTGTTTGAACTCAGGACTGATTCGCAAATCCATGCACTGGACTTCACACTTCAATGTATTGAAATGGAAGAAATAGCAGGAAACATTTCAATATTGTCTCTTCTATCTTCAGTAAAATCACATGGGAATATGTTCTTTTGCAATATTTTTGATTTCATAATCCTTTGAAAATTTTTATACAGTGTAAGGCATGAGAAGTTTCCCATGAATAATCTTTTCCTCAACAGTGGTTTGGAAAGGAGTCCTCTCTGGTAGTAATGAGAGAACCTTCATGAAAAGACTCCTGGGCTGTGTGTGCACATGAAGAAACACTTCTTTGAAAAATGATCATTTGGGCATTTAGGCTATTTAAAAATATTAAATCAGCTCCCCTGGGACATTTGACTGATGAGATAGTAGAAAACCATAAGTCAAGAAAGACAGTCATTTGAGTGACTAGATTCTTTCTGTCTCCAGCTATCTTATAGATGGATTAAACGGTGCTTTTCTTTTGGGATTGTTTTAAGAATTATTAAACATACTGTTTCATAGTTTTTCATCAATTTCTCTATTGTTCCTTGGCCTTAGGAAAGGCTATTGATAGAACTTAATCAGGCAGAGAAATGGGTACCATGCTTGCTCTGGGAGCTGTTTGAAACCTCTCAAAGGAGATGTGGTCTGCTTTGTGTGATGACAGATGGGCCATATATTTCTCTAAAAAGTTAGGCATTGGTTGTAGATGCTAAGTAACAGTAACAAAACCTGCAGAAGTTTACCAAGAGGAATTTTGTGTAACTTTACAGAATCCATTGCAACTAAATAAAAAGAGCGTTGCAGGAAATATGGAAAAAATATCTGTGTGCCAATGGAGGATAAGACTAAAGAAAGGAACAGAAAGTTCAGAGACAGTCTGGCCCTGAAAGTCTGATTTAGCCTCTTGCCTGGGAGTTGTGCATATAAATGAAAGAGGCATGCAATCCAACGTGCTGAGAGGAACAGAATTAAGAACATCTGAGTTTCTGTGAGAGAAGAAACGGCCTTCCAAACTCCACTCATTTCTTTGGGAAGTAACGGCACAAATGTTTTACCATTCAATAAAAGTTCCCAAGCATGTGCTTGTTTCTGTTGCTTTGAATATGCTGATTGAATACTGTACCTGAAATAGCTTTGTAGACTGGTATCTGATATGTGTCTGTTTTAAATGGACCCAGTCACGAGAGCGGGCCAGCAGTGTGGGTGCTTGATAAAGGGGACATGGATGTGAGTCATTTAGAAAAATGATGCATCCAGACTAGTCAGAGAAACAATAGGGTGTTGAGAAGGAGATGAAGGAACTGTGGATAGAAAAGAAACGGCCAATAGAAAGCTGAAACGCAGGGAGGAAGGAGTCAGAGAGATATGCCAAAAAGAGTCAGATGTGTGATGAAAACTTCAATTTCAGACTGTATCTTTTTAGCTTGAAATCTTCTCTGCCCAGATCCTCACATACTCAGCAGACCTCTTTGTCTTTATATATTGGCTCTGTTTTTGACTGGTTCATTCTGAACCTTTAGCCTTCCGTTTTCAACATTTTACTCGAAATGATTCAATGCGAGGTGGATGTTGATGTTGCTTGGGGAGAAGCAGATCCAAATTCATATGACAGATTTGAAATCATATCTATTTAAATAGACACTCTATTTCCATGAGACTTCTCTGGACACTGGAAAAAAAAAAAAAAAGCCCAAGTAGCTCTCCTCATTAAAATCTCTCTTCCTGTGTGTGCTGAGAATGTCAAATGGCCACTGCATTCTCCTCCAGGGAGTTTATAATCAAGCCCAGGACCCAGTTAGATGAAAAATAAGGGGGCTTTTTTTAGTCTTAACAAAGTCATATTCTTTCTTCCACCAATCCTCGCCCTCTGTAAAAAATAAAATAAAAATTTTAAGCCTGTTTATAAAAAAATGTTTCCACCTATTAGGCCATAATAAGGAACAGGAGTTTTATTTAGCATCAAGGCAGAATAAAGTCATACTTTAACTCTGTTCTGCACACATGCATGAGAAACTGTTAGGAGCATAGACTTCCCGACTTCTTTTTCTGATAATAATTATTTTTTCTCAAATATTAAGAGTTTGCCACAGCCTTCCATTATTCAATGTCCAGCGTGGATTGTGATGTTGGGAACCATGCGGTGGATATGAGACACATCCTACCCTAAGTCTGCAGTATGCTAGAGAGACACACAAACACGCAAATCAATGTGGAAGTATTTTGCATACAATTCAGAGATGCAAATTCAAATGCTACAGGAGCCACACAGGTAATATAAAGGTGTAAATGGTAGCATAGGTAAGATTATCTGAGACTAATGGGATGAATGGTGAATCAGAAGACTTAACTTTGAAATTAAAAAAAAAACTTAACAAAATACTGACCATAAAAAGACATCAGATTTGGCAGATAGGGCCTGCAACTAGAAGTTTGCCACATCTGGCACAGATAAATGGAATACTTACGTGATTAGACGAATGCACCAAGAAGAAATTAAAGAGAGGTGTTAAAAATACTAGCAACTTGGAGATTAAATAAGTGACCTTTATCAGGGAAGATTTTCCAGAGAAAAACCATTAGCCATGGTTTAAACTAAGGAAGCATTACTGCACTGAAGACCCTGAGAATGCAGGAGAAAGCTACAGGCTGAATTACTTGCTGAAACTGGTAATTTTCTCTAAATATCCCTCCCAAACTAGGACTTTTTTTTTTTTTTTGAGACGGAGTTTCGCTCTTGTTACCCAGGCTGGAGTGCAATAGCACGATCTCGGCTCACCGCAACCTCCACCTCCTGAGTTCAGGCAATTCTCCTGCCTCAGCCTCCTGAGTAGCTGGGATTACAGGCACGCACCACCATGCCCAGCTAATTTTTTTGTGTGTGTGTGTTAGTAGAGACGGGGTTTCACCATATTGACCAGGATGGTCTCGATCTCTTGACCTCGTGATCCACCCGCCTCGGCCTCCCAAAGTGCTGGGATGACAGGCTTGAGCCACCGCGCCCAGCCGACTTTTTCTTATCTGTGTCTAACAAATTCATTTTCAGACTGGGAAAGTTAAAGAAGTAGAGATGGGGAGAAGGGATGATGGGACTGACATCAGAGGGAGGGACATTCTCCACTTTTCCAAACAAGTAGATGCAGGAGCTGGTTCTGGAATACAACAGTCTCGACTCTAAAATCGCCCACTGTGACTATCAAAATCAGCTGTGCACTGTAGTAGAAATAAACCGACTAGCTGAGTGCTAGTTTCTAATTCTCCGATGATGAATAACATATATTTATTTCAGTGTCGGAGAAAAATTTCCCAAGAACCTTCTGTGAGCATTAGGATGTCATTTATTTCAAAGAGGCCTCCTGTATTTATCTCTCTGAAGGCATACTATTCTCCAACACGTTAATTGGCCATGTTAGACTGATTTTTGAAAAATGATACCTTCCCGAGGAAAAATTCTGATTTCCTGGTGTAGTTATCTTCTGGGTACTTATTTTTCCCATAAAAGCTTTTCATCAAAAGCTCTTCAGTGGGTAGTTTAAATGAAGGTTTTAAAACACATTAACAACAACAGCATTTAAAAAGTAAGAATGGCTTTGTTGAGGATTTAAACTTTTCTTTAAAAGAATCTCAGGTGTTGGCAATTGTCTGAATAGCAGAGGCTAAAATAAATTAGCAAAGACCACCAGAAAGTTAGACAGTGAGTCTGCCAAATAAGAACCTCAGGATACTAAGGCATCTCAGAGATAATATGGTCCAATTCAAGTCTTAAGTTTCTTCTGTGATATCCCAACTGGTAATACAGCTTCTGTTTGAAATCTTCCAGTATTGAGAGAATTCACTATCTCTTAATGAAACTCATTCCATTTTTTTCATGACTTCTCTAGTCATTCATACATTCTTTCTCAAAGTGAAAAAAATACCACTTACATCCACTCACAAAGGAAACCACACTAAATTAGTTTCAATCTTTTTGTAAATGAATTTTCATGAATTGAAAGATAACTATTATCATACTTTACATAGTCATTAAATCTTAATTCCTTTTCTGTTTTATTTTTCTAGTTCAGTGACAGTGTTGCTTGTGTAGAGATGTGAGGATGTTTTCTGTGGGCGGATGGTTACTTTTTTCTAAGCTCAGCGAGGGGCTGGGTGGAGTGGGTATACATGATATGTGTCTATGAAGGTCATCCTCCTGGACTAAGAGTTTGGAAAAAAATAAAATTAGTAAAAGATCTGATTCCTGTGCTCACAAACTCTATAATCTGCAGGAGGGAGCACAATGCATTGCTCAGGGCTGCTTCATAAAAGATCACTTGAAGATGACATCATGTAAACTCAGATAGCGTTAATCTGGGAAGACGTCAAGAAGGAGGTAGGAGTATAGTCCGCAGTTATAGCAGTGAGGTGTGGTGTTACAAACTCTGGGTCAGAAATAAGATGTCAAGAGTCACTTTCTTTCTTTCTTTTTTTTTTTTGTAGAACAATTATTCATTTTATTTCATACGTAATATATGATTATTTGCATATATATTACTGCATGTTATTTATAATTTATGAATGTATTTATATATACAAACACCAGCGTGCAGAAAATAAGATTGAAGAAAGAAAAGGGCGACAGAGAGAGACCCTGCCTGCCTCTCCCGGGCTTTCGAGAACCCTGTAGTCTCAGCTACTTGGAGGCGGAGATCACCTGAGTCCAGGGAGGGGCGGGCGGTCGACGCTGCCGTGAGCCGCGATCATGAGGTCAAGGCGGATCACGACAAGGTCGGGAGTTCGAGACCGGCCTGGTGAACGTGGTGAAACGGAGGGAGACCCAAAGTCAGAGTCCTTTTTCTATTCCTCCCCCTACAACTTTCAACCGTCGACAGAGTACCAAAATAAAAGAACAGCGAACACATTTCACGCAACAAGGAGGAAAAACAACAAAGCGAAACTCTCAGAGGTTTGTGGTACAGATTGAAGAGACTCTTTGAGAATCCACAGAAAGACACACACGTCGAGGGATGGAAAGAAACAAAGAAAAGAGAAAGAGAGTAAGGAAGATAAAGCAAGAGTCACTTTCAAAGTGATTGGCTTTCTTAGTATTTGCTTATGACAGAGATTGATAAATACAATTAAATTTTGGTGAGGCGAAGATACATTTCACACTAAAGTGTTGTCTACTATAAACTGTTTATTACAATTTATTTGTCACACAGTTCTAAATGTAGTTGGTATTTTTATTCTGAGTATATATCAACATGGATTTTTATCATAGAGTGAAAATAAATTTCCCCAAATTATTTGATAACTTCTCTGAGTATGTAACCAATTCGTGTAGAGATTCTAACACAAATATCTTCCAATAACTATGTTTCCCCAAAATAATTTCTTTAGGGTAAAATTAAAAGCTTGTTTTACCCTTCATAAATCACGGGGCTTTGCTGAGCATTTTCTTCAACTCTCCATCAGTGTTTCCCCTTTGGACCTGAAACTGAGCATGGAAAATTTCACCTTACCAGACAGGCCTTTTTGGAAACTGTACATAGCGGGATGGAGGCTTAAATTTATATTTAACTTCAAAAGTTTTTTTTCCCCACAAATGATATAATATGGGGTACTGAGCAATCGTGTTTTGGTATAATTGAGCTAGCCTGTTGGTCTGTTCAATTATTTATGAGTCACTTACAGATTTATTTAGGTATTTCAGCATATTCTGACCTCCATCTCTCAGAACTGAACATCCACAGTTTTTCTTTTTTCTTTTTGGGTGCAGAAACAAGAGAATTTCACGTCAGTAAAAAATATTTCCATGTTGCAAAACAATACGGTGATTATGTATTATGCAAAGTTATTGGGAACCCCTAAAGCATAGGGAATGAGGGGAAAAAATGACATAGATCTCATGTATGCTCCATATTGATATGATCTGAAACTGAACTAAGGATAAGGTGGGAGCAATGTTGGGAGAGCTAGGAATTTGCTTCTCTATTTCCTCATTTAAAGCTTTATGGTTTAAAAAAATTGACAAGCTAGGGATTGGAGCATTTGGAAATATTAAATCAAAAGTGCCAAACTTAAACTCAATAAAAGTACCCAGACTTAAACATTGAGTTACTGAGATGAGGGCACTGATTATTTATTTATTTATTTGCCTTTATATATTTATTTGTTGCTTTAAGTAATATAGGAGAAAGACTAGGAGAATACAGAAATTAAATCTTTTGCAATAGAAGGGGAGAAAAAAGTGAATATAGGTGGAGAAAATTAAGAAGCAATAAAAGCAACTTGGTGAAAGTCTAGAATACTTATTATTAGATACAGGAGGCAGCGGGAAGTAATAACTTTGATTGGGACTGCCTTTTTGTTATAGGTGTCCTGGAATTCTTTGCGAAGGTGCAGACAGAGCGAGGTCATGGAAGTCATAAGTATTTGGAATGAAATGGGGAACAATGCTAGTGGAACAGTTGCCACTTATAACTGCTAGAAGGTGTGCCCTGAATCTGTCAGCGAGATTTCTGTCTGGGTTGAGTTGGATAAACAGCAGGGCCAGGAGATCAAACCTAACTTATTTTTACTCTGGGTCTTCATTGGCCCCTGGAGAAAGTGACAATCTCACTTCCATTATTTTTTATTATGATGTTTTGATTTTAATTCTGCTGAACTTATTCAATGCAAGTCTTAATACTGCGGTTTTCAGGCCTTATATGAGATTAGCACCTTTTTTATGCCTATAGTTTTCCCTGAGCTGCCTACAACTATCACTGAATCAATTATAATTTGGTAATTCCGAATTTTTGATTATACCACTTACGGTATTTCACTTGTTAGTATGCAGTACAGCTTGACTATTTTAGATAATGCATTCATTCACTGCAGCTTTGTGGTGGCTAAGCCCCTCCACACTTCCTTCCCTGCACCCTGCCAAGTGTAAGCGCTATTTGAAGAAACTTTAGGATAAAAAAAGAGCATGAAACTAACCCCAAAGTGTCAAAACGGTAGGACATATCTTGCATGACTTTTTTTTTTTTTTTTTTTTTTTTGAGACGGAGTTTCGCTCTTGTTACCCAGGCTGGAGTGCAATGGCGCGGTCTTGGCTCACCGCAACCTCCGCCTCCTGGGTTCAGGCAATTCTCCTGCCTCAGCCTCCGGAGTAGCTGGGATTACAGGCATGCGCCACCATGCCCAGCTAATTTTTTGTATTAATTTAGTAGAGACGGGGTTTCACCATGTTGACCAGGATGGTCTCGATCTCTTGACCTCGTGATCCACCCACCTCGGCCTCCCAAAGTGCTGGGATTACAGGCGTGAGCCACCACGCCAGGCCCTTGCATGACTTTTAAACAGAAAGATCATTTAAATAAATTAAAAGGCAAGAAATAAAATGCCACCACAACAAAAGTCGTGGAAAGAAGGAAATATTTAGGTAGATACTTTTTTTCATAATATGGTGCAGAAATTTAATATACTCATATGCACTACGAATCATAAAGAATGAAGGAATACTGTGTGCTACATTTCCCAAATTTATTTGAGATAAAAATGAATTTTTGGCAGAACATCTAATAGAGACGACATTGAACATAACATGCTTTGAGAAACGTTGCCCTATATTAATTGATTGAAGCTTTCACCTCTATGGAAGGGCCTTGCTTTTAATATAAAAAATTCAGTGCAGAAACCTGGCTGGCATATATATGAAGGCTTGCCAAGTCCGCTAAGCTAGAAATGGGCAGCTCTTGATTTCCTCCGTGTCCCAGAGCCTGAGGTGGTACTAGACATAGGGAAAGTAAAGTGACCCCAGGCTCTGGAGACATATTTCATGTCAGCTGCATGGTGCTCCTGCCTATATCTGTCAAACTTGGAAACATTATTTGCCTAATTTGAGCAAAAGCCAATTTATCAAAGAATCAATTCACCCAAGAACCAGTTTTCTTAATTTACTGATTTCTAAACACTTGCTTCTTATAATTCTGCATAAACTTGATAGATACATTGAATGAAACTCTTTATAACAGTTTTTGAGCATTTCACAAAAGCTTGAAATGGTTTTCTTTTCTTTTTTGAGATGGAGTCTCACTCTGTCGCCCAGGCTGGAGTGTAGTGGCATGACCTCTGCTCACTGCAACCTCTGTCTCTCAGGCTCAAGCAATTCTCCTGCCTCAGCCTCCCTAGTAGCTGGGATTACAGGCATGTGCCACCACGCCCAGCTAATTTTTGTATTTTTAGTAGAGACGGGGTTTCTCCATGTTGGTCAGGCTGGTCTCGAACTCCTGACCTCAAGTCATCCACCCAGCTCAGCCTCCCAAAGTGCTGGGATTACAGGTGTGAGCTGCCGCGCCTGGCCTTAGGTTTTCACAACTGAGTTTAAATATTTAAGCTGTTTCTGGCTCATCTTCCTACTGCTGTGTCTGGAGGAGGTGAGACAGAGTGGGGACATAGTGCTGGAAATGAGGGCAGAGGGCTGGGACGTAACCCAGCCTGTGCTGCCAGCCCTGGGGGAACCATAGGGATGGAGGAGCAGAGAGTCTGGGCAGCATCTGAGAAAGAGATCTGGGTTCCAGAGAGTGGAGGAGACAAAATTCAGGAACAAGGGGAAGTGAAAGTCAGAAAGGGGAGAAAAGAAGGTAAAGAGGAATAAGAGGAAAGAAGAATTTAGGGCAGGGAGGACAGTTTGAACTCCCCAGAGCCCCATCCTTCTTCCCACGTTTCTCGTAGTTTCTGCCAATCCATCCAATACGAATTTCTCTGGCCCTTAAACATATTTTATTTAAAACCATAGTAAATTAGTGAATCGATAATTTAGTGAAGAGTCCAGTCAATGAGTCAGTTGGCTTTTGGTGACTATGTAGATCCTGAGCCTCATGACCTGCAATATTAATTCCAACTGTTATTATTTTGTTCGTGGTTATAGTCCCAGTGCCTTGCAGTGTCAGACACAGAGGAAAAGCAATAAATATTTCTTAAGTGAATAAAAGCAGAATAATTAGATGAAGGTGTGAAGTACCCAGAGCTGAATAGTCTCCAGATGATACACCATTTGGCTTTCCCTATGACTAGACCTACTGTGGGTGATTGAAAAAATGGATTCTATTACTAGTCATTTAGTGGCCGTAAGAAAGCAATGTGAAGTCGGGTATGGTGGCTCACGTCTGTAATCCCAGCACTTTGGGAGGCCGAGGCAGGTGGATCATGAGGTCAGGAGATTGAAACCACCCAGGCCAACATGGTGAAACCCTGTCTCTACTAAAAATACAAAAAAACAAACAAACAAAAATAGCTGGGCATGGTGGTGAGTGCCTGTGGCCCCAATTACTCAGGAGGTTGAGACAGGAGAATCACTTGAACCCGTGAGGTGGAGGTTGCAGTGAGCCAAGATCGCACCACTGTACTCTGGCCTGGTGACAGAACAAAACTTCCTTCATCTCAGAAAAAATAAAAATAAATAAATAATATTTTTAAAAAAGAAGGCAATGTGAAATACAAATGGAATATTGATGAAATTTAATTACCACCTAAGGAGAGATAGTGTGTGTTTGGCAATCTTTCAAATTATCTCTGAAACCAAATTGATTTGCTCCTTTCTTCATCTTGCCCTTTTATTTTATACTGTGGTGTTTTTTGTTGTTGGTTGTTTGTTTGAGACAGGGTCTTGCCCTGTCACTTGGGCTGGAGTGCAGTGATACGATCATAACTCACTGCAGCTTTGCCATCCCGGGTTCAGGCAATCCTCCCACCCCAGCCTCTTGAGTAGCTGGGGCTACACGTGCGGCCACCAAGCCTGGCTAATCATTTTTTTTTTTTTCTTTTTTGGTAGAGATAGGGTTTCGTTACGTTGCCCAGGCTAGTCTGCAACACCTGGGCTCAAGCAATCCACCCACTTCACTTGAGCCACCGCACCTGACCTATTTTATATTGTTAATAGAATTCTTTACAATTCATTGATAACCAACTGCTGTGACTCATCTCATTTAATAGTGCTTTGTTCTTTGTGGGGAATTAGAGTTTTTCAGAATCACTTCTTTCAGCAATTCCCTCAATTCTGTTCAAACAGGATGCCCCACTATTCTGGTAAGGAACTCCACTCTGTAACATTTAAATATGACTCACATCCAAATTGTATACTTTAATTTGATTTCATCACAGTGGCTTATAATCATTTAATTTTATGTTTTTGGTGATTATTATTACCTGCTTTTCAATAACGTGAAATTCTTTAATGAAACAAATGGGATTTTTATGTATCACCAAATATGCTGTGTTAAAAATAACTTTATAATGAATACTTTCACCAAACTGCATATAATATGCAGTAATGCAGAATGATTAATGTATAGGAACTATTTCTGAAGCAAATTTTTTTTTTAAAGCCAACCTTTTTATTGAAATTTCAAGCATTCACAGAAATGAAGCGAACACTACAGTGAGCCCACGTACTCAACCCCCAGCTTCAGCAGTTAACTCAAAGCCAGTTGCGTTTTCTTTGTAGCTACCCACTCCCGCTGGATTATTTAAAGCAAACCCTAGATCTTACCATGTTATCCTGGTGTATTTCAGAATGCATTTCTTAAGAGTAAGTAAAAGTACTTTCAAAAAGTATAGCCATACTAGCATTATTCACTCTAAAAATTCGTTAATATCCACTTTTTCCTTTTCCCTGCTTATATCATACATTTTAAAAAAGTGTGTTCAAATTAGCATCTACATGAGGTTAAAGAGGCTTGAATTTTCAGATATCATTTCTGTTCGGTTAATCCATTTCAGTTGAAAGATTTAAATGTTAAATATTTAATGGGCTTATTGTCTAGGCTTATAAAACGTGAAGGATTATCCGGCCTGACAAGGGTTTAGAAGTCTTTTGTTGCTGTTATTACTGTGATATTTATAATCGCATTAGTAATTGTTGTTGTAGTTTTGGCTTTTACTAATGTGGTACAGTCATGCTATTAGAATTAGGATGACTCTTTTGGGTTGCTTCCATTATTCCCACACCTTAATTCAGAAGCAGTTTTGTTATGTTTCTATAGTACAGTATAATTGAATACAACTAAAGCACCTATACAACAGTTAGAAACATATTTATCTACAAGGAGGACTATTTATATCAGTGACTCTGGGGCAGGCTTTTCAGATCTTAATTACACCCAAGGGAAATAACCGTAATCAGCAATATATCAAACTTCTGATGCTTCTGGAGTTCATTACCAGCAATAACCACATTATCTCTCATGCCTGATTTTTAAATGTTTGCTCTCCAAAGCCTCTTCATTGGCTGCATTATTGGAAGTAACAGAAAACAAAAAGGAGCTGCTCTATTGTAAAGCTGACTTCTTGTGTGGGTGGAGTACTGAAGCTTACGTGTGTGGAATAGTTCATGTTTTCTTAAACCCAAAGATAACTATATTTTTAATCTAGATTTTGTTCATGAAAAATAGGCTTGCAAAAAGTATCTGCAGCCAAATAGAGATCAGTAATTAACCTCTTTCCCTACAAAACTCTCTTTCTCTACTATGCAAGCAATAAATATTCATTATAGAACAATTAGAAAATGCAAATAAGCCCAAAGGATAAAGATAGAGATAACAACTGTTAAACTTCAGTTAAGTGTTCACATTTTCTTCTGAAAATATTGTATAGTATAATACATGCAATATATCACAGATATCTTAATATTAATTTATAGTGATTCAAATTCTACAAACTGCTATTAATATGCTTTATTCATTCAACAATATATTATGAACATCTTTGCATGTTAATGTGCTGCTAGATTTTCCACTGTTAGACTGATATGATGTACACATTTATATAATCTCTGATTTTTTATCTTATAACCTGTATAAGAAACATTATTATACATAAGACTTGTCCAATTAATTTTTTATGATACATTACTAAAAGGGAAATTGCAAAAAGTTGGCAATTTTAAATGGAAAATGGGCTTCCACAAGAGTTCTACCAAAATATTCCTCTCGGCTTTCTCATGTCTAACGGGCACTGTTTTCTCACATGCTCAGCAGCCCTGAGTAGTATGATTTTTAATCTTTTTTGATCAAATAATGAAAATTTCATCTTATCGTGTTAATCTACATTTGCTGTATTATGAGAGAGTAATGTTTTGTACACTGATTGGATATTCGTATTTTTCCACAGTGCATTGACACTTTGTATTTTTAGACTTGTTTTCTACTATAGCATATTTTAAAAATTAATTTGAAAAAATATTTTTACATATAAGGAGTTAATTCTTTAAATACAATATATTGTGTAATTGCTATCCAAATTCTTGCTTTACATTTGTGGGGTTTGTTGCTGTTGTTACATAGAAGTTCTTTAAGAGGGAAATTTTAGCAATTGTTTTCAACAAGATAAAGGGAACAGTTGTTTCTAGTATAGAATTCACTCTGTTTCTGGAATTTCTGTTCTCTTCAACTGTCTTTTCACGTCTTGAGCTTCAAATGTATGTTTTATCCTCTGGTAAGAAAGACTCCCTACTGCCTACTGTTTCTTTGTTTTAAAAATATTTTTATTACTTAGCAAATCTGTTTCTCCCAAACATTTATTTTTTAGAATAATTTAGAATCATTTTGTTGACTGAAATTGGAACTGCAATTGAGGTAATTTAATAGCCGAATTTGGGGAGAATCACCATCTTTATAATATTAAACCCTCTAGTGAGGAAGCATAGTATGTTTCTCCATGTATTAAAGTTCCAGGGAAACAGAACCAATAAGATATAGATTATAGGTTATATCTATATAATGTGTGTGTGTGTGTATACATATAAAAGATACTTATAAGAACATATTGGTCCACGTGATTATGAAGGCTGCCATTTGCAAGCTGGAGACTTCGGAAGGCCAATGGTGTAGATTCCATTCCCATTTGAAGCACTGAGAACCAGGAATGCCTAGGGGAGGATGCAGAGGAAGCGAATTCCATCTGCCTCTGCCCTTTTGTTCTATACAAGACCTCAATGGATTGTATGATGCCCACTCATATTAGGGAGTGCCATCGGCTTTACTCAGTCTACTAATTCAAATGCTAATCTCTTTCAGAAACACCCTTACAGACACACCCAGCAACAATGCTTAATCAGATATCTGGGCATCCCATGGCCCAGCCAAGTTGACATATAAAATTAATTATCATACTCCAGATATTCAAGTTTTTCTTTATGACTCCCGGGAGTATTTGGGAGTTTTATGTATATGAGTTGAATTTATATCCCTTAATAAATATTAGTGGAGCACTTAGTCTATACCAGTCACTGTTCTCATGCTGAGGATACAATGAACTAGACAAGCAGGCTGATGATGTTCTGGTATGAGGAGATAGAAAGTAAACACATGAACAAATTAATAATTAAAAATAATCCGTAGTGGGAAGTGTTAAGAAGACAACAGCAAAACAGGGTAGTGAGATACAGTGCAACTGGGAAATGGGATCAGGGAGCTACGTTAGCAGGCGGTCAGGGAGTCCCCTCTAGAGACGGCATTTGAGCAAAGAGTTGAATGTTGGTAAAGATCCAGTTTGAGCAAAGAATCGAATGTTGATAAAGACCCAGTTAGCTGAGGACATGTCAGTAGAGTGGCAAGCAAATGCAAAGTTCAGATTGGATTGAGCTTATTGTGACTGGGTCAGCAAGAAGACTGGCATGGTGGAGCAGATTGGTCAAGGGAAACAGTGTAGTAAGTAATTGATATCTGAGGCAGGCAGCATCCAGATCACAGTTGGATTTGTAACCTGGGAAAAGGAGTTTTGCTTTACCACCTTGTTGCATCAGGAAGCCACTGAAGTGCGTTCTAAGCAGGGGAGCAATGTTACCAGATGTATGTTTTAAAAAGGTTATCCTGGCTGCAGTGTTGGAGGTGAACAGTTGTGTGAGAAGGGTGGAAGCGAGGACACTTGCTAGCAGGTTGTTGCAATACTCTGAGTGTAAGCCAAGGCGAAGATGAAACCAGTAGCAACAATGAACAAGAGCAGTTTACTTAGGTAACCTGAATACTTAATTAAGCAGAGCAAAATCAAGATTGTGACTTCCCAAGAGGTTGCCTTCAAAGCATTCTCTGATGCCTTTCAGGGCAAGAGATAGGACCCAAGAGGCAGGCTTAAAAAGTTTTGGTAAGGTAATGCTAAATTGTGCAACTATTACAGACAGCTATTTTGAGAATAGCATAGTGCCCCATTATCTTCAGAATATATGTTCCAAGACCCTCAGTGGATGCCTGAAACCACAAATAGTACTGAACCCTATATAATGATATCAGGTTTTTTTTTTTTTGACCTGATAGCCTACACGGCTATTAAGTGACTAATGAGCAGTGTATTAGTTCATTTCACACTGCTGATAAAGACATAGTTGAAACTGGGAAGAAAAAGAGCTTTAATTGGACTTATAGTTCCACATGGCTGGGGCAGCCTCAGAATCATGGTGGAAGGTGAAAGGCACTTTTTACATGGTGGCAGCAGGAGAAAATGAGGAAGAAGCAAAAGCAGAAACCCCTGATAAACCCATCAGATCCCATGAGAATTATTCACTAACAACAGAATAGCAGGGGAAAGACCAACCCCCATGATTCAATTACCTCCCACTGGGTGCCTCCCACAAAACATGGCAATTCTGGGAAATACAATTCAAGTTGAGATTTGGGTGGGGACAGGCCAAACCATATCGAGTAGGTAGTATATACAGTGTGGACATATTGAACGAATGGAGGATTCACTTCCTGGACAGGATGGAGCATGAGGGCTTGAGATTTCATCACTACTCAGAACAGTGCATAACTAAAAACTTTTGAACTGTTTATTTCTAGAATCTTCTATTGAATATTTTTACATTGTGGTTGACAACAACTATCTGACAACTATCTGAAGCTGGGGATAAGCGGGACTACTGTATTTGTTCTGTTTTGAGTTGAGATACTAATTTTTTTTAAACCTTGCTGTGAATTTTTCAACATCTCTTTTTTTTTCTTTGGAGAGAGAGTCTCACTCTGTCACCCAGGCTGGAGTGCAGTGGTGGGATCTCGGCTCACTGCAACCTCTGCCTCCCAGGTTCAAGTGATGTTCCTGCCTCAGCCTCCAAGTAGCTAGGATTGCAGGCATGCATCACCATACCTGGCTAATTTTTGTATTTTTAGTAGAGACAAGGTTTTGCCATGTAGGCCAGGCTGGTCTTCCTGGCCTTAAGTGATCTGCCAGCCTTGGCCTCCCAAAGTGCTGAGATTACAGGCATGAGCCACCATGCCTGGCTGATTTTTCAATATCGTTTTTGTTGTTGTTTAAAGACAGGGTCTCACTCTGTCATTCAGGTTGGAGTGCAGTGACAATCCTATCTCACTGCAGCCACGAATGCTTGGACTCAAGGGATTCTCCCCCCTCAGCCTCCTGAGCAGCCTTCTGAGTAGCCTTAGGATCAGGTCACTACACCAGGTAATTCTTTTGTTTTGTTTTGTTGTCTGTAGAGACGGGTCTTACTATGTTGCCCAGGCTGCTCTTGAACTCCTGGCCTCAAGTGACCCTCCCACACCAGGCTCCTAAATTGCTGGTGTTACAGGCATGAGCCACTTTTGCCCAGCCAATATCTATTATCTATTCGTGACTAGTAATGTAAATTATAAAGTTTCATTTTGATGAAGAATAAGCTTCATCCAAGCTCCCCAGGCCACACATATCAAGATGAGAAAACAGTGACAACCACCACCCTGTAAATCAGTCATGCAAAGAATGCAGGAGTATTCCCAGTGACAATTTTAGAAACTTCAGACACTATACCTTAACTGGGGATTTAAAAACATGCATGTAGCCAGGCGCGGTGGCTCACGCCTGTAATCCCAGCACTTTGGGAGGCCGAGGCGGGTGGATCACGAGGTCAAGAGATTGAGAAAAACATGCATGTACTACTGATATAATTCACATAAAGGATTAGATAGCGGTGCAATTTATCTATTTAGAAAAATACTTCTATCTTACACTCGTAGAGAACCCAAACTTTCCTTCATTCACTTTCGTTCTTCATTAGTTATCATTGCTAATAACTCGCACTGCTTAGTACTTCATAGTTCATGAAGGTATTTAGTGAAAATTTATTTAGTCTTTCTTGTTATGCTGTGAGCTCATACATTATTACTGTCATTTCACAAATAAAAAACATTCAGATACATGAAATTACTTGCCCGTTTAAAAACCTCTCAGTTGGAGAGTGGTTGACAGAGTATTAAAACTCTCTCTCTCTCTCTCCAAGACCAAATTATTTTCCACCAGTCTACCGTCTAAAGATGTTGGTATAATTTTATGTTACATGGGAAATAACCCCTTAATATTCACGGTTACTTGTATAAAATTCACTTTCATAATCTAGAAAAGGCAAAATCCTGAAGGGATGAAGTAGGTTTTAAAGGGGGTGGGACATGCAGGGATTCTGAGGGTGAGAAGGTTTGTGACAGTTGACATTTGACAGTCTTGCAGGCCCCTGGGATTCATTTGAGACTGCTAAATCCAAGACCCTCACCAAAGAAACAGCTCACTGCTCTGAGGCACCTTGAGAACCTGCTCAGGATCCCTGGCATAGATGGGGAAAGAGGGAAAGGGTAAGTAGGCCTTGCATTGAGTTAAACGCTGGTATGTTTCATTCAAGCTCCTCAAATGCTGAATTTGTTATTTTTTTCTCCTAGCAGTAAGAAATACTTTTTAAGACATCCTTTGGTTATCTCATTAAATTTGAAAAAAAAAAGAATAATACTTATCCTTGGTGGAAATCTGCCTTATTCCTGATAACACCAATGGTTATCTCAGTCTGTTTTTGTCATCTTTGTTGTCCATCAATATGGAAGTTCATTTGGAAAAGGGTGAGTGTAGTAGGCCTTGAGATACGTTTATTCTTCAAATGTTATCTCGGATGTTTATCCCTTCCAAATCTCATGTTGAAAAATGACCTCCAATGTTGGAGGTAGGGCCTTGAGAGAGGTGTTTGGGTCATGGGGGTGGATCCTTCATGAATGGCTTGACGTCCTTCCCATGGTAATGAGTAGTAATGAGTTCACACAAAAAATCTGGTTGGTTAAAGGAGCCCGGGACCCCCTCCTTTCTCTTTTGCTCTCTCTCTTGCTATGTGATACTCTGGCGCCCCCTTTGACTTCTGCCAAAATTGCAAGCTTCCTGAGGCCTCACCAGAAGCAGATGCTGATGTACAGTCTGCAGAATCATGAGCCGAATAAACCTCTTTTCTTTATAAATTCCTCAGCCTCAAGTAGTCCTAACAATGCAAAACTAACACACCAAGCTACCCCAGGAACTGAGGTATTCAAAAGCTTTCTTCTCAGACTGGCATTCCTTGGATAAATCTTGTCCTGAGTCACTCCTCAGAGTCTATTTGTTTTTTTCTATCTTGCCTTGCTTTTTGTTCATGAGAGTCTAATTCTGAGAGAGACTTCCTTTCCACAGTCCTGGTTGTGATTTTATAATTTTGCAGGGGTCTGGGACGTGAACGTTTGTAACATTTTGGACCAACTTTTCCCATTCTCCTATGAGTTTATCTCAATCTGAACTTGAGTCCACTCCCTCTTTGTGACAGAGTTTTGCATCTCACATGTATTTATGCTATAATCCAAATTGTGTTCTTCTCTTTCTAAATGTCATCATTTCCTCAAGGGTAGTTTAGAATTGCAGTGGCTACTGTGGGGAATTTTTGTTATGACCAAGATTATTTATTTTAAAGGTGCCTTAGAACAAAAAGGAAATACAATTTCAAACATACAGCATTCTGCATTTTTTTCATTGGTATAAGGAGAAATTCAGATTTCAAAACTGTGGCCTTAAGATAAGAAAATATAAAAAAACTAAAACTATCTCTTTTTTAGATCCCCTTAATTCAAAATTCAGACCTAATAGCCTTTGTTGTACAATTATCATACTGTTTCTCTGACCCTAGGCTTCCCTCCTCAGTTTTCCTCTATTTCATCTCTCCCTCTGACCAGTTCCCCATGGCTCCTCAATCACCCCAAATCCCAACACTCAGTTACCACTTAGAGTTAAACATCCCTCAGAACAGAGAAAACTTCTTAGACCTGATTTTAAGTGCTGGTCTTGCTCAGAGCTCGAAGCCATGTGAAAGATTTTCCATGGTCCAGAAAACTGTAGAATAAGTTTAGAAACCTATAAGCTAGGGCTCTCAGATTTATACTAATTGGTGCATATGTTAGAGGAAACCTCAGATGTTAAAAATTGTATGAAAAAAGGCAGAATGGGAAACCCCAAGAGTGACTTATAAAGGTTTACATTGCATAGGAAACCAGGGGTTTAAAAAAGCTGTAGATGGTGGCTAACGTCTTCTAGAGGCTGTCCCCAGAGTCTGTTTTATGAAAACAGATTGCGCTGCAATCCAGTCTTGTGAGTAAAGAAAGGACGCATCCATGAAAGACTTCAGGGAGAGACTCTTTAACATATTTAGACAGCATTTAGGAGCAGATTGTGAAACAAATGTGACTCCAGCTCTTGCCTTATTTTTGCAAATGGCATTAGTCCTAAATAGGGGATTCAATAGTAAGCATTAACTCTGATGGGAAGTAGCTTCTGTCAGAACTCTAAAACCTCACTGAACTTTGGAAAGAGCCTTAAAACGCAGAATAAGCAAATGAACTTACATGTGGTATTAGTCAGGGTTCTCCAGAGAAGCAGAACCAATAAAAAGTGTATATACTTATTTCTTATGAAGAATTGGCTCACATGATTATGGAAGCTGAGAAATCCCATGAACCGCCATTGGGACTAGAGACCCAGGACAGCTGGTAGTGTAACTCTAGTCTGAGGGCAGGAAAAGAGGAGGTGAGATGTTTCAGCTCAAGAGGACAGATAGGAAGCAAAACAGGGTGACTTCTTCCTTTCTCTGCTTTTGTTCTATTCAGGCCCTCAGCATATTAGATGAAGACCACCTGCTCAATGGGCTGGATGATGCTCGTCTATACTGAGGAGGACAATCGACTTTACAGAGTTCACCAATTCAAATGCTGACTCTATTCGAAACACCCTCACAGACAGACCTGGGAATATGTTTAATCGAATGCACCCTAAAGTGGCTGTCAAGTTGACAACATAAAATTAACCATCACACACATAAAATATCTATATCAAGCTTGTCCAACCTGTGGCCCACAGGCTGCATGCAGCCTAGGATGGCTTTAAATGCAGCCCAACACAAATCTGTGAACTTTCTTAAAACATTATGAGATAGTTTTGATTTTTTTTTTTTTAGCTCATTAGCTATTGTCAATGTTAGTGTATTTTATGTGTGGCCCAAGACAATTCTTATTCTTCCAATGTGACCCAGGGAAGCCAAAAGATCGGACAACCCTAATCTAGGTGTTCCCACTCTGGTTATTAAACTCTGGGAGAGGATCTGTTGGTAAAGATACTTTTAGATACAATGAACAGAAAGGATGTGGGGAAAAGAATTACCCTGCATTAGCAAATAAACTCAAGGAAACAATGAAACAAGTATTCAGTGAAGGAGGAAAAATCAAGCAACCAATTTCCCATTTTGTCCTTTAATTCATAAGAAGAAATTTATCTATTAAAAGGTAAATTGGGTAATTTTTAAAGTGATATAGGTACTATGATAGATTTATTAATCTTAAATTCTATCAGTGTTATACAACCTCTGTAGGAGTCAACAAACTACTCAAGTGATGGGTACCTCTAAGAAGCTTCATATATTTTCTATGTCCCAGCCCTTAACTGTCACCCTGGAACTTTTACCCAAAAATATTCTTTCCTCATTTGTAATACCAAGTCCACTAACTGGACAGCGTGGGATTTACTGTCCAAATGGAGTCACCAAATCAAATGCATCCCTTCCTTGTAGCCCCCGTGGGCTCCCTTATTTGTGATGAGATCATAGCTGATTGAGACAATTGATTTATCAGCACCCTTATGTCTAAATCAAAACCAAACTAAAGATCTACTTGATAGGAAGTTCTACTCCGGTAGGAAGGATTACTGAGGCCAAACACATTAAGGCTCAGATTGAGTCATTGAAATTTCTACCCCAACTTGCACAAGACTAAGCAGACTAAAAGCAATGGGTGAAACCCAATACTTGAAAGTCTAATAGATAAGGATTTATCATCTCTTGCATAGCCCTCATTACTCTCGTATCTTCTCAACTAAAACCAAACCCAACCAAAACAAAAGCAAACAAACAAAAAAACCCCAATGTGTGTGGATATAGGCTTTTTTTTTTTTTTTTTCAGGACCTCAGGACCACAAATAGAATAATCATTCCCTACTTCCCTGTAATGCTAAGCCCAAGATTATTTTATTTCTGGTGCCTCTTGAGATAGCATATTTTACAGTTGTAGATTTATGTTCTATAATTTTTAAGTGTTCCTTTAGAATCTAAAGTTTAAATAACAGTCAATATTTATCCTTCTCCTGGGAAAATCAGCAATATTCCTGGACTGTTATGCCCTAAGGATTTGCTGAGGCACCATCTCATTTTTCACAATCCGTCAGCCAGAACCTCAAAGATGTTCAAGTTTCTTTTGATTTTAATCTTATCCAAAATGTGAATGACCTTTGTTGTGTTCTAAAGATGAAGTAAGCTGTGAGATTGATTCCATTGATTCAATCTAACAATAATACTTACTGTTTTACCTCAAAACACATATGAGGAGCTCAGAACAGCTCTTTGATACGTGATTTTTCCCAAGGAGTTGAATTCCTGACTTCTGACAGAGTACAGATA
Source organism: Aotus nancymaae (assembly GCF_030222135.1). NCBI lineage: Eukaryota > Metazoa > Chordata > Mammalia > Primates > Aotidae > Aotus > Aotus nancymaae. Next base: position 1,124,035 of record NW_026988453.1, read on the forward strand.
GCTTGAAACTTTCCTAGGCCAGAGAGTAAGAGGTGGCTAAGTGGATTTCTGGGTCTCGCTGGCTACTCAAGGCAGCAGTTTCACTACTTTTCTGAAATAATTGCCCCACTATGATGTAAGTTCTTGCTAATGGACCCTCTTTACTGGGAACCTAAATATGAACAGGGCTTTTATTACTTAAAATTAGTCCTTCTTCTACCACTCACTCTGGGTTTGACCTAGACCTAGTTATTATAAGACTTTCTGTCTACTTCTATATGAAAGATAATGGATAATTCCTTGGACTTCTGATTCCATTTCATGGTAATTACCAGAGCTCCATGAATGGTCTCTCTCTTGACCCAGCAGCAAACACCTACACCTTGTCTAATTGCCGTAGCAGGAACAGCTGTACTAGCAGGGGCTTCCACCAGCTTGATTGACATCAGGCTCTTTAAATCTGATAGTTCTTCATGATGTACAGGTTTGGTTGATCACAGCAAATGCACAATATTACTTAGCAAGTAGGCTTACCTCCTGCGTAATCCTATTATTTTCTTGTTCACATATTTTCATCCATTATTGAAATACTTTGAATTCTGAAATTATTTTTTATAACCTGAAAAAGGTGGAAATCTTGACCATCTAACCTCTAGTTATGATGTATGTTCAATATTTATCATAGATTTATAAATGACTTAGGAAACATATCAAATATGGATTTATCATAAATTACATATCAAAACAGATTTATCATAAATGACTTAGGAAACCTATACTTAATCTTCTTTGTTGGTATGCCATATCTTTGTTCTGAAACAGGAAAATATCAGACAAAATATGCTGTAACAGATCTTACTTCGCTCCTGTGATATGATTTCTTGCCAGTGGCAAAATCTGCCCAGATGGTGGAACTTGTACACACCAGAATTTGTCATTAGCTAGAGATTAAAGGGTTAATAAACACACAGATCTCTTTTGGGAGAGTACATGATTTTGGAATGCTTTGGAAACAAAAGCATAAACACTCCAATTAAGAGTATTCAGCAAATTAAATAATTTTGGAGCGCTATAATGCTTCCTAATGAGATGCCAATTACAAAAGTCGGTGCTCATACAAAAGAAGCTAGCATGGAGGCTAAGAAAATATAAAATGTCCAGGCTGATCATTATGCCAGGCCAGTAGCACTCACTGAGATCCCAGTCAAATCTTTGAGAGGTTCAAGGAGGCCATTACAGAATGTCTGAAGCCAATTCTAGTTGGGAATGGGTACTGGGAGAAATATGGGTGCAAATTGGGTGAAAAATAGCCTCTTTCTTTCTTGTTTTGCTGGTTTAAACTACCTTTAGCTATGAGAGTTATAAAGTTACTATTCTTAATGTTGTTTCTTGTATCCTTAACTACTGCTTGATATAAGCCCAATAATTAGTTACAATTTACCAGTGAACTGGTGAAACATACAACTAAAATGATTACTGGGGTTGTATGTTTTCATTTGAGAAGGTATTACTTCCCTAGGGCTGCTGTAGCATATTACCACAAACTAGGTGGCTTAAAATGACAGAAAGTTATTCACTTGCAGCTCTGAAGGCTAGAAGTCTGAAATGAAGGAATTGGCAAGGTTGGTCCCTTCTGAAGACTCTAAGAGGGCATCTGTTCCCAGCCTGTCTTTAGCTTCCAGTGGTTGCTGGCAGTCCTTGGCATTCCTTGGCTCGCAGCTGTATCACTCTAATCGCTGCCTGTGTGTCTCTGTCCAGATCCGTCCCTCGCCTTATAGAGATATCAGTCACTGGATTAAGGATCACACTAATCCAGTATAACTTCGTCTTAACTTGATTATACCTTCAGAGACCCTATTACCAAGTAAATTCACATTCCCAGGTTTCAGGTGCCCATGAATTTGAGGGGACAATATTCAAGCAAGAACAGACAGCCACATAGCTTCCCTTGCTTCCAGCCCTTGTCATAATCAGTTGGTTTCCTGGACAGATGGCTTCAAGTACTTTGTTACTTTTTGGATGAAAAACATCGCAAGAGCTCAGGTAACCAGAAACCCACAATGGATTATGTCATACCTAGAATAGGAGGTTTCTATCTCCCCTAAAAAATACTTAGTGACATTTTGCGGGAGCTAGCTTTTGTGAGTAGACCTTTACAGAAATAGAACTTGAAAGAGGGCTAGGGAACAGATGGTGTATATTTGGAGTATGTCTCATTTTCACCCATCTTTCAAGTAAGACACATTCTTTGCTTTTAAACTACCTAATGATCTCTACTACAAATTTCATTGCCTGGCACCAAACTATTCTTGATAAGTGTTGTCAAAATATTACAGCACTATTTGTCAATCCAATAGATGTTTTTTTGGCCACAATGAATCATTGAGTGGCTCCTAATGACTCGCTTTGAATTAGCAGCACAACAGCCTACCAGCTACTGTTGTCCTATTCACAAGCTAAATAGGAACAACTTCCATCCTGGTCAACATGGTGAAACCTCGTCTCTACTAAAAATACAAAAAATTAGCTGGGCATGGTGGCACATGCCTGTAATCCCAGCTACTCAGGAGGCTGAGGCAGGAGAATTGCCTGAACCCAGGAGGTGGATGTTGCGGTGAGCTGAGATCGTGCCATTGCACTCCAGCCTGGGTAACAAGAGCGAAACTCCATCTCAAAAAAAAAAAAAAAAAAAAATAGGAGCAACTTATCTTGGTAAATGAATGCCTTCTTTCAGTATACTTCTTATCATCACCTAGGGTCTGCTTTGAACCACACATTTTTCCTTTAGGAAAAAGAGATAATCAGAAAACATTATTCAAAGGGAAACACTAGACCTTGATTTAAGAACCCAAATCATAACCTCTCAAGGGGAATTCTGGGTTACTTTCTTGTCCCTTTCACTTCTTCATTTCATGCTTTACCAACGGCCCAGAAAGTGAGATTAGGAGAATCTCTACATGCTGTGATTAGGAGAACAACAGATGAGTTGGATTAGACAATGTCTCCTCATCTGAAAGGTTCGTGAAATTGGCAGGCACTAGGTTAAAATAGAGCCACCTTAGATATAATATTGGTGTCTCAAGAGCAAGCACGTGCAGCTGTAAGAGAAGAATTTTGTACTTATCTCTGCATATTAATATTACTAAGAAGAGCTGGGATATCACAAAGAAAACAGAAAACTAGGTAACCTGGTTAATAACCTCATAGCTGGTGAATGGTTCCGTGGGCCATTCACCCTGGGGATGGAATCTTTTCTATTGATTTAAGGGTGAAACTCTTAGCTCCTGGCTGGGAAGTGTCTATAAACACTGATCATTATATTTCTCTTAGCATGTTGTGGCAACTAGTTGTGTGAGCTTTAAAATCTTAAATGCTGTTGTATAGTGTCTATTTTATGAAATGATTCAACAAATAATCATCAAGCAAAAGAACAGGAAAACCTGACATTTATGGAGGTTGGAACAATCAATCACTGGTGTTATGGGCTGAGTTTTGTCACCCCCAAAAGAAGATGTTAGAATCCTAACTCCAAGAACTTCAAAATGTGATCTTATTTGAAGGTAGGGTCTCTATAGAGATAATCAGTTAAAATGAGGGTCTACCTGGATGGATCAGAATCTGGTGGGACCTGGTGTGCTTATGAAAAAATTTGGACATTGAGACAGATATGCATTCAGGGAGAACTCTACGTAAAGATAAAGGCAGAGACTGGAGTGATGATTCTATGAGCCAAGGAATGTGAAAGATTGCCAGCAAACCACCAGAAACTAGGGAAGAGGCATGGAACAAATGCTTTCTCACAGCTCTCAGAAGAAATCAATCCTACCAGCATAGATCTTGGACTTTTAGCCTCCAGGACGGTGAGACAATAAGTTTCTGTTGTTTAAGTCACCCAATATGTGGTATTGTATACCGAGCCCTAGCAAATTAATGCAGCTGGAAACTTGAAACCTGACTGTGACACTTCTAGTAGCAGAGAAGATCTGGATTGATCGAACACTAAGATATTAATGGTCGATCGTTCAGCTCAGGCTGAAGATAGCGGGATTCTATAATTATAATTACTTATCCCTATACAGCTTACTGTATAGTAAATTTACTATTCCATTGTCTTCATTAGTATAAATGTGCTATTTCACGAAACTCTTGCCCAGAAGAATGAAAGTTGGAAATAACTTTATTGTTGTTATTATTGTTTCTGTATTCCAGAAAGTTCTTCAAAGAACCATCAGCTTTTCAACAGAAAGCATCCACCAAGGATAGTCTATGCCCTAAGACTCTTTGAACTCATGCCTTCAAAGTCCTTGTCTTGCTGAATGAAATATTCTAATCCTACCACCAATCCTAAACTATTACATCATGGCTCTTAATGAATCTTCATAAAGCCCCTACCCATACTGAAAACCCCACCTTAAACCAGGCTTCAAATTCCTGATAAAATCTGACCTTGTCCCTCCGTCTTTGAGATACTATGAAAGCTCTGTTGAGATGTTCTCTTTTACAAAGGTTAGCAATAAACTCACTCTGCCTTATCAACAAGATATGTTGTTGATAGTCAGGAACCATCATTCTGAAGAATGAGGCAGATGTTTAAGTGGCTAGCACAAGTATAGTGATTCTGAGATAGGGAAGTGATGGAGGTAGAGTGACAAATGATGAGTCTGAGTCATTCGAGTACCCTTGCCAAAATAGATGGGACCAAAAGAAACCAACATATCTAAGAAATGGTGGTAGATGAAGGGGTTGGAGAGATGACAAATATCAGTTATATTAACAATAAACTTTGATCTTGATTGCAATACTAATTACTTATATTACAATTTTAAATCCGTGTGAGTATCCTGGAGACTTGCTACTCAAAGTGTAGTCTTGTAGTTGAGCGGCAACAGGACCACTTGGGAGCCTGTTAGAAAATCAGCAACTCAGGGCACCCTCAAGACTACGGAGTCAGAATCTGCATTTTACCAAGACTCCCAGGGTGATTCATATGCACACTAAAGTTTGGGAAGCACTAGACCCCAGCAGATCTTCAGTGGAGCTGAAGAGCTTTGTATGGATGCTCAGGCTTTCCTGAGGCATGCTGTGTTAGAATTTTTGTGTGGAAAGTCCCAGAAAAGGAGGACAAGTTTTGGTAATTCTTGGAAACCGAAGCAAGTAAATGAACATATTATAGGTGGGATCTAAAATAGAACAAAATTAGAGGACTCAGAGTTCAAGTTCAGTTTTGGCTGTGTATCTTTTGGTAACCCTGAGTTACTCCTTACTTAAATTTTGAGCTTCAGTTTCATCTTAGTATAAGAGAATAACAACATCTCCTTAAGAAAGGTCTCATAAGAGTTAACTGCAAATATAGGTAAAAGTGTTTTGTAAGCTATAAATTCTTATACATAAATCTTATACACATAAAAATCAGTTATGTTATTTGGCAAGTAATATAGCCCATAAGTGGTTTTTACTTATGTTCATGATAATGGTCTGTCTTAAAGTTATCCATCTGTGATCTTAGGGTAAGAAAACTATAATATGATTTATATTTTCCAGATATTTTCTAAAATAATTATTTCTAAAATAATTTGTTTCGTTCTGTATGTATTTTCATAGGAATATGAGTATATGGATTATGAGTATGTATCTTCCTTCCTCCTCTTTCCCCGTTCCCCTTTTTTCTTTCCTTTCCTTTCTCTCTCTCCTTCCTTCCTTCCTTCCTTCCTTTCTTCCTTCCTTCCTTCCTTCTCTCTATCCCTTTCTCCCTCCCTTACTTCCTTGCTTCATTCAGCAATTATTTATTGAATGTCAGACACTGTTCTAAGCACTGTACTGGGACTACAATAGTGAACAAGGTTGACAAAGTGCCTGTCTTCATGAAACTTATATTCTAGTGGGGAAATAGATTATTAAAAACAATGAGAATATAATTTAAGCTAGATGAAATGTCTATGAATAAACTAAAGCAGAATAATTAGGAGATAGAAAAGGATTGAATCATGTATGCAGGAAAGGAGGGGGCCAGCTATTTTAGACAGAGTTGTCAAAGAAGGACTCTCTTAGAGTAATGTTTTATCAGATAATTAAATAAAATGACAGTGAGTCATATTAAGATCTGAATGAAGAGAATTTAAGAAAGGGGAAAAATCATTTGTAATATTCTTTTCATTCATCATGTTTCAGGAAGAACAAAGATACCATTCTGGCTGGGGGAGACTGACCATGGAGGGCCTTATGGTGGTGATAAGAAGTCTGGAGTTTCTCTGAAGTGGGGAGTGGGGCAGGAATTTTTGTTTATAAATAAGTGTACTGTCTTTTATGAGTTTGGTGTGAATTAGTTCCCCCAGAGTCTGAACAATTCTTGATAAGCAGATAAAGTATCTGAACCTGAAAAGCTGAAGACTTGATCCTAAACTTGACTCTGATGTGGTTATGATGCTGCTGAGCTATGTGACCCTTTCTGAAGCAGACGGCTAGTTGCCCTCTTAGACCCTTTTTTAAAAAATGTGTCAAAATGTTTCCTTTCATTGTAAGAATAGAAACCTATCCAAAAATTTATCTTAAATAAGCTAAGCAAAAAAGATTTATTGACTCATATAACTGAGCAGATTATGGTTAGCTGTTGATGAGGTTCGATTTAACTCAATGACCACCTCGGGTCATTACACTGGCTCCATTCCCAGGCTTCAAAAGGTGGTTTCCTGGAAGCTAGAGGCTTTTTTCTTGACTGCAGCAGTTCTTAGTCTCAATCCTCATTCCTTGTATTATCAGAGGATATTCTCTCTCTTCTCTGATGGCTTGGGGTGTGGAGAGGGTAGAAAGAAAAGAGGGGAAACTTGTCTCCCAGAAGCCCTAGAAAATATTCCTCAGATCTTATTGGGTTAAAGTTAGCTGTGGGCCCATTTCTGAATCAACTCTCTGGCCGGTAAGATGAAATTGTCTTATTGGCTAAAGTTAACAGAGCCCACCTCCAGAACTAATAATAGGATCCATCTCACCCAAACTGGACAGTATAAAATGTGAAAAGAAGTGAGTCTCTAAAGAAAAATCTGTGTGCATTGGCAGAATAGTAGGGTGAGACAGATGCTCGGGGGATGACAAAAAAGTGGATGTTAGGCCAGATTTGGGCAAACTACAGCCTGTGGGCCAGATCCTCCCCATGATCTGTTCAGCATAGCCCTGGAGCTAAGAATGGTGTTTACATTTACAAATGGTGGGGAACAATTGAAAGGAAAATAATACTTTATGACATCTACCACATCTTCCTGTCTTCTTCTGAGTGCTCCACATTGTTTCAACCTCTGCCTGTTACCCAGTTCCAACGTTGCTTCCACCGTTTTGGGTATCTTTATAACAACACCCCACTCTCTGTGGTACCAATTTGCTGTATTAGTCCATTTTTATACTTCTATAAGGAAATGTCTGAGACTGGGTAATTTATAAAGCGAAGAGGTTAAGTTGACTCATAGTTCAGGCTGGGGAGGCCTCTGGAAACTTACAATCATGGTGGAAGGTGAAGGGGAAGCAAGGCACGTTCTTCACAAGATGGCAGGAAGCAGAAGTGTCAAGAGAAATGGGGAAGTGCCTCGGGCTACAAATGTGCCCAGCAACATTTTTCTCTCTCTCTTATTCCTGCTGTTCTCATCCTTTCTCTGGCATTCCTTCCTCTTTTGCCATGACTTGGCTCTGCTTTTTTCTGTTAGCTTTGTTGGGAATGCTCTTCCCAGGTGGTAGCAAGTACACCACTGAGAGCTCTAGATTTATGTTGTCACCACAGCCAGTGAATCCAAAAATCATTTATTTCCCAAGAGCATTAGCAAAAGCCCAGAGAAAAATTCTGACACCTCTGCCTTGAAACTATAGCTCATCCCTGGGATGAATTATTGTACCTAAACAGTGAAGGATTCTGATTAGCCGGGCTGGATGGTGTGCTCACTCTGTGTCTGGGGTCCTGAGGTCACCAGTGGGTAGCAGGAAATTCCCCAAAGGGGAAGATGCCAGAAGACAAAAAGCATCAGATGGTTACTAAAAATCTGCCCTTTAAATGTTATAAAAGATTAATTCTTATTTTAAAAGATACTAATCAAGTTCTTTATTTTATTTCCATGTACTTGTTTTTAAAAGTATTTTTCAATACATGTGTATGATGCAAATGCATTGAGTGATGCCCATTTCCTATTTTGGAGAATTTTTTAGGATCTAGTCAATGATACGGTAAAGTTGACTTTTTTCCCCAAAGCCTATTCAGGGGAATCTATGTCTGTTTATCCAGTGGAAGCATGAAACAAAAGGGAATGTTTCACAGCAAACAGCTTTTCAGAGAACAGTTGCTTGGGCGGTTTTTCCAGAGCAATGGGATTTAGATGTGGTGGAAAATACATAAGGCCCAAATACCTGATGAAACTTGTCAACACTTTTAATTCTACATCTGTTGTTGATCACACTATGGGACTTGTTAATATGTTTATGATCGTGTTGCCACAATGGAAAACACCAAGTTAAATTGTCATGTCTAGTCAGGTAGGGCACTAGGTCCTTCATGTATATTTGATGACAAACAATTCCATTAAAACATGGCTGGGTTATTTCATTAGTGTAACTCACAGAAGCCTTGTGTTTGGTTTTGTTATTCTTTGTGCCTCAGGCATAAGCAAGTAGAAGAATTCAAGACACTTAAGCCAAGAAAGTGGAATAGTAATTAGCTCCCCCATTAACAAAACATCAGTTTTGTGTGAAGTGCTGGTTAGGTTTTCAGGGTTGTCATCCGTCATCTGGTTAGCAAGTGAACAGAAAAGGCGGCTTTTTGATATGGAATGTGCTAGGGTTCAGGTACTCGCTAAGAACTTCTGGTTGTTAAAATTGAGAAAATACCAGGGGATTGTACTATCATATTGCAATTAATGTTCCCTATCAACACTAAAGTAAACCTTTTTTTAGCAATAACTTAAAATAGATTTTTTTTAATGCTGGCTGGGTTTAAGAGGCTGGGATGGGTGGATTGCTTGAGCCTGGGAGTTCGAGATCATCCTGGTCAACATGGCAAAACCCTGTCCCTGCAGAAAATACAAAAATTAGCAGCATGCATCTATAGTCCCAGCTACTCGAGAAGCTGAAGTGGGAGAATTGTTTGAGCCCAGGAGGTTGAGGCTGCAGTGAGCTGGGATCACACTACTGTACTCCAGCCTGGGTAACAGAGCAAGACACTGTCTCAAAAAAAAAAAAAAAGAAATTTTTTCTTCTAATCTGTAATATGTCTATCTCCTCTCTTCCTCCCCCTCCACGCTCTATCCCTATGACAATTTGTCTTGGAATGAGTTACTAATGAGATAGAGTTACCATTCGATAAAGCCTATCAGGTTTGAACACATCACATAGAGAAACTTGTATGATGTCTCACCTAAAATACTTCATACTGTAACAAAATTATTAAATAAAATCCATTCAAAATAATCAAAGAAAATGAAGTTTAGTGTTGCATAGCCAAGTACAATCTGTAAGGTTTATGTAACTGAATTCTCGTAGACTGCAGCAATGCTGGACCCTTGAGGAACCTTGTCTGAGGCACCCTCTCCCTCTATACAAAGTACCTAGCAGAGTACCTAGAATACAATAAGCACCACAGAAACGAATATATAAAACTGCACCTTTTCACCCACACATCAACCGCCATCTTGTTAGACTTTTATACATATTTTAACTTCTACACTAAAAGCCTTTATCCTTAAAGGCAGAATTCATTACGAACCACAGTATAGTGCCTTTCATGTCTATCACACATTAAATATCTATTTTTAAGTGAAAATGTAACTTTAATTACATCTAAAATACTTTACCCGTAGGGAGTAGAAAATGTGAGTGTACATTGGTGTTCTGATTTCCTCTAAGTAATGGTTTATCTGATTTTCTCATGAGAACTATTTCTAATTGTCTTCATTAATGATCTGGACAAGGTAGAGGGATTTAAGCAGATGGTACTCATGGCTGGTCTTTTATTCTCAAACATTTAAAACCAAATGCAGGCCAGGATAAAGTCGTAAGACAGGAAGACATGGAATCCCAAGCTGAAATACCCCCTGGTGTTTTCAGCTGCTTTATTTGGGAATGATCTTTCCCCTAAGGTCTACCGGCTGGAAGATCAAGTGAGGAATAACTCTCTCAGAATGACATTTAGGTAGAAAATAAATATCCTAATGAGAAAATACCAATAATGTATTTAGAAGCCTTGACTATGGGTAGAAAATAGGAAATGAGAGGCAATAGTCAAAAAGGAATGAAACGTCATCCATAAAAACAGCATGGATGGCAGGTATTATGGTTCATTAGAGGAAAAAACAAGAAACAGACCCCAAAATTTCACATAATTTTATAGCAAAAAGTGACACAGTAGGCCCATGCCCTTTCAGGTTGTATTTAAAAAAGAGTTTTTAGTTTCTTTACTGTGAGCTTAATGAAATTATGGGCAGTGTCCATTTTTGCTCACCACATTACGCCTAATACCTATGACAATGCCCAACACATAGTAGGTGCTTCATAAACATTTGATGAATAAATAATTAGTAGGGTCAAAAGCCTTCAGCTCAAACACTGCTTAGCCTTGATATTGAGTAGTGAAGACAGAGACAAACCCAAAATAACTAAAGCATTGGGAAAAAACTGTTTATTTTTATATTTCTGCCCCTTTCAGTGTTTCTCTCATTTGCAATCTTTTCCGCCTTCTCAAGCTTCTTATTCTTTTTAATATAAAGAGAGGTGCAAAAGAATTGCTTAAGGAAAGCAACTTTCCTCTTACAATCTGCATAGATTTCTGGTAGTATGAACATACACTTTGAATAATAATCATTTTTTTATATGTGTATAACACCTTCTCACTAGAGAATATTATTTTGGTTTGAGAATTTCTACATTTTCTGTAAACAGAAAAATTTATTCTCCTTTGTGGCAAGGACTCGATAAAAAAATTATTCCCAAATAGGTCTCATTAAGACAACAAAATCGGTTCATATCCCAAGAGCTTCTCTCTCTGTACCATCTTGCAGCAATCCCATCTGTTTTTGACTGTTAGTGTAACAGTTAAAGTTATTTTAAGTTAATACATAGTAACAAGCTAATTTAGCAGACATGTTAAAATAACATGCTTTTATAAAAGCTTGCTTGTCAAAATTGATGGAGTTTGACTAAGAGAAATGGTTAAAGAAGATCTAGCTGTTAAAACTAATGTTTACCTTTACAATTAATATCTTTTAACAGTAAAGGAAGAAGCCATCATAAATAGATGATTTGAAATGGGGTACATGATCCTAAATGCTTATTTCATGTGAAATGGCTCAGTGCTTAAATTATTGTCCGTTAAATAATAAGATCAGGCTCACTTGTGTTCCTGGTACTATGCTAGACGAAAAGAATAATGTTTTGAACTTCCTCCTGTTTCTTTGACCTCTTCCCATAAAGCATGAGGGTTACTTAGCACCAAGAAAGTCTACCACCATATTTCAAGCTGACCAAGCATTTAATATAAACAAACCTTGCAGTTCTTTGCTTGTCTCTGGTCAAATCCCTGCCAGAGCATTTTATATTGGCTAGTGTTTGAACATAATCATTATTTTCTGCCTTCAAAATTATCTTAGTGTGTGCTATAAATTTAAGGTATGCAAATATTTAGTGAATAGGTACTATCTGCAAAGCAAAGTGGAATATGAAAAGTAGAATAAGATTTACTATTTAAATCATGTATAATTTCACAAAAGGATTTGAAGCAGAATGTTCATTTACTTCATTTGAAAATGGAAGAAATATGCCCACATTGCTTATTTTCAAAAGGTGTTGTAAAGATCAAATGACATAATTAGTGCTCAGTATGTGTCAAGTATCACACAAAACAAATGCAGGACACTAACTGTGTTAGTCCATTCTGTGTGGCTATAAAGAAATACCTCAGACTGGGCAATTTATTTTATTTTATTTTTTTCATCTTGAAATCCTTTTTTTTTTTTTTAAATTTTAAGTTCTGGGATGCATGTAAAGAGTGTGCAGGTTTGTTACATAGGTATACATGTGCCATGGTGGTTTGCTGTGCCTATCAACCCATCATCTAGGTTTTAAGCCCTGCATGCATTAGGTATTTATCCTAATGGTCTACCTCCCCTTACCCTCACCCCCTGACAGGCCCCGGTGTGTGATGTTCCCCTCCCTGTGTCCATGTGTCCTCACTGTTCAACTCCCACTTATGAGTGAGAACATGCAGTATTTGATTTTCTGTTCCTGTGTTAGTTTGCTGAGAATGATGGCTTCCAGCTTCGTCCATGTCCCTGCAAAGGACATGAACTCATTCTTTTTTATGGCTGCATAGTATTCTGTAGTGAATATGGGCCACAGTTTCTTTATCCAGAGGCTGGGTAATTTATAAAAAAAGAGGTTTAATCGGCTCACAGTTCTGCAAGCTGTACAAGAAGCACAGTGCCAGCATCTGTTCAGCTTCTGGTGGGAGCCCCACGAAGCCTACAATCATGGCGGAAGATGAAGGCAGAGCAGGTGCATCATGTGCTGAGAGTGGGAGCAAAGGAGAGAGAGAGCAGGGAGATGCCTCCCTTTTTAAACAACCAGATCTTGCATGAACTACCAGAGCAAGAACTCACTCGTCACTAAAGGGATGGCACTAAGCCGTTTATGAGTGACCTGTCCTCATGATCCAAACACCTCCCACCAGGCCTGCTCCAACACTGGGGATCCCATAACCAAAGCATATCACTAATATACATTAATAATCTGTGTATTAGGATTCTCCAAGGAAACAAACCCAATTGTGTGTGTGTGTGTGTGTGTGTGTGTATGTCTGTGTGTGTACGTGTATATCCTAAAAAGCTTTTTATTATACGGTATTGATTCACACGATTATAGATGCAACGAAGTCCCACAATTAGCCATCCACAAGCTGAAGGCCGAGGAAGGCCAGTGGTGTAGTTCAAAGGCCTGAAAGCCAGAGGGTTGATGGTGTAGATTTCTTTCCAATCTGAAGTCCTGAAGACCAGGAGTACCAAGGGCAGGAGAAGGTTAATGTCCTAGCTCAAGCAGTCAAACAGGGAGCAGGAATCATGTTCCTCCTCCTTTCTGTTTCATCCAGGGCCTCAACTGGTTGGTAGATGCCCACCCACACTGAGAAGGGTTATCTGATTTACTCAGTCTACCAATTTGAATGCCAATCTCCTTCTGAAACACTCTTAGAGACACACCCAGAAATAATGTTTAATCAAACATGTGGGAATCCCATGGATCAGCCAAATAGCTGCATAACATTAACCATCACAATCTGTAATTAAATAATGTTAAATGTTGTAGAAAGTCATTTTAATGAGAATATTTTAACTCTTCAATTTCAGAGCCAAAGTTTAGGTATGTTCTGGGAATTTTGGAGTATCAGGATATGAGCAAGGACCATATTTGGGAAGATGATTTGGGCTTAAAGTATTAGAAACCCTCACTCAATTCAATCTGACTTAAATAACAGGATACATTAATTTCACAAAACAAGCCATTCAGAATTATCGGATCCTGGAAGGATCCAGGATCTTCTCTGGCGTTCCTTTTCTCTGACCACTCTCAGATCCTCGGACGTGATAACAAGCAAAGGAAAAAAATATAGGGACAATCTCTTTCTGACTCTTTATAGGACATCTTTTTAAGAAGCACCCCAACAGCCTTTACTCCTGTTTCCTGATGGTAATGATATCATATACTCAGTCAGTGCCAGTGAGTGTGGGGCTCCCATAACTGTTTTACACAAACCAGGCTCTGAAACAGGAACCCATGAGTAGATTTGGGATTCTGTAAGAAAGGAAGGGGTGGGAAATGAATGTGGTATGAATAATGAACAAAATTCACTATGCATGGGTCTGGGTTCTTGGGCCACCTCTCATTAAATATGTTGTTTTAATTACCCCATATACTTATTAATTTATTTCTCTGAGAGTGACTATTTCTTGTACTTCAGATTCATGTTGCCAAGATTCTGCTAGTTACCACAAACTTAATTTTTATAAAACAAATTTCATTATCTAAACTCTTAAGCCTACATATCCTTGACCTTGGCTAGTAATGTTATCATTTTTCCAGTGTGACCAATTGAAAACATGCCATCAAATTATTAGACAGGCCTTCCATTGAGAGAGGGGATTACATCCCTTCCCCTTAAATCTGGGCAGGCTTTTGTCAGCTTTGACCAATAGATTACAGTGTAAGTGATGCTATGTGACTTCTGAAGCGAGTCGTAAAAAGCCAAGAACTTCTTCATTACACTGGGATACTTTTTCTTGGAGGCTTGAGTCACTATGTAAGAAGTCTGACTTCCATGAGGCAGCCATCGAGAGGCCACACGGACAGACTCGGAGATGAGAGAGAGAGGAAGAGAGAGAAACCTAATGAGTTCCAGCCATTAGTCACACCAGTCTAGGTTCCTGACATCAGAGTGAAGTCTCCAGATGATTCTAGCTCCCAGCCATCAAGTCAATCCCACTCATTTAGCTCATCCCAGCTGAAGCTCCAGGCATTGCAGAGCAATGACAAACCATTCCTATAGTAGGTACCCTGTCTGAATTCTTAACCCAAATAATCATGAGTGTGTCAATTTGTATCTTCCAAAGATGACTGCAATAGTTCCTATTCCAGATGTTCCTCTGCACTGATGCTCCTCCTGTTGCGTGGTGGGGTCTATGCTCCCTTCTCTTGAATTTGGGCAAGCTATTGACTGCCCCAACCCATAGACTACAGCAAAAGTGATGCTATGTGGCTCCGGAGACTGGGTTATAAAATGCCACGCAGCTTCTGCCTTGGTCTCTAGGAACACTGACTCTTTGGATGCTCCAGTTTGGGTTTCTTTGTTTCAGAATCCAGCCATCCTGCTGAAAGGAGCTCAAGCCACATGGAGAGGCCATGGTCAACCATCCCAGCTGAGTACAGCCTTAGAGTCATCCCAGCCCAGGCAGCAGATAGGTGGATAAATATACCTCCAGGTGCACATTGGAGACTTCCTGCTGAGGCCCCAGGCATTGCCGAACAGAGACAAGCCATCCTCACCGTGCCCTGTCTGAGTCCCTGACCCGTAGAATCCACAAGTATAATAAAAGGATTGTTTTGTGGCATTAAGTTTGAGATGGTTAGTTATGCAGCATTGAATATCGAGAACAGTGAATAAAATTGGTTATTACTGGCCGGGAGCGGTGGCTTATGCCTGTAATCCCAGCACTTTGGGAGGCCGAGGCAGACGGATCATTTGAGGTCAGGAGTCCAAGACCAGCCTGATCAACATGGTGAAACCCCATCTCTACTAAAAATACAAAAAAGTTAGCCGGTGTGGTGGTGCATGCCTGTAGTCCCAGCTATTTGGGAGGCTAAGGCAGGAGAATCACTTGAACACGGAAGGCACAGGTTGCAGTGAGCCGAGATGGCGCCACTGCACTCCAGGCTGGGCAACAGAATGAGACTTTGTCTCAAAAAAAAAAAAAATTGGTTATTACTTTAAGCCACTATAGTTTTGGGTGGTTTGTAATGCAGTAATAAATAAAACACCGAGCTACACAGGTTTGAAAACATGTTTCACTCTTTGCTTTCTTTCACTGCATGTCCATTCAGAATTTTTTTTTTTTTTTTGAAACAGAGTCTAGCTCTGTTGCCCAGGATGGAGTGCAGTGGTGTGATCTTGGCTCACTGCAACTTCCACCTCCTGGGTTTAAGCAATTCTCCTGCCTCAGTCTCCCGAGTAGCTGGGATGTCAGGCACGTGCCAGGACATCCAGATAATTTTTGTATTATTAGTAGAGACTGGGTTTCACCATGTTGGCCAGGCTGGTCTTGAACTCCTGACCTCAAGTGATCCACCCACCTCAACCCCCCAAAGTGCTGGGATTACAGACATCAGCCACTGAACCCGGCCTCAGAATTCTTATTTCATGAAATCTACGTCTATTATATTCCTTGACTTTATCTTCTTATTCCCACTGCCGCTGTTTTGGTCAGCTATTTTGCACCTTTTCTAGACGGTTTTAATAGTCTCTGAACTGATCTCCCTGCATCCCAGTAATCCTTCCTACTATCTCCCTGCACACTGTGCCCAATCTGTGTCATCCACTGCCACCAGAGTTGTCACCACAGACCTGGAAACGTAAGGACTATACTGTGTTCCTGCTCCAGAACTTTCCATGGCTCTCTCAGGGCATTCAAAACTCCCACAATTTTATCTTCTAGCAAGAGAAGCCACATATCTCTTCTCAACGTGCTCTCTTCTTTGTTTTTACTCAAGATGTCTCTTTTCTCCAGTGTCCATTCTTCAGTCAAATTCACATCCTCACATCTTCCAATAAGGTTGGTAAGGCTTCTTAGACCTCCCGTGGACAGAAATAGTTTCATATCCCTAGAAGACTTCATTTATGCCATTGATAAAGAATTTATTAGGCTGGGCGTGGTTGCTCATGCCTGTAATACCAGCACTTTGGGAGGCCGAGATGGGTGGATAACCTGAGGTCAGGAGTTTGAGACTAGCCTGGTCAATGTGGTGAAACCCCGTCTCTACTAAAAATACAAAAATTAGCTAGATATGGTGGCACACACCTCCTAGCTACTCAGGAGGCTGAAGGCAGGAGAATCACTTGAATCTAGGAGGCAGAAGTTGCAGTGAGCTGAGATTTTGTGCCACCGCACTTCAGACTAGGCAACAGAGCAAGACTCTGTCTCAAAAACAGAAAAAAAAAAAAAAAAAAAAAAAAAAAGGACAAGATGGCCGAATAGAGACAACTCCGGTGCACGACACCCAGCGAGAGAGACGCAGAAAGTGAGAGATCTTCGAGCTCCAACTGAGGTACCAGGTTCATTTCAATGGGTCTGGTCAGATGGTGAGCAAAGCCCAGGCAGGGCAGACCGAGGCGGGGAGGGGCACTGCTTCACCCAGAAAAAGCCTCTGACTGGTGAGGGGGGCTCCCCTCCAGCACCCCGGTCCAGATATGGTGCTTCCATATCTGGAATCCACAGAACAGGGGATCTTTGCCGGTCAAGCACTGGGAGTTACAAGCACAGAGTTGAATAATAATCCAGGCCAATGCTGTGGATTAGTAACCAGAATATACAAGGCATTCAAACAACTTTATGGGGAAACAATCTAATAATATGATTTTAAAGCAGGCAAAAGATTTGAAAAAACATGTCTCGAAAGAAGACATACAAATGGCAAACAGGCCTAAGAAAAGGTGCTTAACGTCACTGATTATCAGAGAAATGCAAATCAGAACTTCAATAAGATATCATCCCACGCCAGTTAAAATGGCTTTCATCCAAATGTCAGGCACTAACAAATGTTGGCAAGGATGTGGAGAAAAGGGAATCCTGGTACACTTTTGGTGGGCATGTAAATCAGTACAACTATGGAGAACAGTTTAGAGGTTCCCCAAAAAACTAAAAATAGAGCTATCATGTGATCCAACAGTCTCACTGCTGGGTGTATACCCAAAAGAAAGGAAATCAATACGTTGAAGAGATAGCTGCACTCCCATGTTTGTTGCAGCACTGTTTACAATAGCCAAGATTTGGAAGCAACCTGTGTTCCATCAACAGATAAATGGGTAAAGAAAATGTAATACTTACACACAGTGGAGTAATATTCAGCCATAAAAATGAATGAGATTCTGTTATTTGCAGCAACATGGATGGAACTGGAGGTCATTATATTAAGTGAAATAAGCCCAGTGCAGAAAGACAGATATCACAAGTTCTCATTTATTTGTGGGATCTAAAAAGCAAAACAATACAATTCATGGAGATAGAGAACAGAAGGTTGGTTACCAGAGTCTGGGAAGGGTAGTGGGATCCCAGGGAGGAGGTGGGGATGCTTAGTGGATATATAAAAAGAGCAAATTTAGAATGAATAAAACCTAGTATTTGGTGGCAAAACAGAAGTACTATAGTCAGTAATAATTTAATTGTACATTTAAAAATAACTAAAAGAGGCCAGCATGGTGGCACATTCCTGTAATCCCAGCATTTCGGGAGGCCAAGGTGGGCAGATCACCTGAGGTCAGGAGTTCATGACCTGCCAGGCCAACATGGTGAAACCCCATCTCTATGAAAAATACAAAAACTTAGCTGGGCATGGTGGCATACACCTGTACTCCCAGCTACCTGGGAGGCTGAGGCATGAGAATTGCTTGAACCCGGGAGGTGGAGGTTGCACTGAGCCAAGATAGCACCACTGCACTCCAGCCTGGGTGACAGTATGAAACTCTGTATGAAAAGAAAAAAATAATAATTAAAAGAGTATAATTGGATTGTCTGCAACACAAAAGATAAATCCTTGTAAGATTAGATGCCTAATTTCCCATGATGTTATAATTATACATTGCATGCCTGTACCAGATATCTTATGTATACCATAAATATATACACCTACTATATGTATCCACAAAAATTAGAAATTAAAAAAATTTTAATGAAGAATCCATGGAATAAAATGTAAAATACATTTGAAAGGTTTAATAATATACTAGATCTAGCAGAATAAAGAATTTTAAAATTTGACATCAGGTCTTTTGAAACGAGACACAATAAAGTGACCAAATATTTGAACTTTTGGTGTCTCAGAATGCAAAAAGAAAATAAAAGCATTAGAGAACCTATTCAACAAAATAATAGATGAAAACTTCCCAAGTCTAGCAAGAGATAAATTTTAAAAGCATCCAGATACAGAAAGCTCAGAGATCTTGAAATAGATGCAATTCAAAATGTCTTCTCCACAGCACTTTATAGTCAAACCATCAAAAATCAAAGACAGAGAATTCTAAAAACGACAAGACAATAGCATCTAGGGACCAAAGGACTGGACCCCTTGATACTCCAGTACCCAGAAAAACTTCACCACAGTTTCCTCTAGCAGTTTCCCCTAGCAGTTTCCCTTATAAATGGCTTTTACTTATAAGAGAACTTACATCACACTAACAATGGATTTTTCAGCAGAAAATTTATAGGCCAAGATAGAATAGAATGATATATTTAAAATACCAAGAATATTGTACCCTGCAAAGGTATCCTTTACAAAGGAAAGAGACATATAGTCTTTATAAGATAAGCAAAAATCAGGGAATTCATTACCACTACACCTGTCCTACAAGAATTGCTCAAGGGAATCCTAAATCCGGAAGTTAAAACACGATATCTACCATTAAAAAAAAACATACAAAAGTATAAAACCCACTGGTAGAACAAACATGCAAATAAGAAACAGAAGGAACTCAAATGTTACTACTATGGAAAACTAACAAATTACATTGATAAACAATAAGAGAGAAAGAAATGAACAAAGGACATGCAAAACAACAAGAGATTAATTAATAAAATGAGAGAAATAAGCCCTCACATATCAATTATAACCTTGAATATAAATGGATAAACTTTCCACTTGGAAGATATGGATTGGAATAATAGATTTTTTTAATGACCCAATTATATGCTGCCCACAAGAAACTCATCTCACCTGTAAGGGCACATAAAGGCTGAAAATAAAAAGATGGAAAATAATATTTCATGCAATCAGAAACCAAAAGTGAGCAGAAGTGATTATACTCATATTATTTAATACAGAATGTAGATCAAATCAGTAGAAAGAGATAAAAATGGTCATTATACAATGATAAAGAGATCAGTTCAGCAAGAGAATGTAACAATTCTAAACAAGTACACTTCCAACACTAGAGCACCCAAATATATAAATAGTATTAAGTGCAAAAGAAGAGATAGACTTCAATACAATAATAGTTGGAAATTTCAACATCCCACTCTCAGCATTAGACAGATCATGTAGACAGAACGTTAACAAAGAAACACTGGACTTAAACTGTGCATTAGACCAAATGAGTCTAACAGACATTTACAGAACATGTCATCCAACAGCTATAGAACACACATTATTTTCATCAGCACACAAAACGTTCTTCAGGATACACCATATTTTAGGACACACAAAAAGTCTCCAAGATATCTTAAAGTCACAAGCTCCAGAAGTAACAATCAAGACCAAGGAGACATCTTAACTCATCTCCTGGCTCAGTGATATATGGACTATGGAACTAAAAACAGCCATCACTTGAGACAGCTGCTGGGAAGCTGTGTCCTCAAAAGAGTGCAAGAAAATGAAGACATAATCAGGAAAGAGGTAGGCAATAGAGAATATTTTGTTGATGACGGGATGTTCAATACAGAGAACACAATGGATGGGTTTTAGGGGGTAGAAGTGGGTGGGAGATGGTAGCATAATAGAGAACAGATAGAGCTTCATGAGGACCATAGTTTTGGAGGTAAGGAGTGCTAAAAGTTGTGTGATTACTGACATCAACCAGGTAAATAGGGATATACATTCCCATTTCCCCTTGGTCTTCTTGTTTTATGTCGATTATCGCAGAATCCTGGCCAATTCAACATTGACCTGGACAAGTGCTCTGATTGACAATTTATGTGAATATTTTATAGATAAAGGGCATAATATATCTCACATTCTAAAAAAATGATTTGTGATGATTTAATGTAAGTGATATCACATTTTTAAATTCATTCATCCATTCATGCATCCATTTATCCATGGATAAATCTGGTCAACAATTTATCTACTATATATAGTGTATGCACACACAATATTTCATTCCATTGTATCTGTATTCTCTTTACACACAATATTTCATTCCATTGTGTGTGTATTCCATATACACAGATGCAATGAAATATTACTTAATGAAATATTACTTGGCAGTAAAAAAGAAGGAAATCATGTACTTTGCAGCAACATGGGTGAAATTGGAGATCATTACATTAAATGAAATAAGCCAGGAACATAAAGACAATTATTACATGTTCTCACTCATATTTGGATATAAAGAAATTGATCTAATAGAGATAGAGATTAGAATGATAAATACGGGATCCAAGATGGCCGGTTAGGAGGAGCTCAGGATTGCAGGTCCGAGTGAAAGCACAGAGGGTGAGTGGACACTGCATTTCCAGATGGATTTTTACTGCCCACAGACCAGGAGATTCCCAGGTGGAGGAGCCCCACGGGTTGCCAGGGCGGCTGTTTTGGCTGGCGTGGCTGTTTTGCCTGTGCCCTGGCACAGCAGTTCCCAGTGCAGAGTAAACAAGACTGTGTCTCCTCTTAGCTAGCAAAGGGAGCTGAAACAGGGAGCCAGGCCAGGAGATCCTTGGGCAAAAAAGCGCCAGGAATCTCAGAGCCATGGTTTCGGCCAGCACAGTGGGTCACCACATGGGAAATCACACAGATCCTGGGGCCTATTCAACAGGCGACCAGGTCACCTGGTAGAGAGCTTACCATTCAACTAAAAAACAAAAGGTTCTGAGGCAGGGAGCCAGGTGATCAGGCCCGGCTGGTCCCACCCCCACAAAAACAAAAACAAAAGCAAAAACAAAAAAAACAGCAATTGGAAATGCTCTGCATTGAGACTTTCACAGCAAGCACAGCTGAACCTGAGACAGTCCAGCTCTGTGGGGGAGGGGCGTCCGCCATTACGGAGGCAGCCTGCAGTTGCTGAGGCAACCCGCCATTGCCAAGGCAACCCTCCATTACAGAGAGAGTCCATCATTACAGAGGCGGGCAACCGTTCCTGAGGCAGTTCTAACTACACCCATATAAACAGGACTGCAGGGAAGTTCACACAGCAGCTGAGCAGAGCCCACAGCAGCTCAGTGAAGCCTCTGCAGGCTGAGAGTGACTAGGCTGCCTCCTTGTGGGCAGGGCAGCCCTGAAGAAAAAAAAAAAAAAAAAAAAAAACAAGCAGCAGCACAGTGGAAACTCATAAAGCCCTAACTCCCGGGGACAGAACACCTGGGAAAAAAAGGGGTTTATGAGTTCTGCTGCTGCAGACTTAAACTTACCTGCTGAGCAGCTCTGAATGAACAACGGGGCTCACAGCTCAGCACTTGAGCTACTATAAAGAACAGACTGTTTCCTCAAGCAGCTCCCTGACCCCTGTATATCCAAAGAGTCACCTCATAAAGGAGAGCTCAAACTGACATTTGGCAGGTATCCTTCAGGGACAAAGCAGAAGAAACTGGTAGCAACCTTTACTGTTCGGCAGCTGCTGCAAGTGAGCCCCAGGCAAGCAGGGCCTGGAGTGGACCTCAGCAGTCCTACAGCAGAGAGGCCAGACAGGTAAAAGGAAAACTAAGAAACAAAAATAACTTCATCATCAACAAACAGGATGGCCACTCAGAGACCCAATCAGAAAGTCAACAACTACAAAGTCAACAGGTGGATAAATCCACAAAGATGGGAAGAAACTAGCGCAAAAAGGATGAAAAGACCTGAAACCAGAACACCTCTCCTCCTACAAGGGAACACAACTCCTCACCAGCAAGGGAACAAGACTGGATGGAGAATGAGTGTGATGAAATGACAGAATCAGCCTTCAGAAAGTGGGTAATAAGAAACTTCGTGAGCTAAAAGAACATGTTCTAACCCAATGCAAAGAAACTAAGAACCTTGAAAAAAGATTTGATGAAATGCTAATGAGAATGGACAACTTAGAGAAGAATATAAGTGAATTGATGGAGCTGAAAAATACAACACGAGAACTTCACGAAGCATGCACAAGTTTCAACATCCGAATCGACCAAGCAGAAGAAAGGATATCAGAGGTTGAAGATCAACTCAATGAAATAAAACAAGAAGGCAAGATTAGAGAAAACAGGGTAAAAAGGAATGAACAAAGTCAACAAGAAATATGGGACTATGTGAAAAGACCTAATCTACATTTGATAGGTGTACCTGAATGTGACAAAGAGAATGCATCCAAGCTGGAAAATACTCTTCAGGATATTATTCAGGAAAACTTCCCCAACCTAGCAAGGCAGGCTAATATTCAAGTCCAGGAAATACAGAGAACACCACAAAGATATTCCTCTAGAAGAGCAACCCCAAGGCACATAATCATCAGATTCACCAGGGTTGAAATGAAGGAGAAAATGCTAAGGGCAGCCAGAGAGAAAGGTCGGGTTACCCACAAAGGGAAGCCCATCAGAATCACAGCAGATCTCTCAGCAGAAACCCTACAAGCCAGAAGAGAGTGGGGGCCGATATTCAACATCCTTAAAGAAAAGAACTTTCAACCCAGAATTTCCTATCCAGCCAAACTAAGCTTCATAAGTGAAGGAAAAATAAAATCCTTTGTGAACAAGCAAGTACTCACAGATTTCATCACCACCAGACTGGCTTTACAAGAGCTTCTGAAAGAGGCACTACACATAGAAAAGAACAACCAGTACCAGCCACTCCAAAAACACATGAAATAGTAAAGAGCATCAACACAATGAAGAATCTGCATCAACCCACAGGCAAAACAGCTGGCTAGCATCAAAATGGCAGTATCAAATTCACACATAACAATATTAACCCTAAATGTAAATGGACTAAATGCCCCAATCAAAAGACACAGACTGGCATATTGGATAAAAAGCCAAAACCCATCAGTGTGCTGTATCCAGGAAACCCATCTCACATGCAAGGATACACAAAGGCTCAAAATAAAGGGATGGAGGAAGATTTACCAAGCAAATGGAGAGCAAAAAAAAGCAGGAGTTGCAATTCTCATCTCTGATAAAATAGACTCTAAAACAACAAAGATCAAAAGAGACAAAGAAGGACATTACATAATGGTAAAAGGATCAATGCAACAAGAAGAGCTAATGATCCTAAATATATATGCACCTAATACAGGAGCACCCAGATACATAAGGCAAGTTCTTAATGACTTACAAAGAGACTTAGACTCCCACACAATAATAGTGGGAGACTTTAACACACCTTTGTCAATATTAGACAGATCAACGAGACAGAAAATTAATAAGGATATCCAGGACTTGAACTCAGACCTGGACCAAGCAAACCTAATAGACATTTGCAGAACTTTCCACCCCAAATCCCCAGAATATACATTCTTCTCAGCACCACATCACACCTACTCTAAAATTGACCACATAATTGGAAGTAAATCACTCCTCAGCAAATGCAAAAGAATGGAAACAATAACGGTCTCTCAGACCACAGTGCAATCAAGTTAGAACTCAGAATTCAGAAACCAACCCAGAACCACACAGCTGCATGGAAATTGAACAACTTTCTCTTGAATGTTTACTGGATAAACAATGAAATGAAGGCAGAAATAAAGATGTTCTTCAAAACCAATGAGAATGAAGACACCACATACCAGAATCTCCGGGACACATTTAAAGCGGTCTCTAGAGGAAAATATATAGCAATAAGTGCCCACATGAGAAGAAAAGAGAGATCTAAAATTGACACCCTATCATCAAAATTGAAAGAGCTAGAGGAGCAAGATCAAAAAAACTCAAAACCTAGCAGAAGACAAGAAATAACTAAGATCAGAGCAGAACTGAAGGAGATAGAGACACGAAAAACCCTTCAAAAAAATCAATAAATCCAGGAGCTGGTTTTTTAAAAAGATCAACAAAATAGACAGACCACTAGCCAGACTAATAAAAAATAAAAGAGAGAATAACCAAATAGATGCAATAAAAAATGATAAAGGGGATATCACCACAGATTCCACAGAAATTCAAACCATCATCAGAGATTACTACAAACTCTATGCACATAAACTAGAAAACCTGGAAGAAATGGATAAATTCCTGGACACTTGCCTTCTCCCAAGCCTAAACCAGGAAGAAGTCCAAACTTGAATAGACCAATAACAAGGTCTGAAGTCGAGGCAGCAATTAAGAGCCTACCACCAAAAAAAAGCCCAGGTCTGGATGGGTTCACAGCAGAATTCTACCAGACATACAAAGAGGAACTGGTACCATTCCTTCTGAAACTATTCCAAATAATCCAAAAAGAGGGAATCCTTCCCAATTCATTTTATGAGACCAACATCATCCTGATACCAAAACCCGGCAGAGACTCAACAAGAAAAGAAAACTACAGGCCAATATCCATGAAGAACATAGATGCAAAAATCTTCAATAAAATACTGGCAAGCCGATTGCAACAGCACATCAAAAAGCTTATCCACCATGATCAAGTAGGATTCATCCTGGGGATGCAAGGCTAGTTCAACATACGCAAGTCTATAAATGTAATTCACCACATAAACAGAACCAAAGACAAAAACCACACGATTATCTCAATTGATGCAGAGAAGGCCTTCGACAAAATTCAACAACGCTTTATGCTAAAAACCCTCAATAAATTAGGTATTGATGGAACGTATCTCAAAATAATAAAAGCTATTTACGACAAACCGACAGCCAATATCATACTGAATGGGCAAAAACTGAAAGCATTCCCTTTGAAATATTGCACTAGACAAGGATGCCCTCTCTCACCACTCCTATTCAATATAGTACTGGAAGTTCTAGCCAGAGCAATCAGGCAAGAAAAAGGAATAAAGGGTATTCAATTAGGAAAGGAGGAAGTCAAATTGTCTCTATTTGCAGATGACATGATTGTATATCTAGAAGACCCCATCGTCTCAGCCCAAAATCTCCTGAAACTTATAAGCAACTTCAGCAAAATCTCAGGATACAAAATCAATGTGCAAAAATCACAAGCATTCCTATACACCAATAACAAACTTAAAGAGAGCCAAATCAAGAACGAACTGCCATTCACAATTGCTACAAAGAGAATAAAATACCTAGGAATACAACTAACAAGGAAGGTAAAGGACCTCTTCAAGGAGAACTACAAACCACTGCTCAACGAAATAAGAGAGGACACAAACAGATGGAGAAACATTCCATGTTCATGGTTAGGAAGAATCAATATTGTGAAAATTGCCATACTGCCCAAAGTAATTTACAGATTCAACGCTATCCCCATCAAGCTACCAATGACCTTCTTCACAGAACTGGAAAAAACCACCTTAAACTTCATATGGAACCAAAAGAGAGCCCACATAGCCAAGTCAATTCTAAGCAAAAAGAACAAAGCAGGAGGCATCACACTACCAGACATCAAACTATACTACAAGTCTACAGTAATCAAAACAGCATGGTACTGGTACCAAAACAGAGATATAGACCAATGGAACAGAACAGAGGCCTCGGAGGCAACACAACAAATCTACAACCATCCGATCTTTGACAAACCTGATAAAAACAAGCAATGGGGAAAGGATTCCCTGTTTAATAAGTGGTGTTGGGAAAACTGGCTGGCCATATGCAGAAAGCAGAAACTGGACCCCTTTCTGACACCTTAAACTAAAATTTACTCCAGATGGATTAAAGACTTAAACATAAGACCTATAACCATAAAACCCATAGAAGAAAACCTAGGCAAAACCATTCAGGACATAGGCGTAGGCAAGGACTTCATGACCAAAACACCAAAAGCACTGGCAACAAAAACCAAAATAGACAAATGGGACCTAATCAAACTCCACAGCTTCTGCATAGCAAAAGAAACAGTCATTAGAGTGAATCGGCAACCAACAGAATGGGAAAAAATTTTTGCAGCTTACCCATCTGACAAAGGGCTGATATCCAGAATTTACAATGAACTAAAACAGATTTACAAGAAAAAAACAAACAAGCCCATTCAAAAGTGGGCGAAGGATATGAACAGATACTTTACAAAAGAAGACATACATGAGGCCAACAAACATGAAAAAATGCTCATCATCACTGGTCATTAGAGAAATGCAAATCAAAACTACTTTGAGATACCATCTCACGCCAGTTAGAACAGTGATCATTAAAAAATCTGGAGACAACAAATGCTGGAGAGGATGTGGAGAAATAGGAACACTTTTACACTGTTGGTGGGAGTGTAAATTAGTTCAACCATTGTGGAAGACAGTGTGGTGATTCCTCAAGGACCTAGAAATAGAAATTCCATTTGACCCAGCAATCCCATTACTGGGTATATATCCAAAGGATTATAAATAGTTCTACTATAAGGACACATGCACACGAATGTTCATTGCAGCACAGTTTACAATAGCAAAGACCTAGAACCAACCCAAATGCCCATCGATGATAGACCGGACAGGGAAAATGTGGCACATATACACCATGGAATATTATGCAGCCATCAAAAACGATGAGTTCGCGTCCTTTGTAGGGACATGGACGAACCTGGAAACCATCATTCTCAGCAAACTGACACAAGAACACAAAATCAAGCACCGCATGTTCTCACTCATAGACGGGTGTTGAACAATGGGAACACATGGACACAGGGACGGGAGCACTGTACACTGGGGTCTGTTTGGGGGGATGGGGGGGACAGCGGGGGGTGGGGAGTTGGGAAGAGAGCATGGGGAGAAACGCCACATATAGGTGAAGGGGAGGAAGGCAGCAAATCACACTGCCACGTGTGCACCTATGCAACAATCTTGCATGTTTTTCACATGTACCCCAAAACCTAAAATGCAATAAAAAAAATTTAAAAAAAATAAATAGTAAATAAAAAAAAAAATAAAAAAATAAAAAATAAAAAATAAAAAAAGAATGATAAATACCAGAAACTGGCAAGAGTATGTGTGGAGCAGGGATAAGAAGAGGTTGGTTTATGGGTACCAACACACAGTTAGATGGAATAACTTTGAATGTTTGATAGCAGAGTAGGGTGACTATAGTTAACAACGTATTGTATATTTTGAAATAGCTAGAAGAGAGGACTTGAAATGTTCCCAACACATAGGAATGATAAATACTCAAGGTAATGGATACCCCAAATACCTTGACTTCATAATTACTTGTTTTATGCATTAAACAAAATTTCACATGGGCCCCATAAATATGTACAAGTATTATGTATCAATTTAAAATTTGTTAAGAAATAAAAGCATGTGTTTATACAAAGACCTGTATATGAATATTTACAGCAACTTGCTTTGTTGTACCTAACTATTGAAAATAATCCAAATGCCAACAGATAATGAATAAATAAATTGTGGTGCATCCATACATCTATATAAGTCAGTTGAATAATAATGGAATGAACTACTGATATACCCATGAATGCAGTTCAAAATAATTATGCTGTGCAAATAATTTAGAAGCCGGTATATAAAGTTATATCCTGTTATTTCATTGTTATAAAATTCTTTAAAATGCAAATTAATCTCTAGTTAGAGAAAGCAAATCAGTGGTTGCCTGGGACAGGTAAAGGGAAGACATGGCGTCACAGGATGGAGAAGATACCCAGGGGCGTGAGGAACCTTCTAGGGATAATGGATATGTTCATTATCTTGATTGTGGTGATGGTTTCACAAATGTATACCTAGGTCAAAACTTATCAAACTACGCATATTAAAATGTACAAATAGTTTCTCATATGCCAATTAAACCTCAAATAAGAAAAACAAGAATCTCTTGATGGGTAGGTTGAACAGCAGCTGGGACCCAGCAGAAAAGATATAGAATAATCATTGAAACAGAAATTCTTTTATTGTTCATTAATTACTATAATATATATTTCTCTTTATACTAAAAACATTTTTATTACGTTGAAACAAACTTTCTAACCTCTTTCCTCTAAAAATAATGCATCCCACATTTACATAATTTTTGTCAGAAGCAAAACCTAAAGATGATTTTAGGTTAGCCTGTTCATGTCTCATGTTAGACAGTGATAACCTCTAGGATTAACTTATGGGATCCACCTTTAAATTTAAATTTCTAAATAACTTTAAGAAAAATAATGGTTAAGGATTTGACCTTCACCATTAAACACCAGGCGTCTGTGATAGCAGTATATTATATCATAAATTTGTATAACCTGAGCTTGCATTTTAAAAAGTGTTTAGCATAAGGGGCATCACATTTTTTTTTCCCCTATAAGTTTCTACTTAATTTGATTAGGTTGTTTGTTAACAACCATAACAGAAAAACTGTTTTTCTCTGAAGGCTACATTTTGAATGAAGAATGGGTTTCCCAGACTTTGTTTTCCATGGTTTCTCCTTGCAAGGTGAGGCTGAGCACAGTAATAAATTTAACTATGATAGAACCTAGAAGCCATGGAACCTTCAGGAGAAACACCATCTGCATTGAAGAAACATCAAATACAAAGAGCTTAAGGCAAAATATGTTTAAGAAGCAAGGGAAAGCGGTAGAAGATGAGGTTACAGGATCCAGATAATGTAGGCATCTCGTAGAGCAGTGGGTGGCAACATTTTCTCTAAAACACCTGGCAGGCCGGGTGCGGTGGCTCATGCCTGTAATCCCAGCACTTTGGGAGGCCAAGGTGGGCGGCTCACCTGAGGTTGGGAGTTCAAGACCAGCCTGATCAAAATGGAGAAACCCCGGCTCTACTAAAAATACAAAATTAGCCCTTCGTAGTGGTACATGCCTGTAATCCCAGCTACTTTGGAGACTGAGTCAGGAGAATCACTTGAACCCAGGAGGCGGAGGTTGCAGTGAGCCGAGATCGTGCCATTGCACTCCAGCCTGAGCAACAAGAGTGAAACTCCTTCTCAAGAAAAACACAAAGCAAAACAAAACAAAAAACCACCAGGCAGTATTGATAAGTACTTTAAGCTTTGCCTCCATATGGTCTCAGCTGTAGCTACTCACTCTGCTGCTATAGTGTGAAAGAGGAGAATACATAAATGAGTGAGCATGGCTGTTTCAATAAAACTTTATTCATCAACACTGAAATAAGAATAGCATATTTTTTCAACAGTCAATAAAAGTATTTTTTTTTATTTTTAAAAAATTATTTAAAATGTCAGCTTGCATATAAATGCAAACAAGCTGTGGGCTGGATTTGGCCTGAAGGTCACAGTTCCTTGACCTGCCCCCGTCCTTGCATATAATAATGACTTTTGATTTTTGTTCTAAGAGTGATGAGAAGCTTTCGGAGGATTTTTAACAAGGGAGTGACATAATCTGAAAATAAAAGGCCTCGTTAGGACACATTTGCCATACCCCAGGCGAGAGATAACAGTGGCTTAGGCTAGGGTGTTGGTGGTAGAGGTAGGACACTGACCAGATGGATATATTTTGGAGATGGGGCCTGTAAAATTTGCCGATGAACTGGATAAGGGAAGGGAGATGATGAGAAGAACCTAGAGTGACTCTGAAGCTTCAGGATTACATAACTGGATGAACGGTGGGACCGTTTACTGACTGTGGGAGAGACGGGTTTGTGTTCCACGTTTGACTCACATATGTCAAGGTTTTTCTAAAATTAAACTTAAGTTACTTTTTCTTAGTCCATTTCAGTTAAGGAGCTCCAATCTCATGCAAAATGTAAATATATACTACTGTATGCATAGACTTATCCAAGTGCATTTTTAACCTTTGATTCCTCTACTAGCTTAGGTATGAACCCCCTCATGCTTGGATAAGACTCCCTCTGTCCTCCATAGCTCCATCTAAAAGAGCTAAAAACCCACTCTTCCCTACCCCCAAGCCTAACTCTTTCACCATCACCATCACCACAGTCACGTCTGCTAGGACTGATGTCATGACCTTTATCTGTAAAATACTCACATAAATTGTCCTAATCAGAGCACTTGTCCAGGTCAATACTAAATTGGCCATGACTCTGTGATAATCGACATGAACCAAGACTACTGAGGAAAAATGGAATGTATGAACCCCCTATTTACCTGGTTTATGTCAGTTACCACACAAGTTAGGCACTCCTCACTTCCCAGACTTCAGTCTTCACACAGCTCTCTACGTTCTCTATTACGCTACCATCTCCCACCTACATCCAACCCCTAAAACCCATTCATTGTGCCCTCTGGATTGAACATTCCATCGTCAGCAAAATCTCCGCCATTGTCTGTCTCTTTTCTCATTGTTTCCTTCATATTCTTGCATTCCCTTAAGGACACAGCTTCCTGTGCAGCCTTCCAAGGGGTGGCTGTTTTCAGTTCCATAGTTCATATGCCGCCGGGCCAGGAGATGAATTAAGAGTTTTCCTTGTTGCTCATTGTTACTTCTAGAAACTTCTCCCTCCATCTTCCATGAAAAATACTCTTGCTTTGAACTCATATCACCAGACTGCCGTCTACTCCTACTCTTTGCATTAGTCTGCTAGAGTGTGGTCAGGCTGTCTCATTTCTTGAAGATTTCAGCTCCAGATTTACTGTCACCCTCTCTAACACTACTCTTCCCTTGATTTTTGGTGATTTCAATCCACATAGAAAATCAGTTTCTTGAGCTCTTCTCCTCTTCTGATCTCATGTTCGACTTCACCTCAACCACTCACCCCATACTTATGCCCCAGACCTTGTTTCTACCGAAGACTGCAAAGCTTTCATCATCCCAATTTTCAACATTGTAACTTTGTCATTACTACAGTTTTTCTTTCTACCTCCTCCTTTTTATCAGTCAGCTATTGTTTTATAATCATATAACCCCAGAATTCAGCAGCTTGAGGTAACAGTCCTTTATTATTTATCATGAGTCTATGAGTTGGTTGGTTAGTTCTGCCGACCTGCGTTGCTGAGTGGGTCTGGGCTTTGCTAATCTCACGTTATCTTGCTAATATGTGGTCAGCTGGTATGTAGGCTGTGGACTAACATGGCTGGCTTCAGTTGGGATGATTTGGCTCTGCCTCACGTGATCTCCTTGCTCCCAGGCTTGGTTCTCAGTTCTCACAGCAGAGCCAAATGCCCAAAGGAGTAAGTAGAAGTGCTTAAGGCCTCATACTCTGAGATGACATTCTGTCACTTGATCCACATTCCATCAGTGAAGGAAAGTCACGAGGCCAGCCTAGATATAAAAGACTTAAAAGTGGACTTCACCTCTTGATGGGAGGAGAGGCATGGGTCCAAGAAAAAAATGACAATAGGGCCATTTTTTTTTGCAATCAGTCTATCACATGTCTCTGTATATCTGATTCTACATCCTTTCACAGCACCAGGCCTACAATCTGTTAATCTCACCTTTCCAACGTGACCTCTCTCACATGTGTCCTCAGTTCCCTTCTACCTAGCTTAAATTCACTGATCAGTCATTAGCGCCATGTCCTCACATTCATCCTTAACTCCATGCCATTCTTTTAAGTCACATAACTGGCTTGTCTAAATGACAGCTCTGGTTCAATATACCTGTCTGTGAACTCCACACCTGTGTTCCTGCTGCTGAAGGTAGCTGGAGAACAACCACACAACCACACTGACTTGTCTGACTTCAGATGCAAGGCCAGGAGCCTCATGTATATCCATAATGCTGCTGACATTCACTCTCCACTTCCCCAGCACATCACTCTCATATCCACCTTCTCTCTTCTCAAACCTACAACGCTGGCTGTGCTGTGCTCGCTCTCGGTTGGGAACCTGCTTCATATTTCAGAGAGACAATGTAAGCACTGAGAAGAGAACTCTGGCACACTCCCACACCTCGTCTGCCACCTCTCACCATCTGTCTCCTTGTACTACTGGAGATGAAGTGCCCTCCTCCTGGGGAGGCAAAACCCATCTACTTCACCAGATTCCATTCTCTTTTATCTTTGCTATATCATGTGTTTTCCTTCTATACTCGATCATTCCTTTTAGCAATAAATATCTTAAAAAGAAGAAAAACTTCAAAGAACCTCACTTCCCCCTCCAATGACCTCACTGTGTCTTCTCTCCTCTTTATGGCAAATCACAAAAGTCTTGTCTGGTTTCTCCAGCTCTCCAGTTCCTGTCCTCCATTTCTCTTTTACAATCATTGACTACATCCAGGCTCTCATCTTTCTTCACCTGTCAGGAGCATTTGGCATAATTATCATTTTCTTCTTGAAACCTTTTGTACACTTCTCTGCCGGACACCATTTTCTTCTCTTTCGTTCCATCACCTCTGTGCCCCCCTTTCAGCCTCACTTGCTAGTTGCTTTCTTCCTCAACCTTTCAGACACGGCATGCCCCCAGAACTCAGTCTTTGCAACAGCTGTCTTCACTGTCTACCCTCACCAACTTGGGGGTGTAATTAGTCTAATACTGTTTAACACTACACACATGCTGATGATTCCGAAGTTTATGTCTTTAGCCTGATTTTCTTCCTTATATTTTCTCTAAGAAATCAGTGGGCTTCTCAGATTCAACATGTGCAAAGCCGAGCTCCTGATCTCCCCCAAACCAGCTCTCCCACAGCCTTTCTCATCTTGGTTAGTGGCTATTCCATCCTTAAATTTTCTCAGGCCAAGAATTGTGAAGTTATCCTTGACCTCTTGTTCACGCATACCCCACATGTGATCCATCAGCAAATCCTGTGGGTTCTACCTTTAAAATATACCCAGAATCCAACTCTTTCTCACTAGTCTAACCCAAGCTGTCATCATCTCTTGCCTGGGTTATTCTTAAAACTGTCTAACCGACCTTCCGGCTCCTGTCTTTGCCCCTACAGTCTAGCCTTAACTCACAGCCAAAATAACAATTATGTTAAAACATAATTCATATATCATGTCACTTCTTTGTTCAAACCACCTTGTGTATCTCTGTCTCATTTGAAGCAAAAGACCAAATTCTTAAAACGACCTGCAGGACTTTAAATGATCTCCTCGCCATTCCCTCTCCATCTCATCTCATTATACCCTCCTTTCTTATTCTTCCATGTCCACGCTGACCTTCTCGCTGTTCCTCAAATACATCAAGCATTGTGGTAGGCTGCAAAATGGCATCCAAAAGAGATCCATGTCCTAATCCCTGGAATCTGTGAATGTCATTTTATATGGCAAAGTCATTGTGTATGTGATTGAATTAAGAATCTTGAGGTGAGGATTTTATACTGGCTTATCTGGGTGGACCGTAAATACAATCACATATATTCTTCTAACAGAGAGAAAAAGAAAGATCACACACACACACACACACACACACACACACACAAAATGAAGATGGGGCAGAGAGAGATTCAAAGATGCTAGACTTGAAGATTAGAGTGATGTGGCCATAAACCAAGGAAGGCCAGCAGCCACCAGAGGAACGGATTCTCCCCTAGCGACTTCAAAAGGAGCACAGCCCTGCCAATGATAGTGCCAATGATCTCAGCTCAATGATACTGATTTTGGAATTATGCCCTCCATAACCATGAAAGAATAAATTTCTGTTGTTTTTAGCTAATTTGCAGCAGAAACAGGAAACTATCACACTCATTTCTTGCTATTCCCTCTGTGAAGAATTTCCTTCCACCAGATATCAGTATTGCTACCTCCCCTACCTCATTCAAGTCTTTGAACAAATATAATTTCGGAGAGACATTCTCTAGCTTCTCTATTTAAAATCTGTATTGCATACTCGCTCTTACACACACATTTTGGCACTCACTTTCTCCCTTAACTTTCTATATATATTTCCTAAATATTCTATATATTTATTTACTTTTCTGTCTCCTGCTACTGAAATGTCAAGTCTATGAGAACACGGGTATTTTTCACTTGTTTCACTTTATATCACAAACACATAGATGATGTTTGAAAGACTGCTCAGTAACTCGAATGAACTTGATTAACCAGTTATTTCACACAAACTGATGAGAAGAACAAATGTTCCACAGGGGTTATCACCATATTCTGACTTTGAAATCTCAACTATTATCCATTTTGACAACATGCATACATCTTAACTCACAAATATCTTGGTTTAAGACACCATGAAGAAGGTCAGAAAAATATATGACGTATTAAGCAGACAGCACAGCATAGTTCAGGGAGTGGTTCTCCAACTATATAATCATCTCAGTCCCCTGAAGAGTTTCACAAAAGACATCCTGGACTTCTCTGTAGACCTGCAGAATCGCCACTTTCAGGGGCAGTGCCTAAGAGTCAGAATTTTTTAGAAGAGCCCTAAAGAATGCTGATGGTAAGTTGGACTTAGGAACCAATTGTTTTCTTTGCTCATATACCTAAAAACTTCAGAAGGAATGTTATATTTTTGTTTGTGATCAAATGAAAGTGCTTTTCAGCATTATGTATTCTACATTAATTACTTTTTCTATTACCTAAAACAATCACAGCTGTTGTTTGGCCACACATGTCACTGGATGAGATTATTTGGTATGCAGTCGGACCTCATGCTATTTGTCGAAATGTGATGACATTTAACATCACCGCAGGGGAAGATACTATTTCACTGCACAGAAGACATCTCCAGTCTCCTCTCTAGCTTTCCCTAAATTACATAGGTACCTAACATTAGTACATTACATTTAGGGTGAGCTCCATTTTCTTTGAGAAGGAGGAATTTTGTTCTAAGCAATAGTTGAGTTTTAAGATTTACTTTCACTATTTTGTTTTTTTTTTTTATTTTTTGAGACAAGGTCTCACTCTGTCACCCAGCTTGGAGTGCAATCCCACAAACTTGGTTTACTGCAATCTCCTCCTGGGCTCAAAAGATCCCCCTCCCTCAGCCTCCTAAGCAGCTGGCACTACAGCTGCATGTGCCACCATGCCTGGCTAATTTTGGTGCTTTTTGTAGAGATGGTGTCTCACTATGTTACCCAGGCTGCTCTTGAACTCCTGGACCCAAGAAATCCACATGCCTCAGTCTCTCAAAGGGCTAGGATTATAGATGTGAGCCACAGCACCTGGCCTCGTTATTTTAAAAGAATGAAAATAAGCTCAAAATTATCAAATGACCTCTTCTACATACACAAATTCTGACTGTACTTGCAAGTATCAGCCCAACTTTTTGCCTTAACCTCATCCCTGTAATCAATAGAGGAGTTTAGTTACATGTCTTTTCTTACAGCCTCCAAGTCATTCTCTTAATGGAGGATGGACAAGGCTAATCCCTGATCAAATGGAGTAAACTGGCTTCCGCATGGGGTGAGTATTCACCTTGCCACATGACAGTGATGAATTCTCCACTGCCTAATTCTAGTGGTAAGATACATATGTATGCACACGCGTATTCTTTACATCTCAAAAGTAGAGCTGCATCCTCTTTCGAAGTCAATACTTACTAAATGACAAAGTTACCAATAAATTGATACAAAATCATACTTCCTTTATCCTCTCTGTCTTGGAAGCTTTTGTCGATTGAATTCACAGGAAGTAACGACCTCAGTAATAAAACAGATTTTAAAATATGCCATTAACAAAAACTACCATTCATTGGGAGCTTGTTATGTACCAAGCACTATGGCTTATGTTTTAAATACATTATCTCATTTAATCATAGGTGATGAGATAGGTATTGTTGCCATTATTTTTATTTTACTGAGGAAAAAACTAAGGCATAGACAGATTAAATCACTTGCCTAAATTTATACAACCTGTAAATGATTGATCCAAGAGTCTGCTTCAGGCCTATTTGGTTCCAAGGCTATCAATTTAACCAATCACTTGGTGAAATTTTCTTGCCATGATGTAAATTTAATCAAGGACTTTGTAGGTTTCAAAACATTTCTCTTAAAAAGATAAATTGGACTGAAAATTGAAAAGAAGACTAATTCTTTATTCAACTTAGGTTCCACTTCAAGAGAAATGCCAAGTGTCTGGGAACTCAGAGGAGGAAAGGGGGCTTTAAAGGAAAAACAGACCACAGCTATAAAGAGTCAGATGGCCAACATCTGGACAGCTTGTAGTCGAGCTGAATATGCTGCTGTGTGAATTACAAAGGTATGACAAATTTTTTACTCTGTTCTAATTTGGCTCGGCCTGCCTGCCTTCGGCTTTTTTGGCACAGCGTCCCGCATTTGAACTAAAATGCCCTTTCATGAAGCGGTCTATTGCTGAGGATTATCATGCAGACTTTCTGTTTTGTTTTCCACCTCACTTTGTTTATGTGCTACAGGGGAGGGCTCTCATAATGTTTGATGGCTCTTTACATCATATTCTCTACTCTGCATGGAATGCCACTTTGTATAAACCTTTGCAGTTACACAGGGATTTGTTATTCGAGTCTGCTTCTCTAGGACACCGTCAGGAGTCCTCTCTTAGTGCACGTCCTTGGAGACTTCGTGGGCCGAGGGACTTTGTGAGGTTTTGAATCCGTGTTGCCTTCCTGGCAGTAGCTCTCCTTATGCTCAAACGCATTGGGACAGATTTCCATTGGCAATTTAAGGTTTGACAGCAAATTTTTAAATCATAATCAAACTTTATTATTTTAGCTTTCAATTCCTACTTAAGAAATAATTCATGCTATAATGTGATGTGAAGCATAACTGAAACAACCACAATGATACTGAGTTCCATAGTACGGGCCAGACAATGCACTGGGCACTTTAAACACATTAAAACACGTAGTAGGTGCAACTATGAGGCAACCCTATACGTGAGGTAGCTCTTCCTAGCTGCATTTTACAGATGTGAAAAATGAAGTACAGAGAGGTAAATTAACTCACTCAGGGTCACATAGCTAAGAAATAGCATACAGAGAATTAAAATCCAGGTCTCTTGAAGGTCATCATTTTTAGCCACTATGCTATATAGATCATTAAAGAGATCAATTTGGACTATGTTGGACCAGTACTAAATTCTTGAGAATTTAGATAAATATACTAAGGAGAAACAAGACAAAAGGTAATAAACAGCACACACCTCCCTATATGTATAAAAAATAATACTGAGGAAAGCAGCACGCTAAGAGACAAGAGACACAAGTTCTAACCTCAACAGAACCACACAGAGTTTCTACTTAATGTGAATTGGGGAAATTGCTTTAGTTCTTATAGGCTTGGGACTCATTAAACAAACTTCGATTCTCCTCTAAACTTAAAATTATGGCTAACAGTATAACTGCTACGATCGTGTTCTGTTAACAAAGGACATGTTACCTAAAATTCATTGTATGTGAACATTACATTAGACTCTTCTCTGATATCCTTTAGATTCTCCATTTCCTAAATTTATTTGTAACATCATTTCCATGTTTGTCCTTAGAACTCTCTTCTGAAGAGCATGTTCTGAGTCAACATCACTGCTCCAAATTACACTGGAAATTTTCTTATATGCACTTTGCTTTTAGAGATAATTTGCAACTTCCTTCCCAAAAGGGAAACACTTTTTCTCTCAAGCAGCACAACTTTGGAATAAAAAGATGTGGCATATATGGTTCTGTCATCTCTAAGTATCTAAGTGCTCCCTGCAGTCAGGTATCGTTATTCACGATCGACAGTTTTGACTTAATCCATTTCTGGGCATTCAATGGCCATCCAGGCTGGAGAGGGGCCCTCTGAGAGCACAACAGTAGGCTGTTCTCGTTCTAACCTTGCCATGGAAACCTAGAAGTCTCCAGGGACGTCCAAAATCAGATTATTCCTAAGTTACTTTTTGGTAAAGAAGTAGAAGAAAGCTGGAGAAATGGCAGGGAAAGAGGATGAAAAAGCAAGCTGGAGACTGATCAGGAAAACATCAGAAAGGATAGATATTTTTCATGCTAAGAAGGTAAAAGATAAGATAGACAGAGTTGTCTCATGGCTATAGATAGTGGGTTATTATAAAAGTAATAAAATCCTTCCCTGAAGATGAGAGAAAATTGTAACGAAGGTGAAAAATAAAGAAGAAGAGCAAAGAAATTACAGGCTGTTCTCAATTCTAAAGCTCTTCCAACGTCTTAGCATGAAAACAAACATGCATTGTCCAAGCAATGGGTGAGGGGCATGGGGAAAGCCTATCTCAAATATTTCAGGAGGCTTTATTTTTAATGTTAGTATGAAAAAATTGCAATGAGAAAGATAAACCAGTAATATCAACTTACATGAAGATTTTTATTAAAAAAAATTAAATGATACTAAATCTCTGATGCCCATTACATCTTACATCTTTCTTTCTTTTTTTTTTTTTTTTTATTTGAGACGGAGTTTCACTCTTGTTACCCAGGCTGGAGTGCAATGGCGCAATCTCGGCTCACCGCAACCTCCGCCTCCTGGGTTCAGGCAATTCTCCTGCCTCAGCCTCCTGAATAGCTGGGACTACAGGCATGCGCCACCATTCCCAGCTAATTTTTTGTATTTTTAGTAGAGACGGGGTTTCACCATGTTGACCAGGATGGTCTCGATCTCTTGACCTCGTGATCCACCCGCTTCGGCCTCGCAAAGTGCTGGGATTACAGGCGTGAGCCACCGCGCCTGGCCCCCATTACATCTTTCTAAAAGCTAAAGAATCCTTCTCGAATGCTATATTCCTAATAAAAATAACACCTTTATTAGGACTAATCATCTTCATTTTACCTGCTCATTTTTGGCTTTAAAAATTACATAAATAAGAACTTTATGTAGTAGCTAATGATAATGTATTATTAAACAAAGTTAGCCTACAGTGTATTCTTACATTAAATATAGATGCACTAGAAGATTGTATGATGACTAACCTAAAAATGCACTATAGATACATTTATTCCAGTTAGTTTTAAGATGATGCTTGTAATGATCAATGATTTCTGTAACAGAACAGACATCTGCCCCTTAGTAGATCAGTTAATTTCTTATTATAACAGGAAAATTTTAGATCTAACCTCTAGTGTTTATATTGATACTAGTATCTAAAAACCAAACTCTATTGTAACCAAAAACGTGTCTATCAATAATTAAAGATACACATGTAACAACTTTTTTTTTTTTGAGACACAGTTTCACTCTTGTTGCCCATGCTGATGTACAAGGGTGCAATCTTGACTCACTGCAACCTCTGCTTCCTGAGTTCACCTAAGCCTCTGAGATTACAGGTGCCTGCCACCACACCCAGCTAATCATTTTGTGTATATATATATACACAATATATATATTGTAGAGACGGGGCTTCACCATGTTAGCCAAGCTGATCTCAAACTCCTGTTCTCAGTTGTGTGCCACTATGCTCAGCCTCAACTTTTTAAAGTCGAAAAAATTTTAGTGTGTAAATAAGTGCACAAAAAATATTGTACAAATAAATCCCTGCATTCTGTCTCTCCCAATTTACTTATATATATCGCAAGCCATTAAAGGTTTTTTTTAAGATAATGGAATGCTGGAAATGTATTTTCTTCTTTTTGCTTTTGTGCATTATGCCAATTTTCTAAAATGAACAAATTTACCTTTATAATAAGGAAGACGCTATTTTTAAAACATTCTTAAATTATGTTTTACTTGTCATCTCTGAGCTATCTTGATATTTGTTATTTAAATTATATTTTACTTATTTCAATAACTATGTAAATACAGGTAAAGGTGAGTGTCATCTGCTGTCTAAATACTAAATATTTAGAATACTAAATAGCAGATACAGCTATTAAAAAGAGAAAATTTATTTCTGAAGAGTAATAGTATAAAACGATGCAAAGGAAGTGACAATTTAAGGACATCCAAAATCTGTCATGCTGTCTTCATGGGAATTTACTACTGATAGTTTGGCAGACTAAGATATCTGTAAATAACGAGGCTTAAGAATAAACAGAAAACATTTTATACTAGAATTTTAAAATTATTTATCCTGTAAAAAAGGACTTAAATCATTTTTAAGGTCTTTTTCAACTCTAATATTCTAAGCATATAAATTTACATTCAGATATAGCTTTATTTTGCAGCGTCTTATTTTGTTTTTATGCTGCTGATAAAGACATATCCAAGACTGGGAAGAAAAAGCGGTTTAATAGATTTATAGTTTCACATGGCTGGTGAGGCCTTATAATCACAGTAGAAGGCCATGAGGAGCAAGTCATGTCTTTCATGGATGGTGGCACGCAAAGAGAGATGCTTGTACAGGGGAACTCCCTTTTTAAAACCAGCAGATTTCATGAGACTCATTCACTGTCATGAGACTCATTCACTGTCATGAGACTCATTCACTATCATGAGAACAGCACAGGAAAGACCCACCCCCATAATTTCATCACCTCCCACTGGGTTCCTCCCATGACAAGTGGGAATTGTGGGAGTTACAATTCAAGATGAGATTTGGGTGGGGACCCAGCATCTGTACAATAAATATCCTGTAATATCCTTACAAGGAGGCAAGTTTTGGAAATACGCAATTGAATCACATTATTCATATTTGTTCTTTTTATTTTAACTTGTGAAATAAATGTAATTACTTTTTTAATATTTAGGAAACCATCTGTCAGGTGAAGATGTCAAAAAATGCATTGAAAAGCAAAATAAAGGTATAATATTCTTTCCCTTTATTAAAAAAAATCACAATAGAA
Organism: Aotus nancymaae; assembly: GCF_030222135.1. NCBI lineage: Eukaryota > Metazoa > Chordata > Mammalia > Primates > Aotidae > Aotus > Aotus nancymaae. The sequence continues at coordinate 1,165,056 of NW_026988453.1, forward strand.
ATAATCCATGAAATTAACTAAAATGACCCAAGGATTTGGTGGACTTCTTATAAATATAGGTTAAAAAATATGAATTCATAGACTGAAATTAATCCTAAAGCTAAAGACTGATTAAGAAAAACGGCAAATACTTGAAACTTGAATATAGCAAGACACATAAAATAAAATACTACTTTATCTAACAGGAAATAAAAATGCAGTTTGTGATACAAAGGTCTGTATAAGCTAAAAATTTAAGTATAGTTAAGCCATGTTTTATAAAAGCAATGTACATGAAAAAAAGTTGAAAAATTAAATTTTGGTAAATATTGTCATTGTAAATGTAGTAGGAAATGCTTGCTATCTGAAGTTAAACTCATCTCACTTTTCCCATGAAGCTTGATCTTTTTCAAAATTAACAGTTTTCCAAGTGTGAGGTTTTGTATATCAGTGTTCCATAATGAGGCATTTTTATAGATTTATTTAAAGGGTTATATAAAGTCATGCAACAATTAGCTCCTAATAGTTTATTAAGAAAAAGAGTGGTTTGCGATTTTTTTTAAACTTTTGGATTCAGCTTTCATAGAAGATTATTGTGCATTCCAAGAATATTCCCGAAACCACTGCCCTGAACCAGTGTGGTATCCTAAAAATTTTTAATTTTACTGTCTAGTTTTAGAACTAATCCTCAGCTCTATTATTTTCATGGAAAATGGAAAGAAAAAAAACAGTGGATGGAGATGTTTCCAATAAGCAGATTATCTTCTCCCCAGCTATTTTGGTAAACTGGGATGCTTTTGTATCACCAGTAACACAGAAATGAAAAGAGTAGGCATTTCAACCTTTCACTCTTCACACAGGTCCTTGTGAAAAAGGTTCTGCCAATTCACATCACTTCAAATGGAGGATTACTTCAGATAGATAAAGCCACTACCTTTTCTAAAATGTCAAAACTGTAAATATTTTCAAATATACCCTGTGCTAGGCACCATGCAGGTTTTATCGCTTCAAACTTCCCAATAACCCCATGAGATAAGTTGACACTACTTCTCTTTGACACAAAACTGAGGCTTGGAGTGATTAATGCAACTAAGCTGGGTTTGTCTGTCTCCAAAAGTCATGCTATTTCTTAAAATATGGTCTTCAGCTCTTCTGAATAAGAATCTCATTATTATTATTATTAAAAATGTAGATTCCTGCTCTCCCTCTCCCATAAACACACACATACAGATTCTGACATAAGAGGTCTGAGTGGAGGCTCAGGAATCTTCTTTTTTCATAAGCTCTGCAAATGATTGTTTTGTACCTGAAGTCAGAGAACCATAGCTTTCCATTACACTTCCTTCCTTGATCTCCTGGTTTGATAGATGGATGCATTTTGACCTCTTCTCGAGTCCTGCACCCGCTCCCCTTTTTATTTACATTGATTTGCATAAAATAACTCTCCCTTTGCCAAACAGGCAGCAGAGGTTCAAATCTTTTTCTTTTGAGCATATATAAATGTTGCTCTAGGAAAAATTATGGCAGTTCATTGTCCTAGTGTATAACATCACCCTAAAATAGGTGACACTGACCTAACAGCAAAATCCCAATTATGAAAACTGAGGAAAAAATGGAATCAGTGCTTCCTAAGAATACATGAAAGAAACTGCTGTTAAACCTTCTTTTCTACTCCCATCTGTATCAGAGCTTCTCTGCAGCTGGCAGATTGCAGGGAGCATGACTCACACAAAGGTGAGAATCTCTTCAGCTGCTCTGATGATCTCAGAGTGATGAAAATGATTTTTCTTGCTTTTGTTTTGACCTCTTGGCTCTTGGTGAGCCTAAAAGGCATTCATTTGGCAAGGAAAAGATTTTTAAACACAAAGTGCCTAGCGTTATAATAGACACTGAGACTTTCTTGTGAGGGAGATAGAAAATAAATAGAAGTAAAAACAGCAGTTTGCAACAATACCGTGTGAGCTGATAATGCGGTACATTATTATCACGATGCTGAGAAACACAAAGTAAGGAAAATCTTGGAGGAAGCAAAGGATGCCATAAATTCGTCAAAAATAGTAGGTTTTAACGGGTGGAAAGAAGATGGCAGGATTGTCCAAGCAAGGGAAAACCAACATAAGCAAAGGCATGGGGTGGAAAATGCAGTATGGCTCAGAGGATGGTATAAATGGAGTTGGCTGTAAAATAGTAATACACGAGGTCAGAGCAGTCAGCAAGCTCCTGGATGCACTCATCTGGTTACCTGTTCGGAACAAGTTCCTTGGCCTCTTTATATGGGAAAGCTACTTGTCAAATCTTTGAACATCTGGGATCATGATGGGAACTTAACAATTCTCAATAAAGTGCTTAAAGAATGTGAATGGAAATGGCCACTGTTTCTAGATTAATTCTCTTACCAAGCTTGATTTCTGATAAAGCACAGTGACTGGAACATGGGGAGTCAGATCTAATTTTTTAAAGATCTTGCCGTTTACCGTGGAGCATGATTTGCTGGCTGCTGATCACTCACTAAATGCTCACCCCTAAATAATATTGCACAGTATGTCCCTATCTAAATATGAATGACTTTTCTAGACCTATTAATTTCTGGTACTATTCAAATTCCTAATGGAAATTATTTAGCTAGTTAAAAAAAAAAATATGTGCTTAATAAAATGCTAAAAGCTGGCTGGCACTATGGCTCATGCCTGTAATCCCAGCACTTTGGGAGGCTGTGGTGGGCAGATTGCTTCAGGTTAAGAGTTCAAGACCAGCCTGACCAACATGGTGAAACTTCGTCTCTATCAAAAAATACAAAAAAAAAAAAAAAAAAAAAAAAAAAATGCTGGGCCTGGTAGCATAGGCCTGTAATCCCTCTGGCTCGGGAGGCTGAGGCATGAGAATCACTTGAACCTGGTAGTCAGAGATTGCAGTGAGCTGAGATCACACCACAGCACTCCAGTCTGGGTGACAGAGTGAGACCCTGTCAAAAAAAAAAAAAAAAGCTAAAATCTCTTTCCTATAATATAATCTATATGATTTACTTTATAACTTGAAGATACCATTTTCTTTTCTCAGACGTGTCATCTTTAACAAAGAATTTGGCCTGTACTTGTGATAAAATGGGGCAAAATTCACTTTTTAAAACCTATTTTTTCTAGCTTTCAGGAAAAAAAAAAATCCTGTTGAGCTCTTACCTTATTATGCTTTCAACAGAAATCCAGTCTCATTACTAGTCAGTAGGCTGCTATATTGCTCAGCTGGAGGTGACCTGCTGTGAAGTTTTTACAATCAGATTCTTCCAGAATCTATTTAATTCAAGCTTGCATAGCATGCCCCAAACCACTCATTATCCTTTTAAGAGAGTTGATGATTCCTCACTTCCCCATTGTCAGAAGATTTAATCAGCACTACTCATTACCAAGAGTATAATTGACATATTCTTTGCTCAGGTCAGACCCTTTTGTCTTTCAGTCAACAACTTGTTCAATATAAAAATTTGAAAGTAATGCATTTATTCGATGCTAGTGAAAGTGCCAATGGACGTGGTGGAAGCCCTGGACAGAGGTCTTTGGAGGAACCGGGAAGTAAGAAGGGTTATTGGGCATTAGATCACATGACTATCATGAGATGCATTTTAAAAAGAGTTAGCAAGCTTCCAAAATCCATATGGCATATAGAAACCAATTCTGTTGATTTTGCAATGGTGGTGGTGATGGCCAATAAGGAGCGGAGTTAGCAGACAAGGGTGTGTGAGGGACTGGACTGCTGGGACACTTCCCCATGGATGTCTCACATGTCTGCATATTTTTCAAGCAGAGGCACTGACTGCCTTTGTTTCATACTATTATTTCAAGGGTCATTCACAGCAAGCATCTTTGGAAGGTACTGATAATGCTTCCCTCTAGCCCAGTATAATATTCAGGTTTCATAAGCTCAGAGTTTCTCCTCCAATCCAGTAAATGTGCCAGTATCAGCTCACCCTCTTCACGTCACCCTGCAGGAATTGGGACTCAGGGAATGAGAGAAAGAAAATGCTGACAGTTTGGCTACTACTATTGCTGTGAATAAAAGATTCCTTTGTCTCTGACCTAGAAGTCTCATGTGTTCCCCAGTGTCACTTACATGACATGATACTCCATGTAAGTAACAGATTAACTTGTCTGCTTATAAATAGGATAATGCTCTTAGCCCCTTCCCAGTTCTTGGTGTAGAGTAGTCCTTCAACACTAATGAGCAGGGGAAGCCTTTTGGTGTAATTGTTCTGTCATTTGAAAGATAAAGAGGAGGATTTTGGCAGGCCTCTCAAATGATGAAAGCTAAACTCTAACACGAGTTTTCTGTGGTCAATGCCTATATGAGACTGAAAAATCAGGATCAGTTCTATCTTTGATAGATGAGCTTTATAATGTTAATTCAATAGCAGAAGGCCACTTTCAACTCTAAGGCGGTTCTGGTTTGCAGCTCTTCTAACCAGACATTCCAAATCCCCTTCTACTTTGCCACCTTCACTACAGAGGATAAATACTAGGTTCCCTTCTTTCCTTGAAACTAGGGAAAGTTCTGCCCCATAAGATATAACCACAAGTCTGCTGGGGATTTGGGAAGGGCATTTGTTTTATTCTCATAAGCAGAAGCAACATGACTAGTGTCACACTCCCTTCCTGCCTTCAGACAGATATGATGTTGGGAGTTACTGCGGAAGCCATATCTTGACTGAAGAAAATCCACAAGAATCTAAGAGATCCTTAACTGAAATGTCAAGCCAGTTGGTCAACAGCAATATTGTTAGTAAAAATCCCACTTATGAAGGCCACTCTATGTTGCTTTTCTGTTACTTGCAGATGTAAAGATTTTTAACTACTATACTCTTCTAGTTCTTTTCATCTGTATACTGAGTGTGCTTGTCATGTTCTGTGAGGTTTATGTTTTGGTTGGAAATCCAAAACCTTATTTAGCAAGCATATGCCACAAAGAAATTTCATTTGCCACAACATTTATTAATGAAAGCTAGGAAAGGACCAAGGAGATACAAATATAAATGGATAGATAATTTCACTGCCTCTAGACTGTTCCACACAATGGATACTGGTTATAATACTTAAAAATAGAGTTGGAAGGAGACTTAAGGCAAAAAAACAAACTTGGAAAAGGACCCGCAAATATCTTCTTTAAATTTCTCCTAGAAATGTTTTGTAGTTTTCAGTGTACAGGTCTTAACACTTATTATGCAAATTTATTACTGAGTATTTCTTATTCCTTTAAGCTACTGTAAATGGTATCATTTTTAAAATTTCTGATTCTTCATTGCTGGTAGATAGAAGTATAATTAATTTTTGTTTATTGATCTTGTTTGCTGCAACAAAGCTACATTTACTTATTAGATCTGGTAACATTTTTGGGAGATCCCACCAAAATTTTCTGAATAAACATATTGTTTATGAATAAAAGTTTCATTTTTTTCTATTTTCCTTTTCTTGCCTTGTTCCACTGGCTAGGGCTTTTGGTGGTAAAAGGTTAACAAAATGTACAGAGAGCAGATATTCTTTAATTGTGTGCACCTTAAGGAAAGTGTATTTGTGTGTTTGATTTTTCACCACTGAATGTGATATTAGCTGTAGTTTTTTTTTTTGTAGATATGCCCAGTGTCAGATTAAGAAAATTCTCTAGTAATTTTAGTTTAGTGAGACTTAAAAAAATTTCTTTTTCATTTCAATAGTTCTGGGGTAAAAGTGTTTTTTGGTTATGTGATGAACTGTATAGTGGTGAAGTCTGAGATTTTACTGCACTGGTCACCAGTAGAGCACTCTGTAACCAGCATGTAGTTTTTTATCCCTCACCATCCTCCAACTAAGTGAGAGTTTTTATAAACAATGGCTGTTGCCTTTTCTCAAGTGTTTTTTCTGTGTCTATTGATATAATCATATTAAAAATTTAAAAGTTTTTTATTATGCTCAGTTACGCTAATTGACATTGAACATTAAACCAATTTTGCACTTCTGGGATAAAGCATACTTGGTCATAATGTATTATCCATTTCATAAATTGTTGATCTATATTTGTAAAATTTTGTTAAGACATTTTTGCATCTATATCTATGAAGAATATTGGTATATAGTTTTTTTTAATGTCTTTATCAGGTTTTGGTATCAGGGTAATGCTGGCCAGAATAGAATGAATTGAACAGTATTGATACTTCATTTTTTAGGATATAAAATTTAAGCCTTTTTCTACTAAAAGTAATGTAATGATGTTACCAAAAATAGAACAAGTAAACATAAAATAAATGAGACATTCCTCTACAATATGAAGACATAAAAGTCACTTTTTTTCTGAAAGAATTTTTAAAAATAGAGATACTTATGCTTTATATATATGTAACTTATACTTTCTTAAGATATCATAATCCTGGTTCACATTTCATTATAATTTTAAAACATCATTTTAAACATTTGCCTCATATTCTATTGAGTGTATATATTATAATTGTACATATTTCCTAATGGCAGAATTTCCCTTATTATATTGATAGTATAAATATGTTGTAAATAATGACTTAGAGAATATTGATTTCCCACAATTCAGATTACTCTCTTAGAATAAATATCTAGAAGTAGAATTATAGCACAAAATTTGTGAATATTTATATGACTTTCACGTTTTTGTAGAATGTGTTAAAACAAAAATAGGGTGCCAGAGTCCTTGAGTCCAGTGAAAATGCATTCAAATATGCAGAATTTAGGTTATCATTAATGTTCTATAAGAGCAAATTGAGGCAAATGTTAACAAACTTCCAAAATTCTGTGTATATTTACTGAATAATTTAACTTTGGCTCAATATGTTTTTAAAAAGATAATAGAGCTTGCTGGGCAGGGCATCTCTGAAAAAGGGCAGTAGCATGTCAGGAACTTACAAATAAAGCCCCAGCTTCCCAGGACAGAGCACCCGGGAAAAAAGGCAGTTATGAGTTCTGCTGTAGCAGACTTAAATGTACCTGCCCAGCAGCTCTGAAGGGAACAATGGAGTTCCCAGCACAGCACTTGAGCTCTGATAAGGGACAGACTATCTCCTCAATTGGCTCCCTGACCACTGTAAATCCGAAGAAGCATCTCATAAAGGAGCGCTCTGGCTAACATCTGGTGGGTACCCTTCTGGGATGAGGATAACAGAAGAAAAAACTGGCAGCAACTTTTAGTGTTCTGTAGCCACTGTGGGTGGTTCCCAGGCAAGTAGGATCTGGAGTGGACCTCCAGCAGTCCTGCAGCAGAGGTGCCAACTATTAGAAGGAAAACTAAAAAACAGAAAGAAATGAATTCAACATCAACAAAAAGGATGTCCACTCAGAGACCCCATCTAAAGTCACCAACTACAAAGACCACAGGTAGATAAGTACACAAAGATGTGAAGAAACCAGTGCAAAAGGATGAAACATCAAAAAGCAGAACACCTCTTGTCCTCTAAGGGATAACAACTCCTCACCAGTAAGGAAACAAATCTGGACGGAAAATGAGTCTGATGAATTGACAGAAGCAGGTTTCAGAAGGTGGGTAATAACAAACTTATCTGAGCTAAAAGAACATGTACTAACCCAATGCAAAGAAACTAAGAACCTTGAAAAAAGTTATATGAAATGCTAACTAGAATAACCAACTTAGAGCAGAACATAAATGACTTAATGCAGCTGAAAAACACAGCATGAGAACTTCACAAAGCATACATAAGTTTCAATAGCTGAATTGATCAAGCAGAAGAAAGGATATCACAGATTGAAGATCAACTCAATGAAATAAAATGAGAAAGCAAAATTAGAGAAAAAAGAGTGAAAAGAAATGAACAAAGCCTCCAAGAAATATGGGATTATATGAAAAGACCTAATCTATGTTTGGTAGGTGTACCTGAATGTGACAGGGAGAATGAATCCAAGCAGGAAAACACTCTTCAGAATATTATTCAGGAGAACTTCACTAACCTAACAAGGCAGGCCAACATTCAAGTCCCAGAAATACAGAGAACACCACAAGGATATTCCTCAAGAAGAGCAACCCCAAGGCACATAATCTTCAGATTTACCAGGGTTGAGGTTAAGGAAAAAATGCTAAAGGCAGCCAGGGAGAAAGGTTGGGTTACTCACAAAGGGAAGTCCATCAGACTCACAGTAGATTTCTTGGCAGGAACCCTATAAGCCAGAAGAGAGTGGGGGCCAATATTCAACATCCTTAAGGAAAAGAACTTTCAAACTGGAATTTCATATCAGGCCAAACTAAACTTCATAAGCGAAGGAGAAATAAAATCCTTTAAGGACAAGCAATGGCTTAGAGATTTCATCACCACCAGGCCTGTCTTACAAGAACTCCTGAAAGAAGCACTAAGCATGGAAAGGAACAATCACTACCAGCCACTCAAAAAACATATCAAATGGTAAAGACCATTGTCACAATGAAGAAACTGCGTCAAGTTATGGGCAAAACAACCAGCTATCATCAAAATGGCAAGATCAAATTCACACATAAAAATATTAACCTTAAATGTAAAGGGGCTAAATGCCCCAATCAAAAGATACAGACTGGCAAATTGGATAAAAAGTCAAGACCCATTGGTGTGCTGTATTCAGGAAACCCATCTCACATGCAAGGACACACATAGGCTCAAAATAAGGGATGGAGTAAAATTTACCAAGCAAATGGAGAGCAAAGAAAAGCAGGAGTTGCAATCCTAGTCTCTGATAAAACAAACTTTAAACCAACAAAGATCCAAAGAGACAAAGAAGGGCATTATATAATGCGAAAAAAGAGTCAATGCAATAAGAAGAGCCAACGATCTTAAATATATACACATCCAATACAGGAGCACCCATATACATAAAGCAAGTTCTAAATGATCTACAGAGAGACTTAGACTCCCACACAATAATCGTGGGAGACTTTAACACTCCACTGTCAATATTAGAAAGATCAACAAGACAGAAAATTAACAAGGATATCCAGGACTTAAACTCAGATCTGGACCAAGCAAACCTAATAGACATCTATGGAACTCTCCACCCCAAATCCACAGAATATACATTCTTCTCAGCACCACATCGCACCTACTCTAAAATTGACCACATAATTGGAAGTAAATCACTCCTCAGCAAATGCAAAAAATGGAAATCATAACAAACAGTCTCTCAGACCACAGTGCAATCAAATTAGAACTCAGGATTAAGAAACTAACTCAGAACCACACAACTCCATGGAAACTGAGCAACTGGCTCCTGAATGTTGACTAGATAAACAATGGAATGAAGGCAGAAATAAAGATGTTCCTTGAAACCAATGAGATAGAAGACAAAACACCAGAATCTCTGGGATACATTTAAAGCAGTGTCTAGAGGGAAATTTATAGCAATAAATGCCCACATGAGAAGCAAGGAAAGATCTAAAATCAACACCCTATCATCAAAATTGAAAGAGCTAGAGGATCAAGATCAAGAAAACTCAAAAGCTAGCAGAAGACAAGAAATAACTAAGATAAGAGCAGAACTAAAGGAGAGAGAGACAAAAAAAAACCCCTTCAAAAAATCAATAAATCCAGGAGTTGGTTTTGTGAAAAGATCAACAAAATAGATGGACTGCTAGCCAGATTAATAAAAAAGAAAAGGGAGAAGAATCATATACATGCAATAAAAAATGATAAAGGGGATCTCACCACCCATTCCACAGAAATACAAAATACCATCAGAGATTACTACAAACAACTCTATGCACACAAACCAGAAACCTGGAAGAAATGAATAAATTCCTGGACACTTGCACCCTCCCAAGCCTAAACCAGGAAGAAGTTGAAACCCTGAATAGACCAATAACAAGGGCTGAACTTGAGACAGCAATTAATAGCCTACCAACCAAAAAAGACCAGGTCCAAATGGGAACACAGGCAAATTTTACCAGGCATCCAAAGAGGAGCTAGTATTACTCCTTCTGAAACTATTCCAAACAATACAAAAAGAGGGAATCCTTCCCAGATCATTTTATGAGACCAACATCATCCTGATACCAAAACCCGGCAGAGACACAACAAAAAAAGAAAACCTCAGGCCCATATCCATGATGAACATCGATGCAAAATCTTCAATAAAATACTGGCAACTGATTGCAACAGCACATCAAAAAGCTTATCCATCACAATCAAGTAGACTTCATCCCGGGGATGCAAGACTGGTTCAGCCCATGCAGGTCTATAAATGTAATACACCATGTAAACAGAACCAAAGGCAAAAACCACATGATTATCTCAAAAGATGCAGAGGCCTTTGACAAAATTCAACAGCCCTTTATGCCAAAACCTCTCAATAACCTGGGTATTGATAGAACGTATCTCAAAATAATAAAAGCTATTTACAACAAACCCACAGCCAAAATCATACTGAATGGGCAAAAACTGGAAGCATTCCCTTTGAAATCTGGCACTAGACAAGGATCCCCTCTCTCACCACTCCTATTCAATATAGTATTGGTAGTTCTAGCTAGTGCAATCAGACAAGAAAAAGAAATAAAGTGTATTCAATTAGGAAAGGAGGAAGTCAAAATGTCTCCATTTGAGGACGACATGATTGTATATTTAGAAGACCCCATCGTCTTAGCCCACAATCTCCTGAAACTGATAAACAACTTCAGCAAAGTCTCAGGATACAAAATCAGTGTGCAGAAATCACAAGCATTCCTATACATCAATAACAGACTAAAAGAGAATCAAATCAAGAATGAACTCCCATTCATAATTGTTACAAAGCGAATAAAATACCTAGGAATACAACTAACAAAGGATGTAAAAAAACCTGTTCAAGGAGAACTATGAACCTCTGCTCAAGGAAATAAGAGAGGACACAAACAGATGGAAAAACATTCCATGCTCATGGTTAGGAAGAATCAATATTGTGAAAATGGCCATGCTGCCCAAAGTAATTTATAGATTCAATGCTATCCCCATCAAGATACCTATAACCCTCTTCACAGAACTGGAAAAAACCACCTTAAACTTCATATGGAACCAAAAGAGAGCCCGCATAGCCAAGACAATCCTAAGCAAAAAGAACAAAGCCAGAGGCATCACACTACCTGACTTCAAACTATACTACAAGGCTACAGTAATCAAAACAGCATGGTACAGGTACCAAAACAGAGATGTAGACCAATGAAACAGAACAGAAGCCTCAGAGGCAATGCCTCACATCTACAACCATCTGATCTTTGACAAACCTGACAAAAACAAGCAATGGGGAAAGAAAATGTAGGCAAAACCATTCAGGACATAGTCATAGGCAAGGACTTCATGATTAAAACACCAAAAGTTTTGGCAGCAAAAGCAAAAATAGACAAATGGCATCTAATTAAACTCCAAAGCTTCTATACAGCAAAAGAAACAATCATTAGAGTGAACTTGCAATCAACCAAATTGGAAAAAGTTTTTGGAATCTATCCATCTGACAAAGGGCTAATATCCAGAATCTACAAAGAACTAAAGCAGGTTTACACGAAAAAGACAAACCTATTCAAAAGTGGGCAAAAGACATGAACAGACATTTTTCAAAAGAAAACATATATTAGGCCAAAAAACATATGAAAAATGCTCATCATCACTGGTCATTAGAGAAATGCAAATCAAAACCACATTGAGATACCATATCACGCCAGTTAGAATGGTGATCATTAAAAAATCTGGAGACAACAGATGTTGGAGAGGATGTGAAGTATTAGGAACAATTTTACAGTGTTGGTGACAGTGTAAATTAGTTCAGTCATTGTGGAAGACAGTGTGGTGATTCCTCAAGGATCTAGAAGTAGAAATTCCATTTGACCCAGCAATCTCATTACTGGGTATATATCCAAAGGATTATAAATCATTCTATTATAAAGACACATGCACATGTATGTTCATTGCAGCACTGTTTACAATAGCAAAGACCTGGAACCAACCCAAATGCCCATCGATGATAGATTGGACAAGGAAAATGCAGCATATATACACCATGGAATACTATGCAGCCATAAAAGACAATGAGCTCATGTCCTTTGTAAGGACATGGATGAATCTGGAAACCATCATTCTCAGCAAACTGACACAAGAACAGAAAATCAAACATCGCATGTTGTCACTCATAGGCGGGTGTTGAACACATGGACACAGGGAGGGAAGCATCACACACTGAGGTCTGTTGGAGGTGCCAGGGGAAGCACAGTGGAGGGGGGAGTTTGTGGAGAGATAACATGGGGAGAAATGCCAGATATAGATGATGGGGGATTGAGGCAGCAAACCATCTTACCATGTAAGTACCCATGTAACAATCCTTCATGATCTGCACATGTACCCCAGAATCTAAATTACAATTAAAAAAAAAGGCAATGAATCACTTAATATTCATAATTTTGAAAAACCCAAGAACATTTTTGGAAGCAAAATACTCAAACAGCGATGGTTACAATGGATCGATAAACACAAATAAGTAGATGTACGTTATTAAATGCATTAGGCAAGTGTGGCAAGCTTTCTTTTGCTATCTACAGAAGACTTTTTGAATCTTCTTTTTATTATTCTCCAAATTCTTTTCAAAAAGAAACTCTGAAAACAGGTTAGTCATTATTAAAGTGTCAGGTAAGATGTCTGAATCAGGTTCTTTTTTTTCTAAAGGTTATTCTCCAGGGATGTCACAGAATTATATGAAACTAAGTAAGTTTATCTTACTTTTAGATATAACAAGATTCATACAATTTCTGAAAAGCAAATGGAAATAAGGAAGATAACATTAAAATAAGATTTTTTTTTTAAAAAGAATATATTATTTTGATTTCTGTGTTAGGCTTCTCCAGAGAGACACAACCAAGAGGAGACAGATGATAGACAGATCGATAGGTAGGTAGATAGATAGACGAGAGATAGATGAGAGAGGATTTATTAAGGGAATTGGCTTACATGATTATGGAGGCTGAGAAGTCCCACAGTGAACCATCTGCAAGCTGGAGATCCAGGGATGTTGGTAGTGTTCTTGGTTTATGTTCAAAAGACTCAAAACAAGGGAAGCTGATGGTGTAATTCCCAGTTTGAGGCCAAAGGCCTGAGATACTGGGAGACCGTTGGAGCAAGTCCTGGAGTCTAAAGACTCGAGAGCCTGGAGTTCTTATGTCCAAGGGCAGGTGGAGAAGAATGTCCCAGCTCCAGGAGAAAGAGAATTTGCCTTTTTTCACTGCCGTTTCTTTTCTATTTGAGGCCCCCGTTGATTGGATTGGTGCCTGTCTATAATGAGGCCAGATCATCCCTACTCAGTCCACTGACTTAAATGCTAGTCTCTTCTGGAAACATTCTCACAGATAAAACCAGAAACGATGCTTTGCCAGCTCTCTAGGTATTTTTTAGTGCAGTCAAGTTGACACATAAAATTGAAGATCACAGTTCTACCCCTTGTTAGCTGGGCACCCATATGCATCTCTTTACCTAATCTCTGTATAAAAATAACAAGGTGATAGTTCCACCTAACATTCAACTATCCTGCATACAACCAGAAACGTACAAGTCTTTTCCGCAGAAGCCAAGGTGAAGTCTTTGGGCAATGTTTTACTTTTCTCTTGCTCTCCTGTAACTTAAATAGTATGATCTAAAATTAACAATATTGAAATGCTGATATAAAGTCAATAAATTTTATGTTACATGATGAAGGAATAAGAGCAGGATAAAAACAAAGATATTTGCATAATATATGCATATATTCAAACATGTTTCTAACAAAATAAGGAAGAAATTCTAATTATAATTATAGTCCTCAGATCTGTAACTGGTCACGTGGTTGTAGTTGGCATTTGTAACTATTTTCTTCTACTCAATCTGTATCTTGTTTGCCTTTAGCAAGCACCTTAGCTGCCTTTACCTTAGCTTAGCTAAGCACCTTAGCTTCCCCTTTACCTAGAATAGTAACCCAACCCTTCATTCCTGAAGGGTCTGGGCCATTCAAAGTCTTACCTGGATTGGGTTGTTATAACTTCCCATTGATCTTAATCACAGGACATGATAATACTAACAGATACCCCAAGGAATATCCTGTATTCCAGACAGACTCTTTCTTACCTCCACTGCAGAGGAGTAGTCCAATTTCCCCTTGGTAGTCTGGATCAGTCACCCAGTCCAGAGCTGTAACTCCCTTCTTAGCCTATTGACTCAGAGGCATGAGGAACCCAAAGTGGCCAAGTGGCAGTCTAATTTCCAGTTCAATGGAATCATTGTATCTTGTGGTGGAAGCATTCCTCCCTCTGGAACTAAATCTCTAGACCAACAGAGCATAAAGTTGAGGGAACAGGAAACAAAAATTTTGCTAGTGGGTCACTACGGGTAATGGTGACTCATGCCATTCCCATTTCAACCCCTGGATTCCTGGACTCTTGATTCCTGGCTATGGGAGAAACAATACTGTATTATTGGACACTGACTCAGGGCATACGCAGCCTTCTGGAGAACCTTGCCCCAACCCTGCAAAGTCTTGTCATCTAGTTGGTGTTGTAACTGTGACTTTAAAAGGCCATTCTATTCTTCTATCAAGCCAGCTGCCTCAGGATAATGGAGAACATAGTAAGACCAGTAAATGCCATGAGCATGAGCCCATTGTCACTTTTCTTTGGCTGTAGAGAGAGTTTCTTGGTCAGATGCAATGCCCTGTGGAACTCCATAATAAAGGATATTTATTGTCTTATCTGTTTTTATAAAATAATTTTTAATACTTAATATTTTAAATGTATATATCATCACCATTTTGTTTTAAATTAAGGCATATTTTCTTTAAAGTCAACATGAAAATATTTTAAGTAAAATATGTTGTTATTATAGCATTTAATATCATAATTGATTCAAAATAATAACACTAATGGGTTAACTATGGCCTTTATTAGAGTCTTTATAAGATTTTTTTTTTAAATCTGGCACTACATATTTTTCCCTAATCAAAAAAAAAAAAAAATCAATGAGGTATGGTGGTTTATGTCTGTAATCTCAGCACTTTGGGAGGCCAAGGTGGGAGGATGGTTTGAAGCCAGAGGTTTGAGGCCAGCCTGGGCAACAAAGTGAGACTTTATCTCTTCAAGAAAAAGTCACGTTGAAAAATCATGTATTTCATAACTGTGGAAAAACATTTTCCCCTTAATGGTAGGCATTTATGACAGCCATGAAAATACACCTTGCTGTCCTCCAACTATGGGGATTATAACTGACCAAGATAATAATTGACCCCATCTGCAGCCCTCAGAAATCCATTAACATGTTTGCACTGAGGCCACACTTCCCACAGGCTGCTCTAGTTACTGGCTGAGCTTGACAGAGATGTTAAGGCAGACCTGTTACTGAAAGACACTGGGCTCCGCTGATGGCCTGCTTTGGCTCATGCTCCTGAATGTTGTTCATGGATCTTCAGTAGATGACATGTCAGTCTAAGACGCTTCCTTTCACCCTTTCCTCTTCCTGTCTTCTCCCCCTTCCTTCATCTAGGGGCACACTTGCATCTTAGTTTGACAACTTTTAACTCCTCTCATTTTCTCTCACATAGGCACTTTCCCTAATAAAACTTTCGCAGTGTTAATCTCATCTTAATCACTGCTTCTCATAGGAACCAGGCTAACACATCAATATAGAAAAATCTGAATTAAAACCATAATCGACCATAATTGCTACTTGTTCACCTAAAAAATTATAGGGTTTATAGAGTATAATTGCTACTTGTTCACCTAAAAAATGATAGAGTTTATAGAGTATATTGCTATTTGTTCACCTAAAAAATTATATACAGGGTTAAACCTAGATTGAACACACACACACGTAATTTCTTTCTTTCCTTTTTTTTTTTTTTTTTTTTGAGACAGAGTCTTACTCTGTTGCCCAGGCTGGAATGCACTGGCGTGAATCTCAACTCACCACAGCCTCCGCCTCTTGGGCTCAAGCTATTCTTCTGCCTCAGTCTCCTGACTAGCTGGAATTACAGACGTGCACCACCATGCCCAGATAATTTTTGTATTTTTAGTTGAGATGGAGTTTCACCACGTTGGCCAGGCTAGTCTTGAACTCCTGATCTCAAGTAGTCCTCCCACCTCAGCCTCCCAAAGTGCTGGGATTACAGGCCTGAGTCACAGTGCCCGGCCAAACACATACATTTTTAGATACAGTGCATGTTCCTAAGCCTCGCCTTAGTTTCAGTATGACAGATACATTCATCAAACATTATCTACCGATTAGATGTCTTGTGCTTCTGATTGAAGGTACGTGCTGAATGTCAAGATCAGTAGAGGACCTAAACAAAAATTCTGAAGGGCAAAAACATTAACAAAGCCAATGAATATTTTTAAAAACTTTTCTGTGTGTCCCAAGATCAAAGAGCATAGGATGCAGACAGATACGTTCAAATTTTAAACATAAAATAACATATGGTGACATACTGCCATTTAAACATAAGGATATGGTATACAAAAGGCTATAACAAGTAACTTGGGAATTAATACTGATTATAAAAAGGGAGATTTTCTTTCTAATGTAGCGATGCTGTGAACTCAGTCAGCAGGATTGCTACTCTGAGTTGCTTTTCTGATGATGACTACATTTTGCCCTGGAGCAATTTATCTGGTTCCCTTTAAAACCAGCAATACTGGCTTCCAGGATGGCTGAATAGCATTTGGGTGCAGTCTGTGGTCATGGATCTTTTCTTCTCACACCCCTCTCTTGTTCAATAAGTGCTCAAACTATGACTTCACTGTCATTAATAGTGAGCTCTAAGCAGCTAATTAAAAGGCTCACACAAAAGAACTACAAATAGCAAGACCCATAACATTTGTCTGGAAAATGGGGTGTTTAATGGGCTCACTGTTCCTTCCCTCCAGCCTTTGGCAGGAAAGATTCCTCTTGCCCTACCCATCAGAATTTTCTTGGATTTGCCTATAGGCTATGCAAGGCTTTCAGAGAGTAGTAAGTTCAAGGTGACTGTACAATTAAATTTTAAAAGATATTTAAAAAGGAACAAAGAGTGATTTTGAGTAGATGGGTCATTTAAATTTTAGAGTTAGTTTCACCATAAAAATTAATCAAACCATCTGGTTTTCACTGAAAGGTATAACATAATACAATTTTAGTTCTGAATTTTAAGTAGTTTGTGTAAATAAACTTTAACAACAATGTACAATTTTGTGTCAGAAACTAACTTACTGTTATAATTTTATTATAGAATTAATATTAATTAACATACCTTAAAGAAATGTCTGGCATTTTCTTAATATATAAAATGTATTAAAAGGTAAACTGGGAGGTTCATTAACCTTGGAGCACCATGAAGATAATATAAAAAATCTTTTATACTAAAAATAAAAGAATATGATTTATAATTCTAGGGACAGTTCTGAAAATAAAAGCAAATTAAGCGTTAAAAGCATTTTTTTTTTAGCACTTTGGTTGAAAGTCCTCTCACTGCTCCAGTTACACCTGCCTCCCCTTTGCCTCTTTTAATCACGGTGTATCTTCCTCCGGTCCCCAGCATTCAGAGCTGAGAGTGGCATGAGAGGCGTCTCTGAAGACTCAGGGTGACATGATGGGAGGCCTGGTGCCCTCCCTGCCTTCAATGTCAGGGGCTTAATTGGCTCAGCTAGTATAACTTCAGGCGAACTCTTCTAGAGCTGAGACCCATGTTACATTAGCCTTAGTGACACTTTTTAACGCATATGGGATTTTTCTCCCTGTATTTCAAAAGTACTCAGGGATTTGCAGGATTGTGCATAGAGCTCAGTTTCAACTATATTCATGTATATACAGACACACATATCACACAGATATGTTTATATAAATTTCAGAGGAAAAGGTAAATTTGGAAATAAATTACAGAATAAAATCAACAGTGTTTTAAAAAATATTTTCCATTGTCTTTTTTAAGAAAAGATTATGAATAGTTCTATTATTCATTATTAAACTGCTTACTCTCAGTGTTCCCAAAGTGCATGCACATTGGCTCCAAGAGCCTTGAGAGTTCTTTTCTCTTTTTATTACTGTATCTTGAGATTCTAGAATGATGCCTGACACATTTGTTGAATGAATAAACGAATGACAGAAGGAATGAAGTTTGTCATATCTCATTCTCCTAATATTGTAAATAAGGAAAATAATAACTCCCTTGCAAAGTTGTGAAGAAGATGAGATGATACAGGACAGGTATGCTCTCAGCCTAATTCTTGGGGAAAAAAAAATATTGGTTGCCTTTTCTTTCTTCCAGAGAGTGATCCTGTAAGTGTTTGACACAAACCCTGTAAGAGATATTTTGGAAATTAGTTGGGGAATCCTTGGTTATGAAAGGGAGAAGTCATTGGTACTGTCAGGGATGCCAGATGTCTTCTGTGTAGAACTACACACAATAAAAACTGCCCTATGTCATAGATAAGTTTTAATGGTCTCACTGGACATTCATGTAGGTGAAAAATTTGTTTATAGTTATTGAAACTAGGATCTCACTCCATATTACATATAAAAACAAAATATTGGTACTGAATATAAATTGTCAAGAATGCCACTAACATGCAAGTCAAGCGACGATTGAACTTTGAAAAATATTTTCAATGGAGAACTGAGTAGTTGTGGTATTTCAAAATAGTTCTAAAAATTTGAATCATATGAAAGGATCTAAAATGAAAAACAAAAATCTCTCTTCTCTTACATCTATTCCTAGCTCCAGTCCTAAAGATAATTCTTTTTGAACAGTTTCTGGGTTTTTTTTAAAGGTCTTTTTACAATTATAATTGTCATTTCACATAAATGAAACAACTGAAATTTTAGTATGAGCTGAAATTTATACTGACATTTCTTAGTACATCAACTCAAATAATATCAGTGTGTGTAACGCTACTTTCCCTTCCTCTCTATCTGCTAGTTATATATTATTTCTATATTAAACATTTATAATGTATACTCTAATGTATAATGTGTGAGTCTTCCATACTTTTTTCTGTAGGCCAGTTCTTTAACATTAAATGAAACTGCTTGAAGTGTAATTTGGATGTAAATATTATATACTGCAGAAAAACTGTTACAAATGGGCCCATTAGAAAAAGAAAATGTTATTTTATATTACCAATTCTGTTTAAGAATAATCCAGTCTCACATTCCAGTAGAATTCCTTATTTTCCTGTCAGCTTGTTGCCATTCATTCTTATCTTATTCATTTTTTTGTGGGTATTCCTCATGCTTTTCTGAAGTATTTATTCACGCACTTTTTTTCGTATAAGTGCATGAGAGGTAGTTTTATTTAACTTTGCTTTGTATATCCCCAAGTGTCTTTATATCTTTCTCTCTTAATGTCTTCTCTTAGATTTGATAGTTTTAATTTTGTCTCAAAATGTGGAAATTGTTTCAGAGTGTTCTAGCACTCACTGATGCTAAAGAGAAGTCTGATATCAATGAGTTTGTAAAGTGTCAGATTTTCCACTATGAAAGCTTTCTTGATTTTTCTTCATTTTTAGAATGTAGATTCCTTACTGGCATAGACATTTTCTTCATTTATCATTTAAAAAGTAGCTTTTTAAAGTCAGAATATATATCTATTTTTTAACTCATTTTTGAATTAAAAATAAGAATTTCTATTTTATTATTTTCTACTTCTATTATTTCCATTTTCTTTCATCTGGAGTCGTTATTCCTAGATATTTAAACTTTGGAATCTCCATGTTTCTGAACTTTTCTTTTGACCTTTGGGCAAATGAATCATTCTTTGTCTCAGTTTTCTCATATATAAAATGGGGATGATAATAAGTATATCTTCTTAGATTGTTCAGTAATGCCAAGTGCTTAGAACAGTGTCTGGCATAGATTAGGAGCTAGACATGTATTCTGTGGCATATAATAGACCAATATATAACTCTCTATTATGGGAGGTTTCCTTGATTTTATCTCCCTTATTAACTTTACTTGAGAACTGTCCTTTCTACTATTCAAATATTCACTGAATATTATAATAACAATCACATTAATAAATTCCCAAGTGTCTCATTTTCTAATTGCTATTTTTTGTAGCACCTCTTAAAAAAAATTGTTTTGTGATCTCTGTGGATCATATACCTGCATACAGATATATTTAATTAATTTATATTTCCTGCAATTACTGGTAGATGACTTTAATGTAATTTAATAGTTATTATTATAATAATTTCAAAATTAATAACAATGTTATTCAATTTCCAAATGCTTCAACTTAGCTTCTTTGTTTTCTTTTCCCATCTTATATTAGATTGAGTTATCTTATTCTCTCTCTTTCTCACACTATTGGTTTGAAGTGACAGATCCCATCCTAGTCTTTTAATTATTACCATGGAATTTTATTATGCATACTTTACATAAAAGTTTAAATTTAAATAATGTCTATAAATTTTGTCCAAGTAGAACAAGGATCTTACAATAATGAAACTCTAAACAACTCCTTTAAACTTAAATGCTATTTTTGTCTATTTTATTTTTCCTTTTATTTAAAAATTACTCACGTTTATAAATTTCTTTGCTTACTCTTGCTTCTTGCAAACACTTCCCTCTTCTGGGTCCAATTCCGTCTACTCAAACTATGCTGTTTAGAAGTTCTGTTGCTGCAAGAAAAAGAGGACATTCCAAGAGAGCATTCTTCAATCTTGAATCTTGAATTCAAGGTGAGTTATGGAGTACAGTGAGAAGAGATAGTTTATTGAAAGCTACTCAGTTACAGACAAGGGCATCCTCGACTTTGTCTTAAGGTTTTCTTAGATAGCCTTGACTTTGTCTTAAGTGTTTTTTAGATAGGTGTCTTATCTATATTAAAGCTAAGCTAAGCTATATCTACATGCAAGTGGGCTGATGATGTTATGAAAGTGATTATTCTATTGATTTAAAGAAAGCTATCATTGGTTTTTTTTTTAGTGCATAAGTACATCAAAGCATAACTACAATTATCTTGAAATCAAAGCATAACTATAATTATCTTGAAAGCACATATTGTTATGGGTATTAGGACATCTGGGCTTTCTGTTGCTGTAGGAGTGTGTCCTTGCAGGTATTTTTAGGCTGTTTCCTCAACTGTAAACATCTTAGGGCCATGGGTCATGACAGACAAGGAATGTGCCTTGCTAGTCTCAAGATGGAGCTGAACTTAAAATGGTGTTACTCTGGCTCTCCAGGATCCTCCTTCCCTAACACGTTCACTGAGACTCTTTCGGCACTAAACTCACTCTTTGAAACCTAAAAATGTCTTTATTTTGCTCTTTTTCTTGAAAATGCACTTTGAAGATATCAATTAATTGTTTGGGGACCTCTTCTTATCATCTATTTTTATAGGTAATTTGTCCTTTCTTCCCAATTAAGTTTAAGATTTTCTTTGGCTTTGATATTCTATAGTTCTACAATGGGTCAAGATAGGTGCTTCCTTTTACATTTGACTTTTGAACAACATGCGGGTTATGGGTGCTGACCTCCTTGTACAATTGGAAATCCACATATCCAAGTACAACTTTTTTTTTTCTTCAAAATTCTTCTTCTTTTTCTTTTTCTTTTTTTTTCATATTGACAGGATGTAAGTCCAGATTTGTTACATAGGTATATTGTGTGATGCTGAGGTTTGAGCTTCTAATGATCCTATTGCTCAAGTAGGGAACATAGTATCTGATAGGTAGGATTTTCATCCCTTGCCACTTTCCCCGATTTTGGACACATATGACTTTTGACTTTCCAATAGTTTACTGTTGACCGGAAGCCTTACAGATAACATAAACAGTCAATTAACACATATTCTGTATACGTATTACATACTTTATTCTTATGATAAAGTAGCTACATGAAAAAAAAGTTATTAAGAAAGCCATAAGAAAGAGAAAATACATTACAGTACTATACTATATCTATCAATACCATAAGTTTATATCATCAACTTTTTGTTGTGATAATGCAATTTACCAGAGACAAACTGCTCACTTGGAGATGATGAATGTGCCACTGTTTTAGACAGATACTTGCAACACCTGAGCTCACTGCAATAGCAAAAAGTGGTAGCTACAAAATTTTTATAATAGTGCAGTATGTAGTACACTTAATTTTATGCAGTTATGATTTCATACTGCATTTTACATTTGTTCACATTTATCTGAACTGTGAATGGCACCATGTATGGTCTATAAGTGTGTGTGTAAGTTTTGATAAATTTTAACTTTTTATAATAGATGTGTGGGTATTTTATGATAGTGAATAATAAAGGCTACTGGTACCTACATGTATTTTATTCATCCATGACATACCTAACTTAAAATTTTTTTTAAGTATTTCTAGGCAATGGGGTTTGTCTGTGAGGTTTTTTTTATTCTTCAAATTATCACAAATCTCCAAAAAAAATTTTCTAATTTTTTAAAAAATCCATGTGTAAAATGAACTCATGCAGTTCAACCTGTGTTAGTCAAGGGTCAACTGTATTTATTTTTCCTTAAGTTTTTATCTGATTTTATGATTTAAATCATTACAAATTTTGAAAAGAAATCAGCAATAATCTTCTTTGAACATTGCCTCTCTTCTCTTTTTTTTTCCTCTTTCTGAAACCCCTCTTAGATTCTCATCGGATCTTCACATTTTACTTCCATGCTTTATAACCTCACTTTACTATTTTCTATCCTTCCATATCTGTCTATTTGAGTATTTTCCTATGTCTGTCTTCTTGTTTACTAATTGCATTTTCAACCGTCTAACATGTTGTTTAGCCCATCCATTTGGTTTTAAATCTCAATCACTGTGTTGTTCATTTCCAGTTATTACATTCATTTAATTTTCTAATCTGGTTTTTTTTTGATACTATCATTTGTTTCTTGTAGTTTCTACCTCTTTTGGCCATTTAAATTATTTAAATGGTCAATTTATGAGCAGTATATTAAGTTCTTGAAATGCTAATCCTTTGGTCTGTTATACCTTCTGACTCTTACTCATGCTCAATCATTTTTTCATGTGTTTTGTAATTTTTGATCATGACCTAATCTTCAGTGGATTTTGATTTTTCTATGACAGTTGTCAGGTCCTGTTTGTTGAAGGGTTGATACAGAATAGTTTTAGATGTGCTTCTGCCAGGCAGATGGATACAGTAGGACCAGACTGGGGACAATTTTTACATTACTTTTTGGCTTGAGAGAGTCTCTCACTAAATACATTAACTTCTAACTCTACATTGTCACAGGACATGCTTTTTTTCTATATCCCTAAACTCTGGACCAAGATAAATTTTCTTGCTACACACAGAGACTATTGAGCAGTATTTTTCTAGCCTTTCACTGAGAAGATAGCCTTGTGAAATGCCTGGTTTTATACAGGGGACCGAGTTCCAATTACTTCATACCTGAACACCAAAGATTTCTTTTTCTATCCTTGAATACCTGTTAGAATCCAACTGCCTTGCTAAGATCCATTACTTGATGTGACAACATTACTATCTTTCTTTATGGCCCTGTTTTTTCCATTCCTTCTTTTGCTTCTGTTACTTGGAAATTTTCCTTTCTCTTCTTTCAAGCCAAATTTTGTATTAATTTTTATTGTTGCTGCTTTATTTCTTGTATCATTGATACGTATTTTAGCTCCTTATTATCTATCATTGCCTACCAATTTGCCCCCACAGAAATTCCAATCATTTATACATTTTGAAGTTCATTTCTTTTTTTATTTAAATTATCTCTGTTTTCTCTAATGATATTTTCCCCCATTTCTGTGCTGAGGTATCTGAAATTCTTATTTTTTGTTTATATTTTTGAATAATAAATTTGGTTGGATTATCATAGGCATTTGATATGGTTTTCTTTTCTTTCTTCTGTTCTTTTTTTAAATTTTTTTTATTTTTTATTTTTAGACAGGTTCTCACCCTGTCACTCAGGCTGGTTGGCTCACTGCAGCCCCAACCACTCGAGCTTAGTCAATCCTCCCATCTCAGCCTCCTGAGTAGCTGGAACTACAGGTGTGTGACACTACACCCAGCTAATTTTCTTATTTTTTGTAGAGATGGAGTCCCACTATGTTGCCCAGGCTGGTCTCAAATTCCTGGCCTGAAATGATCCTCCCACCTCAGGCTGCCAAAGTGCTGGGATTACAGGGGTGAGCCACCATGCCCGGCCTGGTGTGGGGTTCTTCTGAAGTTTCAGAGTTCTGTTTTCTGACATACCACTCTCTTAAATTGGAGGGCTAGTTCTAGACACCTTAATTTTTCTAGTCATGTAGGAACCTTTGTTATTACTACATCTTTACTATAGGGTGGAATGTTTTAGTGTGTTCTGTGAATAGATGGAGCTGCCTTCTCTTTTAATTAATTTCCTCAGCTACTGATGTGATGGTTTATAGTTACCTTTGACTCTATTTTGCTCCTTTTGCAGGCTTTGAAAATATATTAAATCCTTCTCCAGGTAAAAAAGCAAGTTTAAGCTTTATCCTTGAGGGCTAAAACTCTGCTTCATATACTTCGTGTGTGAGGAGGCTGCGAGGGCAGGAAAGCCACCTAAATGAATTGGCCAGCAGCAATTACATGTTTAATTGTCACCACAGTCCACTCCTTCTCTTGGTGGTAGCTGCTTCTGAACTCATAGCTCTCCAGGACCCTTTTGAAAAGAGCCAATTTTACTTCTGGTGTTTTGGAAAAACTTTTCCTGTTTTCTTCATCAACTTGACATTTTCTGGCCTTTCTTCTAACTTTCCAGCCATCTTATGGTTCCATTCCTCTAAAAACATTGATGTCTTTTCAGTGGGACCTCCTTAATGAGGAGAAGTAGATGCATGTATTCAGTCTGCCAGCCTAAATCAGAAAACCCTATCTGTATTTTAGAAGCAAAGCATTTAAATAAAAGAGCAAATGTATTTTAACATTTTTATAGTAATTTAAGTAAAGCGTACAAATATAAAAGTGCACAAATATAAATGTACAGCTCAATGTATTTTTATGAAGTGAATACCCATGTGTCTAGATCATGAAACAAAATACTTCCAGGATCCTCCTTTGGCAAGGGAGAGATATACGATCTGTTCTCAAAAAAGGTCAGACTTCTACAAGTGGAGAAGTGTCTCTTGGACAATTGTTGGTCCTTCTCCAGTGGGTAAATGAACATTTTGGATGTTCTTTCATTTTCTGGTTTTATTGAAGACTGGCATTGGATACCTGCAGGTTGTCACAAGCCATTTCTTTCCTTTAGCCACTGAACCACACTTGCAGGAGAGATTTTGGACTATTCCCTAAGGAGACTACTTTGGTCTTTATAACATATTGTCCTTATACTGGTCACTGCCATCAGAATGACTCTAAGTGTCTCTTTCAGGTAGCTCAGAGGGTATAGTAGTTTCATCTTTCTAGTAGAGGAATTTGAGAAAGTTAGAGATGTATCAGTTTTATATAAATAAATATTCTGGGTATCAATACCATTTTAAATTTCCCCACAATGAGAAAGCTACAGACATCATAACGCTCTACACGTAGTTGCTAATAACTGTGGGATTCCTTCAGGCTTCATTTCCAAATGTTTAGTCGATCCTATAAGCTAGAGATTTCTTCAGACCCCTTTTCCATCGAGCTCAGTCCATCTTCGGTAATTTAACTATTATATGCATATAAAACCTTTTTTTTTGCTCACTGGATCAATAACTTGTCATGACTTTCAAGTTCATTCAGATTATTTCTCATCTTTTTTTAAATAAAAATGTTTTTTAATTTTTTTCATCCTTAAAGCAGGTGGCTTATGTATAGATTATGATTGAACTTTTCATTTTCTTCTGAAGTAATTGTCTGCTTTGGAGTTTCCTTCTTCTCTGCTGCCCATCTGTCTTTTAACCTGGAGGCAAGATTTGTTCACGGGTCTAGAAGCAATTCCACACAGCAGATGAGAAGGGCATGGAACCCAGGGGAAGGGGCAGCAGGAGTTAGCAGTGGAAAACAGTAGAAAGGCAGGTATTCCAGACCATCATTTAGCTGAAAGCTATGGGGCTCTACTGAAGGATGCTAAGCAGGGTAGCGGCATGGCATCCCAACTCTTACTCATTTTATGTAGAGAAGACAAAATCAGAAAACCAGTTTCCTTCATGCTACCCTCTAGTTCAAAAACTTTGAATGTTCCTCTATGGCCTTCTGAATTCACATCAGATTTCCTTCAGATATCTAGGTAGGTGAGGTCACAAATCACTGCAATTAATATTAAAATGTTTTGTAATACTAAATTATGATTATAAATAAGATGAACAAATACTGTGACAAGTTAGTGAGGTAGATTAAATCAGAATTAGGTCATTATGAGCATGAGCTTTCATTACAGAGATGAAAATTGAGAGTTACATGTTAGAAAATATATGTGTATATATTTATGTGTTTAATTATATGTTGAATAAAGACTTATGTGGCTGAGCAGGGAGATATTTCAGGACAGGAGGATTACACAGACACAAGAGTGGGTATAACCACCTCATGTGAAGGACCATGAAAACCCTCCCGTGATTAGATAGAATTGAACAGACCAGAAGCTGGAATAGACTGAATCAGAAAAAAAGAGGATCAGTTGATGAAGCCCTTGATCTGAGTGAATGTAGGTTTTTGAAAATAAAACAAAAATTTTTATTTATGATGAATTTTTAGAATACATTTTTATTTTGAAATGTGGTGAGGTTCAAAGGAAACTTAAAGGGAGAAATCTTGAATAAAAAGAGATTTAGTCCCTATTGATAGGCTATATTTTGACAAATGGATACTAAGCTGAAATCATACATTTGTTCATTAAGATGTAGGGTACTGAGGTGAAGAGTGGCAGGAAGGGTTTTAGATGAGCTGGGGGCTGCTGTAGAGAAGGAGTGCTGATGGAAAAGTTGAGTCCTGTTGTGAGTGAGCCCTGAGCAGTGGAGACTACTGGAAAACCAGTGAGGCAGGAATAAAAAAATGTGTGTAGAACCAAAAAATCCAAACACTGTTTTGGCTAGAACCTGCTGTAAGAGTATTTAACAATGTAATTCATGCTGCCTTTTGATTTTCTCATTCTGAATCAGTGTTTGTTTTAAAGTCTTTGCTAAAATCATAAAAAAGTTCAGTATTGTCAAAACAAAATAAAAAATAAATCATTCTACCATAGTTACTTGTACCCTCAAACTTGATGTTTATAATTCACACAGACCTGTGAGAGCCTTATCCTTTATTATATATAAAAGTCTGTCATTGCTCTAGTATTATTTCCCTCTGCTGCTGGTAGAAAAAGACCCATACATACCATTATTAATAGAAATAATGGGAACACTATGTAAAGACAAAAAATACAACTTATAAAGGAAGAAAAAAAGGACCCAAATATAAATGAGGCATCATCTATACTCTATGGAATGTAATAAACATTTGTAATGGCTTTTGTTCAAAATTTATTGTTGCTCCTTCTTTTCCCCTTCACTGTCCCCTCCCTCCCTCCCTTCCTCCCTTCCTTCCTTTCAAGATAAAAATAATTGACAGTCTTCATCAATGTGAGCTGGTATATCTCCACTCTAAAGAATTAAAAAGAAACCCCCACAGTAGCCTTAAAATTACACGTAAGACAAAACTGGGTTGAATAAAATCCTTTGGAGGACATTATTCATTTGCAAGTCTTGAGAATTTGATGTTTTTGTGTGTGTATGATTTGTGTGTTAGTTGTGTTAATTATACATCATGTTTAGAAAAATACCTTTTTGTGGAACAGTGTAAATGTCAGTCTCATTAGCCATCATTATTACCCTTCAAGATAAAGACACTTTCAATGAAAGATAATTTCCCTTCATATTTCAGTAGATGCATACAAATGAAAACATTGTTTTTTAAGTTCATTCATCTTATTTTCAGCATCAGTAACCCTGCTTTTTTTCAAACCAACTTCTAAACTTGAAAAAAGAAAATTGGCCTTATTGTAAACTTAGCTTAAACTAGTTCAGATTAATTCATGGGGAAAAGAGAGAGCAAACTCATGGAAGGCCCACTCTCGGACAACTAAATTCTGAAAATGTTAGAAACATAGTTTGATACGTGAATGTAGGGGAAGTACAATTTGATACTGTTTATTTAAACTGTCCAATTTTAGCCTGACAGACACAAATGACTCTATCTTTACCCCATTTCCAACTGGATTCTCCCTATTTACATATAGTTGTCAGTGAGCTTTTGCTAATACATGCTTTCTAAAAGAAACTACCTGGCAGATAAAAATGATGATTAGCCAGGTGCAGTGGCGGGTGCCTGTAATCCCAGCTACCCAGGAGGCTGAGGCATCAGAATTGCTTCACCCTGGGAAGCAGAGGTTGCAGTGAGTTGAGATCAGACCACTGCACTCCAGCCTGGGTGACAGAGTCCCCCACCACACAATCTTATGCTTTTCAAATAATTTTTGTGTCTTTATTTTGACATGTTGAGGTATGATCAGAAACTCCTAGAGAATGTCTTCCTAAAATCCTTACTTGTGGTTACACTAAGACCGAAAGGAAGAAAATAATTTGCCCAAGGTTATATTAATAACATCGGTAATTAGTAGATACAGTGCATTTATTATATTGCGCATTTGATATTGGAAACATAGGAGATAATAAATGTTTGCTAAATTATGCTGTTCTCATTTAAATATGGGCAAAACTGAAAGACATAAACAAGTGGAGACAAGTGAGGTTTCATAAGTTAGTGATAAAACTGGAACTGGAAATTCGAATCACAGTTCATTTTCTTTTTCGTCTCTATCTCTAGACCTGCCATACAATTGAAGATCTAGATTCAGATGACTCTTTTCAAGGATGGAACGTCCCAAGAGCTATTGAATAACACACACAAGGAGAGAGGGATCAAACAGCAACAAAATGTTGAAAATCAGTTTCACTGAGGAATACGGCACAGCCAGACAAGAGAGATATTACCGAGGAACTGCTCTGTAAGAGCACTGATTCCTGGTCTGGGTACCATAATCCAACTGTAATTGCTGGTGGGATCTACTGAGTTCAGGTTAATCTCCTTAAAAAGTAAAAAAGTCCTTAGGATTTCATCAATATGGCAAAAAGTATTTATCAAGAATGGATGATAAAATGTTCACTAAACAATGAAATGTAATTATATGCTGCAAATGTTAAATAATACACAGAAATGAAGACAATGAAATTTTAGAGTTAACTTTCAGTCTCTTTTTCACTTACAGGTAAAGCATTTAGCCTGATATATTTAGGAGCATTTTTCTTCTCCCAGTTTATTTTGTAAATTTTTCTGTATTTATCATCTCATTCTGCATTCTTGACTGACCTCTCATATTGATCTGCAGTATACTATTGAAACGACCTTGTTGTCTGGGCTGCTACCCAAAGTTCTTTGTCTCATGGCTGAGGAAATCAAGGATGTGGACACCCCAAGGGTGAGGTTAGAGCAGAAGTCTTATGAGTGGAAGAAAAAGAGAAAGCTCTCTGCTGCAGAGAGGAGTCCTGAAAAAGGGTTGCCGTTCCACAGTGAAATACAAGGATTTTTATAAATGAGCTAGCATGGAGGGGTGATATCTCATCTACAAAAGGCACAAAAAAACCAGTTAGGTCTAGGTGTGTCATTTGAATAGGGCACGAATGTCCAGCAGCACTCCCCAGCAACCTTTTATTGCACAGGTGGGCCCTTAGCCTAAGTTACTCCATGTTGTTTATCTTTATTACTGCACACGTGCTAAAGGGGCAGAACCCTCCAAGGTGGACGCGCCCAGCCCAAGGTACTTCTTTTTATTGGCACAGCTGCAGACACTCCCATCCTGTGCAAGCTTCTTTATCTGAGTATGTCCAAGAAAGGAAAGGAATGTACTCAGCAGGGCCCATTGTGTTAACTGGGGCCCACTATATGTACGCCCAGCTTACTGATTACATAGGAGGCTCCCTCTTTGTGTTGGACATCGCTTCCTTATCTGTGTTTGCAACCTCATCTTCCAGGCTGCTCTTTGTTAGAGAGGGAATTCTGCCAAGGACTCTTTGCCCTAAGTATCTGCTTAGCTAGTTTCTCTTTCTTTTCTTTTTTTTTTTTTTTGAGATGGACTCTCGCCCTGTCACCCAGGCTGGAGTGCAATGACACGATCTTGGCTCACTCCAACCTCCATTTCCCGGGTCCAAGTGACTCTCCTGCCTCAGTCTCTTGAGTAGCTGAGATTAGAGTCACACACCACCATGCCCCACTAATTTTTTGCATCTTTAGTACAGTCAGGGTTTCACCATGTTAGCCAGGCTGGTCTCGAACTCCTGACCTCGTAATCCACCCTCCCAAAGTGCTGGGATTACAGGCATGAGCCACTATATCCGGCCTGCCTAGCTAGTTTCTTCCTTCTCTCTCACTGTCATTTCTTTGTATAAAGATTTATGAAGTCTAAATTTTTCAAAATCCAAACTACAAATACAAAATATTCAGCAACGGCAGCCAATGGGCATGGTTGTGGTTTAGTCTGTTGGATGTTTTTCCTTTCCTTTTGGCATCAAGCACCCTCAATTCTTCCTTTTGGGTATTTCTTCCCTCTCTCAACTTTACATGGCTCTACAGGGGCTGTTAACCATCTTCCCGTGACTTCAGCCTCCAAACATTGGCCATAGACTAGACATATGAGTTAGACTCGAGCAAGAAGAGCCCTCATCTTATTTGTCAGTGGTTTATAGATGAGCATTGATATGGATTGCCTCTGTGTCCCCATCCAAATGTCATCCTGTAGCTCCCATAATTCCCACTTGTTGTGGGAGGGATCTGGTGGGAGATGACTGAATCATGGGGACAGGTCTCTCCCATGCTGTTCTCGTAATAGTGTGTGGGTCTCATGAGATCTGATGGTTTTAAAAATGGGAGTTTCTCTGTCCAAGCTCTCCCTTTGCCTGCTGCCATCCATGTAAGACATGACTTGCTCCTCCTTGCCTCCTGCCATGATTGTGAGGCTTCCCCAGCCATATGGAACTGTAAGTCCAGTTAAACCTCTTTCTTTATACATTCCCCAGTCTCAGGTACATCTTTATCAGCAGTGTAAAAATGGACTAATGCAAGCATACAAGCCAAGTTGGAACCAGGAGTGCTCTGCCTGGGAGCTTTCAGGAAAACTG
The DNA here is from genome assembly GCF_030222135.1 of Aotus nancymaae. NCBI lineage: Eukaryota > Metazoa > Chordata > Mammalia > Primates > Aotidae > Aotus > Aotus nancymaae. The sequence goes on from NW_026988453.1 coordinate 1,196,092, forward strand.
GCCTGCTCACATTTGGGGTCATGTAACAAGTAAGTAGTAAACTTGAGCATAATTGGAATATTTAATCATAATAAACAGGAATTCAAAGATACTATGATATAATAAATGAAAAAATTACACTTTTCAATCTTTGGGAAAAATTCCCTTCGATGTTTACTTGCTCCAATATTGTTTCTCTTGTGATATTGTAGGCATTGCATAGTTTTTAAAATATATTTTAACTTTAAAAAGATATATTCTCTACTAGTACCTGATTTGAGAAAACAATATAAGGTTCTTCTTTTAAGTGTCTCAGTAAATGCTGGGTCATTAATGGATTTCGTGGAAAACCGTTTATATAGTTGCAATAGTTCATGCTGCCGTGATTGTTTTCAGCATAGTAAACCTTTATTTGAATGGTGATAATTTTATACCAATGGAAAAAAATTAACTCTGAAATTTAATTTGGAAATATAGACTCACTGAACAGAGGATTTGCAAAGTTAGTCTCTTCATTCTCTTCACTAGTATTAGTCACATTGGATAAGTTGGTATTAACATCAAGAGTTTGCAATTTCTTTGCAAAAATAATTATTTATAAACATCATTGCTTTATTTGTCTTTAAAATGTATTAATCTCTTTGATACTTTCAGGAAGAATCATGTACAAAAAATTTAGTGCTGGCATAATTTTGCTCAACATATTAAACAACTTCAATGTCATGCTCAATGAGAAAACAAATTTTTAAAAATACTTCCAAAGTGAAACTTTGGTTTGTTTCTAGACTAGATATGTTTATTAATATCATCAGTTGTTTCTAAAAGTAGTGTCCTACTGCCACTTGATTTTTGGGTTGCATGATATCATCAGCTTGACTATCTCATAGCAGAATCAAAAAAGATTTCAGGATGTGTTTGCCATACACTTCACTGTTTCACTGAAACTGCAAAGTAGTTGTATAAATCTGGGAAAATATAAAATATGATGGTATCAAATTTACACAACACACAAAATAGGAAATACAGAATGTCTAAATTTTTTTTTGAGGATCTCCTTTATAATCTGTTTCTACACATATTTGTGAAACTGTTGAATGCTTGGTTTCTCAAGTTAGTTTTATCTAGAAAAAGTGTTTTAAAATAGTCCATTAAAAATGGCTTCTTTTGGAGCCATGTGTTCTACTGGACCAAATATTTGCACTTTGAAAATCTTCAAATCATAGTATTGGAAGTTCTAGCCAGAGCAATCAGGCAAGAAAAAGAAATAAAGGGTATTCATTTAGGAAAGGAGGAAGTCAAATTGTCTCTATTTGCAGATGACATTATTGTATATTTAGAAGATCCCATCGTCTATACACCAATAACAGACTAAAAGAGAACCAAATCAAGAGCAAACTCCCATTCACAATTGCTACAAAGAGAGTAAAATACCTAGGAATACAACTAACAAAGTATGTAAAGGATCTCTTCAAGGAGAACTATGAACCACTGCTCAAGGAAATAAGAGAGGACACAAACAGATGGAGAAACATTCCATGCTCATGATTAAGAAGAATCAATATTGTGAAAATGACCATACTGCCGAGAGTAATTTATAGATTCAATGCTATCCCCATCAGGCTACCTATGACCCTCTTCACAGAACTGGAAAAAACCACCTTAAACTTCATATGGAACCAAAAGAGAGCCCACATAGCCAAGACAATCCTAAGCAAAAAGAACAAAGCCAAGGGCATCACACTACCTGACTTCAAACTATACTACAGGGCTACCGTAATCAAAACAGCATGGTACTGGTACCAAAACAGAGATATAGACCAATGGAACAGAACAGAAGCCTCAGAGCCAATGCCACACATCTATAACTATCTGATCTTTGACAAACCTGACAAAAACAAGCAATGGGGAAAGGATTCCTTGTTTAATAGATGGTGTTGGGAAAACTGGTTAGCCATGTGCAGAAAGTAGAAACTGGACCCCTTCCTGACACCTTACACTAAAATTAACTCCAGATGGATTAAAGACTTAAACATAAGACCTCACACCATAAAAACCCTAGAAGAAAGTCTAGGCAAAACCATTCAGAACATAGGCATAGGCAAGGACTTCATGACTAAAACACCAAAAGCATTGGCAACAAAAGCAAAAATAGACAAGTGGGATCTAGTTAAACTCCACAGCTTCTGTACAGCAAAAGAAAACAATCATTAGAGTGAACTGGCAACTAACAATGGGAAAAAATTTTTGCAATCTACCCATATGACAAAGGGCTAATATCCAGCATCTACAACAAACTAAAACAGATTTACAAGAAAGAAACAGACAAACCCATTCAAAAGTGGGCAAAGAACATGAACAGACACTTTTCAAAAGAAAACATATTTTAGGCCAACAAATATATGAAAAAATCCTCATCATCACTGGTCATTAGAGAAATGCAAATCAAAACCACATTGAGATACCATCTCACGCCAGTTAGAATGGTGATCATTAAAAAATCTGGAGACAACAGATGCTGGAGAGGATGTGGAGAAATAGAAACACTTTTACACTGTTGGTGGGAGTGTAAATTAGTTCAGCCATTGTGGAAGACAGTGTGGTGATTCCTCAAGGACCCAGAAATAGAAATTCCATTTGACCCAGCAATCCCATTACTGGATACTTATCCAAAGGATTATAAATCATTCTATTATAAAGACACATGCACACGTATGTTCATTGCAGCACTGTTTACAATAGCAAAGACCTGGAACCAACCCAAATGCCCATTAATGATAGACTGGACAAGGAAAATGTGGCACATATACACCATGCAATACTATGCAGCCATAAAGGATGATGAGTTCGTGTCCTTTGTAGGGACATGGATGAATCTGGAAACCATCATTCTCAGCAAACTGACACAAGAACAGAAAAACAAACACCACATGTTCTCACTCATAGGCAGGTGTTGAACAATGAGAACTCACAGACACAGGGAGGGGAGCATCACACACTAAGGTCTATTCAGGGGAGGACAAGTGGAGGAACAGTTGGGAGTAAGGAGGTTGAGGAGGGAAAACAGGGGGAGAAATGCCAGATATAGGTGACAGGGGGATGGAGGCAACAAACCACATTGCCATATATGTACATATGCAACAATCCTGCATGTTTTGCACTTGTACCCCATAACCTCAAGTGCAATAAAATAGAAAAAAAGAAAAAAAACCCTATAGCAAACACACATAATGGAGACACTTTGGAAGGTAGAAAACAAAGCAAATATACTTGCTTTAATCACTACTTTTACCAAGCTTTGAAAGGCCTTGTCTAATTCATTCAAATAAAAAAAAAAAAGGTAAAGATTGAAGAAAAAAAGTAATGGTTTGAAGAATGAGAATGGGTGCAGTGATGGACATCATTTAGTACAGATTTTAGCATATCAGTACTAATAATACTAAGTACTCAAAAGTGTCAGAATTGAAAAATGTGTGCTTAACAATGCTGCAGAAATAGACAACATGAAAAATGAGAGAAACTATTTGCATAATGTCAAACTTATGCACAGGATTCCATTTTTGGCAAGACAATCCATGATGTCCAGAGAATCATCCAAGATACTTTATCAGCCTGGTAATGGAAATTTTCTTCATTTCGCAGAAATTATAGCAGTGTCTAATAATGATATAGCAGAACATTTATAAAAAATATCAATATTAATATCAAATAATACTATGACTCTTAGAGAAATACAAAACTAAATTATTAAAATTCTATGCAATGAATGAAATTATTTTGGGTGACACAAAGTAATTAAACAGATCTTAATTATTATAGATCCAGTCTTCATATAAAACCATGAAGAATTTATTTTGCTGAATTCTTGGAGGTTTATTTTGAGATACAAAATTGATTAGAATAAGAAAATAATTATAAAAAATCACATATTTTTAAAAGTAAATATACCACAAAAATTGTAAAATCTAGAAAAATAATCTAATATTTTTATTGAACTGCCAGGTCATATACAATTTTTGGAAAAAACAATTAATGCTAGATTTGCAGATTTTTTAATATATATATTTTTTATTTATTTTAGATTCTGGGATAAATGTGCAGATCATGCAGTATTGTTGCATAGGTACATACATGGCAATGTGGTTTGCTGCCTCCACCCCTGTCACCTATACCTGACATTTCTCCCTGTGTTAGCCCTCCCCGACCTCCCTACCCCACATTGTCCCTCTACTATTCCCCCTGAAAAGACCCCAGTGTGTGATGCTCCCCTACCTGTGTCCATGAGTTCTCACTGTTCAATGCCCACCTATGAGTGAGAACATGCGGTGCTTGATTTTCTGTTCTTGTGTCAGTTTGCTGAGAATGATGGTTTTCAGATTCACCCATGTCCCTACAAAGGATACGAACTTATCATTTTTTATGGCTGCATAGTATTCCATGGTGTATATGTGCCACATTTTCCTTGTCCACTCTATCATCGATGGGCATTTGGGTTGGTTCCAGGTCTTTGCTATTGTAAACGGTGCCACAATGAACATACGCGTGCATGTGTCTTTGTAATACAGTGTCATTTTATAATGTTTAAATTTCTTACTTGAGGTAGATAATTGCCAATAATCTCTAGCTTTTAAAATTTGTGACTTTTTAAAAAAGAAACCATACATTTAGTTGACCTGGCATCAGAAGTGAAATTTACCTTCTACTTTTTTGTAGGCAGTATGTGTTTACACTGCATTTTGCTCAAAGTGATAATTATAATGACTTTTCCTTTTATTGTAGATTTTTATCTATTTTCGCCATGTATATCATATATTCAATATTCCAAATACTTAGAAATTTTCCTTCTATTATGCTTTCCATGTTCTGTTTTATAATCTTAACACTTTAAAAGATAAATATATATTTTTTTCTGACCTGGAGATAAAACAGTGTAATGATCACTATTTTGTTTAAGAATTTTAACATTTTGAAATAATTATATGTGTGGTAAGTTGTACATTTTAATAGCAGTTTAGCTTCACATAGATGAATTTTTCCCTAACAACAAATAATAGCTGCTATAATATAATTATTGGATTTTCAAGGTCTTGCTTGTTTTACTCCACATAGTGTTGTTACTGGGCTTCCTAGCTGACATTCCGAGATAAAGAAGCAAGTGAATTATTACATGTTAGTTAAGGAAATTCAACACAATGATCTTTTGTCTTATGGAAAAAGTAGGAATACTTCTTGCCTTATGTTAATATAAATAGAGAGCTGTACTTTAGAATTTAAGATTTTATTGAGGTTTAATATCCATCCTTTTATTATTGTTGTGGATATACTGTCTATGTTTATTTAAAAAATAAACATGCTGCTTTCTGAATTGATCTATAATTTATAAGGACATCATTATAATTACAAATATGGTGTTATTATTCCACATTCATCGTGTTAGAATGGTAGCTTAATGCTTATGATAATTCCTTCCCTATTTTTCCACAACTGATTTATCACTTGTCTGACCCAACTTCCCTCCACTCCATTGTTCTGCTCTCTCTGAACATCCCACTTCACAGAGGAGTGTTAATAATGGAATATGTTATTTACTTTTTCATTTACATGCTTCCAAGCTGCAATTCTTTATAATTAATCACCATCATAAATATTCTCATGTATATGCTTTTTATATATACTCTTACTGGGTCACTGAACCAATAAAACAGCTTATTCTAAGCATTGCTGCAAATCACAGCCTGTAGTTAGTAAAATGCATAAGGTAAGCATAGATTTGCAAGATATTCTGAGTCAGGTGAAAATGGTGAAAATTTTTTGTTTCTTAAATAATACATGTGTTATTGGTACTATTAGTGTTATTAGTCGTGTTAGGATTAAAAGTAGCCACTAGGTTTTATGTTTCGTATCTACTATTGTTTTCATAGCTCTTAAATATTTATAAAATAAAATGGTTCTAAAACGAAATTGAAGATTTTGTAGCTTCTTCTCTATATAAGGAAGTGAGTATACTATTACCTGCAGATAAAAAATTTTACCTGGCCTTGGGTCTTTTACTAAGATCAAATAACCTGTCAGATATTAATTAATTGAGAGCAGTACTTTGAAAATTTTATGTGAGTTATCTTCCCACAGCTTTTCTCTTCATCTGCAGAACAGAGCAATTTCTCAAAATGTGTTGGGTTATAAAGTAAATATATTTTTATTGTCTCTTTGGGGAAAGCTGAATCTAGGGAGCAGCCATACAGATGGGGACACTCTCTAATCCTTTTTTCTCCCATGAGTTTAATGGCACTTACCAGGATATGGACAAGAGTTTATTTTCCTCCATTTAAGATGAAAGAACTATCTGTATGATACTCAGGACACAACTCAAGTCCCAAAATGCCAACACTAGAGCAAGGATGCAGTAAAATATCAGGATTAGAGTAAAGGCATCAGAGCAGTATAAAAAATGCGGGTATCAGAATTTTAGGCTAAGCAAAGGGTGACAGAAAAAGTGGTACTAGAAACACAACTTGCTTGAGCGAGGTTAGCTCATCCATTCATTCATTCGCTTATTCATTCAACACATATTTATGGATCAGCTACACTGTGCAAGGTGCTTCCCTTCATGGAACTTTAATTGGGGGGATATAGGGCACGGTAGTAGAGGTACACAACATTCAATCATTGTTTTAGTCTGTTCTCACTCTGCTATAAAGATACTACCCAAGACTGGATAATTTACCAAAGAAAGAGGTTTAATTGATTCAGTGTTGTATGGCTTGAGAGGCCTCAGGAAACTTACAATCATGGCAGAAGGCAAAGGAAAAGCAAGTACTTTCTTCACAAGGTTGCTGGAAAGAGAAAGAGTGAAAGAGTCACTGCTAAACACTTATAAAACCATTAGATCTCGTGAGAACTCACTCACTACCACTAGAACAGCATGGGAAAACCACCTCCATGATCCAATCACTTCCCACCAGATGCTTCCCTCAACACATGAGGATTATGAGGATTACAACTCGAGGTGAGATTTGGGTGGGGACACAGCCTAACCCTATCCATCATATGTCTTTTTATTTGATTAGACATGTGATAGGAGTAGTAGATACATGGTGCTATATAAAATAGGAATCTTGGAGTTAAGACTGCCTTGAGGAAGCAATGGCTAAGATAAGCTTAAAGGATAAATAGGAATTATTAGAACAAAATGCCCAAAAACACGTGATCTGGGTTACTTTCCAGTTGGAATCAGCACAATGAAAGGCTAGAGAGTAGAGAGGCATGAACGATTAGGTTAACACAGCACAGTGCAGAGCTCAAAATCTTGGAAATCCAACAGGCAAAATTCAAATCCCCAGTTCACCTTCGTACTCGCCTCTCTGAGCCTTGGTTTCTTTAATTCTCATAAGTAAGTAACAGTTGGTAAAACAAATAATGAATAATAATATGTACCTATCTATGGTGTTGGGAGAATGAATTTCATATTTTTTCTACCATAAAAGTTATGATTTCATCCACATACCAAGCCACTAATAATTCAGAACTCCTTTGGACAATTTTTGGAGTTTGTAATGACTTATGCCTTAGTGCTGAAACTGTGGTATTAATTTGCTGTCTAATTGGGATTCTCATTAATAATATCCATATGCATTTCACAGCTTTTGATAAAGAGTTTAATCTAAGTTTCATAATATGGAAAACATTTATCTCCTGCATTTTAGGAAATAATCAAATGTGGAAACAGAAGTGTTTCAGAAGAAATGAATTGACTTTGTCACTAGGGGGAGACCTAGCCAGGTTTTGAAACTTGCCCCAACTTTCACAGTGGAGAGAATTTTTTTTTCTGAGAAATGATGGTGTAGGAAAAGGCACCGAGAGACTTAGCAGTCCTAGCAAAAGGATTGGAGAGTTTCTTTCTCTTTTTTTCTTTTAGTGGCTTTTGACTGTGTTACATGCGGTGGAGAATAAACTTTAGGGGATGCAATTAACGACATGCCCAAATGCTGAGGTGGTTAGCATGTTTGAACAAGTGGTTTGAACATGGTTCTCTAGGCTGAATTTCTGGCAGTGTAGAACTGGGCTTGGAAGTATCACACGGTGCCAAGACTTCAGAGAGGAACCAAGCAAAAGAGAACTGAGTGGCCTGACCTGGCAGCCATCTGAGAGGGTATGTAAGCTTGATAAACACCGTATTTTCCTGCCGAACTTTTCAGTCACCGTAGTCTGTGTGTATGCATAAAAGTCCTTGTTTCTATAGCACGTTCTTCTAAGTACATTTCTCTGTAATCTTGAATCAAAAGCGCTTCTGAAGAAGTAGGGGTAGTTTATCTTGACCATTCTGTAGAAGGAAAAAGTCAAGGAATGCTAGGGAGAGAAATAGCTCTCAAAGGAAATGCTCTACAAATTAATTACCTGAGGAACTAAGTCACAGAAGGGTGCATTGACACAGGCTGTTAGAATAACATTCAGTTAATTATACTTTATCAGAAAGAGATTCAAGCATTAGAACTCTGTCAATAGCAAACGATTTATCTTCTTAGTTCTCTTCAATCTATCAGTGCATGTATTTTATTTTATAGAGGACACTGGGAATAAAACTACAGACTTGTATTTTACAAATTAAGAATTAATATTAACATGAAGTTAATATGATTAGTCATGAGACTGTTTTTAAAAGTTGTTTCAGGTATACAGTGGATATTAAATGCTTCTAATTGTATAATTTATAAACATCAAATGTTAAACTTCTTACCAAGTATGAATTTATATTTAACAACTTGGCTATTGCCTTACTAAGCATATTTTCTTAATGTGAGTTCCATTAATATAAAGTTCAGAAGATTCAAATTACATTAGGTATGGTTGAATTAGGTATCTCTAGAAACTAGTAGAAATACTTTTAAATAGCACTTCTTTCTGATTATAAAAATGAATATATAGTAGGAAAATTTAAAATCATCTGTAATTTCTTTACTCAGTGAGAAACACTATTGACATGTTGAGTTATTTTATTCTAACCTTTATTCCATACAATTTTATTACAAGAATTAAATCATGCTGTATACATATTTCAAATTTTGATAATTTCTTTTTCCCAAATAACAATGCCCTTCTACAAATGAAGTACATTTTAATGCTTTCCTTTTAAGCACAAATGCACTATCTATTGTTTTTAAAACTATATATTTATTTAACCTTTTCTCTTGTCATTAGACATCTTCATAAATATCATTTTAAAGGTTACAAGATATTTTATAACATGGATGAATCACAATTCATTCTCCAGTTTTCTAATTATTAGATATTTAGATGTTTCCAATAAATAACCCTGATGAATGTCTCTGATTTTAAAATGTTAGCCACATTTCACTGTATTTAATAAGGCTGTCTTACATTGAAACCAAAATAACTCTCTTTGACTTTAGCAAAATCAGATTATTGTATTTTTAGGTAAAAGCTATAAACCACAAATAGTAGAACTAGTAAAAGTATAAGAATCCTGCTGATATAATAATGAAATCTTTGACTATTAAAAAAACTCATTTCAGGAATTTAATATAGATTTTAGAAGTCCCACGAAATCCTACCACCTCAGTGATTAGGAGTGTCTTCATATTTAAGGATATATAATAGAGAATAATTACTGCTATCACTTTAAAAGTACTTATGCTAAGCTTACTGGTAAGTGTTCTCATTGACATGTGCTCTTTTAATCATTAAAGTGACCCTATGAGATGTGTATTTTATTATTACTTAATAAATAATACCCACTGCACATGGCTGTTGTAAGGAGTAAATGAGCTAATACACTTATGAAATTGATCAATACACATAAATATATATCATTTAACTTTAAATACAACAATGCATAGGAAAACATCTAGATGAATACTGCTAATCAAGATTACTGCTGGGGTGAGAGGGGAGGTGAGAAGGAGGACAACAGGCATGGTGATGTCAAAGTAGATTTTAGCTTTATCTCCAAAAATAATATAATTATATATTACTCATTCAAATAAAACCAATTAAAAAAGACATAACTGTTCAATTTGCAAGAGGATACTTTTAATAATTAAGTCTCGTGAACCATATTTTAGTGATTTGCTTTGGCTCCTTGATAGATTTGGGGAAAAAGGATAGCAGTAGACAAATTTAAAGCCAAAATTGTAGGAGTCCCTGAAAATTAGCCTTTAAAAAATATGAAGAAAATTAGTCCAAATGAATACCATATATCAAGGGCAAAATAATGTTCTTTGCAATACATTTCACATTCAACTTTTATAGACATTTGTATAAGATTTTTTCTTTTCTGTAGTATAAGTTTATTTTTAGGTTATTGCCTGTACCTTCAACAATATATGTTGAGCACTCATGCTGCTCCAGAGACGGTTTTTTTGTTTTGTTTTGTTTTATTTTATTGTACTTTAGGTTCTGGGGTACATGTGCAGATCATGCAGGATTGTTGCATAGGTACATACATGGCAATGTGGTTTGTTGCCTCCATCCCCCTGTCACCTATATCTGGCATTTCTCCCCCTGTTATCCCTTTCCAACCTCTCCACCTCCCCACTGTCCCTCCCCTGGACCCCCTAACAGACTCCAATGTGTGATACTCCTCTCCCTGTGTCCATGTGTTCTCATTGTTCAACATCCTCCTATGAGTGACAACATGCAGTGTTTGTTTTTCTGTTCTTGTGTCAGTTTGCTGAGAATGATGGTTTCCAGATTCATCCATGTCCCTACAAATGTCACGAACTCATCAGTTTTTATGGCTGCATAGTATTCCATGGTGTATATGTGCCACATTTTCCTTTTCCAGTCTATCACTGATGGGCATTTGGGTTGGTTCCAGGTCTTTGCTATTGTAAACAGTGCTGCAGTGAACATATGTGTGCATGCGTCTTTATAATAGAATGACTAATAATCCTTCGGATATATACCCAGTAATGGGATTGCTGGGTCAAATGGAATTTCTATTTCTGGGTCCTTGAGGAATCACCACACTGTCTTCCGCAATGGTTCAACTAATTTACACTCCCACCAACAGTGTAAAAGTGTTCCTATTTCTCCACATCTTCTACAGCATCTGTTTTCTCCCGATTTTTTAGTGATCGCCATTCTAACTGGCATGAGATGGTATCTCAATGTGGTTTTGATTTGCATTTCTGTAGTAACAAATGATGATAAACATTTTTTCATATGTTTGTTGGCCTCATATTTCTTCTTTTGAAAAGTGTCTGTTCATATCCTTTGCCCACTTTTGGATGGGTTTGTTTGTTTGTTTTCTTGTAAATCTGTTTTAGTTCTTTGTAGATTCTAGATTATTAGCCCTTTGTCAGATGGGTCGACTGCAAAAAATTTTTCCCATTCCGTTGGTTGCCAGTTCATGCCAATGATTGTTTCCTTTGTTATACAAAAGCTCTGGAGTTTAATTAGATCCCATTTGTCTATTTTGGTTTTGTTGCCAGTGCTTTTGGTGTTTTAGTCATGAAGGCCTTGACTATGCCTATGTCCTGAATGGTTTTGCCTATGTTTTCTTCTAGGGTTTTTATGGTGTGAGGTCTTATGTTTAAGTCTTTAATTCATCTGGAGTTAATTTTAGTGTAAGGTGTCAGGATGGGGTCCAGTTTCTGTTTTCTGCACATGGTTAGCCAGTTATCCCAACACCATTTATTAAACAGGAAATCCTTTCCCCATTGCTTGTTTTTGTCAGATTTGTCAAAGATCAGGTGGTTGTAGATGTGTGGCATTGCCTCTGGGGTCTCTGTTCTGTTCCATAGGTCTATATCTCTGTTTTGGTATCAGTACCATGCTATTTTGATTACTGTAGCCTTGTAGTATAGTTTGAAGTCAGGTAGTGTGATGCCTCTGGCTTTGTTCTTTTTGCTTAGGATTGTCTTGGCTATGCGGGCTCTCTTTTGGTTCCATATGAAGTTTAAGGTGGTTCTTTCCAGTTCTGTGAAGAAGGTCATTGGTAACTTGATGGGGATAGTGTTGAATCTGTAAATTACTTTGGGCAGTATGGCCATTTTCACAATACTGATTCTTCCTAACCATGAGCATGGAATGTTTCTCCATCTCTTTGTGTTCTCTCTTATTTCCTTAAGCAGTGGTTTGTAGTTCTTATTGAACGGGTCCTTTACATCCTTTGTTAGTTGTATTCCTAGGTATTTTATTCTCTTTGTAGCAATTGTGAATGGCAATTTGCTCATTATTTGGCTGTTAGTCTGTTATTGGTGTATAGGAATGCTTGTGATTTTTGTACATTGATTTTATATCCTGAGACTTTACTGAAGTTGCTTATCAGTTTAAGGAGATTTTGGGCTGAGATGATAGGGTCTTCTAAATATACAATCATGTCGTCTGCAAATAGAGACAATTTGACTTCCTCCTTTCCTATTTGAATACCCTTTATTTCTTTTTCTTGCCTGACTGCTCTGGCTAGAACTTCCAATACTATATTGAATAGGAGTGGTGAGAGAGGGCATCCTTGTCTAATGCCAGATTTCAAAGGGAATGCTTCCAGTTTATGCCCATTCAGTATGATATTGGCTGTGGGTTTGTCATAAGTAGCTTTTATTATTTTGAGATACATTCCTCAATACCAAGTTTATCGAGACTTTTTAGCATAACGGGCTGCTGAATTTTATCGAAGGCCTTCTCTGCATCTATTGAAATAATCATATGTTTTTTGCCTTTGGTTCTGTTTAAGTAGTGGATTACATTTATAGACTTGTGTATGCCAAACCAGCCTTGTATCCCCGGGATGAAGCATACTTGATCATGATGGATAAGCTTTTTGATGTGTTGTTGCAATCAGTTTGCCAGTATTTTATTGAAGATTTTTGCATCTATGTTCATCGTGGATATTGTTTTCTTTTCTTATTGAGTCTCAGCCAGGTTTTGGTATCAGGATGATATTGGTCTCATAAAATGATTTGGGAAGGATTCCCACTTTTTGTATTGTTTGGAATGGTTTCAGAAGGAATGGTACCAGCTCTTCTTTGTATGTCACAGTAGAATTCAGCTGTGAACCCATCTGGACCTGGACTATTTTTGGTTGGTAGGCTATTAATTGCTGCCTCAAGTTCAGCCCTTGTTATTGGTCTATTCAGGGTTTCAACTTCTTCCTGGTTTAGGATTGGGAGGGTGCAAGTGTCCAGAAATGTATCCACTTCTTCCAGGTTTACTGGTTTATGTGCATAGAATTGTTTGTAGTAATCTCCGATGGTAGTTTTTATTTTTGTGAATTGGGTGGTGATATCCCCTTTATTGTTTTTTATTGCAACTATTTTATTCTTCTCCCTTTTTTTTTTATTAACCTAGCTAGCAGTCTGTCTTTTTTTTTTTTATCTTTTTCAAAAAACCAGCTCCTGGATTTATTGATTTTTTGAAGGAATTTTTGTGTCTCTATCTCCTTCAATTCCACTCTGACCTTAGTTGTTTCTTATCTTCTGCTAGCTTTTGGTTTTTTTTTGTTGTTGTTTTTTGTTTTTTGTTTTTGATCTTGCTCCTCTAGCTCTTTCAATTTTGATGGTAGGGTGTCGATTTTAGATCTTTCCTCAATTCTCAATATAAATTTTATATAAATAAAATTTATAGCAAATTACACTGCTTTAAATGTGTCCCAGAGATTCTGGTATGTTTTGTCTTCATTCTTGTTGGCTTCAAAGAACATCTTTATATCTGCCTTCATTTCATTGTTTATCTAGTTGACATTCAGGAGCCAGTTGTTCAGTTTCCATGAAGTTGTGCAGTTCTGAGTTAGTTTCTTACTCCTGAGTTCTAATTTGATTGCCCTATGGTCTGAGAGACTGTTTATTATGATTTCCATTCTTTTGCATTTGCTGAGGAGTGATTTACTACCAATTATGTGGTCAGTTTTAGAGTAGGTGTGATGTGGTGCTGAGAAGAATGTATATTCTGTGGATTTGGGTGGAGAGTTCTGTAGATGTCCATTAGGTTTGCTTGGTCCAGATCTGAGTTCAAGTCCTGGATATCCTTGTTAATTGTCTGTCTTGTTAATCTGTCTAATATTGACAGTGGAGTGTTAAAGTTTCCCACTATTATTGTGTGGGAGTCTAAGTCTCTTTGTAGGTCATTAAGAACTTGCTTTATGTATCTGGGTGCTCCTGTATCGGGCACGTATATATTTAGGATTGTTAGCTCTTCTTGTTGCATTGATCCTTTTACCATTATGTAATACCCTTCTTTGTCTCTTTTGATCTAGGTTAGTTTAAAGTCCATTTTATCAGAGACTAGGATTGCAACTCCTGCTTTTTTTTGCTCTCCATTTGCTTGATAAATCTTCCTGCATCCCTTTATTTTGAGCCTATGTGTGTCTTTGCACATGAGGTGGGTTTCCTGAATACAGCACACTGATTGCTTTGACTCTTTATCCAATTTGCCAGTCTGTGTCTTTTGATTGGGGCATTTAGCCCATTTACATTTAGGGTTAATATTGTTATCTGTGAATTTGATCCTGCCATTTTGATGCTAGCTGGATGTTTTGCCCGTTGGTTGACGCATTTTCTTCATTGTGTCGATGGTCTTTACCGTTTGGTATGTTTTTGGAGTGGCTGGTAGTGGCTATTTCTTTCCTTGTTTAGTGCTTCTTTCAGGAGCTCTTGTAAGGCAGGCCTGGTGGTCATGAAAATTCTCAGCAATTTCTTGTCCATAAAGGATTTTATTTCTCCTTCGCTTGTGAAACCTAGTTTGGCTGGATATGAAATTCTAGGTTGAAAGTTCTTTTCCTTAAGGATGTTAAATATTGGTCCCCACTCTCTTCTGGCTTGTAGGGTTTCTGCCAAGAGATCCACTGTGAGTCTGATGGGCTTCCCTTTGTGAGTAACCCGACCTTTCTCTTTGGCTGTCCTTAGCATTTTCTCCTTCATTTCAATCCTGGTGAATCTGACGATTATGTGCCTTGGGGTTGCTCTTCTTGAGGAATATATTTGTGGTGTTCTCTGTATTTTCTGGACTTGAATGTTGGTCTGCCTTGTTAGGTTGGGGAAGTTCTCCTGGATAATATCCTGAAGAGTGTTTTCTGGCTTGGATTCATTCTCTCTGTCACATTCAGGTACACCTATCAAACGTAGATTAGGTCTTTTCACATAACCCCATATTCCTTGGAGGCTTTGTTCATTTCTTTTCACTCTTTTTTCTCTAATCTTTCCTTTTCATTTTATTTCATTGAGTTATTCTTCAATCTCTGATATCCTTTCTTCCGCTTGAATCCTGGATTCGGCTACTGAAACGTGTATGCTTCACAAAGTTCTCGTGTTGTGTTTTTCAGCTCCATCCAGTCATTTATATTCTTCTCTAAATTCTAGTTAGCATTTCATCTAACGTTTTTTCGAGGTTCTTAGTTTCTTTGCATTGGGTTTGCACATGTTCTTTTAGCTCAGAGAAGTTTGTTATTACCCACCTTCTGAAGCCTGTTTCTGTCAATTCATCAGAGTCATTCTCCATCCAGCCTTGTTCCCTAGCTGGTGAGGAGTTGTGATCCCTTGGAGGAGGAGAGGCATCCTGGTTTTTGATGTTTTCATTGTTTTTGCACTGGTTTCTTCCCATCTTCGTGGCTTTATCTACCTGTGGTCTTTGTAGTTGGTGATTTTCGGATAGGGTCTCTTAGTGGATGTCCTTTTTGTTGATGTTGAAGCCATTGCTTTCTGTTTTTGTTTTCCTTTTAACAGTCAAGTCTCCCTGCTGTAGGACTGCTGGAGGTCCACTCCAGGCCCTGCTTGCCTGGGGATCTCCCGCAGGGGCTGCAGAACAGTAAGGGTTGCTACCAGTTTCTTCTTCTGTTATCTTCATCCCAGAAGGGTACCTGCCAGATGTTGGCCTGAGCTCTCCTTTATGAGGTGTCTCTTTGGGTATACCGGGGTTGGGGAGCTGCTTGAGGAGATGGTCTGTCCCTTATCAGAGCTCAAGTGCTGTGCTGGGAGCTCTGTTTTTCTGTGCAGAGCTGCTTGGCAGTTACGTTTAAGTCTGCGGCAGCAGAACTCATAACTGTCTCTTTTCCAAGGTGCACTGTCCTAGGAAGGTCGGGCTTTATTTATAAGTTCCTGACATGCTGGTTCCTTTTTTCATAGATGCCCTGCTCAGCATGGAGATAGTCTAGTCACAGTCTGCCACCAGAGCCGTTGCTGAGCTACCACAAGCCCAGCTGCTGTGTGAACTTCCTTGAGGTGTTGTTTATAGAGATACAGTTAGAACTGCCTTGGTATCGGCGGACTGTCTCGGTAGTGGCGGTTGCCCTTCACCCCACTGAGCTGGACCTTCCTGAGTCCAGCTGCACTTGCTGAAAAACTCTCAATCCAGAGAGTTTCAGATTGCTTGTTTTGTGGGGCTGGTACCCATCAAGCCAGATCACCTGGCTCCGTGTCTCATCCCCCTCCCTTTCAGTTGAATGGGCAGCTCTGTGTCCCAGGGGTTCCAGACACCAGTTGAAATGGCCACCAAGATTTGTGTGAGTTTCTGTGTGGCAACCTGCGGCACCAGCTGAAACAACCGTGCTGGAAACTCGTGGTGCTTTTTGACCTGGTGAATCTCCTGGTCTGTGGGCAGTGAAAACTCATTTGGAAATGTGGTGATCACTCACCCTCTGCATTGTTCTTGCTGGGAACTGTACTCCAGAGCTGTTCCTATTCTGCCATCTTGGATCCTCCTCCCAAAGACTATTCTAATGAATAAAACAGACACAGCCCAGCTTTCACTGAAATTGGAGAGACACAATAAATGAATAAACGAATATGCACATGTTAGGTTTTGATGAGCTGGGAAGAAAAGTAAGCAGGATAAAAGGATTGGGAAAGGAGAGCTGGGATAAGGTGGACAGGTGTGGGGCTGAGCTGCTTGAGATCCAGTGGTCAGGAAGACCCGTCTTAAGAGGAGAAAGTTGAGCAGTGGCCTGAATGAAGTGAGGGCATGAGCTCTGGGAATACCTGAGTAAGAATGTTACAGACAGAGGAAATGGTGGGTGCAATGGTCCTTAGACCAGGAGCATTCATAACACTTTGTAGAATGTCAAGGAAGCCAGCCTGACTGGCATTGAGCATGAGGGTGAGCCTGAGAGCAGAGGCAAAATAACAGAGGAGCCAGAGTAAGAAGCAGAGTCAGCTCTTTAGTAGCTCCCTCACTGTAGTTGGGTTTTCTGGCAGTATATGCTAAGACTGAGTTTGAGGGTGCAAGGTATTTATCAGAGGTCAACATCAATGAAAGGACGTAGGAAGAAACAGGATTGAGTAAAGGGACAATACAAAGCAGGCTTTATCAAATTTCAGGTGTATATGCTATAGGAATAGGTTAGAATTTAAAAAAATATATGAATACTGAAACTTCTTTGATAAAGGCCAGTGGTCATTCTTGATTAATACAGAATCCTCATAAATAAGAATTGATTGATATTTTCTTAGCTTGATAAAAGTACATATCTCAATCTAAAATCCAGGGCCATAATTTGCAATCATCTATTAGAAGCAATCCCATTAAATTCAGCATGCCTACTACTACCGGAATTATTTGATAGCTCTCTGGAAAGTCTAATCAATGAAGTCAGAACAGGGAAAGCTTAAACATTTTCAACAATGGAAAACAAGAAGCATTATTACCATTATTTACATATGATATATATACATATATATTTAAATGTAGAAAACCCAAGAAAATTGAAAATGATTAAAAACATTAAGAAAATTCATTAGAGAAGTTACTTATGTTTAAAAATAAAAAATTCATTAGCTTTTCTGTATCTCAGGTGTTGGTAAATTTTTTCTGTAGAGGGCCAGAGAGTAAATATTTTAGGCTTGTTGTCATACAGTCTCTGTTACAACTACTGTATTCTGCCACTGTAGCACAGAATTGACCATAGACAATATGTAAATGAGGGGCATAGCCGTGTTCTAATAAAAGTTTATTTTAAATACAGGCAGCAGACCAGATTCGGCCCATACTGGGCCAAACTGGGCCATTAGTTTACTGATCCCTGTTACATACATTTTAAAAATAGAGAAATTATAATGAAAAAAAAAATCTCATTGAAAACAGCAAACAAAATGATGAAAATAGTACAAACTTGATTTAAAGAGAACACGTAAGCTGTAGAGAAGAAATTTACTGGGGACATGAAAGAAACTTCAAGTGAGTAGAGAATAAAATCTTGCTTTGATTATTAAGGTTCTATACTGTAAAAATGTCAGATGTTCTTTATAGATTCAAGGGAGTCTCTATTTAAATATTTACATGATTTTAAAAATATCTCTTAGTATTTTTAATTCCTATATGTTTTTGTCATATGTATATACTATACTTTAGTCAGGCTTCTATTAATAAAAGCTTTGCTGTTACTACCTTTTTTAGCTACCACTAACAATTTCTACAATAAATATGCTTGTACATGCTGGAAAAAATACGAAAGTAAATCCACAGACCAAATTGCTACAAGCAGGATTACTGAATCAAATATCATGTCATTTTGAATGTTGATGAGGTTGTAACAAGCTGACTGAGAATGTCTTTACTCCACATTTTTTCTAGAACTGGGTGGCATCAGTTTTTAAAAATATTTCTGATATGTGAAAAATTACAGATTTTAGGTTTTTATTCAGTAATATCTGATATTATGAGAGAAGGGAATTTTTCTTATGCTTATTCACTGCCTTAGTCTTTGGGCTGCTGTAACAGAATACCATAGACTGACTAGGAAACAACAGAAATTTATTTCTCAGTTATAGAGGCAGGAGAGTCCATGATCTAAGTGCCAGCAGATGTGATGTCTGCTGAGGACCCATTTCCTGGTTCAGAGATGGGGCCTTCTTGGTGTGTCCTCCGATGTAGAAGAGGTGAATGAGCTTTCTTGAGCTATTTTATAAAGGCACTAATCCCATTCATGAGGGCTCCACCCTCATGACTTAATCACTTTCCAAAGGCCCCACCTACTAATATCATCACTTTGGGGGTTAGGATTTCAACACATGAATTTTGTGGAAAACAAACATTCAATCCATAGCATTGATCATAGGTATTCTTTTTTAACTGCTTATGTCCTATTTTTGTTTATTTGATTGCTTTTCACTTTCTCATTGGTTTATGTGATCTCTTTATTAGTTATGAAAACTATCTCTCTGCAATTATCCTTGCAAGTCAGGTTATGATTTTCCAGTGTGCATAAAAAATTATATTTTTTTCTATATGATTTTGAGGCTTTGTGTACTTTTTAGAAATACCAACCTTTTATATTAATCAGGTCTCTGGGAAAAAAAATAACCTTTCATGAGGCTTCTTCTAAACACCTATCTAAAATAGGTAGTATATACTCCAGTAGATAAACAAGGAAATTGAGTGACAGGAAGGATAAATATCTGACTCAAGATCACACAGTTAGTAGGTAGGAGAACCTGGAGCCAGAATTTAAGCTCAACATTTTCTGACTCCAAAGTCAATACTGCTATATCATCCTGTCCCATCCTGGCCTTATCTATCTCATATGGATAGAAATATACAATTTTAGGGTTGGAAGAGATTTTTCCATACAGGGTCTTAAACAATAGATCAGGAGGGACAAACCAATTCCTGGGAGTAGATATTTATTTCATGCTCATCAGTTTAACTGACAGTTACTCGTATTAGAGAAGTTCTCAGACTTATTTCTGTGATTATCTACATGATGTATAGAATCTATGTTTATATATGCTAGTACCCTTCCCAGATGTTAAACATTATTATATGCAATTATTATTATTTGCATTAAGAAGGTTATAATTCCTAGCTGGATTTAATAATTAATTCCCATAAGTATGATATTTATTATTCAGAACATTATGTAGAAGCAGAACCCTCACTTTCAGTAATTAAGAGTTTCTGTGAAACTGTTTTGGAATGAATTTTCAGACTTAGTAAAAACAAAAGGATTATAAATGGCATATTCCTGCTAAATGTCATGAAAACAAAATATATGCTGTCAGTAAATCAAAATTACTGGCAGCTCAAGAAGAATGCATAATCAGAAGAGCTGGTAACATAATGTTAACTAATTCTTCATATTTGAATTATTTAAGATGAATTATTAATCTTTACTGACCATAGAAAGGATACTATTAGAATCCAAAGGTTGAGGCTTAAGGGTTCTACTTTGCAGGACTAATTTGCGTTCCCATAATTTAACCGTTAATTTTTGTGTATGGATGAGCACGTTATAACACTGTATTAGCTCCTATTTTGGATAAAATCATGTGAGAATAAGGATTTGCTTAGTTAGAAAAGGCAAATTATATTTACTGCTGTTACTCACCCAATGTCAATTTTAAGTTCCTTTTTTTTTCAAATTCTTAGGATACAGTTTTTTGGTTTTCACAGGTTATCATGACATATAAGCTTACTGTATTATTATTCAATTCAACAAATATTTATAAGCCCTAAACACTGAAGTAAATGTTGAAGAGAATTTGGGATGATGAAGAAGACATGGTCGTTGCTCTTGAAGGGAGCGGGAGAAAGCTAATATAACCTGAATGCTATCTGTCATCTCATTTGCTTGCTCTGCACCCCTAAAATTAATCTGTCCTTTCCCTTCACTCTCTGGATACAGAACTAAGAATCTTTTTGCATTCTCCATACAGAAGCAACTTTCACAAAGTGCTGTGAAAGATGTAGACTTTGCTGATGCTTACAGAAGTCAATATGGAATAGTTAAGAGCATGATTCCTAGCTGTGAGTTATTGGGCAAGTAACTTAATGCCTGTGCCGAGCTTCCCCATCTATAAAGTAGGGATAATAATAGTATTCAACCCATAGGGGTGTGGGAAGGATTGAATAAGTTAATGTGTGTAGAGTAAGCTTCTCTAAATGAGCGCTATAAAAAGGAACATTAGCTATTATGTTCATAGGGGTGACAGAGAAAATTATTTTCATTACATAGCACATAGGAGGGGAAAAAAATCTCTAAAATTCCAATTAGATATTTCTGTGCTCTCCAGAAGTAACCTCTCTATCACCTGGCACAGAGATGGGTTAGGGTTCGGAATGAGTCCTCTAATTTATTCTATCCTAACAATGTCATCTCGAAGACTTGGCTAATGAGTTGCACAGGCCCACAGATCACCTAGATAGAAACTTAAATACAGCTCTGTAGAAAAGGTAAAAAGGTCAGGGCTACATACAGAATTGTAGTAATCATTTGCATGGAAAAATTGGACAAATTTCAACAGCAACAGTGAAAAGGAAGGATGAGCAGACAGAAGAAGAGGCTGGGGGGAAAATCTTTAAAGAACACTGTTAAAAGTTTTAAATATAATATATGTCCTTCCAACATAAGACGCCAGACTTGGCACACTCTATTTAAGAAACCTCATTAAAATTATAGTGAAAGAAAAAAAGATGTAAACGTATCATGGAAAGAAAGTGTGGTAGATATCAGAGGATGTGGGAAAAGGCACGCTGCTGAAAAAGTGCTGACACGTGAAGCCGAGTTTAAAATCCCCATAGAGAGGCTACAGTAGAGTAGAGAATAGAGGCCAGCCTGACTAGCAGCACCCTAAGGAGAGGTTGGATTCATCAGATTCCAGATGAATATCAGGCCTGATTCATCAGAGGGTAGGGTAGAGAAGGACGGCTGAAAATAAGGATTAGTTATGTTTCTATTTAGAACTTTTGACAATGTAAAAGATAGAGGAGTAATTCCCTCAAAGCAGAGAGAAAACGACATAAATCCAGAAGTCTATATCTAAATCATTCCTCCTTGTTAGAGTTGAATAAGAATGTTCTGTAAATAAGTAAGGGGCCAAAAGTTTTGCCTTTCAATAACTTTTCTAAGAAAGTTATTCGAGTGTGTGTTCTAGGAAAGCAAAGAAGTAAACCAGGATAGAATAACATGGGATTCAGAGAACAGTGTATCCAACTCAAGGAAGCAGTGGAAAGAATTCTCGTTCCAGGATGAGGGCTGGGCAGCAAGGCTAGTGGAGCCAGTCTTGAATTGGCAAAGAGGGTCATAGTGGTTGAGTGTTGGAAGAACTCAAGAATAAGAAAAGGGCAGAGTGGGCAAGGGATGAGACGAGTGATTAGAAACTCCAGGTCAAAATGATAAACTATACAAGAAAACCATGGCCTTAATATGAAGTAAGTGGGCCAGGATGCTGCACGACAATGAATGAAACGGGCTCCAAGGAATTGATAGAGTGAGGAAGAAGCTTGAAGACAAAGAAAAATATCTGTAAGCAGAAAGATACAATAAATACAGTAAATTCATGATTCAAAAGTGTAACAAACTGAAATGTGACACTATTTTGAATAAATGATGACTAAGAAAGGAGAATCAATTCAAACTTGATTCTGGGGAGATCTCCTCTTGGGAGTGTTCATGAGCTTGGTGTCTTGGAGAAGGGAATTAAGCATACTATAATAGTGTGGTGCAATGGTGATCAACATCTACACCATCAAATGATATAACTACTATTAATTGGTTTCAATCTATGGAACAAAACTAGGCAAACGCTGAAGACTTTCTTTGAGTATATAAAAGAATGTAAATGTTATGAACTTTCACATTATAAAAGCAAGAATTTGGCCACAACATTGAGAAGTGGAAGGGGAGATGTGAAGTGGAGGGAAGGATACAGGTAATAACATGGTCGTATTGCAAAGGGGGAATAAAGACAACAAGTAGAAGGCTGGGCGTGGTGGCTCATGCCTGTAATCCTAGCTCTTTGGGAGGCTGAGGCAGGAGGATCACTTGAGGTTAAGAGTTCAAAACCAGCCTGGCCAACATGGTGAAACCCATCTCTAAAAAGAAAAACAAACAAAAAAGATAACAAGTAGAGGGGTCAATATTAGTGATACAACTCTACTGGGGAGGGAGAGAAATAGAGAAGGGGTTATAGATGAACTAGTCCTTCATCAAACATGGAGGAAGTCAACAGCTAGTACCTGAAGCTGATTATTCTAAAGCAGTTGTATAAATGCGGCAGAAGCTTCTAGTTCACTCTTTAATATTTATTCTCATGTTCTTTTATACAACAAAAATGAATCGAGGTACATGACCACCCAGGTAAAAACTGTTATTTCCCTTGCAGCTAAGTATGGCCAACAGAGATGTGAGCTGAAGTGAAGTGTGCAATGTTTAGATCAGGTCCTTAAAATAAAAGAAACATGGCCTCCCTTCCTTTCTTGCTCTACCCTCCCCAGGCTGGAATGCAGCTAAGGCAGAGCGTGGTAACCATGTGGAAAACAGCTGTATCCTAGGGAGTCAAGAATAACAAGATAAAAGAAGCCTGGGTTCCAGCACTACCAAGTTGCCCTGAATTGCCTGCTACAACTATTATGTGAGATAAAAATAACTTCTATCTCTATTTTACCACTATGTTTTTGGGTTTGGTGCTAGAAAAGTCTGACTTGCATCCTACTCCTACAAATAATTATGTAGAGACATAAAGGTAAACATGTAAGACTTTTAAAAGAATTGATTGAAAGTTGTTTTCTAGAAAAAGAATTAGTGTGGAGTGGTGGTTGAATAGAAGATATATATTGCTTTTTATTATAAATCTTTCTATGCTATTTAATTTTGAGCATGTGCATGCAGTATTTTTATAAAATAAAATGAAAGGTAGTTATGCTAATTGGATGAAAATGGAACATAAACAGTTGCAAAATAAAAAATGGATCACCCACTCTTTCGCCACATTGAGAAAATATTTTGGTGATTTACTTCAAGCTATTTTTCTACCTTTTTTTCCTTGATTGAAAGTCTACACATGAGGAAAAAACAGAGAAAGAGGACTTCACCCAGGAGAGTAAAAAGAAAGAATTGGAGAATTAATGGGTAAAACAAGAGAATTTGGTATCAAGGAAGCCAGGAGAGGGAAGGAATTCAGTAATGACACATTGGTCAGTGATTTCAAACACCACAGAAAAATCAGTAGGTTGAGATCTGGGAATATGTCAACTGATTTTGAGTTTGGCCATTGATGATATACAAGAGAGTGGATGCAGTAGAAAAGAGATAGGCTGGTAATGAGTTTAGAGTATAGAGGAAAAGGAAATAGATCTTCTAGAACTCAGTGCGCAAATAAGAAA
The DNA here is from genome assembly GCF_030222135.1 of Aotus nancymaae. Lineage (NCBI taxonomy): Eukaryota > Metazoa > Chordata > Mammalia > Primates > Aotidae > Aotus > Aotus nancymaae. Next base: position 1,220,116 of record NW_026988453.1, read on the forward strand.
ATGGTAGGTTATGAGTTTGGAGAGATAGGATGGGTAAAAGTCATGTAGCGCCTGTAAGACATAGGGGGGACTGTAACTTTTATTCTAAATACCAATTTGAAATGTTTATTATTGTACATATATATTATTTTGAATGAACCTCAACTCTTGTGTGGAGAATGGACTCTAGCAAGCAAGATAAAAGGCAACATAATCAGTTAAAAGGCTATTATAGTTACCTATAGTACAAGGCTATTGTAGTTATTGTAGTTACTGGTAGGAATTAATGCTGGCTTGTACTTGGGTAATACTGAGGAAAGTAATGAGTAAGTTTGGATTCTGGATACGGTTTGGAGTTTGGTGCCAGAAACTTTGTGCATGCATAGGATGTGGGGTATGAGGAAATGGAAGAGCCAGTGGGTGAATGGGAAGAGAATGATACTGAATAATAAGAAAGATTTAGGAAGAACTAGGTTTTAAGTAATAAATCAAGAATTCAAGTTTCAGATACCTATTACACATCTAAGTGGAGATGTTAAGTAGCAGTTGGATATAATAAGTTTAAAACTTTAGGAGAGTTTAGTTCAAAATTCTAAACCCTACAGTCATTAATTTGTAAGTTGTCCTGAAAGTCAAATGACTGGATGAGATCATATAGGAAATGAGGGAGGCAAGAAAGAGAATTCCTAGGACCAAGTTCTAGGTCATGTACCATATAAACATCAAGAATTAAGCTGGATGAAGAGAAAGAGTGGCCAAGTTGGGAAGAAAACCAGAAGAGCATGTTCTGAAATCTAAGCAAGAAAGTGATTGAAGAACTAAGGGATAATTGTGTGATATGCTGCTGCTAGAGTTTAAGTGTGTCCCCCAGATTTCATGTGTTGGAACTGAATCCCCAAGTTTACATGTTGATGGTATTGGAAATGGGGCCTTTTGCAGCTAATTAGGATTAGATAGCATCACCAAGGTAGGGCCCCCATGATGGCACTGGTGGCTGGATAAGAAGAGGAAGAGAGACCTGAGTATGCATGCCCTTGCTCTCCCACCATGTGATGCCCTCCACCATGTGATGATGCAGTAGGAAGGCCCTCAACAGATGCCAGCACCTTGATATTGGATTTCCCAGCCTCCAGAACTATAAAAAGTAAATTTATTGGCCGGGCGCGGTGGCTCACGCCTATAATCCCAGCACTTTGGGAGGCCGAGGCAGGTGGATCACGAGGTCAAGAGATCGAGACCATCCTGGTCAGCATGGTGAAACCCCGTCTCTATGAAAAATACAAAAATCAGCTGGGCGTAGTGGCGCAGCCTGTAGTCCCAGCTACTCAGGAGGCTGAGGCAGGAGAATTGCTTGAACCCAGGAGGCGGGGGTTGTGGTGAGCCGAAATCACGCCATTGCACTCCAGTCTGAGTAACAAGAGCGAAACACCATCTCAAAAAAAAAAAAAAATTTCTTTTTAAATGACTCAGTTTATGGTCTTCTGTTATGGCAACAGAAAACTGACTAAGACAGCTGCTGAGAGGACAAGTGTGATGAAGGCTGAGAGAAGCAGTGATCCTTCAAGCACCTGATGGGGATTACAATAAATTGGTTCAAAAACACAGGTAAAAGTTCTGCCTTGAAAACAGAGCCATTACTTCCCTCAACACCAAAGGAAAAGGAAAAATTGGGGGAAAGAAGTTGCAGTAGTTTATAAAGTCATATCCTCCAAAAGTGAGACTGTCGAGGTTAACAGGAGAAACAGTTTGAGAAGGTTGCCCTGGTGAATTACATTGGAGACAAACTGAGGGCTTGCCAAGGTGCACTGCGGGCTTGAGATTGTCTATCACGGAAGTGTAATCAGCTGGATCATGGGACCTCACTCAGTAACTCTCAGTAGCTTGTAAATGAGAGGAGAAATAGGAAACTGGGGTAGTCCATGTTATTAAATTTTAGTAATATTTGCATGTAAAATATTTAAGGTAAAAAGTAGTTTTGATGTTCTCAATTATATAATTTAGACACACGTAGACTATGTTAAAATGTTTATTAAATCTGCTGAATATTGTATTTACAAGTGGGTCAAATTTGGCACGTAGCAATAACAACATGCTCTCCTTCTTACTTATAATTTCTGTTTTTTCCCCCTTAGAAATTCAGTATTTTTGTATTAATTCTACCCAAATTTACCTGTCTTATGACTTCAGAAAAAAACCTTGACTTTTCTCCCACTGATTTATTTGAAAAATCAATAAAACAAAGAAAACAAAACGGGAGATACACATAGACTACATTAAAAATGTTTATTAAATCTGCTGAGCAATTCCAATTGGACTCATTGACTGTTTCTGCTCTGATGATTTTGGACATAAGTTATATGGGCCAGTATTTAGTTTGTAAGATATTAGGAAATGGAACAGATTATGATGTTTTTATATCTTCCTCTGACTACAAGATTGACAAATAGTGAACCTTTATGACAGGAAGTGTTTAGCTAACCCTGTGGTAGCCTCGTAGGGGACAATAGAGGCTGGAGATTTGGTTATAATTCCGCTAGAAAATTCTGACATGTTTTCTCTATATCTATGGCATGAAACACTAATCTCAGAGACATAACCAGGGCTGCTGAAGCGGGGTCAGAATCTTATTAAAAGAAAAGAATATTTATGCTCCTCACAGCATTTGACTGGGCTTCAGATCCCCTTCCACCCCAGGTTACATTTGTACTGGATTCTCCCAACTTATTCAGCTCTGAACCATACTGAGGAATCTAAGAGTAGTTCAAATAAAGATGTGATTGTGTCATTTCAAGATCACTTGCCACCTTTCTGTTGTATTCTTTTTTCATAGTTTTCTACCTCACTTTGTATTTTCAAAGGTTTGTAAAGGGCTAAAAAAAAAAAAAGTACCACTTTAGAAAACAGCCAAATGGGTACCAGGCATAGCTACTGCTCGAATAGTCTCTGCAAAACTTTGAAAACCAAAAGGGTCCTGAACTTACCCATTTGGAAATCACGTTACCTACAATTCAAGCTCATGTCTTTGTAACCAAGGATTCTGTATCACTGTAAGACAAGTCTTCATACTGTATCCTTTCTCGTTGTAAGACTATTTTAGAGAAATTCCTTGACTACACAAAGCAAGTGACAGTCCTTCCTTTTCTTTGTAAAAAGTGTTCAACCCCTCTGCATAGTGGTCCCCTGGATTACAAAAGTAGCTACAGGTCTCTTTCTACACTTGGACGGGTTGTGGGGGAGGTTGGTCCTGATTCTTCATCTTCAGAGAAGGTGATGAGAAGCAGAACCATGGAAAAGCCTTGGGTTTTCTTACTACATTGAAGTAATCCTAAATACATCATATGGCCGTAGTGCCTAGGATTCTAGAGTTTAAGAACAGTGGCACTATTCTATAAAAAATGAAACAAGGAATTTTATGATATGACAATTTTAAACTAAACTAAACTAACAACATATAATTGAAGCCTATTTGAGACTTCGCCCTCTGACTGTGAGCAGAGTACAGAGACAGACCACATATTTGCAGTCTCCCAGCCCAAGTACTGGCATGAGTAGTGACTCAATAAATGTTTGTTTAAATAAAAGTTTAAATAAAAATTTATTAATATATTATTTGGGTAATTAGATTTAGTACGTTCCTAAATTTTTGAGACTTAGGTCATAAGCCACTAGTTTAATCATTCATCTGACCCAGTTTCAAACTATGGTCTTAAAATTGTGTGCCAGACCTGTTAGTAAAGATAATAAAATTAAACATTTTTTGAGCTAGAGGGGACTTGAAATTTGATTCTAAAATTAAACATTGCTTGACTCATCAAGATATTATAAGCATCTGTGAATTCAGTGAGTGATCTCAAAGGAGCTTAAAAATATGTGTAAAGAAAAGGTTTAATAGCCTCCTAATCCCTGAAAATTATTCATATTGATGAAATTCTGCTTTGGGTTTTGGGCAAATGCTCCATCTTCTCTTTTTCTTTCTGATTTACTGGAACATTTCAACCAAAGGCGGTCACACCACACTGTTAACCACATTTCCAAAGTGTTAACTTTGCTATAACCTTTAATCGACTCAAGTTCAGTAATGCCAGGAAGTAGGAGGGCGGTTTAAAATACTAAGTGTGGCAAGGAAATAGATAGTAAAACAGAGATGCAAAGAAAACGCCTGTGATGCATTTCAGCTAAGTCAGGCATGAAAACGCTTCTGCTGGAGAGATTTTAAAACTGCATTCAGTGCTTCAGAACCATGGGCTCTACTCATCAGTGATCAAATCCATTAGAGTCTTTAGTTTCAAATTCTGCTGCTGAGGATGTGACTTGGTCTATGCATATTGTCTGGATCAAACTGAATCCTGAAGGTTTGCATTATACAATCTGTGGCATTGGACACGCAGAGTTGGGGCAGGATTTCTATGTATGGACACATCAAGGCAGCTGTTATCAGTGCTGACTTCATTACCAGAACAAAGATTCCCTGACGGGAAGAAACCTTTGCAATCATTTAAGATCCCTTACTTGAACATCTCTTGTTAAATTAGGGTTGGCTTTTCTGTTAAAATTATGTGTTTGACCATTTCTCATCTAGTTAGAGTTTATGCTTCAAGTATTTTACGCAATGCCACTTGGCAACGAAAAGTCTATGGCATTGGTATGTGAGCTGTAAATTGTATCTTTTAGATGGTAACAACCTGTACAATGTAAAGATTAAAAAAAAACGGAGATCCTAAGTAGTTAAATAACCAGCCAGCACCAGAGGGATAGAGACAGATACAAAACTAGAAACAACTTTGTTCTCTTAGCTATAGCCTGGAGCTTTTTACTGTAGTGCCACATTAGTTATGTCTGTTTTTTTTTTCTTTTTTATTTTATTATTTTTTTTAAGATGCGGTTTCACCATGATGGCCAAGCTGGTTTTGAACTCCTGACCTCAGGTGATCCACCCACCTCGGCCTCCCTAAGTGCTAGTATGTCTGGTTTTAACTGGCCACCATATAGAAACGTTATACTGGTGGGTACAAGAATCCTGTAAATACTGGCAGGTGAATATGGAGAATTTCTAAGTGCTATCATCATATTCTGAGAAATTGAGATTAAACGTTTCATGGGAAAGAAGGCAAGACTAACCTTGGTTTTTTGAGAATGCCATAAATAAATGTGAAAAACTCTAACAAAAATGCAATCACAGAAGTGTCAATACAGAGCTTGGAGTTAAAGGACCTGGGTTCTAGGCCTGGCTTTACCAATTCTGACTAGTTGGTGTAGCCTGGATAGGCTAAGCTAGATGTGATAACATTGAGGAACCCAACAGCATACACCCCGATCAATTCTAATTAGTTTCCCATTAGTAGCCAGAAGTCCAAGCCTGGTGCCAAGATTTGTAAGACCAAATCTGATCCTGCTAAATTACCTTCGAAAACCAGTTGTCTCAGGCATTCTTGATGGGTTTCAAATCAGAAATAGGCAGGATTCTTTAAAACAAGCTAGTCGTTGTTTCTGGCTATGGAGTTCCAAGAGACTTCGATTATTGTGCTTCATTTTATCCTTCTGTAAAATTCATATGGAAACATTCCTACTTGTGATAATGCCATGAAATGAAGCTTAAATAAAGGGAGGGTAGGAGGAGAAGACCTAATATTTATAGAATAACTAATTTTTTCAGCCATTTAAAAAAAACTCTATCTGATTTAACCGTCAAATACATTCTTGAAATTAATCATTTTATCTATTGTACTAATGCAGAAATTAAAACGCAAAGAGGTAATCTAACTTGCTAATAAATTGTAAAGGTGAAATTCAAACCATTTCTGTTTGAATTCCAAAATTTGGTCTTTTTTCACTTCTCACTCCCTTATACTGCACTGTATATAATGGGCAAAACCTTATGCATTTTACATTTTCATTGCTATATGCAAAATTTGGTTTGATTTTTAAAGTCTGAAGCATAAGATCACACATAATCACTAAGGAATACATCAAAGATTAACTCTTTTCTCTTTCAGTTAGAATCTGCTCAGAAACTATTCATTAAGGATAGGAAAGTTAATTTCTTTTTGCATAACGAAGAGAAAAATGTTAAAATTTTATGAGTACAATTATTAAAAGAAAACCTTGAAGAAGTTCCAAAATGCTGTATTACATTTAATATTATTTTATTTTAGAATCTCAAGGCAGAACACATGATCTAACATATTTTTATAGTAGTCCTCGACTATGTATTTATGTACTGTTAAAATTCTTCCTATTTTATAGTTGGGAAATATGAGAAAAAGGAAAAAAACTTCAATGAGGTTTCCAGGTCAGAAGTTAAAGTATTAAACTCTGGTTCTAGCTCAGGAGTACACAGATTTTGAGAAAAGACCCCTGTAAACTGTACAATACCACACAAATTTTCCTTATTTGTGTTATTATATTACCCTCAGATGAGGATGGAGCCCTACGTAGCATATGCAATTCCTTGTAAGCAGGTGTCCCACTTAAAGACTTGGAAAACTACTGATTTATCTGTATCGTATAGAAGGTTATATTTATTACGTAAGTAAACAGTGTTTGGTATATATCAAAGGGAGTAAAAACAAAAAAATAATAATAATGCACCAAACGGTAATTTCTTATGGCATTCTCTTTCTTTCCCCTTTTTCTCTCATCAAACTCTCAACTCCTTCCTTTTTGCTCCTTGTTCTTCCTCTTCAAAGATAGAGATGATATTAGAGATGGGAATGCAGTAGAATTATTTTTAGATTGTAGCTCTTTTGACTTTGTCTTTCCTTGGATATTCTGGGACCATCATCGTTACTGGCTGTGATTTGATGGAGGCTTCTGTGAGCTCTTTTTGGTCAGCCAGTCACCCGGTCAGCTTGGAATTCCAAGTCTGAGAGTGTGACACACACTGCACAAAAGACCCCAGCAGCAAGCTGCTCCCTGTGAATCTTAGATATCACTCATTCTACACAGGCTTTGGTCTTCATTTCCATTAGGGAGCACTTCTGTTTGTAGTTTCAATAAGCCACACTTTTCCTTTTAATTCCTGGGCCTACTATAATCTTAAAACAAATTGACATACAATACAAGATATAGTTTGAGTGGTGCTATAGTTTGATTGTGTCCCCAAAGTTAATGTGTTGGAAATTTGATCCCCAGTGCAGCAGTAGTGGGAAGTGGGGCCCAATGAGAGGCGTTGGGGTTATGGGGGCCCTGCCTGAGTGCATTAATGCCATTATCATGACAGTGAGTTCTGAGAGATAAAAATAAACTTCTAAGTCCCCTAACTGATGGAGTGGATCCCCCTTTGGGCAAGGGAACCCCAGAGAAACCTTGGAAGTTGAATTCATGGCTACTTAGGATGGGAAACCTGACATGTTTCATTAGACTCCCTCCCTTGCTAAGAGTCATTAGATTTTCTTCCCTAAAGGCTAAGAAGAAACCAGTCATTTCAAAAGCTACTAGTTGATGCTCCCTAGTGGTGCAGTGGTTAGGACTTGGTGCTCTCAAAAGACTACCAGCTTATCTTCCTAGGTACAGAACAAAAACATGCTAAGATTAATAATTCCTTCACACCTCCCCAAGACATTTGCTTCCTCTATTCCCTTTTTCCCTCAAATGTTCACCTTATCTTATATAAAATGTAGATTTGCTGGACGCTAACTAAAGTCTTACAAGTATGTAATTATTTATCTCACTGCTGACCCCCATAGTACTTTTTAAGGAAAATGTATAGATACTAAGCCTTCTAAGAACTTCTTTGGAGAAAACAGCCACAGATGTTTCTGTGGTATGCAGTTTTCCTGGGCATGCCCTCAGGCTGGCTCAGAAAACCTCAGATTTGAGACTTACGCCTCAAACACTCATTTTAGATGTCAGTTCTTACAAAAAGATGAGTTTGACCCTCTTCCCCACTCTCTTGCCCAAGTGATACTTTCTGCCATGTTATGATGCAGCAAGAAGGCCCTCACCAGATGCTGGCTCCTCAACCTGGGACTTCCCATTCTCTAGAACTATTTGAGCCAATAACTTTTTGGTCATTATAAATTATCCCATATAAACTTTTTGGTTATTATAAATTATCCCATATAAACTTTTTGGTCATTATGAATGTATCTTATATAAAATATAAGAATAAAGTATTCTGTTATAGCAGTACAAATGGACTAAGACAGAAAGTTGGTACCAAGAAGTGTGACTTTGGAATTGAGTGATGAGCAGAGATGGAAAGAGTTTGGAGGGGCAGGCTAGAAAGAGCCTGTATTGCTATGAGCAGAGCTATAAAGGTAATTCTGGTAAGAGCTCAGAACATAGAAGGGCTGTAGGGAAAGTCTAAAAGTTCTTGGAAATTATTTAAGTGGTTATGATTAGAATGTTGGTAGAATTATGGACTGAAAAGGTTATTCTGATGAAGCCTCTGAGAAAAATGAGGAGGAAAGTATTGGAAACAGAAGGAAGGGTCATCCTTGTTTTAAAGTAGCAAAGACTGTGACTGAATTGTTTCCATGCTCAATAATAGCTTTAGGGAAGTAGAATTTAAGAGTACTAAACTAGGATACCTGGCAGAAGAAATTTCTAAGTATAATATTGAAGGAGATTTTGTAATTATCTGGCAGATTCTTTCTGCCCACTACCTGGATAAAATAAATTCACCGAGACCACAGCATTGCTGTAGAGAAAGAGTTTAATTGACTTGAGGCCAGTCATGACACATGGGAGAGTTATTTCACAAAACAATTTGAAGGCTCAGAGGTTAGGAGTTTTCCAGGATTGTCTGGTGGGTGGGAACTAGGGAATGGGTGTTGCGGATTGGTTAGGATGCTATCGTAGGGTTGTAGAAAACATTCCTTTTGTTCTGAATCTGCCTTTGTGTGTGAGGGCCACAGGACCAGTCATGAGTTATGACTCCAGGTGGAGTTAGCCAATCATTAGGAATGCAGAAGTCTGAAAAGACTTCTCAAAAGGCCAATCTTAAGTTTTACCATAGTGATGTTATCAACAGGCATAATTGGGGAAGTTACAAATCTTGTAATCTCCAGAACAATGGCTGGTTATCATTTATCTATGACTGCATCTCACCAGAATTCAGGCCTCTTTCATAATCCTACCCTGTGGTTTCTCATTAGTTTTACAAAGGTGGATTAGTTTTGGGAAGGACTATTATCATCTTTGCTTTAAGGTTAAACTATGAACTCAATTTCTTTCAAAGTTAGCTTAGCCTATGCCCAGGAATGATCAAGGACAGCTTAGAGTTTAAAAGCAAGATGGAGTCAATTCTGTCAGATTTCTCTGACTGTCATAATTTTGCAAAGGTGGCTTTACTGTGGGATTTCTTTTAACTGAATCCAGTAAAATGACAGAAGAAATAAATGACATAAAGATGAAATTTATAATTAAAAGGAAAATAAGATATACAAATTTGGAAAACTCACAGCTTGGCCAATAAAGAACCAAAAAGCATGAAAAGACCCGGCAAGTGATTCTTTGATAAAGGATTAGTATGGATAGAAGGAAGCCAGCTGGTATTCCTCAAGACAATGGGAGAAAGACCCTGAAGGCATTTTGGAAATCTACAAGGCTTCTCCTTTCATCTCAGACCCCAAACTCTAGGAGGGCTGAATGGTTTGAGGGGATGGTCCTGGCCTGCCCTTGAACTTGCTGATGAGGGCCACCTCAGGACTTTGCTTCCTGCATCCTGGTGCAGTACTCCTTGGTCACCCCAGCTATGATTCAAGTAATCCCAAGGAAAGACTTTTCCCAGGGACAGAGCCACCACAGTGAGTTCCCCCTAGAGTAATGCCTAATGAAGCTAAGACTCCACTACTATAGATCCACCAGCATGAAGCCCCAGCCTGGGAAAACTGCAGTTATAAGACTCCAACCCATGAGAGCTGCCGTGTGGGCTGAGGCCAACAAGGTCATGGAGTGGGGCTGCCTGAGACCATCGGGGCCTGATCCTCATCTCAATGTTCTGAGAAGGCAGGGCATGGAGTCAAGAAAGACTATTATAAAGTCTTAAGATTTAACATTGCTCACCCTGTTGGGTTTTGGACTTACTTGGGACCAGTTACCTCTCTTCTCATGCCTATTTCTCCCTTTTGAAATGGGAATGTCTATCCCATGCCTGTCCCACCATTATATTTTAGAAGTAGATAACTTGTTTGAATTCATAGGCTCACAGCTGAAGAGGAATTTGTTTCAGTATAATTTATGCTTTGAGTCTTACCCATGTCTGATTAAGCTAAGATTCTGTATTTAGGGCTTTTGAGTTGTTGCTGGAATGAGTTACGAGATTTGGGCTATTGGGATGGACTGAATATATTTTGCATGTAAGGACTTAAGTTTTGGGGGCCAGGGGTGGAATGCTATGGTTTGAATGCATCTCTCAAAGTTCATGTGTTGGAAACTTGATCCCCAATATGGTGGTGTTAGAACATGGGACATAATTGGAGGCATTTGGGTCTTGGAGTCACCATCACCAAAAACCTCATAAATGGTTTATGCTGTTTTCATTAAGAGTGGGTTCCTTATAAAAGGATGAGTTACTCCCTCCTTCTTGCCCATATAATGCCTTCTGTCATGGTATAATGAAGCAACAAGGCCCTCATAGGATGCTGGCACCTTGATCTTGGACATCTCAGCCTCAAGAAACATGAGCCAATAAATTTCTGTTCATTACAAATTGCCCAATCTCAGGTATTCTGTTATCATAGCATAAACAGATCAAGATAAACGGCATGTTAAGAAATTCAAAAAGGAGATCAAGAAGAGGTATGGATATTTGGAAATTTACCCTCCCATCATCCCTATCAACTTGTGAAACTTTCTTCAACCTGTTATTGTGTCACATGGTTGATGATTCCACAATGAGCAAACAAAATATTCAACACTTGATCTGCACTTGTGAGTTCAGTTTACTTCAGGCTGTGGGATAAAAATGTTCTTAGGAAACATTTACAGCTTTCCTATTGAACTCGGGTAGCTCAGCATTATCAGCCTTGCTGTTGGTGTGGTTCTAATTCTTGGGTCAAGTACTTTGGAACCTGAGTCCCTCCATTGCATAGCTGGTACTTTAGATCCTCTAAACCTGAAGATGTACTTCTAGTTTGTCAGTTTTTTACTCTCTTCTCATAAAATTCTAGTATAGCCTGAGGCCCTCCTGTCTCTTCATAAAGTTCCCTGCTGCAAAATACCTTCCTATTTTCTGCCACTGGACCACCTGTTGCTATGGTATACCTGTGTGGTAGGCAGAACAATGGCTCTCCAAAAATGTCCACATCCTAGTCCATGGAATCTGTGAATATGTTCAGTTATATGTCAAAGGAGAAGTAAGGTTGCAGATGAAATTAAGGTTGCAAAACAACTGACCTTAAAATAGAGAGATTATCTTGCATTATCTAGGCAAATTGAAGCAGAAATGTCAATGTCAGTGTAATCCAGAGTGAGAAAGACTTGACTGGCCATTGGTGGCTTTGAAGATGGAGGAAGGGGCCCAGGAGATAAGGAAAACAAGCAGCCTTTTAGAAGTTGAAAAAGGCCAGGAAACAGAATCTTCCCTGAAGCCTTTAGAAGGAATGCATAAACTATGTTTTAGTTCAGTGAAACCCATCTATTACTTTTGACCTTCAGAACTATAAAATGATAAATTTGTATTGATTTAAGATACAAAACTTGTGGTAATTTGCTGCAGCAGCAGCAAGAAAACACTCATACATCCTGCATGTTCTTCTGTCTCTTCTATTCGTGTTTAACCTCCAGCGAATCAGCTACATGGCTAATTGTTTTTGTCTGTTATTATTCAATAAGTGACTATGTCTGTTGGTAGGTCTGGGTCACAGTGAGTCTCTTCTGTTCTGTTAAGGTTAACCTTCCCATATATCCTTATCAGAGCAGTTAATACTCGAAAGTCCACCAAACAGAACCCAAGATTCAGTCCACCGAATAGAACCCAAGCCTCAGTCAGGGAGGTTATATCTATAGATTCGGATCCATCTAACACCAGTTTCCCCTGTCTGGAATTATGGACAAATAGCTGTACCCATCTGATCTCAAGTTTTAGCTATAAAATGAATAGTAAATTTCACTGAAAAGGATTTTTGAGATGATTCAAAGATTATGCTAAAAAGTGCTTAGCTTAGTATAGTACCTGGCACAAAGTGATCTTTCCATGCATATTTCTTTTTATTATTACCATCAACACCTGGCTTATTATTTCTGAGCCATATCTAATTCAACCAAAGACCTTGATGAAATACCATAGAAAACTAGGCATGTGTTTCCCTCTACATCCAAGAACCACTAACTCTGTGTCACTCTGGCATGTGGATTGTGGATTTTCAAGATAGGGGCCATGTCTTTGATGATTTAGAGACCAAGTTTCAGAAAGACGGGAAAAAATAATTGTGTCATTTTCAACATAGACACTTGAAAATGTGATGGGAGACGTGGGCTCCCACTCCGGCTCTACCACTTAATAGCTCTGAGCACTGGACAGATCGCTTGAGGTGCTAAGCCTTTGTTCTTTTAGCTGTAAAATGGGGTTAATGCTGTAAGGACAAAATAAAACAACATATTAAGCAATGTATATAATTTGTTTAGCCCATGTTTTCCACAAAACACGTAATTAATAAATTATATTTATTTATATATTTAGTTTTGTTTCATGTATTTGCTATATTTCTAAGAGATTTCTCCAGCACTCTGGTAAAACAATTAAGATTAATTATAAAATCAAAAAGAAAAAAATTAATGAAAATTAATTATAAAATTAAATATACAATTCTTATTTGAAGGACTAGATTTCATTTTAAGTTCACATTGTCCTCCAAAATTCAAATAGTTTGCAATCCAGTACAAACAGAAGTAAAAGCAATGTTATTAACACCTGGAGCACATTTTCCTGGACACTGTATACGGAAATAAATTTGTTTTTGGTTTGATGCTAAAACTGGTAAGGCAGTGTAGATAAAAAACCTGGTCAGCAGCTTGCCAGGACTGATGAGAAGAACACTACCTTCTGGGAAATGGAGCCACTGATGGGTTTAAAGAGTCCTACCGGTAGGGGTATGCCTCTAGTCTAGGACCTCTGTATTCATATCAAACCACCTAAACATGTGTCTCTTCAATGAACATGTTTTGGTGGAAAAATAATGTATTGAATGCCAATTAGCATGCCAACCAATATCAATCATTGTAAAATATCAAGTGTATTTTCTGGTTTATGTCCATCATGCCTAGGTTTTGGTGCTGTCGGCCAGTTCTCCCAGAGTTTTATTAACCCTTAAGAAATTAATTACTGAGATTTAGGGTGAAGTGGAGTGACCAAATATTGACTTACATAAATGTATCAACCATCCCAAGTCCTTTCCCAAATGGCAATCATTTTTTCGTGATTGTACCTCCTGATCCTTTTTCTAGCACAATTTAGTAAAGAGGCTAGGGTGGCTGTCAGGGGTTTGAGATAACACTGGAACCAGGTGAAACGGAGACTACACGTGTATCACATGAGAGCCTTGGAGGGGCCATGAAGACCTTGCTTTGAACCTGAAGTGCTTTGTAGAGCTGAAGAGCGAACATCAGGGATTAATCATTCTGAACCCTTCTCTTGGGACCCTGATGGAGTTGTGTTGTACGAATAGGAACTGTGATTTGGTGGTGTAGGTTTGAGATGTATTAACCTTTTGTTTATGGGGAGGAGAAAGTAGACAAAGAAAATGTGCAGCATAACTTCCCCTGGGACCTTGGGATCTAAGTTCCTGACCAAATGCGGCAGTGCTGAGCTGGTGTCATCAGAAGCAGTCCACTGCCGGCTAGAAAAAATTTAATCTCTTTTGATATTTTCCAAGATGAAAATCCTATGTATATACCTTAAAAGAGCCTATAAAACAGTGTCCTTATTTTGGCCTTATAATTAAGTAATAATAGAAGGTCTGCACTGTTTTACAAGGCAATATTCTAGTTCCTGAGTGGGTAAGAGACACAGCTGCTTGCCAAAAATTGTAATTTATTCTGACAAGTACCCACCACCCTTAAGTCCTACCCCATAGCCTGATGAGAGAAAAAAGTCTAGGCATGCTCTGAAAGAGCTAAAATAAAGATACAGAAACTCTTGTGGGTTACCAAAAAAAAAAAAAAAAAAAAAAAAAAAAACAGGGGCCATTGACTAGAACAAAGTTAAATTGGACTTGCCATTAATATAAGTGTCTTGATAATGTTAAAAAGAAATTCTGAGGTTAGAAAGTAAAAGGTTTTCTGACTGTTATCTCTTCTTGTAGGTAAGAGACCAAATAGAAGTAGTGTAATCCACTCCTGATCTCTGAGAAACTGCAAGAGTCATGAGAAGGTGCACCATCTCCCACTAAAAAAAAGGTAAAAATGTGTTTTCATTTTTCCCCCATAAAAGTAATTTTTAAAGTATGGTTTGGTTTCCAGACAGTTTTAAGAGCTAAAAGGCTCAAGGGGTGGGGGTGAAGTGAGTTAGGAATGGTAGTAACATTTAAATGTGCAAAAAATTACCTTAACTTGGGTGACTTTCAGGAATTGGATATTTGATACCAATTTCTTTTCAGATCGATAGTTTAATTCTTAAAATATTCATACACTGCAGAGTCCAGATATAACTAAATTATAAAATGAGATGTTTGAAAAGCATGTGTTTCCAGAAAATGTGCTCCCAAAGGCCCACATTTTAGTAAACTTGACTCTAGAAGACCTGCTCTAGGCAATTAAATCTATGTAACTTAACAAAGCCCAGGAGCAAGGCTGCCTTCTGCTATGCTGTTAGAAAAAAATCTCCCTAAAAACTTGCCATTATTCTCTTCTTGAAAATTCTTTCCTTAAACATTATTCTGCATTAAAGATATATAAAGTAAAATTATTCTTAAGTGAGCTCAAATGTATGTAAAAGAAAATGAATTCATCATCATTTACACCCTTCCCCCTGGAAGAAGGGAAAAGGTAACTTGAACACACACACACACACACACACACACACACGAAATGTAGTGATTGGCTAAATTCTTTCCTTGGACCTTCAGAAATTATGTGCATTTCCCAATAGCCTTTTCATTGCCAAAAAGCACAATCCTAAGCCATACATATTTTTCCCATTTGGAAAAAATGGTGCATAATTGAAATGTTTCTAAAAGCAAAATATTCGATTGCATCTTTGGAAGTGACTTTCAGAAAAGACTAATAAATCTAAAGGTCTCAATGATATGAGAAAGGAATCTAAAAATGTCATTGTATTATTTATGATTTTTCAGATGTTCAAAGATTCCTTTAGACTGAGCAATGATTGGCAGTTCCAGAGACACCCAAACATGGGTTCCTTTATCATTTCAGTTATCTGTTGCTATATACAAACCCCCTCTACCCCCGACCCCCATTCCCCCGCCCCCCGCCCCGCGCCAAACATCTGACTTTAAGTAGCAGCAATTATTTCTCACATTTCTTTGGGTTAGCTGGGCAGTTCCTTTGCTGGTTTCCCTAGGTTTATTTATTCTACTCTATCCATTCATTGGACTCAGCTGGGAAAACTGGCCCCTTTTCTCTAACTAGTCTCTTGTTCTGGAATTATCCATGCCGTGGCTATCTAAGAGAGTAGTCCAAGAAGCTCAAGATGGAAACCGTAAAGCCTTTTGATGTTTGGGTTCCGAAATTCAGAGCATCATTTCTGCCACATCCTATTGGTTGTAGTAAGTCACAATTAGAGCCCAGGTTCAAAGGGGGTAGAGAAATAGACTCCATATTTGAATATGAGAAATGACAAGATCACATCTCAAAGAGAGAAATTTACTGAGATGGTAGGTTGTGGCCACCACATCATCTACCAGGGATGATTTGTAAGACTTGGTGCTCACGTCAAGCATAATAAGGGGACATAATATTTTTTGACTGGGCAAATGCTAATAGACTGCAAAACAGATGCACTGGTATTTTTACATCAGTGCCCATTGGTTCTTTGTAATCGTTGGATATGATGAAGTATCAAATTTTGGCTCAAAAAGTAGCTGGCACACTGCAGAGCTCTGTAAATATTGTGCATGTTGAACAAAGGAAACGTGGATAAAGCAGTACTCTTTTTATAAAAGTTAATTTGTAAGAAAAGAACGTCAGGGTTTTCTTGAAGAGGCAGTGGGCAGAGGTGGAACTGGATCCACACTTGGAGTCGGATTTGAATTCCCTCCATCAGTTTCCTGTCATGGCACAGTAACAAATGGAGGCTGTGGTCACACCAGAAGCTGCTCCTGCTGCACATGCACACACATGTGTTTGTATGTGTGTCAGGGGAGGCTGGAGTGTGTATTTCCTCTTGCCTGAAGACTTTGGGGATCAGTATCTTTCTACCTGCTTCTATTTACACAAACCTGGGCTGAGAAGCTCTAAATTACTGGGTATGTGGTCCTCGTCAAGTCACTTACCTTATCTCAGGAGCTACAAGAATAAAGCCAACACCCTTCCCTGCTTCCTGGAAGGTTTCACGAGGATAGAATAATATTGTAGTGAATTTGGATGAAAATACTCTGCATCTTCCAAAGTCCAAAGCTGGAACTGGCAGTAGTGAAATATCTTTCTTTTTCTCAGATAAACAGAATGCTCATAGAATGATAATTGTAATCTATATACCTTAGACAAATATATTTACTATTTTGTAGTTTGTAGCCTCAAAGTAATGTGCATCTAAAGTGATTGATTTTCAACAATTGCAGCAATTATTCTCTTGTTTTATAGTATACACTCAATTCCTGAAAGAAAAAAAGTTTGAATGAAAAAAACAAAGAGCTAAACATTATGAAGACATTTTGCCAAATTCATAGAATCCCAAATCATATTTTTTTATGAACTAAATGGCTATATGCTATGGCCATTTTAAATCTATTAAATATAAAAATCTATTTTATATTTTATTTTGTTTTACTGATGATTCCTTTTTCTGATATTATTTTAATAAATGAAAGAGGACGAACAGAAAAATATATATTTTCACTGATGAATACATCCTCCGGGAAAAAATGAATTTAGTCTGTAGTGCAATTCCTGAGCTTTTTGTTTTATTCTCAGTGATGTGGTGCCCAGACATCTCCAGCTTCCATGCTTTCATGTTTATAGCATTGCTTGGATTCTGTTTGCATCAACCCAGATTAAAACATGGTCATTCACTAGTAGGTATTACAACAAAATAAAACAAAAACTACTTTTACTAATCACTTCAGAAGTTTAGACATTTTACTAAAGATTTGAAGATCATAAAAAAAGAATGCAGTCTTTCCTTAGTTTGCTGTCTTCTTTGCATTCTTTCTTTTTCTCTCATATTCTACCTTATTCTTCAAAAAATAAAAAATTAAAAATAGACTAACTGGATTGTATCAAACTGAAACTCTTCTGCACAGCAAAGGATACAATTAACCGAGTAAAGAGACAACCTAGGGAATGGGAGGAAATTTGCAAGCCATACATCTGATAAGGGGTTAATACCTAAAATACGTAAAAAACTAAAACAACTCAATAGCAAGAAAACAAATAATCCAATTAAAAAATAAGCAAATGACCTAAATAGGTATTTTTCAAAAGAAGACATACAAATCTCAACAGGTACATGAAAAAATGATCAATGTCACTAGTCAGGGAAATGCAAATTAAACCACAATGAGCTATCACTTTACAACTGTTAGAATATCTGCTACCAAAAAGACAAAAGATAACAAGTATTGGCAAGAATGTAGAGAAAAGGGAACTCTTGTACATTGTTGGTGAGAATATAAATTAATATAGCCATTATAGAAAACAGCATGGAGGATCTTTTAAAAAATTAAAAATAAAACTACCATATGATCCAATAATCTCACTACTGGGTTTACATTCAAAAGAAATGAAATCAGTATGTCAAAGAGATACCTGTATTCCCATGATCATTGCCACATTATTTACAATACATAAGATATGGAATCAACTGAAAATGACCATCAAAAGATGAATGGATAAAGAAAATACACGAATGGATATGTATACATTGGCAATCATTTCACAATGGATACCTATAATCAAAACATCATGTTATATAATGCTCAATAAAGCTGGGGGAAATAAAGAAACGAAATACTACTCTGTCTTCTATAGATCAGCTCTCACAGGGAGGATTCTAGAGGTCTCAGAACCACAAATAAACTTATTAATCATTTTCCCAACAAAGATTACTTGCTAACATAATCCCCATGCTAGATGATAAGTGGATGAAAAACCTTCAATTTTAGTATAACTTAATTTTAAATTTCCACTGAATGGGCTGATATCTATGTTCTGTTTTATTCATTGAAATTTCTAATGGCACTCATATTAAAAGATAAAATTGCTAAGTTGGGAATTTTCTTTAAAATTTAGTGTTATCCAATAACTTGCCTTGCATCTCCAAACTCTCTTTTCCTCCAGAGAAACCACCGTACTCCTTCCCCAGCTAACGCCTCTTTCTCAATCTTTGCACACGGCCTTCCTTCCTAAATCACAGATAAAACAGGGGTCATAACATTCTGAACGTCCTGCTCCTTCCTCTAAAAACTACTTTATATTTGTATCCAGCCTTACCTCCCCTCGTCTGGTCTCAGAGGAAGCAGCATCTCTCCTCCTGCTCAAAGCTATTTCTGCCAACCGTTCTCTTGAGGCAGTCAACTCCTTCCTCTCTCAGTAGCTATTTTTTATCCATTCCCTCTCCCTCTGACATCTTAAGCTTCCCTGTTTCAGCTATCTTTTCCTTAAAACTCTCCTTCATTCCTACCCTAGTTAAATTTCACTCTAACTATAGTTCTCTCTTTCTTCTTGCTTCTGCAGCCAAGCTTCCTAAGATAAAAGTTCATAATCATCATGACTGCTGTTTTTGCTCCTAGCTTCCCTTCTGCCTTCTTTTGGAAATCAGTACCTGATTCTCTCAGAGGAACCATTCCCTCCGGCCTCCTTGTGATGTAAACCTTGTCGAACCAATACTCGATTTACCTCAGCAACAATTACTGATTAAAGGAAGAACAAGTGACCCAAGTCAGATCCATCAGATCCAATCAGATTCAACTTTAGGAATTTTTTTTGAGTTATTGAGAAAGTGGATTTTCACTTGATCTTAGCCAAAAGGCTGAGAAGTAATGGAGAAAGTGTGGATTTTCTTTTCCAAGGCTTTGGAAAATGGAAATACATAGTGTTGGAGCTGCAACAGGCTGTCTGCCAACACAAAGAGGAGGGCCCAGCTGAAAAGGGAGCAAAGAAGAAGGGCTAGCAGAGCAATGGAGAGAAACTGGATCCTGGTGACATCACTGGTGCTGCTGAGTCTAGCAGTGACTAAAGCCAGAAATACTCTTGGGCATTTTAGTTACATGAGCCAATAGATAGCTTTTTGCATAAGTCATTTTAGTTGTATGACTTTTCCTGTCATTTTCAAACAAAAAAAAATCTTACGTGATGCCCTTCATAGTTTCCAATTTCCCAATTCTCATTCATTTCTCAATCCACTGTAAACTGTCCTCCAGTCTCACCACCCCACTAAAAGTTCTGTTGCTAAATTCACCTCCTCCTTGCCAGACATTATTTCACTTGTCTTTCTGTAGAACTTAAAAATATTGGCTAATCTCTCCTCTTTTGAAATTATTTTACCCCTTGAATGTCTTCATTTCATTCTTTATTGGTTTTCTTCCTGCTTTTTCGCATTTTCTTGTTTCATTCCTCAAACCTTAAATCTTACCCTAACCAGAGTTTCATTCTCTTTTTACTCTCTAAATGTACATTCTTATCTTGTGTGATTGCATCAACTGTCAAAATTTAAATAATCATTTATATTCTAATAGTCTCCAGGTTTATATCTATAGCTCTAAGTCCTCTGAACTATAGACTCATACAGTCAGTGCTGCTGTTAGGCATCCTTACCTAAATGTTCAAAGCTACATTAACAGCTTCCCCCTAAACCTGATTTACCTCTTTCCCATATTTCCTGTCTTTTTATATGTTTCTATATTTACTGTGTCAGGCAATGGCACCACTAACACCCCAAATTTATAAGTTAGTGACCATCAGCGTCTTTCTCGCCTTTCCTACTCCTCTTCTCTGTATCGAATTCATCACCAATTAGTTACATAACTTGGGGAAAATGCTTTAGTTTAGTTTTCTCATAACTTAAATACGTGTTAATAATACTTGCTGAGAAGACTAAAGGAGACAATTCACATAAAGCACTTCGAACAGTGGCACCTATCATCTTAAAAGCACCTATGAGCATTTGTATTATTTATCTATGGAGGTTATAAGCCATTTCTCTATTGAGGTATAAGCCACTCCATAACTTCATGGCTTAAAGCAACAGTCATTTATTTTGTTCATGAATTTGTAAATCGAGCAGGGCAAAACAGAGGACAACTCATCTTTGTTCCATGCAGCATCAGGCTGGAAGGTACTTTCAAGAGGGCTCACCCAAAAGGTTGGCAAATGCGTGTTTGCTATGGCTGAGCTCAGCCTGGGTTGTGGCCCAGAGATCTACATTGTTCTCCAATCTGCACCTCTCTGCCAGTTGGGCTTCCTCACAGAAGGAGGAATGAGCACCTATGAGGCAGGAAGTGAATTCAAAGAACAAGCATCCTGCAGGACAGGAAGCAGAAGCCATTTACTATATGGCAGGCACTGTCCTGGTCCCAGAAACTGACACACTGTCACTTCCACTATATTCTGTTGTTCAAGCAGTCACAGAAGCCAGATTCAAGGAGAAGGGACAAAACACTTCTCAATGGGAAGACTGTCAATTTCTGACTAAGTTACAAACCACCCCCGGCTCTTTCCCTCCACATCCCCACCCTTCTTATCTCCATAACCACCTCCAGGACTTTGCTTTTAGCCTTTAGTAAGTTCCTGAATTGTTGTCATGAACTACTAACTTACCTCCTTGCCTCTTGTTTCACTTTCCTCCAATAACTTCCCCACACTGATATTTCTAAGATTATGCTATGTTTACTTCCTTTAAAACCCTTTAATGGCTCCCTATAATATGAATAATATCCAAATTCTTTAGCATAGTACCCACAATTCCCAAACTGTGTACCAAATCGAATCAAACTCACAGTTGTGTGGTAGGATATTTAAAAGTTTTGAGAAAAAACACAAAGACATCTGTTAAGACACTGTGAATTCTGTTACAGGCTCTCACAGATAGGGGACATTAACAGGTTCAATAACAGATCTAGCTATATTTCTTTATATCTCTGCAAACCTGGGCTTTGGGTGATTTCTATGGTTAAATAAAAAGGTACTAGTGAAAATCAGTATGGAACAGGAAATGAGGATGATAGTATCCAATCTAAATCCGGGATTCTAGAAGTTTCTCAGTGCCCAATAGCCATACACATTCCATTAGTAAATATGATTTAAAAATACAATCAGAATTTGGCTTTTTTTTCAATTTACATATATTATTTTTCAAATACCCTGTAAATTGTTAGGACATAACTACTTAATAAATTATTTGGGCCTGTGTACTTAATGAACAGAATTGTTAAATAGTTTTTTTATTCTAGAAATACTACGAAAAAATTTACAAAGTCACTAAGGACAATGAGAAGTTTTGGAAAAATTGTGCCATAATGTATGCAACAAAAATTTCAGGAAAGATATTTTAAAAAACTGTTGGCCATCTTCTCTTTTTAAAATATCTCCTCCAGCCACTAAAGTGCCTAGTGAGGAGGAAAGATGTTGGCTTGAGTTTGTCGGGATTACATTAGTCTATGCCTCACATCCTGTTTCCTCCATCTTTACCCAAAATGTCAACGCCTCTGGCCAACTATATTTTTTCCAGTTTTCTATCTCGTAATGCTTTATGCTTTTCTGTAATCCAGATTCTCCCTCCTCACTTTTCATTGTACCCTCTGGAACTTTCTCCACCATCTAATCACTCTTCCATATCCTGAATGTTTTCACAGGGCACTTTAACCAAAATAAATTCCTCCCTAGAGTACGTGGCCAATGGAAGCTCTTGATTTTTTACTATAATGAATATTCCCTCATATATTCTCCTAGTGACTAACTTGCTTTTCAAAGGCAATACCAGACCTTTACCTTCTAGTCTTTTGAAACAATTGTGTTCTGGTAAGACCTGCCATCAGGTTATGTGTCCTCTGTTCACCCCAGCCCCTTTCTGTCACGAAGAGCCTTTTGCTCCTCACCCCTCATGGTACCTTCCCCCATTCTTCAGTGGCTTTGCCCTCTGGCTCACAGACCTCTTTCTCCACCCTGTCTGGTCTCCATCCTGAGTGACCTCAGCAACTATTTGAATGAGTCACTCCACACCCAGGCCTCCTTGGTCTCCTCATCTCCAATTACTGGTTCTTCCACTCCACATCAGCCAGCCCAGAGTCACAATCTAGCCCAGAGTTCTCAAAGTGTGGTCCAGGGACTGGCTGTATCAGGCTTGTCTAGGAGGCTTTGAAAAACACAGATTTCAAGGCCAATCGCCAAGTGCTATTGAATCCCTTTTTTTGATGGAAAGTCCTGAGAATGTGAATTTTAACAAGCTTCCCAGGTGATTCTTTGGTAAAGTAAACTGAGATTTACTGTGTAAGTGTAGTTATTTATCCTGAAAAACAACTCCACATTTTAATTGAACAACTTAGAAATCACAGCCTTTAATGAGAATCTCCTATCTTTCTGCATTATAACTGCTTTTGATGTAATGTGGCCTCTCCCTTTGCATTTTTTTCTTGATGTGTTCTCTTCTGATGTCACATCTCTCTGTTTTTTAGCTTAGATCTTAAAATTAATAATAATAAACTTTTCCTGAGCATTGACTATATGGCAGGCACTGTTCTAAGTCCTTTACCATATTAATTCATTTAATCCTCATAAGAACTCAGAAAGGCCAATACTCTTTGTAATCTCTCTGTTTTTCTTGCCAAAATGTTCAATTCTCTTGCCTCTCTGTACTTTTTTTGCTTCCATCTGGCAATACACCAACCCAAGATCTACCTTCCAATGAATGCTCTCTCCCAGTCTTCAAACCTCCAATCCCAACCTCTCCTTTCCTTTCAACAGCAAACTTTGACTCTGACTTCTTATAGAATAGAAACTGTTGGATAAAAATGATCTAAACTGAACATCATCATATTGCAAAAACATCTGCATTAGCACTCAAGCTTCTTTTATTTCCTCACATATTTAACAAATCATTATCAAGGGCTTACCACGTGTGTGCCATGCTGTACAGATTTCAAGGAGGAGATACCTTGCCTCTCACTTGTACTTGTTACTCTGAGTCTCTGGTCCTTCTCCCTTCCCATACTCATGCCCAACTGATGGTCTGCTCTTCCACAATTTCAGCATAATTATTTTTCAGACTGTTCTCATGTCATAACAAGACAAAAGCAGAAAACCTCACTCCCTTACTCTCACCTCTGTCTCCAGAGCCTAATTTCTTGTGAAAAAAAATATCATCTAGCCTTCTTTACTCACCTCCCACTTTCTCTTTAATTCGTGCCAACTTTGTTTTTATCTCAACAACTGCTCAAGCATGGCTGTTACTACAGTCACCAATCACATCATGTGACTAAATCTAGCGGCCATTTTGTTGGATCTCCCAGCAGCATTCATACAGCTAATCACTCTTACCTTGTTAATGTCTCTTTTCTTCTTGGCTTCAACCACCCTATCCCCTGTGAGTACCCCCTTTCCTGGCCTTTCCTGTTCTACCTAAACTTCAAATGTTGGACTGTCTCAGGTCTCTGTTCTACACATTCTTTCTTCTTCTCTACATTCTGTTCAAAAGTAATGTCACCTGTTTCCAATATCCATTTGTGTGTCTATTAAACCACATACTAGGCTGGGCAGTGGCTCACGCCTGTAATCCCAGTACTTTGGCAGAGGTGAGTGGATCATTTGAGGTCAGGGGTTCAAAACCAGCCTGGTCAATATGGTGAAACCCACCTCTACTAAAAATTCAAAACCTAGGCAGACATGGTGGTGGGCACCTGCAGTCCCAGCTACTCAGGAGGCTGAGGCAGGAGAATTGCTTGAACCCGGGAGGCGGAGCTTGCAGTGAACTGAGATTGTGCCACTGAACTCCAGCGTGGGTGACAGAGCAAACCTGTCTCAAAAAAACAAAACAAAACAAAACAAAAAAACTAGCTGACACCCTGGGCAGGTCACTAAATTCAATTAATTTTCCACAGAATATCTATTTTTTAGCAGATACTATCCTAGGCATGACAAATACAGACTAACCAAGGGACACTTCTTGCACTCAAGAAGATCAGACTCTCATTTTTTCTGAATGTTTTCCTTACTTGGGTAACAGGGAAAAAAATACCGTAAAGTTAGTAATAGTTCTTAAAAATATATATATAACAATGAAGGAAAAACATTTCATTTTCATAACCATGTCTGATAGACCACTATATCCCATTTCTCAAGGTCCCTTCAGAAAAAGCCACACATAACCTACTTCTCCTGAAGCTAAAACTGGAGGTTAAAAACAGCTTTGTTGATGCTGGGGAAATCTATTCACTTTCTCTTCCTGTCATTGAAAATTTAAGGCCAAATTCGAACTCAGCATGAATCTTGTAGCTTACTTATCTGTATTCTTTTTCTTTTTGACATTAACTACCTTTTGTTTCCCCTCTATTGGTCCAGATGCTTTAAATTTTTGCATGTGTTTTCAGTAAGTTGCTTTGGATTTTTTTTTTTTTGAACAAGATCTGGTACAATCAGTGATAAATGTATATGAAACACTTGTAAACCGTAAGTGTAAATGTGTAAACATAGGGAAATAAATACAAGAGTCCTAGTCTTCTTAACAACTGCCTTGTAGTCCAGATACGTGTCTCTTAGACATGGTGAAGTAAAAATTTGAAGATAGAGTCCTGCAAGTCCTCGCAACATTCGAAGGAAGGGAGGACCTACAGAAGCGAAGTGTTCAGTGTTCAGCAATTCAGGAAAAAAATGGAATTCCTCATTCATTAAGTGCTTATTCTTTAAAAAGTTAATTTACTACTCTCATATAGAAAGAATTTGGTTCTGAAGATTTTTCTCCAAATAACCAGCTTCATTTGATGTGTATACACGTTGTTTAAAAATAATATGTGCCTCTGTACAATTGACTGCTCGTAATTTTGAAACGACCAGTGCAGAGTTACATATTTACTTATACAAATTATATAGTCACACAGAAAAGCTTCTCAAAGAAAACAGTATAAAACAATACTTTATTTTTTAAAAAGAAATTTAACGTGGCATTAAATCAACCACCAAATATTTACTGAGTGCCGACACTCTACAGCAGGCACAGTTACAGGCACGGGGGCAAGGCCTCTGTGACCTATAAATGGGATCAACATTTTGCTCAAGTCCAAAAATATTCCTGTTTTAGAAGGATGTATCCCATTTGAAAATT
This sequence comes from Aotus nancymaae, assembly GCF_030222135.1. Taxonomy (NCBI): domain Eukaryota; kingdom Metazoa; phylum Chordata; class Mammalia; order Primates; family Aotidae; genus Aotus; species Aotus nancymaae. Next base: position 1,245,467 of record NW_026988453.1, read on the forward strand.
AGCTTATGTACGTAGACTTATGTATTTAAAAGGATTTGTCTAGTAAGTATGTGTGTGACAAGAAAATGCTATTAATATTATTAAAGAATAACTAATGCCTTTCAGTGACGTGTGAGATTCTCTACTAATATTCCTACTGGGTAGCTCAGTTTTGCCATGTGGATCATTGAGAATTTCCCTCAGTTATTTTTATTTTCTCAAAGGAATACTGGATAAAGTATTGAAATAAATTTGCTTTAAAGAATCAATCAATATTTAAATAGAAAGCATATGAGACTGTTTTTTGAAACTGAAGTTTTCTTTTTAAATGACATATGAATAAAGGATTGTGTAGACTTGGAAACACTTGGGAGTGTTAAGATCACACATGACTATAAACTAGCTGCAAGAAGAAAAGAAGGGAGAACTAGTCTAAAAAATATTTCAGATGCAAGACAAGAGAATATATTTCCTTTAAAAACAGAATAAAGAAAACAAGTATGCTTCAGCCACCTCTATCTGAACCACACGGTTTACTCCTTAGAAGTTTTGCTACTTACTATCTCGTTTTTCATTTTTTCTTTTTTTTTTTAATTTTACTTTAAGTTCTCTGATATCTGTGCAGATCTTGCAGGATTGTTACATAGGTATACACATGCCATGGTGGTTTGCTGCCTCCGTCCCCCCATTCCTATATATCTATGTCATTTTTCTAATTCGACTTCATAGTCTTTTCTCTTTTTGATTTTTAGAACTTATTCCCCGACAAAATAAATAATTAAACTATAGATGAACTGTCAAAAGGGAACATTATTTTAATGCAGCATTAACATTTTCATAATTAACATGGAAGTTAATGCTTTTAGCAGATGTAACATTAGACTTGTAAATTTTAATTAAAGTTAATGGTTCATGATAGCTGTAGGGAGTAGGCATCCTCTCTAGATACTGAAAACATGTCTAATGTGATTAGAGATACTAATTTTAGAAAAAGGATAGTATTGGCAATGATGATGCTTCATTTCTTACAAAATCAGTGACTTGAAACCCCTTTAAAATGAGGAATCTGGCAAGCAAATAGAAGTTAACAGAAGAGGGTGGTAATAATATTTAAGGGACTGAATGAAAAAGCACAAACTGTTTATGTCTACTTCCCTTTCTCTATGTTGCTACCTGAGATAATTCTAAGAAAAGCAAGGAAGTTATTTAGTAATTTTAGACTAGGGACCAATGTTTCATCTCAAATTTTCTCTGGAAAATGTTCTCTGCGAAAATCTAATTTTTGGAGAGTTGCCCTCCAAAACTGTATGCGCATGGCTCAGTCTAGATTTCTTAAAACAGGAGAGTGGGTTGCTTTGAGGAGCAAACAAACAACTCCTACATAAAAATGTTACTAAAATGATGAAAATGATGGCTTTATAGGTAGCCACATGTATTAGCCATCAGAAAGTCTATGCCATGTTTAAATTCAGTGCCAATGATGATGCCAAGTGCCTGTTTATTTACAAACAGGCATCAACATTCTTTTAATACTTTCCCAAGTATCTTCATTTCCACTAAGGCCTTATTAAGGCTACTAATTCTAAACAATTCAATTAAAGGTTACTGTATTTCTTCAATTCTAAAACACATCTAAGGCACATCTAAGATACATCTATTTACTAGAATGTGAGCTCCTTATCTCTCTTGTTAATAAAATAACTCTTAAAGCAGTATTTGGCAAAAGTAGGAACTTAATAAATACTAGCTGAATGGATAAACTTAACTTGATGAAATTAGAATAAATGTATAATTAATATATGCATTTAATAGTGTTTATTAATTACATATTACATACAGCATATATTTTACATGTAATTAATATTGTCTTGTTGTCTTAAAAGACAACCAAATACTGTCTTAAAATCCCTAGTGTCTTACAATGGGTAGTAGGGTAGATTCAAGAAAATGTAGAAAGGTAAATGCTTCTATCACCTAAATATTTTTTTTTGAGAATAGACTGAACTCTACAAATAATAAATTATGCTCTGTATTCAAGTAGTTCTGAGCAAAAGGTTTTCGCAAATCTTCACTGAGAGTACAAAATGCAGGAGGCTCAAGCAGGATGAGCTTTAAATACCAGAGACTTCGGATGCTGGCACTCAACCACAGAAATCACAGAGACATCAGAGCTCACTGGTCACTGTCAAATTTCTCATAGTGTAAGGCATGGAACTGATCATTGCTAAAAAAATTCTTTCTCATTCTTTACTTATAACAGTGGTGTGGTCTGTACTATAGAAATTATGGATTAAATAGAGGCCATTTCAACTTCTTTTAATGGTCAGTTCTTGGCTTGATTTCCAACCTGGATGTAGACAAGCTAATTTGCAGGCCTAGTGAAAAGTGGTAGCCCTGAGGTTTCTTGTATATTGTAAACCTAATGGAATGTTGAGAATTAAAACTTGCTTCCCAGTTGGTTACTCTAGTAAGCTTTCTAATTGGTTACTCTTTAAACTACTTACAAAAAAATCATGAGAACTACAAGCAGCACAGAATCTGCTGGCAAACAACAATTCAACGTCTCACATTTCAACACATAAAACATTGATTATGTAATACTTTTGTTATGAATTTTGAGCTGCTTTCAATAATAACAGTGACCCGTAGGTCAGGCATTTTCTGGTAATTAGTAATTAACCCAGTTAGGAGTCCAGGCCTCATAAAATATTGTTAAGACAATTTTACGTTTTATAATTTAGAAAGGTCAATCAGTAAAGTTAAGTAGTTCTCTGGTTTTTTTCTAGTGCTAAATATGAACTTATATATCAATATCACTCTTGTTTTATAAAACATAGACTCTTAATGTCACTAGGGACAGAGACATAATTATAGAAATTAGAACTTTAAAACACAAAGAAGGTAAATAATAAATTTACTGGTGAGCAAGAATTTTAATTCAAAACGTGATCTGTTACCCAATTTAGTATAAGCATAGTAAGTTTTTCCAACCGTCAATGTTCAGGTATCTCCTAGTTTTAAAAAGAATGATAACAATATCCCAACCCAGAAAATAGTTTTACATTCCAGTTGCCAGATTTAGCAAATTAAAAAATAGATGCCCAATTAAATTTGAATTTCAGGCCAAACATGGTGGCTCACACTTGTAATCCTAGCACTTTGGGAGGCTGAAGGGGGTAGATCACTTGAGGCAAGGAGTTCAAGACCAGCCTGGTCAACATGGTGAAACCCCGTCTCTACCAAAAATACAAAAATTAGTCAGGCGTAGTGGTACACATTTGTAACCCCAGCTGCTCAGGAGGCTGAGGCATGAGAATCATTTGCACCTAGGAGGTAGAGACTGCAGTGAGCCAAGATCACACACTGTCCAGCCTGAGTGACAGAGCGAGACTGTCTCAAAAACAAAATTGAATTTCAAATAAACAACAAGGAACATTTTAATATACATATGTCTTATGCAATACTCATATTTCCTCTAGTTCCCCAAGGGTTGGAGTTGGGGCAGGGTGACTAGTGGCAGGTGTGGGAAGTGTGGAAGATGTTGTATGCATGGCAGTCTCAACACCTCTCCTCCCAGGCCAGCAAAACTGCTGTTTTACTGGTTTGTCCCATGCTAACACAAAACACTTTGAGTCATCTTCCCAGAGCTCCAGACAGGAGGTAAGAACAAGCCCCTGTGTTCTAAGACACAAAGCCGATCTGTGGTCTCTAATAGTACCCTTTCTTAGCATTTTCAACTGTGGGGCAGAAGGCGGTTCAGAAGTCCTGATCCGCACGTACACTCTACCTGCCATCCTCTTCCCTCTATCTCCCTTTATCTCCAGGCTCCCATTCCCAACTCAGGAAGGACGTTTCCCTCTTCTTGTGAGGCAACGCAGAAGTCCCATATCAAGATTTGATTCACTTTGTATCCTAAACTACCTTGCTCTTGAATTGAAACACCTGGACTTTCCATCTATTATTCCTGATGCACTCCAGAGACATATTTTTAATAGAAAGACTGAATATTGGGGTTATTTATTTTCACCTTTAATCTACCCTGAGGCAAAGGTAATGTATGGTTAAATAGGTGAGAAAATTGCTATACAAAAAAGGACAAAAAAGTAAAAACATACGTGATCGTGTTATTTCACAGTATAGTGTAGCTACTTTTAGAAGGTCACTGTGGCTGAATGTTTTACTCAAAACCACTCCCGTCTTTTCAGATTGAACTAGTGGTCATATTTATGAACTTGCAAGTCCTTTAGTTATCTGAGTGATCGTGTAAAAGTTGCTTAACTTTCTAGTTCTGCTTTTTCTTCCTTATGCAAAAAATAAATTATGTTGGGGGAGACTTTAATATTTAATCAGGTGACCATTATTTGTTAGGCAACATGAAGTACTTCATTATACACAATGCCAAATACAATTATTCCTAATCTACAAAAACAAAACACTGAAAGATATGTATTTGAAATATAATGAATGAATAAAATATCTCCAAGGTCATTTAAAATATATATATATATATATATATATATATATATATATATATATATATATATATAATTGTATTTTAGGTTCTGGGGTACATGTAAAGAATGCGCAGGATTGTTGCATAGGTAGATACGTGGCAATGTGGTTTGCTGCCTCCATCCCCATCACCTTTATCTGGCATTTCTCCCCATGTTATCCCTCCCCAACTCCCTAACCCCCACTGTCCCTCCCCTAACCCCCCACCACAGACCTCAGTATATGATGCTACCCTCCCTGTGTCCATGTGTTCTCATTGTTCAACACCCATCTATGAGTGACAAAATGCAGTGTTTGATTTTCTGTTCTTGTGTCAGTTTGCTGAGAATGATGGTTTCCAGGTTCATCCATGTCCCTACAAAGGACACAAACTCATCATTTTTTATGGCTGCATAGTATTCCATGGTGTATGTGTGCCACATTTTCCTTGTCCAGTCTATCGTTGATGGGCATTTGGGTTGCTTCCAGGTCTTTGCTATTGTAAAGTGCCGCAATGAACATATGTGTGTATGTGTCCTTATAATAGGATGATTTATAATCCTTTGGGTATATACCCAGGAATGGGATTGCTGGGTCAAATGGAATTTCTATTTCTAGGTCCTTGAGGAATCGCCACACTGTCTTCCACAATGGTTGAACTAATTTACACTCCCACCAGCAGTGTAAACGTGTTCCTGTTTCTCCACACACTCTCCAGCATCTGTTGTCTCCAGATTTTTTAATGATCACCATTCTAACTGGCGTGAGATGGTATCTCAACGTGGTTTTGATTTGCATTTCTCTAATGACCAGTGATGATGAGCATTTTTTCATATGTTTGTTGGCCTCATATATGTCTTCTTTTGAAAAGTGTCTGTTCATATCCTTTGTCCATTTTTGAATAGGTTTGTTTGGTTTGTGTAAATCTGCTTTAGATCTTTGTAGATTTTGCATATAAGTCCTTTGTCAGATAGGTAGATTGCAAAAATTTTTTCCCATTCTGTTGGTTGCCAGTTCATTCTAATGATTGTTTCTTTTGCTGTGCAGAAGCTCTGGAATTTAGTTAGATCCCATTTGTCTATTTTTGCTTTTGTTGCCAATGCTTTTGGTGTTTTAGTCATGAAGTCCTTGCCTATGCCTATGTCCTGAATGATTTTGAATATATTTTCTTCTAAGGTTTTTTTGGTGTTAAGTCTTATGTTTAAGTCTTTAATCCATCTTGAGTTAACTTTAGTGTAAGGGGTCAGGAAGGGGTCCAGTTTCTGCTTTCTGCACATAGCTAGCCAGTTTTCCCAACACTATTTATTAAACAGGCAATCCTTTCCCTATTGCTTGTTTTTGTCAGGGGTGTCAAAGATCAGATGGTTGTAGATGTGTGGCATTGCCTCTGAGGCCTCTGTTCTGTTCCTTTGGTCTACATCTCTATTTTGGTACCAGTACCATGCTGTTTTGATTACTGTAGCCTTGTAGTATAGTTTGAAGTCAGGTAGCATGATGCCTGCAGCATTGTTCATTTTGCTTAGAATTGACTTGGTTATGTGGGCTTCCTTTTGGTTCCATATGAAGTTTAAGGTGGCTTTTTCCAGATCTGTGAAGAAGGTCATTGGTAGCTTGATGGGGATAGCATTGAATCTGTAAATTACTTTGGGCAGTATGGTCATTTTCACGATATTTATTCTTCCTAATCATGAACATGGAATGTTTCTCCATCTGTTTGTGTCCTCTTTTATTTCCTTGAGCAGTGGTTTGTAGTTCTCCTTGAAGAGGTCCTTTACATTCTTTGTTAGTTGTATTCCTAGGTATGTTACTCTCTTTGTAGCAATTGTGAATGGCAGTTCGTTCTTGATTTGGCTCTCTTTAAGTCTGTTATTGGTGTATAGGAATGCTTGTGATTTTTGCACACTGATTTTGTATCCTGAGACTTTGCTGAAGTTGCTTATCAGTTTCAGGAGATTTTGGGCTGAGATGATGGGGTCTTCTAAATATACAATCATGTTGTCTGCAAATAGAGACAATTTGACTTCCTCCTTTCCTAATTGAATACACTTTATTTCTTTTTCTTGCCTGATTCCTCTGGCTAGAACTTTCAATACTGTATTGAATAGGAGTGGTGAGAGAGGGCATCCTTGTCTAGTGCCAGATTTCAAAGGGAATGTTTCCAGTTTTTGCCCATTCAGTATGATATTGGCTGTTGGTTTGTTGTAAATAGCTTTTATTATTTTGAGATACTTTCTGTCAATACAGAGTTTATTGAGAGTTTTTAGCATAAAGGGCTGTTGAATTTTGTGGAAGGCCTTCTCTGCCTCTATTGAGATAATCATGTGGTTTTTGTCTTTGGTTCTGTTTATGTGGTGGATTACGCTGATAGACTTTTGTATGTTAAACCAGCCTTGCATCCCAGGAATGAAATCTACTTGATCATGATGGATAAGCTTTTTGATGTGCTGTTGCAATCAGTTTGCCAGTATTTTATTGAAGAGTTTTGCATCTATGTTCATCATGGATATTGGCTTGAAGTTGTCTTTTCTTGTTGAATCTCTACCGCGTTTTGGTATCAGGATGATGTTGGTCTCATAAAAAGATATGGGGAAGATTCCCTCTTTTTGGATTGTTTGGAATAGTTTCAGAAGGAGTGATACCAGCTCCTCTTTGTATGTGTGGTAGAATTTGGCTGTGAAGCCATCCGGACCTGTACTTTTTTTTTGGTTGGTAGGTTATTAATTGCTGCCTCAACTTCAGTCCTTGTTATTGGTCTGTTCAAGGTTTCAACTTCTTCCTGGTTTAGGCTTGGGAGGATGCAAGTGTCCAAGAATTTATCCATTTCTTCCAGGTTTACTGGTTTATGTGCATAGAGTTGTTTGTAGTAATCTCTGATGGTGGTTTGTATTTCTGTGGAATCTGTGGTGATAGCCCCTTTATTGTTTTTTATTGCATCTATTTGATAATTCTCTCTTTTCTTTTTTATTAATCTGGCTAGTGGTCTGTCTATTTTGTTGATCTTTTCAAAAAAACCAGCTCCTGGATTTATTGATTTTTTTGAAGGGGTTTTTGTGTCTCTGTCTCCTTCAGTTCTGCTCTGATCTTAGTTATTTCTTGTCTTCTGCTAGCCTTTGAGTTTTTTTGATCTTGCTCCTCTAGCTCTTTCAATTTTGATGATAGGGTGTTGATTTTAGATCTTTCCTTGCTTCTCATATGGGTATTTTTTGCTACAAATTTTCCTCTTGACACTGCTTTAAATGTGTTCCAGAGACTCTGGTATGTTGTGTCTTTGTTCTCATTGGTTTCAAAGAACATCTTTATTTCTGCCTTCATTTCATTGTTTATTCAGTCAACATTTAAGAGCCAGTTGTTCAGTTTCCATGAAGTTGTACAGTTCTGAGTTAGTTTCTGAATTCTGAGTTCTCATTTGATTGCACTGTGGTCTGAGAGACTGTTTGTTATGATTTCCATTTTTTGCATTTGCTGAGGAGTGATTTACTTCCAATTATGTGGTCAATTTTAGAGTAGGTGTGATGTGGTGCTGAAAATAATGTATATTCTGTGGATTTGGGGTGGAGAGTTCTGTTAGTGTCTATTAGGTTTGCTTGGTCCAGGTCTGAGTTCAAGTCCTGGATATCCTTGTTAATTTTCTGTCTTGTTGATCTGTCTAATATTGACAGTGGAGTGTTAAAATCTCCCACTATTACTGTGTGGGAGTCTAAGTCTCTATGTAGGTCATTAAGAACTTTCTTTATGTGTCTCGGTGCTCCTGTATTGGGCACATATATATTTAGGATCATTAGCCCTTCTTGTTGCATTGATCCTTTTACCATTATGTAATGCCCTTCTTTGTCTCTTTCGATCTTTGTTGGTTTAAAGTCCATTTTATCAGAGACTAGGATTGCAATTCCTGCTTTTTTTTTGCTCTCCATTTGCTTAGTAAATCTTCCTGCATCCCTTTATTTTGAGCCTATGTGTGTCCTTGCATGTGAAATGGGTTTCCTTGGATAAAGCACACTGATGGGTTTGATTCTTTATCCAATTTGCCAGTCTGTCTTTTGATTGGGGCATTTAGCCCATTTACATTTAGGGTTAATATTGTTATGTGTGAATTTGATCCTGCCATTTTGATGCCAGCTGGTTGTTTTGCCCATTAGTTGATGCAGTTTCTTCATTGTGTCGATGCTCTTTACCACTTGGTATGTTTTTGGACTGGCTGGTACTGGTTGTTCCTTTCTATGTTTAGTTCTCCTTTTAGTAGTTCTTTTAAAGCAGGCCTGGTGGTGATGAAGTCTCTGAGCAATTGCTTGTTCATAAAGGATTTTATTTCTCCTTTGCTTATGAAGCTTAGTTTGGCTGGATATGAAATTCTGAGTTAAAAGTTCTTTTCTTCATGGATGTTGAATATTGTCCCCCACTCTCTTCTGGCTTGTAGGGTTTCTGCTGAGAGATCTGCTGTGAGTCTGATGGGCTTCCCTTTGTGAGTAACCCGACCTTTCTCTTTGGCTGTCCTTAGCATTTTTTCGTTCATTTCAACCCTGGTGAATCTGATGATTATGTGCCTTGGTGTTGCTCTTGTTGAGGAATATCTTTGTGGTGTTCTCTGTATTTCCTGGACTTGAATGTTGGCCTGCCTTGCTAGGTTGGGGAAGTTCTGGATAATCTGAAGAGTGTTTTCTGGCTTGGATTCATTCTCCCTGTCACATTCAGGTACACTTATGAAACATAGATTAGGTCTTTTCACATAATCCCATATTTCTTGGAGGCTTTGTTCATTTCTTTTTACTCTTTTTCTTTAATCATGCCTTCTCGTTTTATTTCATTGAGTTGATCTTCAATCTCTCATTTCCTTTCTTCTGCTTGGTTGATTTGGCTATTGAAACTTGTGTATGCTTTGCGAAGTTCTCATGTTGTGTTTTTCAGCTCCATGAATTCATTTATATTCCTCTCTAAGCTGTTTATTCTAGTTAGTATTTCATGAAACTTTTTTTCAAAGTTCTTACTTTCTTTGTATTGGGTTAGAACATGATCTTTTTGCTTAGAGAAGTTTGTTATTACTCACCTTCTGAAGCCTGTTTCTTTCAATTCATCAGACTCATTGTCCATCTAGCCTTGTTCCCTTGCTGGTGGGGAGTTGTGATCCCTTAGTGGAGGAGAGGCATTCTGGTTTTGGGTATTTGCATCCTTTTTGCACTGGTTTCTTCCCATCTTTGTGGATTTATCTACCTGTGGTCTTTGTGGTTGGTGACTTTCAGATGGGGTTTCTGAGTGGACATCCTTTTTGTTGCTGATGAAGTTATTTCTTTCTGTTTCTTAGTTTTCCATCTAACAGTCAGGCTCCCCTGCTGTAGGACTGCTGGAGGTTCACTCCAGGCCCTGCTTGCCTGGGGATCACCTGCAGCGGCTACAGAACAGTAAGGGTTGCTTCCAGTTTCTTCTTCTGTTATCTTTGTCCCAGAAGGATACCCACCCAATGTCAGCCTGAGCTCTCCTTTATGAGGTGTGTCTTTGGATGTAGAGGGGTCAGGGAGCTGCTTGAGGAGACAGTCTTTCCCTTATAGGAGCTCAAGTGCTGAGCTGTGAGCTCTGTTGTTCTGTTCAGAGCTACTGGGCAGGTATGTTTAAGTATGCTGCAGCAAGAACTCATAACCGCCTTTTTTGCACAGGTGCTCTGTCCAGGGAAGATAGGGCTTTATTTATAAGTTCCTGTCATTCTGCTGCCTTTTTTCAGTGATGCCCTGCCCAGCAAGGAGGTAGCCTAGTCACAGTCTGCCAGCAGAGGCATTGCTGAGCTGCCGTGGGCTCTTCCCAGCTGCTGTGTGAAATTCCTTGCAGATTTGTTTATAGGGGTATAGTCAGAACTGCCTCAGTAGTGGCAGTCTGTCTCTGTAATGGCAGACTGCCTCAGTAATGGCGGATTGCTTCAGTAATGGCAGACCACCTCAGTAATGTCGGACCACCTTGGTAATGGCAGATTGCCTCAGTAATGGCAGAATGCCTCCATAGTGGTGGACTGCCTCAGTAATGGCAGACACCCTTCCCCCCACAGAGCTGGACCATCCTGGGTCCAACTGTGCTTGCTGGACCTGGATTGAAACTCTCAATCCAGAGCGTTTCAGATTGCTGGTCTTTGTGGGGTTGGGACCAACCAAGGCAGATAACCTGGCTCCCTGTTTCAGCCCCCTTTTTTTCAGTTGAACAGGTGACTCTGTCTCCCCAGCATTCCAGTCACTGGTTGACACAGCGCCTGGATTTGTGTGAATTTTTGTGCGAAGACCCACTGCACCAGCTGAAACAGCTGCACTGGAGACTCGTGGTGCTTTTCCACCCAGTAATCTCCTGGTCTGTGGCCAGTAAAAATTCATTTGGAAATGCAGTGATCACTCACCCTCTGCATTTTCACTGGGAGCTGCAATCCAGAGCTGTTCCTATTTGGCCATCTTGGATTATCTCCCTCCAATGTCATTTCTTATTATAAAGTATAGGATTCTGTGTGGTAATGTGATTACATTATGTTGTGAGTGGATCACAGGGTTTCAAAGTTACGAGCATTCTTAGATGGCTTATTTAATCAAATTTCCTCATTTCATAAAAGTACAACTGCCTTTTTCCATTAATAGACATGGTCAGGATATTTTAGAAATAGTTCCACTGTCCTTTGGAAATGTGTAACTTTACATTTCACATTCATCACACTTACTATTTCAAATCTGTCTTGTCAGTAGAATGTGTTACCTTTTAGATGGGTAACTTTAAATAAAAAATTATTTATCTCAGGTGGAATTTATCTTTACCAGGGTACTTATACTCATGCCTATTTCTCTCTTAGCTCAGAACAATTTAAAAAATAGTACTGGAACAGATGATTCTATGGTAAAAATGAATATTAATTATTGATAAACAAGTATACAATTTTACAAGCAAGCAAAGAACTATGAATGAAAACAATTATAATCTTTTTTCCTTTTAAACTGCCAATAATTATAACAATTAGGATATTCTGTGTAACATTAAAAAATATTAAAGTGGGAGAGAGATCCAAGATGGCTGATTAGCAGCAGCTCAGGATTGTAGCTCCCAGTGAAAGTGCAGAGAGTGAGTGGATGCTACACTTTCAGACGAATTTTTGTTGCCCACGGACCAGGAGATTCCCAGCAGAGGAGCCCCACGGGTCACCAGTGTGACTCTTTTGGACAGCACGGCTATTTTGCCGGTGCCCCAGTGCGGTGGTTCTCAGTGCAGAGTATACAGGGCTGGGTGCCCTTTTGGTTGGTGTTTGGAGCTCCGGGAAGGCAGAGTCGCCCATTCAGCTGACTGAAAAGGGGACTGAAGTGGAGAGCCAGACTGGGAGATTCCCGGGCAGAAAAGCACCACAAATCTCAACGCCACTGTTTCAGCCAGCACAGTGGGTCACTGCAGGGGAAATTATACAGATTCTGGTGCCTTTTCAGCGGGTGACCAGAACACCTGGGAGAGAGTTGACTGTTCAACTAAAAAAAAAAGAAGAGGCTCTGAGACAGGGAGCCAGGTGATCAGGCTTGACTGGTCCCACCCTCCCACAAAAAAAAACAGCAATTGGAAGCACTGAGGATTGAGAGTTTCACAGCAAGCACAACTGAACCCAGGAAGGTCCAACTTTGTGGGGGAGGGGCGTCTGCCAAAGGAATATAAGTGATAATGGAGCTGAAAAACACAACACGAGAACTTCATGAAGTATGCACAAGTTTTAACAGTCTAATTAATCAAGCAGAAGAAAGGATATCAGAAGTCGAAGACCAACTTAATGAAATGAAACAAGAAGACAAGATTAGAGAAAAAAGTGTAAAAAGGAATGAGCAAAGTCTCCAAGAAATATGGGACTATGTGAAAAGACCTAATCTATGTTTGATAGGTGTACCTGAATGTGACGAAGAGAATGAATCCAAGCTGGAAAGTATTCTTCAGGATATTATCCAGGAAAACTTTCCCAAGCTAGCAAGGCAGGACAATACTCAACTCCAGGTAATACAAAGAACACCACAGAGATATTCCTCAAGAAGAGCAACCCCAAGGCACATAATCATTAGATTCACCAGGTTGAAATGAAGGCAATAATACTAAGGGCAGCCAGAGAGAAAGGTCAGGTTACCCACAAAGGGAAGCCTATTAGACTCACAGCAGATCTCTCAGCAGAAATTCTACAAGCCAGAAGAGAGTGGGGGCCAATATTCAACATCCTTAAAGAAAAGAACTTTCAACCCAGAATTTCATATCCAGCCAAACTAAGCTTCATAAGGGAAGGAAAAATAAAATTTTTTGTGAACAAGCAAGTACTCAGAGATTTCATCACCACCAGGCCTGCTTTACAAGAGCTTCTGAAAGAAGCATTACACATAGAAAGGAACAACCAGTATCAGCCATTCCAAAAACATACCAAAAGGTAAAGAATATCACCATAATGAAGAATCTACATCAACTAATGGGCAAAACAGCCAGCTAGCATTAAATGGCAGTATTAAACTCACATATATCAATATCAATCCTAAATTTAAATGGACTAAATGCCCCAATCAAAAGACACAGACAGGCAAATTGGATAAAAAACCAAAACCCATCGGTATGCTGCATCCAGACCCATCTCACATGCAAAGGTACACAAAGACTCAAAACAAAGGAATGGAGGAAGATTTACTAACCAAATGGAGAGCAAAAAAAAAGAAAATAAATAAATAAAGCAGGAGTTGCAATTCTCCTCTCTGATAAAATAGACTTTAAGGCAACAAAGACCAAAAGAGACAAAGAAGAACATTACATAATGGTAAAAGGATCAATGCAACAAGAAGAGGTAATGATCCTAAATATATACACACCCAATACAGGAGCACTCAGATACATAAGGCAAGTTCTTAATGACTTACAAGAGACTTAGACTCCCACACAATAATAGTGGAGACTTTAACACTACATTGTCAATATTAGACAGATCAACGAGACAGAAAATTAACAAGGATATCCAAAACTTGAACACAGACCTGGAACAAGTAAACTTAATAAACATTTACAGAACTCTCCACCCCAAATCCACAAAATATACATTTTTGTCAGTATCACATCACACCTATTCTAAAAGTGACCACATAATTGGAAGTAAATCACTCCTCAGCAATTGCATAGCATTTCACAGGTTTAAACGAAATATTGGTTGGCTGCTTGTTTGTTATTTTCCTCCCTTATTCCTTCCTGTCTCCATTGTTAAGCACAATTATCGGCATAAAAGTGTTTTTTAATACCGATTTTTTGACTGCATTCTAGCCTGGGCAATAGAGCAAGATTCCCAGTCTCTCTCCCTCTTTCTTTTCCTCTTTCTTTCTCTCTTTCATTTTCTTTCTTTCTCTCTTCCTTCTTTTCTTTCTTTTTCTTTCTTTCTTTTTTTTTTAAAAAAATGTTAAAGTGAATCAGAAAAATAAACCTTGCTCTAAAATGTTGGCATTCTTCAATGGCATTGTCCTATTCCTGCTTCTCTCTTTCCCCTACCAATGTTGTCCACTCTCCTGGCTTTATTTGCCATCTTTACACCTATATTTTACAATCAGTATCACCTATATGTTGATAAGTGAAATTTATAGGAGGTCCTTTGTTTGGACTGAGCTTTTGCACTAGGCCTAACAGGTCAAACCAAAATGGCTAAATGGAGTTACTAATTCTGTAATTCCAGGTCACCAAGGTGAAACTTAGTTATCTGACCTTCTAAGGAATCAGGAGAGAGATAATGGCCAACTCTCCTAACAGATCAGTTTTAGCTGGGATGATAAGGAAGTCTCCTCTGTTTTAACCTTTACAAGGAAAGTAACTTTGAACCAACCAATCCACATTTTATTCTGTTTCTGCTTTTTCAGCTCTTCTGCCTATAAAGCCAAATCTCCTCTGCTTGGCTCATCAGATGAATCACGAATAAAACTCAATTAGATCTTTAAGCTAAATTTGTTGTAATTTTGTTTTTTGACAATATTCAGACTGTATATTCAAGAGTTACTTGATAGCAACTTGGAGAGCTCACAGGTACCTCAAACTCCTAACAACAATGTTGTCAGTCATTGTCCTACACTTTTCTTTAATCTTTTATTGTGGTTTTTCATGATGGTACATTTGTATCATTAAAAAATTATATCTCAATCTGTCTATTTTCTCTCTCCATTCTCACTGTTAATACCGTAGTTCAGGCTGTCATCACATGTAGCCTGGATTGTTGCTAAGTCTTCCTTACCAGTCTCCTTGTATCCATTCTTGGCTATTCTCAATCTATTTTTTTCTTTTTTCTAATTAGCCAAAGTTACCTTTTAAAAACATGAAATTTAGCTCTTTTAAGTTTTAGCTGTATGACCTGAAAGACCTAGCTGTCCCTGGAAAGAAGTTTAAGTTTTATGCCAAATGAAAAGGAAAGCCATTAAACAGTTTTGGGGGTAAGGCAGTCACATACAAAGACTCACACTTTTCAAGGTCTCCCTGACTGTTGTGTGGAAAATGGATTGTAGGGGAGCATGAGTGGAATCAGAGAGACTAATGAGGAAGCTTTAGCCATGGTGCCAGGGAGAGGTGATGGAGGCTTGGGCTGAGGTAATAGCAGTGATGAGAAGTGGATGAATTCTAGAAATATCTTGTAGGTTAATTGACAAGACTTGCTGATGGATTACATCTAGAAAGTGAGGAAAAGAGAATAATAGAGAATTATGGACAGTGGGGAAAGAAATTAGTTTAAGAAAGCAATCAGAAATTTCATTTGGGGTATGTTAATTTTGAGATGCCTCCAATGCATTCAAGTAGAAAATCGTTAAGTAGACACTTGTATAAATCAATCTGGAGCTTATCAAAAGAGTTTAGTATAATGAAAGAAACTTGAGATTCAGCAGGATATTTCTAGCATAAAAATGGAAGAAGGAGATAATATAGGTAGAGCAATGACACAGTAATGAGTCTAAGGAATGTCTACATTTAGAGACTGAGTAATGGAGGAGAAGCCAGCAAAGTAAACCAAGCAGGAATTATCAGGGAAGTAGGAGAAAAACCAGGAGAATGAGGTATTGTAGAAGTCAAGAAATGACAGTGTTTTAAGAAAGAGGAAGTGCTGCTAATAGGTTAAGTAAATATGACAGAAAGTACTGTTAGACCTGGCAACCCAGAGGTCAAGGGTAATTTTGATACGTGGTGTTATTACTATCATTTACTAATCACTACATGTAAGTCTCCTTCTTAAAACCATTCAGTGGGCTTCCCTTTGGCCTTATAATGCTGTTCAAAATACTTCCTATGCTTTGTAAACCACTCTACCTTGTGCCCAGTGCCTTGTCTCCTGACATCTATCTCTGAAAAAATACTGGAATTCTTCCTGTTGCAGTTTTGGAAACATGCTATGCTCTCTCCTCTCAATGTTCTCACACAGGTTTGAACCAACAGTAACTTCTTGACTGTATGATGTATGAGAAGCAGCATAATGTGGTGGTTAGAAATGCAGTCTCTGGAGCCAGACTGCCTGGGTTTGATTTCTAGCTTTTGCTTTTATGTATGTACAATCTTAGGCAAGTTCCTTTTTCTGCTTTTACTTTTCTCATTTATAAAAATAAGGACATAAGAATACTCATCTAACAGGATTATTATTATAGGAAAAATGTTATATTTGAAAGAATCAAAATTACAAGGTGTCAGACAATAGATGCTAAAAGGTAACTCAATAATGCCTTCAAAATTATGAAGGAAAATTATTTATCATCTACATTTCTATATCCAGAAAAGAATCAATACTAAGGACAAAATAAAAATATCTTTTGAGACATGTAAACATTTAGAAAATTATGTTGCACATTACCTTTCTTAGGAAATTATTTGAGTATGTGTTCTTAAAAATAAGGGAATTAAACAAAAAAGGTAGGGCCAAGGAATGCATGAATTAGTGATTATAACAATGAAAAGTGATAAAGGAAAATCTGAAAAACAGCTGTGGCTTAGATGACAGCTAGTCCTGATTAGAACCAGAAGACAGAAAACTTTGAAAAGTTCCTAGGAAAAAATATGGAATCCAGAGATTTGATCATATTCTGAGACTTAAGCTGTTGGCTGATCAAAACAATGAAATAAATGCTGACGGTGCAAAAATTAAACATTGGTAATAAGACCCTCTGGGATAAACAAAAAAGGTATATAATATAGTTATGCTATACTAGCTGAATTAGAAATAAATGGGATTTACATGGTTAAATCACAGTTTAAATTTAATTGACTATTTTTACTTCTAGAATTATAGACAAAGCATAGACGATTTGGTTATGATTATAGGATTAAATATAAGTGCCATTGTATGGGCTGAATGTTTGGGTCATTTGTTGAAATTGTAACCCTCAATTTGAAGGTATTAGGAGTTGGAGCCTCCGGGAGATTATTAGGTCAAGAGGAAGTGGAGCTTTCATGAATGGGATTAGTGCCCTTATAAAAGAGACCCTAAAGACCACTCTGATATGGTTTGTCTGTGTCCCTGCCCAAATCTCACCTTGAATTGTAGCTCTTATGAGATAATTGAATCATGGGGTGGTTTCCTTCATACTATTCTTGTGGTACTGGGTAAGTCTCACAAGATCTGATGGTTTTATAAGGGAAAACCACTTTTGCTTGGCTCTCATTCTCTCTCACCTGCCACCATGTAAGACATGCCTTTTGCCTCCCACCATGATTGTGACGCGTCTCCAGCCACGTGGAACTGTGAATCTATTAAAATGTCTTTTTCTTTATAAATTTCCCAGTCTTAGTTATGTCTTTATCAGTAGTGTGAAAATGGACAAATACACTCTCTTTGCTTTCTGCCATTTGAGGGCACAAGGAAAGTCTGCAATTTACAACCTGGAAAAATGTTCTCATGAGACCCAACCATGCTGGCACTTGGATCTCAGGCTTCCAGACTCCAGAACTGTGAGAAATAAATTCCTGTTGCTTAAAAGTCACCTCATATGGTATTTTGTTATAGTACCCTGAGCTAAGACAGAATCAACCATTTATTCTCCAAAATTTCAATTTTAGATTGATGATGTTGGAAGAGAATAAAACTGATGGGAAAGACAGAGACACCAGCATCCTTATCCAACAAATACAGAATGAAAAGACACTTCTATGATTTGAATGTGTCCCCCAAAATTCCTGTGCTGGAAAGTTAATGTTCAGTCTAACTGTGTCTTCTGAAGGGTTTAGATTATGAGAGTGGAGTCCTTTTGAATTGATTAATGTCACTATAAAAAGGGCTTTCAGGAGTGGGTTTTCTCTTTCTGCTTTTCTGCCATGTGTGGGCTCAACATTCCTCCTCTCCAGAGGTGTGGCAACAAGGCGCCATCTTTGAACCAGAGTCCAAACCTGCCAGTGTCTTGATCTTGAACTTCCCAGCCTCTGGAACCATAAGAAATAAATTTCTGTTCTTCATAAATTACCCAGTCTGTTGTATTTTGTTATAGTCGCACAACATGTACTAAGATGGAGACTGTCTCTAGTTGCTGGCATTCATCAAGGGTGTTAGTTGCAAGCAATGGAAGGTGACTTTGACTTTATTCTGTAGAAAGAAGACTACCAGAATTATATTGGAAACCTAGCAATGAGAGTTTAGCTATAGCAGGGCTATCGAAAAACAAGTTCCAGGCTGAGTCTAAGAATAACACCCAAAAGCATGTTGCAGAACAGGTCTTGGTTGCTTTCTACTGACCACTAGAAGAAATTACCTCTGCTGCCCAAGCAGTTACACTTTTGTGCCAAGAACTTGATCTTGCAACACCGGGAAACCATTATCACTATTGTTGCTACCACCAAAAGTCTCACACCTACTGCCACACACACACCTGTACAAGTGGAATTTCCAGAGGAGCCTGTTTCTTTTTCCTCATGTTCTTGTATGAATGAAACTTTGCATAGATTGCTGGAAACTAGGTTACATGCTTCTGTTATAGATGAAAGGGAAATGGGACTTGGAGTTTGACTCAAATTGGAGAGGAAGGAGTCACATTAGGTTTTCCCCAAATATGATACTCAGTATGTTACTTGGAGGCAATGACAGATGTCTACTACAACAATTCATAAAAGTATATTATTTAAAGTTACAAGAATAATTCAAAGTTACAAGAATAATTCAAAGAGAGATTAAAATTATTGCATTACCATTTACTCCTTCCTCTTCTGACAACTTGAATCCAATTTATCAGGAAATTCTGTTGGCTCTATTTTCAAAATATATTTAGCAAATGACTCCTCAATGCTTCTACTGCTTTCATGTTCATCCAACTACTGTAGTCTCTGCCCTAAATTATTACAATAGCTTCCCAGCTTGTCTCTCTGCTTCATGCTTTGTCCATTTACAGAATATTCAAACTCAGGAGCCAGAGAGATCTTTTTAAGATATAAGAAAGATCTTGTCATGTCTCCTCAAACCATGCAACAATTTCACAGATGACTCAAGAGTAGAAACCTAAAGCATTTTAAGAGCTTGTCATGACTTCATGGTCCTTTTTGTCTGCCCACTGTAAGCTCACCTGCTCCTTCATTGGCTGTTCTCACCACTGTGGCCCCTTGTTGGTCATCAACATGAGTGGTAAACTTTGTCTATTACACTGGTTGGTTCCTCTGGGGGAAGAGCACTCTTCTCCCAGATAGTAGCATGGCTATTCGCTCATACCTTCAATACCTCACTGTTTAATACCATTCACCTTGCCTTTAGCACTCCCAATCTCACCTGCTGTGCTTTATCTTTTTTCTATAACACATATCACCCCTCTAACATACTATAATATAATTTACTTAATTATAATGCTGATTTTCTGTCTCAAGAATGGGAATGATTTTGTCTTTTTTATTAGTTGGTATATCCAGGCACACAGAAAGCTCCCTGGAATAGGAAAATAATAAGTAATTGTTAAATGAATGAGTGGATGGATAAGTGCATAACTGATATAAATATTTCTAGAGAAGAGTAGAGTAAGTTAGTTTACTTAAATCCTTGTTTATTGGAGCAGAAAGCTAATCAAGTCTAAAATTGATCAAAATATATCAACTTATTATTTAGAATTATAGTAGTAATTGCCAGAAGAGCTAAAAACAGAAATATTGTAAGATGATTACATCTGTTTTTAACAGGTCTGTGAAGGAAGATGTAGGGCAGAGGACTGAGTTTTTTTTTATTGTAAACCTTTCTGAACTTTGATTTATAAAGCCATGTGTATGCAATACTTTGATAAAAACTTACTGTGTTTTCAATATAATCAATTAACAAGGAAAATATAGTGGATTATGTAAACAATTCAAAATACAAAATAAAAATTTTATTATATTTTTCCTTATTAGTAGGAGACAGAATTTACAATGAGAAATGGAAATTATGAATAATGAAAATAATACAATGACTTAGATATTCTTTTAAAACAACCTTGCAAAATTTATTGATTTTTATAATGACAGATTTCAAGCTGAGAATGCATATACATAGGCATACCTCTTAGCTTTGTCAAATCTTAACATTAAACTTATTCTTAGGTTCCTATTCTTTGTTTTCCCCTTTGGATGATGTGATTCCCAAGCATGATACAGTTGATTCATGAGCTGAGAGGTTTGCTTTTGAAATATTGACAGATTGCTCTACAAATTCTTAAAATATATATATATACACACATATATTAGCATACACTTATGTATATATAGAAATTATATATATTATAATATATTAATTATAATTATAATTATATATACATAATTATAACTATATTATATATACATAATTATAAGTATGTATATATTATAAATTAATATATATTATTATAAATTAATTATAATTATATTAGTATTATATACATATACACACCTATATATAAAATATAAATTAGCATACACCTATATATATATATACACACACACACATAGGTGTATGCTAATTTCTGAAATCTTACAGTATAGGTTTTCACTTTTTAAAAATTACTTTTAAATTCTTATTTTTTATTTTCATAGGTTTTTGGGGAACAGGTGGTGTTTGGTTACATGAATAAGTTATTTAGTCTTTAGTGGTGATTACTGAGATTTTGGTGCACTCATAACTCAAGCAGTATACACTTTACCCAATGTGCAGTCTTTTATGCCTCACCCCTCCTCCACCCATTCCCCTGACTTCCCAAAGTCTTATGCCTTTGCATCATATATATATATATATATATATACACACACACACATATATATATATATGATGAGATACATAATTGTGAGATATATATATCTCATAATTTCTTTATCCACTAATTGATTGATGGGCATTTGGGAGCTGGGTCCATATTTTTGCAATTGCAAATTGTGCTGCTATAAACATGTATGCAAGTATCTTTTTTTGTATAAAGAATCCTTTTCCTCTGGGTAGATAACCAGTAGTGGGATTGCTGGATCACATGGTAGTTCTACTTTTAGTTCTTTAAGGAATCTCCACACTGTTTTCCATAGTGGTTGTACTAGTTTACATTCCCACCAGCAGTGTAAAAGTATTCCCTTTTCACTACAGCCCCACCAACATCTATTAGCTTCTGATTTTTGGATTATGGCCATTCTTGCAGGAGTAAGGTGGTATCATGTTGGGCTTTTCATTTGCATTTCACTGATCTTTATCGATGTTGAACATTTTTTCATGTTTGTTGACCATTTTTATATCTTCTTTTGAGAATGGTCTTTTCATATCCTTAGAGCACTTTTTGATGGGATTGGTTTCTTTTTGCTAATTTGTTTGAGTTCCTTATAGATTCTAGATATTAGTTTTTTGTTGGATGTATAAATGGTGAATATTTTTTCCCACTCTGTGGATTGTCTGTTTACTCTGCTGATTGTTTCTTTTGCTGTGCAGAAGTTTTTTAGTTTAATCAAATCCCATCTATTTATCTTTGTTTTTGCTGCATTTGCTTTTGGGTTCTTGATCATAAAGACTTTGCCTAAGCCAATGTCTAGAAGGGTTTTTCCAAAGTTATCTTCTAGAATTTTTATAGTTTCAGGCCTTAGATTTAAGTCCTTGATCCATCTTGAGTTGATTTTTGTGTAAGATTGATTGATGAGGATCTAATTTTATTCTCTACATGTGGTTTGCCAATTATCCCAGCACTATTTGTTGATAGTGTGTCCTTTCCCCACTTTATGTTTTTGTTTCCTTTGCTGAAGATAAGTAGGTTGTAAGTATCTGGCTTTATTTCTGGGTTCTTTATTCTGTCCAGTTGGTCCATGTGCCTTTTTTTATACCAGTACTGTGCTGTTTTGGTGACTATGGCCTTATAGTATAGTTTGAAGTCAGGTAATGTGATGCTTCTGGAGTTTTTTTTTTTCCCCCCCTTAGTCTTGCTTTCGCTATGTGGGCTCTTTTTTGGTTCCATATGAATTTTAGAATTTTTTTTCCTAGTTCTGTGAAGAATGCTGGTGCCATTTTGATAGGAATTGTATTGAATTTGTAGATTGCTTTTGGCAGTATGGTCATTTTTGTAAGGCCGGTGGCCTTGCCAGGAGTATGCACGCACAGCCCCCCCTCGTCGGGAGCTCAGACCTCCCCTCTCCCTCGCCGGGAGCTCGGATGCTCCCCCTCCCCTCGCCGGGAGCATGGACACATCTCCCCTCCCTCACCGGGAGCTCGGACACACCTCCTTCCCTCGCCGGGAGCTCAGACACACCCCACCCCACTGGGAGGCCTTAAAAAAGCCCCGCCAGGACCTGCCCGATACCATTTTGTCCCATCCGGGCCCCACTCCCCGCCTGCCATTTTGTCCCATCCGGGCCCCACTCCCCGCCTGCCGTTTTGTCCCATCCGGGCCCCACTCCCCACCTGCCATTTTGTCCCATCTGGGTCCCACTCCCCGCCTGCCATTTTGTCCCATCCGGGCCCCACTCCCCGCCTGTCATTTTGTCCCATCCGGGCCCCACTCACCTTGGGTACAACCAATCAAATGCCTCCACTCCCTATAAAACTCCAGGTCTGAGAGGAGTCTGTGCGGCCCCTCCTGTCAGACCACAGAACCTCACCCGGGAGCCTGAATAAATTCCTTTGCATTGGATCTTCTTGTGCTGGCCTCAGTTTCTTCTCTTTAAACTCAGCAAGGACAAACCTTACAAATGGTGCCGAAACCCGGGAGGAGTTGTAAGACCCCTCCTGGGGGAAACTGACTCCTCCACACAAAGCCAGACTCGGGAGCAGCCCTTTCACCTCAAGGTAAGACTTCTGTTGCCCACTACCCCTCCCGCTGCTTGCCTCATCTTGTGGACTCCCTGCTCGCAATTGCGGTCATGTCGGGGACTCCTTCTCATCTTGTCTTGAGGACCTGAGTGTAAGAGGAGACGTCCCTACACTCTTGTCTTCTACCCATGAGGGGTTTCTCAGGGTCAGGATTTTGAGAGAGATGTCCTCACTTTCCTGAACCCTCTTGTCTTTGGTGCTTGGTAAACGCAGCCTGGGACACCTAGCCACTCTTCCGACCACCCCCACAGCAGCAATTGAGGTGTGGGTACTCAGAAGCCCCCTTACCCCCCAGCTTATACCAAAAACCTTTATTTTAAATTTGGAACTAGCCCATTGGCATAGAGGCTCCTGTTAATTAAGAAACTGCATTTGCGGTTTCTCTCTCTTTCTTTCTCTCTCTCTTTCTCCCTCTTTTCTCTCCTTCTCAAAATGGTGATCACTTCCTGCTCTTAACTTTCTCTCTTTCACCTAAGATGGCAGCTGGACTGTGCCCTTAAGATGGCAGCCGCTTTCTACTTTTAACTCTTTCTCCCTCTCTTCCTAAATTCCAATGCGAGTGAGTGAGTGAGTTTATGTGTAGTCCCATGGCCTAACAGCTATGGGGCTTGTGTGGGCCTCAACCCACCGTTCCACGGGGACGTCATAAGACATAATGGTGATTCACCTCTGGACTGAAAAGTTCTGAGGTGACCAGGCCCAGGGATTATATGGGTCCACCTTAGCCAAGATGCCCCTGAAACATCCCTTTGGGGACATGGCTGGGAAGGCATCAGACTGGTCTCCCATCTGGGAGAGATGGACCCTTTGTCCGTCACTCTTGTATGTGGTACTGTCTTTATTGTAACCTTTAATTTTGCCATGTGGCAGACAGTTCTAGCCTGGTCTCTCTTTGTTTTCCTCATTATCATTGTTGCATATGTGGTGCTGTCTTATTGTACCCTCTAATTTACCCATGTGGCAGATAGCCCTAGCCCTGTCTCTTTTTGTTTTCTTCCTGATTATAATCATTGTAAACATGCAGGCTTTCTGGTATCTTCATTCCCACCCCACCCTCTGTTCCTCTTGCACCACTGCCCAGGTGCTCCTAGCCAAAGAAACCTCCTCTTTGCCCTTAGCCTCTCCACCCTCCTGCTCTTCCTTTTCTGACCCCAACATGCCTGAGGAACTCTCTTCTCCGCTTGCCTGACCCAATAATCCTCCACCCTGACAGACCTCAACCCCCCTCAGATCCTCCACCTCCAAATTCCAACCTGGCCTCTCCCGTTAGTGCTCACACCCGCTCGCTCCTAACGATGAAGATCCCTCCTTTGCCCCCTCTGAGAGGTGGCCAGAGCAGAGGGCATTGTCTGCACATTCCCTTCTCCCTCTCCAATCTATCAAACACATATGTAACCCTATCCTCCATCCTCACCCCAGATGAGTGGGACTGGGTCTTCACAGCAGCCTGAGCTCTTGTAGCAGCCCTGAGACTGGCAGCCCACTGAACATCCGGTGGGGGAGGTCCATCAAAACCCTTCCAAAAGGCTCCAAGGGCCTGGCCCAGGCCATTTCAGCTGTGGTCAAGAGGGACATTGGGCCCAGCAGTGCCGCTGTCTTTGTCCACCTCCCGGACCCTGCCCAAACTGCAAACAGACTGGACACAGGAAGGTTGATTGCCCATCCCAGACCACAGACCCACTCCCAGCACCTCTATGTGAGGAGCAGGCCAGTCTGCAGGAAGCAATCCCTTCACTTGAATTTCTCGGCCTTCTGGACGACTGACACAGCCCAGACTCGAGAACCTCCATCACCCTTGCCAAGCCCAGGGTAAAGCTACAGGTAGCGGGTAAGTCCATTTCCTTCTTAGTGGATATGGGAGCTAACTATTCCTTCCTACTCAGGGCCTAGCATACCTTCCTAGGTTTCAGTCCTTCTTTACCATTCCTCTACACTCTGAGTCTTACTTTCTCTTTGAAAATCCTTCAGTCAGCCTTCATCCCACTTCTCTATTCAACTTGGCTACTTTGTTTCATCTTCCATCCCATTCCCCCTCCCCAGCCCATTCCTGTCCTAAACTAATGGATACATTTGTTACACCTCGGGAGGACCTGTCTAATCATCCTCTCTCTAGCCCAGACCTTACCTTTTCACCTCCAAGAGAATACTTTTGGTGTAATGCGACCCTAACCAAAGTTATAAATGCCTCTCTTCCCTCCCCCTGTGTGCCCGTTACTCTAGTCTTGCAGTTAAAGGTATACAGGCAAGCTGAGCTTGTCTCTCCTTATGCCTCTCTCTGCTCCCCAAAACAAATGAGCAGTCTATCTTCCTCCCAATAGTTGTTGGTCTCTCTCTAGCATCCTCTCTAGCAGCAGCCGGACTCAGGAGCGGTGCCCAAGGGTACAGTGTCCCTTTAGCCGCCCAACTGGAAGACAAGCTCCGTGTGGCCATTGAAGCATCAGCCACCTCTCTGGCCTCCCTCCAGCGACAAATCACATCACTGGCCCAGGTTCCTACAAGCTCGTATGCGGGAAATTGGACGAGTGGCTGTTAACCAAATCCTGCTTCATCCCTTCGTCCGAGTCTCAGTCGAGGCTTCAGCCAACTGATCTGTCCCCCTTACTTCGCTTCTACTCAGCAGGAAGTAGTCAGGAAGAGCGGCGCCCTCTATCACCAAAAGGTCAGAATGTAAGGCTGGTTGCCTTGCCGGGAGCATGGACGCACAATCCCTCTCCTTGCTGGGAGTTCGGAAGCTCTCCCCCCCTCGCCGGGAGCTCGGACACTCCCCCTCCCTTGCCGGGAGCTCGGACACTCCCCCCTCCCTCGCCAGGAGCTTGGACACATCCCCTTCCCTCGCCGGGAGCTCGGACATGCCCCCTTCCCTCGCCAGGAGCTCGGACACACCCCACCCCACCAGGAGCCCAGAAAAAAGCCCCGCCAGGACCTGCCCGATACCATTTTGTCCCATCCGGGCCCCACTCCCGACCTGCCATTTTGTCCCATCCAGGCCCCACTCCCCACCTGCCATTTTGTCCCATCCGGGCCCCACTCCCTGCCTGCCATTTTGTCCCATCTGGGCCCTACTCCCTGCCATTTTGTCCCATCCAGGCCCCACTCACCTCGGGCACAACCAATCAAATGCCTCCACTCCCTATAAAACCCCATGTCTGAGAGGAGTCTGCACGACTTCTCCGGCCCCTCCTGTTGGACCACAGAACCTCACCTGGGAGCCTGAATAAATTCCTTCACATTGGATCTTCTTGTGCTGGCCTCAGTTTCTTCTCTTTAAACTCAGCGAGGACAAACCTTACAATTTTCACAATATCGATGCCACCAATCCATGAGGATGGGATGTGCTTCCATTTGTTTGTGATGTCTATGAATTCTTTCTGCAGTGTTTTACAGTTTTCCTTGTAGAAGTCTTTCACCTCCTTAGGTAGGTATATTCCTAAGTATTTTATTTTTTGGCAGTTTATTGTAAAAGAGGTTGAGTTCTTGATTTGATTCTCAGCTTGGTTGCTGTTGGTGCATAGCAAAGCTACTGATTTGTGTGCATTAATTTTGTATTCTGACACTTTGCTGAATTCATTTATCAGTTATAGAAGCTTTTCTGGAGGAATCTTTATGGTTTTCTAGGTATACAATCATAGCATCAGCAAACAGTGACAGTTTGACTTCCTCTTTACTGATTTGGATGCCCTTTATTTCTTTCTGTTGTCTGATGCTCTGGCTAGGAATTCCAGTACTATGCTGAGCAGAAGTGTGAAAGTGGACATCCTTGTCTTATTTCAGTTCTTAGGGTGAATGCTTTCAACTTTTCCATGTTCAGTATTATGATGGCTGTGGGTTTGTCATAGATGGCTTTTATTACATTAAAGTATGTCTATTCTATGCTGATTTGGCTGAGGGTTTTAATTATAAAGGGATTCTGATTTTTTGAAATGCTTTTTCTGTGTCTATTGAGATAATCATGTGATTTTTGTTTTCAATTCTGTTTATGTGCTGCATCACATTTATTGACTTGCATATTTTAAACCATCCATTTTGCATCCCTCATATGAAACTCACTTGATCATGGTGGATTATCTTTTTAATAAGCTATTGGATTTGGTTAGCTATTATTTTGCGGAGGATTTTTGCATCTATGTTCATCAGGGATATTGATCTATAGTTTCTTTTTTTTGGTCACGTCCTCTCCTGGTTTTGTATTAGGGTGATACTGGCTTCATAGGATGATTTGGGGAGGATCCCCTCTTTATTTTGTGAAATAATGTCAATAAGATTGGTACCCATTTTTCTTTGAATGTCTGAAAGAATTCAGCTGTGAATCTGGCTGGTCCTTTTTTGGGGGGTGGCAATTTTTAAATTGCCATTTCAACCTCACTGCTTATTATTGGTCTGTTCAGAGTTTCTATTTCTTCCTGGTTTAATCTAGGAGGGTTGTATATTTCCACGATTTTATCCATCTCTTCCAGTTTTTCTAGTTTATGCATGTAAAGGTGCTCATAGTAGCCTTGTATGATCTTTTGTATTTCTGTGGTATTGGTTGCAGTATCTCTCATTTCATTTCTAATTGAGCTTATTTGGATCTTCTCTCTTCTTTTCTTGGTTATCTCAGTAATAGTCTATCAATTTTATTTATCTTTTTAAAGAACTAGCTTTTTTATTTCATTTATTTTTTGTATTTTGTTTGTTTGGTTGTTTCAATTTCATTTAGTTCTTCTCTGATTTTTGTTATTTCTCTTCTTCTGCTGGGTTTGGGTTTGATTTGTTCTTTTTTATCCAGTTCCTTGAGATATGACCTTAATTGTCTATTCGTGCTCTTTCAGACTTTTTGATGTAGGCATTTAAGGATATAAACTTTCCTGTTAGCACTGCCTTTACTGTATCCCAGAGGCTTTGATAGGTTATGTCTGTATTATCATTCACTTCAAAGAATTTTTAAATTTCAATCTTGATTTCATTGTTTACCCAATGATCATTCAGGAGCAGGTTACTTACTTTCCATAGGTTTTCTGGGTTCCTTTTGGAGTTGATTTCCAATTTTATTGCACTGTGGTCTGAGAGAGTACTTGATATAATTTCAATTTTCTTAAATTTATTGAGACTTGTTTTGTGCCCTTTTATGTTCTTCTTTGGAGAATGTTCCATGTACTAATGAATAAAATGCATATTCTGCAGTTATTGCGTAGAATGTTCTGTAAGTATCTGTTAAGTCCATTTGTTCAAGGGTATAGTTTAAATCCACTGTTTCTTTGTTGACTTTATCTTGAAGACCCGTCTAATGCTGTCAGTGGAGTACTGAATTCCCCCACTATTATTGTGTTGCTGTCTCTCATTTCCTAGGTCTATTAGTAATTGTTTTATGAACTTAGGAGCTCTAGTGTTGGGTGCATATATTTAGGACAGTCATATTTTCCTGTTGGGCAAGTCCTTTTATCATTATATAAAGTATTTTATATATAATACTTTACATATAATAATATTTAATGTTTGTCTTTTTTAACTGCTGTTGACTTAAAGTTTGTTTTGTCTGATATAAAAATACCTGGTCTGGCTCACTTTTGGTGTCCATTTGCATGGAATAGCTTTTCCCACCCCCTTACCTTAAGTTTATGTGAGTCCTTATGTGTTAAATGAGTCTCTGTCAGTTGTTGAATTATTATCCATTCTGCCATATGTATCTTTCAAGTGGAGCATTTAGGCCATTCATATTTAACATTAGTATTGAAATGGTTTCTACATATTCTTGATAGCAAAGGTAACAGCACATGTGCTGCTCTGGAAGGTATCTTATAAAATACAAGTGAAATAATTTTGCTGAATTTGGATAGGCAAAATAATAGTTCATATTTGTATTTTTGGATATTTTTACATAATAAGATATAGCAGTTGAATCCTAAAGACAATTTTTTTCTAATAACTCCAAAATATGCATAGAATATATAAGATATGTGTGTGTGTGTGTGTAAAAGAGTAAGATCTGAACATTCTTTTATGATGCTATGTGCTCTTGTGCATAACTGAAACTCATGACTCTAAATATCTGTTCTTTATGTGTCAAGTTCATCCTTTGAGTAATAAATCTCAGTTGTTTCCATTGAAATTTGCAACTGTATCTCTAATCTGTGATGTAGAATGCCATTTTGGTAAGAAATGTGTAATAATCCTATTCTCACTTTACTGTAAGTTTCAAATTGCTCTCTAATGACTTTTAAAAACACTTCTCTTACCTGGTTATAATCTACCACTCAGTGAAGACAGTGAGTGTCAGCTGACTGACTTGAGAAACAAGAAAGCCATATCACTCTTGAATCTGTCCTACTCACCAAATTAATGAGCTGTACTACCATCTGCCGCGGGGAAGAGTGTGTGATCAGCTCTCCTATTCCTGATGATGCTGTCATGGTGATGAATGGCTGAGAGAGATATTTTGGGGAAAGAAATCTAGTTTAGTCACAAAAGAAGAGTATAGCCTGTTTTAATAAGAACAAAATTAGTATTAGCACCCTTAACCGTTTTGACCAACTGTAATTCTTAAAAGTATTAACAGGGCCGGGCGTGGTGGCTCGCGCCTATAATCCCAGCACTTTGGGAGGCCGAGGCGGGTGGATCACAAGGTCAAGGAGATCGAGACCATCCTGGTCAACATGGTGAAACCCCATCTCTACTAAAAATACAAAAAAATTAGCTGGGCGTGGTGGTGCGCGCCTGTAGTCCCAGCTACTTGGGAGGCTGAGGCAGGAGAATTGCTTGAACCCGGGAGGTAGAGGTTGCGGTGAATTGAAATTGCGCCATTGCACTCCAGCCTGGGTAACAAGAGCGAAAGTCCGACTCAAAAAAAAAAAAAAAAAGTATTAACAGGGAAATCTTAACAAATTAACTCTTTCTACATGTTTATCGTCCTTGTTAATGACTGATTCAGAGAGACAGTCAGGTTTCAAGCTGCCAGTCAAATATAGAATTTATATGAACAAAGAAGGTAGTTACTAAGCAGAGTCATTCTGTAGACTCTCCTGTGAGCTCTCAGCAGAAAAATGTTAACATAAAATTATTTGGAATTATAATATTTGACTCAAAATTTTACTAAAGTTATATTAGGAACCAAAAATTTGGTTACAGAAATGAGAAAACATTTATTTTCTTCATGTGGAATCCTTCTTAATAATCATGTTATTGTGAACATAATATTTTTAAAATTTACATTTTTTGCCAATTACAAAATACAAACTTTAGGAATTATTTTTATTGAAATGGATGTAAGGACTCAATAGACAAAGATCTATAAAGATGTTTTCTTTTCTAAGCATTTCATTTCCTGAGGAGAACACCAAGAAATCAATCAGAATTAATATGAACTAACATAAGTTTTGCAAGTATACATTGGTTTAAGAGCACATTTTGCAATACTAGGTTCAAATTTCAACTTGGTAACAATGGTAAATTCTGCTTATTCCAATTATCTTGTAGGTACACTAACACACACACACACACACACTCTCTCTCTCTCTCTTCCTCATCTTCCTTTTCCTTCTCTCCTCCTTCTTCTTCCTCTCCTCCCTCCTGCTTTTGTCATTTTCTTGATAACTCAATAATTCAAAGTTCAGTTAGAGAATAATGAAGAAAAATAGGAGATGTTTTAAAAACTATAAGGCTTTTTTCCCCAGTATTTTTAAGTCCAAATCTGTCTCATTGAAAGAAATCACAATGAATTTTGTAATGGTACAAAACTTCCAACTAGAAACTTTGACATATTTGAGGGCCTGAATTGTTTCAGTGCCCCCTTGGCAAGTGTTCACAGTGGCATTGTATTTCTGGCTATTAGGTTAAGTATGAGATAATAGTTTCTAAAACTACTTTAAAATTTCTTATACTAAAATTTTATCAATTTACTCAGGTATTTGTTGTCTCTCTGTTTAAAATACTAGAAGTATTATTCAGTTTTTAAAAAAGAAAAGGGAAAAGATAAAACTAATAGAACTTTCCCAAGACTTTATTATCCTGTGGGATAGACTGTTTCAGAAGTTAAATTCTCCTTCCTTGTTTCCCAATACATCCAGGGGGATCTCTCTTAAAGGTGAGGTGACTAATCTTTTACCCTTGAAGGAAAATGATCATGTTAGTGAATGCTGACTCTGCCATTCAGTTTCTTAGCCACAAATGTCATTTTGCTACTGTGTCTGAAGCTATTGCTCTGACAGCTTCAAACTGTCTAGTACAGGGCACAGGCAGTTTTCCTGAATTATTGATAAATCTGCATAATTTGGGGAAGTAGAAAATGACAACTCAGGAGAATTAATAGTTGTTCTAATTCTTTATTCAGAGATATGGCATTTTTACATGTGTTGCAGAGAAGGAAGATCTCATAACTAAAGAGCTCATTTTGTAAAAGAATATTTATATGGGGAGATATAAAGGACATTTGGAAGGGAAATCTTATTCATCAGTGTATGCCTTGGATACTCTGTACTTTATAGTGAATATTCAACAAATATTTATTGAACACTATAAAGTACATTCGTTGAAAATATGTCTCTCTCTCTATATATATATACACACATACACACACACACACATATATACATACATATATATATTTGGGCACTACATAACTTCCCAAAATTCAGAATCACATTGAACACATCCATCTCATTTCTGGTTTGAAGCTGGTTTCCTCATGATACTTGCTTTCACTCTCAGCAGTTCCCTAAAATTCAGTTTCAAGATATGATGTCAACAAAAGTAATGTAGCTTGATCTAATGTTAAAACTGTAAACTACCTCAAGGTAGTAGTTCATAAGATGTCTGAAACATATTATTACAATATTTGTATTCCTATGTGAGGTCCTTTTGGCAATCTCATTCACAGTTTGAGCAAATAATGTGTTACCAACAATAGTGAGACTACTGAAGTGTTAGTCTGTTTCCACACTGCTATAAAGATACTACCTGAGACTGTCGTATAAAGGAAAGAGGTTTAATTGACTCATAGCTCCACATGGATGGGGAGGCCTCAGGAAACTTTCAGTCGTGGTGGAAGGTGAAGAGGCAGCAAGGGCCTTCTTCACATGGTGGCAGGAGAGAGAAGGGTAAAAGCACAGTGAGAACTGCCATTCATAAAACCATCAGACCTCCTGAGAACTCCCTCACTATCGCGAGAATAGCATGGGGAAACCACTCCCATGATCCAGTCAGCTCCCACCGGGACCCTCCCTCCACATGTGGCAATTAAAACTCTAGATGATATTTGAGTGGGGACACAGAGTCAAACCATATCATGAGAGTTCTAATAATTTTCTTAAGAATAACAGATATGTTAAGTTATATTTTAGACTAACATCAATCACTCATTCGCTTTCTGATATGTTTTTTGGAGTTGGAGGAAAAGCGATGGCTGTAACAACTGGGATATGGGAATTGAACATAACCAATGCTTATCTAATCTGTGCCCCAGCATCTGAAAATGACTATCACTCGTATGTTTGGTAATTATGACTTAAGGCACTATTTCTGTCACAGGCAAAATTTATGTATGTGTGCATTTCAGTATCTGGATATACTATTACTCCCTTCCCCTCTGTCACAAAGGTGGGCACCATCCCCAGAAGGGGAAAAGAATCTGGTCAAGACAGTGGGTGTGAACTTTTCTATGTATTATAACCACCTGGGAACTCATTAAAAATGTAGATTTCTGGAATCCTAGGACCAATCTCTGAAATTGTATAGCCTTGGGGTTTGGCAATGATAGTTTTAAAAAGTTCTTCCAATGATCTGATACAGACCATCTTTTGAGAAACATTGATACAGAGGACTACTTTTTTTGTACAATGAAACAAGTAACAAGATAAAAGTCTCAATCTTTTATATATGCCTCATCAATGTGCTGTTTGGCATGTGTGTATGCATACAGAAGGTTCACATGCATTCTTCTAATACCTAAACATGATGTTATTAATCCAATACCAGTTGCACAAGCACTTAGCATGACAGTGGTAGAACTGATGGTGGTTCAAAATCATATTATTGAATGTTCTTTGTATATTTTATTCTTTATATCCCCAGAGAACTTAACTTTATGCCCCTTAGCCCTTTATATCACCTGGAGTAGTTCATACAAAGTATTAGCTATAAGCAAAAACTCAATAAATATTAATTAGTAATGGTTCTTAACCTAGGCGGAACATTAAGATCATCTGGAAAACACTGAAAAGATATTAATGTCAAGGACACTCCCCAAACCAATAGAATCAGAATATCTGCAGATTGGGATCTGTTATAGCCAGGTCTAAGAATCATAGAGCAATACCCTGTCTCTAGATCTTAGTGTTACCAATTGCATACATTTCAAATCTCTATGACTGGGCTTATGAGTGTATGTGCAGGAGTGCTTACATGGTTTTTTTTCCCCCCAAAATACACAATGACAGACACATAAAACAGTATTTTTTTCTTTTTCTTGGATGCTTGAGGCAAGCTTTCTCCAATTTAGCCACATCTCTGTTATTTAAATTAAAAATTTTGGTCCAGAAACCATGACTTAGTTAACAATATCTTAAAAGATCTTTCCTGAAATGTATACATTGTTTAAAATGAAATACTCACCTTTGAATTTAGAATTTAAGAAATTATAATTCATTATTTTAATAACACATAATGATTGAATGGGATGAGTTTACTGATGAAAATATGATGACTTGAGGAATAAAAATAAACATTAAATTAAAAACACAATGAAATATCACTAGCAAAAATCCTGGGGCTGCCATTCATTAAGCTAGCTTGAATTACAATTGTTTGTTACTCCCATCAGTTCTGGGCACACCCACCAGAGTGGCCAAAAATAAAAAGACTGAAAATATCAAATGCTGGTTCGGATGTGGAACAACAATGCTGGTAAGAGACACAAAAGTGTACATATTGTAAAATCCAGAATACATAACATTAATTTATGGTGATAGAAACCACCTGGGGTAAGAGAATTGGCTGGGAAGAAACTTTCCAGGCTGATGAAATCTATATTTTGGTTAAACTAGTATACACATTTGTCAAAAATAATCAGTTATAATCTGTACAGTAATTGTCTGTATAATTAATATTAGTACTGTAAATAATATTTCAATATAGTACTCAGACATATTACATGAATCAAGTTCTAACTGTTTCATAAAGTAAAAAAATAATAATTTCTAAGATTTAAAACTGGGGAAACCCAATATGTCTATTTTCTCTTTTATAATAATAATATTGATTGGGCACTTTACATTATCTCGTTCAGTACTCATAGAAACAATTTGTGTTAAGTATCATTAAGCATATTTTAGAGATGAGGAAACTAAGACTTGATGAATGTTTCAGGAGGCCATGAATTGTCTAGAAGGAGAAGCAATGGAGTCCCTGATTTAACGGTTATGATATTTAACAGCAGAGATAGGCAGTAAATGTGATCCCTGGAGAACTCTTGGGCAGGCTGAAACTTCAGGATATTTCTCTGCTCTGGTCTGCTGCCTAGGCCAGGTATAAGATGCTGTAGGGTTGTAGGTTCCTCTGGAGTTTTAGATTTTAGCCGGGCTCAAGAAACTCTCATCTTGTTCTCACTAGGTCACATTACCAAAGGTTTAAGTCTTAGAACTAATTTTAAGGGTATGAAATTGCCTAAGTACTCCTGCAGAAGAAGGTTTTACATTTCTTCTGAATCTATCTGTTTCAATAGCACATAACATTCACTCTGAAAGCAGAGACTTGTAAGAGGTGCTAAGCACACCGAAGGAATAAGTGGGACAGTCTACCATCCTATTTAAAATGACAAATTAAAATGGAAAACCAGTGTACTGACTTGTGTAACTGGGAAGTCCACTGGAGTCTGACTTCAGGCATGATGGAATAGAGGGTCAGGAATCCATTTTCCTCCAACTTTCAGGTCTTTTCCCATGCATCATGTTGTTTTCAGGCAGGCTTCTCTGGTTCTATCGATAAGAAAGCACTGAGGAATTCTAGGATTACAATCTATTCTTTCTGGATGGTTCCAGCAAAAGTCCTGGGGCCCACATTCATTGAGTTAGCTCATATGACAACTATTTGTTATTTCCATCTATTTG
The DNA here is from genome assembly GCF_030222135.1 of Aotus nancymaae. Taxonomy (NCBI): domain Eukaryota; kingdom Metazoa; phylum Chordata; class Mammalia; order Primates; family Aotidae; genus Aotus; species Aotus nancymaae. The sequence continues at coordinate 1,280,228 of NW_026988453.1, forward strand.
GGGCATTTACTGTTTTTCTCACTTCATCTATTGGAAATGTGGAGGTATACTGTGTCTCACTCCTCCCTATTTGCTATCACCTGGAAGAGAGTTTGCTTGGCAACTATTTTCATTTTGTTGTTTTCCTATGCATGCATCCTCATAATTAAGCTACACAGCCACTTGGTAGTGAAAGGTGCTTTATTCATAATGACCAGATTTTAAGGTGTGCTTTATGAAGTGTTTTTTTTTTTTGATTAATGACTTTCCATTATTTCAGATTTTTTTTTTTTTTTTTTTTTTTTAATTTATTTATTGCATTTTAGGTTTTGGGGTACATGTGAAAAACATGCAAGGTTGTTGCATAGGTGCATATGTGGCAGTGTGATTTGCTGCCTTCCTCCCCTTCACCCATATCTGGCATTTCTCCCCATGCTATCCCTCCCCAATTCCCCACCCCCCCGCTGTCCCCCCCACTCCCCCACAACAGACCCCCATGTATAGTGCTCCCCTCCAAAACAAGGAGAACATATTTCAGATTTTTTAAATTAAAACAGTGAATACAGCAAATATTGAGTTGTAAAGCATACAAGTCTAAACAGAACAGCTTGTACAAAAATAGGTAGATTCAATTTAGTGCCTTTCTCACTAATCCTTACAGAAAATTTACTTACAATTTGCAATTGATGCCTAGATTTTGATTAAAATGTTTGTTTCTCTTAAAGTAGATTTATTGTTATGTACCATTGTATCATAGTTCATTGATTCTAAGATACCATTGAACATAAAGTGCATTCTAACCTCACAGATGTTAAAGGTTAAAAAAAATTGACTTAGAAACAATGAAATGCTGTATTTGCAGATTCCAATGGATTCTTAATGCATGGGAATAACTCAATAATTATGTCTGGGGAAAGAAAGAAGGAAAGAAGGACGGAAGGAGGAAGGGAAGGAGATTGTGGAGAGGGAGGAGTAGGAAGGAAGGAAAGTTAAAAAGGCAGAAAAGAATAAAGCATGGGCATAAATCTGAGGCTTTCTTGGTGGAAAATTTTTCCAACTTTTCACGGATGGAAACTTTATTAGGTCAACAGTAATTTGGATGCTTCCAAGTTAATAAAAATAAAGGCACTGAGTAGACATCTTTGTATTCCCAGGCCTATGAGCTCCTGCATGCTTTTCTTCCATGTGAAAGGAAGGAAAGCCAGATGTAGCTGCCTGTGGACTTCAGTGTAGGTGCTGTTCCATGCCAATTCCTTTATACCCTTCAGATATTACTTTAAATGTCACTTCCTCAGAGAAGCATTCCTGGACTACCCTATCTAAAGTATGTCCCTTCTTGTTATTTCCTCTTAGACAAGCTTACCCTTTGTTCTCTTCAGAATGTCTACTTATCCCCATAGGGGGCTCATTAAGTAGGCTTAGAGTATAACTCATTTCCAAAAGCAGATATAATTTGACAGAGATATAAAAGATCAAAAAACATTTAAGAACCAAAGGAATGAAAACCTACATGCAAGTTTCAGATTGAAAAACAAAAACAAGAACTAACAGTTATTAACCTTAAAAACAGAAAACTATAATTTTATCATTACTACATGATAGTAAATAAGAACAAAATTCTGTAGCCAGCACAATGAGAGTGAAGGAAACATGGGTAAACTTGACTTACTTACATGTTTTCCTGGTGCTGTACTGCTAGAAAGTTGTATGTAAGGTTATGCGATGCTAGCCCATCTTCCTACTTCTGGACAGGTTATTTTTAAACCAGGCCAGAGAGATGAGCTGTATTCCTTTAAATATTTTATTAGATAAGGATATTTGAGAGTCTACCGTGCAAATTTAGGAACTCTTTCTCAGACTAAATTCAAAGCCCTATCTTTTGTAAATTTTTTCATGTTTCACTCTAAGACACTTTATTATGCTGTCTTTACTGATGAAGGAAAAAAGTGAATTTATTAGTACATAAATTTGTTCTCCCCTTGCTATCACAAGACATTATATCTGGGAAAACACCCATGTAGTTTGTGATAGTTGGCACCTCTGTTCTTGACTTGAGTCCCACCATCTTTTCCTTTGCATCAGTTACAATCCATCATCCTAGGTAAAACCTAGAGGCAAAACACTCCTGAAATTCCACCCCAAAGCTTCACTGCTTCTAGAACGGATTCATGAGGTATTGCCTCATCATAGTGTGAACATCTGTACATAAAGCAACTGATTATCTCAATATGTGTTAAGAAACAAATGGGGTTATTGGCATTGATTTTTGTGTAGTTTATGCAAACATAATTTTAAAGAATCATGAAACAAAAAATACATAGACTATCTGTAAAAGATATTAAAATACTAGGTTCTGAAAGAATAGAAGTAGATTCCAGCTCTCAGGATCTCTCTACATATTTCAAGAAAGCATGATAACCTCACTAATCATGTATTAATAATAAAGGTTTGGCTATGTAGCAACTACAGGCATGTATTTTTAAAAAAATTTATATAGAAAATTAAAATTAACTGACATGACTTAGTTCATTTTCATGTTTTTTCCAGTCATCTCTACATTATATTTTTAAACATCCTATTGTAAATTAGTAAAACATACCCGAATATAATCTTAGGAGTCATAGGATGTAGACCTGATAAAATATTAATTTCATTTAATTTAGAACATAAAGAAGTAATATTTTTGTTATTTGTCTTCAAAAAAAGTTTTTTTCTTTATCTTTCAATTTGTGCAAGGAGAGGACAAATAAAAACAGAAGTTTAAACAGTTACATATTTTGGTTGCTCAAATGGTACATTATATAAATATATATAAAGTATTTTAGAAACATATAAACATCTTTAAAATAATTTAAAGGTTCTACAGATTAAACATTATATGTAATAGGTAATATTATATAGTAAAAAATAGTACTGATTGGCAAACATAACAATATTGTCCAATCAGGATTGTTTTCAGTTTCCATGGAGTGGCATTCTGTTTGTCTTCTACCCCTTGAAAGAACAGATTATCCCATAAGCCTATAGATAAATATTGCCTGGCCTCTCCAGTGCTTGAAGGCTTTATGAATTTAAAGGTTCTTTCCGAGGTAGAACTTCATGAAGTTTGTAATCATATCTCTTACTTCCCCCCACAGATTCTCAAGCTTTGGAAATGACACTGTGTTAATTCTGGAAAATGTTGTTCCCGGTGCTCCTTCCTCTACACGATGCCAACATTTGCATGGAAAAGCCAACTGAGTGATTAAATAACCAAAATATCTCTATAATGTGAACCTTATTAATAATGGTGAATTCCATGGCAGAATTATGGAGGATGCCAAGGCTGTTTATGATTAACTAGGCTTGTTGCTATCGTGTAGAGCCTGCTTTCAGTATGTCTTTGGATTTGATGTGGCATGATTCCAAATCTGGTTTTACTCACATCCTTTCCGCATTTTCAAATAGACTGAACATAAAACTGCAATTGAATTGCTGAAGAAACATTTACTAAGGTATTTTAAAGAGCATTTCTGCCATTAAGTGGAACAACTGAAAAAAAAAAGATGGAAGAGATGTATGTTTTAGGCAATAAAGGCTTAAGTATGAACAAAGAAGTTTCAAAAGATGAAAGCAATACTATTGCAACTTTTCACTTCTGGTATTTTTTGGGATATACTTTCGACTCTGTAGCTGAAGGATAGCCTCTCGATTTAACTATGAGGGAATACTAAAAGTAAACAGAAATCCTTATTATCTTCCATTTTCTCTCCTATTAAGAAATAGGCAATTGCCTCTAGTGCTCAGACCTGAGTGGATCTGGTGCAACCCAAGACTGAACTGAGGAGCACAGAAAAGGATATGTCAGAAGAGAGAGAGAGACAGACAGACAGACAGACAGACAGAACAGAGAGATGATACAGGATTCTGAAATCTTTACATTTAGCTTTGTGAAATCACAAGATTTTTGTAACATCTCTTCTAGATAGACACATACACATATACCAAATATTCCAAAGAAACCTGTAATTTAAAAAATTATCTTTGGGATTTGATTACTGTATCATCACAGCTCTCTGTTAGCATAGATAATTGAGAGGCACTTGTGAATACTTGTGACTGAAAATGCCACCATTGTTAAGGAAATCAGGTCCTGAGAAATGGCTTCACGGTTTGGCTCCACATCAAGGATGGCGGGTACAAGAATGAAAAGGAAAATAATTTCTGAATATATTTCCTTCACTGCTGTGACTTCTTGCTTACTGCATATTGGCTCTTTGGCTTCTCTACTATAAAGAAACATAAATCCAGTTGTATTCTGTTGACCAAAGGAAATCATGACATAAACCGCCAATTCTACTGTCTCTTTCCTGTTTTGTGACCAATATAAAATATTACATTTCCCTACATTAAAAATATACATAGTATATTGAAATGTTTCCTCAATTTTATAACTACTATAAAAATAGTCGGGAAAAGCCACTGGTGGCAATGCCACTATTTTTAACCACGAACTGTATTCTCAAAATACCATAACTAGATAATTGGGGCATAGGAGAGTTGTCTTTCTGTGATTTTGAATTCTAGGGATTTTATGTGAGAATAAAATTTAGGCCAATTTTATCGTTTTAATGGGAAGTTCATCTGCATGATCCATTAACAATGAAATGTAAAAACGCAAAGGTAAAAACGTAACTTTCTACTATTTTTCATGGGTGTTTTCAAAGTAAGATAAAGATTTATTTTCTGACACTGTATAGTGACCACAGCCAGGGCCAGAGAAAAGTGATCTCCCTTGAGTTGTCTGCAATCTGCACTTTGACTTCCTCCTCTTGGCCCAGTTTAGTCCAGACATTTCAACAGCTTGACTAAGCCTCATCACCATTTAGCTGCCAAAATCAGTGGCTGCCAATACCACTAGTAGCTTTTTAAATACACCTGTTGCCAGCACTATGTTTGAGTCAAGAAGGCTAGACCTTTCTGGTCTACCCCAGTGGCTAAGATCTCTTTCAAAGGAGAATTATTTTTAGTATTACTTCATCATTTTTCCTTAAGAAAATGTTTTTCTAGCAAGATTCTCTCCTTACAGAGAAATTGCATTTACACTGATCCTGGTAAATAATATCTCATCTGGGTTAGCCTAGGGAGAAACATTAGTTTCAATAATTGATATTACCTCTAATTTTATTTTTAATTGTATGGGGCCAGTAAGGTATACGAATAACAAAACATAAAAACTTATGTACACTGAGAGATTTCAAGTGTAATAATCAAATATCACTTACAGCAAAGTTAATCTGATAATGGTATGTATTGCATGGTAATTAGGGATAAACACATTAATTGTGCTTCATGAAGCCAAACAAGCCATTTTTGGAGCAAGCTTGATGGAGAAATGAATAGAAAAGCTGTTAAAGCTAGATTCTGCTCTAAGGATCCCTGGACCAGAGATTCTCTTTGACCAGGTTTCTCTGTGTTTCAGTTAGCATTTGCTCCCAGACAGGAGGCCAGTGGCTAGGAACAAGTTTCCTTATCCACCACAAAGGTGAGAAAAAGCTAAAGAGAAAAGTGTGTTGGATTCAGTTCTGACAACCTTCCCAACCTCTGAAATACTGTATAACTATTTAGCTGCAGCTTAGCAATACTTTAAGGTGAAGAAAGAGTACGTATCAGCCTATTTCAATACTCTGGGCACCATACAGCCATTGATAAGGATTCTTCCTAGACAGTCTTTTCAGTTACTAGGGCGTCATGAGCTCCTTTTGATCCATTTGACTATGAGTCAGTGTTCACAACCTATATGTGTTTTGCTTTTACCAATGGAATATTTGGTCATAGATAATTCTGTAGTTTATTTAAAAAAAAGAAAGAAAAAAAAACAGGAAGGGTGCTGTGGCTCACGCCTGTAATCCCAGCACGATGGGAGGCTGAGACGGGCAGATCATTTGAGTTCAGGAGTTTGAGATCAGCCTGGCCAACATGGTGAAACCCTGTCTCTACTAAGAATATAAAAGTTATCCAGGCATGGCAGTACATGCCTGTAATCCTAGCTACTCAGGAGGCTGAGGCAGGAGAATCATTCGAACTGGGAGGCAGAGGTTGCAGTGAGCTGAGATCATACCACTGCACTCCAGCCTGGGTGATCAGAGCAGCAAGATGCCGTATCAAAAAACGAATGAACAAAAAACCTTACGTATACGTCTGGTCTGAGGTTGACATGTCTTTACCCTGAAGATATCCGGTGATTTTTTTCCTGCAGTGCTGCAGTGCGTGCCTGTGTATGACACAAGTGACATTGTTTCTATTTGACTAACACATTTGATTTGGTGTGACCTGATAAAATGATCTGGTTCAAATGCCAGTTTCACTGGCTTCATTCTTGCCTCCTTTCTTACCCCATATTCAATACATCAGCAAATCTTGTTTGCTCTATCTTAGAAATTTATCTGGACTCTCACTATTTTTACCACCTGGACTCTGGTCTGTCATCAATCTATTTTACCTGGATCATTACAACAGGCTTCTAATGTCTACTTGCCCTTATGCTCAATCTGTTCTCCGCAGTGCAGCTCTCCTCTCCCAACTCAAATCAGATTTGGTCACTCCTCCAATGGCTCTCCTTTTCATTCAGAATAAATTGTAAGGTTACAAGGTTCTACAACTATACCCTTCTAGTACCCTACTCCCTCTTCTGATTTAGTCAGCTACTCTCCCACCACTCACTGAATTCCAGCCTACACTGACGTCCTGCCTATTTCTCAAATATGCCAAGCCCACTTCCACTTAGGGTCTTTGCATTTGCTGATCCTTCTGTGTAAAATATTCTAACCCCGGGTAGCTAAATGGCTCATTTTCTCACTTCCTTAGTTCTCTGCTCAAATGTCAGAGAGGCATTCCCACACAAACATATTTAAAATAGCATCCTCCCTCCCCATGTCTCCTTACTCTGCTTTATTTTGCTATGACTCACCATCTGGCATAGTAGATATTTATTTATTTATTTTTGGCCCTTCCCACTACAATGTGAACTCTACGAGAGCAGGCACTTCATATCTTGGTGAGCTGCTATAGCCTCATTCCTTAGCACACTGCCTAGCCCAATTATAAATACTTGTTGAGCCACGTTAATCAAGGTCTCATCTTAAGATCTTGAACGTTTTTCTTTTTTTGAGACGGAGTTTGGCTGTCTCACCCAGGCTGGAGTGAAGTGGTGCAATCTCTGCTCACTGCAACCTCTGCCCCCCGGGTTCAAGCGATTCTCTTACCTCAGCCTCCCCAATAGCTGGGATTATACGCGCCTGACACCACGCGCGGCTAACTTTTGTATTTTTAGTAGAGACAGCGTTTTGCCACGTTGGCCAGCTGGTCTCGAACTCCTGACCTCAGGTGATCCACCCCTCCCCCCACTTCGGCCTCCCAAAGTGCTAGGATTACAGCTGTGAGCCACCGCGCCCAGCCGTTTTAATTTCTAAAAACAAACTTTCTGGATCTTAATTTCATGGCTTTAACATTTTAAATGAGCTATAATCTCACTGTTGGCTCGAATCGTTTTGGCAGGAAAGTTAAACTACTGAGAGACCTATGAAAAACAGCAACAATTTAATGAGCACGTTTAATATGCCAAGCTTTGTGCTTAAGCACTTTGTTTTATCTCACTTAATTCCAACTATGGTCCTAGAGGTTGGTAGTGTGACTATTCTCCTTTTACACAGAGTTGCTGAGACTTGGAGAGGTTAAGTAACTTGCAGTCAGGTCACAAAATTATCCACTGAGCTGAGATGAGAATTTAGACTCCACACTGCCTCCTAGCCGTCTCCTCGAGTAGTTCATGTCCTGTTACCGAAGTAGTGAAGCTGCTGGTGTCAAAACATTCCTTTTGCAGTTTCCTGTACTAGGGTTCTGGGTGATTTTGCACATATTTATTTCAAAGATCCTCGGTACCACACCAGGTAGTTTACCTTTCGGAATCTTGTAAAAGCCACTGTCCTCTATGCTGGGACACTTTCACGCAACGTTGGCTTAGCCAGACTCAGGAAAACGCCTTTTTTCTCATTTCCCTGCACTCCATATTAAACGCAGAGGTAGTTTACACCACATGGTAAAAGAGGACTGGATGACAAACGCTGTGGTCCAGAAGAAAGGGCACATCACCAAGTCGGTTCACCGCTTGCTAGCGGGGGCCCTTACATATAAATGAAGAGAAAACAAGTTCTTAAAAAGCAGCCGACCCCGGGTTCGGTGGGAAGCGGGCTCGGGATCGGACGCCGTGCCCCGCACCCCGCTAGGCCTGAGAGCGGCAAGAGACGGGCCAGGAGGAGCTCCTCCAGAGCGGCCTCAGCTCCAGCAGGGAAGCTGCCGAGGCTCCTCCAGCTGCCCGGAGCGCGCGGGAGGACGCAGGCGGGAAGACTTCGCCGGGCAGCCGGCAGGGACCCGCGGCACGGGGAGGGGCCGGCGCCCGCCCCGCCCCTCTCCTCGGGGATGCCGGGATGTTTACACTCCAGACAGCGGCGGCCGCAGGAGAAGGAGCGGGAGACGAGGGAGGATGGGCCGCCGCTAGGCTTGCACTCCGGACGCGTCTCGGAGTGCGCAGGGTGGGTGCCGGCGCGGCAGGAGGTGGCCGATCGCCTCCGGGCCTCGCAGCCACAGCCCCCGGCCCAGCGCGGTTTCCGACGGCGGCGCCGGGCCGAGCCACCCGTCCGCCCAAGGTCCCTCGCGAGCGGGAGAACGGAAAACTCCCAACTTCCTGGTGAGTCGCTGCCCAGGGCTCAGGCGCCCGGGCCGGCAAACTCCTGCCGGGTGGGGCGGCCTGCGGGAGTCGGGCCGGGAGTGGGAGGTCGGCACCGCGCGAGGCGGCCTCCGGGATCCCCTTGCTCGGGGTAGGTGGGGCGGGGCGCGCCGCGCTTCAGCCGTCCGGGGGTTTCGGTCCTGTTCGTCCGCATTGGTGGGAGGGGGCGGCGGGAAACTTCATACCTGGCACCGACTCTGGCGGCCCGAGGCCGCCAAGGGCGCCGCGGTAACTAAGAAACTCCGCGGCCACGGCGGCGGCGGCAACAGGTCTTTGGTTTCAGGACCGGAGGAACTTAAGCGAAGTCCCGCCTCCCGGCGGATGCTCATTGGCGACGTCGGTTATTTATCTCTCGCGGATTGGCGAGGTCCGTCTGTCAGGATTCGGTCGCAGCCCGACTTAGGAAAGTGAAGTGCGCTGGGAGAGAGTGGGTGGGGGGAGCCGGCAGGCAGAATCCGAAGTGGCCTAAGAAGTACAGGGAGCGTGAGAGGTCTGTTGGAGAATGAACTTGTGAGGGGCTGGAGATGACAAAATGTCGGCGAGAGGGATCGCGAGGCAATAGCGAACGTTGCTGGTGATGGTGGCAGTGGAAAAGAAATTGAAAACTGAGGCCACACTTAGAGAAGGGGAGCCAAATGAAGACGGAGAAAAGTGACATGACCGTATGACCGCAGAACAGTGCAAAGAAGCGAACACAACCTAGAGGGTGCTTTCAGCTAAAGAACTTCTGTGCCTCCTTTGCACTGTAGGCCTTCACTCCTAAAACCGCAGCATCCGCTATTTAGTTTTGCACTTGGAGCGTAGTGGGGTGGTAGAGATGATGCATCAACCAATGAATCGTGTTCTCGCATAGCTGTAGTCCTCATTGGGGAGAAATACTAAAAATATACTTAGTTTACAGTAAGATACATGCTGCCATCCTTGCGCAATTCTAGTGACTGAACTGAAAGTCTGAAATAAAATGAGTTTTTCTCCTTTGAGGTTACTGAGCTCAAGGATGCGGTTGAAAACATCAAATTTACATTGTTTGTAGAGTCTTATGTACCTATCATAATTGGAACTACTATTTTTAATTCCTCCTCCAAGGAATTTACAGTTTCAGGAGTATGCATACTCCCTCCAAGCGACAGCAGTATGTCTGGTCAGGTTGCATTAGAGAATAAGTACAGAGTATGTGTGTTATGTTCTGTTTAGGACCTTGAGCTGCTGCTGGTGTGGTCGAAGAATGACACACTACTTGCACTCAAAAACTACGGTATGTTTAGGACAACCGGTCAAACCTTGCAACAGTGAACAGTTAAACGACAGATACAGTTAACCCTCTAATGCTTTGTGGCAAGTCTTGTTGAATGGCCGCTATTTTTGGTTTGTAACACGTGGTGATGGCCAAGTGCTCTTGAAACAGTTAACTTAAAATCTCAGCAGTTATTTCCAGAGAAAGTAATCCTGTCTCCCTCGGCGAGATCCAGTCCACAGCTCGCTTCCCTCCTAAAACCGTGGCATCCTCTGTTGGGTCTTGCACCGGGAGTTTGCTGGGGTAGGGGGAGTGTTGGAGCTTTGAAACGCTTTGCCTCTCGGAGGAGTCAAAGGGGCAGAAACTGCATGGGGTGAGAGGAAGGCCTGCGAAATAAAAAAGGCAGAGGAGCCCTTTGAGGAGGCTAGTTGCCTTCTTAGGACCGGTGATTGTGCGTGTACGGGGCTAGTGTTAAGGGTGAGAAAGGAGCCCGGGAGCCTGCGGTACTCTCCTGGAGGTGCGGGCCTGAGATTCCGCTGGGTGGCGGGAGGCTCCGCCCTCCGGAGCACTGACGGCCTTCGCAGCCAATGGGCGGCGAGGACGTCGCGTTCGAGAGGGCGGGTACTTCCTACTCCGGCCCTGGGCTCGGAGAAGGCCGCCCAAGTTGTTTCTCCAGGGATGTCTGCAGGAGGGACGCTAGGCTGAGGTCCGGCGTGGAGAAATAAATAAATAAATAAAGGGTAGCGGGCTTCGGTTTCCCCTGAGCCGTCCTAGGTGTCCTGTTTCGTGATTCAGCTGTACCTCGAGCTTAACTACTTCTACTGAAAGTTTATAGTAGATAAGCGAAATTGGTCAGCAAACTGAATATAGTCCATGTGACTGAGGGGGGGTTTACTCTGAAAGTATAAGAAAATGAAAACCACGAAATGTCAGAATCTAGATCCTTAGCTGTTTTTACAACTTTTGGGGAATGTTTCCATGGTTAAAAGTCTTACCAATTTAAAAAGACTATTTGCAAGCGTACAGGCTCATTTTATAATCTGAACTATTTAGGTTTATTTATTTAGCTAATACATGTAGCACCCACCATTCCTTTCCCCCCTCCATATTTTCCTGGCTAGACAATTTCAAGAGTTCATTTCCGTCCCAGTAAAACAGCACTTATCCCAAGAATGGGGAAAGCACGTCTGGTATGATAGCAGCGTACTAGTGGAGGAGGGGAGATTTGATGCCTCCTTAACTAACGTACCTGATTAATAAGCTAAAAACCAGCATTGTATTGTAATGACCAGTGCAGTTACAGTTTGTGTAAATAAGTACTTAAACAAATAACCACCCATCCCCCAAATCTTCCTGGAGTTTGCAGTTGATAATTTTGGGCTCTGACTTACTGTAAACATTTAAGTATTCCTTTTCTTTTTTCTCTTGATTATTGCACATTTACTGAAATGTAGACTTATTTTTTTTTCACTTAACTGTGTGGTCCGAGATATCATTATAGACTTCTATAGTGTTTCCAGAACCAAGCACTATTTTATCCTAGGAACTATCTGATGTTTTAAGAATGTATCTCTGTAGTATTACAAGTGTCACCACCTTTCAGGGCACCTGAGAACGAGGTAATAGTGATTATGCAGTTTTGGGAAAAAGAAAGGTAGATAATTACAAAATTTCTTTCAGGTTTTCTTTCTCTTGATTTTTATTTTCTATTTTTAGAAAGTCGGCTTTGGTATTTTAAAAATGCACGGTGTAGTGTTTAAAGAATGCACACAACACTTCGTCTTCATTCCCGGCTTCATCCAAATTAAAGTATTTACCGTTTCGAATATTTGTTGGAAAATTTCTAGGGTATATTTCAGTGTATCGTCTATAAAACATGATACCAAACTTAATGTACGACTTAAGGGTGTCTTGGAAATGACATGTATGATTACTGTTTGCTCTAAATTGTTGTGTCAGCATTTTATCAGCATTTATATAAATATATAGGAAGATGTTTTAAGACGCATTTCTTTACCCTTTTGAGAGTTTTTCAATTTAATTCTCCCCCCCGCCCATTTTTATAGGAAATATGGATGAATAACATTTGGTGGCATAATTGTAAGCAAATATATGCATTTATAAGATATAATGGCAGTTCAGAATTTTTAAATTGATGCAATTCAATCTCAGAGTTATAAAACTTCTAAACTGCTGATTTTTCCTTTGGTAATTAATAGTTTGATTATTCCTAGGTGTTATATATTTTCACAAACTTTTTTTTTATTCTGAAGAAAACACTTAGAGAATGTATTTCATGTTTTTTAGTGGGCAGTGGGAATGAGAAGGACAGATGATCATGAAGCATTCCTTGATTAATACTTTTTAGCAGGATAACTTCTTTTTTAACCTTTGTCAAAATAACCTCCCTGTCATACGATTTATGTAATGAGATTATACAATGAGTGGTTTTGTTGTAATAGCTATCAAAGTGTTAAGCAGAACAGTGTATACATGAACAAAACTGATTTTAGTGGTCTGTAAAAATTTAGAAATACATATTTTCTGTTACATAATGGAAATAGGCCTTTTTGTAAATCTTGCCACTAGTGTTCTGCTGATAGTAGGTAAGAGCTAGTTTTTCAATCCAGTGTGCTTTTGTGTTCAACAGTGGTTCACAGATTTTCTCTCTGAAGGGTCAGGTAGTAAATATTTCTGGCTTTGTGAGCCATGTAGTTGCATCTGCTGCCATTGTAGACAAAGACATTACCTGACAAAGTGGCCATAGGTGTGTTCAAATAAAACTTTATTTATACAAATAGGTTGTTGACTTTCCCCTGCTCAGAAGATAATACCAAAGGTCTAAATATGGTGTTATGCCATTGATGTTTGAGTTGATGTGGAATTTTCCACAACAGTGTTTTATAATTTTTTTGGTCCTTAGACTCTTGTGACAATTTGTTGATCTTCCACAGTTCTCTCAGAATAATGCCTAGCTATCCATTCCCAAATTTTGTGTTTCATTTCAGAGTTTGTCAACATATGAACCTCTTTTAGGTTTATCCACCTTTTCAGGTTTCTTCACCATTCTTTGCTTCTGGGGGATTCCTTCTATCCTTTGACATTGAATGAAAGCCTCTCTGTGGCTCCCTGCTTCTTATTAAACTGACATAGAATCTAATGTCAGTCATTTGTCTTTACTAAATGAAAACTACTAGACAAAGAAACATACCAAGACTCACTCATGTTTCTTTGTCTAGTAGTTTTTATTTATTTATTTATTTATTTTTATTTTTTTTGGCTTTTTAATATGAGAATATTCTGTATACTCTAGTTTATATTATTATTATTATTTTTACTTTTTTAAAATCTTTGATTGCATTTTAGGTTTTGGGGTACATGTGAAGAACATGCAGGATTGTTGCATAGGTACATACATGGCAGTGTGGTTTGCTGCCTTCCTCCTCATCGCCTGTATCTGTCATTTCTCCCCATGTTACTGGTAGGGCTGCCTTTGTCTCCTTTAGAGGGAATTTTTGACATGAGCTGGAGGGTGGGCACATTGTTTTCTTTTTAGGAAACATTAATTTAGTCTTTCATAAAAAGACTCCCTCCCACCACCCCCCCCAGTAAAAAAATACTGGAAAGAGCCTGTGCTTTGGCAGAGGGCCTACAGTCAAGGTGTTTTTGGCCTGGGGTAGAGAGGTACCTCTGACTATTGCTCTGAGAAGAATTAGCTATGGGCTTACCTGGGTGTAGCTACTGAGCAGCATAGAGCAGAATGGAAAATGCAACAGCTTTGTAATTACACAGTTGACTTTCTCAGCTCTAGCCAGGAGTGGGTTTTGTGTGTGCCAGACTTTTGACCCCTTAGCCTTCAGGGAAGCCCAGGTGGGACCTGGGACAATCAGACTTCCTGGCTAGTTGCCACCAGCTACAAGCAGTCTCTTCTCTTTATCTGACTCTGCTGCACATATATTATCATTATCTGTGTTTACCATGATGTGGAAAAGACTAGGCACATAGCCCCAGGGTCCTCGAGTTGCTTATTTTGTTCAGACCGTAGTTGTCCCAACTCATAAAGTTGCTTTGAGGAGTAAATGAAAACATCTTTGTAAATGTATTTTAGCAGGTCCAGTAAGTGTTAGTTTCATTTCACTTTTTTCTCTATTCTTAGGACCTTCAGGGGTGGGAAATAATCTCCTGTTGTCAGTTTCTTCTGATGACAGACCCTGTCACCCACTCTGCCCAGGCCCAGTTTTGTCTTAATGGGCTACTTCCCACTTCTGCCATTTCTGCTTCCTCTGCTTGAATTCTCCTTTTCCTTTGTCCTGTGATTTTCATATTCAAAATATAATTTTTCCCACATTTGGGTTAGTTTTTATGACTTTTTGGAGTGTGGGGAGAGTCAGCAATCCTTAGTTTCTCAGGCAGGAAACGCCACAAGAGGCTTCGGGAGTTATATTATGGACTACAAATAATGTGAGTTACAAAAAGATCTTTAAATACTGATTTTAAAAAGTGGCGAAATTAAAAATATTCTTCCTAGCATGCTTAAAATTGTTTCTTTTTTTATTGTTGAAATATTTCTCCTATATCCTTATATTTACCTAAATGAGTTACTCTACATTTATTATGGTATAATCATAACAAAGCTGTATGTCCTTTATTATATTATGGTTGGAAAAATTGAATAGATGTGTTTATGAAAAATTGTTTTACTTCTAAAATGTAAGGAATGCCTAATCTTATATTGCCTTTGTATCTAACTTCTGGACCATATAGTAAAATAATATGATACGGGCACAGTGGCTCATACTTGTAATCTCAACACTTTGGAAGGCCAAGGCAGGAAGATTGCTGGAGGCCGGGAGTTCAAGGTTAGCCTGGTCAACATAGTGAGACCCTCGTCTCTACAAAAAAAAAAAAAAAAAAAAATTGGGCTTGGTGGCATGCACCTGTAATCCCAGCTACTTGGGAGGCTAAGGCAGGAGGATTGCTTGATCCTGGAGGATGGCTTGAGCCTATGATTTCAAGGCTGCAGTGAGCTGTGATGATGCCGCTGCACTCCAGCCTGGTGACAGAGTGAGACCCTGTCCCCCCAAAAAATTTAAAAATAAATAAATAAAGACACCTAGAATAGGCTATTTGTTTTAGGCAAATAGTGTATCTTTATTCCAAACAGTTTATTTCTAGGCATGGTTTGTTAGTCAGTAAATTAAATACATGTAAATGGAAAGGTCTTATACAAGAAGATTTTGTCAGGGGAGGATTGGTTTATGGAAAGAATTATTTATTTTTCATGGCAACTTACAAAAGGCTTCCTTTGTTTTCATCACCATCTTTGGTGTTAAAATATGTTTAGAATAGTCTGGTGGCAGGTATGGTATTCAGTGAAAACTGCCATTTTTTTCCATTTCAAAATACATCTAAAATAAAGTTTTAATAAGGTATTTACTTTTGAGAAATATTTTTTATTGTTGAATGACATATTATTTTCACCTTCACTTTCTTATTTTATGGCTTTGAGTATTTACAATATCAGCTGTTGGCTGGGCACTGTGGCTCACACCTGTAATCCCAGCGCTTTGGAGGCCGAGGTTGAGTGGATTGCTTGAGCCCAAGAGATTGAGACCAGCCTGGGAAAACACGACGAAACCCCATCTCTACAAAAAATACAACAACAACAAATCAGCTGTCAATAAAGATTGTCTTTACATAGTTCTCCCTTTTACTCCTCTAATCACTTTTTTTAAAAAGTGGAATGGAATTTGTTACTGAACATTTTATAGTATTTAATGATTGTGGGGAGTTTGAGCTTCCAGCAAAATGTCCCAATTCCAGGTCCCCAAGGGAGTTACTGCCTCTTCTGTGATTGATCAGGAAGCTACCAGTCTAGGGCCATATAGCCATTGATCTGATCAAGACACAGTTAAAGTAAGAAAAATGCTGCTATTTGGGGGACCCTAGAACCATACCCTGCCTGTTATGGTTCAGGAAATGATGCTCTAGGCCCTGACTCTATACAGACACAATTCAGAGATATTGCAGGTTCTATTCTAGACCACTGCCATAAAGTGAATCTTACAATAAAGTGAGCCAGATGAATTTTTTGGTTTCCATGTGTATATAAAAATTAGCTTTACACTATACTGTAGTCTATAAAGCGTGTAATAGCATTATGTCTAAAAATATACATATCTTAATTAAAAATATTTTATTGCCAAAAAATGCTAATGATCATCTGAACTTTCAGCAGTTCGTAATATTTTTTGCTGCTGTTGATGGCTGCCAAATGATCAGGGTGATGGTCGCTGAACACTGGTGGCTGTGGCATTTTCTTAAAATTAGACAACATAAAGCTTTCCATATCAACTGACTCTTTCATGAATGATTTCTCTGTAGCATATGATGCTGTTTGATAGCATTTTACCCAAAGTAGAACATCTTTTACGGTTAGAGTCATTCCTCTCAAACCCTGCTGCTGTTTATAAGTTTGTGGAATATTCTAAATCCTTTGTTGTCATTTTGGCCACGTTCTCAGCATCTTCACCAGGAGTAGATTCCATCTCAAGACATCACTTTCTTTGCTCATTTGTAAAAAGCGACTCCTCATCCATTAAAGTTTATCATGGGATTTTAGCAATTCAGTTACATCTTCAGGTTCACTTTTAATTGTAGTTCTTTCGCTGTTTCCACCATGTTTTTAGTGACTTCCTTCACTGAAATCTTGAATCCCTCAAAGTCACCCATGAGGGTTGGAACCAACATCTTCCAAACTCCTATCGATGTTGATATTTTGACTTTCTCCCATGAATGACAATTGTTTTTAATGGCATCTATAATGGTGAATTCTTTTCAGAAGATTTTCAGTTTACTTTGGCCAGATCTATCAGGAGTGATCACTGTTTATGGCAGCTATAGACTTAGGAAATGTATTTCTTATTTTTAGATAAGAAGACTTGAAAGTAGAAATTACTCTTTGATCCATGGGCTGTAGAATGGATGTTGTGTCAGTAGGCATGAAAACAACGTTAATCATCTTATATATTTCCATCAGAGCTCTTGGTGACTAGGTACGTTGTCAATTAGTAGTTATATTTTGAAAGAAGTCTTTTTCTGAGCAGTTGGTCCCAACAGTGGGCTTAAAATACTCAAAAAACCATGCTGTAAACAGATGCGCTGTTGTCCAGGCTTTGTTTTTCCACTTACAGTGCACAGACAGAGTAGTTTTAGTGTAATTCTTAAGGGCCCTAGGATTTTCAGGGGTTGTTAAATGAGCATTGGTTTCACCAGCTCTGTCAGCATCTAACGAGAGCCTGTTCTTGAAGCGTTGAAGCTTTGAAGCCAGTTACTGAGTTCTCTCTAGCTATGAACATCCTAGATGGCATCTTTTTCAAATAGAAGGCTGTTTTATCTACATTGGAACTATGTTGTTTAGTGTAGCCACCTTTATCAATGATCTTAGCTAGATCTTCTGGACAACTTGCTGTAGCTTCTGCTTCAGCAATTGCTGCTTTCAACTTGCATTTTTATATGATAGACTTGGCATATTTCCTTGAATTCCATGGACCAACCACTGTTAACTCCAACTTTTCTTCTGCAGCTTCCTCACCACTCTCAGCCTTCGTAGAGTTGAAGGGAGTTAGGGCCTTGCCCTGAATTAGGCTTTGGTTTAAGGAAGTGTGACTGATTTGGTCTATCCAGACCACTAAAACTTCTTGTCATTCGTATGTTCACTGTGTATCACTTTTTTCTTTGTCTTTTTATACAGATGTTTTACTTATAGAAGATTTTAAACGTGTAAAATAAACAAAATAGTGTAATAGACTAGCACCGAGCTTCAACAACCACTGATAATGTACTGTTTTGGACTAGCACTTTTAATTTCCTTCAAGAACTTCTCTTTTGCATTCACAACTTGGCTGTTTGGCTCCAGAGCTTCTGACCTACTAGATTCTGACCTGTCTTGGCCTTTGACATGCCTTTCTCACTAAGCTTAATCATTTCCAGCTTTTGATTTAAAGTGAGAGATATGTGACTCTTCCTTTTACTTGAACGCTTGGAGGCCGTTGTAGGGTTATTAATTGGCTTACTTTTCATTATTGTTGTGTCTCAGGGAATAGTGAGGCCGAAGGAGAGGGAGAGCGATGGGAACAGCTGGTGCAGTGAAGCAGTCACAACACACATACCATGTATCATTAAGTTTACTGTTTTATATGGACGTGATTCATGGTGCCCTAAAACAATTGCAGTAGCATCAAAGATTCTGATCACAGACCACCATAAAAGATATAATAATAGTGAAATAGTTTGAATTATTGCAAGAATTACCAAAATGTGACACAGAGATAAGAAGTGCGCACGTGATATTGGAAAAATGACACACAGGGTTGCCACAAACCTTCAGTTTGTAAAAAACACAATGTGTGAAGCACAATCAAATGAGACTGCTGTTTTAATACACTGTATTAGTTTCCTGTAACTGCTGTATCAAAGTATTGCAAACTGAATGGTTTAAAACAACAGAAATTTATTCTGTCACAGTTTGCAGGCCAGAAGTCAGAAGTCAGGGTATTGACAGTGCTGTGTTCTCTCTGACGGCTTAAGGGAGAATGTGGCTCATGCCTTAAAGGAGAATGTGGCTCATGCTTTTCTCTTAGCTTCTGGGGTTGGCAGCAATCCTTGTCTTTCCTTGGCTTGTAGACATATCACTCCCTTCTCTGCCTCTGACATGCAGGTTCTTCCTATGTGTTTTCCATTTGTGTCTCATATAAGGACAGCATGACCTCATCTCTGCTTATGATCACGCTTATACTTAAAATTCAACAAGCAGAAGCTATGCTTTTCTGTTCAGATTCTTTACTTACAAAAGATTTTCAAATTTCTGATGTTTTTGTTCTTAACAGCAGATTTTAAGATTGTGCCAGGGTTGTGGTCTGAGAAGTAAAGGCACCCAAGGCATCTTTTACATATATGATATGCAGTCATTAACATGATAATGATAATAACAGGAGAGAAAATGCCACTTCAAGCAAGATGAAAGAAACTAGTACATCTAAGTGTTAGTTTTAGTTCCTTCTCAACCAAACGGTCCCTTGTTATTGGACTGCTTAGGCTGTGTGCTGTTCTCACCATTTTTGGCATTTTTACAGAATTTCTCTCAACTGGGTGTGAAAGCTTACCACTTCCCTTGCTCCTGAGGTGTTTTTTTGCACAGGGGCAAAAGCTCTTTGCCTTGCCACTTCGGGTTTTTGCCTCTAGTTACCATTACCTACCTGTAGTTCTCTGTCTCGTTTCACAGCTCGACTGCACCAAACTTTCCTGTCTGGCATGTCGACATTGGCCATGCTGGAAAGTATTCAAGAACATTATGATGAGTAACCTGTTCCTTTTTCCATGACTGTCTTATTTCCATCTGAGACTTTGATAACAAGTGGCAGGCACTTGAGTCCCTTCTAACTTTCTTCCTTGTCAGTAGATACAAGCCTCTGCATGTAAGTGATGCTCTTTATTCAAAAGCCTGTTGGGCAATTTTAAAACTGTTTTCTATCAGCAATTTGTTTTCACCTTTTTAAAAAATTTGGAGTTTATAAACAGCACAAGCCCTTGCTGTTCATTTCATGACCATTTTCTCCTTCTCTTTTTTTTTTTTTTGAGACAGAGTCTTGTTCTGTCGCCAGGCGCCAGGCTGGAGTGCAGTGGTGCAATCTCGGCTCACTGCAGTCTCCGCCTCCTGGATTCAAGCAGTTCTCCTGCCTCAGCCTCCCGAGTAGCTGAGACTACAGGTGCGCGCCACCATGCCCAGCTAATTTTTGTATTTTTTAGTAGAGACAGGGTTTTACCATGTTGGCCAGGATGGTCTCGATCTCTTGACCTCCTGATCTGCCTGCCTTGGCCTCCCAAAGTGCTGGGATTACAGGCGTGTGCCACCATGCCCGGCTCTCTTATTTATTTTAAGAAGGTGCAGCTTGACATAGAGGGGTCAAGTTGTGGGTCAAGTCAAGGTGTATTTTTTTTTTTCAAATGCCAAACATAAGTTCTGACACTTAGTGTGCGCTAAATCTAATATATATGGAACTCAGTTTAGGAGTTGCCTGGCCTAGGGGAGAGTAATGATGGTGTGGTTAATGATTCAGGTAATAGAGGAAGCATAGGCTGTAATAATGTACTAACAGTATCTGGTTAGAAAATGTTGAGACTTCTGTCTCTTAGAGTGTGGTCCCTGGCAGGGCAGTACTACCATTCCTACACCTTTTTTTGTGTGTATAGTGAGTTGTCATCCCCAGAATGTCAGCATTTCCACATTTTCTAACTTGTGAACTTTGTGGGGTATTTGCATATGCATTTTGAGAATGTTTGAAAGATGATCCAGTTGACTGGGCATTCTTGGTATAAAATCACTTTCAAATCGAGGCGAGCCTTCTCTGAACTTGGGAGGCATACTTGCCTGAAATTGGAGGACAGACCATGTTTGGAGCCTTCTGGCAGCTATAAGCTGAATGTCTCTGTGATTACTGTTAGATATAGTGAACCCCAAGTTTCTCCTCAAATAATTAGTATGTCAATATGTTCAGCTCTCTTATTCTTTAATTCTCCATTTTAAAATTTAACTTCCTTGTAGTTTCAGTAAACAATCTTTTCCACCAGTTCTAATCAGTAGTTTGTATCTATTCCCCTGGTCCCCTGCTCAGTCCTGACTTATTCTGGTCACCTGCTCCAGTCACCTGCTTTGACCCCTGGTTACCTGCCCGTATCTGTCCTTCCCACCAAAGTACCCATCCCACCACTCCGGCTCGTTCCCCTGCTCCCTTCAAAATATCCAGTTGGAATTAGACTAGACTGTGTGATCTAGCCCTAGCCAATAGGGGAACGACACAGCAGTAGGGGTGACCTCCATCAGGAGTAAGTACCCCTTCCCCTCCCTTGTCCAGGTGTGCACTTGCCATTGTTCTGTCTGTGAACCGCACCCTTCTATAGAAATAAATTGCCTTGCTGAGGAAATTTATATTCCAGTGCTACTACTTTTTTGGCACCAAAAATTTTATATATACATGACTTTCCCTTTATAGTCCATCTTTTCCTGTTTATTTTTCTTCCCATTTTCCTACTTGGTCTCACTAATTCACAGACCAAAGAAAGAGAAATTTGGGAGTTGTTGGTAGGTAGCTGAAAGTGAGTGAAATGATTACCGTTAAGGAAGGGACCATAACAGGAGTGAGAGAGAAAAACCTAGATAGCAGTGGCAATTTCAAGAAAGATGTAAGGGCTGGAATAAAGTAGGAGGAAGAAAAGAAACTTTTAAAAACAAGGGAGAGGAGTATGCAGAACATATGGGAAAGGAATACGGGGAAGTCACTTTCTGTAATGTTCACTCATTTGAAAAGATTATTCTGAGGTTTCTCTGTATTATACAATTAGTATATAGGTTGTATAGCTGATTCATGTGCATAATTTATAGTTTAAAAGTAAGGTGGTCCATACATGTGGCTTTATGTGTTCATTTTTAAAAAACTGCATTGTTTTTTGTGTTTGTTTATTAATGAATTATGGATATAACTGCTGCTCAGTAACTCATTCATCTACTGGTTGAGCGTGGAAGGAAGATCAATTTTTCAATCAATAGAAATAGGTAGTTAAATGAGATGCTTCATATTTTTGTTTGGGGATGCCAGGTTTATTTGGCAGCTTTCTACAGTTAGAAACCACTTTGGATCACGACTGTCAGATATTTAAATTTATTTTTGAGTCTAGAGGATTGTATTTCATATCAAAACATATATCCAACTTTATGCTTTAAAAATATTTTAGTTTTTATTAATTGCAGAATATGAGAATAAAGGAATGACCAAATGCTGTAGCATATTGCCTGTCTTGCCTGTCTTTGGCAGCTCCTTTGCCAGTAAATGGAGCCCCACTTGCTCCTGACCTGCCTTTCTAAATTATTTATTTCCCATATATTCCCCTACATTTTAGTCACATCTAACAACTTACAGGGGTTTTTTTGGATAAATTTTTTACCCTTTTCTGGCTTCTCCACTCTATGCTTTTCTCACTACTTTAAATGTCCATTTTCTATACTTCACTGTCCTATCTCAGTGCATTAAAATAATCTTTATTCTTTAAGACCCTGCTCAAGTACTATACAAAAAAATACAAATCAACCTCTTTCTTCTGCTTCTTTAAGCCTTTAGTACATATTGATTCTTGCTGCAGTTATACTTATCTTAGCTTCCTCGCTGGAGCATAAGCTTCTGGAAGGTATGAATCATATCCGTACAGATTTGTGTTTTCTGTAGGGTCTAGGACCATTCTTGTCAGAACTGGCCATTTAAAGAATCTCGGATGACTGCTTCCCAGAGACTACACTTGGCAGAAGGTCTTAGGCAGGTCCTAGCAGTAAGAGAATGTCCAGAACAATTGAGCTGTTGGTTTCAGGGAAGATCTAGGATGAATGCCAGGTACATGTCTCTGCCAGGCCCACAGAACATGGTATGAAGGAGGTCTTACTGTTTGAAATAGGTAAAAGTCTAATCTGCGAATGGCCACTGCCAGGATATTCAGGCATCTAGTCTGAGATGCTTGGTTTTGTATCTGAATTCTGAATTCCAGATTCTGAAAGATCTCAGAGTGGGGTGAGATGGGAATCAGGACTAGGAAAAACAGGAGTGTGTCGGACATGAACTTGGTGTGAGTGGGGAGGCATGTGGAGACCAGACAGAGACCAGTTTGGCAATTAAGTCTAAGTTAGAGGCTTGAGCAACAGGGCATAAAGTGAGAGATAAGTTGGTGGCGTTAAGACATGATGCTAAAACATGACCAGCAGTTAGATTAAATTGACTTGAAGCTGATTTACTAAGCTGTTCACTGAGTATACTTTTATTTCCTTTCCTTAGAGGCCAGTTCATTCCTGGTTCAAGTTGAGTGGTGGCTTTCCGTAAAGGGGTAGGAACTTTTTTACTCGTTAAACGTATGACTGTCTCTTTGCCAATTAATTCCATGTTCCAAGAATCCCCTCATGGAGAAAATGTTGCATTGAGTTAAATAAAAAATGACTAGACCAATAATTGAGATAATTCCCTTCATAAGAATAATTACTGATTGTGAATTGATGGTTTGAACACCATGCTAAAAAGATTGAACTCTTCTCTTGTGAAGTGATTGTGAAGTTACTTATAGCTTTATGTTTTCAAAATTTGATGGTAATAACAATAAAAACTTTAATGCTTTATGATCTTTTTATTTGGTTGGTAGTTATGGCACATCAGAAACTTGCATCAAAATAGAATCAAGATTATTGTTAAAGGGACCTCAAAGGTAGATTTCTTTAAAAAATGGTTTTTATTTTCTGGGAGGCTGAGGCAGGAGAATTCCTTCAACCCAGGAGGCGGAGGTTGCAGTGAGCTGAGATTGCGCCACTCATTTTCAAGATAGAGTCTTGCTGTGTTGCTCAGACTAGTCTCAAACTCTTGGCTTCAAGCTGTCCTCCCCACCTTAGCTTCCTGAAGTGTTGAGATTAAAGGCATGAGCCAAAGTGTTGAGATTACAGGCATGAGCCACTGCACCTGGCCAAAATATGTATTAAGATAAGTTTGATTTATGAGGTATATGAAGGAATTAGTTCAGACTTGAAAATTCATACTTCATTGAGACTACAGTGTACTTAAAAATTACCAAAAAAAGGAGTTATGTCTTTTTTATAAATAGAACTCTCTGTAATGTCTTTTCTTTTTTTCCCCTTTATGTTTAAAATTGAGTTGGATTTATTTATGCTTTTTAATTTTTTTTTAAGAAATGCCCCTCTAGGCCGGGCGCGGTGGCTCAAGCCTGTAATCCCAGCACTTTGGGAGGCCGAGGCGGGTGGATCACGAGGTCAAGAGATCGAGACCATCCTGGTCAACATGGTGAAACCCCGTCTCTACTAATACAAAAAATTAGCTGGGCACGGTGGCGCGTGCCTGTAATCCCAGCTACTCAGGAGGCTGAGGCAGGAGAATTGCCTGAACCCAGGAGGCGGAGATTGCGGTGAGCCGAGATCGCGCCATTGCGCTCCAGCCTGGGTATCAAGAGCGAAACTCCGTCTCAAAAAAAAAAAAAAAAAAAAAAAAAAAAAAAAAAAGAAATGCCCCTCTAGCCAATTCTAACTTGGTTTTTTCCTTGCTTAAAGTGCTTCAGTTACTGCCTTCAGAATAATTTCTAACCACTTAGTCTCTTAAAAATACTTTGTGATTTGGGCCTTGGCACTTTCCTCTGCTGCATCCCATGCTCCTGTCCTAGGGCATTGCTTGTAGTTCCCTAGTTATTCCATGATTGAGTCTGGAATGCACCTCCTCTTCTCCTTTGCCTGGTTAGCTCCCACATGTCCTTAAGACTCACTTTGGGTGTCTTTTCTGCAAGGCCTGCCTGACCTCGATGGCTTGCTTAGACCCTGACATCTTTCCCTTGAACTCTTGTAGTAGCAATACCCAGTGATGGTGTCTGTCATCATACTTGCTTCCTTATATTGTAAAAGTCTGTTTTTGTATGTCTCCCCTGGGAATAACTTGAACTATCAGAATTGCCTTAGTTCTTTTTGTATTCCCAGCAGCTCAGTGGTAGACATACCAGTAGTGCTGAAAAAAAAATGAGTTAATGAATGAGCTGGAGAAGATAAGAGAGACAGGAGTCTAGGATAGCCCACAGTGTTTTAGCTGGGGTGTGGATTGGTGCTCTGAGTAGATGATATCGGCACTCTTTTCTCCCTCTCCTTCTCCCCTATCTTTGAATAGCTGTGACTTTTTATTGAAATGGCATGAAATAAAGAAATTAGAAACTTAACTGTCTTGCAGATTCCTTGGACCTTTAATTTATGTCAGGGTGTTTACTGCCTCATTGAGGACAAGGATGTCTTTTCACCAGAGATAAAGAGCTCTGCTCTCTCCTGTTGGAATATTTTCTATCTCTTTTTCAGTTTTGACTCTGTAGTCTTTCATGAGCAGTAGGAGCATGATCATGAGACTTAGGAGGAACAAACTTTGTCCCAGTGTGGTTTAAGAAATCTCCTATCTTTATACAAAATATATTTACAGCTGGCCTTTGCGTACCATCTTGGTTCTCAGACAGTCAGATAGGTCCTCCTGTGTACAGTGCTTACAAATCCCAGGAATGTCAAAATTGTACAGATTCCTAGCTGCTGGCTAGGGAAGTGAGAGTTGAAATACTCTTTTCCCTTCGTTACAGATGAAATTGTCATCATAGAGCCTAGTGCCGAAGAGCAAAGGGGAAGAAATATTAACCAGATCGGCTTAGAATTTAGAGGCCTATTTAAGCAGAGAATTTAGCATAACTCCCTCAATTCTTGATTAAACCTATATTGATCATAACTAAGTTAATAATAAGTAACAGTTTCTTTGTGTGGTGGTGAGAAGATGCATCTGTGATGCTGAGTTTGGAATATCATGGGATATGTAGGTGACGCTGTCTAATAGGCAATTGATTGTGCGTCTTAGGCTCAGCAGAAAGGTGTGTTCTGGAGTAGACTCTGGTGTCATCAGTAGAGAGACTCATGTAGCAGCAGAGGAGTCTGTCTAGAGAAGGTGTGTTGGGGGCCTTGTTCATTAATTCCCACTTAAAAGGGCAGTTTTTTGGATGTTGCGGCTCATGCCTTTAATTCTACCACTTTGGGAGGCTGAAGTGGGAGGATCGCTTAAGACTAGGTGTTCAAGGCCGGGCGCGGTGGCTCAAGCCTGTAATCCCAGCACTTTGGGAGGCCGAGGCGGGTGGATCACGAGGTCAAGAGATCGAGACCATCCTGGTCAACATGGTGAAACCCCGTCTCTACTAATACAAAAAAAAAAAAAAAAATTAGCTGGGCACGGTGGCGCGTGCCTGTAATCCCAGCTACTCAGGAGGCTGAGGCAGGAGAATTGCCTGAACCCAGGAGGCGGAGATTGCGGTGAGCCGAGATCGCGCCATTGTGCTCCAGCCTGGGTATCAAGAGCGAAACTCCGTCTCAAAAAAAAAAAAACAAAAAAAAAAAACACTAGGTGTTCAAGACTAGCATAAGTAGCGTAGGGAGACCCCGTCTCTACAAAAAATTAAAAAATTAACCAGGCATGGTTTGGTCATTTGGGAGGCTGAGGTGGGAGGATTGCTTGAGCCCAGGAGTTTGAGGTTTTAGTGATTGTGCCATTGCACTCTGGCCTGGGTGTCAAAGTGAGACCCTGTCTTAAAAAAAAAAAAAGGACAATTTTATTGAAAGGTAAATGAATACCCAATGAATCAGTGAATACTGGGGGAAAGTAAAATTTAACTTGTTACTTGCTGCCTAAGTGTAATATGTAAGGTATTTTTCTTGTCAACCTAACATAATCTCATTTCCAGTCTTAATAAATCTGTTTTTAAAGCCTCTTAGTGTAGACCGTCTTTCTGACACTTGACCATTCTTTAGTTGGAATATGGTCAACTATTCAACTAGTTGAAACAGATTCAGAAGGTTTCTCAAAACAAAATTTAACAGTCTATCAATTATGTAATTTCATTTTGAAAGCCTATAGTCAGTATTAATTAGGTTTTCATTTATTTGGTCAGAGTCCTTTATATTTAAAGACTTTATAGAACATCCCAAATAGCTTCATCAGCATAACATTATGTTATTCCTACTTTTAATTTTTCTTATTCTTTGGATAGTATTTCCATAAAATCATAATTTTACATGTAAGTATGCCAGAGAAAGTACATTAGTTTCTAGTATATGTTTATATATGTTAAAAGACATTCACGTAGAGTTTGGCATGATTTTATAGTCTGTGCTCAAAAGAGCAAGAGGGGAATTCCAAGATAGTGCAGGTCAGGATTGAAATAATTTGACAGAGTTTGGTGAGAAAGTTTGCTTAGCAGCTGCCTAAGTTAACTTTGCACAATCCATTCAAAGCATAGTTCAGTTCTGAGATATAAAGAATATATAACCAATTAAATTTAGTTTCCCAGAAGGTAAATTTTCAAACATAAAATATAGCTTTGATTTACGTTGCAAATCCAGCATGTAAGGTATTTTTTTTTTGTCAACCTAAAATAATCTTATTTCCATTCTTAATAAGTCTGTTTTTAAAACCTCTTATTATAGACCATCTTTCTGACACTTGACCATTTTTTATTTGGAATATGGATTTTCACAGATTCAGAAGGTTTGTGAAAACAAAATTTAACTGGCTATCAATTACATAATTTCACTTTGAAAGTCTATAGTCAGTATTACTTTGTACATTGAAAAATCTTGTTATTAAGTACAAGGATAGTTTTTTGTAACTATTAGGTAGTGGCTTGGATATACTTGATTTTTTTCCTTCCTTAATTTTACCTTTTTGAAATCTTAATTTGCATTGACGTTTATGCTTGGTTAAAAAAAACGAGAGAGGAAACAAAGGTTTAAGTGTTATGCCTCTTTGTTTTTTGTGCACGTGGAGATGTAGGTAGGAAGAGGAAGAAGGCAATGAGTTTTCCAAGAAGCAACAGACTTAATTTCTTTTGCTAAGCATTCGTTGTGTCCTACTAACCTAATTATACATTAAATCGACTCTTGTTCTGACTAACTCAAGTCTTAAGAATTCAGCCAGGGCCTAATTAAAGGTTAGTGAAAAAGTTCACTGTAGAGGACATCAGAAGACCTGAGTAGCTCTAGGAGTCAGTCATTGCTTTACCACTGAGATCAAGGCCTCAGTTTCCTTGCCAAGTTTTTAGCAGCATCAAGAAGAGTAATTGATAGGAAAGCTTTTTTTTTTTTTGAGGCAGGGTCTTGCTCTATTGCCCAGGCTGGAGTATTATTGTTGCAGGATCATAGCTGGCTGCAGCTTCAACCTCCTGGGCTCAAGTGCTCCTCCTAACTACCTCTCAAGTAGCTGGGACCACAGGTGCAAACCACCATACTGGGCTAATGGTTTAGTATTTTGTAGAGATGGGGTCTCGCTATATTGTTTAGGCTGATCTCAAACTCCAGGACTCAAGTGAGCCTCTTATGATAGGCATGAGGCACCGTACCCACATGATAGGAAAGCTTTTGAAACTACTTTATATTACACAGGCTTTTAGTAAGTAACCCACGACTAGAAAATAAACTGGGTGCTTAGGAGAGAGTGTCAGATGTGTAAGATGCTAATAAAACCTGTGTAATATTTAAAAAAACTACGATTTATTTAAACTGTAGTATGTAAAGAAGGGGTTTTGAAAGTTCAGGAATAATCAATACATAGAACAGTGTCTGTAATAGAGTAGGCATTCAAAAAATATTTGTTAATGAATAAATATGAGCAGTTGATAAGTCTTTCTGTAAGGATTAAATATAGAACCAAGTGTTAATTTAGAAAATTTCATTAAAATTTTCTTTTATTTAAATGTGTTTTTCCTTTTTGGTTTGTGATTTTTCTGTTAGTGAGTACTTGTTACAGACCAAAGGCTCTTAAAAATGAAGACCTTATTATAACCTTATCATAAATAATTCATACTAATGAAAGTATTTCCAGGTACTAGCCTGTATTCCATAGAGTTGTTATGATACAATTCATACTATGACTTATTTAGTACAAGGAATGCAGTAGAATGCTTTTTAAAATCTGGTTTTGAAAATGGGTCCAAGCTATTTATCTTAGCTCTTGGCGTCAGTTTGGTGGTCATGATTTTTCTAGTATTGCCCTGAATGATTAGCTTAGTGAGCATGTGCTTTGGCTAGACTTTAGTTGTTGCTGTGTGAGTAACTGAAGGACATATACAAACACAAGGGGAATTTGACATAGCATTCTGTGTCCACAGTTAACCTAAATAAATACAAAGTGCATCAAAAGCTTTTTGGATATACTTTAAAAGGGCTGAATAAGTATCACTTGTCTTTCACATCCTTGTAGGGAATCTCTTCTGTAAAGCTAAACAGAAGAAATAATACCATCTTGCATTTGTGTGCCACTTAACACTCTTGAGAACTGTTAATAATTGATTCTTCCAGCCATTCTTTTACTGTTGAAAGTGCCCTGTTTTGATTTATTTCAGAGATAATGATGTGAGACATGAGATGTCTTCTCACGCTGTGTACTCATTATGAACTTTCCATAAGAGGGGAGGGAACTGAGACACGGGGCGGATATGTTGTCTTTAATCGAAAGTAGGTGCTCATGTGAATTTGAACTAAGGTTTCCTGATGGTTGGACCTGTAGTCTTTTAATCTCTCATTTTGTTTTCTAAATATGTTTAGTTATTCAACAAATATTTATTGGATCTTCATGTGTGCTGGAGGTATAACAATGAAGAGCAAACAGATGCAGCCCTTGAGTAGTAGTTGCTTAATCTGTAGGTAATGGGTAGAGCCTAAGATTGACAGACAACTGATTCATTGAAATATATAAGACAGATTCTTAAAATAGGTATTTTATGGGGGGCTACCTGAGTACCAAGCAAGATTGACCAGGCTGACTAGCTGGGTTGAGTATTTCAGTAAGATGTCATAGTCAGTGTCAGAGGCACGTAGGTATGAAATAATTTGGCATTTGGAGGAATTATACATGGTTCACATTAAGGCCAGAGTATGGTACTTATGTAGGGGAAAGTGCTGGCAAGTAAAGAGTGAGGCTGAGGAAATTACGTTTTATTCATTAAAGGGTTTTAAGGAGGCTTATGACATAGATTTTCATCTTAGATTTATCTCATGTGTGTGTATATATATATATAATGGGTGTGTAGAATAAGGATTTCATTACTAACATCAGGAAGGGCGGTTAATAGCAAGGATCATGAGGGTCTGGGATAAGCAGAGTGATGAAGTTTGTGAGGTAGAATTAGTAGTTGAGGACTTATGTGGAGGTAAGGGAGTATAAGAATCTGGTATGACCTA
Source organism: Aotus nancymaae (assembly GCF_030222135.1). Lineage (NCBI taxonomy): Eukaryota > Metazoa > Chordata > Mammalia > Primates > Aotidae > Aotus > Aotus nancymaae. The sequence goes on from NW_026988453.1 coordinate 1,310,039, forward strand.
GGGACCACAGGGGATGACTGGATGAAAATGTCATTCAGTAAGAAAGGAAATACAGAGTAGAAACGGTTTACAGTGTTCAAGATTTTACACATGTTGGGTTTGAGATATCAGGCAGAAAGAAGAGTTAGAAATGAGATTCTGGAGCTACACGTTTATAAATCATCAGTATGTATGAGACAGGTTATGTGCCAGTTGAAAATGCGTGCTTATTGATTTAAATAACCAAGGGACTTACCATTAAAGGAAACTTAAGCAAGAGAATCAGCAGACTTGTTTATCGATCACAGAGCAAAAGACTCATTTTCTGTAGAAATAATAAAAGTAGATAAAATAATTTCCTTATTGTACTCTTTATTTAGTGATTCATATTGCTAGCATGATTTACTTCAAGCAAGTACTAGATTAAGTAGTAGTAGGTAAACACACAGTTCTGAACCAATAATTGATGAAAGTAAATTACTGTTCTTCAGCCAAGAAATGGAAGGGATCAAAGTATTCTCTTCAATATCACCAAATGCCAGAAGTCATGGAACAATTACTTTAGAGATCTAACAAAATCAAAGCAGAGGATTGTGGCTAAAAAAGGGCATACACAGCCAAATTATTGTTCATGTATGATGGCAATAGAATTTTTTTTTATTTTCAACTTTCAGAGAAAATGTATTACATATGAGCTTTATAAAAAATTACTTAAAGATTTACTATTAAGAGTTTGGGAAGGGGACATGTTTGTACAAAAGCATTGAGAAAAAGCATTGAAATAAATGTAGAAGCAAGACTAAACGGTTTGTTATGCAAGATGGGAAATAGTACTAAATGTCAGAATAACTTAGGTTATGGTTATAAAATCTGTAATCTGAGAACTGGGAATGGAGTGCTGGGGGAAAGGGAAGAGTGATGGCATGATCAGTTCCTCACCTAACCTCGGATTGTGTGCCAGAAGAAGGATTTCAATTTTACTTTGATAATGAACCAAAATCTTGTTAAAGGAGGCCTTTAAACAACTTGGAATCACCATTAGTGGAATTAAGATAAGGAAAGATATGTTTGTTTTCTAAATGGCTAGACAAAATCAAGCAAGCAAACATTGTCCGTGTGGCAAGAGGTGAAAAAAAAATTGCAAGGAAACATAAGAAATAAGAATATAAAAGACAAGTATCAACAAAACAATGTGTAGACAGTATATTAAATTTTCATTTAAAAGAAGGACTCAGATTAAAGAGAGGTCCTCAACTATGTGCTACTTTCAAAAGATGTTCTTAGAACAAATCAACCTAGAAAGGTTAAAAATAAAAAAGTAGCCAAGATTTATAAGGAAAATACATCAGAAAACACAGAGGAGTACCAATATAAATTTCAGAGTAGATTTTGATGAAGAAAAGCACTAAATAAGATAAAGAACAACTTTATAAATCGGCTCAAGCCCTCATAACTAATAGACTGACTATGGAAGAATTAAACTAATATGAGTTGCTTTCCCAATCAGACTGGTAATCCTGTTTTCAAGATTTTTTACTTTTAAATTGAGATGAATAGGAATCTTTCAATTCATGCCCTTGAGTTACTGCATGAATACCAAAGCCTGCCAGAAGTTGTTCCAAAGGAGGATATTTTGGTCAAATATTGACCAGCCTATGTTCAATAGATTACTAGACTTTTCCAAGATAATATAAATTCTGTAGGAGAATTTTGTGGTTAGACAAGTTTGGAAAAGTCTGCAGAGGGTACTCTTTCAGGGTTTACAGTGCACTTTAGTGTAATTGAATCCCTGAGAAGTCTTACAGCAAAGAAACCAACTTGACTTTATTCTACAGATTCATTTGGCCGTGGACCTTCTCCCTGCCATTTTTTTTTTTTGTCATGGAACACAGATTAACAACTCCTGGAATTCTAGTGTTTTAAAGAGCAGAGTTTGAAGAGCACTTACGGATATAGATATGCAATGCTTCAATACAGTTAAAAGGAATGGTACAGTTAAAGAGTTATTAGTCATTACCAACCAAGGTTTATCTGAGCATGTAAAGATGATGTAATGGAAGAGATCTAGTTATTTGATTCATTATCTCATTTGGTTCAGTAAGAAAATTTGTGGGCCGGGCGCAGTGGCTCAAGCCTGTAATCCCAGCACTTTGGGAGGCCGAGGCGGGTGGATCACGAGGTCAAGAGATCGAGATCATCCTGGTCAACATGGTGAATCCCCATCTCTACTAAAAATACAAAAAATTAGCTGGGCATGGTGGCGCGTGCCTGTAATCCCAGCTACTCAGGAGGCTGAGGCAGGAGAATTGCCTGAACCCAGGAGGCGGAGGTTGCGGTGAGCCGAGATCGCGCCATTGCACTCCAGCCTGGGTAACAAGAGCGAAACTCCGTCTCAAAAAAAAAAAAAAAAAAAAAAAAGAAAATTTGTGAGATTAGTAGAGCAGAAAAGCATTTGGTATCATTTGATACATACTCCTTCCTTTTTTTTTTTTTTTTCTTTTTTTAAAGGAAAAGCCTCTTAGAAAAATGAGACTTGTTTGATATGGAACATGGTCACTATAAAAACACACTGTAATTTCATATAAGTTTGTCCTTATTTCTTCTCAGCTGCTATAATTTAAACTCATTGAATACAGGAAATTTATTAATGTTTACGTTTTCTGTTGCCAATTCTAATATAAAGCCTTGTATTTTTAGGCATTCTATACTATAGTGATTTCTTAGATGAAAACATTATTTGGAAACATATCCTCATGTAGGTTTTAGGTTACAGTGGATTTTAGGAAGTGTGTGTGTGTGTGTGTGTGTGTGTGAGAGAAACATTTTTTTAAATGTAAAACATACATGGCTTTTCAAAACTGAAATAGACATTCTTCATTATGGGCCTTTATGTTTGCTTTATTTTTTGAGTTCTTAAGCTGAATTTTAATTTTGTCTAACAGTTAAGTGACAGAATTCATGATTCTTGAACAGTGATGGGGTGTAATAAATACTCTAAAAAAAAGGATTATTTTTGGTGTAGAGCAAGATGCATGAGGATGGCTCCCACAGAATAGAAGTGTTCATGTAGGAAAATCAAGGGACTTTGGGACCTGAGGTTGGCACAGACTGTCCAGGATGTGGTTGGATTTTGGGCTAAACAGTTCCTCTGTGGTCTTGAGGACTGCCTTTATAGTCTGTGAAACCCTAGCCTTCAACTGTGGTTTTACAGAGTTTAAGAAAATTTTATTCGTATGCAGATTTCTGCAGTCTTCCTATTGCCGGGAAGAAGCTACAGTTACACAGGAGAGAGAGAGAGAGAGAGAGAGAGGGAGAGTGTGTGTGTGTGTGTGTGTGTGTGTGTGTGTACGCATGCGCACGTGTGCACACAGACATGTATGTGTAAACATACTTAACTTAATCCTGATTTATAGGAGTCAGGAAACCTGAGTTCCTTTGCGTTCTCCTTTTGTAATTTTGGTTAAGTTGTATAACTTTTTAGTATATGTGCTGCCGAAGCGAGCACAGGTTGTGTAACTTTTTTCTTTGGAGTTTCTTGTCTGTAATCTGGAAATTATTTCCCACTCACTCCACTGTGATGTTTTGAGAAAATATCGGTGGAAACTTTTTGAAAAGTACAAAATTATAAGTGTAAAATGTCAATAAAAAATATTGATGCTCATTTTGCTAGACGAGTACATATAAACATAAAATTTAGAAACCTTAAAAATCATGGCCAGAGAGAATCATGACTTCTACCCCTCCCTTTTTTGGGGGGATTTTCAGTTAAAAGTAAGCATTCAGTTTGAACTAATATTTAAAAGCCTTTGCATTATAGAGAAATTTAATCAATAATGAAGTTGTATCGTAATTTAGAATCATTATTGTTACTAACATTTTATTCCTTATTCTAAAGTAATTTATTCGGGATGTATGCTGAGACCTGTTGTTTTAACTGTATAGCTAGATGAAAATATGAGAGAAGAGGTTTGGATGAGGCTTCTTTCCTTTGTAACAGTTTGCTTGAGGAATGGGCAAGCTTTTCCTCACATGACAGATGGTATAGGAAGGGCATTGAGAAGCTTGCATTTGCTTGGTGGTGATAGAGTCAGGGCTGGAATTCATAATTTTTGTTGTTATTTAACACATTTTTCCCCTTTGGGTACAGCATTTTTTTGCTGATAATTTTGACCTTGTAATAATTTTTGATAATTATCATAATCTGTTAGGGAGGTAGTGAAATGATGTGTTACTTTTGCTTGTTGAAAAATCACAATGAGAACACACATGGAATATTTTCAGTAAGAGGACATTTAATTTTTACTTTGAGAAAATAAATTCACAGCCTTATTAAATAAATTATGTCCATATAGTCATTTACTAAAAATAAAAGTGTGAATAAGTAATGGGCTTATAGCGCACACATTTTTCAATGTTGAAAAACTGTCTATAAAATGCTTTATAAAATGATGCCTTAAATATACATTCATAATATGATTGACTTAATTTCTAATGTAAGAGAGATATCTAAATGGAAAAGGTCAAAATGGGACAAGTTATCAAACCAAGAAGTTCACCCATTTTATATAGTTTTCTTGTTAATTTTAAACAAATGATAATTACCATGCTACTTCGATGAGATAACTAATTATAAATTGGACTCTTAGACCATGGCATCATCTTTAAATAGTTGAGAAAAACAACAAGAAATCCAGCAAAACTAAGCATTAGCTTAGTTTTTTTGTTAAGTCAACCATATACCTGACATGTCACTCTAAGCAGATGAAAACTTTATCCTTCTTGGTATTTTAGATTTCAAATTAATTGATCATTGACTTTTTTTTTCGATAGTGCCCTCTTCTATGAAGATTCTTCAGTAAGGGTGTCTTAGGAGTTAATCCTTCATTACTAGTCAGCCTCTGCTCTGGGAGGTAACTAATCCGTAGCATCCCAAAGTTCCTGTCAGTAAATTCTGAATGTATACAGTATGACTTGATTATTTGTTTCAGAAGACATTAGAACTGAAGTGAACTTTTGAGTCTGGGTATCTATCCTGTAATCTAATACCTTCACTTAGTATTTGAAGTAACTAAGACTCAGAAATTGATTACACAGTACACAGAAAGGTCTTGGTAAAGAGGGTTAAGACTTTTATCCTCTGTGTCATATTCCAGTGCTTACCCCCAATGTTATTTATGTTTTTGAAGAACTCTTCAATAACATTGATAAGATTATTGAAGTAAACAACAACAAAATAAAGTTCTAAACTGCTAGTGTTGTATGACTTTTAGATTTAATGTAGTGCCATTACTGAGGAAATGGTTGTTTGAAAATTTTACCTGGATGGTGGACTAATCTATGAACGCAATTTAAAATGTATTTTGTTAACATTTGGCAGGGTAAAGTAAATCAGTTCTTTAAAATAACGATACCTGAGGGTAAGTGGTTGAATTGAAGGAGAGACTTCATTAAACTTTGTCAGTTAATTAAATAATTTCATTTATTAAGATTCTGTTTTTTTGTTTTAATAGAAAAAGTGATAAATGTATAATTTTAAAATGGCTTTATATATTTGATATGTTCAAATATGGGTAGATATTCTTCAGGTTTACCTCTGTTGGTGGAAATAAAGAGTGAAATAATAAAAAAGGTAGGCAACAGGGAGAAGTGAATAGCAGGGCATCGGAATAATCAACTTCTCAATAGTTGACTGTAATGAATATTTTTTACTACAAGACTGTAAATCCAAGCAGAATTAGAGATGTGCATAATGCTGGTCAGCTTTCAGCTAGAAAGATGTTCTTACACATACATTAATAATGTTTTCACCATTCTGGATTTGTCTCTTTTGTTTAGATCATGTATTAAGTATTAAGTAGGTCTGTTTTGGCTTCTGTGTCTAAATGGACAAGGGTGTTTTAATCTCTCAGGCTTTGAACCGGAGAGAGGGAGAATGGATGGGAATAACAGTGTGTGTATGTGTGCCCGCATGTGTGTGTGAGAGAGAGATTGAGCTTTCTTGTTACAGCCCAAGACCATGATTATGGTTCATGACTTGGGATTGGTTTTCTGGTTTGTATTCTTGCTGCCAGGCCTGTGGCCATTGATTTCTATATGTGTTAAAAGTAATTAATTGGGAAAAAAGTGCAGGTATTTTGGAATTGTTTTTTGGAAATATTACTTCCGTGTTCCAGATTTTAGAAACTGTTACATTTAGACTCTTTGTTCTTTGTTTTATTCCATGCTAACCATCCACTTATAATTTTTACATACTTTAATGGCTCAGTAAAATATAATACAACTGATGACAGTTATTCGTTGTACTCTGAGAAGGCTTATTATGAGAAAAAACTCTGTTGGATATAATGGAAGATTCGGAGGAATCTACTGCAGACTTTGTTGTTAAGGACTTTATAATCCTGATGGATAGTGTCCTTAACAATGTAAGAAAGGCCCTTAGTGCCACAAGAGTATACCATAGTATAGTATAGGCCTGCTACAGGGACATCAAAGGAAGGGAATGTCTGCTTTGGTTTGAATGAGACCTCATGGAAGCATAGGAATTTGTGCTGGGCTTTGAGAGGTGGCCATTGTGGTAGGTGAAATTGTAATAGGATTTCTGAAGCTCAGAAATGGGCCAGTTTGGCAGAAAAAAGTTGGACATGAGTTTCTGATTCATTCTCTTTATAGCTGCCAAAACGGTGGTATTTGTAAAATGAAAAATCAGCCCTATAACTCCCATCTGAAAAATCAGTCTTTAGAGCTTACACTGGTAGTCTGAAACTTCAGATTTTTCTTGATTTTTTTTGTGTGGCCATGTCTCTGGCAGATGTTTCAAAATACAACTTCCTCACTAGGCTGTGAGCTCTTTAATGGAACCATTCTGAGTACCTGCCTGGTTCAAAGAAGGAGTTTAATAAACTTCTGTTGAATAGATAGGGGCCTGTAATTCCAGGATAAGGAATTTATTGTAAAGATTTTGGAGAATCATCAGAAATGTTTTTTAAAAAAGAATGATACAGCGAAAGATATGGTGAAGGAGGTACTCTAGGATGATTTAATTTAATTGAAGCCAATTGAATGTTATGCATGCTGACCCTCTAAATATTACACTTTGAAATGTTTCTGACTTATTGCAAATAAACATTTATAGTTAATAATGTCTTTAAACGTGTTAGTCAATTGATAGAACAAACGTTCAAATTTCTGCTTTTTTTTTTTTACTCGAAATTAGTATTTAGAGGCAGTTTTTACCAATGTTTTGTAAGTTTATCAAGATGAAGCAAAGTTAAGCAGGCATTATTTTTTCATTCATTCAGCAAATACTTACATGCCTACTATGTGCTTATGGTGTTCTGAGCATTGGAAACACAGTGGTGATAAATATGGAATGTGACTCTAGGAGGCATTTTTAATGGTCTGATGTCATTCATAACGCTGACGTGGTTCAAAAAACAGGTGAAGAAAATGTAAAACCAATTTTTTTGTCTTTCCTTTATTCCATTTTATCCTAACAGATATTGTAAGTGGAAATCTTGGAACGTAAGTGCCTACCTTGGGCTTACTTGAACAGTATGTATGTTGGTGGTATCTGGTCCATTTAACAGTTGGTTGTTTATTTAACAGCAGCTTTCTTTAAAATGATGCCAGATTTTAGAGTTTTTGAAGAACGTTTTGTTATTACTGCTGTATAGTTTGAAAATAGTAATTTTTCACACCGTACTATGTACCCTTGTAGTATACATGGATTTGATTTTATTCACTGGGCAGTTTTTCACAAATGACAAATACATTATAAATAAATGTATGCAATGTTTCACTTATTCAGACACAAGAATTCTTTATAACAATTGGCTTATGACTTTATAATTCTGCGATTTTTCTTGAAGGAGTAGATGAAATAGCATTTTACAGTTCTAAATTTTATCTCATCAGTTGATTGGCTTGACTTCCTGTCAATCTGTTTGACAGACAAATTTTACATGGCTATTGTTGGAAAATTTAGTATATATTTTTCACTTTAAATAGTCAAATTGCTTACAAATTCATAGAACTGTTTCATTATTTTTCTAGGTCATTTAGAGATCTAGGGGATTTGTGACTGATGGTTGATTTAAGAATTCTTAAATAAAATTGATTTGTGTTTAAAGCATGTTTACCAACATTGAAACACACATGCACACAATGCAACAACCATGGCAACTACAGCAAGATTACCTCTACCTCCATTAATGAAATCACAATATATATATTTTAAGACAGAATCTTGCTGCGTTGCCCAGGCTAGAGAGTAGTGGTGCCATTATGGCTTACTGCAGCTTCAACCTCCAGGGCTAAAGTGATCCTTTTGCCTTGGCCTCCCAAGTAGCTGGGACCAAAGTTGCACACCACTATGCCTGGCTAATTGACTGGTTTTTTTTGTTTGTTTGTTTGTTTTTTGTAGAGACAAGGTTTCACTATGTTGTTCAGGCTGGTGTCGAATTTCTGACTTCCAGCAATTCTCTTCCCTTGGCATCCCCAACAAAATATTGTTAACCAAAATAGAAAGATAGTGTTGATTTTGGGAGAGTCTTGTGGCAAGACAGTTTTGAAAGGTACTAGGAAAACTTAAAGTAAAAACAGTGTCTTTACCGTTGTTTTTAGTATACAAGCAAGCATCTAATAGAGACACTGGACACATTATTATAGATATCTGCTTATCCTCTCTGAGGCACTTCTTTTACATATTAGTCCATGCTCTCTCTCTCCCTTTTTTTTTTTTTTTTTGTCAGAAGAGAAGCTTTTTGCTTAGTGATTCTGTGTTTGAACTTTGTTCTTCTTAAATAGTGTCCATCAGTTGAGATAAGCCAGATTTTCTGGCAGATATTGTGTTTTTAAAGAAGTGTTTTCAATGATTACTGTCTTCTTTTATGTGTTGTCCAAATTTGTGAAACTGCATATAAAATAATTTTTTAACTTTATATTCCTTTAGCAGGGAGCAAATGAATTATCTCACATCTACAGATGCCTCAGTAGAGCTTTATTGGTAGATCTATGAAAGTCTTACTCTGACTTGTAGAACTAGTATCTAATTTTTTAAGTTACAGTGTTCTAATATTTAAAAACTTAGAAATTTAAGAAATACCTTATTTTGACATATTGGAAGCCATGAAATGTAGCTTTATGATGAGTGTGAGGACCACACATCATCTCCCATCTATACGTAATGCTGCCTGAAATGCCTTCTCTGCCCCATATTCTCTTCTCTTGATTTTATTAAAATTGGGGCAAGGAGTGCTGAGTACCAAGCTGGCAAGGAGTGCTGAGACCTATTATTTTATTAAAATTGAGAGAGGAGGAAATGGGGCAGAGAAGGCATTATTTGTTCAGTCTGGTTGGTGATTAGTTGCTGGTTGTCTTCCGGATTAGTTGTCATTTCTATTTCATTTTCATTAGGCTGTACCAGTAGGCACATTCTGAAATACTAAAAGTGAAAATGAAAATCTGTAAATCATCTTTTTTTGCTAATACACACATAGTCTTCAATCTAGGAGATAACCTTATCTCGAAGGAGGTATGTAATGCAAAGAAAGAGACAATATATGCTGCAATCCCTTAACTAGCTGGAATATCTTAGCAGATCACCTTTCTAATGGTCATATTACTTAACTTATGGTAAATATGTTTAGAACAGTAAAATGATTAACAAATCATTTTTACTTGTGAAAGGATGTATTTGAAATTATTTCTATAGCTATTGAAATATTTCTGCTAATTTTCTGTTTAGCAATGAATTCAAGTGATGTTAAGGCATATCAGTTGTATGTGATATTTGGCAGAATAGAATACTGAATCCATAAAATAAATAGATTTATTGAACTTCCCTTTACCTTTAGAATTTCCTTTAAATGTTTCAAAGGTGAGGATATTAAAAGGAGCAAGTTTTTGTTTTGTTATTTGCCAGTTATGATACAGGCTGGCAAGGAACGCTGAGACCTACTTTGTGGTTCTTTGACCTACTGGATTGCCTACATAACTAGCTACAGAAGTAGCTCAAAGTTAGAGGATGGCTGGTGCATTTGTTATTTGGCATAGTTGGTAAGGGTGTACAAGGATGTTTGGGCCCAGGACAGACAGCCTTTCCCAGCAGTCCATCCTTTGCCCATACACATTCTTGGTTGAACTCAAATTTTTATATGATTATACCACCCCATCAGCAACTTAGATTAGATATGCTGTCAGGTGCTGAGACAACATTCATTCAGTTTATCTCATACAACACTTGATGAGGACAGTTATTAACAGAATGAGGCCAACCTGCAGTATTCACCTTAACCATGCACCGTAGGATTCTGGACTCAACAAATTGGGTCAAGTCCCAGAGAGTGTTAGTAGGTCTTATTTCAGATCATCATTTAGCTCCCTTCCTTATGAGAAGTTTGGATTGTTCCACCTGACTGGTGGTATTAATTCATACATACCTTGGTCGGCCAGGACATAGTTTAGGCCAGTATGTTATGCATTATGACTTGTGCAAAGGAATTTTAAGCTGACCTGCTGATTTTCCAGAGTTTGCACAGCCGAATTGACTGTGGTAAATAAAGTTAAGGCTAGATTTCTGGCCATTTGCTCTATGGCATGAGCTCCACTGTCAAGGAAGAGTACTTGCACTGCTATGTGGAACCAGAAGTCTGCGTGTCCTCTGGGTAGTTTAGCCTAGATGAGGCACATGTTGTCTTTAATACCCAAATGGTCCAATTATGTGCCAGGCTCCTGTTTTGGTAGGTGGGGGCTGGAGGGTGAGTAATTTTTCCTTTTGGTCTCAGGGGAGCCAGCATTGTTCCTGAGAATTTGACTTGGATGGCTAGTCCCTATATCTCGTCAAAATTAATGAACCACCCCAGGCACTCATGTGAGTCAGCATCTCGTCTAAAGCCATTGCCACCTGTTCTTCATTTGCGCCTATCAGTCAGCATGGCATCATCAATATAGTGGAATCAAGTCATTCCACTACAAGGGAGGAAGGCTTGTTCCACATCTCCGCATTGATGCAAAGAGCAGAATTCAGGTACCCCCGTGGCTGCTCAGTAAATCTGTTCTGGAACCTGAAGATAAACTGATCTTAATTTTCTGGTACCCAAGGGATTGAGAAAGAGGCATTAGCGATATCCAGAATGGCATAGCAGGTGTCATTAGTTTGTGCAGTTGATTCAGTCATGGTCACAATGTCTGCAACAGCCAGAGCAACAGGGATGGCAACTGAATTCAGTTGATGAGAATCCATTGTAGGCTGCCAGCTCTCATTAGTATCAGTATCTAAAAGCACCATACAAGTTTACATTCCCCACCCTGACCTTTCTTCCTGAAGTCTTCCCTGCAGGTAGAAAGACTTTGGCCACATCTGTGGTCACCTTTATCTTTAAAGGATAGCAAATCAGGGTACAGAGGTACAAGGTTATGTAATGGAGGCACTGCAGGAGTAATTTATGCTAAGTGTAGGAAATAAGAATAAATAAATGGTTCCTGTTCAAAGCTTTCCTCTTAGTTCATTATGAATAAATAATAGTTTATTCAAAGGTTAATTTACTTTAAAGCTTTTGCTAATAACCTTAAAGTAGCTGTTAGTGATAATAAAGAAATAAATGCATCCCATGTTCTTAGTTCTTACACTTTAACCTAGATATTTGCTCTGACATGCCTGGACAAGCCCAGGGAAGTCTTAGGTCATAGCTTATTCCCCTTCCTTATTTGGAAATTTTATCTCTTCTTTAAGCATTCCTCAAGTTACTTCCTCTTTTCCTTTGTTCTCCTCTGCCTTTACCTCTTTAGAAAATTTCCAAGTTTTTAGCCAATCGGGACAAGCATAGAATGTGAGGTCCTGTTCTGGCCAATGGAAACTAGACACAGCAGTAGGGCAATTGCGTCAGGTTATCAAACTTGTAAATGTCCCTGTCTCCTTTGTTCAGGAGTGCTCTCATGGCAAGATTGCTGGCGAGTTGCACCCTTCCTGCAGGAAGTAAAACTAGCCTTGCTGAGTGATCCATTGTCTCGGTGTGGATTTTTCCCTGATGTTATAAACCCGTTTCCAACACTAAGGTTGCCACTCAGCTTCTTTGTTCCTCTAGTAGAGGGGAATTATTTCCATGGAGGGATCTGACTCTATAGAGGCACTTCTGGTTTTAATCAGACTGCATTGCTTTCAACCAGCTACCTGCTTTGGGGCTCCCATAGCTCAATTTCTGGCCCCAAATTTTTGGGTGCTGAGCCCTTCTTTGTTTGCTTAGGGAATCCTTGTTTTAATATTATAGCCACAATGCCTTTGGGCTTTTCAAAAATTCATTGTCAGGGAAAATGTGGCACATATCCACCATGGAATATTATGCAGCCATCAAAAACGATGAGTTTGTGTCCTTTGTAGGGACATGGATGAACCTGGAAACCATCATTCTCAGTGAACTGACACAAGAACAGAAAATCAAACACTGCATGTTCTCACTTATAGGCGGGTATTGAACAATGCGAACACATGGATACAGGGAGGGGAGCACTACACACTGGGGTCTGTTGGGGTGAAATAGGGGAGGGGACAGAGGGGGTGGGTGGGGAGTTGGGGAGAGATATCATGGGGAGAAATGCCAGATATAGGTGAAGGGGAGGAAGGCAGCAAATCACACTGCCACATGTGTACCTGTGCAACAATCTTGCATGTTCTTCACATGTACCCCAAAACCTAAAATGCAATAAAAAAAAAAGAATGTGAAAAAAAAAGTCATTGTCTATCTCAGCACACTGTTTGCTCTTTTTTTTTTTTTTTTCCCTAAGGTGAGAACCTGGATTTCATAGAGAATGCAGAGTAACAGTTTTAGAGGAAATGACTAAGTAAGCTGATTGGCTTACCACAACTTAAAAGTAAGTGAGACTTAGTGATCAAAGCAAGACAGTTTTATAAAGCACAGCGAACAGCAGGAGTATCAGCATAGTAGTACCAGTTTTCTTGCCCCTAAGTTCAATGGAGAGAAGTGATGGGCCTGCATGGTGGTTATGCTTGCATGAGTTGTGTGGCAGCTGAGGAAACCAGAGCTAAGGGCTCAGTACTTTGACACCCTTGGTCAGGGGGTGAGCAGTTGCACTGAAGTCCCTGTAGTTACCTTGACCTGTGCCACTAGCTATATAGAAAGGGGTCAGGGACAGAAGATGCTTAGACCTTATAGTTTTGTGTGCTTCTTGAGACTGTGCTGGAACACTTACCTCTCCTGATACATTATTATCAATATGAAAACACCTTAAATAAGAATAGGTGTTTTTCAAATAATGTGCATGAAGTAATATAGTAATACCATATTTGAGTTCTGCTTTCAGAGTTAATAAAACATTTGTATAATTTATGTCACTGAGTCATCCTGACTACTTGGTGAAGTAGGCCAGGAAAGTTCATTATCTCCATTTTGCAGAAAAGAAAACTGATGTTCAGAGAGGCTAAGTGGCACATGGCAAATTATATGTGAAAGTGGTGCAACCAGGCATTGGACCCCATCTGTTTTACTACCCTGAATTAAGTGCCCTTGAATGAGTAGAAAATGATGATTTGTAGGTTATGGATAATATTTATATGTCTGAATATTTCAGTAAAATTGTTACTCCCTTGAGACTTCAAAATCCTAAGTTAACAGTTTGCTTACGAAATACATCAAGTGTTAAAATTTAGTTCAGTTCATATGTGGCATATTACATATTTTGAATATAAGTCTGAATTAAGATTTTGCTGATATTAGTGTCACATAGGAAAAGAGAGTGGAAAAGAATGTTATTTGAAAGGATTTTTTAAAAACATTGTTAATTTTTGCTTAATTTTGATGTCATAAGTCCCTGGTTGTATGAACCTACATCTTACAATTTGATAAGTTATATTTAAAGCACAATTGAGAGAAAAAATTGATATTTATTTGCATCTTTCAAGTTACAAGAACTAAAGATTCATTCTAGCTCTGAGTGGCATGAACAATAACCAGTAGGATACTATTATGTAGAAGATCACAGTAGTCAGGCTAGTGTTAGGTCAGACTTTCCATTATTAATCCCTCTTCTGGTATTTATAACTTTTGGTTGAAAATTGTTTCCAGGGAACAATTTGTATATAGATTTTCAGCCTGAGAACAACTATGTCATGAGCCACTTATAGGCCTCATTAAACATTTGGATTAATGTTAAGGGCTTTTAAGATGAAGGCATATTTTATGTTTTATAGTATGTTTGCAAAATATTTGTTCTTTTGGGACAAACAACTTAAAGTTATGTTATTCCTTCCTTCTGGGGCTGATTTATTTTTAGTGTTACATTCAGAATACCTACTAAGCTCAAATGATAAACTTTAAAGTAATTATAAGTTGTAATATGAATCAAAACAGCATTTAATCTCAAGAACGTGTTGGATATGAATAAAGAATTTGTGTATTAACTGATTAACAAGTGAAACTTAATCTCTGGGTTTCAATGATATTTTTAAAAAGAGAGGAGGGTCATTATTTTGTGGTTGCTTTATTATTTAATTTGTATTGCCATATAGGCAGATGTTAAGAATGCAACATCCTGAATAATTCTTTCCTATACTTTGAGTAATTTTATTTAGAAAAATGCTTGTATTTTATTTGAAAGACATGAATTAGATATAAATATTTTAATAAATATATTACTGCAGCATTAAGTTTTCTGTTCTTCAAGATGTATAAACAATATCCAGTTTTAACTCCCTAACACTATCAGAGTTGCCATCAAAATCCACTGTGAAAACTTGTCATTTAATGCATATTAAAGCATTCATCTGGGAACATGTTGTCAGTTTTCAGTCAGTTGCAGCAAACAACAGACTTTTAGAGACTCCTTTAAATTTCAGCATGCCTCCATCTTCTTTTTTTTTAGGTCAGTGGGAAATAATCTTAAAGAATTGTACATTTTCTTCCCACATATCCTGCCTTGACTTAGGAAATGACACTGTGATCTATTTCATTACAAGTAAAATATTACAAAATATTTACAGGAAAATATTAAAAATAACTTAAACACAAAAGGCAACATGAAATAAACTGTTTTTGTCAGAAATCTCTACTCCAGTGCCCACAGCACACAAGAAGAGAGTCAAAACAAAATAAGCAACTAAGATCCCTCTGATCACAAATTTCCAAAGAACTGGAGAAGGGGAAGAAATAGGATGAAAATCGTGGTGTGAAAGGGAATGATTTTAGCAGCACTGCTTCAATAACTGATCTGTTCTGAATGAAATACTCTCTTTTATGTGCAATAAATTCTGGACAAGGCTAAATTTTAGGATATTCCTTGAACTGAAATTAGAAAATACCCTGACAATGGAAGCAGCTCTTTCATCTAAGTTTAATAAGAGCCTCTTTCTCCATGGGCCACTGTTATGAACAGAAGCCTGTTCTGGCATCAAAAGCTGTCACAGTAGCCCTTCCATCTCCTTCATGAAAGCCTCATAGACATCATCCTTAGTTTGTACTGAGACAGGAACAGAAGGACCAGATTTGGGTGCTGCTTTGGCAAGAGGCACAGCAGAATCATCCTCTAACTTTCTTTGGGGAGCAGCAGTAGCCCCTTTTTTCTTTGGATGTACTCTCAGTGCGATGGGCGCAAATCGAGTAATCTCTGCCTTGGGGTTAGTGATCTGTGGCTTGGCACTGATGGTTGCTGGGGCTTTCTTCTCAATGGTGGCTGTACTCGTATCAACCACCTTGGGTCTCTGAATCAAGTTGGGTGGGGCACTTAAAACCCCAGGGTTCGGCAAGGGAGCTGGTGGGAAAAGCCCGGGGTGGGGGCAGGTCCAAGGGGAGGCACCAAATGTGGGTGCATCATGCCAGGACGAGGTGGAGGAATACCTGGACGTGCAGGGGGAGGTATCCTTGGTGGGGGTCCCCGAGGAGGGGAACCAAGAGGCAGACCTGGAGGTGGACCTCGGGGAGGGCCAGGGGGTTGGCCTGTTGGTGGTCCTGGAGGTAAAAGTCGGAGTAAAGGCCCTCGGAGTCTTGGCATTCCAGGTGGCCTCAGGAATGGAGGAGCTCTGGGAGATGGACCAGGAGGAAGGCCTGTAGGTGGCCCAGAAGGCTGTAATGGTGGAGCAGGTGGTGGTCCAAGAGGTGGTGGTCCTGGCTTGGGAGGTGCTTGTATCTGAGAAGGAGGAACAGACTGCAGGGGAGCCCGCTGCTGTGAAGATGCAGTGGATGTACCATCAGAATGGGATTCCTCTCTGTGTTGTTTTTGTGATTGCTTTTCTGCTTCAGAGTCATCAGAGTCATCTTCATCATCATCTTCTGAAAATTCCTCTACTTCTCATCCCTCCTCAGGGATTTCTTGACCTGCCATACAAAGCATCATGGCTTGAAGAGGAGTCAGTTCTTTCATATTCTTCTTTTTCTTCCTTGATTTTCCAGGCATATCTGCAAACCGTACACTCAGACCTGACTTCTTTTCTTCATTGTTGTCTCTCTCACCATCATCACGGTGCACAAATTCATCCCCCTCACTTTCTCCATCTGATTTGTCAGCGTCACTGCCATCAGTGCTGTCATCATGCTTATCTTGATCCATGTCCTCAGGATAGCCATCATCTTCACTGGTGCTAGAAACATCATCATCATGGCCTCGCTGGGCAAGTTCAGGACTATATAACATGTCTTCATCTCACCTACGAGGGGGAGTTCAGGACTATATAACACGTCTTCATCTCACCTATGAGGGGGAAGATCTAGGGCAAAACCAACTTTACAGCCATACATCTGCACGACTTGAGGAGGAGGTGGACCGGGGGAGGGCCAGGACGTTTTCTGCCAGGGGGCAAATGTGGAACAACATGTCCAAGAAGAGGAAGGACAGAAACTGCCCAAATTGGAGGTCCATGGGCTGAGGTTTTCTTTAGGATGGAGGGTGGCTGGGCACCAGGAAGTGGAATGTCCTGGATCAAAATGTTGGAAGGAGCCTGTGGCACGTCTGGCAAAGGAATACTCTCCACTTCCATGTGCTGAGCATTCTTGACAGCATCAAAATACTGGCTAAGTTGAGCCCTCTTCTGTTCATACTCTACTTCTAGCTTTCTCAATTCTTCGTAAATATCTGGATTCTCTTTTTCATAGAGTCATAGAATACATTCAGAGGTTTCACACAGCTTTTTACGCTGGTCTTTCAGTACTTTCTCATTTAATTGTGGCTGTTGCACTGGGTTAAACTCCATTTCATCCAGCTTCTCCATGTCTCAGATAATCTGTTTTGGATTCTTCATCTTTAAAACTGCAGCTCGAACCATCATGCGCTGTTTTTTGTTCTTTAATTCTCTCTTCCGGGCTTCCTTTCGGGCTTGGTCTGTGGGGTTCATAAATTTTCCACTCTTGGTGGATAATGTAGATCTCCGTCCCATGTTGACAATTTTTATGGTTTACTTGTTCATTGAAAAAAGAAAAACACTTCTGCTGTGCTCCCAGGACTGCAAGAAGCGGGGAGGGAGCGAATCCTGACCTCTTTTACTTGATAAGGGCCTTCAACTCGGCCTCTTCGTCAACCCCGCCTCCATCTTCTTAAATCTATACCCCTGATACTTTCTCACACAGCAAGTAAACCATCCTCAACTGGCAGAGAGGTGGAATTTTTATGCCAGTATTTTTGTTTAATGTTTTTGGATGACATAAGCTTTAATAAAATGAATATTATTTCGAGTATGCTGTTTTATGGACTGCTAGAATAAAAACACAGTTTTAGTAAATAAAATTGAACAGAATTAATCAGATATTATAGAGAAGATACGCATCTCTGTATTTAGACGATAGTCTCTAAAGTCCTTGTAACTCTGAATTTAAAAATCTGTGACTCATTCTGGTCCTAGATCTTTTTTTTTTTTTTTGCATTCTTATAAATTCAAATGTATTTGTAATCAAGTAATTATTAATGAAATTACAAATTGAGAAATTTAGTATCTTTTCCTAGGAATAGTTTGTTTCTTATTTCTACCATTTATTAGGAGAGTGGCCCCGGAAGAGAAGGATGATAATTTTTTTTTTGTTTTATTTCCGACAAATGGAATTTGTTATAATCTTATTAGAATCTTGGCTTTTCTAAACCAGTAGAAAGTTTTTGCTATGCTTCCTATTGGATAAACAGTAAAGAGGTAATCATGAGTTTTATATAGTATTTTGTTTAGTGCTTTTGCTTTTATTTCATACTTTGATGTGTTAATGTTATCATTTTTATAGTTGTTAGAGTGTTTTGGAAACAAGGAGTAACATCAACATTTAAATTTATAAAATATTTTTTTCCAGCTCAGTAGATTAGGGACCCTCAAACAGGGAAACTAACACATGAAGGGTCCTAAGTTTTTAATCCCCCTGGGTCCTGGGAGAAGTGAAATGCTCTTTCCATTATGTTGCTGTTACAAACTGTGCTGTCCTGAACATCCTTGTGTGTCTTTGTGCACATTTGAGTTTTTTTGGAGTATCTGTCTAGGAGGGGACTTGGTGGGTTGTGGGGACATTGTCCTTCAAATATTCCCACCTGTAGTACATGTGAGCTCCAGCTGCTCCATATCCTGGTTTTATTTTGACAGAATTTAGTTTCTTTTTAGCATACCTGATGAGTATGAAGTGGTATCCTGTTGTTTAATTTGCATCTTTTTGATTTGTGATGAGATTGAGTATATTTTCATATGTTCTTCTAAAAATTACTTGTTAATGTCTTTTGCCAATTAAAAAAAAATTAGGTTGCCTTTTGTTTATTGATTTTTTTCACCTAGAAATGAATTCTCGGTTGTATGCTTTGTACATATTCTTTTTATTGATCTGTGACTTTTCTTTGCACTTCTTAAATTACCTCTCTTGATGAACAAATATTTCTAATTTCAATGTAATTGAATTTGTCAACCTTTTGTATGGTTTGTAATAGTTGTCCTGAAGTGTATTTTTCTTTACCTAGATGTTGTGAATAAAACTTGTCTGTTTTCTTCAAAATGTTGTAAAGTTCTACTTTTCATATTTAGTTCTTTGATCTGCTCTATATGTTACAAGGTGGTAATCCTTTGTTTCTGTGTGTACACATGTGTGTATGTATTTATTGATTCAAAGTAATTGATAACCAGCTATCCTGATACTATTGATTGAATAGTCTATACCTTATCCACTTGCCTGTAGTGCCACTTCTCTCAAAAGATTTTTCATGCATGGGTAGTTCCATTGCTCTCCCTGTCTTTTCCTGCTTCAATTGCACTTTCAGTAAGTTTTGATACCTAGTTAGGAAAGGCCATTTACCTTGGTAGCGTTTTTCAAAAATTTCTTCACTATTTCTGGCCCCCTATTTTCATATTTTAGAATTAATTTTTTATATGTACAAATATACATGCATACTTTTTTTAATAGGACCTTGTTCATTTTATCTATGTTTTTAGATTTACTGATATAAAACTTACTTTTTTTGTATTCTTCCTTTCCTCCCCCAACCAAGAAAAGCCCAGGACCACACAAATTTATAGCTGAAATCTATGAGAGGTACAAAAAGGAGCTTGTACCATTTCTACTGAGACTATTCCAAACATTTGAAAAGGAGGTACTCCTCCCTAACTCATATTTGAGGTCAACATCATCCTGATACCAAAACCTGGCAGAAACACAACAAAAAAAGAAAACTTCAGGCCAATATCCCTGATGAATATTGATGTAAAAATCCTCAATAAAATACTGGCAAACTGAATCCAGCAGCACACCAAAAAGTTTATCTACCATGGTCAAGTGGACTTCATCCCTGGGATGGAAGATTGGTTCAACATATGCAAATCAATAAATGCAACCTGTCACATAAACAGAACTAAAGACAAAAACCACATAATTATCTCAATAGATGCAGAAAAGGCCTTCGATAAATTTCAACATCCCTTCATGTTAAAAACTGTTAATAAACTAGGTAGTGAAGGAACATCCCTCAGAATAAGAGCCATATGTGCCAAAGCCATATATGACAAAAAGCCACATATGACAACCAAAAGCTTAAGCGTTTCACCTGAAAACCTGCACAAGACAAGGCTACCCTCTCTCACCACTCCTATTCAGCATCTTATTGGAAGTTCTGGCCAGGGCAGTCAGGCAAGTGAAGGAAATAAAGTGTATTCAAACAGAAAGAGAGGAAGTCAAATTATCTTTGTTTGCAGATGGCATGATCCTATGTCTAGAAAACCCCATAGTCTCAGCCCAAAAGCTTCTTAAGCTGATAGGTAACTTCAGCAAAGTCGCAAGATACAAAATCATTTCTGGATACTGAGTTTTATGATGTTTATTGGAAATCCAGATGGAGATGTTTAGGGGAGAGGTTGAACTTGAGATGGAAGACTCTAGTTTTTGTTTTTATATTAGATTTATTTATTTTTTTTTTGGCTTCTGGAATTTCTAGCTTTTTAGATTCTCTTTTTTTTAAGTTCGGGGTACATGGCAGGTTTCTTATATAGGTGAACTTGTTACGTGGGAGTTTATTGTATACATTATTTGTCACCGGGTATTAAACCTAGTACCCATTATGTTTTCTGATTTTCTCCCTCCCTTCCACTCTCCACTCTCCAATAGGCCCCAGTGTCTGTTGTTTCCTCATTTAGGTCCCACTTATAGAGGAGAACATGTGGTATTTGGTTTTCTGTTCCTAAATCAGTTTTCTAAGGTCAGTGGCCTCCAGCACCATCCATATTCCCACAAAGGACATGACCTCATTCTTTTTTATGGCTGCATGGTATTCCAGGGTGTATATGTACCACGTTTTCCTTATCCAGTCTACCAATAATGGGCATTGAGGTTGATTCTGTATCTTTGCTGTTGTGAATAGTGCTGCAGCGAACATATAGATGCATGTGTCTTTATGATAGTACAATTTATATTCCTTCGGGTAGATGACCAGTAATGGGATTGCTGGGTTGTATGGTATTTTTGTTTTTAGGTTTTTGAGGAATTGTCACACTGTTTTCCACAGTCATTGAACTAATTTACACTCCCATCAACAGTGTATAAATGTTACTTTTTCTCCACAACCTCGCCAGCACCTGTTATTTTTTGACTTTTTGATAATAGCCATTCTAACTGGTGTGAGATGAATATATTGATATTTGATATTGATATTGATGGTGGAGAGTAGTGGGAAGAAGGGGGAAGACAAAAGAAGGTTTTAGGGGAAGGTTTAGTGGGAAGCTCTTTTGGTTTGTCACCATCTGTATTTCTATTTTATTTTTAAAAAAGTCTGTATTCCTAGGGCACTTGGGCATATATTTACAATAATTGACATATAAATACCTTTCAGTAGACTAAAAAAGCAGGGCATTGTCAACTTCTCCTAGAGCCTAGCACAGCTGAAGCATTTGAGATGTGTTTGTGGAATCAACCCTTGACTCTCCACAAGAGTATACGTACTGTGTTGTCACGTACACATGATTTAAGAGGAATGTGTTATGGATGCTCATTCTAGAGGATTCTAGAAAATTACCCATTTAACCATATACTCCTCATTGGTTTGAGCTGATTGTTAAATGTAAACAGAGAGCAAAGGTTGACTTTTTAGATCAAGTCAATTTAATTTGATTTTGAAATTTAACCTGAATATGGGCTGGACACGGTGGCTTATGCCTGTGATCCCAGCATTTTGGGAGGCCGAGGTGGGCAGATCACCTGAGGTCAGGAGTTCGAGACCAGCCTGGCCAACATGCTGAAACCCCATCTCTACTAAAACACATATACAAAAATTAGCCAAGCATGGTGGTGCACATCTGTAATCCCAGCTACTTGGGAGGCTGAGGCAGGAGAATCACTTGAACCTGGGAGGCGGAAGTTGCAGTGAGCCGAGTTCGTGCCACTACACTCCAGCCTGGGTAACTGAGTGAGACTCTCAAAAAGAAATTTAACCCAAATATGCATTAATATTTTTACATGTATTATGATTTATATAATAATAAATAGACATTTATTAATTTATATTTAAGGAAGATAAGTAATTTTCTTCCAGTGGTCTGAGAGACTTCTTTTAATGAAAAGTTATCTATAAATATGTCTTTGTTATTGTTTCTGCTACCAGAAGAAATTTTCCTTCTCAGATTTTGGGTTTAATATGATGATTAAAGTTAATTTGTTAATTGAAAGTGAGTCAGACTCTTATCCATTCCTATATTCTAGGAAAATTGGAAAGTTTAATGTTATTAATTCTAAAGCTTAATGCTTCTGAGAAGCTCAAAGGGCATTGTTGCTTATAGACCAATGTCTACAAAGCTGTGTTTAAAACTTAAGGTCATCACAGGCTTATATAGTGCCACAACCAAGTAAAAAATGCACTAGAACAGAGTTCTCTGGTGACCTCTTGACGTTTCTGTAAATTATCTGTCTGGCTTTGGAATAAGCACTTATTTGTGGAGAATATATTACTTACAGTTTGAAGTAAATGTTCATAGAAAAGTTTTCCAGTTCGATGCTTTGTCGAGAGCTGGATTTAAGTTTAAATCTCGGCTCCCCACTTGCTAGCTGTGTGACATACCTGTTAGGAATGCATTTAGCTTTAAGTAACAACAGTGGCACAACTACAGAGGGGTTTATTTTTCACCTAATGAGAAATCTCTTTCAGTGACAGTCATGATAGTAATTAGTTCAGTGATGCTAGGGCTGGAATCTCTGTCATTCTTTGGCCTTTTTCTCATACAGAAAAACAAACCTGGCTGCTGCAGCTTGAGACATCATATCCACATGGTGGGCTGGGAGAAAGGAGGGAAGGGCAAAGGCAGCTTTTATCAGGACAAGAGACTTTTGCTTGTGTCTTTGGCCAAATCTAGGTTACGTGGTCAAGTCGAGCTGAAAGACTGGCTGGGAGAAGAGTAAGTAGCTTTTTAGTGACTGAGGTACAGGCATGCAAGGAAGAGGTTGGGAACGGATGTGGCATTGGTCAGTCTACAGAATCTGCCACAGTGACCATGAGTGCCAGTGGTAACCTGAATAAGCCTCACTTTTCTTTTGTGTATAGTAATAGAACCACTGGGGTTCTATTACTTTCAGTGTACCACTGAAGCTCTAGCATCTAACTTTGTGTACCACTGAAGCTCTAGCATCTAACACAAGGCCTGGCAGATGTATTTGTTTGGTGAATAATTATTATGAGAATTATATGAGTATTGCATATAAGGCACTTGGTCCAGAACTTGGCACATAGTAGTATATAAATGATATCTACTTTAGTGTTCAAGCTATGCACAAATATAAATTTCTACAATGTAATTATGTTTGTTATATTAGTCACTTACTGTATAATACTGAATTTCATTAGTTTCTTGACAGTTAACATTTCTAATAAAGAATAGTTTTTTACTGGTGTGGTCTTTGCTACAATGTTGATACAGTGACAAAGATAGACAAAGATATTAATATATGTGAATACCAATGTGACAAGATACTGTAAAATTTCTTAATAAAGCACTTTTCTTTGAAAATGTAGATTTAATATAATTGCTTTTTACAAAAAACACTATTTATTGAAGTTCAACAAACAAAAATAGTACAGTACATATTTAAGTGTGTAGCTCAGTAAATTTTTAGAAGGGAACCCCCATGACCCCCCCTAGGTGACTATGTAGGACATTACCAGCGGTGTGGAAGCTTTCCTTGGGCTTCCTTCCCTTGATCCTGGTTATTAGTCCGGTGGCCAGGAGAGGATAAATCCTGATGGGGCCTGTGTGTCCTATGAAGTGGAAGCGTCTGTATTATCTTCAGGTGAAGGAGGAGTGGGCCTCTTCTGCAGGCCCAGAGAGTTTAAGGTGATTTGGGGTTTCAAGGTTTTCAAGACTGTTGACCCACATGTCCCTATGCGATGTCTCAGTCTTGATTCTTCCCAGTCAGGATCCTGTGCTTGGAATACCAGATCTGCCAGGATTCAGTATTCAATGTTAGATATTCAGGTTTTTTTGGCAATCTGTTGCCAATTAAGTCTTCGGCCTGATTCTCAGTTCTTTATACTTTCTATCTGTGAGGAAGATGAGAATCTCTTTCTGTTCTCTATAGAGGCTTTTTAACCTTTCACATATCACCTGAAATCATTCTTAGTTTTTAATTTCCTCTCCCCACAATTTGTCGGTAGCCCCCAGCAAAAGCTGATTTCGTAGTCCTTATAATTACTACTTCCTGTCAGCCTTTCAGATGCCTGAGATATTTTACCTCCCAATAAGTGTCCTTCGGTTGGCATCCTGTCCCACTTGTGATTGGTGAAAGTTTTAATAATTGAACTACTGCTTATGTGAGGGGGTATCCATACTTCACCTGCCATCAGTAATGGGACTCCTCATTGCCAACCAGTGATGGAGCTGCAAATTGGACCACTTCTAATAGCAGCTGTCATTTAGCTGAATTCTCCAGGCAACAGATTCTGAGATGGAGATCTGCATATATGGTGTTTATTGTATAATGCTTTCGGGAGGAGTACCATGAAGGAAGCAAGACTGGGTAGAAGAACCTGAACTGCAGTATGGTTGCAGTAGAAGTTTCAGCCAATCCACTGGGGCATTCTGGAGTTAGAATAGCCCTTCAGGAAGTGGTGTAGACCTTTGACCCTTCACATTGACCATTGGATAAAACTGCTTAGAGAGAGAGACAGGTGTGAGCCATCACTTCCTGCAGCTTGGAGGAATGAATGCCTTAGTCCTGGAGGTGATCTACACAACACACCGTAGTATCCACTGCAGATGCTTAGATAGTGATTTTCAGATTTTCTTTCTTTTCTAGTGCACACATTTAATTAATTAGTTAATTGTGTGGTTTAACTCCTCTCTATACGATACTTTTTATACACACACACACACACACACACACTCACACACTTACATAGCTTGTTCTATTTGCTTCTGGAAGAGTTGTTTTAAAACTTTGAACTCTTGATTATGGAATTGTTTTTATCTCCATTTAGTACTATTAGTTTTTACTTTATATATTCTGGCTATGTTATTCAAATATAGGATTGTTATGTCTTACTGACATGTATCTATTTTTATGAAATATTCCTCTTTATTTCGAATTCTTTTGGTCTTCAAAGCTACTTTGTCTAATATAAATATACTTATACCAGCCCTCTTTTGGCCAGTGTTCACATAGTGTTTCATTTTCATTTTTCAAAAAAGTCTTTTTTATGTTCTAATATGTAAGACAGGTCTTACAGACAACTTAGAATAAAAAAAAAATCTAGTTGGATAATTTTTGTTTTCCAGTTGGAGCTTTTTGTTCATTCAGCGTCATGCTAATATTTTAGATTTAAATTTATCATCTTATTTGTTTTCTATTGTTCCAACTACTCTTTGTCCTATTTTGCCTAATTTCTTGCTCTCCTTTTAAAATTATTTAAAATTTTTGCTACTTCTTGCCCCATTACCCTGCTTTTTGTGCATTCATTCATTCTTCTATTGGTGGACACTTTAGAGATTTCAATGGATCTTTGACCTATTAAAACCAATCTTTAATTAGGATGTTTATTGTTTTGTGGATAGTGCATTTATTACTTCTATAGATATTCAGATTTCTGAGAAATTCTCTATTTTCATTTAATTTATAGAACGTATTAGTCATAGTTATTTTAGTTTCTGATTATACTAAAATCTGGTTCATGTATGGGCCTATTTCTGTTGTTTTCCTTATTTTGATTTCTGTATCTGATTTCTTGGCCAGCTTTCTTTCTTTTCTTTTTTATTGCATACCAGATGTTGTGTATGAAAACTTGTTGAGGCTATAAATGGTGCCACCATCTCCAGAGAAGACTCAATATGTTTTATTATGAGTGTATCCCCTTTAAAGTGGAGGCTGATCTGTCTTCAGAGGTCTTGACTAAACGATGAGGGTTTTTACACAAACCTCTGCTCTTTGATGCCTTCTTTTTTTTTTGGGAGATGGTGTCTTGCTCTGTTGCCCAGGCTGGAGTGCAGTGGCATGATGGCGCACTGCAACCTCTGCCTCCCAGGTTCAAGTGATTCTCCTGTCTTAGCCTCCTGAGTAGCTTGAACTACAGACACGTGCCACCACACACGACTATTTTTTGTATTTTTAGCAGAAACGGGGTTTCACCACATTGGCCACGCTGGTCTTGAACTGACCTCGGGTGATCCACACATCTTGGCCTCCCACAGTGTTGGGATTACAGGCAGGAGCCACCATGCCCAGCCCTTTGGTGCTTTCTGTACTCCAGTTTTGTGTCCTAGCAGTGAGTCTGCCAGAATCTTGGCTTTGCTTTTTATCCTGTTAGCAGTGCTTTTGCTTTGGTTCTTGGATTATTTGGGATATTATAGATTTAATGGGTGCCCTCTCTCTGGAGATTATGTGTTTATTCATGTTGGCTTGTTGAGATTCATAGGATTTTAGGTGGAGAGTGATTGTTGTGGTGTATATAATGTGTGGAGTATGTTTTCATTGTATATAATCTCTTAATTTCTACTTTTTTTTTAAAGGTGGAAGCGGGTACTGTTTTTATGTGTTGTGGTGATGAGTCCCACCAGAATTTACTCCATAGGTCGTATCTAAATTTATACAGTGGTTAGGATGGCCGCAAAGTATTTGAGTTTTATTTTAGGATACACTGAGTAGGTCTGGATTCTGTTCTGTCTCTTAGAATTGTTTTATTAATTTCATTTGAAATCACAGGAGTATATAGTGGTTTTTTAACATAAAAAATTTTATGTTCTATGCCAGTTTTTGTAAATAAAGTATTATTGGCACATAGTCACTTCTGTCCCTTTATATATTTTTATGGCTGTTTTGCCAGTAGAGTTGAATAATTGGAACAGAGAGCGTTTGATGCCTGTGAAGCTTAAAATACTTCCTCTCTGACCCTTTACAGAAAGGTTGCTGATTCCTGCTTCAGATAGCAAACTAAAGTGATTCAGTTCTTTTTATAGAATTCATTAATATTCTAAGGAATTGGTTGTAGCTTAAGGAATATGTCTTCTCTCTCTTCCTTCCTTTTGTCCTTATATAATTTTAAAAATTGCTCTTCTGCTCCCATTTTCTTCTCTTTCTGGAGCCTTACTGTGTTGATAGTGTTTTAGGAAAATCCAGGTGACACCAAGACATGCTCGGGGTGTTTGCACCAGAGATTTCTAAGTATAGAATAGGAGGCATGTCTTCCCATATAGTGACCATAAACAAGAAACACTTGAAGGTCACAGTCAAGCTTTATTAAAAAATATAGCATATATCGAGATTGGTTTGAGAATTGGGGAACCCTTGTTTCAGCAAAGGCTTTTAATAAACTGTGTGGCAATCACAAAAAGCACTGTAGTTTGGATTTAGCACCAAGCTAAAGTTTCAGGTCTTAGGACAGTTTATTACAGTCATTCATCTCAGGGCATCTAGTCTGCTGACTCTTTTTGGCTGTACCTAAAAAGTCAGAGGTACTTCAGCCACGTCTATTTCCAAACCAGAAATAACTCAGGCGTAGCCTCAGCAACACTGGAGATCCACATTAGTTACACTGGCTTAGGAGTTAAATGTTCACAGGCATCAATCATCATATTAATGTTTTAGTGCCATTGTAGGTGTTGTCAGGAATATGAAAAAAAAAATGTGACCCAGCCTTTGTTCACAAGGAGGACTGGAGAGGGCTGGTTTAACGCTTTCCTCACTTTAGCAATCCCGTCAGTCATTGAGTAACTTGCTCAAAGTCCTGTGTGGAAACTTGTTACTGCGGGAGGTGTTATTTTTGGGTAGAAGCAGATGATTGTAGCAACTGTGTAATGTATGCACAGCCTCTCAGGCAGGTCATGTTCTGCTTCCACATTCTTTCTTCTAGTTCCATTGTGGAGTGCTACCAGAAATCACAGTGGCTATGCCGGTGCTGCTTTTTCCAGAATCTCTCTGTATTAGTCTGTTCTGAAAAAGATGTCTAATGGAATCACAGTTCCACGTGGCTGGGAAGGCCTCACAATCATGGTGGAAAGTGAAAGGCACGTCTTACTTGGCAGCAGATAAGAGAGAATGAGAGCTAAGCCAAACGGGAAACCCTTTATAAAACCATCAGATCTCATGAGACATATTCACTACCATGAGAACAACATGGGAGAATCTGCCCCATGATTCAGTTATCTCCCACTGGGTCCCTCTTACAGCACGTGGGAATTATGGGAGCTACAATTCAAGATGAGATTTGGATGGGGACACAGCCAAACCCTGTAACTCTCCCTTATCCCAAATGACTCTAGGGTCAGGGATGGGAAGGCTGGAGAAAAAAAGTGTAAAGAGTAATACATTGGGAAAACGCCTTTCTACCACTTCTCTTGGCGTTTTACTGAATTTTGGAGGATAAAGCCCCTTTTCATCCAGTGAGGACTCTGAGAAGTAACATCATGTGTTTGAAAACACTTCCTAATCAGTAAAAACAGGAGCAGTCATGACAGAAATAATAGAACTAATGGAAGAATGAACCTCACCCCTACATCTAAAGCAGGGACTGCTAATAATGAGAGCTCAGAAAAAGAGGCTTTGGTTTGACCTGTGGCCTAGAAAGTGACAGGTTGAGTTCGTTGGGGTTTTATTGGTTTCTTTCCTTCCTTCCTGTTTTCTTTTATAAAATGTTTTTCATAGATCCTTCTTTAGGAAGGTAGTAGTCTTGTATTTTGAGGATACAATGGAGAATTTTAGAGATGACAGTGGCCAGTTGCAGTGGCTCATGCCCATATCTCAGCACTTTGGGAGGCCGACATGGAAGGATGACTTGAGGCCGGGAGTTTGAGACCAGCCTGGGCAACATAGCGAGAGATCCTGTCTTGCAAAAAATTTTTTTTAAAAATTAGCTGGGCATGTTGCTGGGTGCCTGTGATCTCAGCTACTTGGGAGGCTGGAGCAGGAGGATTTCTTGAGCCCAGGAGTTAGAGGCTGTGGTGAGCTGAGCTGTGATTGCACCACTGCACTCCAGCCCTTGCAACAGAGTAAGACTCTGGTACAAAAGAATAATACAAAAATAAATTAAAAAATAAATATGAGAGCAAGTCACAACACTTATTTTTTGCTGTGCCGTAATGTTGTCACAGCTCCTAAACTGGTATATATTAAGATGTTTGATTTTTTTGTTTTTAAAGTTCAATAGGTTAAATCTATATTTGTTATTTAAAAAGTGAAACTTAGGTATTTTATTTACAGATATTGGATGAAATAACTATTCCAAGCATTGCAATTTGAGGAGCAAAACACGTTTCATATTGATTTGAAACTAATATTTAACTTGAGATCTGTTTTAAGAAAGGAATGGGGAGATATTCAGGGACATGGTATGTGCCTGAGAGGTTTGTGCTCCCTCGCAATTTTCCTTTTTCTTTTAAAATATAATGTATAATAATAACAATATTAACAACAACTGAAATGCCCCAGGAATAGTCCAAGCCCCTGCTACTGGTGCTGCTCCCCTTCCTCCCTTCCTTCTTCTCCTGCTTCCACTGAGTCATAATTCAGTGTCTTTGAATAAAAACTCCATTGCTTATTTTTGTTTGGATCCAGTTTAGACTCAGAAAGGCACTGAGCCTGAGCTGCTGCTTTCATGTTCTTTGCCTGAGTCTAAAACAGCTTCATTAGTGGGGCCAAAAACAGTGGCAGTTTTGGCAGGCATTGCCAAGTGCTCATCATTTTCAGCTGCAGTGATACATCTGGATGCAAAGAACTAACTGAAAATAGCATGAACCTCCACTAGCTATTGAATGAAAATACTGTGTCAGTCTAAAACGTAACTGTGCATGATAATCATCTCTGTACCTTTCTATTTTGAAATACAGAAATGTAGGCCCTACTTCAGACTTAACTAATCATAATCAGGGGTGGAGGTGTTGGGTGGCACAATCAGCTATATTTAAAACAAAAAAATCTTCATGGATGATTCTGATAGCCAAGTAGGGATGTGAACTACTTGTTTATAGTATGCACTCAGGATTATTTTGCCAAAAATAATTAGGTTTAAATAACTGTATTTGCTCTGGGAGAAACAGATCTGATGTGTAATTAATAAATGAATTAATAAATGAAAAGTATGTACTCATGGCATCCACCGCACACACTTTTTCTTCCCCACTTTTGCATACACATCCTAAGGTATAGTCTCAGATTTGAGTTAATCCTTTTGCCTATTTAGTAATGGTATATGGAGTCTATTTCTTACTAGGTTTGCAAAGCTACAGAGAGTAGGAGCCATTAAAAAGGTAAGTAAAAAGGCAGTTGACTGTAGCTTTTTTTCCCTTTAAAGTCAGTTTATAAAATGTTTTTTTTTTTAATGTTAGGAATATGAAACAGAAGTTTTTAGAAAGAGGACAGTACCTCTTCTCTGCCATTGTGTTACAGTGGGTTTAGGAGGAAAGAGGAGGGAAAGAAGAAAGGGAAATTTTAAGGATTCAGTAAAGATGATATACATTACTTATTGTCTTATTTCATCAGTATAGGATTTGCTTAAATAAAAGTAGTACCTTGTGTAATATTTTTAAACACATCAATGTTTTTGTATTTTTGAGTTCTGTTAATATGGCCTACTGGCTTTTGCAGTTTAAGCTAAAAAAATCATAACTTCAGTTAAATATTTAAAACCCTTAATGTATCAATGTATAGTAAGGAAGAAGATAAAATTGGACCAGCAGGTGTCAGCAAGAACCAAAATAAAAAGTATTAATCCTAATTATCTCAACGTTTATTTTATTACTTTTCAGTGATGCTGCAGGTGTAAAACAACTTTAAAATGATATTTTTGTGGACATATGCCTGCGTTCTAATGTAGAATCTTTCTGTCTCAGTATATTGCTCTAATGGGAAATGATCAGATGTTTTAGAGAATTGTCTGAAATACAGCAATAGCTCCAAAAAGATTTAAAGAAACAGACAAGTGCTGTGAATTCTTTCTCATTTCAGTACCTTGAAAAAATTTTTTTACATAAATTATTCTATATCAAAAAGCTCATATTTAACAGTTTAATATTTCTGTAGTTATTTGTTATGCTTTTTTCAGTATTCTATTTCTGTTTATTAGTTAATATCCATAGGCATTTTATAGAAATAGGAGTAGGAATTTATAAACAACCGTCTTCATAGTGGGCTTAATTTTCTGATGAAAATATGGCATTTATATGCTTTCAGCATACAATTAAAGATTTCATTTTAAGTCCATTCTAATTCAGTGAATAGTCAGGGGAAGGTAATGTCTGCTTTTCCCAAGAATTGAAAGGTTCATTACATTTCTCAATTTGTCACAATTTTTATTAGAAATCCTATTACTTTTTTCTTCCTTCTCACTTGATGAATTGATGAAAATACAAATTCAGTAGGCAAATGTGATATCCAGTATTTTTGTTAATCTTATTAGAGTAGTAAGCAGTAAAATAATGAGTGACAGGAACATTGCTGAGACCACACGGAAGATACGTGATAATTCTCTATGATAAAACATAGAGAATCAAAGTATCAGTCTGAGATACTTTGATTCTCTATGTTTTATTTCTTGTTATACCAAATAAAGACCTTCTATTGTACATTTATCCTTAATTTATTAAATCTAGTGCTACCCAGAAGTTTGATTTCTAGATATTTATCAGAGTGTATTGAAAACTTATGTGTGGACCTGTTTGCAAATGTTCATAATGGCTTTATTCATAATTATCCTGAACTGGAAACAATGAGGATGCCCCTCAGTTGGAGAATGAATATTGAGATACGTCCATTCAGTGGAGTACTACTCAGCCATACAAATGAACCAACTGTATAACCTTGTTGAATCTCAAATGCACCATGCTAAGTGAAAGAAGTCACATTCAAAGGGCTTCATTTATATGACATCCTAGAAAAGTTAAAACCTTGTAAGGACAGAATGCAGATTAGTGGTTGTCAAGAACTGGAGGAGGATTTGACACTGAAAGGACACAGGGGACTTGTATGGGCTGATGGAACTGTTCTATATTTTGATTCTAGTGGATGATTTCATTACTGAGTTTGTTAAACTTGTAGGAATTATACACTAAAAATGACAGTTTAATTGTATATAAGTTATACCTTAATTTAAAAAGTTCTAAAAATAAATGTTAAAAAAGGTACATAGACTGAAAAATAAAATGAAATAGAGATAATTCATACTTCATTTATCTATTTATCTGTTGGTTGTCAGGTATTTCAATTTTAGATACATTTCTAACACTACAATCACTTTTATCTGTGGTTTCATGTAGATAATTAAATTTGCCCTGTTACCATGCTCTTTATTTAACATTTCTTCCTATATTTTTAGCCTTCTATCTAAGGTCATTTTGATTCTTCCAATTCTCTTTGCTATTTTTTGTTCATGTAGGCTTACTTGCTTGAGTGCCTGGCTATTTTTTATAATGTATTGGGTATTATATGTGCAAAAGTGTTTGTACAAATAATCTGGAGCCTAAGGTGTTATATCCTCCTTGAGATAATTTTTATATTTTTGTCTAGGTAGCTGGGGACAGTAGCTATCAGATGCTACTTTAATTTTAAGGTTCGAATAAATGTATGAAGTATAACATGTTTGTTTATTTTGCAACAGGGTCTTCCCCTGTCACGCAGTCTGGAATGCAGTGGTACCATTGGTGCTGCAACCTGAACCTCCCAAGCTCAAGCAGTCCTCTCATCTCAGCCTCCTGAGGAGCTGAGACCACAGGCACCTGCTACCACGCCCGGCTAATTATTTTTATTGTTATTTTTTGTAGAGACTGTCTCCCTCTGTTGCCCAGACTGGAAATGCACTTATTAATTAGCTTGATTGACCTATTGCACAATGTGTGCATATTTCAGTATATGTTTGTATGATAAATATATACAGCTTTTGTCAATTAAAATACGTTTAGTATTTGAGATGATTTAATGCTGTGAGAAGGCTTGTTTATTATGTTTAGGGCTTTCGAGGTCCTTGGCCAAATCATGGAGATGTTCCTGGTAGTCCTTTGTTGAACTCTAGACTACGGTTAATGAAAAATAAAAATGAAATAGAGATAGTATTAATACAGTTTCTCTTTCTCTGTTTCCAAGAGACTGTAAGAAATGCCATACAGCTTCTTAGCATCTCAACTGTATTTCCACAGTCAGCATAACAATCAGTGGAAAAAACATGCTTAGATGCTAGCTCGCTTCTCTTGACTTCTTTCAGCCCTCAGATACTCTGGACCTCTAACTTGTTTCTATTTCCTTAGCTCTATGATGCATTAAAGCAGCTACACACACACACACACACACACACACACTTATGTATATATGCACACATATATGTATATACACACATGTAATATACACATGTATGACATATATGTATGTTTATATATGTATGCATATATATATTTTTTTGGTAAAACTATCCTCAGAAGGAGAGTTGTCTGAATTTTTTTGCCACTATGAAAGTAAAGATTGCCTATACTGTTTTTTATGCTCATACACACATACAAATGTGCTTTTCTTAAAAACAGTGTTAAGATAATTTTGTACATTTTATTATGCAAAGTGATGTTTTTCATTTAATATATTACCAATTCATATAATAATTAAGAAAATATTTATTTACTTTATGTTTATTCCTGTGCCAAGCACTGTAGGGATAAAGTGATACATAAAAGAATTTCCTAACCTTATTTGGCTTATATTTTGGCAAGATACTTAGCTTCAACAAATAACTACACAATTAACTAAATGTAATTTTGATAATGACAAGAATAATATCCTTTGAGTACATATAACATGGAAATTTTTTCTGAGTCTTTTTCATTTCACGTTTCATACATTTAAAAAATCACTAAAATATTCTCTTTTCTTTCTTTCTTTTACTTTCTCTCTCTCTCTTTTTTTTTAATAACAAAGAAGGAGTCTCGCTGTGTTGCCCAGGTTGGTACTGAATTCCTAGGCTCAAGCGATCCTCCTGCCTTGCCCTCCCAAAGTGCTGGGATTACAGGTATGAGCTACCATGCCAGGTCAAATATATATATATGTATATATATATATTTGGAGATTGAGTCTTACTCTCTCACCCCAGCTAGAGTGCAGTGGCACGATCTCGACTCACTGCAACCTTTGCCTCCTGGGTTCAAGTAATTCTCATGCATCAGCCTCCCTAATAGCTGGGACTAAAGGCGCCCACCACCACACCTGGCTAATTTTTTGTACTTTAGTAGAGATAGAGTTTCATCATGTTGCCCAGGCTGGTCTTGAACTCCTGAGCTCAGGCAGTCTGTCTGCCTGGGCCTCCCAAGGTGCTAGGATTACAGGTGTGAACCACCTCGTCCAGCCTATTTTGATTTTTTTAGAGACAGGGTCCCACTCTGTCACTTAGACTGGAGCACAGTGGTGTTATCGTAACTTACCATAACTTTAAACTCCTGGACTCACGTGATCCTCCTGCCTCAGCCTCCTGAGTAGTTAGAATTGCAGATACATGTCACCATGCCCAGCTGTTTCTTGTGTGTCTGTAGAGATGGGGTCTTGCTATGTTGCCAAGACAGGTCTTGAACTCTTGGCCTGCAAAATTTTCCCCCTTTGGGCTCCTAAAGTGCTGAGTTGTAGGAGTATGCCACTGCACCTGACCTAAAAATTTTAATAAACATTTTCAATCTAGTGTTCTATTTTGTGTATTTGTTATAATTTATTTAGCCATTCTCATGATGTTAGACTTATCTTTTGTTTCCAGTTTTTAAAACGATAAATGCTTTTATGATGTGTACATTCTTATACGTAATCCCAAATTCAGTCACTGATTAATTTTTTTAGAAGAGAATTGTGGGATTAAGAGTACTGAGTTAAAGTATATGAAAAATTCTTGATATTTATTGTCATATATTTTTCTGGAAAGGTTATACATCTATGTAGGCATTATGTATACTTTGATAGTATTTATTATTTTGATAGGTTATCAGCTGTATTATATGTCCTTGTCCCTTAAATTTGTATTTCTTCATGAGTGATATTCCACATGCTTTATGATTATTTCCAATATGTATTTTTTGTGCCTATTAGTTTATGAAGGAAGTTAAGACAAAATTACTTTATGAAGAGAACTGTGGTGTTAAAATTAAAGTAGGATTAGGTCTTCTAATTCTTTTCCAGTTCTGTGATTTTATTATTTTATATTTGGATTATCTTTTTTTTTTTTTTTTCCCCCGAGGCAAAGCTACGGGGTGAGTTCTGGAATGACTACACCTCCTTGCTGACTCAGCCAGCTTCCAAGGCTCTACAAACTAGCCAGTCAGTATTAATCACCAGCCCAGCCCTCAAGGCAATCAGATCCAGGAGAGCCAGCTGATAACATTCCTGGAGTTCTTTTTTTTTTTTTTAAAAAAAAAAAAAAGGAAGAAAGAAAGAAAAAAAAAAGGAATGAAGAAGAGGGAGAAAAAGGAAGAGAAAGAGAGAGAGAATGGGAGTATTGCTTTCTTGCCCGGGCTAGAATGCAGTTTAGAAATGGGTATTGAAAACCTCTTTTATACTAATAATTATACTTAATGATGTAGACAGGAAGGAATAAGGGAAGAAAATAACAAACAAGCAGCCAACCAATATTTCATTTAAACCTATGAAATGCTGTGCAATTACTGAGGAGTGATTTACTTCCATTTATGTAGTCACTTTTGGAATAGGTGTGAGGTGGTAATGTGTGTTTTGTGTATTTAAAGTGGAGAGTTCTATAAATGTTTATTAAATTTACTTGTTCCGGGTCTGAGTTCAAGTCCTGGATGTCCTTGTTAATTTTCTGTCTCGTTGATCTATAG
Organism: Aotus nancymaae; assembly: GCF_030222135.1. NCBI lineage: Eukaryota > Metazoa > Chordata > Mammalia > Primates > Aotidae > Aotus > Aotus nancymaae. The sequence goes on from NW_026988453.1 coordinate 1,345,725, forward strand.
AATCATTAGCTCTTCTTGTTACATTGATCCTTTTGCCATTATGTAATGTCCTTCTTTGCCTCTTTTGATCTTTGTTGCTTTAAAGTCTGTTTTATCAGAGGTGAGAACTGCATCTCCTACTTTTTATTTATTTGTTTATTTTTACTTTCTGTTCCGTTGGTAAATCTTCCTCCATCCCTTTGTTTTGAGTCTTTGTGTATCGTTGCATGTGAGATGGGTCTGGATGCAGCATACTGATGGGTTTTGGCTTTTTGTCCAATTTGAATATATATGAGTTTAATACTGCCATTTGATGCTAGCTGGCTGTTTTGCCCATTAGTTGGTGTAAATTTTTCATTGTGTTGATGCTCTTTGCTTTTTGATATATTTTTTGAAAGGCTGATATTGGTTGTTCCTTTATATGTGCTTCTTTCAGAAGGTCTTGTAAAGCAGGCCTGGTGGTGGTGAAATCTCTAAGTACTTGCTTGTTCGCAAAAGATTTAATTTTTCCTTCACTTGTAAAGCTTAGTTTGGCTGGATAGGAAATTCTGGGTTGAAAGTTCTTTTCTTTAAGGATGTTAAATATTGGTCCCCACTCTTTTCTGGCTTGTAGGGTTTCTGCTGAGAGATCTGCTGTAAGTCTGATAGGTTTCCCTTTGTGGGTAACCTGACCTTTCTCTCTGGCTGCCCTTAGTATTTTCTCCTTCATTTCAACCCTAATAAATCTGGCGATTATGTGCCTTGGGGTTGGTCTTCTTGAAGAATATCTTTGTCTGTATTACCTGAAGTTGAATATTACCCTGCCTTGCTAGGTTGGGAAAGTTTTCCTGAATGATATCCTGAAGAGTATTTTCCAACTTGGATTCATTCTCTTCGTCACATTCAGGTACACCTATCAAACGTAAATTAGGTCTTTTCACATGGTCCCATATTTCCTGGAGACTTTGCTCATTCCTTTTTATCCTTTTTTCTCCAATCTTGTCTTCTCGTTTCATTTCACTGAGCTGGTCCTCAACTTCTGATATCCTTTCTTCTGCTTGATCAATTCAACTGTTTAAACTTGTGCGTACTTCGCGAAGTTCTCGTGTTGTGTTTTTCAGCTCCATCAATTCACTTATATTCCTCTCTAAACGGTCCATTCTCGTTAGCCTTTCATCAAACCTTTTTTCAAAGTTCTTAGTTTCTTTGCATTGGGTTAGAATAAGTTCTTTTAATTCACAGAAGTTTCTTATCACCCACCTTTTGAAACCTGCTTCTGATAATGGAACACACTCGCTCTCCATTAAGCCTTGTTCCGTTGCTGATGAGGAACTGCGATCCCCTGTAGAGGGAGAGGCATTCTGATTTTGAGTATTCTCTGCCTTTTTAGGCTGGTTTCTTCCCTTCATTATATATTTATCCCTCTGTCGTCTTTGTAATTACCGACTTTCTAACTAGGTGTCTGAGCGGACGTCCAACTTGTTGATTCCCAGCACCAAAATCTGAGCAATCCACTGCGCTGGCCGAAACAGTGGTGTTAAGATTGATGGTGCTTTTCTGCCCGGGAATCTCCGGACTCTGCACCAAGAACTGCCTTGCTAAGGCGCCAGCAAAACTGCCACGCCGGCCACAAGAGTCGCCCTGGCGACCCGTGGGGCTCCTCCGCTGGGAATCTCTTTGTCCGTGAGCAACAAAAATTCGTCTGAAAGTGTGGCGTCCTCTCATTCTCTGCGCTTTCACTGGGAGCTACGATCCCGAGCTGCTAGTGATCAGCTATCTTGGATCTCTCTTCTATCATTTTTAACTTCTTTGTTGAGAATACTTTTAAAAAACTTTTAGCAATGAGTAGCAGGAAGCTGATTCCAGAGCCTTATTATTATAGGAAATTATGTATTAGATGAAGAATACTGTAGTTATCATTGTTAAAGAAGAATGAGATATGAAAATCCTATACACAGATCTCTTTTCCATTGATTACACTCACAGATTACATAGTTTTAAATCTTCTTGGGATCTCAGGCCATTTCAAATGGGTCATTCTGATTTGTGACATGTGTGTACACATGTGCTTACTTTTCATTATTTTGAGGTGTTTTAACATTTATAGGGATGTATAGTACCAAAATAGTATAAATAATATTTTTAGGAGACAATGTTAGCATAAGAATCAAGAAAGTGTAAAAAATATTACGTTATTGAATTAGAACAGTGATTGAAGAATTTGAAAAATCTTATATTTTCTGGCATTAATAATACAGTTCTAATGGAAAGAAATGCAGTTTTTTTACAAGACAGTGGATTGGAGGGATCATTAGCATGCCTTTTCCACTTGGAAAGAGAAAATAGTGTGTAAAAATTCATGCTGTGAACTTTTTTCCAAGAAGCAACATAGGAACTTAACAGACTGAAAGAAACCAGAGACCCTTTGAAAGGAGCAGTGGACAGCACTCTACACCATGAACGGAATGGAAAACTGTCTCCTGCAGGGGAATGGAACAATCCAGGCCATAGGCGAAGGCCTTAACCCTACCCAGTGCTGGAGCTGATGTACTGAGCAGTGGGGAGTATATGAGAATGAGTGACATCCAGATGTGCCTTGTGTGCATTCCCAGATTCCAGTGGGGGCGGAGGGAAGCCATTCCTGATCCTGTCTCACAGGGGACCTTACGGAAGTCTGCCCACTAACTCAGACTCTGTTCATGGGTTGAGAGAAGCTCCCAACTGAGATTTGTGTGGGGATGAACTTCATTGGCTGTAACTGATGAGTGAATGAAAGGTGTGCTATAGCCACAGGTGCAGAAGCTGGATGCCCCTGCCTCACTGGTGGTGGATCAGGAGAGTCATGGCCTGAAAGCCAAAGGGCATATATGGCCTGGGGCAGTTTTGTATTCTGAGCACAGGCTGTGTGGAATTCAGCTAGCTCCTGTTAGCAAAACACTGCGGGTGTGAGACCTGCCTTACCAGGTACAGGGCAGCAGAGTGGAGCTTACTGCCACCTGCTAATCCCCACTCCCAATGCGGATTCTTTTGTGCAGCAGAGGCAGCTGCACTCCTCCCATGAACATTACCCCAGCGGCCAGGGAACTGCCCTCTGATCCCCACTGGGGCCACTGCTTGTGCCTGCACGTGGGGAGCCAGAGCATGGACTTGCCTGACCCAGCCCACACCTGGCTTTGTTCCTCTACCTGCCCTTGTAGTGTGACATAGTGGACAGGGACATTTGGGAGCTCCACGGCCCTGCCCATTGTCTGAAATACCAGAGTGCCACCCCTGGGTAACGTAAGGCAAGCAAAAAATCTGCTGTTATCACTACAGCTGATCCTCTTTCATAAGCGCCACCTCGCGGCTGTCCATTTCAACATCTGCAGGCATAAAAGCACAGCACTTAGGAAGAAGCAAGCATTTGCGTGACCTCAGCTATCATTGCCTGAATCACTCTGGCTAACCAGTAGATCTTAAGTCTCTCCACATGCCCAGGACGTTACTGCTACAGCTGGTATTTGAGAAAGCCAATACACAAAGGGGATTTATAATCGAGGAAATCTCCGTGTCTACATCTCCCCTCCCACCCCCATCAGACGTGGTGCGGTACCTGCTGCTGGGAGACTAGAAGACAGGTCACACGTCTGGATTTTTTGCAGACATTCCATAGCACCTGTCTGGAGTGTGACAGCATCATTTGATGGCTAGACCCAGAGTCACGGCAGGATTCGCAGTAGTCTGGCCTTTAGGGACTATTAATCCTAAGGGAAGGGGGAGTGTACCACATTAAGGGAGCACACCGTGGGACAAAAGAAACTAGACTGCAGGCCTTGAGCCTTTGAACTTTGCAGTTAGGGAAAGTTTCAGGAGAGGCACAGATGCAGTGCTGGGCTCACTGGGGAAAGTCTGTGGCTTTACCCCAACAGTCAGGCGGCCCTTGTGCTTGTGAAGGGTCTTGGAGAATGGGGCTTATTCTCCCCTTTGCCTACCACTGCAGAAACAGCTGGGGCTTCTCCCACAGGAGCTCAGTGTGGGTGCATCTGTAGACAGCCTTCCTAGAATACTTCAGGGTTACTCTATCCTCAGAGGAAGAGCACGCTCCATGTTCGGGCTTGCATGAGAGGTAGAGTCACGACCCCTCTCTACATGGAATATAAGCATTCCTGCAGATGAAAAGAGGTGCCTGTCTGATCTCAATAGCCAGAACACTGGGTTAGGAGTGTTACTGGGAGGTGGATTGCTTTCCTGCTGGCCTGGAAGGAGAGCTGTGGTGGCTTCCTTCTTTCTCCCTGAAAGACGTCAGTGGATTTCACCGAGCACTTCCCCAGCCACCTCTGTCAAGGGTAGGACCTCTGCCCACCATTGGGATATTGCATTTATTACCTGCTTTAGCTATAGCCAGTTTTTACCCATGGGCATGTCCTGCTAGCCTGAAGCCTGAACTGTTCAACCTGGAGAACAAAATACTGGAGAGAGAAATTTTAAAAAGTACACACCACTGGGGAATGAGATAAGCTTCATGAGACCTTTGCTATTCCAGCCCCACAGGAGTCAGTGAAACTACTCATATAACCAGTATGTTGCTACTACAACCAGCGTCTGAGAAAGGCAGCGTCTTGCACAAAGATTCTCTGTAACCAAGGAACTCATACAGAGTCTTTGCCACTGAAAGCCCCCAGAGCTGAAGCTAGATGACAATAAAGTCACATCTTGAAGGGGGCATATAACCCAGTTAAATAAAAATTAAATATAAAAATAGTTTACCCAAATGAGAAGGAACCTGAAAAATAATTCTGGCAATATGAAAAATTAGGGTTCTATGACACCCCTAAAAGATCACAGTAACTCTCCAGCAGTTGATGCAAATCAAGGTGAAATCTTTGAAATACCAGGCAAAGAATTCAAAACGTTGATTATTAAGTTACTCAAGATACAAGAGAGAGATGCAAACCAACATAAATTTTAAAAACGATTCTGGATATGGATAAAAAATGTTCTAAAAGATGGATATTTTAATGAAAAATTAATCAGAACTTCTGGAAAAGACAGACATGTTTAGGGAACTACAAAATGCAGTAGAAAGTTGTAACAATAGACTAGACCAAGTAGAAAAAAAAATTTCAGAGCTTGAAGACAAGGCTTTTGAATTAACCCAATCAGACAAAAATAAAAGACAAAGAATTAAAAGAAATGAACAAAGTCTCCAAGAAATATGAGATTATATAAAATGGCCAAACCTAATGATTATAGGTATTTCTGAAGGAGAAGGAAAAATAATGTTTGGAAAACCTATTTGAGGGAATAATTGAGGAAAACTTCCTTGGCCTTACTAGAGATTTAGACATCCAAATACAAGAAGCTCAAAGAACTCCTGGGAGACTTATTACAAGAAGGATATCACCAAGGCATATAGTCATTAGGCTATCTAAAGTCGATGTGAAGGAAAGAATTCTAACAATGGTGAGACAAAAGCATTAGGTAACCTACAAAGGAAACCCTATCAGATGAACAGCAGAGTTCTCAGCAGAAATGTTACAAGCCAGAAGGGACTGAGGTCCTATCTTTAGTCTCCTTAAAAAGAATAAGCGACAGCCAAGATTTTTGTATTGAGCAAAACTAGTTTTTATAAATGAAGAAGAAATAGTCTTTGTCAGACAAGCATTGCTGAAGGAATTTGTCAGTACTAGGTACTAGACCCGCCATACAAGAAATTCTAAAAAGAATTCTAAGTTTTGAAAGAAAAGGTTGACACACATAAGAATAGAAACCCCTAAAAGCATAGAATTAACAAGGTTTATAAAACCATAATACAATGAAGAAAACAAACTCACTAGGTAACAACGTGATAACTGGAACAGTACCTCACATCTCAATATTAATATTAAATGGAAATGGTTTAAATGGTCCACATAAATCAAACTTGTCTAGTCCACGTCCTGTGCACAACATGCAGCCCAGGATGGCTTTGAATGCAGCCCAACACAAATTCTTAAACTTTCTTAAAACATTATAAGATATTTTTATGATCTTATTTTATTTATTTTTATTTTGCTCATCAACTATCATTAGTGTTAGTTTCAGTATGGCCCAAGAAAATTCTTCTTCTTCCATTGTGGCCTAAGTGAAAAGATTAGACACCTCTTACTTAAAAGATACAGATTGGCAGAATGGATAAAAAAAATCAAAAGCCAAATAACTATTGTTTTCAGGAGACACACCTAACACATAAGGATTCTTATGGACTTAAGGTAAAGGAGTGGAAAAAGATATTTCATACAGATGGAAACCAAAAGTGAGTAGGGGTAGCTATTCTTATATCAGATAAAAAAGTCTTTAAAATAATAACAGTAAAAAAGACGAAGATCATTATAGGATGATGAAAGAATCAATTCACCCAGAAGATATAACAATCCTAAATATATATGTACCCTACTCTGGAGTTCCCAGATTCATAAAGCCAGCAATTACCACTAGATTTAAGAAAAGGGATAGCAACACAACAATAGCGGGGACTTTACCACTCCACTGACAGTGCTAGACAGATCACTGAAGCAGAAATTCAACAAGGAAACACTGGACTTAAACTGCATTCTAGACCAAATGAGCCTGCACTGTAGAACAAATGAACCTAACAGTTATCACAGAACATTCTACCCAAGAACTGCAGAATATACATTCTTCTCGTCAGCACAAGGTATAATACATTCTCCAGTATAGACCATGTGATAGGCCACAAAATGAGTCTCAATAAATTTATAAAAAAAAAATCACATCAAGTATATTCTCAGACCACAGTGAAATAAAACTAGAAATCAATTCCAGAAGGAACCATCAAAACTGTACAAATACATGGAAATTAAACAATCTGCTTCTGAATGATTTTTGGGTTAACCATGAGATCAAGATGGAAATTTAAAAGCTTTTAGAATGAATGATAACAGTGGCACAAGTTATCAAAATCTCCAGGATACAGCAATAACAGTATTAAGAGGAAATTTTATTGCGCTAAATACCTATATCAAAAAGTTCGAAAGATCACAAATTGACAACCTAATCTCACACCTTCTTCTTAGAGAAACAAGAACAAACCAAAGCTAAGCGAATAGAAAAAGAAATAACAAAGATCAGGGCAGAAACGAAATGAAATTGGAACAAAAAAAAAATACAAAAGTTCAACGAAACAAAAGCTGTTCCTTTGAAAAGATAAAATCGATAGACCACTAGCTAGATTAACCAGGAAAAGAAGAGAAAAGATCCAAATAAGCTCAATTAAAAGTGAAACTGGAGACATTACAGTAAATAGCACAGAAATACAAAAGATCATTTGACACTATGAATACATTTATGTGCACAAAATAGAAAACCTAGATGAAAGCGATAAAGTTTTGAAAAAATACAACTCTCCTAGATTGAATCAAGAAGAAATAGAAATTCCGAACAAACCAATCACAAGCAGTGAGACTGAATCAGTCATTAAAAAAACAAAAAACAGCTGCCAAGAAAAATAAACCCAGGGCCAGATAGATTCACAGCCAAATTCTACCAGATATTCAAAGAAGAATTAATACCAATTCTACTGAAACTGTTTCTAAAGATTGAGACGGAGGCAATCCTCCTTAACTTATTCTATGAAGCCAGTATAACCCTGATATCAAAGCCAGGAAAGGATATAACTGAGAAAGTAAATTACAGACCAATATATATAAAATACAGATTAAAAAATCCTCAACAAAGTGTTAGCAAACCAAACTCAACAGCACAACAAAAGAAATAAAAATTCAGCATGATCAAGTGGGTTGCACAGGGCTGGTTCAGCATATACAAGTCAATAAATGTGATTGACACATGAACAGAATTGAAAACAAAACCACGTAATCATCTCAGCAAATGCAGAAAAAGCATTTGATAAAATGCTTTTGAAAAAATCCTTGATAATCCATTTGATAAAATCCTTGATAAAGAAACATACCTCAAAGTAATAAAAGCCATATATGACAGACCCACAGCCAACATCATACTGAATGGGACAGAGTTGAAAGCATTCCCTCTAAGAACTGGAACAAGATAAAAATGCCTACTTTTACCACTTCCGTTCAACATTGTACTTGAAGACTTAGCCAGAGCTATCAGGCAAGAGATGGAAGTAAAGGACATCCAAATTGGAAAAGAGGAAGCCAAACTGTCTCTGTGTTGATGATATAATTGTATACCTAGAAAACCCTAAACACTCTTCCAAAAGACTTTTAGATTTGATAAATGAATTAAGTATCAGGTTGCAAATCAATGTAAATAAATCAGTAACATGGCTATACACCAACAATGAACAGGCTAATAATCAAATCCAGAACACAATCCCTTTTACAATAGCTATGAGAAAAGGAAGAAAAAAAAAAGCCCCAAGTCTAGGAATATTCTTAACCAAGTAGGTGAAAGAGTTCTACAAGGAGAACTACAAAATACTGCTGAAATGAATAAAACAAATGGAAATACATCCCATGCTCAGGGATTGGAAAATCAATATTGTGAAAATGACCATACTGCCCAAAGCAATCTACAGATTCAATGCAAATCCTATCAGAATACCAGTATCATTTTTACAGAATTAGGAAGAACAATCCTCACATTTATATGGAACCAAAAAAGAGCCCAAATAGCTAAAGCAGTCTTAAGCAAAAAGCATAAGTCTGGAAACATTATGTTACCTGACTTCAAATCATACTGCAAGGCTATAGTAATCCAAACTGGTATAAAAGTAGATGCAAAGACCAATGGACAGAATAGAGAACCCCAAAGTAAAGCCAAACACTAACTGATCTTCAACAAAGAATACAAAAACAAACTGGGAAACGGACACCCTATTTGATAAATGGTGCTGGGAAAATTGGATAGCCACATGTAGAAGAATGAAACTGGATCCCTGTCTCTCACCATATTACAAAAGTTAACTCAAAATGGATTAAGGATTTAAATCTAAGACCTTAAACAATAAAACTTCTAGAAGAAAACCTAGGAAAAAACTCTTCTGGACAGTGACCTAGGCAAAGAATTTATGATGAAGACCCTAAAAACAAATGCAACAAAAAATAAATAAATGAGACCAAATTAAATTAAAAAGCTTCTACACAGCAAAATAAATAAGTCATAAGAATAAATATAGCTGGGCATAGTGGCGCTTGCCTGTAAAGGAGGCTGAGGCAGGAGAATTGCCTGAACCCAGGAGGTAGAGGTTGCGGTGAGCCGAGATCATGCCATTGCACTGCAGCCTGGGTTACAAGAGCGAAACTCTGTCTCAAAAAAAAAAAAAAAGGAATAAATAGACAACCTGTAGAATGGGAGGAAATATTGCAAATTATGAACCAACAAAGGACTGATACTCAAAATGTACAAAGAACTCAAATCAGCAAGAAAAAAATATAATTAATGTTTTTTGGCCAAAAAACATGAATAGACATTTCTCCAAAGAAGATATACAAGTGGCCAACAAATAGGAGGAAATGCTCAACATTACTTACCATCAGGGAAATGCAAATAAAACCACAATGAGATACCACCTTACCCCAGCCAGAATGGCTATTATTTAAAAAGTCAAAAAGCAATAGATACTGGCATGGATATGGTGAAAAGGAACACTTAAACTCTGCTGGTGGAAATGTAAATTAGTACCATCTCTATGGAGAATAGTGTGGAAATATCTCAAAACTCAAAGTAAAGCTGTTTGATCTAGTAATTCCACTGATGGGTGTCTACCCAAAGGAAAAGTCACTGTATCAAAAAGAACTTGCACGTGTATGTTTATTACAGCACAGTTCACAATTGGAAAGAAATGGAATCAACCTAAATGCCCCTCAACTGATGAATGGATAAAGAAAATGTGGTGTGTGTGTATATATATGTTATATATAATCTATATATTAAATTTATGTGTATATATTTCATTTAAATATATATAATATTAGTTTATATGTATTTATATATAATTCATATATTAAAATTGTGTGTGTATACACACACACACACACAAACAGTGGGATAATGGACATTGGAGACTCAGAATGGGGAAGGGTGGGAGGGATGTGAGGGATGCACAATGTACACTACTCCAGTGGCAGGTGCATTAAAATCTCAGACTTCACCACTGTACACACATTTTAAAACATCATTATTGTACACAATAGATACATAGAATTTTTGTCAATTAAAATAAGTTGAAACAATTCAGGGTTTACATTTTTGGCATAAACATCACAGAGGTGATGTTTTCTGCTAAATGTATAGTGTTTGGAGGCACATATCTGTATGTTCTATTACTGGTGATGTTAACTTTTGATTATTTGGCTAATGTGATGTCTGCCAGACTCTCTACTATGAAATCACTCCTTTTCCCCTTTGTAACTAATGTGTTATTTATTTATTTATTTATTTTTGTTGGGGGCGGTTGGAAATACTGTGGGACACTATATAAAGTTTGCTGCACTGATCGTCCATTGATGATTCTTACCTGAATCAGTTATTTCTGTGATGACTGGCAAATATTGATTTTTATATCCCATTGTTCTTTCTTTATTAGGTGGCATTCTTTTGTAGGAAATAGTTTCCCCCTTTTCACTGTTTATTAATTTGTATTGTTATGAACTCATGGATTCTTATTTTATTCAATGGATGGATTATAATTTGTTACTCTCAAATTGTGCCAAATGTGGCTGGTGGGAACCCATTCAAGCTGGCTTTTATGTCTTTTGTACATGTCAAAAACCCACTAAACGAACCTACATTGTTCTTGGAGTACTACCTTGTGTTTGACACAACAAAATATTACAGGCTCAGCTTGTACTTTCTCAGCCTGGGTCCTGGAACCAATCATTTCTCCAAAGAGCCCTAATTCCTTTAAGCGAAGAAGGGCTTTAGACACCAAGATTGGTACTAGGCTAGTTTAATGTGTTTAACTATAAATGTTAAGACTGATATACTAAACATTCATCGTTCTCTTCAGAGATCTGATAGTTATCCTAGTAGTTCTTAAAAACTCACTCATTATAACATAGAAATGTAAGAATGAACTGTCAACTCTAAGCACTTAATTTTTTGGGGTTGTCTGATATAGACGTGTCATTTGCTTGATTATGGGAAGTACTGGATGACTCAGTTAAATGCAGGTGGAAGAGATAGGTCAGGAATATTCCCGCTGAATGGAGGCTTGGGGCCAAGAAAAATATCAGTTCTAGATTTGAGTGTTCAGACTCTGCCAAGTATCAGTCACTGTAAAGTTTCCATGATACCCTTTCATTTTTTAGGTATCACATGTACATACTGCTCAGTCAATAATTTTCTTTTGGATGGGAGTAGTGTTGCTACTTAAATATGATTGATCCTCTCTTTTTGTTATTTATGAGCTGTAGTTGTAATCAATGAATTGTCTTATTAATATTCTCAGGATATTTAAATGGTACATATAACTGGAAGGAATATTGAAGAGTCTATGAATAACCTTGAAGATTGAAAAAGTACTTTATTTCAAGAAAAGGAAACTATTAAATAAGTTTGGATTAATGTGCTTCAACTCTTTAGAATTCTGAAGAAATCAGAAAACTAAAACTTCTGAAGTTCTATTTGAAATATCTCTTTAAATTGGTATGCAAATAGTTTGATATGTAAGATTTCACAGTGTCAGCGATCTATTTTAAGGAAACTTTGGTCACATCATGGAATCCCTAGTTGGAAGCATAAAGAGGAAGTCTATTTAAATAATATTTGGAAACAAAAAGAGGAAGTCCACTTAAACAAATAGAATCTATAGATATTCTTGGTTAAATTAAATTTACTTTACATTTTAAGTTAAAAGTTGAATTTGAAAGATGATGAGATTGACTAGTTTTTAAATCTTTCTTCATTAAGTACTTTTTATTATAGAATGAACTATTTTTCTTTAGTTTTATATTCTTTAATACAATTAAATTTTTTTTTTTTTTGCCTAAAGGCTAGTTATAAAGTTTTTTTGACAAAAATTATCACAGGTAAAATGCACCAATGATTTTTCTTAAAAACTTATTTTTAAGCCTCATTCAATAAAAAACCTTTCTATTAAATGTGTTTTAATACTATGTAATGGGCCAATAATCAGACTAATGTTTGGAAATATATATTGGTTTATTTTAGATGAATTTCTGCAAAATAAATTTTCAAAGATGAAATTCACTGAAGATGTCTATAGATGTTGATTAAAGCTTCTTGTTTTAAGATTTTAGCGATGGTAAATATGTTAGCTCTAGTTTTTCAATTCAAATGATATTCAGGAAAAAGTATATACTTAGCATGATTTAATTTACTGATAATTATCTAAGGATTTTAGCTTTAGAAAATGTATTTAACTTATTAAATATTGGAGGAGGAACTAGGAAAGGCATTTTTATTTAGGGAACCTTGTAATGTTATTTCAGTTTTTAAATGAAGGTATTTATCTAGTATAGTGTCATTGAGGACTGTATTATTTATAATATATACAGTATATTGTGCTTTGTTGAATAGTTTTCTTATCAGGGTCACATGAATTGTGAAAATTCAGTCCACTGGCAAGCAGATCTGATGTCTTAAAACTAAATGGTTTTGTCATTTAATTAATGTTTGTGTCTGATATTCAGATTCCTAATTTTGTTCTTTTGTTTTCCATGAAATATGTGACTAAACACAAAAATAGCATAAGAAGATTGTTTTGCTTTAATATGTATTGAGTTTCTGGATATATGTGAAAATATTTGTAGTACTTAAAAGATTTGGAGTTACCATAATATGCTTAAGAGAACTTTTCTTCAGTCACATTAAAAAGCTTTAGATGATAAAACAACTAATTGGTTTGAGACTTTCAAGACAATATATTGAACTCCCCTTCCCCAAAGAAATTTTGACTATTCTAAAACTGTTCTTCATGAGTTTTTTCCTAATAATTTACAATTAGGTTTTTCTGTGTGAATCTCATTCTGTACTTTATCCTTCCTGACACCCCACCCCTCTTACCCCGGTTTTTATTTCCCCTCTATTACCTATTTTGGATGTTGGTAACGGCATGTGCTCTTTCCCCCAAGCTAAAATCATGGAATCATTTTTAACTTCCGTTTTCCATCACCAACCATATCTAATCAGTCACAAGTCCTAAAAGTCAAAACAAGCCATGCTAACATCGATCCTGTATTCTCCATTTTCGTTCATGTTTTATTCATTCAACGATGTTTATTGAGTGCCCATTATATGCCAGGTAATTGCTGATGAATACAGCAGGGAACAAAATGACAGTCTCGCCCTGTTACTTGTATCATAGCAGAGGAGATACACAATAAATAAGTAACAAACAAGACAATTACAAATCGTTATAATTGCTTTGTAGAAACTAAAGAGTAAAGATACGAATCATGAGGGTCAGCACACTACTTTGGCAAGGGCAGTTAGGGTAGGACTGATTTTGAAGCAGCCATTCAGGGATTCTGGGCCTAGAGGATAGCCAAGTACAAGGCCTGATGCCAGAAAGGATTTCACAGGTTTCAAGAACACAAAGGAGTTCAGTGCCGATGGAAGGCAGTCAGTGAGAAGACTGGGCTGGTAATGCAGGAGAGGCAGGCAGGAGGTTACTCACAGAATCCTACTGTGTTTCAGAAAGGAGTTTGAATTTTATTCTAAGAACAATGAGAATGTTATAATTTGATTTATGTTTTCAAAATGTCACTTTGGAGAGAATGATAGAAAAAGAGAGATCCATTAGTAGGCTATTACAGTAGTCCCAGGTGGAGACATAATAACTGGTAGAGTGGTATTAGTGGTAATGGAGGAACATGAACAAATTTCAGATATATTTTGGAAGTAGAACAAATGACACTTACTGATGTGTTGGACATGGGGAGCAAGTTTCATTTTAAAATCTCCTTGACAAAGGGGTAAAAAAGTATATTCTTATCAAATCTCAACTTTTAAGTATACATCTTTTAATGTGTGTGAAACAGGAAGTATGCTTAAAGCACAACTGCAGCAAATCAAAGTTATTTCAAGGGAAAGCATTTGTGCAGTTGTTTGAAGAGCAAGGTGCGTAGCTACTGTTTTCATGGAACACCATGTTTATTTGAAAGCAAGACAATATTCAGACAGGAATTTCATAGATATTTTTAGGAAAACCAGCTGCTTATCCTTTAAAGGAAAACAGCTGACATTATTTCTTGTTAATGATATTTGAGCTTTTAAAGTGAAAATTGAAGAGTTTTGGGAAACTTACAGTATGACCTTGACATCTTCTGGGTATTTAAAGACATTTTTGGATGCGATTAGTGGTGATGTTGATTAGTATGATTATTTTTAATGTTGTAATGAAATAGTCAACATTTAGAAAATCTAAGTAACTCAGTGAACTAAAAATTTTCAGATAACCAATGTAAAAATCTTGCATGATTAAAGATCTATGCAAAGGGAAAGATAGACCAATGGATTTTAAGAGTATGAAGGTTCATTGATGCAATTTCAGTGTACACACTGCAGTTTAGGAACCTGCCACCTGTCAAGTTTGGTATAGTATAAAAGAAGAATATTCACAGTGATATGAAATGTTTGTTGAAATACTTCTCTTTTTTCACCTATGCATTTGTAGAATGTATAGGTGACTTTTTAATATACAGACTTGTGGCACATAATGATGCTTTATGAACTGCATATAAAACTTATGCTTTCTTAAGATTGTAATGAAGCTGAGAAATTTGTATTGCCTAGTGATATAGGGGTTATAATGTTTGTAGTACAATGCATTACCTTTTCCATGTTTAGATAGTGTTACAGTTGTCTGTGGTATTCAGTGCAATAACAAGCTATACAGGTTTGTAGCCTAGGAGCAACAGGTTATACCATATAGTCTAGGTGTGTACTAGGCTATACCATCTAGGTTTGTGGAAGTACACCCCATGATGTTCATACGATGACAAAATAACTGAGAATGTATTTCTTAGCATATGTCCTCTTCATTGGGCAACATTTGTCTGTACTTCAACCAAAACAGTGTGTCTCATTGTAGAAACTGCTTCTATGAGGATAGATATTAAATTTGCAAAATGTAAAACTATGGTTCCCTCCTAATTTTTAGAAAATACAGCTATTTATAAATATATAAACAAATTAAATATATAAAATAAATAAATATATAATGGGCTTATGTTTATTGGTAAATAAATTAGTATGTATTTTTAAAATTTCTGAGTTTTAATTCCCAGTATGGAGAATATAGATGGATATAACCCACATAAACAAACGGTCTTTAGAGACCTCAGGTAAAGAAATGTAGAGACCTAAATGTTTGACAATTGTGGGGCTGGGTCAACTGAGTAGATGGTAGTACATGTAGAAATAAAAAAAAATTGGAGGAAAAATAAGTTTTATAGTACGTGAGAGGTGAAATCTTTATTTCGGTGGAAACACCAAGTGGGCCATTGGATATAGGATATTGCAGTTCAGAGCTCAGGATTGATGCCTGTAGTGAAGATACAAATTTCAGAGTAATCATATACCAGTAGTATTCAAGGCCATGATCCTGGTCGGACATGATGGCTCACGCCTGAAATCCCAGCACTCTGGGAGGCTGAGGTAGGAGGATCACTTGAGCCTAGGAGTTCAAGACCAGCCTGGATAACATAGTGTCCAATGATACTCCATCTCTACAAAAAGTGAAAATCAAAAAATTTAAAAAATTGAAAAGGCCATTATTCTGGATGACTTGAGTAGTATGTAGGTTAAAAAAAGAAAAGATTCAAGTCTTGGAGCACTCCAGCATATATAAGTTAAACAGAAAAGGGAACTTAGGATAGCTAGGAAAAAAACCAGGAGAATGTGAGATTACAGAACATTTCAGGAAAGTGGGTTAGTCAGTGGTGTTGAAAGCTGGTGGAGGATGAGTAAGAGGACCCTCATGATGGCTCTTGTCATCTCTTGTCTGTATTGGTACAGTAGCCTGTTAACTGGCCTTCTTGATTGTGGTTGTGCCCCTGTCATATTGCTAGAAAGATTGTCTTCCAAAAATAGTGAACTTCTCTCTCAGCTGCCTAAAATCTAACAATACCTCTCTCTTATCAACTGGGTATTAAAATTTTTTCATGAACTGACACTTGTCTATTTTTAGATTAATCTTTTGCTACTAACTCCCCACCCACAGTCTCCCACAGCTCACCAACTTTAATTTGAAATTACTTATAAGGTGGTATGTACTGTACTTTTTACTGTTTTGATGTGTTGTTTCCTCTTCCCAGAATTCCTCTCTTTCCTGGCTCATGTAAACCTTGTTATCTTTTCTTGTTCATTATTTAAAACACAATTCAGCCAGCACTTTCTTTGGGCAGAGTTTTTTTTGTTGTTGCTCAAGATTGGTTGCCAGACTTGTTGAATTTGATGACAGTTTTTTCGTCATTGATTTTATACTTAATATGTAGCAGTAGTTACTTAGTTTTTCTTAACATTTATGCATGCATTCATATATTAAATACATATTTTTTTCAGCCACCTATTTTGTACCAGGTATTGACCTAAGCATTGGTGATACAGCTGTGGATGACACAAATGTGTCCCTGACACATGGAATTTACAGTCTGAAAGATTGAATACCTATTAAAATATTTTATATATTAAAATATATTTTTCTTTCATTAGTGGTACAAGATAAACTATTTGGTCTTCTGAAGACACGATAAGTAATGGTGTTAAATCAGTATGTAGACATTGACATATGTGAGAACATTAAGAACTCACTGAAGGCTGGGGCACGGTGGCTCACACTTCTAATCCCAGCACTTTGGGAGGCCGAGGTGGCAGATCACCTGAGGTCAGGAGTTCCAGACCAGCCTGACTAACACGGTGAAACCTTGTCTCTACTAAAAATACAAAAATTAGCTGGACATGGTGGTGCACAGCTGTAATCCTAGCTACTCAAGAGGCTGAGGCAGGAGAATTACTTGAACCCGAAAGGCGGAGGTTGCAGTGAACCAAGATCATGCTGCTGCACTCCAGCCTGGGCAACAGAATGAGACTGTCTACAAAAAACAAAGAAACAAACCTATTTACATATGAGATTATGTTAGATATTATGCAAAAAGTTTTTATTCATTGTACTTAGTATAATATGTGTATGTTTTCATCTATAGTTCCTGCATCATAACTCCCATAACCCTTGATACAGTCTTTTGTTCTAATATTGGGGTACCTCAGGCCTCAGAAGCAGGCCTCAGAAAACAATCTCTGTGACCCTCTCCTTTCTTTCTTTCTTTCTTTTTTTTTTTTTTTTGACCTTCTCCTTTTCTTTCACCTGCTTCCTTCTCTCTTGAAGGCAGGAGTCTTCCCCCTCTTTCTGTCTTGGAAATGGCCATAAATAAATTCTCTGACCTGCCTTGTTGGCTGATTGTAGGTCTTAACACCTTCATTTCAGAAGGGATTCTGTCTCATATCCTTGGGGAAGGAATGCTGCACAAAGAGGCCAAGAAGAATCTGAACAGACAGGCCTGGCTGGGTTTCCCCACTCAGTCTGTTAGTATTAGATCCTATCTTTTTTGTCCAGTCACATTTCTGTATGGGTGTCCGTCACGCCTAGCCAATGAAATCTCCACAGAAGGCCCAAGAGTCCAGGTTCAGGGCGCTTCCGGATAGCTGAATACATTGGAGGTTCCTGGAGTGTGGTGCGTCCAGGGAGGGTATGGAAGCTCTGCACCCCTTTCCTCTATTTGCCCCATGCGTCTCTCCATTCATATGCTTTGTAATATTCTTTATAATAGACAGGTAAACGTATTTCCCTTCCTGAGGTCTGTGAGCCACTCTGGCAAATTAGTCAAACCCAAAGAGGGGGTTGTGGGCACCCCAACTTGAAGCAAGTTGGTCAGAAATTCCAGAGGCTTTGACTTGTGACTGGTGGGAAGGGGTCAGTGATCTTGTGAGACTGAGCCCTTAACCTGTGGAATCTGGTGCAATCTCCAGGAAGATAGTATTGGAATTGAATTTGAGGAAACCCAGCTGGTGTCCACTGCAGAACTGATTATGTGCTTGATGTGTAGAAACAAACCTCTACACATTTGGTCACAGAAGTCTTACTGTGATTGCTGTGGTATGAGAGCAGAGGAAAAGTGAAGTTCATATTTATTTTTCTTCATTCTTTTTAAGTTTACATTCATATGAGAAATGTCTTCAGAATTTTCTTTTCCAAGCAGAGGCTCCTTGACCTTCTTTATGGGATACCGTAGAAGTGACTTCTTTATATAGATTTTTACAGTAAAACACTTTAAGTTTCTTTGAGTTTTACGTTTCCTTTTTCATGATTTTATTTGTTTAGACATTGTCACATATCAGTAGCTATAGCGAAACTACTTTTATTATAACCTAGCACAGAATTTGTCAAAGTGGCTTCTTTAGATTAGTCAGACTGTGGGATATTTTAAAATATTACACAAAGAAAGCAAAAGAAAGTTAAAAAACTTTTGCTAATTGCAGGCCTGCTTGGGTTTACTGTGCTATTCACTATGACTCTTAAGAGAGATTCACATAAAACATAGTATTTCATAGAGGTCTTTGATCAAGAAACTCTTTTCTTTTTTTCATGGAATATCTTGTGAAATTATCTGTAGGACAACAGGTATGAAATGCTGATTTTAATATTGGATTTCATGCTAAAAGGTATTTAGATTCACTTCTAGGATTCTCCTTCATCTTCCTCCCTTCCTTGAAACCAACACTATATAAATATGATTATTTATGATGAACAAGTGGGGTTCATCCTACAAATGAATACTGGTTTAACATTCAAAATCTAATCAACATAATTCAACATTTGAACAGATTAAAAAAGAAAAACCATGTAATTATTTCAATAGATACAAAAAATATTTGGCAAAAATCTAACATCTATTCTTTGTAAAAACTTCCAGCAAAGAATAGAAGGGAATTATCAACCTGATGAATCAGGGCATCTCTAAAAAAATGTATAGCTAACATAATACTTATTGGTGAAAGATTGAAGACTTTTTCCCTAAGATTAGGAACAAGGAAAGGATGTCTGTTCTCTACTTCTGCTGTACTGGAGGTTCTATCACAGTAAGTCAGCAAACTACAGAAAAGTCATTTGGACTAATAAGCAACTTTAGGAAGTGTGCAAGATACAGGGTCAACATACAGAAATGTTTTATTTCTGTACACTAATAACAATCAGTAAATTGAATTTAAAAAAACCCAGCATTTATAGTAGTGTCAAAAAATACAAAACATTTAGGAAATAATCTGAAATAAAGATGTGAAAGATCAATATATGAAACTGGAAGCCATTATTGAAAGAAACTTAAATGAGATATTCTGTGTTCATGGGTTTGAAGACCCCATATTATTAAGATGTCAGTTCTCCCCAAATTGAACTTTAAGGTTGACGTAATCTCATTCAAAATCTCAGCAGTCTTTTTATAGAAAATCAAAACAAGCAGACTGATTTTACAACTCATATTAAAAGCAGACATGTGATTAACTAGGTATCAAGACTATAATAAGCTATAGTAATAAATACTGTAGTTATATGGTGTAGTGATAGTACAGTGTAGTAGGTACACTGTAGTACACTCTATAGTGTAGTATTGGTGTTAGTGCAGATAAATAGCCAGTGGAACAATGAAAGTGCAAATACATATATGTGTGTGTATATATGTGTGTGTGTGTATATATAAACACACGGTCATTTGGTATATGACAAAGGTGACACAGCAGCAGTGCAGTGTGGTAAAGGATAATCTTTTCAGTATGTCATTTGAGGTCAGTTGGATATCCTTAAAGAAAAACAAAGATTAACTTTGCCTTATATCATTAAAAAACTTAATTCCAAATGGATTGTAGATCTAAATATTAAAGGTTAAAAAATAAAGCTTACATTAGAAAATAATATGAGAACTTAGAGTAGAAAAACAATTCATAAATAGTACACAAAGCATTCATCTTAAAGAAAAAGAGATTGATTACTTAGACCACATTAAAATTAATGAATTTCTCTTTATAGTAGTAGTTCATGGAAAGACACCATTGGGAATGTTTTAAAAAGACAAGTCACAAGGTAGAAGAAGAAATTTGTAATACAAATGAACCATGCCCAGAATATTTTTATTGGTTTTTAAAGAGTATGATGAAGTGAAGATGGGTTTTAGTTTTTCCATCAGTTAATCCCATTTAAAAGGGACCTTAGTTCTGTGACTCACAGATTTTGGTCATAAAATAACATTTATAAAGAACCTAGAAACACTTGGTGTTGAGTAGAATGAGTGCAAATGTAGTTCCTGGAGGGCAAGGGCTGTGTCTCATTAATATTTCAATTTTTGAGTCTTGTGCGATGCCTGGCATATAATTACCTTCAGCCTATGTTTACTGAATTAATGGATGAATGCTTTATAATTACAAAACATAAAAGAATAAACACTCTTATGAGAACTGACCTTTTAAGAAATCGCAGTAAGCAGTTGGATAAAAGAATAAAAGTACTGACATTTTTAGAATATAAAGTTAAGTTGCATTTTAGGGATGTAAGACATTGGGCATAATTATAGGGAGCTTACTCTGATCCTTATCTTCTGATAGTGTCAGGGAAGAGGGAAGTATCTTTCATCTGAAAGGCAGAATGGAGAAGATTTCATCTCAGGAAACAGGATTTTCTAAACGATTAATGCTTTTGGAGAAGTAGAAATGGTTGAGACAGTCAGTATTTGTGGGAGCTAACTAGAGCTTGGATTTAGCAAATGGCAGCAGAGTGTGGTATATCTCAATGAATTTTTGAAGTATTGGGTAAATCTCTAGCATGTGAATGCATGTGTCAGGCGTCTGATGAATGATGTGAATTGGTAATGATTACATTATTTAAATATCAACTTTACATTTTTGCAGAGTTCTAAAGTTCCTGTTGCTTCAGACAATGGATGAGCAATCACAAGGAATGCAAGGGCCGCCGGTTCCTCAGTTCCAACCACAGGTAATTTATCCTAATTAAGATAGCCAGAAATATATATAATCTATGTTAAATATGTGTAAGAAAGTAGTACATTTATTGTTCCTTTAGGAAATAAAGTAGCCCAAAATTGTTAATTTTGAATTTTCAAGTTTTAATCAGCATTTTTTGTTTGTTTTTCAGTTTTGTTTTTGGCTTTTAGGTATAGTTTTAGGTGTAATTAGTATACTCTTTAGGTATAATTATTTAGGTATAATTTATTTATTTTTAATTGATACATTATAATTGCACATATTTATGGGGTACAGTTTGATGTTTTGATAGAAATATTTATATTAAAATATTGTTTTATAATGTTTAGCTCCCATTTACAAACATGGAAACAAAAAGGCAGCTTTAGCTTTTATTTGAATGACCTGTAAGCTCTGAGCATTAGTATTAGGTTTAGGGAAAAGAGAGAAAAAAAAAAAAGGTGAGGTCAGACGCGATGGCTCATGCCTGTAATTCCAGCACTTTGGGAGGCCGAGGCCAGTGGATCGCCTGAGGTTAGGTGTTCAAGACCAGCCTGGGCAACATGATAAAACCCCGTCTCTACTAGAAATACAAAAAATAGCTGGGCATGGTGGCACATGCCTATAACCCCAGCTACTCTGGAGGCTGAGGTAGGAGAATCACTTAAGCCCAGGAGGCAGAGTTGCAGTGAGCCAAAATTGCGCCATTGCACTCCAGCCTGGGAGACAGAGCGAGACTCCATCTCAAAAAAAAATAAAAAAGGTGAGGCTGTGCCTGAGTTTGGGAGTGCCAGTACATTTTGTACCTGCCCTTGCTTTAGTGGGCTGATTTTGCCTTGCCCGCAGCTGCCTTCCATGACGGTAGCTTTTCTCTCCCTCTCACTTCTAGTTTATTTCTCCTGTTACATATTTGCCTGTCTCTTGTATTTAATAACATAAAATGAAGTAAAAAAAAAGTTTTAGTAAAAAATATACACACATTACTGAAATTGATTATTTAGCATCCTGCATTCAATGTGAATGCTTGTCGTAAAGCTAATGTGTAATGACATGTTTAAAATCACAATTGCCGCTCCATGTCAGAGCAGTACCTCATTTTTATTGCTGCTGTTCCTGAAGACTGTATTTCTCAGCTTGGTCTTTGAGGCATTCTACAATATGTCTCATATATACTCTGCAGCCTTGTCCCAATTTTGTTTGGATAGTACTTCTGTAAACATTTGGGCAATTGATAAGTGTTCTTTCACAAGAGTTCTGTAGTCAGATAGGTTTGGGAGACTTGGGGAAAACAGTGACTTTGTGGCAATACTTTCTCAGAGCCTTTCCTACACTAATGTGCATTGTGAATGAATTTCAAAGAGTAGTATAGGCTGTAGTGTTTTCCAAACTTACTTGCCTATGGAATCCTTTTTTTATTTTTCGTGCATCTATTGACTTATCACAGAAGCACTGTTCAGAGAATAGCTGTCTACAAAAAAAAAAAATCCTTTCTGCTTCTGTGACTTTGCTCATTTTGTCCCTTCTATCTTCCCCTCCAATTTTCTAAATCCTGCACATTGTCAAGGACCATCAAAAAAGCCATCTCTACCATAAAGCTTTGTCTGATCCTCTGAATGCAGTATCTTTCCTTGAAAACGTGACAATGTCTTCTTTGCATCTCTCTTCTGCTATTTCTGATACTTTTGTGTCATTTTTATATGGGCGTTTTTCTTATCTGTCTTATTAGGTTAAAATCTGCTTGAGGGAAAGGACTGTATCTTACCTACCGTGGATGTCCTGTGGTACTTCAGTGCCCTGAGAAATTGAAGCTTATTGAGCTCCTACTTCTTATTGTAGTAGGAGCTCAATAAGAACATGTAATTGAAACCAACCAAGGACCCATTGAAATTAGTCCTTTACTTAATTGCACTATTACATTGCTTTTCTTTGTTATACCTGTCTGAATTCTCTATGTTGATTAAAAAGACCCTTTAGCTTAAAGTAAGGCCAATATTTTAATTTCAAGAAGATTTTTTTAAGTCCCCATTATATTTTATGTTATGACCAGAAATTATATTATCAAGATTATAATAAACAATTTATATCTATTAAATATAGACCTCTTAATACTCCTTTTACACATATACCAAACATTATTGTTTCATATTGTTATTTCCAGCAAAGACACCTCCAAAAATTAGGTAGTTCACGTTATGATTTTGAGATTCACAGTTTTTAACAACCTTGTGTTTCAAAGAGGGAAAAAATAACCACTTTCATTTTTGCCTCCTACTGACTCACCAACCAGGAAAGGTCGGCGTGGCAGTAGGAGGCAAAAATGAAAGTGATTGTTTTCCTGTGAGACTCTGGGCTGCCACACGGTATAAATTTCAAAATTATGGAAGCGGCTCTGCATTTCTTTTCACACGGTTCCTTTCGTTTATGCCTCCTGCTGCTGCTCCTATGTGGGTGAACCTCTTTCCCTGTTGGAAACAGGCAAGTGTCATCATCCCAGGTTCTAGCTGCCTTGTGGCAGGTGGGGGAAGGGAGAAGGATTTTTTTCCCTACTCTCTGCATTCACACTGATGGTGTGAGACAGTGAGAGAAAGATTACCTGACAAGAGCTTATGGGCATTATTGCTTATTAAGTCTTTGAAAAACGTTATTGGTCTCAATAGCATTATTTTAAAAGACTGGGAAAGGATATCCTGTGCTCAGGGTTGACAACCTATTTTTAGTTTTGTTCCACACCACTGGCCTGAGTAATGGGGGTGATAGTAGCAGCAGAACTACTGTCCAGAATGACGGTGGTAAGAGAGTGAGCCAGGAGTTAAATTTGCAGTTCATGTGAGTGGTAATGAGAGGTCAGAAGATGACAGTAATAAGGAAGGTAAAAGTCCTTTAGTTGAATGGTATAAGCCTCAAAGCTGTGGTTCCTCACTGCCCCCCAACTTCGTCCCCCCACTCCCCACACGAAAAGCAGCAGTAGTGTTCTAGAAGAGGCATTGTGGATGGAGAAGTTTGTGGTTCTGACCTCCTGACCCTATGTATGTGATCAAGGGAGAATGAGCAGCCTCTGCTTGAGAGGGTTACCGGGGAAGCAGTATCCTGGAGGGAAGAGGTATGCTCCAATTGAAGCAAGAATGTGTGGAAAAATTACATAGGGTTAGCCCAGTGACTTCTTTCACTTTTGTAACACTAATATAAGTCCAGGCATAAACAGAAAACTAAAGAAGTCAGCTTTCTGAGTGTCAAATACCAATTCCATGTTATATGATGAGTGATATATATTCTTGGCATATCCTTTCTTTTTCTTGTATCAGAATGAATATTCTCACCCCATAATGCGTAATATGTGGTCTCATTTTTGGTACAATATAAGTTCCTTTTGTTTTGTTTTAGAATGTGAGACTTATGTATCTTTATTAATGGATTCAGAATTTTTTTTTATCAGCTCCACTCCCTCCCACCCTCCCTTCCTTTCCTCCTTTCTTCCTTTCTTGATTTCTTCCACTAATGTCTCTAGAAGGTACTGAAAGGATATTTTGACTGGATGCTTGTTCTATATATTTTCATTGCCTTCAGACTCTTGTTTGTGGAACAGTGGATTTAGCTCTTTTAAAAAAATAAAATTTTAAACTGTATAAAAGGTGGCGATTGGGAATTAGTAAAATTTTTACTCTTTACTGTGACTAATTTTAAACAATGGAAGTTTGCAATTAACATTTTGTATTTTTATTTATGGTTATTAGGTGAAGATGGCCATGGTACATCCACATTTTTTTCATAAAATTAAATATAAACCAATTATAATTAGAGTACAATTTTAAGAATTTCTGTGAGTTATTAGAAGGATGATTAATCTTCATTGTGATGTGATCAGAGGCCTAGGATATGTTTTGTTTTGTTTTTAATTTGAAGATGGTGTAATACTTTGGCTACTTATGAAAGAGAGAAGACATGTCACTCACATATGTGGGTAGAAAAACAGATACTCCTTTTTCTTACAGGAGGACATAATTTAGCACAGTGGGTTAGAGCATGAACTTCAAGTCATATTGCCTGGGATCAGTTCTTAGTCCTTCACTTCCTAGCTATGTGATGCAGGGGAGGTTATTTAACATCTAGAAACGTCAGTTTTCTTGTTAGTAAATGAGATGAACCATAGTTTTTACCTCATAAAGTTGATATGGATCTTTTAGGATGATGCTTGGCACATAGTTAACACTCATTAAATGTTAGCAAAGATGATGATGATGACTGCAGTGACAACATGCTGCCAATAATTGTCTTGGCCCACATTTCTCTATCCATTGTTTCCTTCCATATCATATTATGTCTGTTATTACATCTTTCTTACCTACCTTCTGCCTAGATGGCTTCTCCTTTGGCCTTGTTTTTACCAGTAAATGGCATCACTATTCATCTGTGTGCTTCACCCAAAAATCTCAGTTATCCTCAATTTCTTTCTCTCCATCACTCCTCATATTCAATTCATTGACAAGTTTTTGACTCCTTCTCAAGATTATATTCTGATTCCTCCTACTGTCCTCATCTCTCTTGCCTCCTCAGGCCATACCCACTACCTCCTGTCCAGTCTCCTTGCTTCCATTCTTGCTCTACTCACCCTCCTTCCCAGTTCTCCATGCAGCATCATGAGTTATTTTTGTAGAATGTGTATCAGAACACAGAATGGGGCTGCCTTGCTTAAAACCCAGACCCCTTACTCTTGCTGTCAAAGCTTAATATGATTTTCTCAATGCTTACCTCGTGTGTGTGTGTGTGTGTGTGTGTGTGTGTGTGAGAGAGAGAGAGAGAGAGAGAGAGAGAAAGAGAGAAAGAGAGAGAGATATTAGGTCTCTGACAGCTTGTGTTTTAATTTTTTTCTATGTTTTGTATTTTTTTCTTGTTTGTTTTGATTTTTTTTTTTTTTTTTTTTTTTTTTTTTTTAGTAGAAAAGGGTTTTCTCCATGTGCCATGTTTCCCAGGTTGGTCTTGAACTGAGCTCAAGCGATCTGTCCGGCTCGGCCTCCCAAAGTGCTTGGCCCAAGCCACCTCTCCAGGCCGTTCAGTGCTTAGCTCTTTAACCTTGCTCTCCCTTGCTCACCATACTCCAGCCACAGTGCCCTTTTTGCTGGTCCTTGAACACATGGAGTTCATTTCTTCCTTAAGACATTTTCTCCAGATGTTTTTTCTGCTATGGCTTCTTTCCTTCCATTTTGTTTTTTAATCTCTGTGGAAACCTTACATCCTCAGCAAGATCATCCCTAAATCAACTAACCTAAAATAATTACCCACTCATTTTCTGTCACATTCTATGTCATATCACTTATTTTGTTTCTCTGCATAGTACTTAAGTATGTAGAATATTAGGTACTATATTTGTTTATTGCCTTTTTGGTGTCTTTGTGGTATATGTTATATCCTCTCCCCAGTAATATTTGTGGAATAAATGAATAAATTTTTAACCACTTTTTGCTCTCTTACAGTAAAAGGCTTTTTCTCTCCATATTTAACTTTGCCAGGTGTAACTGGTAGTGCTCATAGGGAAGCAGGGGAGATGGGAGTATCTTTGACATTAATTGATTATCTTGCTCACGATAACCTAGGAGAGATAATCAGTATTTTTGGTTACATCGTTTGGATGTAGTCATTGTTATACTGGTACTATAGCTAGTGACAATTAAATGCTACAAATATCAGGGTCTTATAAATGTTTAATTAGATAACTGGTTATATTTGGTCACTCATTTTTCTTACACAGTTGTAAAATTTTCTCCTTGGATACAAGCCGGTTTTAATGATTAATGGCATATTGTCTAAACTGATAGAAGTCTCTGACATTTAGGAAACTTTAGGAATAGGTTTACATTTGACGTAGTTGAAAAATTTAGGGAGATAATTTTTCAAATAGGAAGAAGCATGAATAATTAGGTCTTGGTGGTACATGTGGTGTGTTTTTTTTTTTCCTTTGTTGTATTTGCCTTTTTTGGTTTCCAGTGAAGTCTTTAGAAAAAAAGATACATGACAGAAAGGATATTCTGGTTTGTGTAATATGGAGGTGAGTAGCACCTTTTTAAAGATGAAAGATAATAGCATGAGTTTTATTGCTAAATAAAATTTGAAAGGTATTTTAAAGTTTTGTTAGTTTTAAATTTTGGAGAAATCTAACAATATTAATATAAAATAAAAGATAGTTTATTTAATTAAGTGGCACAGGAAAATCACCCATAAGAGATGAATTTGCAATAACAGTGAAAATCTTATTAATGGTGTTAATTATTGTAATTAATATGGCTTGTATATTAAATCATTGATAACAGTACCTTTAGGAATTATCAGAATGTAATTTTCTCTCTGGGGAGTCTATTGAGTTCATGGTGTGACTCTTCTAATTTCCCCAGAGAGGATTATCATCATAATGTTATCTTGAATTATCTTATTGCTCAGTAAGTGTCCTTGCCTTCAAATTTAACGCAAATTAAGAAATTAATTTAGTCCTGGGAAGTTATTGTTTAAGGAGTCATCACCTGTGAAAATAAGAACCACCGGCAAACAGAATGAATTTTATTTTCAGGTGAAAAGTATCTATGTGAAGGAAGCTCAGTAAACACAGACCGATATGTAGAAGTTAATCCCAATTAGTAAGATCCCTTGTTCATGGTATTGGAGTGTATTCATATCAAAAAATGTTTGTTAATAAGAAGCCAGAACATTTAAGGACATTAAGCTTCATTCACCGTAGAGTTTGATTTCTTAGTTTTCATATATGATTTTTGAATATGTATTTTATGTTTCTGAGATCTCAGAATGCTTTTATAGTGTGGTCTATTAGTACATAGATTTGTATAGCTCAAGAGCCTCAACTTAGTAATTTACCACAAAAATATAATACAAATGCTTCCAAGATCAATTTTAATTATGCCTATTAAGTGAAGAGT
Source organism: Aotus nancymaae (assembly GCF_030222135.1). NCBI lineage: Eukaryota > Metazoa > Chordata > Mammalia > Primates > Aotidae > Aotus > Aotus nancymaae. Next base: position 1,373,558 of record NW_026988453.1, read on the forward strand.
TATGAATGTTTCATGGTAATTAAGAAATAAAATAATATTAAATAAACAACCTATGTAGGCTTATCTGTGTTATCTATGTGAGTTATATTTGAGAAATCTTTCAAAACTGAGTCAGTTCAAAAATACTTAATGGGGTATGTAGTCTTTAGTACTTTTAGAAAATATTGTTTGCTGAATTGGCCATGCTGTCTCTCTGTTTTCATTTGTCCTGAAGAGCATTGTTTCAAACTCATAGGGTTTATGGGCTTTGGACCTGTTATTCTGCTTTGCAGTTTGTGATTTTAAACTTTATTTCAAGCATATTCCAAACAGATAACTTAATTGCTACCAAACATGGTTTTATGTATTAAATGTCCCTCTCTCCCCCAAGAATTGTTAAACAGACTTTGGATAAAATGACTGCAGTTACATATTACTACTGTGTTGTCACTCAAGTAGTTTTATAACCAAAGGGTCAGGCTATTTTCATTCCTGAATCAGGATGATAATCTACATGACACATGGGGTAACCCAGTTGGAAGATGGCCCAGGATTGGGTGATAACTTGGAACTCCTGTTAAGTATACCAATGGCATATGGGAAATCTAGAAACACATACAGGCAGACTCCGACTGTGGCCCAGAGAAAAGGGGCCTAGAAAAGAAAGTTGAGGTAGGGACTAAAGAAGAATTTGAGTCCTGAAAACTAGAGTATGTAAAGTAACATCTACAAACACAAGAGCCTTGATAGGAGAGAGAGGTGCTGGAATGTTGCTGCTGCTGGTGTGTGTGTGTAGGAGGCATCTTCAGTGTTATTGAGCACTTTGTGTGCTTGGCTATGTTCTGCATGCTTTGTATGCATTATCTGACTCAGGCACAATTCTTTGAGGTTTTACAGAAATAGAAAACAGGCTTGTATAGCTTGCCCAGCTCAGATATTGAACATCAGAACTAGGATTTGAGCCTAGGCCTTGCTGATTAACTTGAGAACCTGTGCCTTTTCTACTCTCTGGGAGCATAGAAGATTTTTTTGTAAAACCATACCTGGTCAAGCTTTGGAGCAATATAGATTTGAAGCAGTGATGTTCAGTGCTTCCCCTATCACTTTAGCAGGGACCACGATTTATTACTAAATTCTTCTTTAATAGTGGGGATTAAAGGGAATTGCCTGAATTCAACTGATGGAATGCCGTTCGAGGCAGAGGCAATTGCCTTGCTTTGGTAGGTCTGGTGTTCTTTCTGCTACAGTATACTCGTTCTCTACTAGATTCTACTTAGAGCTTGTAGGTAATTACAGTCAGGCCCTATGTATTTTGGGCCTTTTGCATTCATTTAGTTCCTTCAAATATATTCGTTGAGTTAATATTTATTCTTTACTTCATGGCACTTCGATAAAAAGCTTAAAAAAAAAAAAAAACCCACCTTGGTCTCTACCTTGAGAAACTCAGTGTCTGGAGAGAGAAAT